>NC_136072.1:584460860-585660860 GCF_964261635.1 Lissotriton helveticus
CGTGCCATGCTACGGTACGTGCAGGTTCTGCAAAGGACCCGGCCTGGCACGCTCCTGTGCCCCCAGTGAGGGAGGCACACAGCTTGCTTGGACTGAGTACGTGGCATTTTGTTTTTGGGAAGCGTCCGACTGGGAAGTGCGTGTGTGTTGGGGAGGGCAGTGTGATGGGCGACACCTCAGAACATTCTCGTTCTCTCACTTCCAGCCCCCCTCCCCGCCTCCGCCTTCTTCTCCACCGATATGTAACCCAGTCTCCTTTCCGTTCTCTGCCTGCCTCTGACCCCCTTACACCTCTGTCTCGCAGTTTAATCCTCACCTGTATATTTACCTCTCACTCTCTCAACCGCCCCCCCCCCCTCTCTCACCTGCACCTCCACACCACATGGGTGTCTCGCCTCCGTCTCTCAGTGCGTCTGTCACAGGCACCTCTCTGTCTCACACCAAGTGTTTCTCTTTATTTCCTTACCTCTTTCAGGCCCCAGTGCCTCCCCTGCTTCGATCCTTTTTTTTTTTAGTTTCTTCGCTACATCTCTCTCCACCCCCTCTCCCTACTTTCCCGATTCTCCATCTGTGCCGCTGCTCTCTTTTCTCTGCCTCCTTTCTCCATCTTCCTGTGGATATCTGTTTTCTCCATCTCTCTTCTACCTTGTCTGACTCCCGCTGTCTCCTGAGCACTCCCTCCTCTTCTTCATCATATTCCATCGCCTCTCTTTCGCCTTTGCCCTTTCTTTCCCTCCTCATGTTTTGTTTCTTGTTTTGCAGTTTCCCCGTCTATTTTCCCTACTATTCAGTATTCATTTGCTCTATAGGCTCCTCTCCCTACTTCTCCCTTCCTTCTCTTTTCCCAATATTTCTTGCAAATCTTTATTTCTATATAAAAGTTGTACTTATTTCCCCTATTGAATTAATGTTTCTGTTACTTTAGATTTCCCTCCTTTTTTCACACTCTATCTCTTTCCTTATCAATCAATCAATTAATCAATCAATCAATAATTTGTAGAGCGCGCTACATACTCCCAAGGGTTCCAAGGCGCTGGGGGGGCGGGGGGGGGGGGGGGGGCGGGGCTGTTGCTACTGGTCGAACAGCCAGGTCTTATCACTTTATTGCTTGTTTTTTCCCCTTTCACCTTTTGGCCATTCTCCTTTTATTTTTCTCTTTCTGTTAATCATAGACGTCTATGGTCTTTCTTTTCCTTTATTTTTTCTTTGCTCTCTTCATTGTTTCTGCACCTCTTTTTTTTGTTTTAAATATTTCCATTGTGTCCCTTTCCCGGTTTGTCTTTCTGTTCCCTCCAACCTCCCCCCTATCCTTTGCTCCCCCATCTTTATTGCATTACTTCTCTTTTCCTTTCAGTTTTTCTCTCTCTCTGTCACCTCCAAGCTTGTCTTTTATTTTCCCTTTCCCTGAATCCCTCTGTATTGACAGGCCAGTCTGTCACTGTTTTAGTTATGCCACTCGAATGGGAGCTGTTTGGTCACAGAGGCCATGTTAGATCTCGATACCCCGCGTTTTTTTTAGCTTCTACCAGCCCACATGTATATCTTTCACTTTCTCTCAAATCTTAATCCTCGAGACCCTTCCCCTTTCCTGCCCTTGCTTCTTTCTCCCTTGCCTGCCTCTCCTTCCATCTTTTTTTCAAGTCCGGTAGCGTTCTCCTTTCATTTATTCTCCCTCCATATTCCCATTCCCTCCTCTGCTCTCAATGCCTAATGTATTTCTCTTCCGTTTTTCTTTCTGCCATTCTCTAATCCCTTTCTCATGTCTCATCCACTATTTTCACTTTATATTTAACATAATTCTCTTTCTTCTTACTTTCCTTCGCTCTCTTACTGTCATGTATGTTTCCCTTCACTTTCTTTCCTTCCTCATCTAATATTTTCTTTCTTTCTTTGTTTCTTTGTTTCTTTCTTTGTTTCTTTCATTCTTTCTTTCTTTCTTTCTTTCTTTCTTTCTTTCTTTCTTTCTTTCTTTCTTTCTTTCTTTCTTTCTTTCTTCCCTCTTTTTTCTTTCTTTCTTTCCCTCCATACCTAATGCCTTTTTTTTCCTTTCCCTCCACTTTCTTCTGGCATCTCACTTTCCACATTCTCTAATTTCCTGCCTGCCGTCCTCCCTCCTACTCTCCTACACTCCTTCCCTTTTCCTTTATTCTACACGTTTTCTTTCTTACAACCATGTAGCTCCCCCTCTTTCTTCATCCTTCTTTTATTCCTATTTCTTGCCTTTTCTTAGCCTCTTCTCGAATATTCTTTATTAATTCAGTGCAGCGCATTTCCCATGTTCTCCTCTCCAAGGGCCCCCTCCCCATCGCGCTTATGATTGCCTCCTCTCCTCAAATCTTCTCACTCATTCCCTTCTTTCTTCTCTCCTCGCGTTTGCTCGCTGCTCACATTACCCCTCCATTCGCCCATTCCTAATTTCTTTCTCATCAATCAGATCTTGTCTTTCCTTGCTTCACTCACCCCTCTCTATTTTCTATGCAGTCGGCCTTCCCTTCTACGCACTTCTTTTCCCAACCTCTCTCACACTCTCTCCGTGCCGTCCCTCCTATTCACTCGGCTTCCTATCCACCCTTACTTTCTTATCCACATTCAACCTTCGGACGTGAAGCCTCCGACCCCGACCAGCTTATTCTTACCCTCGCTGTGATTTCCCGCCCGAATTCTCTCTACAGGGCCTCGCCATTCCTCTGAAGGAACTCCTCTGTCCCAGACACCAGGGCGCAGTGGGTCCCCAGCTTTATATTTCCTGGCTCGGAGCTGCTTCTCAGCCCCTTCTCTCGGTTCTTTCTAGAAGACGGGCTTTCGCTCTCGGTGAAGCTGATATTACAACTCGTTGGGTAAATGCACCTGTTGCCCAACCATCGTCAATTCGTAGTTCCCGTGTTCTAATCCCAGGCAGAGGTCCGATGTAGCCTTCTAGCCATATGGGGATGAGAGAGTGTGAAATGAGTACCACATATATAGGTAACAATGTCACCCGAACTACAGAGACCCAGGATTTGGGCAAAAAACGCTAGGAAATCTTTATCACTCGGCTTTGCATTTGTGTCTATCCCTTTTATGCCCCCAGTTATTCCCTGCCCTGGTCCCGTCTTTGGGTTGACCTTTCACTCTCTGCATCTCTATTTTCCCCTTGCTGATTTCTTTCATATTCTTTACCCCCTTCCTTTTATACCTCTTAAATAGTTTTTACGCCTTTCTTCTCTCTCTACACACACATTTCCTCTCTTTTTTGTTTTTCTCTTCTTCTCTGCCCTCATTTCTACATTTCATTCTTTTTTCTTTCTCTTTATTCTTCTTTCATTTCACCTGCTCTTTTGTATTTACTTTTTCTCCCCTTTCTTCCAGTTTTTTATTTTTTATTTTCACCTTTCTTTCATTTCTTTCACGTTTCTTCCCTTCTCTCCTTCCCACGTTCACCTCTATACAATAATGCATCTTCTTGTTGTATATTAACACGTTATGTTTTCAATCGCAATTTCTGCTTTTTCTTTCTCTCCCACATGCTCCCCGTCTATCTCTTCCCTCGTTCCATCCCTATTACCTCTTTCATTTCTCTTCTCTCTCTATGTTTCTCGATTTTTTGTATCTTACCCTACTTGTCTCCCTTTATGCCCCACTCTTCTTAATGTTCTTTTCTTTTTTCTCCTTCCATGAACCATTTTATAACTTTTTAGCTCTTTCTTTTTGGTTTCAGAACTTTTTATAATGTATTTTTCTTCACTCCCATTTTTCTTTACTTTTGCCACTTTTTTCATATATGCCCTTAACTCTCTCTGTCCTGCCATACTTTCTCTTGTGTTTCTCTTTAAAAAGTCAGCCTAAAGTGCTGTTTTTCTTTCCCTTATTCTCTTGCTCTCTCGTGCATTTTCACTTTTTTCTCCCCTCTCTAGCCCCTTTTAATTTTCAATTTCTTTCTTTGTCTTGTCAGTTATGTTTCTTTCAGTTTTATCTTTCTTCATTCCCTCATTCCACATCCAAAATGCCCTCTTTTTTTACTTCCCTGCCTCATCACTGTACCATTTTTCTCTTATTGATACACGTTTAACCCTTTCTTACTCCTATTTCTGTATTTTATCTTTAGTCTGCTTTTTCTCTCTTTTTTCCTATCTCTTTTCCTATTTGTATTGCTCTTTCTTCTCCTTTCAGAGCTACATCTATTTATTTCTTCTCCTTTCAGAGCTACATCTATTTGTTTTATTTGTTCTCCTCATTTGCCCTTCTCTTGTTCCTTCTATATTTTCTTTAGTCTTTTTATCTCTAATCATTTCCTGTGGCCCCCTATCTTTCTCTTTAATTGTCTTCTTTCTTTCTCTTTACTTTTCTTATGTTTTTTCCATTTCCTTTATTCTTCTCCTTCCCTACTTTTTTCCTGTTTGTCTTCAAGTTTTCTTCTGTCGCCTCCACTTACCTCTCTACATTTCTCTAGCTGTCTCTCTTTCTCTCTTCATAGAGTCAATCTGTTTACTTTCTGTTCACCAGTTATTTGTCTCTCGCTCTCCCTCTTCTTTTTTTTCCAATCTTTATTTTCCCTTTATTTCTCTAGCTTTATCGTTTCTCTATTTGCTTGTATCCTCTAGTGCATTTCTTAGTTCCTTATTTCCCATCTTTGATCTCTTCCCAATATGTTCTCTTATTTTCTTCTTCTCTTTCTCACTTTTTATTATACTTTCCTTTGTCTGTCTCTCTCACACACTCCTCTTCACTTATTACCCTTTTGGCCTATCCTTTGCTCTTTCGGTCCAATCTATATTTTACTCCCCTTTTGCTGTCTTTAAGGATCTTCTTCCTCTCGTTTTATTTTACTCTTCTCTTTCCTCTTTCTTTTCTAGCCCTCCTGTATGTATTTCCACTTTACTCTTTCTTATTTGCCCCTCGTCGTCTGTATTTTCCTTCATTGTCTTCTCTCTATTTCTCATCAATACCTCCATCCTCACCATTTTTATATATCACCCTTCTTTTAATCTTTTTCCTCCATTTTTCTTCTTTATTTTCTGTCTTTTACAACTCTGTCTTGCCACACCCATGTCTATATTTCTTTCACTTTCTTCTCTCCCTTTTGCTTCTTTACTCAACTTTCCCCTCACTCCATTCTGTCATTGTCTTGTCCTACTATTCCTTCTGTACCTCTTAGTTTGAACTGTCTTTATGCATGCTTCTTTCCTTCTCTCTTTCCATATACAAGTTTGCTTTCTTACAACTTTCTCGCTTTTCTTCCCTCGTTGTATTTCCTTTTCACTGCTTCTTCCTCCTTTCTTTACATGACTCTTTATTGATGGCCTCTGCCTCCCCCATCCCTCTAGGCTTCTCGTTTTGTCTGGCTGGTCCTTGTTGGTCTTTTAATTTCTTTCTTTCTGTCTCTCACTCCACTCTATTATGCCTTTCTGTGGTGTCTGTTTTTCATGTTCACCCCTTTTGTCTTGCCACAAGTTTTCTCTACCTATTTTATCTCTGTTTCCCTCTCCCCTCTAATTTGTCTTCCTTTTTCCCACCTTGTATTTCTCCCATAGCCTTTTCTTGCCTATTTTCTCTCTCATTCTTACCCTTATACCTCTACCTTTTCCACACTACCTTTTACATAAGTTATTCAATAGGTATTTGTCTCTCCTTACACTTATCTTTAACAACTCTCCTTGATTTCCATTATTTATTCTGTATAATGAATGTCTTTACTTTTCTTCTCCCATTATTTCATTCTCTTTTCTGTCGTTTCTTGCCCCTGTGTATTTCTCTTGTATACCTTTTTAGCTCCAGGCCCTGTATTTTCTCTTTTCTTTACTTTCCTTGTTAGCTCCCACTGTCTCTATTTTCTATTTCCTCTTCCTTCCTTGTCTAGGTGCTTACTCTACATTTTCTTTTTGTTCCTTCTTCCTTTTCTGATCTTTCCATGCCTTATTCACCCATAAATGTATTTTTGTTCCTCTTATTTTTTCTCTCCTTTCCATGTCATATTCTCTAAGTTGTCTTCTTTCTTCTACTCTCATCTACCATTCCCCTTTCTTATTACTGTCTGTATATGATAGCTTTCATATTCCACTTTCTTCTTTCCTTGTCTTGTCCCCACCTCTATATTTCCTCTTAATATTCTTCTATGTCGTTAAATTGTTCTCTTGTTTAGATTTTCTTCCCTCCTGTTTTCTCTCCTTTCCTTCTCTTGTCTATCTTTCATTGCCCTTTCTTTTTTCTTAACTATTTGTTCCCCTCTGTATTGTTTCACTTCTCCTTTCCTTCTTTCTTTTCTCTTTGTCCATTGACTTGACCTTCTGTATATTTGCCCTTTCCTTTTTCCTCTTATTCTGTTGGTTCCCTGCCTTTCTTCTTTTTCTCTCATTTTCTTATCTTTTTCAACTGCTAAAGTTGCTCATCCTTTTCTATTTTCTGCTCTCCTTCTCTGTATTTTTCTTGCTCATGCCTTTTCTCTTCTTTCCTTGTCCCATGTCTGTGTACTTTTGTTTTCTTTCTTTTCTATAACTCATTCTCCCCATGTGCATTTTCTTTCCTCATTCTTCTCCTTTCCTTAAGCTCTTCCCCTCTTTGTGTTTCACTTTCCTCTTCCTCTCATTTCTCTGCTGTGCTTGTTTTTCTCTTCTCTATCCCTCTTTTCTGTCGTGTTCCTTAACATCGTGCAGTTGCTTTTCATTACCTTTCCTGTCATGCCTCGTCATCTATTCTTTACGGATTGCTTT
This sequence comes from Lissotriton helveticus, assembly GCF_964261635.1. Lineage (NCBI taxonomy): Eukaryota > Metazoa > Chordata > Amphibia > Caudata > Salamandridae > Lissotriton > Lissotriton helveticus. The sequence goes on from NC_136072.1 coordinate 584,467,547, forward strand.
TTGTTCCTCTCTCTGTCATCTCACTTTGCCTCATCTTCTGTATCGTCTCAACCCCTCCATTCTGTCAATCTCTCTGCCTGTTTTACCTCATACTCCTCTTTCTCTCAAACACTTGTTCTTCTCTCCCAATAATCATTCTTCTCCGACTTCCCTCATCCCTCTGGCATATACATTGTTCCTTCTCTTCTCTGGCGTCTTCCGCTCTCTCCTTGACCAAGTCTCCTTTTTCTCAGCTCCAGACTCCTTCGTTTTCCTCTAGTTTGTTTGCATTTTTTCTTCCTTTTCTCCACAATCCCTGTGTGTCTCTTTTCTCAAGTTAATGGGTCATTTCTCCCTATCCATCCCAGTTTTCTACTCATCCTGTCCTTCCTCTGTTCCTCTCACTGTTTCTCCGTCTCCTTCCATTCTCTTCCTCTCCTTCCCTTTTTGTCTCCTCTCCCCTTCACTGCCCTAATACCCACTCTGAAGCAACTGCTGCCCTATTAAATCCACTTCTGCCCCTCTGCACTTCTTGCTGCCCCATCTTTCATCTCACTGGTGGCTTTTCTCTCTCTCCATATCCGTCCCTCGCTGTGCCACACATTCTTTCCATCTTTCCTTCACCAACCTTCTCTCTCTTTTCCACAGTCTCTTCCCTCCTTTGTCAGATTCCTCCTTTTCCTTATCATTTGACTTAGTTGCTCCCTTTTCTCTGATTTTCTATCCATTTCTCTCCCCTTTGGTCATCATTTCTCTTCCTTTTCACTCTTTCCTTGGTCCCTCCTGGTCCTATCAGGGCTCTCTCATTACTGCCATCCTCTCCTCTTGTTTTCATTCTTCCTCCTTCTCTTTCTTCCATTACCCATACCCTTCGTATCCTTATCTTCCTCCTCTGCTCCCGTTGTTTATTTTCATCGGTCATTTTTCTCCTATTGACTCTTTCCTTCCTACGCTCCTCTACTAATTTTCTCTTTTCTTCTGTTGCTTCTCTCTCTCTCCTTCTGTAGGTCTCCTCGCTGTCAAGTTAACCTTCCTTCATTTCTTTCCTTGTGTCTCCCCTTCCCCTGTTACTCCATTTTCTCTCCTTCTTCCACTTACCTACGTTCATTACTCTTTTCTCAACTGCGTATGTTCTTGTCTTGTTTTCTATCCTTACAGCACTCTTGCTTTTCACATTCGGCTTCTCTCCCCCCCCCCCCCCCACACACACACACACAACGCTCATTTCATTCTATCTCTCCTTTTTTCGAGTCTCTCCTTTTCTCTCACGCTTTTCTTTTCTTATTCACTGCTCTCTTCATTATTCTCCTCACTTCCCCTCAGTCCTTTCATTTCCCGATGGTCTCTCATACCTTAATTAAACCGCTCGCCCTTTTCCCGCATTTCTTCACTACCCTACTGCTTTTCTTTATTCAGTAAGGAGTTTTGTATAGCGCCGCGTGTTTCCTTTCAGTAATCTCAAAGCGCTTGAGTTCCTATCCTCATTTCTTCACTTTTTCTCATGTTCATTTCATCCGGACTCACCTTCTGCCATTTCTCTCTCCCTTTTCCCACTTCTTTCAATATCTCACTCATCCTTTTCTCGCTCTTTTCTACGTTACTCTCTCCCATCTCCCCTTCATTCCCACACTACCTGTCCCGCTTTCCTCCACGACTCCACTCTTTTTCTCTCTCATTCTACACTTGTCGCCTCCTTTCTCACTCCTTCCTACGAGCATTTCACCCAATCTCATCTTCCTTTATTTCTCTCCACTTTTCTCTTTATGCTCCTAACCTACTTTTCTCTCATTCCTCCATAACTCTCCTCCGTTTGCTTCATCACTGTCCTGTTTTTCCCCTCTTATTGATCTACTTATTTCCTCACTCCTTCTTGTGTTGTCATCACCGGACTCACCCTTACTGCGTTTTCTCCTCTTCTCCCTTTTGGTTGCCTTCCTATCCTTTATTCCGTCTCTTTCCCAACCTCATTCTCCTCTCTTCTTCAACTTCTCACGTTCTCTCTTCTCTCCCAGTCCCACTTTGCCTCTCTTTAGTGTTCGCCTGTCTTCGCTCATCTCCCATCCAGTGTCTTACATCTTTAGTTCATCTCGCTTCTTCTCTCTCGCCTCTACTCCCTTCTTTCGCTCTTTTCATACCTTCTGCCTCTTTCCTCTTCTTCTTTCATCTTCTCAAACTCCTTTCTCGGCGCGATGACCCCTTATGTCCCCGCATCTTTTCTTCCTCTCCCCGTCTCTGCTTATTTCCATTCGTCCCCGCGCCTTCCTTTCCCGTTCATTCCCTCAGACTCCTTCCTTCATTCCTCCTGTATCGCCCTTTCAGTCTCCTTCTTTTATATCTCCCCTCTGCTCCCTCTTTACCCCTTCCATTCTTTTCTAACCCCATCGTCCACTTGAGCTCTCTTCCCTTCTTCCCGCCGCCCTCCCTTCTACCTCAGATGACCCCCTCGCTCCATCGCTCTCTCCTGTCGCGTCCCTAAATTATCCGAAAATCGCCAGCGAGCACCGCACCGGCGGAAAGAGGGGGCAAAACCACCCGGACAAGCGCTTCAAATGGAATGAAGGTTGGGCTCAGCCCTTACCTGCGATGCGGCGCGGCGGCGGAGGGACGCGGGTGTGCGGGGAGAGGAGCCCCCTCGGCCCCCACACCGAGCCCGGCTCCGGTCTCTGCCCCCTCCCCGGTGCTCCCCAGTCTCCTCCCTGCTCCGTGTGCCTACCCCCGCCCCGGTGCTCCGGTCCCCGCCCCCCTCTCGTCTGCTCGTCCCTCCCTGGCAGTGTCTGCCGAGGGCACCGGAGGACACATCCCGCCCCCGCCCGGGGCTGCTGGGAATTAGGCTGAGAGCCCGGGGAGCCCTGGCACGGCCGGGGCTGGAGGGGTGAGAGCGCACGGAGCGCGGCCCCTCCTCCCCCCCCAATACCAGTGCATGGGGGGGTCAGACCGGCACCGCCTCCCCCACACCTCCCGGTGCCCCTCCACCTACACAGATCACACCGAGCGGAGTAGTTCGTGCTGGAGCGTAGTTTCAGGATTTCAGCGCTCCGACCTCTTAATAGAACTGCTCTAGCGCTCTTGAAAGACTCCCGCAAGACTCCCGACCAATAAACCACCTAGGGCACGACATCAAACCAGCCCCCACAGCCCACCGAAAGTAAAGCACCCAAACTATCATCCACGTGTGAGCAAAACGCACCCCCTGGTAAGTTCTCAAATACGACCAAAACCACTTAAATTCACGGTGTATACCCCTCCTTCGAGCACGACCACCAACAAGTGCTGGCAGCAGATAAACAAAGTAAGTGCCATCAACACCCACATGATCCGACGGAGACGCCAGTAAGGTCAACTCCAAACCAGCCCCCGCGCCCATGCATGCCACATGGAACCAGCCCCACTCTCCAGTCAAAGTCGATCTAAGCAGTCCCCACACCCAACCAAAATAAGTCCCAATAACACCTACTTTCCAACATCCCCTGTGTCTGATTAAGTCCAACCCCATATCTACCCACCCTCTCCCAAACAAACCTTACTATCAGCACAGATTACCCCACAGCCATTCACCACATGCAACCAAAGCAATACCACCCAAAACTCAGTTTCAAGGTACACCAACCCCCAACGTCCTGAACAACCCTCTCCCCCCAAGCAATATCCCATAGTGACTCCACCTTCAAACAAGAGCAAACCACCAAACGGACTGACATCGAGGCACGCTCTTACCAAGCTACTCATTGGATAAAACCAAAATAACACCTTTCTACGCTCACAGCCAATGGAGACCACCCTATGTCCGAGCATCACCCCAACAAGCACCTACATCTGTGCAAGGTCAAACCCAGGAGGACCCCATGTCCAAGCAAGCTCTCCCCCAACCATTTCCCATACCCTACTATAGCACACATCAACACCCACTGCCAACTGTGGCCATCCCCACATCTGGGCAAAACCCCACACAGGTGTATGGCCATGCATAAGCAGCCCCAAGCGCAAACAAGCTCCTATCAACTCGTTCCCACATCCAATAAAAAACATGTGTTCATAGGGCTGATTTGGCTTGGCTTTGGGACTGGTTTGGGACGTCTATGTTGGTAAAGCCAAGCAAAATCAGCCCTATGAACACCCACATCTAAAGGAGAACACCCCATCCATTCCCCATATCAAACCATAATGCCACCTGCCACGATCCACATCCATTGGAGAATGCCCCCATAAATCCACATTACTGCACAACACCCCAGAGAGCCCCACGCCCAAAGAAAGCCAGCCCCAACCACCATTCCCCACACCACTTATAATGCCACCTACCACGATCCACATCCTTTGGAGACTGCCCCCATAAATCCACATTACTGCACAACACCCCAGAGAGCCCCACGCCCAAAGAAAGCCAGCCCCAACCACCATTCCCCACACCACTTATAATGCCACCTACCACGATCCACATCCATTGGAGACTGCCCCCATCAAAGCACATACCTGCACAACACCCCAGCGAGCCCCACGCCCAAAGAAAGCCAGCCCCAACCACCATTCCCCACATCCACCCATAATGCCACCTACCACGATCCACATCCTTTGGAGACTGCCCCCATAAATCCACATTACTGCACAACACCCCAGAGAGCCCCACGCCCAAAGAAAGCCAGCCCCAACCACCATTCCCCACATCCACCCATAATGCCACCTACCACGATCCACATCCATTGGAGACTGCCCCCATCAAAGCACATACCTGCACAACACCCCAGAGAGCCCAACGCCCAAAGAAAGCCAGCCCCAACCACCATTCCCCACATCCACCCATAATGCCACCTACCACGATCCACATCCATTGGAGACTGCCCCCATCAAAGCACATACCTGCACAACACCCCAGAGAGCCCCACGCCCAAAGAAAGCCAGCCCCAACCACCCATCAAGCTCTTCTCAACCAGTCTCCACTTCCAAGCAAACTATTTCACAACCAGCCCCCCCCCCACACACACACACACACAATGAAAAAAACAACCCTCAACAGCCATGGATGAAGACACCCAATAGGTTTGTGTCCGACTCCGAGCATTACTCTATTGAGCCACAACTTCCAAGCAAGCCCCCCCCCCCTCCACACACACACACACACGTAGTCAAGCACTTTCAACATTCCACAGCATACAAGACGGTTCTTCACCAACCATCCCCACACCGAAACAAGCTCTACCCATCTTCTCCCACATTCAAACAAGACGACCCCAAGTAGCCCCATGGACTCTCACCCTCAAGCCCACGCATGCAGAAGGCACCTCCACACCACCCCTACAAAAACTAAGCTCCCCACAACAAGCTCCTGCATACAAATGTTTTCCCCAAACACCACCCGCTTGCAAATAAGGCAACCCTAACGCCACCACGCCACAGGTAGAGTGGCACAGCAGGAGACAGCGGCAGCTAAGGACGCGAGGAGGGGGCGGGAGGAGATTGACTGCAAGGGACAGATAATCACAACACCCCGGACTAAAGAAAGGAACATTATACCCCATTACCGAGGACAGAAAGGCTGCTGAACCTCTTATCGAGAACACCCACACAGCTTAACCCTCAACGAGGACAGGGAAGCGCCTTAATCCTTCATTGACCAGAATGGAGACGCAAGGATAATCCTCACACTCTCACACAAGAGGGGAGACTTTTTACATTCAGCATCGAGGTTAATAAGAGCCATAAAAACTAGGACAATTTGAGGTCGCCCCAACTTTCAACCGCATCCAACCAAAACAACATCTATCAGAGAAGACACACTCCAACCCCCAATGACGCAGCCGTACGTCCAATCTACGTCATCTCAGAGTAACCCCCCCTTCTCATGCAATCAATCCCCACAGCCAACCAAAAGGCATTCATCAACACCCACATTCTATGGAGAACACCCAGAATGGCCTCATGCTGGAGCAATACAGCAACCACATCCACACAGGACAACCCCCAATAAACCCTCATTAAAGCTCATCCCAACCAACCTCCTCTTTCAAGTAAACTATCCACCAACCAGCACCCATATGTAACCTAAATAACACCCATCAAGAACACACGTTCAAAGAAGACAGCACCCAATTGCTGCTCGTCCGAGAAATACCCCTTCGAGGTGCCACATGCAATGAAAGGAAACCCTAACCAGTCACCACATCCAACCAAACTCTCCCCCATCATGTCACAACAAACAACCACGTTCAACTCCAAAACATGCTCCACACCCCAACACACTCTGTCTGGCCAGCTCCCACATCGAAACACAACGACCCAAAGGCGCCCGCATCTAAGCAAACTCTCACCCATCCAACAAGCCAGCACATCTAGCCAGTCTCCCCCAAACAGACCCCAACACCCAACTAATCCCCCACCACAAGCCAGCACACACAAATATGTTTTTTCACCAACAGCCCTCACTTTCAGATAAGAACACTCAAAGCCACTGCATTGCCCACAAGGTGAAACGGAAGGAAACAGCAGCAACGGGGAGGCGAGGACGTACGATCAGGGTGGGGGGGTGCAAAGAATAGTTAATTACCCCCCTTAGTAAAGAAAAACAGATCGTACCCCCTTACCGAGGATGGAAGAGCCGCTGAACCCCTTATTGAGGACACCGATTCAGCTGAACTCCTCAGCAAGGAAAGCGAAGCGCGTTAACCCTTCACCGACCAGAGAGAGGAAACAAGGGCTCTGCTCGCACCCGAGGGGAGACAGACATTTTAACTTCAGCGGCGAGCATCGGAAGAGCGAAGTCCCGCATGGAAGGTGGAAATAGTCCCTAAGCACCATTCCACGCACACAGACAACCACACTCCCCACTTAGGACAGGCACCGGCTCATTATTTCACCAAAGATGTGTAGTGATGATATGCGTGCCCTCACCAAGGACAGCGACACCTCAGCCGCGCACCGCCGACAGAAAAAGACACTCCAGCCAATCGCAAAGAGACATCTGATCTCGCTCCAGTGGAGTCACCAAAATGATGCCCCCGCCCCCCAAACTATAGAACGAGGGGCCCTGAGGTTCCTGTGTCTTAGTTTTGACCTTCAGTCAAATAGGGGGCCCATTGAAGGAATAGGACCCCCCCCCCTCCGCGTTAAGCCTCTACACCCCTTCCTTAATTATAAGAGCGAGATTGTGAGGAGAGCCCCCTTGCCACCCCCCCCCCCCTCACCGGAAGGTGTGGAAGACTGAATGAGTGAGTGGACTTTTCTCAGTAATGTGTCTTAATACCCTCTACAAAAGGGGGTGGAGATGGCAGTTCGGACTGGACTGTTCCCATGAGGCACAGGGTCAGACTGATTTGCATATGGCCATGTCTGAACTGGGGTGGCAGAGTGCGCCAAAGAACGGTGATGGATTAAACCCAGATCTGTTGACTGGGTGTGAGTGTTTGATTGGTTCAGATGCTCCGTCCATCACCACCCCCTTTTGTACCGCGTAATACCCTCTAGGCGCTAAGTTTTACTGTGAGTCCTAGTCGAGGACCCTGGATTGACCACGCACGGTGTCATTAATCTTGATTTACTAGCCCCGTCGAAAAAATAACAGCAAACACCGATCTTCTTCCAAAGTGAAACCACCCTTGAGTTTACACGACCCCTGCGTTTGGTTACACCCAGTGAAGCACATGTAACTCCAGGGAGTAAGGAGGAAGTGGGGGCCAATACCTTGATATTGACTTACAGGACGACGGTAGAGGCGGGGCATGATGAATTAAGTGTGGCCCGTGTTTGGATCAGGAAGAAGAGATTTTCCCTTCAGACTTCAGGACCCGCCTTTCCAAGATCCACTTGTGCCTCAGTCTAATCACATACTTGCAACAAGGTAATTATGTTTGTCAAAATTGCTTCTTTTATTTCTGAGGAGGCCTCCAAGTTCTTCTTTTATCCCACCCACTACATACCAGACTAGTTCATGTTTGGTGCAGTTATATGAGAGAATATTGTGGACATAAATATTATGCTACAAAAATACCTTGTCCTAAAGATCTTCTATCAATCAATCAATCAATCAATCAATCAGGGGATTTGTAGAGCGCACTGCTTACCCGCTAGGGTCTCAAGGTGCTGTGGGGAGGGGCTGCAGTTAATGGTCGAAGAGCCAGGTCTTAAGCAGTCTTCTGAAGGCTGGGAGGTGTGCGGTCTGTCGTAGGTGGAGAGGGAGGGCGTTCCAGGTCTTGGCGGTGCAGTGGGAGAATGATCTGCCCCCGGAAGTTGTTCTGTGGATGCCCGGGACAGCGGCCAGGGACAGGTCGGTGGAGCGGAGTTTCCTGTTGGGTACGTAGAAGGAGAGTCTGTTGTTGAGGTAGGCTGGACCGGTCATGTGGAGAGCTTTGTGTGCGTGGATCATGATTTTAAATGTGATTCTTTTGTCAACGGGGAGCCAGTGCAGGTCTCTCAGGTGCAGGGTGATGTGGTCCCGGCGTGGGACGTCTAGGATCAGGCGTGCGGAGGCGTTCTGGATTCTTTGGAGTCTGTTGATGAGTTTGGACGGGGCTCCAGCGTAGAGGGCGTTACCGTAGTCAAGTCGGCTGCTTACGAGGGCGTGGGTGACGGTTTTCCGTGTGTCCGCCGGGATACATCTGTAGATCTTGCGGAGCATACGGAGAGGAGGAGACTGCGTTGACTTGGTTGGTCATGCTGAGCGTGGAATCGAGGATGACCCCTAGGATGCGTGCGTGGTTGGTTGGTGCCGGAGGGGGGGGGTCCCAGTGATGCTGGCCACCAGGAGTCGTCCCACGCTGAGGGGTTGGGCCCAAAGATGAGGATCTCTGTTTTGTCCGTGTTCAGTTTGAGCCGGTTTGCCTCCATCCAATCGGCGACGGCTTTCATACCCTGGTGCAGGTTGGATTTGGCGGTGAGGGGGTCCTTGGTGAGGGAGAGAATCAGCTGGGTGTCGTCGGCATAGGAGATTATGTTGAGGTCGTGTAGTCTGGTGATGCGGGCAAGGGGCGCCATGTAGACGTTGAACAGCGTTGGGCTGAGGGATGATAGAGCGCGCAGGTCACCCGACTATTATTTTACCATATACGTATCGGGCTCATAAAAATTCAATTTACACTATTCATAAATCAGGTGACCTTGCACTCTACTACCAGTAACCCTTGTTCCTTCCTATTGACTTCTACTGTACCCGACTTACCAATCCACTGTTACGGGTACCTATGATCACGATGGATCAGGGAGCTAGCTGTAAAAGAAAGGCAGACACAAAATACCTTTTCTATATTTGCACTCATAACAATAACCAGAGACACGGGAAGTTTTAAAACCTTTTATCTAACTTCATCAGATTCCGAAAGCATAAGATTTACAGAAAGTAAGCAATCAATAACCAAGATTACAAAGAGCACGTATCCATAAAGGAAGTATATGAGACCAACCATTTAAAGAGTCTAAAGGAAGGAAAAACAGGGAACAGGCTAATAAGAATTTTCAGATTTAGACTAGGCGTGGTGCAGCTAAAGGACGGGGAAAATAAGGAACATACTAGAATGGTACGAGAATTTTATCAGTCTTGAAAGATAACATGTGACTATTAGGAAGGGTAGAAGTGGCACATACACGCTACTATTTCAATGCAGATTTATTATAATTTGCTAAAGGAGGGTAAAGAAAAGGAACATCTATATATCATGAACTGAAAACAGGAATGTACTTGAAGGATGGGTAAAAATATGGAACATGCTAGAATAACAACGATAATGTATGACCTTTTCATTTAGTAGTGCGAAAAGCATGGAAATTCAAATATGCAAGAGTATGACTTTATTAAAGCAAAATAAAGGAAAAATAGAAGATGCAGAATAGATTTCTCAGCTCTATATTTACCTAGTATGGTGTGAAGACCAACCCTGGCCACGGGTCAGTTAAGGACGGGAAGAACCCCAAGGAAAGACAGTCGCCAGTAGATCAGCAGGTGCAGAATGGACACCCCAGGACAGGACAGGGAAACCAAGTTAGGATCAGGACAGGACCACCAAGGTAAGACCAGCACCCGCAGTTCGGAAGCAACGCCTGCGCTCCACCCTTTCTGCAGCTATCAGTCAGAACTCCGATTGGGTTATCGAATTCCCCAGCAAAGTGCTCCGCCAGCACTTAAGGTTCAAAAACCCCGCTTGGGTCTCTGGAAATTATGGACAGAGTGCTCCGCAGCAGTCTGTATCGATCACCTATTGAGTGCGTTGGGTCAGTGACAGGTCAGCTATTCAGACAGGTCGGACAATTTCTCTAGCTAAACCTAGGCTAGTTATACTGTTTTTGGGTCAGGGTACCACCCCCCAAATGTTGCAAGTGTAAGAATCCCCAATTTCGATTGGTCCACAAGTAAGCCAGGTCAACACACCAACCATATTTCACTTCTACAAGACTTAATTTGCATACTCTGGGACCGCCTATTGAATTTGGGGTTCCCATGACATAGATCTTAACGTTACAATAGAGCATCTATGAATTATGATACATTTAGAACAGTTCAGCTTTTTCTGCTAGGCGAAGGTGCATCTTCCCAGGCACATCTTGGCTGGGACCTCAGCTTGGCAGGGTTTCAATGCCACCGGCAGAAGACTGTCATGCGCAGAAAGGCTGTTCAATATGGAGTATTTTCATCCCGCATGCTCACGGATTTTCAATACATGTAAAGTAAGCGAAAACAATTTAGAACATAGAAAATAAATGATTACACTGTATACCAGGAATCCCTATATGACTCCCCTTACTTTATATTAACTATAGCATTATTATTAATGCGATACGAACAGAAAGCAGAAAGCGGCAAGACAAGCTTCGGCATGTGAGAACACAAAGCGACCATCTTAAGTCAAGTGCGCAAGCGCGAAAAGTTCCCACCAGAACTGCGAGTACGTCACGTCACGTGATTGTGACCGACGCATGCGCAGAAGAAAATCCCGTCAAGCAGCGGCCATTTTTAGAGGCAAGCTTTGTTAAGGTTAATAAACACATAGGCAAGCATCACTCGGATACCCAAAATGTCAGAATAAAAGGGAAATTAGTAAAACAAACAAGTTGATTTAGTTCATTAATGTTATTCGAGGTTCATGAGTACAAGCAAGCCGCTTTATGTGCGAATTCTTGCTCCATCAATCCCCTCTTTGATGATATTTTATATCATCACAAACAAAATAGAACCAGATGCCAACTTTCTCACATTTTGCCCAATTCCATTTCTTCAAACATTCTGTTCAATTTCTCTTTTGTTTCTTTATTAGGGTGAGAATTTTTCACCCTTTTATAAAGCTGATTATTCATTTCTTCTAATTCAAGTTCATCCACATTCCGTTTCACCCCTCTCTGGTTCACAGTATACTTTTTCTGGTGCTTTCGACATTTACTACAAACGAATATAATGAATACTACTAAAACTATTCCTGCAATTGGCATTAGTACCTTAATCAGAAGACTTCTACCTAAATTAGCATACCAATGACCTACGGCGGAAAGACCATCAGTAAGTCTCTTCCAGGCACTGTCAACGTCCAGTGGTTTGAGTTCTTTTGCCAAATTAGTAATGTTCCTTACATACCTCTGAATTTCCACACTTTTATCTGGTATGTAAGTGCAACAATGTTGCGCTTTCAACATTCTGCAGACTCCGCCCTCTTTTGCCAATAGAGTATCAAGGGTAAGTCGGTTCTGTAAAACCATTGATCTGACCGCAACCATTTCGGTATTGACCATCAGGAAACCTCCAGCAGTGTCAGTAGATAACCGATCTGCTACTGTTGACAATTTGCAAATTTTATGTGAGTTCAGAACCACTCCCACTGCAGGTATTATTGCACTGAAAATATCCCCTACAATCTCACCAGCAGTTTCTCTTTTATTGCGTACTAATTGGTTAGTTTCTTCATTGCTTCCAGTGATTTTTCCCACATGGTATATCTTTGGGAAGACAATACCAAAGTAGCAACTCCCGTACCAATGGTCGGGCAATTTGAAGTAAGCCTTGTTCCCACAAATAAAATAGATTCCAGGAAACACAGGTTCTGTCCCGTCTTTGAAACCCCAACCCCCAATTACCTTGTAATTATGTTCACATTCACTGGAACCAATGAAAACATTGTTATAATAACTAGTCATTTCTCTTTTAAGACAGAGTTTCCCTTTCTTTTCGAAATCCAAAAGCATAGCAGCATTAGTTCCACCATTTGAGGTGCTCCCTATACTCTCTGCCCATTTAGGAACCTTGTGGTTCTTGTCTTTGGCTTTCTTTGGAAACTCTCTCTTCTCTTCTCTACCATGTCCAGAAATTCTTTTTCCTTTTCATGTAAAGAACAGGTCAAGTTATTTTTATGTGCATCATCTATATTAATTTTTCCTACAGTTAGAAAATAATCACTCATGTATTTAGCTACGTCTCTAGTCGTATGTACAGGGTTCAGGTTTCTTCGAACAGGAAGTTCAGAAAATGTCACGTCAGAGTTTGAATAGCAGTACTGTAAAGGTCTTCTTTTGTAGAATAAGCTAGTTAGTATACTACAGGAAATTCCATAGGTTAAGGGCAAGTGATGATAAGTCACGCCTTCAGCTACAGAAGTAGGTAGCTTTATGCAGACATAACAGTCGTCTATTTCCATAGTTTCTACATAATGCAATAACAGGTTTGCGAAAACATTCAAATGTGTCTTATTCTTAATTTTGTTAAAGTGTAATCCTTCCTCATCTGGTGCTTCTAAGTTTAATTGTCTCCGTTTCAGGCTAAGTGGTTTGTCCTATGAGTCTACTCTTCGTGGTGTCTTTCTAGTATGTGATTCTACAGTGTCATCAGGTAAATTATTATTTAGGTACAGACTTGGGTTCTTGCTCATCATAGAAGGAAGTGTTATTGTTAGTCCTATCCAGAGGATCAATACTATAGCTACACTACATAAACATGCTTGGCAGCATGTCTTACAACAACCTCGTCTCGGTCTCCCGCTCTCAGAAGAATCAGACATTTTTATCTTAAAAGAGGTTACAATCCCTCTTTGTAAATTTACACAGCTTGCTTACTCGAGCAACTTTCAGGCTGCGTTTGCTTCTTCACGGATCTGTTCAGCAATCACTTCTTCGTCACTTTCATCACTCTCGTCACTTATTTCCAAATTCTCAAATTCCTCCAATATGTAATATGTCCACCCAGGACTCGCATACTTGTTATTCAGTTTCTTTAAGCGAGCACTTCTTCTCTTTACCTTGGTGTGGACTGGGTCAGTTTGACTCGACACCACATTTATTTGTTCAGGCTCCTCGTTTATCCTCTTCAAACGTAGTCTCAGCCTTTTCACAAATCGAGGTACTGAATCACCCTTTCGGAGTCTTTTGAATGGCACTGTCTCTTGGCTTTTGTCCAATATTCTTTTATTTTCGTTTAGTTGCGGCACATTGGAGTCTTGTTCGTCTTCAATAGTGTTCCCTACCTGACTAGGTCCAGGTCTTTCTTCTGTTTCTTATGCCTGGTCCCTAAACTGGCCTTGTTCAGGTATCTTTTGAGTCTGACTTTGATCTGTTTCGACCTCTTCTTCCTGAACACAATTGTCTAATCCTGTCTGTTCCTGTTCATGCTCTTCGAACTCTTGATCTTCTTCCGCATGAACTTCCGCCCTAATTTCTATCTGTCCCTCTTCTGGTGCAGGTGTTCTGGGTAGAATGTCAATTACCTGCTCTTCCCCTATCTGGTCCTCCTCAGAGTCAGATCTTACATGGATTTCGATGATCTGAGTAGCTTCTTCTTCACCTGTCTCGTCCTCACTATCCCACTGTCTGTCTAGCTGGGCTTGGCTTCTGGTTCGGATGGGGTCAATTGTCAGATCGATGAGTGGAACCCAATCGTCTTGACTGGAGCTCGGTTGTCCCCCTTCAGCTACGTCAGGACCAATGCCTTGGGATCCTTCAGCTGGGAAACCTTCAGCTTCAGTTAGGTCTGGTTCAGTCACTCTCTTCGTGTGGCTGGCATGGATCCAGCAAGGTACTCCTGCACACTTTACCGCTGTGGTGGTTACCAGGATTACTTGTCGTGGCTTTCCCCACCTCGGCTCAAGGCAGCTCTTCCGGGTGTGCTTCTTTATTACGACCCAATCACCAGGAATCAGGTTATGTGTTGGAGTCGTTGCCCTGGGGACGTCTTCTCCCCCAACCTGGTGAGAGATAGAACGTCCTTGGTCAGCCAGCTCCTTACAATACTCCAGCACTAAATCATCAGATATGCTTATTATTTTGTATCCTGGCACCCATGCTTGCCGCATTGCTCTTCCCATCAGAATTTCATGTGGACTCAAGCCCGTGTTCTGATCTGGAATACTTCTGAGTCCCATCAGCACAATAGGCAGAGCATCTGGCGATTCCAGTTGAGTGTATTCACACATCTTTCCCAATCTTGACTTGATTGTGCCATTTATCTGTTCTACCACTTCAGAAGCCTCTGGACGATATGCACAGTGCAGATGTTGCGTGATTTTGAATGCTTCACAGATTTGTTTTATTATTTCGTTCTGGAAATAACTTCCTCTATCAGATTCAATTAAGACCGGGAAACCGTAACGAGGTATAAGCTCTCTAAGTAATAGTTTTGCTACTGTGATACTGTCATTTCTACGTGTAGGAAAAGCTTCTACCCATTTTGAAAACAGGCAGACAATGACAAGCAGGTATCTCATTCCTCGACAAAGAGGCAACTGAATGAAGTCAAGTTGCAGTCTAATGAAGGGGCCTTCTGCCTTTCCAATTTTCCCTGGTCACACTATGGTCTTTTTTCCAGGGTTAAATTACTGGCAAGTCAAACACCTCTGGCAGAGTGCCTCTGCTACTCTTCTGAAATTCGAATTGAACCATGTTCGGCGGAACATGCGAATCATCGCATCTCTGCCCACATGTGTAGGTCCATGTATCAGCCTAGCCATAGGAGCAAGCATACAGTCTGGCAACACAGGCAACCCATCAAGGTACACAATGACACCATCTTCATCTCTCCGGCGGCACCCATAGTTTCTCCATCTCTGTTTCTCCTCTGGCTCTGCTGCTTCCTGTAAGTCTCTCACCTCTTCCCATGTATTCACTCCCTCTAGCATCAAAAGTTGGCAGCTGCTTCCAGTTCCCCCAACCCTTATATTGATTGAGATTTTGTATTTTGCACAATGTTTGGCTAACTGGTCAGCATAACAATTACCGGCTGTCACATCGTCATTGCCAGATTTGTGAGCAGCACACTTGACCACAGCCAATTCTTTTGGTAACTGGACTGCTTCCAGTAAATCCTCCACATATTTTCCATTTCGGATAGGGGTACCTGAAGAAGTCAGGAATTCCCTCTGTAGCCAAAATTGGCCAAAGTCATGCACAACCCCATAACCGTAATGACTGTCAGTATACACGGTTATTCTCAAATTTCTCCCAAATTTACAAGCTTTTGTCAAAGCAATTAATTCGGCTATTTGTGCAGACTTAACTCCATACAAATAAGATGCTTCCACTGGACGATCCAGAGTGCACACCGAGTAGGCAGCACTTAAGCCACAGTCCTCGTGTCTCATGCATGAGCCGTCTACAAACAGCTCATAATCTCCATGGTTCAAAGGGTGTTCTTTAGTGTCTGGGCGTGGTTTTGTACTGAATTCAGTTAAGTCAATGCAATCATGTGCACATTCTTCCCTCACTTCTTCTGCGAATGAGCTAGGTAGTAAGGTTGCAGGATTCAAAATGTTACATCTTTCGATGGTTACATTTCCTGCACCTACAAGGATTCTCTCGTACTTAGTCAGCCGACTGGGTGTGAGACACTGGGTTTTCGTTCTTGTTAGTAAAATCACAACAGAATGCGGAACATACACAGTTACTGGATGTCCCATCACAATGGACTCACTTTGTTCAAGACTCATGCAGGTTGCAGCTACAGCTTTCAAACACCCAGGTAATCCAGCTGCTACCGGGTCCAATGTGGAAGAAAAGTATGCCACTGGACGTCGAGTCATACCATGAATTTGGGTCAGGACTGAGAGTGCATAATTATCCCGTGTGTCACAGAACAGTGCAAAATCCTTTGAATAATCAGGCATTCCTAGGGCAGGAGCAGTACAGAGACAATCTCGTAATTTGATAAAAGCTGACATGCTTTCGTCATCCCACTTCACTGGGTCACTTGCTCCTTTCCTGATCATTTTTATCAATGGTTTTGCTAGGACTGCAAATCCCACAATCCATTGCCTGCAGTAACCTACAACTCCAAGGAACATTCTGATTTCTTTTTGAGTGTTTGGCAATTCCATGTTTCGAATTATCCTGATTCTTTCTGAGGTGACTTTCCTGATACCTCTTTCTATCTGGTGCTCCAGATACTTCACTGATGTAGTACAGAATTGCAGCTTTTCTGGGGACACTTTCAGCCTGATTCATCATTCTCCCGTTTTGCGAGACCCTAATAGCGATTCATAACGAATCGCTATTAAGGACTTGCAAAACGGGATTCATGTAGGAATTGCAATAAATATTGCGATTCCTACATGTTCCTTATTTGCGATTAGCTAATTGCTAATCGCTAATAAGGAATAACTCCCCATGCATTCCTATGGGCCTACAGGCCCATAGGAATGTATGGGGAGTTATTCCTTATTTGCGATTAGCAATTAGCTAATCGCAAATAAGGATGCGATTTCAAGGGTGCAGGGGTGTCCAAAGGACACCCTGTAGCACCCCTGAAATGTAATCTACATTGGTGTTGCGCACACACATGTCCAAAGACATGTGTGTGTGTAACATGCAACTTAGAAAAATGCATTTAAATGCATTTTTCTAAGTTTTTGCTATTTACCAAGAGGTCTGACCTCTCGGTAAATAGCGGCCCAAAATTGCATTTTCGCAATTTTAAAATGCTTCATGAATTACATTTAAGGAATCTCAAATAGAGATTCCTTAAATTCAATTCTTCGCAAATGTGGGAATTCTTAAATAGCAAATTTTGCATTTGGGATGATGAATCCCAAATGCAAAAATTGCACTCGCAAAAGGTGAGAATCTTGCCCTTTGCGAGTGCAATTTAGCTTGATGAATCAGGCGGTTTATGCCCTCCCTCACCCAAATGGTTCAGTAAGGCAATGGTGTCAGTCACGCAGTCTTTTCGGCTTCTAGACGCCACCAAGAGGTCGTCTATGTACTGCACCAGAACTGATTTTCCGGGCAAAATTAGGGTTTCTAGGCATTTTTTCAGAATCTGATTAAAGATTGAGGGGCTTTCTGTGTACCCCCGAGGGACGCGATTCCAAACGAACACGTGACTGTCGAATTCAAATGAGAATAGAAATTTGCTGTCTGGATGCAACGGGATTGAAAAGAATGCATGACATAAGTCAATGACGGTAAACCATCCTGCATTCCATGGAATTTGGTATAAAATCACTGCAGGGTTTGGCACAACAGGACAACAGGGAACCACAATTTTGTTAACCCTTCGCAGGTCCTGTACTACCCTGTACTTACCGCTAGGTTTCTTGATTCTGATTATGGGTGAGTTGCATGGACTGCTCATCACTTCTTGTATGATTTTGGCCTCTAACAATCTTTTAATTTCACTGGCAACTCCTGCTTTTACTTCTGCACTCATTTTGTACTGTTTAATGTTTGGGTACACTGCATTCTCTTTTATGGTTATTTTAATCGGGTCTACCTTTTCCATTAATCCTACATCTTTTCCAGTAAAATCCCATACTTCTGGTTTCACTATTTCTTGGAGTTCTTCAGGTAAATCTGCTATGGTCAGCTTTTTAATTTCAGAATCGGATCTTGCTAACATTAGTTTGTAAATTCCATCTTCATCTGGGGTCTGAATTTCAACGCCATTTGGTGTGCAAAAAATGGTGCAATTCATTTTGCACAACAAATCCCTCCCTAACAGGTTTACAGGACTGGAGTCGCAAACGACAAATCTGTGCATTTCTTTAAAATTTCCAATCTTAATTTCCATGGGTTTTGTAACTGGGGTACTAATTAGCTGGTTTGAAACACCTACTACCTGGATTGCTTCTCCCGAGAGGGGTGGGTTTGGAACATCTGCTGTTCTCACAGTAGAACGAGTGGCACCAGTGTCCAACAGAAAGGTGTCGTCATTTCCTTCAACCTTTTCTTCAATGTATGGCCCTGTCTGGTCCACCGGCAAGGAGGCGCCAAGTACACACTCCTCGTCCTCCCCCCTCAGGCACCGTCAGTAGGTATCATCACAGAGAAATGTGTCGTTTAACAGGAATTGTGAAACAGCTGCATTTCTATCCTCCCTTCCTTCCCACACTTCAGTGTCTTCTTTCTGCTGCGCTTTGCCTTTATAATTCTGCCTAGGTGCGCAAGGCAACTGATTCTGCTTTACCTGTTGCTGGGTCTTTCGTGGTTTCTCATTCTGCGTCTGTGGATTTAAATCATTAATTTGAATATTACCATTCTGTGCATATGGACACTCGTCTCTCCAATGACCTATCTGGCCACATCCGTGACAGGGGAATTTCTTTTTGGCTTCTTCTCTGCTCATTTTTACTCTGGGTTTTCCTCCACCCCCAGAACCTTGACTTTGAGTATTACTATTTATATTACTTAACTGTTTTTCTTGTTGTTCTGCTAATTTTACCTGTGCCCACATGACCTTTTCCTTTAAGGCCTTTCGTTTGTCAGCCATCTCATCTTCATAGTATTTGGCATACCTTAAAACCTCATCAATTTTCTTAGACTGGCAACAGATTTTATTGTCTTTGATCCATTGGCAAATTTCAGGTCTTAAACCTGTTACAAACCTGTAAATGAAATGGGTCATGTCCTTCATCTCAATGTTATCTAGACCACTGTACGTTTTGAACACCTGTAACAATCGTTCATAATAGGAATGCACAGTTTCATCTCTATCCTGGGTAGTTCTATCTATTCTGGTCCAATCAGTTTCTTTTGCAGGCACCTTCCCTTTCAAATGTATCATTACTTGATGGTATTTTTTCATTACTTCATCGGAAGGAGCTCCTGTAATAGGGTCCCTCGGGAATTCCTCACTAGGCCAACCAATGGCAATTTTACATTCTGTCCACAAATCTACGGGAACTACGATATCGAAAAACCCATCCAGATCTTTCCACAGGCATTTTTGTACCTTCACAAACCTTTCTACCTGCCTGTACCAATCCACGGGTTTCTCTCGTAATTTTGGGAAATCATTGGTAAAAGACACAATATCCTGTCGGGACCATGGAACATGCACATACTTTCCACCTGGCACTTCCCGCATAGGATATAATTTTTCTGCTTTGTCTGCTTCTTTCAAGACATACTCGCAAGCCATCTATTTTGATCTAATTTCCTCCTTTTTGTTTGCACATCTGGCTTTCCATTTTTCTAATTCTCCCCATTTTTGCAACAGGTTTAATAACTCTTTGATCTGTACCTTCCTGCCTGACACATTCATATTTTCTAAATCCTTGTCCGAGAACTCTGCTCTGTAGGGTTTTTGCAACGATTTAGATTTTCCAATATCTATTCCCATACTAGCCGCAGTATCCATTAATTTCTCATGGAACACTCTGGTATTACGGGTGATACTCTTGCAGATAAACAGCAACTCCTCCTCCGAAAAGGTATTCAGTCTGTCTAACCCCACATTTCCAGCCATCAGTTCTTCCAATTCTATTCTTAATTTGTAAATATCTAGTGGTTTTGACTGAGGAGTTTGTTTCTCTAATTCTCAACTCCATCTCTCGATTTCTTCAGGAGTCACTACAGTGGCACTTCTAGTACCAGAAGCTGACTCAATCCGCACTTCTCCTGAATAGAAAGGAGTGTTCTTTCTCTGTGAACCCCTTTCCAGCTCTCTTACTGGCAAATCCATTAAGGAAATTACAGATTCACATTCGCTTGCCTGATCATCTACAATTAAAGGCTCTTTTCTTGGCTGGATTACAGCCGGGGAAATAATCGATGTCTTAGGACACTCCTGCTTATCCCCATACAAAGGAACAACTGGTCCAATAGTTACTGGAATTGTCAAGGCTTCAGGACTTGTGTTTAATTGGGAGATTTTCTGAATTAATTCTGTTCTCTGTTTAGCTATAGCTTCTCGCTCTCTTTCCTGTAGTACTCTTTCCAGGCTTGTTTCAGGTACTATTTGCAGAGTCAGGGTTGGGGTATAATTCGGGGCAGTCGGATGTGTCATACCTGGTCCTTCACCATAGTTAGGTTTCCGAAACGGGTTCCCTGTGCTTAAAGATCTCGGCTCCTCCTGATAAGGAGGTATTAGACAGGCGTCTCTTACACTTACTGGTCCTGCTCCTTCATTATAAGGAGGTGGATTCTTCATTAACAATTCCTCCAAATAATCGTCATCTGAATCCCCCCCCGGTCATCAGATGCCTTGTCTTTTCTGTCCTTTTCCCTCCCATGAGTTCTCCTAGTGCCATCATAGGGTATAGTCCCTCCACTATCATGTTCTGTCTCCACTGTTTCATTTTTTTCTCTCGGGTTTCTTGCTTCAATTTTGGATACCATTTAGTTAACCCTTTGTCCATTCTGGGTTTGTCTCGCTCAAAAGCCTCTATCTCCCATTCTTCTAAGGCCTCGTACTGCGTTAATCTGGGTCTGGGATGTAAATCATTCATTCGGGTTCTCAAGATGAACAGAATCCTGCCATTAAATGTGCCCTCTAACGGAAATGCCAAAACTCCGTCATTCTTAGTATATTCCACCCAATTCTCCAACCACACACAAGAGTGGTACCCTTTATCAAACATCATGAATGATGCAGGAGTATTAGGAGGTGGGATGACAACTCCTTCTCTAGTTTTGATAGGCTTTTCTCTTTTGAAATAATTCTTTACTTTGCTTACTAAGGTCATTTTCCTTTTTTCTCCGTACATGACGCTTTTACGACCTTTCCACTTATCTTTTCCAAACCCAAAATACCTTGGATCTGGTCTAGTTTCTGGAGTATACGAATGCCACATATACTTTTCCGCAAGCGATTCTGTTTACGAAATCACTTCCAATCCAAATACGTCTTTTATTTTTCGTGCAACCAATCAAATGCGCGATTTCAAATAATCTCGTCCAATGGGTGCGCGACCTTTTCGTGAGACAGGTTCTCACGCTTCGGCACTCACCCCTCCGTTACAATTCCGCCTCAGCTACACGCCCGCTGTCTCGACCAATGCCAGCGCGGCACAAAATGACGTCAGTGCAGCTCCGCAACTGACTCCTTCCTTCACAAGGTAAGAAACGCTATGATTTCTACCCTTTAAAGTGCAAGTGCTCAGTTTAATTTACAACGAAAACACATTCGCCACTGTACTCGAGTGTCTTAGAAGGACAAGATTTGTTTCACTGCAAGTAAACTACTTCTATTTACTTTTCAAATACTACCAGTAGATCCCTTCTTCCTACTCTTCACACAAGCATTAGTGAACCTGCTACTCCTTCAAATCATCCACTGCGGGATATATACTGAGCCAAAAGTTTCACTAGTGAACTCCTTTGCTATGAATCAAGCTTAGACAAACCTGCTACTCCTTCCGTGTGACCCTTACTAGGTTATATCACAATAGAAGTTTTGCCAGCGAACTCTTTGCTACCATTTATTCAATCATACATTCAGAAAACCCTAATTAGTGCTTCCAGTTCTGCCTAACCTGCACCAATTTTCCTCTAGCAAGTGACCTCTCTATGGCGTGGATTCTCCTCACCACCCGTTATTCAATTTTCCCCGAGGATTCCAGACAAACATATAACAGTCACTAACGAGTAATATTAGTACATTTATCAATATAACAGCAAGAAAAACAATTTAAACATTTCATAATTTTCAATTCAATAAAACATTTATAAATTTGTTTAGCAGCAAAATTTTCACAATTAGCAGTAAATAACCTACCTACCTATCTTAACTAGTCCCTAACCATCCTCTCTGCTACCAGAAAATTACTGATAGAGCGCGCAGGTCACCCGACTATTATTTTACCATATACGTATTGGGGGGCCAATAAAAATTCAATTTACACTATTCATAAATCAGGTGACCTTGCACTCTACTACCAGTAACCCTTGTTCCTTCCTATTGACTTCTACTGTACCCGACTTACCAATCCACTGTTACGGGTACCTATGATCACGATGGATCAGGGAGCTAGCTGTAAAAGAAAGGCAGACACAAAATACCTTTTCTATATTTGCACTCATAACAATAACCAGAGACACGGAAGTTTTAAAACCTTTTATCTAACTTCATCAGATTCCGAAAGCATAAGATTTACAGTAAGTAAGCAATCAATAACCAAGATTACAAAGAGCACGTATCCATAAAGGAAGTATATGAGACCAACCATTTAAAGAGTCTAAAGGAAGGAAAAACAGGGAACAGGCTAATAAGAATTTTCAGATTTAGACTAGGCGTGGTGCAGCTAAAGGACGGGGAAAATAAGGAACATACTAGAATGGTACGAGAATTTTATCAGTCTTGAAAGATAACATGTGACTATTAGGAAGGGTAGAAGTGGCACATACACGCTACTATTTCAATGCAGATTTATTATAATTTGCTAAAGGAGGGTAAAGAAAAGGAACATCTATATATCATGAACTGAAAACAGGAATGTACTTGAAGGATGGGTAAAAATATGGAACATGCTAGAATAACAACGATAATGTATGACCTTTTCATTTAGTAGTGCGAAAAGCATGGAAATTCAAATATGCAAGACTATGACTTTATTAAAGCAAAAGAAAGGAAAAATAGAAGATGCAGAATAGATTTCTCAGCTCTGTATTTACCTAGTATGGTGTGAAGACCAACCCTGGCCACAGGTCAGTTAAGGATGGGAAGAACCCCAAGGAAAGACAGTCGCCAGTAGGCCAGCAGGTGCAGAATGGACACCCCAGGACAGGACAGGGAAACCAAGTTAGGATCAGGACAGGACCACCAAGGTAAGACCAGCACCCGCAGTTCGGAAGCAACGCCTGCGCTCCACCCTCTCTGCAGCTATCAGTCAGAACCCCGATTGGGGTATCGAATTCCCCAGCAAAGTGCTCCGCCAGCACTTAAGGTTCAAAAACCCCGCTTGGGTCTCTGGAAATTACGGACAGAGTGCTCCGCAGCAGTCTGTATCAATCACCTATTGAGTGCGTTGGGTCACTGACAGGTCAGCTATTCAGACAGGTCGGACAATTTCTCTAGCTAAACCTAGGCTAATTATACTGTTTTTGGGTCAGTGTACCACCCCCCAAAAGTTGCAAGTGTAAGAATCCCCAATTTCGATTGGTCCACAAGTAGGCCAGGTCAACACACCAACCACATTTCACTTCTACAAGACTTAATTTGCATACTCTGGGACCGCCTATTGAATTTGGGGTTCCCATGACATAGATCTTAACGTTAAAATAGAGCATCTATGAATTATGATACATTTAGAACAGTTCAGCTTTTTCTGCTAGGCAAAGGTGCATCTTCCCAGGCACATCTTGGCTGGGACCTCAGCTCGGCAGGGTTTCAATGCCACCGGCAGAAGACTGTCATGCGCAGAAAGGCTGTTCAATATGGAGTATTTTCATCCTGCATGCTCACGGATTTTCAATACATGTAAAGTAAGCGAAAACAATTTAGAACATAGAAAATAAATGATTACACTGTATACCAGGAATCCCTATATGACTCCCCTTACTTTATATTAACTATAGCATTATTATTAATGCGATACGAACAGAAAGCAGAAAGCGGCAAGACAAGCTTCGGCATGTGAGAACACAAAGCGGCCATCTTAAGTCAAGTGCGCAAGCGTGAAAAGTTCCCACCAGAACTGCGAGTACGTCACGTCACGTGATTGTGACCGACGCATGCGCAGAAGAAACTCTCGCCAAGCAGCGGCCATTTTTAGAGGCAAGCTTTGTTAAGGTTAATAAACATATAGGCAAGCATCACTCGGATACCCAAAATGTCAGAATAAAAGGGAAATTAGTAAGACAAACAAGTTGATTTAGTTCATTAAGGTTATTCGAGGTTCATGAGTACAAGCAAGCCGCTTTACGTGCAAATTCTTGCTCCATCAGGGAGGATCCCTGCGAGACACCACAGATGGTTTTGGTGGTTCCGGATTGGAACGGGGGAGGCGGACTCTCTGGGTTCTGTCGGTGAGGAAGGAGGAGGTCCAATCCAGGGCCTTGCCTTGGATCCCTGTGTCGTGGAGGTGTGTGCGAAGTATGTGGTGGCAAATGGTGTCGAAGGCGGCGGAGGGGTCCAAGAGGATGAGGGCCGCTGTCTCACCGTTGTCGAGTAGTATTCTGATGTCGTCTGTGGCGGCGATGAGGTCGGTCTCGGTGCTGTGGTTGCTGCGGAATCCTGACTGGGAGGGGTACAGGATGCGGTTGTCTTCTAGGTAGCGGGTGAGCTGGGTGTTGACGATCTTTTTGAGGACTTTATTTATTTATTTATTTATTTATTTGTGTATTTTATAAAGCGCGCAGCTGCCCCAACGGGGCGTTCCGGCGCTAATGAATCTGGAAAACAGTGGGCAGATGTAAGACAAATTATAAATCAAAAAGATGAGTTTTGAGGGCCCTGTGGAGTAAAGATTCTGAAGGACATGCTCGGAGGGACAGGGGGAGCTTATTCCATTGCTGAGAAGCATAGACTTCGAAGGTTTTTCCTCCCTTTCGGGTTCTCATAAACCGAGGAGTGACTAAGAGAAACTGGGAGTTTGAACGCAGTGACCTGGCATTTTGATAGGGACGTAGGCAAGTTTTGAGATAGGCCGAGCCTTTGCCCTGTGTAGCTCTGTGAGCCAATGTCATTGCTTTAAATTGACATCTTTTACTTACTGGCAGCCAGTGCAGTTTACGAAGATAAGGGGAGATATGATGTCTAGGAGGAATACCCTCCACCAAACGAGCTGCCGCATTCCGCACCATCTGAAGTCTGCTGCACAGACCGGCAGTGATGCCTACATACAGTGCGTTGGCGTAATCGAGATGGGAGGTTTTCAAGGCGTGAACCACTGTTTTTCTGCAATCAGTGGGCAGATAAGTTGTGAGTCTCTTTATTGTTCTGATCTTAGCAAAACAGGATCCTACTACCGTTTGTACCTGGTCTTCGAAGGTAAGCTGGTTATCCCAGCGCACCCCGAGGTTCCGTACAGAGTTTTTTGGTACGGGGGCTTGACTCAGGTCGTCTGGCCACAACAGATTGGGTGACAGTGGAGATGGTATGTTAAAAAACAGAACCTCCGTTTTCCCAGCATTTAGCTTGAGGGAATTGGAGTCCATCCATCTAGATATGTTCCTAAGGCATGTTTTCATAAGATCAAAAGCCTTGGCAGTGGGCTCCTCGAAGGTGAAAAGGAGCTATATATCATCTGCATACGAGGTGGTTTTGACTCCAGCCTGAGCAATCATTTCAGCTAGCGGCGTGAAATAGACATTAGTGCACATCCCTGTTTGTGAATTCTCTCCAATTAAGTCGTAATTCGATCACTTTAGTAGAACAATTTCTTTCAAAGTCCTCAGATATTCAAATAGTACACAGTCCATCAATCTTTCAAAATCCTGTTTATTGATTTTTTTCTTGCCACATCGTCACAGCCGACGCGCGTTTCGCCCTCCACGGGCTTTTTCAAGGCAAAAACAAAGTAGAATGGTGAGTGGCGTAATCTTGTACAAATCAATAAAAGATATAAAAATCCTTCTCTTATTTCTCCTTAGAGCCTTTCAATAGCCTTTCAATATGGTGCAGGCCCCCTCATCGGGGTCGGTGGGGCTGGTCGTTGGATTGAGTGCGAGGTGTGTTTCTAGTAGTTCTTTGGTGACTTTGCCCCAGCGTCGGCGGGGGATCTGTAGGGTGCGGTGGTGGGTGACGGGTTTCTGGAAGGTGAAGTGGACGCAGTGGTGGTCGGTCCAGGTGAGCTCGGAAGCGTGGCTGAAGGCAACGTGGGGGCTGGAGGAGAAGATGGCATCGAGCGTGTGGCCGGCGATGTGGGTCGGGGTGGTGACGATCTGTTTCATTCCGAGGGTGGCGAGGTTGTCGATCAGGGTGGAGGAGTTGCTGTCGTTGTTGTTTTCCAGGTGGTAGTTCAGGTCACCGAGCAGGATATAGTTGGTAGAGGTCAGTGCGTGCGAGCTGATGAAGTCGGTGATGGAGTTGCAGAATTGGGACGTGGGCTGGGTGGTCTGGAGACGAGGGTGCCTCTGAGGGTGGTCTTGGGGTCCGTGTGGATCATGAAGTGCAGGTGTTCAGCGGTGGTGAGGGTGTCGTCGGTGTTTGTTGATACCTTGATGGTGTTCTTGTGGATGATGGTGATTCCTCCTCCGACTCCATTGGTGCGACCTCTGCAGATTTTGTATCCGGTGGGGATGGCCACTGCGATGTCTGGGGAGGAGGTTTAGTTCAGCCAGGTCTCGGTCAGGAAGGCGACGTCTGGTGATGTGGTGGTGAGTAGGTCCCAGAGCTCGACAGCATGCTTGCGTGCGGAGCGGGTGTTGAGCAGGATGCATCGCAGTCGGTTGGGTTCCGTCGTTGTGGGTGCATCGGTGTCGTTGGTGCAGGCGAAGTTGCAATTCCGGCTGGTGAAGGGGCCGTGGGTGCGCTTGGGGCTGCGGGAGGTGGAGGTGGGGATGGAGGGTCTGCTGGGAGGCGGGAGGCGGGAAGAGGGCAGCGAATGGGCACGGGGGCGGGGCTGCAGGGGAGGCAGCGGCGGGAAAAATGGCAGCAGAATCAGGTAGAGCGAGGCTAGGGGAAGGCAAGCACGCTCAAAGGAGAAAAACAGTAGGGCAGGGCAGAAGGGCAGGCACACGGGGTACAGAGGAGAACGGGCGGGGGCACAGAAAGACAGGGTACAGAAGGCAGAAGGGACCGGGCACAGGCACTCAGGAGCAGAAGGCGGCGATGTCGGCGATAGGGGCACCAGAGGCAGGGAGGCAGCAGGAGCGAGGGGAGGCAGCAGAGGGCACAAGAGTGGCACTGACATTGGTGGCGCTGCAGCGGATGGGAGAGCGACCTACCAGAAGGTCAAGGGGCGCTTCTACAAGCACTTTAAAGCCTAGTCAGTGGCAGTAAGCGCTATATTAATGCAATTACAATACAATGCAATCATGTCTATGCGCGACATAATAATTCACAGCCAAGTATAGGTTTTTACCATTCTTAAGTCTACATATACTCACCTTGAAGATGTATATCCAAGGCCACTGGAATTCCCCCCAGGCCCTTCCAGTCCTGGTCCCATTCATGACACATGAAGATAACCATCTCCCAGTCAGAAAAAAGAAGAGAGTAATGCTGGGGCCCCTATCTCACCCCCTTCCACTGGGAGAACTTAACCAGTACTTATCCAGCATTCTCCCTGTTCTTTTTTTTCTGTCTGCCAACAGAATGGGACAAGGTGCTGGCTGTGGCGTAACGAAAGTTGAGAGGGCCCCCCTGCAAGGTACTTGGAGTGCCCCCCCCCCACTCTGAATTTAATGAGGAGCTCTTAGGCCTGAGTACTGTGCTGAGGGCCCCCCTGCAGCTCGGGTCCCTCGCACTGTGGGGGCTGCGGGCCTGTGTTACGCCCCTGGGTCCTGCTGTACTGAAGTGAACAGTCTTCGGTGGAGTCCCCGTCTGGCTGCTGGACTGTCCTGCACAGGGTTTTGTTGTGTCCTTTCCCGCTGGGCTTGCTGAGAGCTGTGGATGTTTTTCTGGCGCATCTTTGCAGTTAGTGCGCCGTTGCTTTCGCGTCGTTCCAGGTTGTGGGTGCGCAT
This sequence comes from Lissotriton helveticus, assembly GCF_964261635.1. Lineage (NCBI taxonomy): Eukaryota > Metazoa > Chordata > Amphibia > Caudata > Salamandridae > Lissotriton > Lissotriton helveticus. Next base: position 584,495,255 of record NC_136072.1, read on the forward strand.
CTTCATGGTGGCTGGGCGGGGTGGGAGCTGCGCAGTACAGGTTGGATCGTGGTTCGGGGCTGTGCTGGAGGTGAACTTGGAGTGCCTGGCTGCATGTTTGGTCGATTGACTGCTGCCCAGGCGCTGTGGCTGGTGGTGCGCGCCTGGGCTGGCTAGTGGGGGCATTGTTGTGGGAGACGATACGGTCAGGATTCTATCGGCCCAAGGTGGAGTACCGCATAGCAGTTTCCTCGGCCTTTAATAAGTGCATTAAGGTGTGCCCTTGAACTTCTGTAGGAGTGTGCACAACATCATCTCTGGACTTGTTCTGAAGCCGCCCCGGTACACCACGGCTTGTGCCGGTTGAGTGGAGGGCTCATTTGACCAATCACACGACCCCTTCTGTGGGTCACGCATTTCTGGTGGAGGCGGGCGCTTCTCTCCCAGCTCTATTTCTCCCGCATGCCGGCCCAGATGTGCAGTGGACGCGCGCAGTGGGCGCACCCCTTGCGCGCCAAAGAAGGCAAGCAGGTCTGCGCCCGTCCGCGCCTGTACCCCTGGCCCTACTCATGCTCATACCTACTCCAGGGAGTGGCTGCTTGGTGCGCAAGGCCAAATACCATGCGGAAATCAGAATCTGCACCCAGATGCGCCTCAAATGCAGTGTTAGATATGTGGTTTTAGAGCTGAGGTGACCGATATGTCTCTGTGTTGGCCTACCAGCACTTCACATATTAATATCATTAGCTTGAACTGTAGGTCGCTAGTTAAACATCACAGAGAAGTAGTTGATCTCCTTCAGGATTCTACTCCAGATATACTTTTTGTAACAGAAACTTGGTTAACAAGCGACTCTGGCAATTCCTGCTTTGGCCCTCCCCTCAGGTTATTCCCTGCTTGCCCAGAATAGACCATGTGGTAGGGGTGGTGGCCTAGCAGTGATATTCAAATCAGTCTTCTCCTGCACCCTATCACCCCACGATATCCCAGACTGTGAGTGTGCGCTGTTTAAAATCTGTCTATCACACACGTTTACCTTCTCTGGGCTTTTCATTTACCACCCTCCGGGACTATCTAGAGCTTTTCAAGAGGTCCTTGTGCTCTCTGCATCCACACTTGCCCTGGATGCAGCCAATTTCAGTATTCTGGGAGTGTGAGAAGTTGGCCTGATGTATGATATTCACTATTCTAGTGAGCACCTTGTATCAGTCCAAACAACCCTTATGGTGGTGGTTGTAAAGTCAACCTTATAGACAAGCTATCCTAGGGGTAGCATGGACTAAGCAGTCTTAGGCCTAACTCAAGAGGGCATGTGAAGCCAGCTGTTTTACCATATGCAATCCTGTAATATCAAATGAAAGGACACCACACAAGTTATATATTATAAAAATATATATATTTATTAGTAGAATAATCCTCTGTACTCTTTATGAGTCCAGAGGCACAAGCGTTTAAACAAAAGCACAGTTAAACATACACAAGTTGCACAATTATGGATAGGACCGGTGGCCACTCAAACCATATACTAAATAAGGGTATACACCCGTTACAACGGATCTTTTACTCCGCACTACCATTACAACGCGACTTTGACTCCGCATACCATTACAACGCATTGCGCTGGGGGGCGCTCTAGGATAGGGAATAAGTATAATTTACTATCCAACACCTTCCCTAGGGTCCACGGGGACTGGAGTTAGAATAGTAAATTATACTTACCACTATCCAGCGCCCCAAGGCGCTATGCGTTGTAACGGTATGCGGAGTAAAAGTCGCGTTGTAATGGTCTGCGGAGTAACAGTATGCGTTATAACGTCATACATCCCTAAATAAGTGGTATAAGAACCACTTTACGAACAATGGTAAGGCCTAGGGCCTTGGGAATCGCTGGGACTACACTGGACTAACTGTGGTTAGGACGGGAGTAGCCCGCGGGATTCGGGTGCAGCGCTAAAAGCACACGCATACACCAATGCAAAGTCAAGGGTGCGTAAAAGTTACAAAGTTACTGTTTTGGAAGTCTTCCGACTGGAATAGAATTAAACCACTTTAAACTAGGATACTAGAGGTGAAAACCACTACAGGAGCACCGGTGTTTGATCGTTACCTCACCCACAGGAAGCGGGTGCATAGGTGCCAAACTGTGTCGGGTTTCGTCGTGGAGTTCTATGGAGCCTGGAGATGAAGATGCTGCAGGCGGCCAAGAGAGAAGAGTCCGGTTGGATCCAAGGATGGATCGAAGATGTAGAGTACCTGAAAGCAGAGGGGACAGAGTCTGGGTCACTAGCCAGTGACCAGGATGGAACCAGGAAGGAACCAGGCGATGTTGGGCGCAATCAGGTGGTTGTCGTGAAGCTTGTCTCCGCTGCCACGTGGACCCGGGGGCATCGATGATGACCAGGAGTGGACCACGGACTCACCGACAAAGGCTCTCGCTGTCGGCGGTGTCGACTTCCGGATTGGAGTCAACAGGCCTTGGCAAAGGCAACCCACGCAAGATCTGAAGATCGCTTCTTACTCGGACCAGCAAGGTCAGAGCGGTGGCTCCTTTTTAGGGGAGCGAGGGCCAGTCTGGAGCAACTAGACTAGCAGAGTAGTTTCAAAGATTCATCGTCATAGAGGCCATTAGCCAACGGGCAAGTGAACGGACAGATGCGTCAAGCAGGAAAATGCAAAAGGGCCCCAAGCAGCACTAGGTAAGTGTGGAGGGGTGATCATCGGTGCACGAGCTGCTCTGGGCTGGGGCTTCTCAAGCCCCAATGCACAGCTTCGAGGGTGCCTTGGGAGCTGCACGGTCAGCATTTCACAGTCTTTTCAAGATGGCTGGTCCCACGTCTCATGTCACCTCCACGGGTCTCAGCTTTGCTGTGGCTGTGGATCAGGCTGTTGGACGTCTGGGAATCTGGTTCTTGTCAATCTCTGTTGCTCGAGCTCCGGCTGGAGCTGCAACACAGCAAACCATTGGGTGCTGGATGGTGCCTGTTTGCACAGGGTGGTCACTCCTTGACCACAAGGGAGATTCTTCAGTCTTCCACGTTGAGTGGGATGTCGAAGGGTCCAGAGTTTCATTTCAAAGTTTCAGTCAGGATTATCTAAAGTCTATGGACACAGCTCCTACCTTTATTCCAAATCAAGGGGCTGGATTACCTGCTAGGTCCCTCCTATGGGTGGGACCCAGGAAGTGGGTGGTTACACCCCTTTCCCTTTGTCCAGTTTCGTGCCAGAGCTGGGGCTGGAGTGCCCCAGCACCGGTTTGAACTGGGCTATGCATGGGGAGCCTTGTGCGCTCCAGGCAGTGTCTAGTTTCACTCGCCCTGCCTGCCTCAATCCACTATCTCCTGTCTGGGGTGGTGTAACACCACACTGTGACAGGATACCATTTGTCCAGGCCTCCCCTGCCGGAGTGTTGGTCAGCAGCAGGAGGCCAGACTCGTATCTGTGGCAGCAGCATCCATTTTGTGATGCTGGGGCTCTGGTTAGATGTAACCGCGTTTAAGTAAAGTGACATGTCTTCTCCCTCTAGAAGGGTGGAATGCTACCCCCGTCACCAGAACTGGCGAGGGGGTAGTATTCCAAAGTGTATGACACCTTACACGACATGTTTTGATAAAGCCAAACCAAAATTACTAATAACCGCAAGTATTATAATGCACTTAAGAGTATATGGTATGGCAATATCCCAGAACAGCTATAAGGACATGGTTCCGAAAGCTGCAGACAGGCTCAGCTCATGCTAGAGCACCATCTCACATAAAAACAAGCACTCTGCCTCCAGGATTGTTTAGGCCTGCCATAGGAGTGACTGATAGGTGTATATGTGTCCAGATATAGGTTTAGATATTGGTATACTATATCTAAGCAAGGGTTGATTACACGACCTTGCCCCATCTGAGTGATCAGCCAGTTGTGTCAGTTTGGATAGCCAGCCAGGGGTGACAAAAGAAATGCTGCAGCCCCGGGTAAGCTTGTGATGCACCTATGCCCTGGGTACCTATAGTACACTGTACAGGGGCTGATAAGGTGATCCAATACCCAATTGGTGATGTACCTAAAGTACATGTATGTGAATTTAGAGAGAGAACAGCAGGCTGTGGGTCTGATTAGCAGGCCCACAGCCACATTAAGTCGAAAACCAGTGAAACAAAAAGCAAAAATCTGGGGTGACCATAGGAAAGCAGACCCTACTCTCCTACAGGGAGATTTGAATTTGCACCTAGATCGCCAGGACTCCAAGGAAATCAACAACTACCTGGGGGACATGGAGGCTTGCCAACTAATGCAGATAGTAGTGGGTCCATCTCATCTCGCAGGCCAACTACTGGACCCTGTATTTTCTAGCATCCATCCTGTTGTTGCCCATGTCCCTCTTCAGCTAGCCTGGTCAGACCATTTTTTTATTCATGTGAGTTTCGACCTTGCTCACGCCCCTCTGCAGATCGTCCAGCATTCCACCATGAAACGACCATGGCACAAACTGGACGCTTCTGGTTTTGCGTCCAGCTTAAATGCCTCCTGCCCGGTATGGCCTACTGATCTGGAGGAAGCTGATAAGGTCTATAGGAGTTGGATTAGTAGTACACTAGACTGCTGCATTCCTAAGAAAGTGACTTGTGCTAAGCGTACAAAATCCCACGCTTGGTATAACGAGTCCTTAAAGCAGGAAAAAAAAACAATGGAAATCCTTGGAACGCTCCTGGAGACGATCCTATGACCCCACAGCAAAACAACTTTATAGGCTGGCGACCAAAGCCTACCATAAACTTGTTCAAAAGGTTAAAGCTGCATTTTATACCAATATTATCACTTCGAGCTCTAACCTCTCCAAAACCATTTTTTCTCTCATCAATGATATGGCTAAACCCATAGCAGCTACCAATAATATAATTTCCTCCAACCAGCATTGTGAAGCTATAGCTCAGTACTTTATCAATAAAATTGACTGTATTTATACTACCCTCGATGTGCGTAGGGTGGTACCTGATCCACGGCCATCTATCATTATCTCAGACTCCTCCCTCCGATTACAAACTCTACCCCCCCTGTCCTGTAAAGACATAGACACTCTCTCCAATAGGTGAAATCCGGCTCTCCTGCCGACCCTGTTAAACCTGATATTTTCATAAAGTTCCAAGACTGCCTCCTGACAGAGGGGAGGGCACTGATTAATAGATCACTCCAGTCAGTGGTGCTTCCTAAATCATGGAAACACGCTAAGGTTGTTCCAATTCCAAAAAAGCCCACACTGAATGCATCGCCCCCTGAGAATTTCAGGCCCATCTCATTGCTCCCTCACCTGGCGAAGGTCATGGAATCCCATGTTAACACCATCCTCACAAAGTGTCTGGAGGAAAATGAGATTCTGGACAAGTCACAAAACGGATTCCGGTCTAATCACAGCACAGAATCCGCTTTGTTGGCAGTCACAGAGCAGCTGAGGGCGGCACTGGATGAGGACAGCACCACAGCGCTGGTGCTCCTTGATCTGAGCGCGGCCTTCGACGCGGTCTCCCGTGAGATCCTGCTCCATCGACTCAGGGAGTTTGGGGTCAGTGTAATGGCCTGGGGCTGGTTTGCATTTTTTTCTATCTGAGCGTTCTTTCCAGATCCATGCCCCCCTTACCAGTCCAACACCCATCCCCTCAATTGCAGTGTCCCGCAGGGCCCTGCGCTGAGCCCTACACTTTTTAACGTGTACGTCCACCCTTTCTCCCTTTTGGCCAAGGCCCGGGCGATTAATATGCTATCCTATGTGGACGACATGCAGCTGCTATTCACCTTTTCCAAAAATCACAGCCAAGACAAACTGAGGTTCCAGGAGGATATTATGTCAATCTCAGAATGGCTGCTGGAAAACGACCTCCAACTTAATTCTTCTAAAACGGAGGTGCTCCTGTTTGGGAGAGACTCGCATAAATGGGATTACCAATGGTGGCCCGCTGCGCTAGGTCCTACCCCGCAGCCAAAAAACTGAGTAAAAATCTTAGGGGTCCTGATGGATAACTCCCTCTCCTTTGAACTGCATGCCAAAAAAGTGGCAGGCACCTGCTTTGGCCACTTACGCGGGTTGAAGCCCATTTTAGGATTCTTTGCTGCACCCATCCGTCAGGTGATCATTCAATCAGTAGTCTTGTCTCGTCTGGACTACTGCAACAGACTTTTACTGGGTACAAATAAAACGGTCACAAAGAGATTGCAACGGGCCCAGAATGCTGCCGCCCGCATTCTCTTTGCCCTCCCTAAACACTGTCACACCTCCCATCTCCTGCATCGCCTACACTGGCTCCCGAACGAACGGAGAATTCATTTTAAAACTCTCTGTATCCTTCATAAGATTCTGTACATTCAGATCTTGCAGGGCTTATGCTCATTGTATGTACCAACACGGGCTCTGCGCTCTGCTGATTTGCACCTGGCCTGCACTCCCAGGGTGCGCAGGAGCAGAGCGGGCAGACGCTCTTTCAGGTCTCTGGCTTCTGCCCTCTGGAATTCTATCCCAATCTCGGCCCACCACACCCAAGACCACTTGGCCTTCAGAAAACAGATAAAAACCTGGCTATTATCTTCCATCTAGCCGGGTACGGCCGTGCTGGGCACTTTTGACCAGTGGCGCCTACACTGGACATTTCTGGGCTGTCCTTCCCTTAGCTTTCACCTTCCACCTCTGTCGCCTTGTTCCACTAGCGCTGGGACGCCCCGTTGATGGGGTAGACATGTGCTTTATAAGCCTTTGAAGAAAGAAAGAAAAGAAAGAAGATGACCTTTTGTGGCTACGTTGTAATCTGACTTCTGTCTGCTGCATGTGCAAATCGCTGATTTGTTTCCATTGCAGCCTGAAGTACGAGTGGGGCCTGCACCATATTTTCTCATTCCTTTGTCTCGCTTATTGTTGTGTCTGTGATGAAATAAAATGCTTTTGCTATTTTGTCCGTGCTTTGTTTCATGCAAGTTAGCAGTTGCAGCACCATTTTAAGTTTAGTCGCCATTTTGAATCATGCTCTTAGCTGCTTCTTGTCTCCTCAAGACCATGGGTTGTGGAAAGTTTCATTTCTCCAAGGCTGGGGCTTGCTTTGTGTTGTAATTTAGAAGTGATTTCCCAGTTGGTATCTCCCGCCCCCCCCCCCCCACACTTCCTTTTCCCCTGGTGGTTTAGCCTTCAAGCTGTCATCATTCCAAGCTGCACTCCAGCCGAGTTTGTGACAGGACAAGGGTTATGAATGTCGCAGTGAGCATTCTACAATAAAGAGTTTAACCCCTATTGTGGCGTGGTCAATTACAACACTTTGCTAATGAATACACTGTTATTATTAACGTGTACCGTTCCCACTAGATAGAGGCCTTCTCCCACCAGTCTAGTGGCAGGCACGGACAGAGTGAACTTGGGTGAAAGATACTGTGTGCTCGGCCTCTGAATCAAAACCCATCCTACTGTACTTCTTTGTCTGGCGGCACCTGCTTGGAAATTTCCATTATGGGCATGCCTTCCTTGGTTCTGAAATGTACATAATGTATCTCTATGTTTGCTGAAGTCAGTCCTCTCTGCAATACCCCTAAGCGACTGGGCAGAGGGTGCTCCGCACGAGTGTATCTGAAGAAACATATACTTGCTTTGTATTCTTTATTGCCTGACCGACTCCTCATTTGGTAAGGAAGGCTGAGAGGTGGTGGTGAGTGACCCGGGTGACCCTAAACGGGCCACTTGCTTCAGTTGGCGCCCGAACAGGAACTCCTTCGGGTGAGTGACCCATCCCATCCTGCGGCCGGGTGGGGAGGTTGAAGCCATCGTAGGGTCAGACGGACTGATCAGGGATCCCTGCACAAGAGAGTTCCTGAACTCGCAGCTGCCCCTTCTGTCCCGTAGGACGGTGCCTCACCCAGTGGTCTCCCGACTGGAGTCCTGAACAGCGAAACCCTTGGATCTGACCGTTTGGTCCAAAGAGTTGGCATTGGAGAATAAATTTGTTTGACCTGCATATACCAGGTGAGTTTATTTTGGTTCTTTGTGGATTTGGTACCATTTTAGTTTGTATTTGGTACGGTTTGAGGACCGATTTTGGGTGAAAAGTACTTGCAAACATTGTGCCAGACATAAGCAGTGAACGTATTTTTTTTTTAAATGCCTGGTCTCAGCAAACTGTTTTGCTTTGGCTGTCGTTGTTGTTCTACTGATGTTCGATTGAAAGAAAGTCAGCCACACCTTCAGAAGGCACTCCGAATTTTGATATGTATGTGAAGCTTGGCCTTGGCCCTATTATGTTTAGTACGCTATGGCACAAATATACAATGGACAATGAAGAGTTGCAGTGGCCATTGACAGGTACTTTTGATGAACAAAAGATTGGTTTCTTACATAAAAAATGTTTGCGAAGCGATGTAGAAAGTCTATGTTTGATTCTCTTCAAAGGTGGCAAAACGAAGCTAAGCAGAGGCGAATGAAAGCAGAGAAAAAGGCCCAGAAAGGGAGAATGCAAACATTGACTCAGAAAGCTGTAGCACATGACGGAGAGAAGCAAGAGATAGGGATTGAACGTGAAGATAGGAGGTTTCGACTACAAATTGTTACATCTTATGTAGCCCGAGAAGGAAATTACACCTTTGTGGAAGAATTGCTAGATACTCAACCCGCAATCCATATGCCCCGCAGATAATATACCCCGATATTCCTGCACAGTCTCAGCCACCAGCTCCTTCAGCCTCAGCTGTTTCTGCTCCTGCTACTGTTGATCAGACTGCTTTGGCTACAGCACATCCTGTCTTTTCTTTGTCCTTGCCGCCTGTGGCAACAATGACTGTCAGCACCCCTCCCTCACCTATTGTTTCAGCGTTTCTTTTGCCAGCCCTTACGCCTACGACGCAGCCAGCAGCAACAGTGCATGTTACTTCTGTTGCTACCCCCACTCTGTTTTTTCATTTTTTCATCCCCTGACATTGCTGGGTAGTGGGACACCAGTACGCAGACTTAAGGATAGAGACTGGACAAAATTTAAGTAACATATGGGACGGATGTTAGTACGGTCTGATGTGGGAGAACAAGAAAAAAGGGTAGTAGCTAATCAGGCTGCCCAGTGGGCTCGAAATCCCATTTACAGTGTGGAAGACGTGTGGAATGTGATGAAAGATTATGAGCCTTTTCTACAGCAGCATGCCCTTAAGCATATGTCTGCTACTCTGATTGGTCTTTGGGAGCAGTGTTTTAAAGATGCACCACCACATATTTTTTATGATATTAAAGATCATGTATATCTCACCGGATGTACGTTGTTACAACGCAGGTTGTAACAACGCATACCTTTACCACGCGGCCGCTACAACGCAAGTCGTTACCACGACTTGCGTTGGAGGGCGCGGATTTAGGATTTTTATAATTTTATATTCCAACACCAGTCTCCGTAACAGTAGGGAAGGTGTTGGAATATAAATTTATAAAATTCCTTATCCCACAGCGCCCTCCAGCGCAAGTCGTGGTAACGACTTGCGTTGTAACGGCCGAGTGGTAAAGGTACCGCGTGGTAAAAACTTTGTGGTAAAGGTTGTTTACCGTCACCAATATGGGGCCTGAGCAAGTTTTTGATAGTATTACGACCTTGATTGCTTACCGGGGTACGTTACTTGAGAGGAGCACCTCCTCGGTGTCTCAGTTTCCGATGCGGGAGGTTCATTCTATATATCACCCCGAGATGCCAGAGCTAAGGGATCAGCATAATGCTGTTATTAGACCAGGTGTAGCAGCCCGTTTTCAAGAAAATGGGTTTATACTCCGTGGAAAAGAAGTGAAGTATTGTCTCTTAAAACACACTTACCCGATCTTATTAAAAAATCCTACGGCATATTATAAAGAATTGACTGAAGCTGCGTCTTCCAAAGTAATGCAAAACACACAAGATGATGGACGGAATGTTAACATTCACCCCCAGTCACAGATCTGGGTTTAATCCATTATTATTTTGCTCACCAAGCCACCCCAGTTCAGACATGGCCATTTGCAAATCAGTCTTGACCCTGTGCCTCATGGGAACAGTCCAGACCAAACTGCCAAGCCATGTCTTCCCTGGACCGGAATCAAGCATCCTAGGACCGGTTTCGGTGTTTCACCCCTCAACCCGGTGTTTCACCCCGGGTTAGTCGGTCTAGAGATACACTTCCTGGCGTGCATGCCAGGAAGTGTATCTCTAGACCGACTAACCCGGTATCCTGGCAGCCGACGGACTCCATTCTATTCCGCGGCTCCCGCCACCCGATTGTGGGTGAACGCGTGCTATTCCGCTACCCGAGGAATAAGCCTCTATACCTTGAGGTGTCCCGGCATTTAGAGGCTTAATTACCCTAAGGCTTTTCATTGTATCTGTCCTGATGATGGACCCTGAGATTTAATAGGGGTCCGAAACGCCGTCGACTTTAAATGCACTGAAACCGAATTGTGATTACTACTGAATGTCAAGTGCATGACTGTAATACTCTGTACAATTGTATTGTTGATAGAGTAACGTGTTTTCGCCTTACAAAGCCCTTCTTTGCTGTCTACATCAACCCTTTGTACCTGCTCTGTTAGTACTGGACACAGGCTTGTGGTCCACACTGGTTGATTGTTGGAAGGTATCTCTATGTGATTTGAATACATGAATTCTGAGTAAAATCTCTGAAAGACCACTGTCCGGCTGGACATGCCTTTCTAAAAATATAGATTGACTCTGTCTATATTTTATCCTTGTGTTGAAATTTCTCAATGTTGGGGACCGATGTTGTTGTGAAAAAAGTATGCTCCCCATGGTCCCTGCTGACTAATTTTGGGGTCCCTTGTTGTCGTTAAAGTACCGGTTGTAAGCCCCATTTCAAACTCTCTTTAATTGATCACAGGTCCTTTCACTGTGAATTCGCCATTCTTGTTGACATCTAATTGTGGTGAGAATTTGATGGGGCTGGATCTATTGAAAAGGTTGCATGCTACAATTTATTGTTCTCCAGAAGGTGTCTATATGACAATAGGTCCAGATGGGGTGTGCGCGAAGCAGAGTCTGTCCAAAGATGCACCCCTTTCTGCTGAGTTTAAAGACCTGCCACCCACTCTGAGCAAAAGGTGACACAGACGTGGGATTGTTGCAGATATCGCCTGTTTCGATACGCGTTAAGGATGGTGCCATTTTACCTCGTGTCCCTCAATATAAAATACCACTGGCAGGAGAGCGAGCCTTGTTGCAAATTGTGCAGGTTTTGATCGAGAAAGGTATGGTTGAGGAGATGAGTGCTAATATTTGTAATAGTCCTATTCTTCCCATTCTTAAAAGGACACCTTCGGGTTCCTGGGATGATCATGAAGATGATTATCATTTTGTGATTGACTTGCGAGAAGGTAATATAATAGTAGTCCCCCAGTTTCCTGTGGTCCCTGACATTACTACTCTCTTGATGATGATTCCCTCCATTGCCAAATTCTTTTCTGTCATCGACTTGAAAAATGCATTCTTCAGTATTCCTATCCACCAGGACAACAGGTGTTTGTTTGGTTTTACAATAGGTGGTAGATGCTTTAGATTCTGTTAAGGTCCTCAGGGCTATTCTGAGAGTCCCAGTATCTATAGTCAAGCCTTAAAGGCCCAATTCGATTCCCTTACGCTTCCTCCAGGTAATGAATTGCTCCAGGAGAACGACAACCTCCTCATCGCTTCTGACACAGAACAAGGCTGCAGTGATAGTACAGTTAAATTATTATTGCACCTGGCACACCACGGACATAAAGTTTCCCTTTCCAAATTTCAGCATTGTTGACAGAAGGTCACCTATTTAGGTCACCTACTGTCAAAGGAGGGTAGGAAGCTAACTGCCGAGCGTATTAGTGTTAATGTTAAAATACCCATTCCGCAAAGATGTGTCCCTTTTATTGGCATTAGATCCTATTGTCGCCAATGGATTCCAAATGATTCCCTACTAACTAAACCCCTGCTTGCTTTGACTACTAAAGATGTGCATGAACACCTGCCTTGGATGCCTGAATGTCAGCAGTCTTTTGAGCAATTAAAAAGTGGGCTTTGTTCGGCTCTAGTGCTTGGCATGCCTAACTATAGCAATCCATTTGTATTATATGTCCATGAGACGGCTGGGTGTGTGCCTTCCATTCTAACACAAACATTTGAAAATAAGCACCAGCTGTGTGCTTATTTCTCTGCTGTTCTTCACCCTGTCGCAAGAGCCCTCCTGGGCTCGTGCTTGATACTGATCTCACAGTTATGTTATCTCATGCTGTGGATACCCTTTTGAATAAGACCAAGACACAGCACCTCACCAGTGCACGTCTGACCGGTTATAAATTGTCGCTATTTGCAAAACACATCACGATCAAACGGTGTGCCACTCTGAACCCAGCCACGTTACTACCCCTCCCTTCTGAAAACGAAAAAAATTAGAAATATGATTGTATCTCCCGCACGGAAGAAGAGATGAAAGGACGGGCAGACTTGACTGGTGTTCCCTTATCTGACCCACAAGGGGAACAAAATGTTGATGGCTCTTGTTTCAAATTACCAAATGGCACTACAACTGCTGCTTATGCTATGACCACATTGCGTACAGTCGTAGAGACATCACAGTCCCTTATCAGTCCACCCAAGCAGCTGAGCTAGCCACCCTGCTTCAAGCTTGTGAATTGAGTGAGGGACTGGTTGTCAATATTTATACTGACAACCAGTATGCCTTTGGGGTTACGCATAATTTTGGGCGACTCTGGGCTGAGAGAGGGTTCCTTACTTCCCATGGCACCAAAACCCAACATGGACACCTTATATTGAGGCTTTTGTCTGCTTTGACACTCCCTAAGACATTGGCAATGGTGAAATGTAGCGCCCATAAGAAGATTACTGATGATGTAGGCAGAGTAACTGATTTTGCTGAGCAGACAGCCAAGGAACCAGCACAGACTTAAATGAAGAAAATGTTTGTAGCAGGTCCTGCTAGATGGATGCCTCAAGTCACCATGCTTGAGAATTTGGAAGAGATACAAAGTCAGGCTACAATAGAAGAGTTATCAATATGGCAAAAAAGTACAGCAAGTTTGGATGAAGAGGGATGTTGGACTGATAAGTCAGAGAAACAGAGATGGATGTTGCTAGATGCGTATGTTCTCCCTGTGGTCACAATGGCACATGGTCCAGCCCATATCAATGCTTAATGTATTTGCAAGTTGTTAGACCCTGTATGGCAAAATGACAATATCCCTAAGACAGCAGCACATTATGCACAATCCAGGAAAAGGTACCCCTACCCCACCCAGTAATTTTGCACCACCTACTTTCCCCTTTGAAGTCCTCCAGATGGACTATATAGAACTAGATAGTTGTAATAATTTGAAGTACATGTTGGTGGTTTTCTGTGCTTTCAGTAACTCGGTTGAGGCCTATCCTACTAAGGACAATACAGCTGTTACGACTGCAAAGGTACTCCCGAAGGAGTTATTTCCTCGTTTCGGCTTGCCCCATTTGATTTGCAGTGATAACGGAAGTCATTTTATTGCCAGGGTCATTCAGCTGATTTGTGATGGTTTGCACATAAAACAGAAGTTTCATGCTGCAAATCACCCACAGTTGGCAGGTTTGGTTGAGAAGTACAATCTGAAATTGGCCAAGATCCAGGAGACAACAGAGTTGCAATGGCCAGATGTAAGAAACTGGCTCTATATATACTACACCAAAATGAGGTATAGTGTGTTTAGAGTCCAAGTGTCCCGAGAGGTAGGCAGAGGTTAAAGTTAGATAGAACCTTACCCTCTAATAGTGGTAGCTTGGTTGAGCAGTAAGGGACAGTATTAAGCATTTCATGTACCCACTTAGTCAGCAAATGAATTCACACACTCAAGAACTGAACTCTAGGCCAATTGTTTTTGCATAAAAATATATTGTTGATTATTTTTAGACCCAAGCAAGCCTGGCACAGATAAGTATTAAATACTTTTCGGTAACAAGTTACTGGATATAGAACAGTTTGAACAGGCAATAGAAATTGCACGTTGTTTGATTTACAGGGGAGCAGTAGTATCCAACACTTAGCAAATACAGTACATTGGAATGAATAGGCTTTTTCAACAAACTGCAGGTATGTTACTTTTACATTACTTTTTCTAACTCATTGCTGGATGCCTAGATTCAGCACTGGGGCATGTCCTGCAAACAGGCAAGAAAACACATTTTGGTTATTTGTATGATTTTTAAAGAATATCTTTAGTTTTCAAAACTCCACACAGTCGTTTTTTGGAGGGAAAATTGTCAATGTTATCCTATGGAGGGAAAACAGGTTATCGGCTTGCAGGTAAGTAAACAACCGCAGGAGTTAAGGTTCTGGGGCTAGACTCAGGGGTCTCCCAGGGTCAGTGATGCACCCTCAGCGGCCCAAGGGTGGCCTGGTGCAGAGTGTTATGGCCCAATGTTATCCTATGGAGGATAGTGGGGCTCCGATTGGTGGCTGTTGGCAAGCAGGCCACGGGGTTGTGTGAGCAAAACTCCTAGGCTTTAGCTCAGGGCAAGTCGGGGACCAAAGTAGCACCAAAGGTGCACCCTCAGCGGCACTAAGGCAGCTGGGTGCAGGGTGCTGTTTTGAGGTCGGTGCCCTGTTGTTTCCAATGAGAACCTCTGGGACAAAGAAACACTGCAGGCTCGGGGACGAGGATCTTACTGGGGCGACCACCACTTCGAGGGGTAAGTTGGGATGTTGAGGGTTGGTTAGGCACTGTTGGTTTGGGCACACAAGGCTGTGGGGCTTCGGGTGCAGGGGTGCCTTGGGACGTCTGATTTTCTTACCCGCTCTGGTCACGGTAGGGGGGGGGGTCATCTGGATTGAGGCTGCAGGCGTCATCTGAAGGCTTGAGGCAGGTCAGGGGTCCCCAGATCTCGGGTCAAGATCACCGGGGGGACCTCCTCGTGGTATTTTTAGTGAAGGAAGGCAGGTCCTCTGGAGGTTTTGAGGTTGCTGGCTGCAGGACACACCAGGATTTTGCAGGAGCAGGTTCAAGGGGAGAAAGGCCTGTAGGGCTGGGGCCTGGCCAGTGGGCGGCATCCTCTTGTTAGCTCTGCACAGCTTTTCGTCCTTCTTCTTATCTTCTTTTCTTGTGGTTTCTGGATCTGAAAAAGGAAGGTTCAGGGTGCCCCTAAATACTAAATTTAGGGGTGTTACAGGTAGGTAAAGGGCAGGGACCAAAGGGTCCCTTCCCTGGTGTGGGTACACCCCCTATTCTGCCACTCTCCAGTGTGAGGGGAGCAGGAGCATGTCCCTGGTTGGCTGGCTCCCCCCATCCTCAAGATAGCGGGGACTCGAGGTTGTGCTTCACCTCGCCTCCCCCACCTTAGGGGTGGAGTTGGCGGAGGTGGGAACACCTCTCTTCCTCACTTGTTTTTCCCACTGATCCTCCCGCCCAAAGTGGGGGGTAGAATCAGTGGGGACCAGTTGCTGAAAGCAGCAAATGGTCTGGAGAGGCTCACAAAGGGGGTATGCCTTTAAAGCTTCTCCTTCGTGAACCCTGCCCATCCTTGGGGAGGAGGCTTGGCACCTCGTCCCAGGATGTGCATTGTTTCAGGCCCCAGAGAGCAGCAGCTCTCGACCCAGGAGTCCAGAAACATGTCTGGTGGTGGCAGCCTAAGCAGCCACTCAGTCAGGGCACTAAAAGTTGTTCGAGTTTCAACGGACATCTCTAAGATGCCCTCGGTGGTGCATTTTACGTTCAATCCCACACTGGCATCAGTGTGGGTTTAATGTGCTGGGAAGTTTGATACCAAACTTCCCAGTCTTCAGTGTAGCCATTATGGTGCTGTGAAGTTCGTAATGACAAACTCCCAGCACCATATACTCTTAATAGCAGAACTGCACTTACAGTGTCCAGGAATGAACCTGGGTACTGTAGGGGTGCAGGGCTCATGTACCTGTACCCTCACCACTGGCATAGGGCACTCAGCTAGAGGGGTGACTGATGTATGCCAGGGCAGAAGTTTGTGGGCATGGCACACAGGGATGTGTGCCATACCGACTCTTCACTTTGTTCTGCACCAAGACACGCAGTCTGCAAAGGCAGTGACTGAGTGTCAAAGTACAGGGCCTCTAAGGGTGGCACAATAAGTGCTGCAGCTCTTGGAGGCCTTCTCTCGCCACAGTGCCCTGGGTACCTGTGGTACCAGTTACCAGGGACTGACCTGTGGCCAGGGATACCAATTGGGTTTTAGGCTTCAATGCAGTTTTTAGGGAAGGAACATAGGCCCTGGGTACCTGATTAGCAGGAGCCCAGGATACACTCAGTCAAAGAACATCAGCAATTCAGCAACAAGTGGGGGCATACCATGCAAGAAAGAGGGCACTTTCTCACACCAGATGTTTTACCATTAGCTCTTTTGTCGACAAGAACAACAGCCCATTCTAGGACAGTATTATCACTGTGCAAAGTCGTGTTTGGGCGCCCCCCAAATGTCTGGGGTGTCCTGCGTCCTCGTAGATTTTCTGACATTGAATACCCATTGTTGATAGATTACCTTTGTGAGTTAACTGAAAATGTGTGTTTTATTCATCAACAGGTCTTTGAGTCCCTACCAGCCATCACAGAGGGGCACGTAAATGAGATCCAGCCTGGGGATTATGTACTGACCAAAACCTTCCAGCAGGAGAAAAGTTTGGAGCCACTTTGGAAGGGACCTGAGTTGGTCCTTTTGTCCACCCGCACCGCTGTGAAGGTAGCTGGCCGAAAGAACTGGGCCCACACATCGCACTGCCGCAAGGTACCTCTGCCTTTGCCCTATGACAAGTGGATGAGGGACGGAATTGGGGACTGAAAGGTACAATTTGTGTCCTCGATTGAGGAACGGTGCACAAAAGGAAAAGTCAGATTAGACAGGGATGGACTGTAAAAGTTAGGGTATACTTTTTTGTAGGACCAATCGAGTTAGTTTAGGGTAAAGTGAGGTTTGTGCACTGTTCATAACATTGGACAGGATAAGTTGCATGTGCTAACCATTGTGGCATTCATCTTGAGCTTAGGACTGAGCAAGCTCCACCGCTGGTGCTCAAGAGCACCAACGTTTGATGAACAATAGGAGCCTGTACCAGTGAAGCTAAGACGGACATTGGGAACATTTGTCTTTATTATCATTTTCGTTGCATTTCTTTCCTTGCCTAATCATGCATCCTTTTGACCGATCTGTGGCCGAGGAGGAACAGCCATTTGCACAACCGCATTCAATAAAGGGTTGGCCGAAAAAGAGTAAAATAATTTGCATATTAATATTTGTGATGGTATTAGCAACAATACTTGAAATATCCTGGTTTCTAGAGGTGATATTTCCTGTGCACTCCTTGGTGGGTACTACTACTACTTCACCTGAGCACATTTTTGTTACTTTGGACCCTCACAAAGAAGAGCATAGAAAGTCTTACACAGACAATGTATTTATACAAATCTTGCATCAGGCCCATGATGTGTCCAATATAACTAATCGTTGGGTTTGTGGATTGCTCCTCTCAATTACTCATAAGAGAAAACATTTGTTGTCCATGCCATTGTCATATATTGGTAGCTGTGAAGGTTGGTTTGAATTGTTCAGTATGGTGCATTACCCCTTTCAATTCTCTACTCTGGGTATGATACCTGCTGATTCTTGCACTGTGGTAGAGTATGTACGTTTTCATCACAGGTTTACTTCCATTGCACCGGCAGGACAAGGGACCCTCTGTACCTTGTCCTCAAAGTCCTGTATGAACACATACCAAAAAGTGAAGAACGAAACCTGGCTTCGAATGGAAATGGCTGATTTCCAAAGGTTCAACACCTCTGAGTATTTTCAATCTTTCCAAGCTTGCAATATTAGCAAAGACCAGTCGATGCCGGTGTCCGTGGTCGACACAACAGCTAGTTTCTGTGCCCAGGGGACTGGGGAGGTAAAGGTGGGGGAGAGTAAATGAAATTTCACCTACAGACTGAGAACGATTAATAGTTTGCCTCTGATCCTACCCCATAATATCTATTTTGTCTGTGGATCCCAAGCTCATGTCTGGTTCCCAAAGAGATGGTCAGGCAGATGTTATCTCTCTTTCCTCCTTTCCCCTGTATATGCTGCCCCGTCCAATTATCATAAAGATCATCAGCTGCAGCGTAGGAGTACATCCTTGTCCTGAGTCAGAAGGGTTGTTGATACAAAGGATATAGATCAGACAGATGCCACTGCACAACAATTTGGGGATGGCGTAAAGGGTCTATTACCTTTTTGGGGCCCCATGGCTAATAGTCTCCAACTTCGTCGGCTAACAAGAGTTGTGGAGGGGGTTATTAACACAACTGCTGTGATATTGACAAACCTCACTGCTGACCTTCAGGCTACGCGATTAGTCACTTTACAGAACAGGATGGTGTTAGACGTCACACTTGCAGATAGAGGTGGGGCTTGTTGTATCATTGGCAGTAGCTGTTGTGTTTACATACCTGATCACGCTCCCAATGTGTATACAGCTATACAAAAATTGCATAGACTTTTGTCTGACATACACCAAGAGACAGGTACTTAGACACTTTCGCTGTGGTTTTGGAACATACTCTCATCTTGGGGTTGGAAGATCCTGGCTGTGGATGCCGGTATCTTCTTCACGTGTTGTCTCTGCATACAATGTCTCCTAGCTTGTTGCTCGTATTGTGTCGCTATCCTCAGTCCCAAGCAGAAAGGTTCAGTTCATGATACTAATGCAGCGGTAATGTTACAGAAGGGCATTGACGAATTGATGCAGATAGACAAAGGTATTTTTGATACTACATCCTTCCTTGCAGCTTCTATTCCTGACACTGAATATATGGATTGTTCCGAGTACTGATGTCCCTTTGCCCACAAGCATGTTATGTCCTTTCTGCCCGCCACATAAATTAGTTAGCGAATGCTAAAAAGAGGGTCTGATGAAATAAAAATGCTTTTGCTATTTTGTCCTTGCATTGTTTCTTTTTTTTTTTTTTAAATTGTTTTTATTGTTGCAGAAAACGACAGAGACAAAAGTAATACATAGATACAATTTTCAACAAGCTTAATAGACATAAGAATCCAACCAATGTAGTGTTACAAATGAGAGAGTAGTAGTCAAAGGAGAGGAGAAAAAAAGACTGAACCAATAAAAGGATATGGAACAAGACGGGTAAAAATGAGTTATTTAAATTAATCAATTAGTCAATTAATTGAGGGAGCATAAAAGTATTTTTGGCACCGAACCTTTGGCAATTCCCGTTTCTTATACTACAAAAAATTGTTTCCAAATCTTTTCTTTTCTAGCAAGGGCTTTAGGTCCTCTGTATTTGGCCAGTGTAAATTCCATAGTTCTAATTTCTATAACCAATGCTAGCCACTCAGCTACAGTTGGAGGATCCTTAGAGATCCATACCCTTGCTATGGTTAGTCTTGCACAGGCCAGCAAGATTGTTATGAGGTCCTGATTTGGACAATTGGTCTCAAGAATGTCTAATAAGACCAGCTGTGGAGAAAGTTCAGGAATCTTTATCTGATTGGATTTAAGAAGATCTTTTATTCCATTCCAATAACTGGAGAGTGCGGGGCAGGAAAAAAGCATATGCTCTAAACCTGCAGCATGTGTATCGCACTTCGCACATTTAGATTTATCGGACAGTAAATTCCCTTGCGTCCATGAGGAAACTCTCTGTGGTGTGTAATATAGTTCAGTAATTGTCCTATACGACTGCATTCTTAGGTTAGAGGAGTGCACAATATCGCTTAGATGGGTTAGAGCGTTTTCAATCTGCCTTGAGTTTATATCATGGTTTAATCTGCGGGACCACTTAGATGCAATTTTAATGGTATCTTCACATTTATCTTTAATTAGAAGTTGGTATCCCAGTTTTATTAGTGATTTAGTTTTAGCGGAGTATAAACACTCCAAAATATCGGATTGAGTAACTTCCGTGATTTTCATTTTGTTACACATAAAGTCTCTTATCTGGCGATATTTAAAGTACATATCGTTCGTTACACCATTTATTATTTTCAATGTTTCAAAATCTAACATACCATTGATTCCAAATAAATCTCCTAAAGTCTTAATGTCACAGCTGGTCCATCGATTCCCTGTCCCATCTGAAAAGATACCCGGGAGACCAGGGTTGTTCCATAGTATAAGTTCAGCATTATAAAACGACCTCTTACTAATGTGCAAGATTTTATTCCAAATTTTTGTAGCATGTTTAGCAGTCTTAAATTTGACCCGCTTAAAGTAGTTCGGGTCGTGAGTACAAAGCAAGAATTGGTTAGATTCGGCACCCAGCATAAACTGGTGGAAAAATAGGGGAGCCTCATTTTTTAGTAAGCTCCTTATTCGAAGAAAAAAAGTCGCCAAAAAGTATAGATTGAAATCCGGAAATGCAAGTCCCCCTTTAGCTATAGGCAATGTTAGAAATTTAATAGACCTACGTGCCTTTTTGTACCCCCAGATAAAGCTGCTACATATACTATCTAACTTTTTTTTAAAAAGTTGATTCGGTTGTAATGGTATGGCTCTAAACAAATAAAGTAATTTCGGTAATATTTTCATTTTAATCAAATTAAGTCGGCCTAATAAACTAAGAGGGATTTTATGCCACTTTTTAAGAGTTACAATAGTTTCTTTTAAGAATGTCTCGTAGTTAGTTTCCAAGATTCTCCCCACTTTGGCTGCTAATTTTATACCAAGATATACTGCTTCACTGCAAGTATCATAGAGGTGAACATCCGGAGTATAATTAACTATGATTTGGGTTTTATTCACATTCAGTTTGTAGCCTGAGATTAAACCATATTTGTGAGCTTCATTGATAATTTCTGGCATAGCTTTATTAATATCGGTTGTATATATTGCTATGTCGTCAGCAAAGGCGGTTAGTTTTAAAACTATCCCCCCATGGTTCGCTAGAATAATATTAATTTGTTCATTTAGTGCATTTAAAAACGGTTCTAAAGAAAGAGCAAAAAGTAATGGAGAAAGGGGGCAGCCTTGTCTTGTACCTCTTGCGATCTTAAAATTAGCTGAGTTTTTATCGCCATAGCTTATCAAAGCCAGAGGGTCATCATAAAGAGACCTTACCCAATCTAAGTAGGACCCTGAAAATCCCAATTTCTTTAATACTTCCCACAGATATTCCCACCCCACTCGGTCGAATGCCTTTTCTGCATCTAACATAATCATACCGAGCGGGGTGTGAGTGACTTCAGCGACATCAAAGGCTGTGATTGATGTATTAACATGTGTGGTGGTGTCCCTGCCCATTACAAAACCGTGTTGTTGAAGGTTAACAATATATGGCAAGATGGGAGCTAGCCGATTTGCAAGAATTTTAGCAAAGATTTTAACATCAGAGTTAAGTAAAGAGATCGGTCGATAAGATCCGCATTCTTTTTCCGGTTTCCCCTTTTTCAGAAAAAAAAGTAATTTTCGCTATTTTCCATGATGGAGGTGCTTGTTTGGAAACATTAATTGAATTTATCACTTTCACTAATAATGGCAATAGTTCCTGGGCACATAATTTGTAGAGTTCCACAGGTATACAGTCTTCCCCAACCGCCTTCCCTAAGGGTAAGTTATCTATGGCACATTTGATTTCTTCTAATGTTATTTCTGAGTTGAGTTGTTGGAGCGTTTCTGTATTTAGCACCCGAGATGGGGTTAGGTGTTTATCTAGATATTGAATTATATCTGCCTTAGTTGGTGAAGCCTCAGGTGTATAAAGTTGCTGGTAAAACTTAACAAACTGGTTTAATATTTCAGCCGTTCGATCGTAGGTGTTTGAGTCTAAGCCTACTATTTCTTTAATTTTTGTTTTAGCCTTCTTATCCGCAGTTTTAAAAGCTAATAATTTCCCAATACGATCACTACCTTCGTATTGATCAAATTTATACTTTTGTAATTTAGAAATGTATCTTTCTCTCAGAGTTTTTTTTAATCCTGCTTGTAGTTCAGCCAGTTTTAGCCTAATCCCTTCAACATTATCTTTTGAATAGCGTGAAGCCTCTGCAAGGCTTATTTCCATGTTCCGTATATTAGAAATTATTAGTTTATAGTTTTTGCGGCTCTCAATATTTTGCCTAAATATGTATTGTTGGGCAAATCCTCTAATACTGCATTTACATGAATCCCACACCATGTTTATATTAGCCGAGTTAATGTTAATTGAAATAAACTCCTGTATATGTTGATTGAGTAAGGTAATAAATCTTGTATCTGTAATTAAATGTCTTGGGAAGGTGAATTTTCGTGGTTCTATAGTTTGATCTTTTAGTGTGACTTCAAGTAACAAGGGATTGTGGTCAGAAGTAACTTTGGGGCAAATGTCAATCACACTGTTATCTATTATAAGTTCAGAAGCCCAAATCATGTCTATTCTTGAGCAAGATTTGTGTGGTACAGAATAGTAAGTAAAGCCTGCCAGCAAAGGGTATTTTGATCGCCATACATCTCTGATATTGTTCAATCTAGTTAATTCTAAGATTGCTGCTCTAACTTTATGCATTCTTTTATGTTTACTTTGCCCAGTGGAGTCTACTTTGTAGTCAATAGTACAGTTAAAATCCCCTGCTACAATTGTTTCTCCCTCCCATTCTAATAACTCTAAACTTAACTCTTCGAAAACTTTGGGATGATCTATATTTGGTCCATATACTACGCATAGTACGATTTTAACACTACCACATAGCATCTGTGCAATTGCCCATCTACCCCGGGCATCTGAAGCCGTTTCAATTATTTCCAATCGAGCACCTCTTTGTTTTAAAATAGCTACCCCCCTAATAGTCTCGTTTAGGGTAGAACATACAACCAAATCATAGCTCAGTTGTGAAAGTAGTTTGCGGTCTTGGTATTTTACATGTGTCTCTGAGAGCACTACAATATTCGGATTATACATTTTAATCTCCTCTTGTACCAAATTCCTTTTATTTTTACTATTTAAACCATCTACGTTCCAACTAAGTATTCTTATTTTAGACATTTTAATATCATAATGGTCTTCCAATACCTATATCTCCCCTCTATCTTAGCCCTTTTCATAATGATTGGATTTTTCTCGCTAAACTTTAAAATATCGTCGATTCCTGCAATCCATTTTTCCCCCCCATTTTTCCCCCACCCCCAACCCGAAGGGTCAGGCCCTCCCCTGC
Organism: Lissotriton helveticus; assembly: GCF_964261635.1. Lineage (NCBI taxonomy): Eukaryota > Metazoa > Chordata > Amphibia > Caudata > Salamandridae > Lissotriton > Lissotriton helveticus. Next base: position 584,518,363 of record NC_136072.1, read on the forward strand.
AAGGGCCCCGACCTTGCCCTCGCAACCTCCCGTCCACTAGGGGGGAGCACCCCTCTATCTTGAGCTGCCGCTGGAATGGCAGCGAAGTGAAGGAGCTAGCATGTTAAGCTGCACATGCCGCATCTTAGATTGTTCAACGTTAATACACACCCAACATACAACCATTAAGCCCAGCTATAAAAAGATTCAAAGAAAGAGAAAAAAGCCTTAGTGTCAATAAACTAGTACCTATCATGAATAAAGAATAATATTCGGAATAGAAAGCTCAGAAAGACCGCGAAGAAGGGAAAATTGGTGTACTCCAGTTTTACATCACATTGGTTGTCTTAATCCTTTTCTCTTTCTTTTTGTTTGTCCCCTTCATTTTCCCTAGAAAATATTTCTAAAGTTTTTTCAGCGGTTTCAGGATCAGTAAAAAAAGTCACCTGACCATTACGTATAATCTTAAGGCGAGCGGGCTCTTGTAGATAGGCCATGCATCCTAAGTTTTTAAAGGCATCTATCATCTTCCTGAGCGCCCAGCGTTTATCCATTGTGCCTTTACTCAGGTCTGATTTCACAAAAAAAGTTAAGTTGTCCACAGTCACAGGGTTATTGGGTCTGGCTTTCAGTGAAACAGCTTGCCGCAGAAGGAAATTACCAAAATAAATCAGAAATGGTCGGGGAAATTTACTACTTGTGTTTCTTTGAATCAAAGGGAGTCTGTGTACTCTCTGTAGTTGAGAATCCCAGTCCCAATCTGCAAGATCTGTAAAGGCTCTCTGAAGAAGTTTCACCATGAAAGCCCTCGGGTCGGACCCCTCCATTCCCTCTGGTATACCAAATAATCTAAGGTTTTGTCTACGTGCACGATTTTCCAAGTCTTCCACTTTATCTTCTAGTTTAGAGACTCTTGATGTATTCTGTTGAACTGTTAGTGAAGTTTTATTGGCATCTCCTTCTACTTCAACAATGCGTTGTTTTATGTCTTCTATCTCTTTTGTCACGCCTCCCAGACCTATACAAATGTCACGCATAGTTTCTTGGATCTTAGTGTTGTCTTCTCTTAATTGCAAATATTGTTGTTGTATCACCGCTTTTTGCTCTAAGAGAGTTTGCATAATTGATTCCATAGATATCTTTATTGGGTCTGGGTTATTAGAAGTATTAACGGGATTGGATGAATCGTCTGGAATCAATTGTTGAGGTCTTGTGCCAGATAGTGTCCTGTGGTCTGATAAAGTTTCTTGGCTTTGGTCTATTGAGTCATCTGCCCTCTGCTCTATTTCAGATTCAAAATTATCACCCCTATTTTCGGCAGGGTTTCCAGTTGGCTGTATCTGGCTTTTTCTCAAACTTGATATTATAGTTTCAGTATCTTCTTTTGGCAGATCAGAGCTGAGGGTAATGATTTCAAGATCCTGATCTTCAGATTCGTTCGACTCTATATTGTACGCAGCCTGATTAATAGAGGTATTGAGGATATGAGTAGGGGAGGTGGTTATGTTTAATGGAGAAGTCCCTGCCGCTAGATCAGTATCCATCGAAGCCACATATTGAGATGTCTCTTGATTCGTAGATGGAGCATCTAAGTTGGTGTTGCCAGTGGAATCTATTAGATTGGTTAGATTCGTCTCGTGAGAGCTATGCCCTTCATCGGGGCTGGCACCTGATAATCTTAAAGCCATATTCTTGACACCCCCCTTAGCCTCCATCCATCTTCTCAACGGACTATCATCGATTAAGCGGCTTTTTTTATTTCCATAGGGTTCTTTATTGACTGACTTGAGTAGTAGATTTTTTTGCTTAGTTTTTACTTTCATCTTGATTTTCCTGGATGCGGTTTTCTTAGGAACTAAAGTTTTAGACCCTTCATCACCTCCCTCCTCGTCTGTTATTTCCTCGTACTCTAGGTTAGAGTCTTCATCAGTTACGACCAAAGATTCATGAGGTAGGCCTTCCCCGTTATTCTTCCTCCTTTTTTCATTTTGGTCTACCTGTGATCGCAGGCTCTTTTTGATGATTGTAGACAGGGCCACATTTTTACTTTGAATCTGAGCCAAGTTCTGTAATCCCTCTACTTCATCTGTGATCAACGTGGCCAGCGTGGCCATATTACCTTGAGCAGCTACATTGCTCACTAGCGGGGTTGCCAGAGCTAGGTTTAGAGAATCTGAGCTTGATACAGCATTTGCGCTGGGAGCCTTATGCCGATTTTGCACCTCACAATTTTTGGCTTTAGTCACAGATTTATCACTTCTCACTTTACTAATTTCAGCCCCCGCCACATCCTTTACAGATAGTATGTCCTCGTCTTGCTCCTTATTATTCGTTTTCTTACTGATCTTATTTGCAGTTGTTCGTTCTAAGCCAAGTTTAGGTTCAGGGGGAGCGTTTTTCCCTTCACAGCACATATTTTCATCAGAGGAGTTGTCGGGATTAAAGCTGTTCGCGCCCCCACTGTTAGCATTACAGCAAGTGTCTTGTACCAAGGGGGATTCCCTGTTATTGCCTGAGACCCCCGCTGCCGCCACCCCTGCCACCACAGCCACAGCCGCCATCGTACCTGCGTTTGTTTGCTTTCCTGTCAGAGCGGTCTTCCGGCTCCGTGTGGTCCTTGCCTGACGTACAGACATCGACTTCTCTGGCGCTGCCGTCTCTCTTCTCCGAAGCGTCCTCTGTACTCTTTGTGCTTTTTCAAAAAACGATTGTCGTTCCTGGTGAGCTGTCAGCTGTAGTGAAGAACACGCCCAGCTGACTTTCCTTATCGACGTGTGAGCAGGGCGGGCTGCCGCGTATATCCAAAAGCGAGGCAAGCTCCTGCTTACGGTTTGAAAGAGAGCCCGTATCATTGAAGCAAATTGCAGTTACCGACGGGCAGTAAGTGGCAGGCTGTGGTTATGCGGAGAAAGAAAAACACCTCCGTTTGTTGTGCAGAGCAAGAGCGGAAAGCGGAGAGCGGAGTATCTGTGTTGCAAAGCAAAACAAAGTCGTGAGATATCGCCTGGGCTTCCAAAAGCCGCCGCTTGCCGTTTTTTTTTCCCGCGAGTACACTTCGTACCCTTGTTTTCTAAAATTTGCTGCTCGACTTGGTTGGCGTTTCAAAAACTGCTGGTTGAGTATAGGTATGGAAGAAAAGGCACTTTTGCCTTTGCCTTTGCCTTTTTGCATTTACGTTTTCACGTTAGGTAATTCTCAGGCAGTGTCCCGGCAGAGCAGCATCATGCAGCAACCTTCACTCGGCGGAGTCAGCCCGCCATCTTGGCTCCTCCCCGCAACTGGTTATAGTGGACTTTGTTCGTCCTTGCATTGTTTCATGTAAGTTAGCATTCGCTGCACCATTTAATATTTAGTCTCTATTTTGAATCATGCTCTTAGCTGTTTCTTGTCTCCTCAAGACCATGGGTTGGGAAAGTTTAATTTCTCCAAGGCTGGGCCTTGCTTTGCTAATGAATACACTGTTCTTATTAGCGTGTACCTTTCCCACTAGATAGAGGCCTTCTCCCACCAGTCTAGTGTCAGGCACAGACAGCGTGACCTTGGGTGAAAGAAACTATGAGACTGGCATCAGAATCGAAACTCATCCTACTGTACTTCTTTGTGTAGCTGCACCTGCTTGGAAAATTCCATTATGGGGGTGCCTTCCTTCGTTCTGAAATGTACATAATGTATCTCTATGTTTGCTGAAGTCAGTCTTCTCTGCATCACGCCTAAGCGACTGGGCAGACAGGGCTCCGCTTGAGTGTATCTGAATAAACATACACTTGGTTTATATTCTCTACTGTCTGACCGACTCTTTATTTGGTATGGAAGGGTGAGAGGTGGCCGTGAGTGACCCGGGTGACCCTAAACGGGCCACTTCTTTCATTTGGGGTCCAGCTTTCCTTCCCTGGTTGGCATTTCAGCAGGGCGGGGGTGTCAACTAGTTGGGTGCTGGTTGTCCTGTCTCTTATTGGAGTCAGGGCTTGGTTGGTGGCATCTGTGTGCTGGCACTGGTGGGGTTGGCGGCATGGTTCTCTTCCCAAGCATTTCTATGCCCTGCTGTGGTTGTGTCAGTATGAGTACGATTTGTGTGCTATGCCTCTTCCGGCCTCTGTTTGCTCAATGGGTCGTGCGGGCCTAGGTATTCCTTGGGGGGGGGGCCTTCCTGTCTGTTTTGTGGGGCTTTTGCTTCGGCCTCTGTTTTCTGTGGCCTTGCTATCTTGTTGTGGCTGTTCATGTCTCCTGGTTTGGGTGCTTCCTGGTTTCAGGGGGCTGGCCTCCAAAGGGGGGATTTAGTCCTGGCTTTTGGGAGCTTTGGAGGATGCCTTTTTGGTGCCTGCCCGTAGGTTGTTCTGTCATGCCTTCCTCTTCTTTTGCACGGGAGTAGATGCTAGAGGCCCTCTTGGGGTCTGGTGGCTGTTCTGGGCATTGATGGGGTGTGGGCCATCCTCTCAGTCCTTCCCGATGGGCCTGTCATCAGTGTCTGCCCTCCCCTGGGGCAAGCAGGGTCTTTGGGGCGGCATCCCTGTGCAGGATTGTTCGCTTCTGCCCAGGCTTCCTGGCATCGTTTTGCGATGCGTTGCCACTGTGGCCTTGATTGTGGCTGGTTCCAATGGGTGTTCTCTCTGCCCTCGGGGTGTAGTGGTTCTGGGGTATGGCTGTTTAATTCCCTGTGTCACTCTTTCCGGGCCTGTGGGGGCACTGTGTGGGTGACCTCCTTGCTCCTGTTCTGGGAGCGGTTGTGTCCAGCCTTTTGGTGGCGGTTCTTCTTCTGACGCATTTTGGACTGCGCCAGGGCATTCTACGGCTGGTCCTTGTTTTCTGGGGCGGTTGGTGGTGACCCTGCTAATGGGTTGTGGGTGCTGGCTGTGCCCCTTCCGGTGTTTTTATTTTGGCAGTGGGTCTCTGGCTTGGGTGTTGCATGCTGTTGCTTGTTCTCCTGGGCTGCTTCGGCCTTCCGGGTTGGTGCCTAGTTTTCTGGTGGCCAGTGGGGTGGGGGGGGGGGGGGGGTTCCTCCTCCTGTCTCTGCTGGCTGGTCAGTGTTTATGTCCATTGGCTTGTCTGGTGCCTCATCGGCCGTCAGCGGGGTGTTGGGCTGTTGGCCGCCTCACTTGTCTGATGTGTTTTATAGCTTCCTGGTCTCTGTGACCTGGGGGGTTTGTTTTCCTACCAGTGTTTTGGCCTGGGACTTTGTGGTGTGTGACTGTCTCCGTCTCCAGTTGCTCTAGATTAGTCCTTGGCTTTTTTTTGTCGCTTCTGCGGCTGTTTTCGGGATTCGCTTGGGGTGGTTCCTGGGCGGTGTCCATTGCCATCCAGGGCGGTTGGTCGGCTGGTTGTTTGGTCGGGGGTTTCTTCCGTTCCAGTTTGGTTGCATGGTCCAGGTTCTGTTGCCCTTGTCCTGGCTGTTGGGTCTGGGGTGTGCGGTTGCTGGTCGCTGTTTGTGTTGTGCGGTGTGTGGCTCGTCTTCTCCGAAGCTGATTTGTCCACTTTGGTTGGCCCCCTGGGTTCTAGTTGGGAGTGTCGTCCTTGGTGTGTGTTATTTGAGCCAGAGTCTTCCCTGGAGTGCCTGTTTGGTCTTTGGGTTCCCCTGTTCTCATGGCATTGGGGGTTTGCCTCACTCTGCCCTAGGTCCTCTCTGGTTTTGGTTCCTGTCTAGTTCAGTCCAGTTCCGGGTCTTGTGGTGTCTGTCCCTTAGGGGTGTCTCTCCTTGGCTTGGTTGGTTCTCTGTTGTTGGCTTCTTTTCCTAGTGGGGTGTTGTGCTTCACTGGGTTCTGGCCTCTGGTTCTGCCAATGTATATTCCAATCCTGGTGGGGTGTGGGTTTCTGGCTGTCTGGTTCTCCTGGTTGGTCTTCAAGTTGCTGGAGGTGTGGGCTTGTTGGTGATAGACATTCTTGCCGTGGGGTTTTCAGTGGCAGTGGTGTCCTCTGAGCTCTCTGGTGGCCAGATCCATCAGGTTGGTGGGGGCTTGCTCCTTGGTCAGTGCTTCCATCCATCAGGCTTCGTTTTTCCTTCTTGTGCACTTGCACCACGGTTTTCTCTGGGATTCGAGTGCAGGTGTCTGGACTGTGGCTGTGTGGAGCTGTCCTTGGCTGGTCCTCGGGGGGTGTACCTTAGCCCCGTTGGCGGTCACTTCCTGCCTTTTTTTGGTCTGGTCTGCTGTGGGTGTCCCCTGTTGTGGTGGGGTTGGTCCTGTTATTGTCCCTGTCGCGCTTTGTTTCCTGGTTGGGGCAGACGGAATTTGGGTATTTTACTTGTTCACCTTGCCTCTCTTTGGGGTTTGGTTGTGTGAGCTTTCGCAGTTGTTGGGCGTTCCTTCGCTCATCTGCTTTGGTACGCTCTCTTTCTGTTCTGCTGCCATGTCTCTAGGTCGGCTTGAGTGGCACTGGGAGTTGGCGGCCTTGTGGCCGTGTGGGATCCCTTTCTGGCCTTTCGTGCCCTGTGGGGTGCTTGGTATGTTATGGTCCTCCTTGTGCCTGTGGTTCTGGTGGTGTGGTTGCTTTGGCCACGTTTACCTTCTGGGGATTGGCATTTGGGCTTGGGATCTTTGTGCTGCGCCTTCTTTCCAGCATTGGTTTTGGTTGTATTTGCCTGGTCACCTTCGTGGTGGTTTTCTGGGCTGGCTCCCTCCTGCTCGGCGGTTTTGGGGGTTAGGGTCCCTGGGGGCCCCGGGGGCCCCGGGGGCCCGAGTGCCCTGCTTGGCTTTTTTCTATGCCTCCTTTGTGCCTGTATGGCTTCTCCTTTCCATTGGTCTCTGGAGCTGGTGTTTCCGGCTGTGGTGTTGGGTCCTGGTTCTTCCGGGCCTTGGGTGTGTCCCTGCTGGTCTGTCCCTGGCTTTGCTGTTGCGTCTGTCCTCTTTGGGTCTTCTTCCATCTGTGGCCTCATCACTGTCCTTCTGTTAATGGCTGTCTCTGGTGCTTCCTTGGCGGGGCTCCTCCTCCGGTGTTGGTTCATAGGTGTTCCGGCTATGTGTTGGCTGCCCTCAGGGTTGTGTGGCGTTGGTTGTCCTTCTCTGTGGTTGTTTGGCAGCACCGTGGGCTTGCTGGTCTGCTTTTTTGTTCACCTGGGTCATCTCCTGCTTGTTCTGGGTGGTGCAGCCCTTTTTTGGTTGGAAGCATTGTAGGCTGTGTGCTCCTGCCTGTTTTTTTGATGGTTCTCCTGTTGCTTCGCTCGGGATACTGTTTTCGGTGTGGTGTCCTGGGTGTTCTTTGGAGGATCGGAAGGCCAGGTTCCGGGCTTTGGTATGCTCCCTATATCATGAATGGGGGCAAGGGCTGGAGGGACTTGGGGGTAATGCCATAATACTTGGAGGTAATCTTCATTATGCCTGGTCCCGTTGTCCTAGTATCATTAATGACTCCCCTAACTCCCTCCCGGACTGCCGTCTTTCCTGTTGGTGGCTTGGTAGTTCAGGAAGAATGCTGAGTAAATACAGGTTAAATACTCCCAGTGGGAGGGGGAAGGGGTAGGGGTTCCAGCATCCTCTGCTCTTTTTTGTCTGGAGATGGTTATCTCCATATGTCATGAATGGGACAAGGACAAGGGGACCAGGAGTAATGAAGATTACTGGTAAGTAGTAGGGTATTATGTGACAGGAAAGGACCAAATTATGTGTCCGAGTTGACTAAATTATGAGGCAAGATAAGACTAATTATGCAGCATAATGCTGTACATTTCGTCATAGTTTTACCTCATTTGTTTGTTATTTTTTCACTCTTTTTTCACAGTCTCTGGGCAAACATTTCATCTCATTTGTATCAATTTAACACTCAAATACAGTAATAATCAACTTAGAGGTTACCAGTGAACCTTTGCAAAATGCTTTCAACTGCACAGCAACAGGTGTAACTTCCTTTTGATCAGCTTGAGGTAGAAACAACATTTGTTTTGTTAAAATATGCAAAATATGCAACAGATGATGGATTATGTGGCAAATGTAGCACACTCATAGTAATGCAGCTGCGGCCACAGATTGCATAATTGCAGTGTCCCTGTATATCATCTATGTATATATATATATGTGGCATTAACGATAGTAAATTTACACTTACCTATATCAATATATTCTGTTAGTGATATGTTTTGAAATTATATTTTTCTGAACAATATTCTAGTACCTCGCTATCTGATCCACTTCCCCCAACCAGCTTTAAAATTCATCTGTAGGTATCCCTCTCATTTGTCTGTAATGTGCTGCATAGCTGTGCAGTAAATTACAAGTGTGATGTCCACAAATGTACTCTACTGATGAAATAGGAAGAATAAAGTTGATACCCATACAGACCCTGTGAGATCGGATTTGTGGAAAGCCAGGGCAATCAGGTGTTTAATTGTATCAATGGAGTAGTTTACCTCTGTTGACTTAGTCCCTCATTACTATTGGACTCAAACTGAATAAGTACAACCCTTTCACACTTGACTTTCTGGGTTGCAAGACAGACCAGTCTAGGGATTACTCTAGGAAGTGATAAGGGTTAGACACTCAGACCTAAGAAAAGGATAACAAAACACTCAATAAATAAGTGACAATACAGTACTTAACTTAAAGAAAATGGAAGGTACTTTCAGCCGCGGTCCGTGCAGGTAACAGAGGTGGGGTGGTGTGGCCACGTGGGAGGGGGGATTTCGAGGGATGATGCAGAGGGAAAATTAAATAAATAATTAGTTGGCCATCAGCACCGTCCCTCAAAATCACCCCCACGAGGCCCCAACCCCCACCGATGTTACCTGCGCGGACCGCGGCTGGGCACTTTAAAAGACACTTACCGTAATGTTGTTATTATGACTCATGCAGTTCTAACAAGCTTGAAAGCACCACAGTGTTTGCGGATCCGAATCACGGTCCCCAAAGATCCAATGTACATTCAAGCATTTAGGGGCTTATTTACAAGCCCCTTGCATCGCCGGGGCGTCACTTTTAAAATAGAAAAAAATGGTGTACCCGTGGCGCAAGGGGTTTACAAATAAGCCCCTTAGTTCTTTGTCAAAGCAACTGTTTGGACACATGGAGCAATGCCAGTCAGGCATAGAGAGGCTGCTTCCATTGATTGTGTTTGTCTGGTAGATTACGCACTACGTTTGAGCCTAAGGCATGAATTTAGACTGCAGCACTGCATTGTGGGAGTCTTGCTTGTCATACACAAACCTGCCTCCCAAAACTGGGCTGTGTGGCGCCACTCACAGTGGAGTGTGGATCCAAAACGTCGTCTACAAAAATATTGCTCCATTAGAATAAATACAAAACACTCAAAGGGGCAATCGTTTTTTAACCCGTTGCGTGCTGCCGTCGGCCGTCGCGAGCACTACCTTCGTAGTGCTGCGCACGTCCAACGGCTGACGCAGCCCCGCCCATGCAAGGAAACACCCGCACCGCGGTGGAATTACCGCCGCGGTTAACGGGTTAAACAATATTGGGACACAAAATTTTTGTCGTATAATGTTTTTTCTTACCATATTCTGACATACAACCCACTCCAGCATCCCTCTCTACAGCAGGCAGGACTTTCCTTCCCTCAAGGCAGACCGACAACAGTGCTAGCAGGAACAAGGACTCAGTCTCCGTACCCTGTCTAATGAACAACCATCAGTCAGGGATCATGGCCCTAGAACATAGCAATTTCCTCAAATACTGTGGTGTGTAGCTCCTCTTTTCTCAATGAAAATTCCAATACCCTGAGCTATATGAATATCCCAGCATTTCTGTCTCTAGCTGACCAATCAGTTGTGGCGCATAGCTCAGACTTGGGGAGGGGGTCTTCTAACCAAATCCTGCTTGCCCCTGCATGATTGGTGCATGACCAGATAATTCCAGGCGGTTGTTATCAGGTACTCCCTCCAACCAGTCCATATGAGGATTAGCATTGAATTCAGACAGCCTAATCACATCTTTGTGACATAGATGAGTCAGTAAGGCTGGACAGAGCTTGAAACTTTTCTACATTTAAAAACGTTTTGGTGTCCCAGAAAGGCTTACTCAACCTGACTTCGATAGCTGCGTTTAGTTGCAGACTGAGCGGGGTCTACTAGAGTCACCGACATTCCATCAGGACATGCCCATCATATACAAGATCACACAATAAGGGGAAGACGTTGTACCTGACATGTGGTAGCCGCCCAGAGTTTAGTACTGTTATCATAAGTGGATCTTATGAAAATGAACCCATGACAGAGGGTGATACTTTCACCATAGATATGACCTTACAAGTAGGTTTGAGGACCGGTGAAACATGCTTCTTAATCAACCTGCTGTCTAATGGTGATGGCATGCTCTAGGCAAGTGAGTGTTTGGTTTAGATGCATCTATAATAGCTGAGCATGTTTACACCTCTTTAATAGGACCACATGGAGTTGGAATCCTACAGACATGGGAATAGAGGGAATTTAGGCAATTAGATTACACACCTGTCTTGTGCACTGGTCTCCTGTTATTTTTTGAGAAGTTATACCTTTCACTCCCTAGGTAGAAATAGAATATTTTATCTGGTACAAGCTTTAATCTTAACCCCTGTGTGTTAGACCTCGACTTGTCGACCAAAGTTGTCATTGAATTGTCACTAAAGCCATCAGGGGCGGCCTTAGGCATGTGCAAGCTGTGCACCTGCACAGGGCCACCAAACCCCAGGGGCCTTCACGCCAATATATATCCCTAATATAATAATCTTCTGATGATGATTACATATTTGTGTGGCGGCCCCTAGCAAGGATTTGGCAGCCTCCGGCTCTGTTCCACTTCCAAACACCCTGACCCCCACCCCCTCACTGGCCTCCGCATCTGCGTTCCTCCGGGGGCCCCCTATCTGTTCCTCTGGGGGACCCTTACCTACGCTCCCTGCCCAGGGCCGCCATGAGCTTAGAGCCGCCCCTGCTGCCCTTTGCTGATCTATCATTCCGAACACAAGGCCAGTGCAGAGAGAGTGCAGCCTCTCCTTTGAAAGAGCTAGATCAGCTGGATCTGGAGACAAAGCCTATCACATACTTTGTGTTCTGTAAAGGAAAACTACTTGTAAAGCTTATCCTGGTAGCAAAAATGATCTCCTTTTAAAGTGCTAAGGTAATCCAAGTGGTATGAAAGCCTACTGCTTGTTAATATAAACCTAAATAATATCACATCCACTACATCACTTACCACTATATCAATATAGTAAGTATATCATTACTGTTATCACCTAAACATCCACTTACCTATACTTTCCTATTTCTACCATGGAGTGCATTTGTTAGGTCGATGGAGCAGAAGCAATATTAAAACCATGTGATATAATGCATATAACAGAGTGGGGATATAGCCTTGTGAACAGGTGATTGTGTGAGTTCAACGGGATGCTTACATGGGGCGCACCTCTTGCAAAGTGGGAGCCTCTGTTCAGAAAGAGGCAGGCATTCTACCACACAGCACAAAACTGGAATCTGTTGGAGTCATTTCAGTAAATTTGACATTAAACACACACTGCACGGATGACCGCAGCAAGGGTTACGATCGGTGACCTTAAACATAATTCGTAGAGGGGACCAAAGTAACACATATGCCCTTTAATCCCCATTTAATGACATCACATCATCATCCACTCCATAGGCAGTATAATACACAAGTTTTCGAAATAAAGACACATACAGATACTAAAACTAACAAAAGCCACATACCTTTAAAACATCATGAGGTACGCTTGGCTAAATGACAGAGGTTTGCACAGCAAGTCACAAAGAGTTTCAAGCAACCACGTGGTGGTAGCAGTATCTGCCCCAAATCCCTCCTAAATGACAACACTGCTGGGATGGAAAACCTATGCAAGTCACTAACATGAATTAAGGATGTTACGCATGAAGGAACAAGGAATTCCGGTGGCAAGAAACAAACAAGTTCTAAATGCCTGCCAGACAAGGACAAGGACGTGTTGGTGGAAACTGGGGAAACAGCCCAGAATTAGAGGAGGAAGAAACTGGCAGGGTACATTTAGGAATACTTATAGCATCAAAGGAGTTTTGGACCTGAAAAATAATGTCATGGCTGGAGGTGGGAAGGGGACCATATACAGGATCCCCACACCGCTTTCAAGAGCATGCAGTAAAGGAAGTCCAATATGTAGAAGGGTATTAGGAGTTTTGGCTGGGGGAAGGGGGTCAACAGACACTTCAATATAATCCTCCAATGTCTCCACAATGTCTAGCTGGGCATCGGTAGACCGAATATCAAAGCAGGAGAAGAGCTTTGGCTCAGAGAGGAGGAACAACAACTGGCACAGGAGTTGGAAGAGAAAATGCTACAATCATAAAAGGAACAGACGGAGCAATAACAGACCAAAATGCACATTTATTTATGGAAAGGAAAAAAAGACTGTTGTTGGGTGCATCAGGTGGCAAAAAATTTGGCACCGAGAAGAGTGAACTTAGACAGTAGTAGAATATATTACAATCAGTGTTAGGCTTGGGAGTGGCTCATGAAGACACGCTCCTCTACTTATAGATTTCCAGAAAGGAGTTAACAAATATATTGATAATCCTGATTTACAATATATATTGTTGAAGTTATCTTGCAATCCACGTTGCTCCCCTGATGGCTTGCGGTCCCAGTACTGACAATAGGGCTTAAAAGAGGCAGTGAAATCTGTACTTCAAGTCAATAATTTGAGCCATGACAATTCGAGATGTGGCTTTAAAAAGGCAAGAAGAACCTCACCCTCTCACCCTCTCACCCTCCCCGACCCCCTTTCATAGACTTTGGTGCAGATGTAGAGTTGGGAGGTAATGGGAAATCCTCTGATTTCTGTAGAAAGTGCTATGTCTGAAAAGAGAATTAACTTTCATAGTAGGATGGAGAAAATCCACTAATGGGTTCTCCTGCAGATTTAATTATCTCTTGCTCCATAAATTGGCGGGTTTTCCATTACCATCCAACTTTAAATCAGGCTCTTTGTGTTTTCAGACAGATCCGCACTATGCAATGTTTGCAGAAGGAGAACCTGATTTGAACCATAAAGCAATTCATCCAAGAAATCTATTTCGGGTTGTTTTCTTGGGTACAGCTCTTTCAGCTCAATAAGAAATCCAACGTTTTGATCCAAAGACTCCTGGAAAAAACTATTAATATAGCAGACTGACTTTCCCACGTATCTTCTTGGGGAGGTGCAACACAGTGGAACTTGCTCAGGTGGAAAGGGACACAGATAACATTTCATTCAAGTCAATATCCACTAGTCGCCTTGCTGCCAGGCTACAGGCAAGTGTGGAAGCATAAATGAGATATTGTACAACTGCCCTTCATGAAGCCTGCAGCTATACAGATCCGAGCTTTTGCAGTAAGGCCAAGGGGGTTAAAAGTCCATGAACTGGCCACACATCACAGGCTTTATGAGGTGGGAGACAGAGCTGGGAGACTCCTAGCCTGGTTGGGCAGAAGGGAGAAAGAAGCAAGCTGGGTCCCCCAGATCCAGAAATTCGAGAAACGACACGTGACCGCGCATGACATTTCGGGTGCTTTTGCAAGATACTAAACGTAACTATATGAGGCCCGGCCCCTAGTGAATGACAGAATATCTTAGTAATATCGACACTCCCCTTCTGCAGCAAGAGAGCAGGGAAGCCCTAGAGGAAGAAATTACCCTAACTGAAGTACAAGATGCCATAACCAGAAAAAAGTCGTGGAAAACCCCTGGAACAAACGAGCTACCTGCTGAATTTTTAAAACAGAATGCAAGTTTGTTAGCCCCCACGTCCTCAGCAGACGGGTCATTGCCACCTGATCTCCGTAGAGATATAGTGGTGGTCATACCTAAGCCGGGAAACCCTTTCAGAAAAGTGTGAATCCTACCGCCCAATATCATTTTTAAATATTGAAACTAAAATCCTGGCCTCTATTTTAGCAGCGCAACTTCTAACGGTGATCACATCACTGATCCACCAGGACCAGTCTGGCTTTATGCCCGGTCGCGCCACGCGTTATAATCTTCGCCGCCTCCCTAATTGGCTTGACAGTGAAAGATAGACCTTCTTCGCAGATGCTCCTTTCCTTGGACACGGAGAAGGCCTTCGATACTGTCCACTGGCATTTCATGAGGCAAACACTTGAGAAATTCAGATTTTGACGAGAATTTATGACTTGGGTGGAGCTATTGTACACAGGCCCTGGAGCCAGTGTCAGGGTTAATGGAGTAAAGTCGGCCGACTTCCCCATTCAAAGAGGAACCAGACAGGGTTGCCCACTATTCCCTTGACTCTTTGCAATAGTTTTGGAGCCACTGGCCTGCCAGATTAGTGTCCACCCAGGCTTGGAGTCTTCCAAGACGACGGTGGTCATCTCACTGCCGAATGGATCTCACTATACGCGGACGATATTTTACTTTACATTATCAACCCTAACATTGCACCCCCATGATTCTGCAATTAGTGAAGGTATATGGCAAACATGCAGGGTACAACATCAATTTGGGAAAGTTGGGGCTTTACCCTGTAGGGGGCTCCATCGACATACAGGTATTACCATAGCAACTTCAGATTACCAATGAGGGTTTCAAATATTTGGGCATGTATATCTCAACAAAAGAGGCTGATTGCCTCACCCATAACATTAAGCGCATCCTGACAGAATTCCGAGACGACGTGACAAGAAGTCGCCGAATCCCCTTAACACTGTTAGGAAGGGCGGCAATGTATAAAATGATAACACTCCCCAAGTTATTATATGCACTCCAAAACACATACCACGTGATTCCTGGCAGTATTTTTAAGACAATCAATGATGAACTTCAGAAATTTCTATGGGACGGTAAAACCAATAAAGCGGGGGAATCACCTTACCTGACATTCAAACCTACTATCGGGCTGCTCATTTGGTGGTAATTAATGGATGGTGCCACACACCGGGAGACCACCCCACATATGCATTAGAGAGGCTTCAGTTCCAGAAACATACTTTCTTCCACTACCTCTATGGGGGTGCGGGACACAAGATTTATTACCTGCTACACAGCGAGCAGTCGAGGCGTGGAAAGGGGCAGAACGATAGATGAAATGGGGAAAAAGACTAACTAAAGCCACACCATTGTGGGAGGGCAGTCGGCTACCTGAACTGGTGAAACTAAAAGGCTTCAGGGGTGAGATGCTGTCGGGATTACAATGCTAGGCAACATAATCAAGGGGGGGACATAATGTCTTTCACGAACCTTCAAGCTGAATATCAACTATCTCACACGCAACAATATAAATACTTACAATTGCAGCATGCCTGGAGGGCACAAAAGCCTGTTATCACAGATATTCCTGAATATGCACTGCTTGAAGAGAGACTACTGCTGGAAGAGATACCCTCCAAAGCAGTTTCCTGGACCTACAAAACCCTTATAAATGATATTCCTGATAAACTGGTATCTCTTTGAAGGAAATGGGAGGAAACCACCGCCCCCCTAGAAGAAATAGCTTTAGTCAGCACTGATGCACCCCAGGGAGGTCGTGATTAAGCTCCATCTACAGCTAATACAATTCAAAGTTCTACACAGGGTGTATTATGACTGAACACGACTTCACGCGATGGACAGGGTGGAGATGGCAGGAAACTGCCACTAAAACGGCGATAATGGGCTTGCTAATATGCGTTATAGAATTCCAATAGAAGCCCAGGTTAGATGTCCTGCACATCTAACATGGGCTTCTATTGGAATTCTATAACGCATATTAGCAAGCCCATTATCGTCGTTTTAGCTGCAGTTTCCTGCCACTAAAACGGCGATAATTTTAACGAGGTTCTTGCTAATATGCCCCAGATTCTCCTGTTCTAGATTCATGTAATCACAGTCTACCTATGGAGCTAGTGACATTGAAGTGCACTTACTGCTCATACAAAACAACTGCACCTAAGGCAGGACTTGGGAAAAGCATAAACTAAAACTAATGCTTATTTATTGTAGATCCCTTAAAAACATAAATTGAAATCTACAATTGTATCCTAGGCAATCAACCTGATGCCTTATTTCTCACGGAAACATGGTTGAATGAGAACTCTACCCCTTTTATTTTTTTATTTTTATTTATTTAAGTTTTGTATAGCGCTAGCTAGACCCGAAGGTATCAGTGCGCTTCACAACGGATACAAATAAGCATCAACATAACAGGTAGGTCGAAGCAGGGTAGGGAGAGTATGAGAAAACATGGTAGCAAGTAAAAGTCTATACAGTATCAGCATGAGGGCGACATGGCGGAGATCAAGTGAGAGTCATCAGGTTCTCGCTAGGACCAAGGAGATAGTGAACTATCAAAGTCATACGATGGTTCTCGTTATGATCCAGCCTGCTCAAGAAAGAAGGCTTTGAGTAGTATCTTGAATTTCAGGAAGGAGGCGGTCATCCTTATGTGGGGGGGGATGGAGTTCCATATCTTAGGAGCATTTCCCGCAAAGGACCTGTTAGATCTTTTATGTTTCTGTGATTTCAGAGGTATGAGTAGTAGCGTGTTGGAGCTTCTGAGGGTCCTCGACTGACCGGCTCTCTTGAGTTTATTGGCCAGATATTCCGGTTTACCTGTATGCAGGGCTTTGTGTGTGAGGCAGGCTGTGCGGAAGTTGGCTCGTAGGTTACTAGGAAGCCATTTCAGGTCCTTGAGAGCCGGGGTGATGTGCTCATATTTCTTAGTTCCCGTGACCATTCTAGCTGCTGCATTACGGGTAGCAGTCAAAGGACCTAGATGAGATTTGGCTGTTCCAGTCAGAGTAGCAATGCCATAGTCAATCCTGGAGAGTACCAGTGCCTGAGTGGCCTGTTTCAGGTCTTTCAAGGGGAGGAAGGGTTTAAGTTTGTAGAGAAGTTTCAGGTTAAGGAAAGCACTTTTGGCAGTTTTAGAGATGTGTTCTTTCATGTCCAGTTTTGGGTCCAGAGTGATCCCCAGTGATTTGACGGAGGTTGTAGGAACAAGAGGAACATTGAGGGCGTTTAAGGCTTTGAGCCATTCGAGTATTTGGGGATTTTCACTTTTGTTTGAGATGAGGAGCACTTCTGTCTTTTATTCATTAAGTTTGAGGTGGTTGGAAGAGAGCCAATGTTGGACCTCTGTGAGTGTGTCATTTAGTCTGTGGATGTCTGCGATCGAGGTGGTTTCCAGGTAGAGATGTGTGTCGTCCGCATAGAGGCGAAAGGGGATGTTGGAGTTCCTTAGAATTGCAGTGAGGGGCTCTAAGTAGATGTTGAAAAGTTGTGGAGAGAGTACTGACCCATGTGGGACTCCTCTAGTAATAGGGAGGGGGTCCGATTTGGAGCATTTAATTTTGATAATCTGTGTGCGGTTGTTGAGAAAGGAGGCAAACCATTTGAGAACAGTTTTTTCCAACCCCGCTCTCTTCTGTAGGACATTGAGTAGTAGGTTGTGATCCACTGTGTCGAACGCTGCCGAGAGGTCTAAGAGGATGAGGAGGCTGCATTGGTTGGAGTCGAGAGACATGTGTAGGTCATCCATCACATTGAGGATTGCGGTTTCTGTGCTGCAGCCCTTTCTGAACCCAGATTGGTGTGGGTCAAGAAGATTCAAGATCTCTAGGTGATGGGTTTGCTGGGATAGCACACATTTTTCCAAAATTTTCGATAAGAGCGGCAGGTTCGACACTGGTCTGAAGTTGTTCAAAACCGTAGGGTCGAGGCCAGGTTTTTTTAGGAGTGGCGTGACTTGACCTAGTTTAAGGCAGTCAGGGATGGAGCCATCGCTCAAAGAGCTGTTGATGATCTTGGCCCAGATAGGGGCTAAAGTAAGTTTCAGGTCTTTCGTCAGTCTCGAGGGCAGCTGATCAAGGGAGTGAGACGAGGGATTAGCGATGGCAATGAGATCGCTTATCGCTTCGGTTTGGATGGGTTGGAAGGAAGACCAGCGAGTGGCTGCAGTTGTAGGTCTTGAGTGGGTAGAAGCAGTAGGGCGCAACTCTGAGAGGACGGAAAGATTGCTGCAAGATCGGTCAATTGAGGCAATTTTTTCGTTGAAGAAGTTAGCAAATTCGTCGCACTGGGATTTGGACGCAGTTAAGCTGTCTGTCATAGGTATGGAAGTTTGGTTTCTGATGATATTGAAGAGTTCTTTGGGGCAGTTTTTAGCCTTGTCTAGAGCAGAGCAGAAGAAGGATGACTTTTGGTTCTTGATATGATTAAGGTAGGTTTGCGAGCTGTTTTGAGTTGGTCCCGGTTAAGAGCAGTGGGGTTGTTCCTCCAGGATCTTTCCATGGCTCTTAGGAGTCTGCGCTCATCATTGATGTCCGTGGAGAACCAAGACCTGGAGGGAATGCTTCTGTTTTTTTTTTGTTTTCTAGGTGCCAGCTGGTCCAGGACGCACTCCAGGTTGGAGTGATAGAGCGAGGTGAGATCCGTGGTTGAGAGGAGCTCCGTCGAGCTCGGGAGGAGTGAGCTGAGAGCATCTTGTAGCTTGTCAGGGGGGACTTTCGATAAGTTTCTGACTCACTTGGGGGAGGTTTTGGTGGATGGGAGGAAAGGAGCCGGGTGGTTTATGTGAAAGAGGATGGCGTGGTGGTCGGACCAGTCCACAGGGATGATGTGGTCAATTGAGATTGTCTTTTTGTCCGCAATGATTGCATCTAGGATCGCTCCTCTATGGTGTGTTTCTTCTGAGCAGTGTTGGATCATATCGTGGTCTTGTAGAAGGGAGGTAAGAGATTGGATGAGCGGATTCTTGGTTGCATTCCATCTTAGGTTGAGGTCGCCCAGAATTATTCTGACGTCACTGTTGAGAGCGGTTTGAGTGATCAGATCCGACAGCTGTTTGCCAAATACAGTAGCATTGCCTGGAGGGTGGTAAAGGAGAAGGCATTGGAGTGGGCTATGGTGGGGCGAATTGATGTTGACCGAGAGGCATTCAAAGGAGTTGTAGAGGAGGGAGAGGGATTCAGTAATGGAGAGGTAACTTCTGTGGATAATTGCTGTTCCGCCTCCTTTGCGTATGGGCCTGTCTTTGTGGATAAGTGAGAAGCCGGGAGGCACCAGCGTGTCCAAGATGGGAGGGGATAGGGTGTTCAGCCATGTTTCAGTGATGAAGGCTACATCTAGGTCATGGGAGAGGATAGTTTTGGCTAATTCAGTTGCGTGTTTGACGGCTGATCTGCAGTTGATGAGCATGCAGTTGATGGGGGCTTCAGCATCCGGGTTCCGGTTGACCAAATTCGCTCTGGGTAGGGATGCGAGATGGGCTGGGGGTCTGGCAGTTTTTCGGTGAGGCGGGTCTCTTCTCATACCAGTGATGACTTGGATCGAAGAAAGGGGTGAGGGGTGCGGGAGTAGAGCTTGTGCAGGATGGTTGGGAGGGGGTTTATAGGATGCGACTCGGGAGCTCACTTCCTGAGGGGAGGGAGAGGGAGAGGTTCTTCTGGGACAGTCAACTTGTGGTTCAGTCCGGGGTTCAGTAAGAGGAGGCCGAGAGCCTGGGGGGGACAGGGGTCAGATCAGGGGGGGCGTCATTCCTAATGGGAGGTTGCTGGAGGAGGGGAGGTGAGACGCGATGGGGGGGTAGCTGGAGTTTCTCTAGGGAGGAAAGGGTTTCTTTTAGTCCGAGGATCAGCGTGGCGATCTGGGCTTCAAGAAGGTCCAAGCGATGTGTCATCATGGGAGCTGGGGGGGGGCGTAGAGAGGGGGGAGCAGGGCCTTAAGTGAGAGGGGCAAAGGGGCAGGGCCTTCGTGGGGGGGAGAGAAGAGGTAGGAGTCTGAGCATCCCCAGTACACTTAGAGCGGTAATTGCAAACACAACAGTGATGGACAGAATGTGGATCAATGTCACACATACACCCCAGTCCAAAGATCTGGGCCCAAATCCATCGTTTTTCCACTCCACACCACCCTGGGTATCCAGGCTGATGAAGGCTGATAGCCAGAAACCGGTCCTTGGATGCTTGATTCCGGTCTGGGAAAGACATGGCTTGGTAGTTCGGACTGGACTGTTCCCATGAGGCACAGGGTCAGAGCTGATTTGCATATAGCCAGTGTCTAACCCAGGGTGGTGTGGAGTGCAAAAAAACAATGGATTTAGGCCCAGATCCTTGTACTGGGGTGAATGTATGACATTGTTCTACATTCTGTCCATCAACTGTGTTTTTTGCAATTTCACCCGAGTGGGCTGGGGATGCTCAGACGTGAGTCCCAGGCTCTCCACACCACTGGAGTCAAGCTATCCAGGCTGATGAAGGCTGATAGCCAGAAACCGGTCCTTGGATGCTTGATTCCGGTCTGGGAAAGACATGGCTTGGTAGTTCGGACTGGACTGTTCCCATGAGGCACAGGGTCAGAGCTGATTTGCATATAGCCAGTGTCTAACCCAGGGTGGTGTGGAGTGCAAAAAAACGATGGATTTAGGCCCAGATCCTTGTACTGGGGTGAATGTATGACATTGTTCTACATTCTGTCCATCCACTGTGTTTTTTGCAATTTCACCCCGAGTGGGCTGGGGATGCTCAGACGTGAGTCCCAGGCTCTCCACACCACTGGAGTCAAGCTATCCAGGCTGATGAAGGCTGATAGCCAGAAACCGGTCCTTGGATGCTTGATTCCGGTCTGGGAAAGACATGGCTTGGTAGTTCGGACTGGACTGTTCCCATGAGGCACAGGGTCAGAGCTGATTTGCATATAGCCAGTGTCTAACCCAGGGTGGTGTGGAGTGCAAAAAACCGATGGATTTAGGCCCAGATCCTTGTACTGGGGTGAATGTATGACATTGTTCTACATTCTGTCCATCCATTGTGTTTTTTGCAATTTCACCCCGAGTGGGCTGGGGATGCTCAGACGTGAGTCCCAGGCTCTCCACACCACTGGAGTCAAGCTATCCAGGCTGATGAAGGCTGATAGCCAGAAACCGGTCCTTGGATGCTTGATTCCGGTCTGGAAAAGACATGGCTTGGTAGTTCGGACTGGACTGTTCCCATGAGGCACAGGGTCAGAGCTGATTTGCATATAGCCAGTGTCTAACCCAGGGTGGTGTGGAGTGCAAAAAAACGATGGATTTAGGCCCAGATCCTTGTACTGGGGTGAATGTATGACATTGTTCTACATTCTGTCCATCCACTGTGTTTTTTGCAATTTCACCCCGAGTGGGCTGGGGATGTTCAGACGTGAGTCCCAGGCTCTCCAGACCACTGGAGTCAAGCTATCCAGGCTGATGAAGGCTGATAGCCAGAAACCGGTCCTTGGATGCTTGATTCCGGTCTGGGAAAGACATGGCTTGGTAGTTCGGACTGGACTGTTCCCATGAGGCACAGGGTCAGAGCTGATTTGCATATAGCCAGTGTCTAACCCAGGGTGGTGTGGAGTGCAAAAAAACGATGGATTTAGGCCCAGATCCTTGTACTGGGGTGAATGTATGACATTGTTCTACATTCTGTCCATCCACTGTGTTTTTTGCAATTTCACCCCGAGTGGGCTGGGGATGCTCAGACGTGAGTCCCAGGCTCTCCACACCACTGGAGTCAAGCTATTCAGGCTGATGAAGGCTGATAGCCAGAAACCGGTCCTTGGATGCTTGATTCCGGTCTGGGAAAGACATGGCTTGGTAGTTCGGACTGGACTGTTCCCATGAGGCACAGGGTCAGAGCTGATTTGCATATAGCCAGTGTCTAACCCAGGGTGGTGTGGAGTGCAAAAAAACGATGGATTTAGGCCCAGATCCTTGTACTGGGGTGAATGTATGACATTGTTCTACATTCTGTCCATCCACTGTGTTTTTTGCAATTTCACCCCGAGTGGGCTGGGGATGCTCAGACGTGAGTCCCAGGCTCTCCACACCACTGGAGTCAAGCTATCCAGGCTGATGAAGGCTGATAGCCAGAAACCGGTCCTTGGATGCTTGATTCCGGTCTGGGAAAGACATGGCTTGGTAGTTCGGACTAGACTGTTCCCATGAGGCACAGGGTCAGAGCTGATTTGCATATAGCCAGTGTCTAACCCAGGGTGGTGTGGAGTGCAAAAAAACGATGGATTTAGGCCCAGATCCTTGTACTGGGGTGAATGTATGACATTGTTCTACATTCTGTCCATCCACTGTGTTTTTTGCAATTTCACCCCGAGTGGGCTGGGGATGCTCAGACGTGAGTCCCAGGCTCTCCACACCACTGGAGTCAAGCTATTCAGGCTGATGAAGGCTGATAGCCAGAAACCGGTCCTTGGATGCTTGATTCCGGTCTGGGAAAGACATGGCTTGGTAGTTCGGACTGGACTGTTCCCATGAGGCACAGGGTCAGAGCTGATTTGCATATAGCCAGTGTCTAACCCAGGGTGGTGTGGAGTGCAAAAAAACGATGGATTTAGGCCCAGATCCTTGTACTGGGGTGAATGTATGACATTGTTCTACATTCTGTCCATCCACTGTGTTTTTTGCAATTTCACCCCGAGTGGGCTGGGGATGCTCAGACGTGAGTCCCAGGCTCTCCACACCACTGGAGTCAAGCTATCCAGGCTGATGAAGGCTGATAGCCAGAGACCGGTCCTTGGATGCTTGATTCCGGTCTGGGAAAGACATGGCTTGGTAGTTCGGACTGGACTGTTCCCATGAGGCACAGGGTCAGAGCTGATTTGCATATAGCCAGTGTCTAACCCAGGGTGGTGTGGAGTGCAAAAAAACGATGGATTTAGGCCCAGATCCTTGTACTGGGGTGAATGTATGACATTGTTCTACATTCTGTCCATCCACTGTGTTTTTTGGGATGTCCGGAGTGGCAGCCATGATTGAGTTCAGGCATCCCTTCAGTAGGTGAGGGACGAGTGGGAGCTTAGTCAAGGGGCCTGGGAACGAACCTGCAAATCAGATAGTTAGTTAAGTGGACGGGATGTCAGGTAGTTAAGTGGACGAGATGTCAGGTAGACGCCGTTGGGGCCCACAAGATGACCATCATACCCAAAGATTCCAGATGTCTTTTGTTTTAATGTCGAGTCGCTGTTTTGGGGGCCGGTAGGGGTGCTTCTTGGTCAGAAGCTTATTTGCTTTGCAGTAATGTCCAAAGAGGCGGCCATCTTGAAGCCAGGCAGCCTTCTGCAAGGGGGAAATGAGCTGGAGCTTGCAAGTCGGGCGGGTAAGCGCCTGCAGAGGGGTAAATGTGCCTTCTGATCCTGGCGTCAAGCAGGGAAGTCCTTGCGTCTTGTCTGTGAGGGCCCACGTGGTGAGATTCACGATCAGAATCTCCTCGAGTGTGTTGGGATGTCTGACATGGTGGCCATCTTAGGTCAAGGCATCCCGAGGCGGGGGACGAGTAGGAACTTTCCTGGGGGCCGGGTAAAGTTTATTAATATTTGAGGAGGGAGTCGAGTGAGATGCTCTTCCGCAGGATTATGGCATCATTAGACTGAATCGCCTGATCAAGCGTGGAGGAGGAATAGCCATTGTCTATTAACTATCCCATAAATGTTTTTGGGATATAGCTAACATAGACAAAAGTGAAGCTGCCTTCTTTTCGATAATGTTTCCGGTCCATGGAAGACATGGCTTGGCAGTTCGGGCTGGACTGTTCCCATGAGGCACAGGGCCAGACTGATTTGCATATGGCCATGTCTGAAATGGGGTGGCAGATCAGTTGACTGGGGGTGAGTGTTTGATTTGCTCAAACGCTCGGTCCATCATCCCCTTTTGTATCGCTTTGTTCGCCCTAAGTGTGGCAGGGTATGCTCAGATGTGAGTCCCTTGCTCACTTGGCCACTGGATTCAAGATAGCCTGGCTGATGAGGATTATGAATCCGAAACCGGTCCCAGGATGCTTGTTTCCGTTCCCATGAGGCACAGGGTCAGACTGATTTGCATATGGCCATGTCTGAACTGGGGTGGCTGAGTGGGCTAAAGAATGGTGATAGATTAAACCCAGATCAGTTGACTGGGGGTGAGTGTTTGATTTGCTCAAACGCTCGGTCCATCATCCCCTTTTGTATCGCTTATTTTCGATAATGGCAGCTGCTAACCACACAGTCAAGGGCTTTCTAATTTACCAACCTCCTGGTCACTCTATCAATTTTATCTCAAGTTTAGTGGAGCAAAAGGTGCAGCCAGCGCTGCGTTATAACAAACTGATTGTTTTAGGTGATTTTAACCTACACTTTGACGACCACACTAACTGTGAAGCTCAATTTCTATGTTAGGAATCAGCCGCCCTTCAGATAATACTTAAATCCACTCTCCCACACATCAACCAAGTCAAGGAATAAACCCTATCTTTACTAGCTGCATAGATTTTGAAACTGAATCCCCGATTGCAGTCCCATGGTCAGACCACCATCTCGTTGCTTTCTCTATCCCTTTAGTTAAAATTCCCCCTATAGCAACAATAGAATTAAGCACCCCACACGGCGAGCTTTACTCATGCCCTCCAGCAGAGTCATACTCTCCTGGGAAAGGATATTAACGGGGCACGTAGCTCAGTGGATAAGTGGATTACGGAAGCAGTGGATGTAGTGGCATCATGGACCACTAGCTCCCCCCGTAGATGGACTAAATAAGCACCATGGTTAATGAAGCCCTTAGAACAGCAAAACAATCTTGTAAGCCCTTAGAACGCATATAGCGGATAGATTTCTCTGTTCACAACAAGACCGCCTACAAGCTGAACTTAAAGCACTACCATTTCCTTATTAAAAAAACGTGCCCTGCCTACTATACCGATAGAATAGAACAGGCGGATAATTCTTCCAGAGAATTATTACCATCCTTAAAGACTTATCCTCGCTCAAGGGACCTGTGGCTCCTGCTATCAGCTCATCTGAGTCGTGTAACCAAATGGCAGGCTTTTTTTCCGAAAAGGTAGTAAAAATATACAATACCTATCCGGTTGACAGTTTACTCAAAAGAAGAGGTTCTCTACCTGTTTAATTCTATAGGTGCATAAAGTCACAAATTATAAAGACATAACCAGTGCATGATGGTGAAATCACAATAGGAAGAAAAAGATATCAAAAAGGGCTTTTATTTAGATTTGATAGTATAATACATGTACATTATTTCAGTATAACTATCCAAACACATCACACAGCACATTCACTCAAGCCTCAAACATACCTTCCTATATACTTGCATTCTCACACGCCTAACAGTATCAGACATTCACTCAAATACAATCACTATAGGGGCAGATTTATGATAACTGGCGCATCCCCAGGGATGCGCCAGTTATTTTGCGCCGCTGCTCCGCCACCCATGGTGCGCCGCATTTACAATGCGGCGCACCATGGGGCAAAAACGGCACAGATGCGTGACGCATCTGTGCCGTAAAGGTGGCGCATTGCTGGAGTTGCGTCGCAAGCGCGACGCAGCTCCAGCAAGGCTCGGGGGTGCCCCATCTTTACAATGCTGCGTCAAGACCTACGCCTGCTTCAAGCAGGCGCAGGGTTTTGACGCAGCATTGGCCTGAAAGTGACTGAGTGAAATCTTATAGATTTCACTCAGCCACTTTTGCGAGGCGCACCTGCCCCGGAACGCCCACTCTGCGCCGGAACGCCCACAAGTGGCGCAGGGCTTTACAACGTGACGCATCTGCCTAGATGCGTCACGTTGTAAATGGGTCGTAGGGATGCGCCACGTTTACGCCGCAGTTGCGTGACGCAAACGTGGCGCATTCCCAACATAAATCTGCCCCTAAGTACATTGATATAGACCCCTCATAGGGATTCAAGATTGCACATGAGGCCTAACAAAGAAATATAAATGTGCCTCAAGATGTAAGAATCAAACCAAAGTAGACAAATCAATGGCAATAAATGACACAATAAGGTAATGAATATAAACAGATTTTCATAAATTATTAAACATTTGTCAGGAACCTAAGTCCAAGAGTGGCAGTAATTTCTCATATGGTAGACCAGAGACCAAGACGATTTGCCAACAGAGACACGTGGACGCAAAGAATACAAGCATGGAACTCCCAAAAGGCCGTTAGGCTGGAACAGGGGTTTGCGGTCTAGTGTTTCTGGCTGACGTCATTCAGCCGAGTTCTGGTGAAGCGCTCGCTGAAGAAGCTCTGCGCACTTCACCTGATAACCAACCCAGATAGGAACGCCTTTTGGTATCTCTGATAAAATAGTGTGAGGAGTCCATAGTTTTAGAGTTTATCACGTTCACGTCATAGATTAAGAAGTGTGAACGAGTCCGGAGAGTTTCTGGAATCGAGTTTGAGATAACTCTCGCTCGTTAATTTCTGTCACGCAGTATCGCGTATGACCGCGAGTTTGAGAAAAGCCTGTCTCTCAGCCTTTAGAAAACGCACGAGATTACACAGCTGGGAGTTTATCAACTATACCTAGTGTCCTGTCTGAATTCCCTTTCTGAGTATTCCCGGTCCTTCCCCGTAGCTTGAGACCTAAGCGCCGACGTCTGGAGTGAAGGAGTCGACGTGTAACCGGAGTTCGTCAAGCCTTGCATTCGGAGTCCTAGGAAAAGAAGAAAAGCGATAAGTGAAAAAAGAAATATAATACACTTGCTTATGAACTGAAATGTAGTGTACCTGACTAGATACTTACCTCTAAAGGCTAACAAAGAACTGTATCAGTGAATGTATTTGTGAAAAGAGAGAGAGAAGCTGGAAAGTTGCACCTAAGAGAAAGAAAGATAAAAAAGGTTTGGAATATAAAGGATGACCAATTAAATAATACAGTAAACAGAGACCAGTCTAAAACAAACTAGTTGGTGATCTAAATAAGAATCCATATTAAGAAGAAGGAGGAGAGCAGGACAGAAATGAGTAAGTGATTAGAGACATTAGCATTTATGGTAAAACTTAGAGTAGGAACATATTAATAAGAAAGGTACCCATTCGTATATTTCAGAAAGAAAACGATAGAAGTTCTGCCAACTCACCCAATAAAGAAGCTAAGAAGAGAAGGCAAGGTTCTTGGCAAGAAATGGTAGGTGAGAGTTTAGGAGGGAGTTTAGATAGGGTAGAGTAGAAATAGAGTAAGATATAATTGTGCTCTTCCGTTCCAGGGTCCAGGTGAAAGAAGGTCTGCGGGTCGGACTACACGAGGGGCCAGCCAAGAAAATCTCTTCTCTTGTTGTTTATTATTTTATCCAATTCCCCTTCCCTTTTGGGTAATGACTTTGGAGACTAGCGAATACTAGCTCTGGGTAGTTGCTCAAGGGGGATTCGGAAATAAGGCATCTCTGTTCCTGTGCAGCTCAAGAAGTATCCTTTTTAGTATCGTATCTGACAGAGTGAAGTGCCCAAGTTGCACCTTGCACCCGAACAGAGATGGCTGAGGGAATAAACTTGCAAAATTTAGGGGCGATCCTAGACACAATTCAAAAAGAATTAAGCGCAGTCAGAGAGGAAAATCAAAACCTAAGATTAGAGGTAGTAAATTCTAGAAAGGAAACAGCAGACTTAGCGCAGAGAATTAGACAACCTTTTGGTTCAGGTCAGAATACCCAAAACCCTGAAGCAGAAGGCACAAATAGAATGACGACCCAAGTTATCCATTCACTGTCCCCTGTAATTCCCTTGGCAGACCCAGAGCGATTCGGTGGGGACCCCCAAAAGGCACAAATATTTCTAACTCAATGTTCGTTGCATTATATGTGTCGCCCTTCGATATTCCCTGATGCGCAATCCAAAGTCGCCTTCGCCCTTTCCTACCTTAGCGGAGATGCAGCAGCTTGGTCGCAGCCACTCATAACCAGAAATGATCCGATCCTGAGAAATTACGAGGAATTTAAACAAGAATTTCTACGAATCTTCGATAGGAGAAGGATTTCTCAAGTGGTGGACAATGAACTACTGGATCTGAACAGGGAAATCGAGACCTAGTTTCGTATCTGGCGCAGTTCAACAAACTAGTGGTGGAGACAAATTGGCCGGAGAGTAAGCGAGCAGCCGTGTTCTACCGTGGATTGAGGGACGAATTGAAAGATGCCTTGGCGGGAATACCTAATCGACCCACCGAGATATCAGCATTGGTTGATCTGGTCCTAGAGATTGACTTCCGACAGGGAGAACGGAAAGGAGAGAAAAGAAAGGAGTTCAGGTCAACTATCCCGAGATTTGATCGTGTCAGATCTGAAAATAGTCGAACAAACGATGGGGCCTCGGGAGTTGAACCCATGCAAATCGGAACCATACGGGGTCCTCTATCGAAAGAAGAGAAATAAAAGAGGAGAAGTAGTAACCTGTGTATGTATTGTGGAGCTGGAGGTCATTTTGTCAGAAATTGCCCCAAAAAACCTAAGACAAGTTACAAGCCGAAGGAAAACTGATTGCACCACCTGTTACTGGAGTTGAACAGGTGGGTGCGATCCAAGAAGAAACTCCTGATCAGCATAGAGTGGCTAACACCCTACAGTCAGCGGCTCCTCACTTGAGTTTATCTATGGAAGTGAGGTTCAGAAATTCAACCTTAACGGGGGTGTCCGTGATGATTGACTCTGGAGCCACGGGAATTTTTTGCGATTTAAAATTCGCACAAAGGACTGGAATCCAAGCCATTATGAAGAGCAAGAGTGAACCCGTGCGAGCTGTAGATGGCACCAACCGATCTTCAGGCCCGATCGTGAGTCATACCGAAGTTATGCACTTAATTTCGAACAATGGTCATGAGGAAAGAATTCAATTTAATCTCATTGATGCTCCTCAATTTGAATTGATCCTTGGTCTACCCTGGCTCACTGAGCATAACCCGACGATAAATTGGAGCGACAGAACCATTAGGATGGATTCCGAATATTGTGTCGGAAACTGTTTCGGAAACAAGGAAAAGATGCAAGAACTCAACCTGGCTCAATCTCTGTGCCACAATGGGGAATCGTTGTGCGTAATAAATGCCCCAGAAATTCCAGGAGAGTATGCAGAATTCCAAGATGTATTCAACGAGACGGAAGCAGAGCGATTACCTCCTCACAGAAACTACGATTGTAAGATCGAATTGGAGCATGGCGCCACGTTGCCCTGTAGCCGAGTGTACGCCCTGACTGAAAAAGAACACAGTCATTTAAGAGAGTATTTGGACAAATACCTTGCTAATGGATTTATCAGACCCTCGCAGTCCCCAGTCTCGTCGCCCTTATTCTTCGTGCCGAAGAAGGAAGGCGATCTGAGGACTTGCATCGATTATAGAGCCATTAATCGAATCACTAAGAAGAATAGGTACCCTTTGCCTCTTATATCTGTGCTATTGGACCAAGTAAAAGGAGCACAAATATACACAAAACTTGATTTAAGAGGGGCCTATCATTTGGTCAGAATGAGAGAAGGCGATGAGTGGAAGACGGCCTTCAGAACCCGATTCGGCCTATTTGAGTACCAGGTAATGCCCTACGGCCTTTGCAACTCCCCTGCAGCCTTCCAACATTTCATCAATGACGTGCTAAAGGAATACATCGACCAGTGCGCTATTGTGTACATAGATGATATACTTATCTATTCAGCGGATCAGGAGAGGCATCAAGATCAAGTTCGAGGAGTCTTACAGAAGTTAAGAGAAAACAAGCTATTTGTCAAGTTGGAAAAGTGCGCCTTCAACGTAACACAAGTGGAGTTTTTGGGTTTCATCATCTCTCCAACTGGATTACTGATGGACCGGCGAAAAATCGAAGCAGTAACAAACTGGAAGTCTCCAGAGAGTGTTAAGGAGGTCCAAAGCTTCATTGGTTTCGCGAATTTTTACCGACGATTCATTAATGAATTTTCTCATAAGATCCTACCACTGACTAAGTTATTAAAGAAAGGGATCCGATTTGAATGGACAGAGGAAGCCGAGAAAGCCTTCGGTTTGCTGAAACAAGACTTCACATCGGCTCCAATTCTTCAACATGCAGATCCGACGGAACCATTTTATGTGGAAACAGATGCATCGGACCAGGCAGTAGGAGGAGTACTGTCCCAGCGGAACAAGGTTACTGGACAATTACACCCTGTGGCTTACAGATCAAGGAAGTTATCCCCGGCCGAGTGCAATTATACCATCACAGAGAAGGAGTTGTTGGCAATAAAAGACGCCTTCAAAGAATGGAGACATTACCTCATGGGAGCTCAACATCAAGTAACGGTATTTACGGTTCATCGGAACCTGAAATTTTTGAAGACGGCCAGAACATTAACTCCAAGACAGTTGAGATGGTCCCTGTACTTTGCTGATTACGATTTCGTGATCACATATCGTCCTGGGGCGCAGAACGGAAAGGCGGACGCCTTATCAAGAATTGACACAGAAAACCAAAAGACGCCTGTAGAGGACCAAGCAATTATTCCAGAGGAGAAGATAATTGGTATGACGTCTTCGGTGAGTTTGGAAACAAGTATTTCGGAAGTGATGAGTCCAGAAGAGATGCAAGAATGGACTCAAGAAAAAGAATGTAGAAAGATCATTTATCAACTTCCTTACTTTCAAGACCAGTTGTACATTCCTACCAAAGAACTGCAACAACAAGTGATACAAGAATGCCATGACGCCAAGTTAGCAGGGCATAAAGGAGAAGCAAAAACTAAAGAACTAATAAAGCGTCACTACTGGTGGCCAGTTATGACTAAGGACATTGAAGAATATGTTAAGACTTGTGAGATTTGCGCACAGGGAAAATCTGAACGGCAGGTTCCAAAGGGATTGTTACAGCCTTTGCCCACACCACCTTTCTCCTGGCACACAGTCACTTTAGACCTAATAGTGGATTTACCCCTTAGTCAGGGCAATGACACCATATTAGTTGTAGTAGACTCTTTCTCCAAAATGGCACACTTTACGGCATTGCAAGGGCTTCCAACAGCCAAACAATTAGCTACACACTTCAGTACAGAAATAGTAAAGACACATGGAATTCCAAAGGTGGTGATTTCCGACAGAGGGTCACAGTTTATTTCACATTTCTGGAAGGCCTTTATGGAGAGTTTAGGGACAGAAGTGAGATACTCTACCAGTTACCATCCAGAAACTGATGGTCAGACGGAGAGAGTGAACCAAGAATTGGAACAATATCTAAGATTGTTTCTTTTGAAACAGGATGGAAACTGGTCAGAGTATTTATGGGCAGCAGAGTTTGCTTACAATAACGCCAAGAATGTGTCCACAGGCTTCTCCCCTTTTTACATGAACTATGGCAGACATCCTAATTCCACACTTAGACAAACTGAGGTCACTGTTCCTGCTGTTGGGGACATAGTATCACATCTAGAACAAATCCACCAAAAGGCAACGGAAAGTCTGAGAGTAGCAAAAGAAAGGTATAAGAATTATGCAGACAAAAAAAGAAGAGTAGGGCCAGATTTGGAAAAAGGGGACCCAGTTTGGTTAAGCACCAAGAATCTTAGATTAAAAGGTAATCGGAAATTCCAGCCCCGATTTATCGGGCCTTACCCAGTAGAGAAAAAGATTAATCAAGTGACATACAGACTTCAGTTGCCGTCCAGATTGAAGATTCATCCTGTTTTTCATATTTCACTGTTGAAGAAGGCTCCTGGAAATCTACGAAGAAATCTACCTCCTAAACCTCTTTATTTGGAAACGGGAACAGAGTATGAGGTGAAGGAAATTTTGGACTCAAGAAGGGTCAAAGGAGAATTGTTCTATCTAGTGGACTGGAAAGGTTATGGTCCTGAAGAACGGTCTTGGGAACAGGAAACAGACGTTCATGCTCCCAGATTAATCAGGAAATTTTACCAACAATTCCCTTTGAAGCCAAGACGGAAGGAATCTACCTTGTTGGGGGGTACTGTCAGGAACCTAAGTCCAAGAGTGGCAGTAATTTCTCATATGGTAGACCAGAGACCAAGACGATTTGCCAACAGAGACACGTGGACGCAAAGAATACAAGCATGGAACTCCCAAAAGGCCGTTAGGCTGGAACAGGGGTTTGCGGTCTAGTGTTTCTGGCTGACGTCATTCAGCCGAGTTCTGGTGAAGCGCGCGCTGAAGAAGCTCTGCGCACTTCACCTGATAACCAACCCAGATAGGAACGCCTTTTGGTATCTCTGATAAAATAGTGTGAGGAGTCCATAGTTTTAGAGTTTATCACGTTCACGTCATAGATTAAGAAGTGTGAACGAGTCCGGAGAGTTTCTGGAATCGAGTTTGAGATAACTCTTGCTCGTTAATTTCTGTCACGCAGTATCGCGTATGACCGCGAGTTTGAGAAAAGCCTGTCTCTCAGCCTTTAGAAAACGCACGAGATTACACAGCTGGGAGTTTATCAACTATACCTAGTGTTCTGTCTGAATTCCCTTTCTGAGTATTCCCGGTCCTTCCCAGTAGCTTGAGACCTAAGCGCCGACGTCTGGAGTGAAGGAGTCGACGTGTAACCGGAGTTCGTCAAGCCTTGCATTCGGAGTCCTAGGAAAAGAAGAAAAGCGATAAGTGAAAAAAGAAATATAATACACTTGCTTATGAACTGAAATGTAGTGTACCTGACTAGATACTTACCTCTAAAGGCTAACAAAGAACTGTATCAGTGAATGTATTTGTGAAAAGAGAGAGAGAAGCTGGAAAGTTGCACCTAAGAGAAAGAAAGATAAAAAAGGTTTAGAATATAAAGGATGACCAATTAAATAATACAGTAAACAGAGACCAGTCTAAAACATACTAGTTGGTGATCTAAATAAGAATCCATATTAAGAAGAAGGAGGAGAGCAGGACAGAAATGAGTAAGTGATTAGAGACATTAGCATTTATGGTAAAACTTAGAGTAGGAACATATTAATAAGAAAGGTACCCATTCGTTTATTTCAGAAAGAAAACGATAGAAGTTCTGCCAACTCACCCAATAAAGAAGCTAAGAAGAGAAGGCAAGGTTCTTGGCAAGAAATGGTAGGTGAGAGTTTAGGAGGGAGTTTAGATAGGGTAGAGTAGAAATAGAGTAAGATATAATTGTGCTCTTCCGTTCCAGGGTCCAGGTGAAAGAAGGTCTGCGGGTCAGACTACACGAGGGGCCAGCCAAGAAAATCTCTTCTCTTGTTGTTTATTATTTTATCCAATTCCCCTTCCCTTTTGGGTAATGACTTTGGAGACTAGCGAATACTAGCTCTGGATAGTTGCTCAAGGGGGATTCGGAAATAAGGCATCTCTGTTCCTGTGCAGCTCAAGAAGTATCCTTTTTAGTATCATATCTGACAACATTCTTGCAAAACAGATGGGGATATTTTTTCTGTTACAACATATTCCAACAAGTGGAATCCAGCGCTGGTTGAGGCTTGTACTGGGATGCTTTGCCAAACTGAGATGACTTCTGGGGATGGGGCCAACTCCCTCTCTGAAATCTATCCACTCTTACTAGAATATTTAGATGGGGTAACTTTAAGTATTACATTCGGCTCCCCCACTGACCCAGTCACACCTAAGACTATGAGAGAAGGCCTGGATATAATATTGCCTTACATAGGGCAACTTCTGGATCTTTCCTTTCATGATGGCATGGTTCCAAATATATGGAAGCAAGCAATTGTTCTACCCCTAAAGAAAAAGCCAGGAGCAGACTTGAGTCGGCTCGAGAACCTGTGCCCTATTTCGCGTCTGCCCTATTTCTTTAAAATAGCAGAAAAGGTTGTGAACACACAAGTAGTTGCTCATATTAACCAGCACAATTTACTCCACCCCTGGTTTTAGAGCTATGTACTCCACGGAGTCAACACTGCTCCTTGCCAGGGAAACAATACGCAGACGTGTGTATGAAGGTCATATTGTTGCCTTGGTCCTACTGGACCTTAGTGCAGCATTTGACACGATATACAACAACCTGCTTTTACAATGTCTCAGATCAGGAGGGCTGGGTGGAGCTGCGCTAAAATGGATGGCTTCTTTGCGGCAGGATCGGAGCTTCCAAGTGGCACAACGCCCACATATCTCCAAAAGCAAAGCTCTGTCTCAAAGAGTTCCTCAGGGCTCAATTTTGAATCCAACTCTCTTTAATCTCTACATCCATCGCACCCATGGTGGAGATTGTGGAAAAGCAGGGTGTCACCATTGTGTCATATGTGAATGACATGCAACTTGTTGTCTCCCTGTTCCATGACTGACGTATTAGCTACCAAGTTCTCTTCCTGCCTGCAGGACTTGGCTTACTGGATGACATATAACTGCCTTAAATTAAATGGTAGTAAAACAGAGATCTTAGTGGTGGGGAAATCAGCTTCCATCTGATCATCGGCATGGTAACCACAGACTCTGGGACCTACTCCTACCCCTGAAAACAGGTTAAAAACCTAGGAGTTTGGTTGGAATCGACTCTCTTTTTCAAGGCACACACTAGAAAGGTTACAGGGAAGTGTTTTGGAATCCTTAAAATGTTAAGGAAAACTCTGGATGTCCTTCCCACCCCAGCCAGGGAAACCCTGGTCCACGCCCTGGTAGCATATCAATTAGACTACGGAAACGTTCTCTATCTAGGAGCAACAAAAAACGCCTTCGCAGGCTGCAATGTTTTCAGAATGCGGCTGACCGCTTAGTTCTGAAGCTTCCCAGGAAAGCTTCTACTGGGAAAGCTCTGGATGACTTGCATAGGATGCTGATTAATAAAAGAATCCTTTTTAAAGCCTTATGCATTATTCATTGTAGATTGCAGGGCAAAGGTCCGAGTTATCTTCATGATATATTCACCCCCTATAATCCTACACAACATCTCAGATCGACCAGGACTTATCTGGTCACAGTTTTCAAAGTTCAAATGCAAGAATAGGTGTGCGGTCAATCAGCTATTTGGCAGGCAAAAATTGGAATGCACTTCCTCCCTTTCTCCGAGCTGAACAATCTGAGACTTTCTTCCGGAAAAAATGGAAAACCTGGCTTTTCCATTTTTAGGTCCTAACAGCCAGATTCATCAAGGGAAATTGCGCTCGCAAAGGGCCAGATTCTGAGAATTTTTGCATTTGGGATTCATCATCCCAAATGCAAAAATCGCTAATATGGAAATCGCAATTGTGCGAGGAATTGCATTTAAGGAATCTATATTTGAGATTCCTTAAGTGCAATTCATGAAACATTTAAAATTTGCGAATTCGCAATTTTGGGCCGCTATTTACCGCGAAGTCAAACCTCGTGGTAAATAGCGGAAACTTAGAAAAATGCACTTAAGTGCATTTTTCTAAGTTGTATGTTACACACACACATGTCCTTGGGACATGTGTGTGCGTAACACCAGCGTCCAATATAATTTCAGGGGGGCAACAGGGTGTCCTTTGGACACCCCTGCACCCTTGAAATCGCAAACTCAAAATGCAAATCGCTAATAGCGATTCGCACATTGATATGTGTTCCCATTCATTCCTATGGGTCTTTAGGCCCATATGAATGAATGGGGAGTTATTCCTTATTTGCGATTAGCAATTAGCTAATCGCAAATAAGGAAGCTGTAGGAATCGCAATAAATATTGCGATTTCTACTTGAATCCCGTTTTGAGAGTCTGTAATAGCGATTCCTTAATAATTGCTATTACAGACTCGCAAAACATGCCGATGATGAATCTAGGTGTAAATCCTTTCTCCCCCTCTGAAGAGTTAGTCCTAGCACAGGGACACACCAGCTGGTGTAGCCAGGCACTTTATAAGTGATATTATTATTATGTATATGATTAACAATGGCCCCTATGCCGAATAATATGGTAATAACACCAATGACATCACTGATCGGGGTCATCAACAAAACGACTTTGAGAGACAGGCTAACGGATCCCAGATGTTAACTGTCCCCTTGCCTGATTATGATTTTTCCCAATGGGGTGGCCTGGGCGAGAGAGAGGAACAGGTGGGCATTTCAGTGGATTCAAGAGGGCCATATGTTGAAGCAATGGTACAAGAACAGGAGGTAAAATTCCTCCTGGACACTGGGGCCACTAATTCCTCCATTTCTAGACAAATTATTCCAAATGAACCCTTCTTGATAAAATATAATACATCTGTGCGATTTTCTAATGTATCTGTGCACCGTCCAGTCTCTGCCCCGCTGAGATATACCATGGGCACAATAACTGATTAATATTGTTTTGTATTGACAGATAAATACACCCTCGACTTGTTGGGCATAGACTTAATTCAAAAATAACACGCAAAAAGAAAATGCACCGCAGATGGCATTTATCTTGAATGTACCAAAAAATCTCCTTTTCCTATCAATGTCTAGTTCGTCTGTCCCAAACTACAATACCTGAATGGGTCTTTGACAAAGTAATCAGTAATGTTTGGGTCTCCAGTAAGAATGATGTGGGACGCATGACAATAGCACCTGTACTTATAACAGTAAAACAATATGTTCCTCTTCACAAATGCCACAGTGCAAAGTATCACCAGAAGTAGACCAGAGAATAGAATGAGTGATACAATGCTTACTTTGGAATGGGGTGATCGGAGAGATGCAGGGATCCCCTTGCAATAGCCCGATCCTCCCTGTATTAAAAAAGAGTAATGACCCCACTAAGGGAGATGTCTGGAGGTTAGTAGTTGACCTCTGGGAGAGTAACAAAATAGTGGAACCATATTTCCCCATGGTACCTAATATTGCCACAGTGTTAGCAGACATTCCTCCTGATGCATGTTACTTTTCTGACATTCATTTGAAAAATGTGTTCTTTTCCATTCCCCTGCATGAAGACTCACAATACCTATTCAGTTTTTTATTTGAAAATCACTCTTACTATTTTACATGTATCCCAC
This sequence comes from Lissotriton helveticus, assembly GCF_964261635.1. Lineage (NCBI taxonomy): Eukaryota > Metazoa > Chordata > Amphibia > Caudata > Salamandridae > Lissotriton > Lissotriton helveticus. Next base: position 584,554,867 of record NC_136072.1, read on the forward strand.
AGGGATTCACGGGAAACTACTCCATTTATGCACAGGCACTAAAAGTTCAACTAGACATCCTTCAGTTGACACTAACCACAACTCTCATGCAGTACATAGAGAATATATTATTCACCAGCACCAGTGAAACAGACTGTACTTCTGACACCATAGCTTACGAAATTTTCTTGCCACACATGTCCACAAGGTATCTCCACCTAAATTGCAAATTTAGGACACATCCTGTCAATGAGTGAAAGGAGACTTGACCCTTAAATATTAAACGCTATATTGAATAGTCAACTCCATACAACACAACAACAAGTACAAGCCTTCCTGGGTATGGCAGGTTATTGCAGACAATGGATCCCTAACATTTCTGTTCTTTCCAAACCCTTGCTATTCCTCAAGGCTAAGGATATCCCACAAACTTTACCATGGTTACCTGAACACCAGATTCATTTTCTGCAAATCAAACAGGCATGTTGTGATGCTCCTGCTCTTGAAATGCCTGACTATACTGAAGAATTTCATCTTTTTGTACGTGCACATGATGGGTGTGCTCTTGCTGTTCTTACACGACAACAGTGCAACAGGAAAAGACACTGCACTTATTTTTCCACCACCGTAGACATGTTTTCTCAAGCCTTACCAGCATGTCTGCGTGCAACTGCAGCAGCAGCTGTTTCCCTAAAACAAACAGAAATACTGATTCGAGGACACTAAGTGCATTTAATTGTACCTCACTCTATATATATATTGGTTATCAAAACGCAAACTCAACATTTGACAAATGCCAAACTAATACATTATGAGTTATGTTTGTTAAGTCCTCATGCATTAACAAGAGCCTGTGAGCTGAGTGTTGGATTAACTGTGAATATATATACTGATAGCCAAGATGCATTTAGAGTTGCACATCATTTTGGCATGCTTTGAGCAGAAGGAGGTTTCCTCACATCTGAAGGAATAAAAATACAACATGGTCCACTGATTAGTAAATTATTAAACACTTTATCATTGCCAAAAAGAATAGCTATCATCAAATGCAATGCACACAAAAAGATAGTAGATGACAAATGTAAAGGGAATGTTTTTGCTGACAAGATGGCCAAACAGACTGCACAGAATGTTATGTTGTTAACATACGTTTCCCATCAAATGTTTATTGAAGAGAAAGAAAGTGCATATGACTTCAGTGAAAGAGGCATAACTGATTTCCAAAACCAAGCAACTAATGAAACAATACAAAAATGACAACAATATGGTAGTCTGGTGAATGGCTGTTGGAAGGATCAGCATGGTTATCGATTCATGCTACCTGACAAACTGTTATATTCTATGACATTGGTGAAGCATGAACCTTCCCAATTGGGAAGAGATGACATAATGAACAGCATGAAACTGTTTTGGGAAAATGCTCATATACTGAAATTTGCTGACAAAATATTGTAAAAAATGCATGGTATGCACACAGTGTAATGCTGGCAAAGGAATTGCTACTCCTGCAGGGCATTTTGCACCTGTGGAGGCACCCTCTGAACATTTGCAAATGGATTTTATTGGTCTCCCTCCTCCAAATATGTATTGGTATGTACTGACTGTGGTATGTATGATCAGCAAGTGGATTGAAGGCTACCCTTATAAGAGATGCGATGGTATGAGCACAGCTAAATGCTTGCTGAAAGAATTATTTCCACGGTTTGGTTTGCCCCTGATGTTTTCAAGTGACAATGGGGTGCACTTTGTCAATAAGGTAATGGAATTGGTCTGTAAGGCAATGGGAGTACAACAGAAGTGCCATTGTGCATATCATCTCAAAGCAGCTGGTGCCATCAGTTGAGAAATTCAAAAGAGGGGGGAGTGGGAAAACCCAATCAACCCTTGCGGGCTTGGGCGTATCTGAATGATAGGTAATGGTGCCAGCAAGGGATTTATTTTGGATAATTGCTTTCCAGTTCAGGATAAGATCAAACTAATTCTCAATGATCCTGGCTGACTAATCAGAAACTGCAATAATAAATGGATATCCAAGAGTATTCAGAGTCAATCAACTATCTTAGATCAATACATCATGAAAATTAAGAATTGAAAGAGACACGGAGTAGCAAAACTTTTGATAAAAATGGTTGATTTATAGATTACTTCTTAGATTCAAAAAAAGGGTACAGATCAACAAATTGCAGGTCATAGACACAGCTCCAAACAAATGAAATAAAGAATGGTAAAATCAGCCTATATTTCATTCATGAAGGGAGTCCAGTCCAATATAATACAGGGAGGATGACCATTATCACATTATCATAAATACGTCATCTGTATGTTTTAATCACAATTACAGGAATAGGACTCAGTAGTCGACGTTTCGGTCTCCAGTAGAATAAATCTGTGAGACCTTCTTCAGGACAATACAGTAGATCAGCGGTTGTGACCCTTGAAAAGACAAACAGGACTGCATAAATAGGTCCTCCACTAAAACCAGCGTACTTTATATCTGTTAGCAATAAATTCTAGAAGAATAAGACAATTAGGCTATTTGTCGGAAGCAACAATAAATGAAACAACATGCACCCTAGGTAATATTACAATAGAAATGGTAGCCATGAGACAGGTAAATATCCAAAATTACATGGTATTTGATATGCTACTCGCTGATGAAATGGCACATTTGTAAAATAATACACACTGAATGTTGCACATTTATCCTGGATAATGCCCCGAATGCTTATACGGCCATAGAGAATTTACATTACATCGGAATACAAGTGCATAATTTGTTGAACAAATGTTGTGGGATGATATTAATTCAAGACTTGGAGCTTGGGGTTGGACTATACTAGAGGTAATAATAGTTATAGATATTGCAATATTTGCTGTTTGTTTATGTGTAAATATGATTCTTGTGTGCCGTCAGGCATGTACCAAATTGTGCATTCCCCCACCAAGTAATGTTCATGTTTCAAGTGTCATCATACAGTGAGAAGAAGTGACTGAACTAATCCAAATAAATATTGAATAGCAAAATTATAACAACATTTTGAACAGCTGTTCAAAGGGCGGTTTATGGGAGCATAAATGCGATACTGAACAAATGTCCTTTATGGCGCCCTCGTCGTGTTTTAGGAACTGTGCAGCTGTACAAACCCTGGCATTTGGTGTTAGGCAAAGGAGGGTAAAGGTCCATGAACCTGTTTATTCTTGTTAGCTTATCCTTTGTTTTCAGGAACTGAAGGATCAGGTAGATAAGAGGTAGATATGAAAGGACGACAAACCAGTTCTCAGCACTGTGAGAATGTGTAGGAAGCTGGCTCTGTATATACAATACCAAAAATAGGTATAGTGTGCACAGAGTCCAGAGAGTGCCCAAAGGTATAGCAGAGGATAAAGTAGATAATACCTTACTCTCAGTTTAGTGGTAGCTGGTCTGAGCAGTTAGGCTTATCAGAGGATAGTGATAAGCATTTGTTGTGCACACTCAGGCCAGAAATTATAGCATATACTCAAAGATTGAATCCAGACCAATTGGTTTGTATAAAATGGTATTTTGTTTTTAATTTATTTTCTAGGACCAAGGTACTTAGTTACAGGAGCAACACAGTGCAAACGCTTGTAATGCTGTTAATGTGAACTACTGTTCAGAATGCAATACTTTTACAGGGTAAGGAGTGATCACTTGCAAACAATACTTAAAGAAGGTAAATACAATTCATTTAGCTCTAGCACGCTTTGGTTTCACAGGAATACACATATTTAAATGCAAGGTGAGTAAATGCAAAGCTTTGGGGAGGAAAGATAGGTAAGTAACTTACAGGAAGGTACTTGACTTAAAAGTTCAGTCTCAGGTTTGTGGCACTTACACTGGGCAAGGGTCAAGAAGGTTCAAAGGTTGCACCCTCAGTGGCACAGGGGCAGCCGGGGGCAGAGGTCAACGGGGAGGTCGGTGCCCAGTGCAAGGCTATGGAGACAGGGGGTACTCGGTAGAGCGACGGTTGCAGGTAGGTACCTGCGGTTTCTGGGCCAGCCCAGGGAACAATGGTTAGCACAAAGGGGGCCACAAGTTTGCACCAATAGTGAATCTCCAGCGGCACATGGGCGGCAGGGGGCAGGGTACAATGTAGGCATCGTGCTCCTAATGAAAACCAATGGAGGTCGTCGGTCAAAGAAAAAGGTTTCAGACTTGGACATAAAGACTGGATGAAGATAACCAATGACTGAAGAGTGAAGTCGGAGAGTTGCTGGACACCAGGACACTGCCAGTCGGGTACCCTCAGGCCTTGGGATGCGGGTGCTGGGGTGTCTTTTCGTGTCTGTTTTTTCTAACCAGTTTTGGTCGCGGTCGGGGGGACCCTTGAGGATAAGGCTGCAGGCGTCGAGGAGAAGGTCAGAGGAGGTAGTCCAATGCTGGATGCCAGGTCAGGATCGCCGAGGGGACCTCACTGGGGTGTTGGGCCACTCGGACTTGGGCCATGAACGTCAGGTACAGAGTGGTGAGGACTTGTGGTTTTAGCTGGATCTAGAGTCCTGGCTTGAGTTGCTGTTGGACGAATCCAGTGTCCACCGGAGACAAGACTCTTTGTGGAAGGCAGGTCAGGGCTCTGGGGGTTCTTGGAGTTGGCTGGCTGCAGGACAAGCACATTGCTGCACGCAGGGTCGTGAAACAGGAGATGGGCCGGTATAGCTGTGGCCAAGGCAGTTGTCGTCGCCCGTCTTTGCTGCTACATGGCTCATCAGTCCTTCTTCTTCATAGGTCGTCGAATCTAAGGATCGAGGTTCAGGGGTGCCCCTAAATACTAGAATTAGGGGCGCTACAGGGGTGTGCAGGTTGGGACCAATGGGTCCCTCCCCTGAGGTGTCCACATCCCCTCTTATGCCACACTCCGTGGGAGGGGACATATGCCTCGTCCTGATTTGGGTAATCCCTTCATCTTCAAGATGGAGGGGACTGAGATGTGTGCTTCACCTCGCCTTCCCCATCTGAGGGGTGTGGGTTGGCAAAGGTAGGCAACCTTCCTTTCTTTCTAGGTTCTCCTGCCAAAGTGGGGTTCAGAACCGGTGGGAGCCAGTTGTTGATGGCAGCAAATGCTGGGGGTAGCTAACAAAGGCAGTAAACCTTTGAAGCTTCCCCCTTGTGAACTCTGCCCATCCTGGGGGATGAGGCATGACACCTCTGCACAGTATGTGCTTCGTTTCAGGACCCAGAGTGAAAGGCTTTCTACCCAGGGGTCCAGAAACTTGTCTGGTGGTGGAAGATTGCGGGTAGCCAGTCAGGAACCACACCAGGGCTGGTCTATTTTCAGGGTGCATCTCTAAAATGCTCTCTTAGTGCATGTTTCATTAAATCCAATACTGGCATCAGTGTGGGTTTAATGTGCTGAGAAGTTTGGTACCAAACTTCTCAGTCTTCAGTGAAGCCTTCATGAAGCTGTGGAGTTTATGCTGACAAACTCCCAGTCCATGTACTCAAAAATGGCTTCACTGCACAGTGTCCAAGAATGGACTCCGACACTGTAGGGGCATATTGCTCAGGCAGCTTTGCCCTCACCTGTGGAATGGTGCACCCTGCCTTTAGGGCTGTAAAGGCTGCTAGGGGGTGACTTATCCATGCCACAGGCAGTGTTGGTGGGTATGGCACACATGGTTGGGTACCATGTTGACTCTTCAGTTTGGTCTGCACCAAAACAGGTAGCCTGCAATGGCAGTGTGTGGGTGTTAAGGTGAGGGGTCTCTGAGGGTGGCATAATACATGCTACGTCCTTCAGAGGCCCTCACTGATCACAAGGCCCTTGGCACCAGGGGTACATTTTACAAGGGACTTACATGTGGCCCAGAGGTGTGCCAATGGTGGAGACAAAGGTACAGTTTTGGGAAAGAACACAGGCCCTGGGAGCCTGATTTGCAGGGACCTAGGGCACCCTCGGTCAATTTGGCATCATGTCTCTGGTAAAAAGGTAGGTGGTAACCATGCAAAAAGGGACACTTTCCTACAGAATGTATTCATGCTTTAATAATATTTCTGTTGGGGCGTGGCCAAGCAGCATGGCCGACAGGGCGTGAGCTCCTTCTTCTCCCGACCGGCCAGCCATTAAAATCCTGCATTATCCTGCCTAATACTGCCCACGGTGGTCCCCTTGGTGCTGCTGGATCAGTCGACGCTGCGTGGGCACCCTGGGTGAGGGCGATACGACGCTGGTGGCTGGAAGCAGCCGTGGCAGCTCTTCGCCTGCCGGCCCGGTCGCCTGCAGCTGCCTGAGGCCGGGGACAGTGCCTGCACCGGCCTGAGATCTGCGTCGGCCTGAAGACAGCGGATCCTTTTGTTTGTGCACGAGGAGGTCCGTGACAGGTGCGGGGTATCCACTGTCACCGGGGACCTCCTGAATATCTCTGCTCTCTGCTTCGTTCTTGAGTGGGGAGCTGGACGGCCCTGGATGGGCTGCGCGGGACACCGGCGTATGCAGCAGGGGAGCTTTCTCGCAGAATCTACGTCGACTCAGGACCCGTGAGACGGCGGGTCCCGTTCTGCTGGCTGAATCATGTCCTGCTGGCTGGGACTGTGTGCGGGCCCTGGGGGGGTCAAGTCCCTCTACACTGCCCAGCAACATTGTGAATTGCCAGGGAGGCGCCCTCTGCCATCGGGGGCCTCCCGGATTCCACCGCGGCCGTTATTGCTGGAACTTGGGGAGCTGGGTGGCCCCACTGGGGGCACTTCGGAGCACCGAGGATCTCCTCAGAATGAGCCTGGGGATGAGGCCTCTCATCGCCTAGTCCAGGGGCCCTGGACACCGCAACCGGAGTGCACATCGCTTTTGGAGCCCTCTCACTGCTCTGTGGGCAGGCAGCCTCTCCTGGACCTGGAGTATGCAGTGGCTAGAGTTCTGGGCTGTGGAGTGATCCTGGTTGGGGGGTCTCCGGGGACCTGAGCTTGGCGGTGGCTGCCCGGGAGGCTGGCGCTTGGACCGACTGGTGCTGTGGCACTACACTCTTGGGGTGCGTCCCTTTGCCTGACCCACCCCTTGGGTGGAGACATCCTAGGTGTCACTGGTGCTCCTGGGGGGCCTTTTAACTTTGGGAGATACTAGACGGTACGCTGCTGCGGACTGGAGGAGGCTCTAGGGTGCGGAGGCTACCTGGAGGCAGATGATTTACCCCTGGACACGCGGGGGAAGCACCCGTCTGGACCCACCACCCCCTTTTGCTTTGCCTGCCCTCTCCAGGGTTTGAGTGAGGGTCGGGCTCCCCCAAGGAGCCTACCCGCGGACGGCCGGGCCATGCACACCTGTGCAGACGGTGTTGTTGTTTAGGTACGCGGCAAGGGCCTTGACCTGCGGATGCCTGCCTGGACAGCAGCGCTTGGGTGACAGTCTTGAGGTGAGCTGCCCTAAGATCATTGCTCGACTGACTGCCGGTCCTTCCTTCTGGTAGCGGCAGTCCTGTGTGGGTGGGGGTACTGCCCTCCTGCGTTTGTCTAGCCACATCATGGGCAAGGACAGGCTACCTCGTGCCTCCAGCTCCAACACCATCACGCAATATACTACACAACGTCTGGCCCCACAGCGCATCACTCGTCAGACGGGACAGGACGGGGAGGGAGATGTCTCCGCTGAGCCGTCATGAGCTGAGCTCCTGGAGGCAATACAGGGGTCCCGTACTGCCCTGGAAAAACAAATTGAGACCAGCTCCATCGATGTAAATCTCTTGCGGGCAGACCTGCAGAAGGTGGTGGACAAGGTCTCCATGGCGGAGGGAGACATCGTTGAGCTACAAGGGGAGGTCGCCTCTCTGAAGCAACAGGTCTCCCAGCTCACCAGCACCACCGGAGCGCATGAGTGACGAGCGGAGGAAGCAGAGGGACGAGCCCGTCACAGTAATATCAGGGTCCTGGGCATCCTGGAGCGCTCGGAACAAGGTAACGCAGAGCGATTTCTGGAGAACTGGATACGTACTAGACTATGCCCTTCAGGACTGTCGGAGGTTTTTGTAGTAGAAAGAGCACACAGGGCGCTGGTCCCCCCGTCCCCGCCGGGGGCTCCCCCCAGGACCATCATTGCCAAGATATTAAACTATCGGGACAGAGATTGTATACTGAAAGCGGCATGAGAAGCGGTAGACCTTACTTTTGACAATGCCAAGGTGTCCATTTATCCGGACTTTACCCGCCAGGTGCAGGAACAAAGGAAATTCTTTCTTGGCATCAAGCAGAAGTTGCCTACAGTACATGTTACTGTACCCTGCGAAACTCAAGGTAATAGTGAATGGGAAGGCCCATTATTTGACGCTTCGGTGGAGGTATGGAAATGGCTTGAGATTAGGGGAGACGCCCTCCCCCAACGCGAGCAGAGGGGATCTCTGAATACCTGGAGGACCAGACCTTCTGGGAATCGCAGGGGCAGACGTAGGAATCAGCTGGCGGGCGCAGCTCAAGCGGAGAGACAGCAGATGACGTGGGGGGTGACGGCGCCCTAGGCGTGGAATCATCGGACTCTGACGATCTTTCCCTGCCGACCATGACAGAGACTCCTGAAGAGAACCTGGTGCCTGAAACGCTTCTGTCGACCACTGATGTGGTACCGGAGACGGTTTTGGACCCGTTGACACCCAATGCAGCACCGTCCTGAGGATGATATTTTTATATTTGTTCTTCCTCCTATTGTGGGGGCGTAGGGGCTGGACTTGAGTGGACTGGTGACTCTCACCGCACCGGGACTCTGGAAATTGCTGCTTTGTGATAGAATATTGATGCAATCATTTGGCGGGGTTTCTGTACCATTTGGCCATGACGGGCCACGGGTCCATGTGTGGGCGGGGTGGGGCCTTGCATTATGCCATGGGGCGGCTGGATGAGTCGGGAGCTGACTTGGGGGTGGGGGGGTTCCTCTTATTTTGTAGGATAGTTCTGGCCCTGTTTGGGCTAATGGGACAGCTGTGCACGTCCTGGCACGAGCATGGGAAGGGCATTTCTGCATGTTTTGTTGACAGTGAATTGCTCGCGGGAGGAGGGAGGGTATTTCAGGGGGGGTGTTATTGGTTTTGTTTAGGCATTATGTGTATCACATTTAGGGTACAAGGCTTGGATGGCTACACAGGGCACGTAACGTGAAGGGATTGGTTACCACACCTTACATGGGGTTTAAAGTTTTAAGCTGGAATGTGAGGGGGCTAGGTACATAAACCAAGAGGTACTGGGTCCTCTACTTTCTCCGAAGGCATCAGGTTTCGATACCATGCCTTCAAGAAGCTCACCTCACGTATGAAGGGGCACAGAAATTGGCAAAGAAATGGCGGGGACAGGTATTCCACTCTTCATTCTCTTCGTATGCCAGAGGGGTCCTTGTGGTGGTGGCCCCTGGGGTTCCGTTTGCTTTACAATATTTGGAGGCTGACATCCATGGAAGATATCTGCTCCTTAGAGCTAAACTGGATGGAAGGGATGTGGCCATAATGAACATGTATGCTCCAATCACTGATGACCCGGACTTCTTTCATTCTCTGCAGGAGGTCCTGGTATCAGAATTGGAGGTGCCACTACTCTGGTTGGGGGATTTTAACTGTGTCCTAGACCCCTTTCTCGATAGGTCCCCAACTCGTAGTGGCACGAAACCAAGGATGACAATGAAACTCTGAGAGGTCATGGGGAATGTAGGAACCCACTATGTATGGCGCCAAACACATCCAACCCAGAAAGTATACACCTGCTTCTCATCCACTCATAATACATACAGTCGCTTAGATAGGGTCCTACTTGCAAACCCAGATGCGGATATGTCCTTTGAGGTGGGCACCCAGGCGGGATTCTTATTGGATCACTCCCCTATAGCATGTGTGGTTAGCTGGAGGGGGCCGCTGCAACGCCCGCGAACTTGGAGGTTGCCGGCGGAGATCCTCGAGGATCAGGTAGTGAAGCACCAATCAGAAACAGTCATAACTGACAATGTCGACTTGAACTGGGGCGGGTCGGATCTGTCACAGGCCACGAAGTGGGAAACCCTGAAAGCACTGGTGAGAGGAGCATGCATAAGTCTCACCTGTGGCGTTCGAACGCAGCTTCAGCAAGAGCTGCAGGATGAGTAACGCCACCTCTTGGAGGCTCAGACATCTGGGATGCCTGACGTGGCAGAGAGGGAAGGGGAACATAGTATTCGGGAACGCATTCATGACATTTGGGACAGGCTCGACAAATACACCCTCACACAGTGTAGACAACGCCTTTGTGGTACACAAACAATGATGCGTAGTCCAGGTGTAGTAGTAGATCCCTCTTTATTGACAGGTAGATAGGTGGCAAGTTACAGGATAGGAAGTCACAAGGAGAAAACCCCACCAGGAGAGAGCTTCCAGCTCCTCAGCCTGAGATGACCAACTGACTCTCTAGCTAGAGTCAGGCATTTAACATTCCATGATGTCACAGGACATTCTGATGCAGTGGTAGAGAGGGAAAATACATAGAAGTATTTACCACAGCCTTCATAGGGAAGGAGAAAAATTCAGGTCGCCTTTTAGCCTGGATTCTCCGCTGGGAACGTGCCCCTGCCGCCATCGTGGCTCTTCGGGAGCACACGGGAAACTTGGTGCACTCCGAGGTGGGACTATTACGGGTCCTGAAGTCACATCTTGAGTTGGTTTATACCACAGACCGTGCAATTAGCGAGGCCTCCTATCTCCCTTACCTCCGTGACCTGACCTTACGATCCATACCTGAACAGGCACAGAAGGACCTTGATGAGCCCCTAACGCTGGGAGAGGTGCAATCCGCCCTGCAGCACCTACCACGAGCCAAATCTCCAGGGAGTGATGGGTTCCCCCTGAATTTTATCAGGCGTTCGGGGGTACATTTCCCAGACTCTTGTTGCAGGTCTATCTTGAGGCGTTTGAGCTCGGAGATCGTCCTCAGAGCATGACCCAAGGGGAAATATGTATGATTCTAGAACCGGGGGGGGGGGACACCCATGAGCCCTCATCGTATCGTCCGATTACGATGATAAACGCAGATGTTAAAATCCTTTGCAAACTTTTGGCCTCTCGATTAGCGCCTCACATGACTCGCTTAGTCAATGTGGACCAGTGTGGCTTCATACCAGGATGTAATACTGCTATGAATTTACGGCGACTGAACCACATTCTGCATGAGGTGCGGAACCGGAAGGTCACTTGGTGTTAGTATCTATTGACCTCGCCAAGGCGTTCGACACAGTGGATTGGGGATACCTTCTTGAGGTCCTACGTGCTGTAGGGTTGGGCCCTAATTTTTGTCGATGGATTTGCATCCTCTACACAGCACCCCGCGCTAAAGTAAAACTAGGGGGTGCGAGGTCAGAAGAGTGGCAATTGGGAAGGGGTACGCACCAGGGGTGTCCTCTTTCACTTATTGTTTGCCCTGTCCATAGAGCCCTTCGTGGTCCGGGTCCGGACCACTATGGAAGAGTGGGGAATTAGAGTGGGAAACACAAGGCATATTATCTCCCTATATGCCGAAGACGCCTTGTTTCATTTGGCCTCTCCTCAGGATGCCCTGCCGGCACTGCTGCACCAGCTAGATCGGTTTGGGGAGATCTCTGGATTATCACTTAACTGCAGTAAGTCCCTGATCTTCCCACTGGCGGGGCTGGCATCAGCTCCCCCGGAGGACCTCCCGGACTTCGGACTGCTTTGGGAGTGGCAAGGGTTTTGATACCTTGGGATACAGGTGGCCGACAGATGCACAGGTGATAGCCCAGAATGTAGACCGTACAATTACTTTGTTGCAGCAGTCGGTGTCATTTTGGAACACCCTCCCACTTTCCTTGATGGGCAGGCTAGCCATCTCTAAGATGGTGATGCTTCCCAGGACATTGTGTGTACTTCAGAACTCACTATGTCCGTTGCCGCCACAAGTTTTCAAAACTCTTAACACCTTACTTACTTCTCTGCTTTGGGCGGGCAGACGCAGTAGGGTCACCCTCAACACTATTGTTCGTAGCTATGAGGGGGGAGGTCTGGAAGCTCCATGCTGTGACCTGTACTATTAAGCCACGCAGCTACAACCTGCGGTACGCTGGTTCACCGACGTGGATAACTGGGAGAAACACCTCCTCTCCGGGAGGGTAGACACTCAGGCTCTGATGCAGGGCAGGGGGACGGACACATCTCTCCCTTACATTGTACGGCACACAGCCGCTATATGGTAGCGGTTTGTAGAAAGGGTCTCAACAAGGGCACCCTTCCACAGGGAACTCCCGATTTGGATTCTGGCCCCCTTCATAGATATGGGGAAATACATGTCGTTTCAACCCTGGAGGGAGGGTGGATGTGAGGTTCTTGCCGGCCTCTTTCCCAATGAAGCCTTCATCACTTACGAGCAGACAGAGGAGGATTTTGGCCTTGGACAGGGTCAGTTCTTACATTTCAGAGGGATTCAGGAGGTGGTGAAGGTCACCTGGCCTCAGCAGTACCCAGAAATTCCGCCACTGACACACACATTAGATATCATACTCTCTTGCGGTGCCGGCCCCAAATTGATTTCACTCTTGTACAAAGCGATGAAGCAAGACTCAACGCCCCCGAAACCACCGTCTCTGACGGCCTGGGAAAGGGACCTCGCAATCAAATTAGATGATACACAGTGGGCACGCATAGGTTCCCTCACACGCTCAGTGTCATGCAACGCTTGGTTTAAGTTAACGCATTTCAACTTCCTCCACCGCACTTATTTAACCCCGATGTCCCTAAAACACATGTCTGGTGATAGGGGAGATAGCTGCCCTAGATGTGCCACGGAGAAGGTAGGTTTCTTAAACCTGGCATGGGATTGTCCAATGGTTCTACAGTTCTGGATAGAGGTGGTGGGAAGGATTGTAGCGGCCACTGGCCTTCGGATAACGCCTGAACCCTTGTATTGTTTGCTGGCGCTGGTCCGGAAGCCTAAGAAAAAGAATTTCCCACATAAGCTTTTGCAATTAATGCTGGTACTCGCCAGGGTAGCTATAACTTGGATGGGGCAAAGGGCCCCAGAGGTGCCCACCTGGCTCAAAGACGTTCGTGAATGGTCCCTAGCTGAAGAGGTCCACATGAAACTTACTAGAAAGGATGAGAAGTTACAAGAAGATCTACTACTTTGGCGTGACGTGTCACTCTGGGCTGGCAGAGGGGGGATCCTCTTCGCAAGAGGCAACAGACAGTGAGGAGGGAAGTGGGTTGGGTATAGCTGGGGGGGGGTCTACTTACGATGGGGGGGCAGGTGGGTTGACCCTAGTGCTGTGGGCAGTGGACTTCAGTAATGTGCCGGTTTCTTTCCTCACTGTGATATGATTGTACATGATTTTCTCCTTTCCCCGCTGTACATCCCCCTCCCGACGCCACCTTTTGCCTTATAAGCCACTGATAATGTCAAAAATATGCCTACATATATTGGTTTGATGCCAAATGTTTTTTATTATGGTATTGTAATTTGTAAACTCAAAAAAAAGTTTATAAAAAATAATAATAATAAGATTCCTGTCAATGTTTTACTTCAGCTTAGCTTGCTCAGTATTATGTGCATGCATGTCTGACTCAACTATTCCAATATATGTCAGTGATGTTCAAATAGTATAAGAAGAAAGCCCCAGCTGCGTCTGGCAGAGTGTACTTGAAAGCCGAATTCTATGTATTGCTCAGGCTTACGCTTAAATAAATGTGCCTCCACGACTGTGTTTAATTGCGGTCTATCATTAACAGACAAGAGTACCTGATTGTTGCATTCACACAAGCCCGACATCCAGTGCTGTACGTTGGGAAACCATGAAAGGAAGCACCACAAAAATCAAAGAGAAGAAAGCCATATAGTTTGCCTTTATACAAATTTTGGGTGTATAAGCCAAGTAAGTGTGAACTCATTCTCACCTCAGCCTCATACAATTGAAGCCCCTAGAATTCAAGTATTTTCCATCCTAAGATGGGACTGAGCTTACTGGCTCATTGTATCAAGTATAAACCAACCTGTCTTCACAACCAACAGGAGATCTATGTTGATAAGCTCACTAAAGTACAATCCTCCATTGTCGGGCAAAAGAGTCTTCCTTTTAGTCCCTAACAGGAAAGAATAGGAAAGTCTACAGAGATACAGTAAGTTACACTCGTGTGGCTACATGGTACGTTCACTGGAGGTCGTCCACCCAAAAATTACACATACATGAAGTCATATCTCTTTCATATATGTCCAATAGAGGTGCTCAAAAGGGACAGGATACAGGAGTGATTGACTCCCCATGCAGTTGTGGTCTTTTCCAATGCTCCCGCTGATGCTTACTTCATGGACCACAATGCTTTGGGGCAACACGCTGATAGGACAAGCAGTGTGCGACCAATTGGACTGCCTTTTCCAATGCTGGCAGGTCATTTTGAGATCACACCCTCTTCGGAATTTGCTTCCAACAAATGTGTTTACCAATCAAATTTGCACCCCATCCATAGGATGTATGCATAATCAGCAGGGGTCCTGAGGAATTTCTAAGCACCACTACACATGCAAAAGGATGTTATCAGGGGGCAGTGGCTGATGAGACAAGGTAGAGAAAACGCTTTCAGCCTTCTGCAGGACTCATCTAAATTCACAGTGATTTGGCCCAAACAATGCCCGAAGTACATTCAAGCAACTAATGATTGTTCTTTTAGGTTAGTCAGAGGACAATGTGCCAACTATTGCAAGAATACACCCCAGTATAACTACTGTGTGATTTACATTTGCAGCACCTGGTTGGTGTGCTGAGAGCATTGACAGTGAAGACTGATAACTGCTAATTTGCCACAAGGGAGCATTTATATGGCTGGGAGAAGGAATGTAATTCCCTTCCAGGCTAAGTTACTGCTAACTACAGTACCATATGGGCTCCAAAGAGTTGACAGCTTGTAAATATGTTTAAAGAGTGCATTTATTACACTTGTGAAGTCTCACATCTATTCGGAGTATTAACCTCCTATTAGATTCTTGCTTTTCTTACCTTTACGCCCGCGTGCATTGTTTAAAACGTGAACTGCCAAAATTTGCTTGCAAGTGCCAGTTTACACTTAAATAGTGGGTGCCTTTTCTCACAATTTAACTTTGAAGCATTTTCCTTGCAAATTTGAAACAGGATGTGTGGATTTTTTTCTACAAATAACCCCAAAACAGCACATAAGTTCTGATTTTCACACTAAGACCCACAAGCAGAAAACTGTGAAATACTAGTAATAATCATAGCATGTGTAACAATTCCAGGAATATAGTAAGAGAAAAGCGTTGCAGATCTGCACACATCTATTGATGGGTGATGTCTCTAGAATGAGAGATTTGCTATCAGAGAGGGAATACCCTCATCAATACATAGCAGGGGTTTGCCTATTATATTTCAGTGCAACATCTTAGCTGTTTTATGTGAATGGAAAGCACTGATTCAGGGTGGATTGAACATCACCCAATAATAGCTGTGTTGGGTGGCTCAGTGGACTAATGCATTCATTCTAGGAATCTTGTGTTTGGCCTCATGTTCACAGGTTCAAATCCCAAGTGATCCCTCATCCCTTGGTGGTCAATAAAATTAGCTTCATTGAGTTTGGTAACAGAAAACGTTTGTTGTTGCAGCACAAAGTGATCCGTATTTCACAGGGAGGCAGTGAAAAGTGTTTCACATTTGGGGCAGGGGGTGGATTACCAGTGTTTTTTTTATTTAGTTCAATGCTCTTGTTACATAGGCTGGAGGCACAGGATGGTGGAAGCCCTGGCTGGTACTGGGAAGTTCTTGATCAAAGAAAGTCCACAAAATCCAGCCAGAGGACCTAGAAAATCCTAACTAAGGGGGTCATTAGGATCGCGGATTTCCCGCATCCTCCGGGCCGGCGGAAGCCACCGCCGGCCCGGAGGATGCGGGAAAACCGCCGCGGATGCTTGAAAGACCCACCGCCAAATTAGGATGGCTGGTGGATCTTTGAGTCTGTCCACCGCTTTTCCGCCGCGGTCGCCTTCCGACCGCGGTGGAAAAGCATTAACATGGCTGGCGGTGTCTATCAGACACCGCCAGCCATATTATGATGGAGTAGGAAGTATGCTTTTCCACGGCGGCTTTTCCGCCTTGGAAAAGCATACGGACCTTCACTGCGGGGGCCCGTTGCGGGCCCCCTGGGTGAAGGGGGGGTGGGGGGTGCACATGGGGGGTACCTATGGTAATCCCCTGCATTTGCGTGAACAAAGCGGCAGGCACCGCACGGTGCCTGCCGCTTTGTGCACGCAAATGCCGTGCATGCATTTTTAACATTGTGGCGGGTGCGCTTGAAGCAACATGTACAAAGGGACCCCCTCATAAGGTTAATTATGGCCAAGGAACAGAGGGGAGCAAGAGAAACTACAATGTGGAGACGTTCCTACAGTGGCCTTCTACTTCAAGTAAGCAATTATGTCTATAAATGTAACAAACGGGTGACAAAAACAAATAATATACTAAATTTATTCCAAACATATAAATTTTTATTATCTTTTTTCTTTTTTAGTTCATATCAACTGTTATCAATCAAAATTCACCAGAGAATTATTCTCAATTCATATAAAAAAACTCAAAAACAAGTACATTGGAATCATAAATATCTACAAAGAAGATAATAATTAAAATTACCCCTTGGCAACAACCATATCTCTCAACATACTCACGTGTTAACAATCATACCACACTCAAACCACACACTAGGATGGAGAAGGAACTGAATTGTTAGCAAGATGACAATGCTAAAACATGTAGGGGCCAAGATGTGACTTTGGGCCCTCGCAGCAGGTCTACGCGCGTTTCGGCAGCTTTAAGCCGCCTTCATCAGGACCTTTTTCATCGTGACTGTTCAAATACCAGGGGATCAATCGCCCCAAACAAGTGGAGTCGCCCAGGACGTCTTCGGTAAATATCAGGGGACAGGGCGTCCTATATTATCAAGAAATCGCTTTTTAACACAAAAAAATGCGTTGACAGTGATTTTGCGCAACACAAATTTGTAGCTTATTCACAGATGCTCGTAGTCGGAAAGAGGCTTAGGACATCGACGGTCAGCGGTGATAATTTACACCATGATTTCAATGTGCGAGTTTGGTCCCATATATAGATCAGGCCGGCTTCACAGTCGTGGACCCTCAGCAAACCGGCAGAGTGGCCGTCTATCCGCACCGTGCGACGTCTCTACCGAAGAACGTTCTTCGGTAGAGACGTCGCACGGTGATATTTACCGAAGACGTCCTGGGCGACTCCACTTGTTTGGGGCGATTGATACTGTATGACACTGTAGGAACGTCTCCACATTGTGGGTGCGCTTGAAGCTGCACCCGCTGCAATGTTAAAAATAGAGGATGTGACCGCCACCCTGGCGGTCACATCCTAATCTGCATGGAGGGACCGCCGCTGCCCCTGCGGACGGTCCCTCCTACTCTATGGTGGCGGACGGACTCAGGTCCGTCCGCCATCATAATCGGCCCCTAAGTGTTTTCGAAGATGTGAATTCTACGACCACTGCCCTTTTATTTATTTATTTTATTTGATGAGTTTTATATAGCGCTGGCTAGACCTGGAGGTATCAGAGCGTTTTACAGAGCCCTTTGTTCACAGCATCCTGCATGAAGATTTTTACATTAAAATGGGCACCTGGGCAGCCCTTGTAAGTTGATGGAAGGGGTAAAAAAATAAATCATCAACATCCAACCAGATTGAAAGTCATGAGGATTTTACACTTGTGAGTAAATATGCATTGCCACTTTTTGGGGGGGGGCGGTACACAAGTGTGTAGACAGTAGAAATTTAGTAACCTCCTGAATAGGGCGGCCACCTCACTCTATGGCTATTGCACCTCACTGTGGCTATTGCACCTCACTCTATGGCTATTGTTTCCAGTCCTGGGTTTTACACACACAAACCACTGGTGTCAGGTGTCTCAGTCTAGATAACTCACTCCAAGGAAACTTAGACTACAACATCCAGCAAGCATTTGGGCCTCATTAAAGCCCAAGCGTGGGGGCAGTGTCTGTGATAATGTGGAGTAAAGTGGCCACCCAACTCCAGAAACTGCGAATAGCCCAATATTGTAAATGTCTGAAAACTGCCTGTGTAATTAAAAAATGTTCACACCCTTAGCAACGAAAAGCGATCCCTCTGTCAGAACAAATCATAGGAATTGCTCAAGATGTTTTAAGCGAGCTGACAAATGTTTCACTGTGGAAGGCAGTCGTAAAATTCGTCATCGTGAAATCTAAACTTCCTCCCAGGCGCTCGGTTTGGCACACGGCTTGGCTAAAAATGGGCGGGAAGATGAGAAGTCAACAAAGGTTTTTCTGGAGTTGAGCAACAGCAGTTGTTTTCCGCCCTTGGGTTTAAGCAGCGGCCAAACGCAGGCCCCGTGCGGCTCCTGCTGCGCAAGTGGGTGCCAACTTGAATGGGGGCCACCCACCTCTCATGGGGGACCCCTTTCCGCCCATGAAAAATGATCCTTTATGGGTTCCGGAGTAGCATGCTGCTCGCCGAAAAAGTGCTTCGACGCCTTTTCAAGGGTAGTAAGCGCTATATAAATGAAAGTACAATACAATATGGAGACTAAGGGGCCCCGCTTCACTTCGGAGGAGGCATTATTTTGCGTTACGCCTCCTGGTTTGAAGTATGATGATCCGAGCTTCCCACGGCAGCAGGTCTGAAGAGAGTCGCTCGCACAGGGATGCTTCCGTTTTGAGTTTCTGTCAGCACTGCAGTGAGGCAGGACTGGGTGGCACGCCGTGAGGGACACGTGCTGGTGATTCCTGCTGCCTGGCAGAGGCAGTTTAGCAGGATTCCGATGGTGGCACAGGCGGGCACCAGGCCGCTCGCCCATTGGCCGCTTCCAGACACTCATCCCCAAATTTTGAAATGGGCGGCTTCACCCCCGTGGCTGGGCGGGGCGCTGGGTGGAATGCAACGAGGTATGTGTCGGGGTGAGCCCGACGCCTGGCGAGGAGGCAGTGTTTTCACGTTTTGATGCGGTGAGGGAGTTTTTTTGAGGGACTGAAGCCGTTGTGTATTTTGGGTTGAGGAAGGTCGCACTGAAAATAATGTAAATCGTGTAGGCCATGTGAGAGGGAGGGTTGAGTTGTGGAGCCGAGGCATTCTTTCAGGGTTTTGGCAGGAGTTATGTCATCGGGTGTGGTACTGTGAGACACCTTCCCTCCTGAGGACAAACACCTTAACCCCTGCTGAGGACAGAGGGACACGCCTCATACCCACAACGAGGATAGACCGGATTGCGAACTAGTCACCTGGCAATACGTTTTACACATTTAAAAGGGCCAAATTGAATGAGTGGATCAGTCAATGGAGTGATTGCTATAATAGGAACCAGATAGGCTCATTGCAGCCTTTCTTGGTTAGCAAAAGGACAGCCTATTATTCCTAATTCCACATACGATTACCTCTTTAAGTAAGAATGGGTGGAGTTTAGGATAGCAAACATGCACTGGTAGGTCCATGTCATGGATGCCCACCAAGGCCTTAAGGGGATGAAAAGACTGTGTGTGTGTGGTCGCTCCAAGGGGCGTGGCCAATAAACATTTGGGGGGTGGCTTAAAACACCTAACTAAAAATCTGTGTTTAGCATAGTCTCCAAGGCGAAACCTATTGGCTATGTCAATGCTTGTTCTTTATTGACTACTGACTGGGCATCCACGTGTATGGACTGGTGCGATGTAACTGTAGGGTGCCACAGGTCCGGCTAGAGGTGCATTTGTAGATCTTTGGGGGAGTTCTATTACATGATGGCGGCGGACCACAGATCCTGATGGAGCACATTAGTAGAGGTCTTTGTGCTATATTATACTGTATCGAAGGCTCTGCCACAGATCAAGCGTGTGGTGTCTGGGGGTCTAAGTACTGTCACAGCAGGAGGCTCAACATGTCATTGTTGAGGTGCATTGGTGGAGCTGAGGTGGTCTTAGTACGGTAATGTTAGGAAGTACTGCAGGACGTGAGTGCGGTGCATTTTTCTGTGGCCGGGCATAGTGCTGTGATTGCATAATGCACGGCACGTGAAGACTGATGTGTGCTGGTAGAGTTGCGTGAGGTCCTTCAACTCCAATTACAGAAGGTGCTGCTGGACAGGGCTGACTCTGCTCCTGAGGGGGTCTAAGTGCCAAGCTGCAGCAGTACCAGCAGTCCTCCTATATCAGATGCAGGAGGCGCTACAGATCTGGGTTGAGGTGGAGTGGCAGTGCCGAGTATTTGTCTATGAGGGGTCTCTCTATTGAAAGACAGGCGGCAATGCATGTCAAGATTGATGTGCATAATCCGAGCTGTAATGGGGTGTAACTGTAATTGCAGGAGGTGCTGCAGGTCTGGATTGGGTGCATTGGCAGAGCTGTCATGTGGTGTTGGCCCCCCAAAATTAAATGCCGGTGGGGCCCATCTGCAACCACCAGCACAAAATAAGCACTGGTGTGAGGGGAGAGGATGTGGCCTAACGGATCAGGTTCTCTCAATTGGCAAGGGGATGTGAGGGGAGAGGATGTGGCCTAACCGATCAGGTTCTCCCAATTGGCAAGGGGATGTGGCCTAACAGCCAGAGCGGCCGACCTTGGAACTGGGGAACCAGCATCCAGCGTCGACTCAGCATCCTGTGATTGTGGGCAAATCACATATTCTCCCCGTGCCTACCAAAAATGAATGTGTCCTCGTGAAGCGTAAATGGTGCTCCTTCATGTAAAGCGCTCCAATACCTTTGGGTCGAGTTTGCGCTATATAAATGTACACAAAAAAAATGTCTCCACTGACCTATCTTTTTTAGACCAGTGCATATCATTATCCGCGACCTCATCTTGTAAACCCCGCACTAAGCAAAACCTATTACCCGCCGCCACCCGTGCCGGAAGGCAGTAGGAACCATCGCACCCCGGAACATTTGTTTCGCGGTCTCACGGACGCTGAACAGTGACACTGTGTTAGAGAGCAGAGCAGAACCGAGCATGGCAGCTGCAGGACTGAGCCGGGGAGGACAGGTGAGGGCGCGAAAGAGAAGGGGGCAGATGAAACCCCCATAAAGGAGAAGTGATGGAACGGGAAGGAAGTAATTAAAAGACCGGGCTAGATAACGAGGACATGAGAGTCCGGGGGAAGGACTGATGAAAGCCAGTCTGGAGGGAAAGTAATCAATTGAAAGCTGTGAATGGCGTTTGGGAACAGCGGGGTGAACCTGTGAGATACCAAGGGATTAGAAGAGGAGTGTACAGATAAGAGCTAGTTGGGGGGTGGGGCCTGCATGGTTGACTCCCGGGAGCGAGCGGCTGGCCCCACGATAATTGATAGCATATGGCGGCAGCCGCTGGCTCCCGCGAGTCAATCGCCACACGTGCACGCGTTGCCATTGAAGGCAATGGAACGCATGCACGTGCTTGGCTGAAAAGCCTTTGCGCTCGGAAAAGGTCTTTTTCCTTTGCAACGCATCCTCGTTGCGAAGGCCGAGACCTAAAAAGGACTGGCTGAAAACAAAAACATTTCTTGGTCTTCAAAAAGAGCACACATTACTAGTTCCTGGCACCCAAAAGAACTACTTTTGGTGTGGTTGTACTCCTTCTGAAAGGGGAGCATGTTGTAACTTACAGTGAAGTCAGCCAATAACTGAAAAGGACTGACGTATTGCCCCATGATGCATGCTGGAATACATTGAAGAAAAATCTGAATAACACAACAGCAGGCTAATGGACAATGTCTGGCTGGAAAGTCGTATAACGATGTAACACACATCATTTTCGTAAAATCAGAAGGGTTTGGATAAGACCATAGCTAAAAAAAAAATGGAGAGAGAGAGCGAGGGAGAGAGCGACTGTATATGACCTGAAGGTGTTTGTATGTGGTGCAAGACTGTAGGAGAAGGTGAGTGAAAATGTGTGAGAGAAAAATACCATGGCCCCCTGGAATTATACAGCAGAGGAAAGCTCCAAATTATGCAGCAGTGTTCGTTAAATTATGGAACAAGAATAGGCTAATTATGTGGGATAATACAGCACATGTTTTCATAGTGTTACTTCATTTTTTAATATGTACATGGTAATACGGTCTGCTAACTTATTTCACCTCATTAGTACCAATTTAGAAACCAAATACAGACGTAAGCAACTGAAAGATGCCCAGGTAACCTTTGCGAAGAGCCTTACATGTACGCAAACATATGTCTCAACTTTTTTTTAGTAACTTTTGATTTGTTGGAGGTATAAACTATTTTCATTTGGTTTAAATCTGCAGATTAATGTTTCAAATGATGGATTATGTCACAAATCCATAATTATGCAAATAAAAAGCATATTTCCAGTGGCCCTGGTAATACCTTTTACTTGTGTTGCTGCAATGTGCCATGTGCTTAAGAACAAACAAGCCTTCTATTTTGTGATGACGTAATGTCTCACAACATGGTTTCCCATTAAAAGAATGAGAGAGTATGGGAAAATATGTATGCTACCCTGAAAACGATGGTAAGAGCTATTCCTTATGCTGCAAATGGTGGTGGATTATGTAACGTAGGGACTACTGCATGAGGCTGAAAAACAGGTAGCAAGTTCACACCGGTAAATAGAGGGTTAACAGAAGGGATGTAAAATGGTCACCAGGAATGCTGTGCTGACAGACAGTGCCTTAATTTAACTAACTATGTAGTAAAGTTAACTGAACACAAGGTCAGCTTTAGTGCTGCTGGCGCCCAGTGTGACAATCGATTTGGCAGCCCTCAACTGAGCGATCTTCTACATGAATTCCCTCACTACCATCCTCCAACTAGGGGTGGGCGGAATTTGCGTAGTCGCGTTACGCAAAATTCTGGAAAACGGTAAAAAATCTCCACGAGCTACCCAGAATTCTGCGAGCACGCGGAATTGCTTGTTCTGCCCGTTCGGGATGCATTTTTCCTGTTCAGGGACGCTGTTTGCGTGCTCGAGGCTAAATATCTCGCAAACTTGCCCATGCGGTTGTGAATTGGAGCGGCCATCTTGTTTCACTTGTCCTGCCCTCTCGCCATGCATGTTTCCTGTTCGCGATAGCAGATGTCCGAAGGCGCGTCCGAATGACATGTTCACGATCGCACACTCTTGCGGGATCACGAGGCCGTCTTCCAAAATCTCGTGGCTCACGCGAACAGATAGGAAAACTCGTTGGCGAACTCAGGGATCCCGGTAAGTTGCTACTGCGTGCGCGAACAAGGAAGAAATTCCGCTACGCGGATCGCGGAATTTTCGGCAATTCCACATTCTCGGTGGAACGTGGAATTGCCAAAATTCTGCAAATTCCGCGAGCGGTGCGGAATTTACCCCCCAGACCTACCTCCAACAGTGCCCCTCACGCTTCCAAAGCTTCTCTCTGACATACATTTATTTTTTTATAGGTCTTCTCATTGTTCACTCACGCTCAGTTATGTGATCATGGTACACGTCAGTCACACGTTCTTTGCAGCAGGCACATGAACCCATTGAGCTGCTTTAGGATGGGCCAAAACTGCCCCTAGAAAAAACGCCCCTCTCTCTCCAGCAGGAGCATTAATCCATCTCATGTTATGTGCAACAAAGAAAACATCAAAACAGCAGTAGTGAGATTTTGAATAACAGCACTATTCACCGACTTCCTCGTGCTGGGCAGTACATGGAACCGGCTCCCAGTCCGATGGGAAACATAGCAATTTCATTATAATTTATATTATTTTTAGCAGCCTCGACCGGAGAGAGAGATGTGTGCAGCACACTTTCTAGAATCTAAGTGAAAAGCAGCCCCTTCCTACATTGTGAACAAGGGCTTACAACTCATCATGCAATAAATCATTGTTTCTTGTAACATGCACGAATACCCGCATGTTACAAACAGTCCAGACTCACTGAAATGTCAAGTAAACATTTCTTGTGAACCTGAGCACCACTGACACAAAAAGCGAAAATGGCATGTATAACTGCCGCCTGCTCCAGGCTCTGTTAAGGCATTCCACAGGCCCTTGGCAAGACTAACCTGAAAGTCGTAACTGCGCCGTAATGCCACTGCGCTTGAAAGTTAAGAAAAAGACTGCACCTCTCACGGCGTTCAAATCTAAACACCGTGGCTGGTGCCTGTTAAGCAACTATACAATTGGGGGTGCATCGAGGAACATTCAACTACACTAATCAGAGTCCTTAGGGGCAATACCGCCGGTGTGTGAGTAGTGTGCGACCCCACCCCCCTCTTGTAACTTTAAGCTCCCTTGAGCCGCGGGCTGACGAGCCTGGGATCCCGCACCTACGCGCCTGAGTGGTACTAAACTTGGCAAATATTTGGCAGCCATCGACAACCCCAGAACACGGCCTATCCCTGCTGACGAGGGGTGAAACCCCGAAACACGTGTCCAGGGATGGCGAAGACAGCGAAGATAGCAGAAGATCGAAAGATGATGCATCGCGGAACACTCAACTACACTAATCAGAGTCCTTAGGGGCAATACCGCCGGTGTGTGAGTAGTGTGCGACCCCACCCCCCTCTTGTAACTTTAAGCTCCCTTGAGCCGCGGGCTGACGAGCCTGGGATCCCGCACCTACGCGCCTGAGTGGTACTAAATCTGGCAGATATTTGGCAGCCATCGGCAACCCCAGAACACGGCCTATCCCTGCTGACGAGGGGTGAAACCCTGAAACACGTGTCCAGGGATGGCGAAGACAGCGAAGATAGCAGAAGATCGAAAGATGATGCATCGCGGAACACTCAACTACACTAATCAGAGTCCTTAGGGGCAATACCGCCGGTGTGTGAGTAGTGTGTGACCCCACCCCCCTCTTGTAACTTTAAGCTCCCTTGAGCCGCGGGCTGACGAGCCTGGGATCCCGCACCTACGCGCCTGAGTGGTACTAAAACTGGCAGATATTTGGCAGCCATCGGCAACCCCAGAACACGGCCTATCCCTGCTGACGAGGGGTGAAACCCCGAAACACGTGTCCAGGGATGGCGAAGACAGCGAAGATAGCAGAAGATCGAAAGATGATGCATTGCGGAACACTCAACTACACTAATCAGAGTCCTTAGGGGCAATACTGCCGGTGTATGAGTAGTGTGCGACCCCACCCCCCTCTTGTAACTTTAAGCTCCCTTGAGCCGCGGGCTGACGAGCCTGGGATCCCGCACCTACGCGCCTGAGTGGTACTAAACCTGGCAGATATTTGGCAGCCATCTGCAACCCCAGAACACGGCCTATCCCTGCTGACGAGGGGTGACCCCCCGAAACACGTGTCCAGGGATGGCGAAGACAGCGAAGATAGCAGAAGATCGAAAGATGATGCATCGCGGAACACTCAACTACACTAATCAGAGTCCTTTGGGGCAATACCGCCGGTGTGTGAGTAGTGTGCGACCCCACCCCCCTCTTGTAACTTTAAGCTCCCTTGAGCCGCGGGCTGACGAGCCTGGGATCCCGCACCTACGCGCCTGAGTGGTACTAAACCTGGCAGATATTTGGCAGCCATCGGCAACCCCAGAACACGGCCTATCCCTGCTGACGAGGGGTGAAACCCCGAAACACGTGTCCAGGGATGGCGAAGACAGCGAAGATAGCAGAAGATCGAAAGATGATGCATCGCGGAACACTCAACTACACTAATCAGAGTCCTTAGGGGCAATACCGCCAGTGTGTGAGGAGTGTACGACCCCACCCCCCTCTTGTAACTATAAGCTCCCTTGAGCCGCGGGCTGACGAGCCTGGGATCCCGCACCTACGCGCCTGAGTGGTACTAAACCTGGCAGATATTTGGCAGCCATCGGCAACCCCAGAACACGGCCTATCCCTGCTGACGAGGGGTGAAACCCTGAAACACGTGTCCAGGGATGGCGAAGACAGCGAAGATAGCAGAAGATAGAAAGATGATGCATCGCGGAACACTCAACTACACTAATCAGAGTCCTATGGGGCAATACCGCCGGTGTGTGAGTAGTGTGCGACCCCACCCCCCTCTTGTAACTATAAGCTCCCTTGAGCCGCGGGCTGACGAGCCTGGGATCCCGCACCTACGCGCCTGAGTGGTACTAAACCTGGCAGATATTTGGTAGCCATCGGCAACCCCAGAACACGGCCTATCCCTGCTGACGAGGGGTGAAACCCCGAAACACGTGTCCAGGGATGGCGATGACAGCGAAGATAGGAGAAGATCGAAAGATGATGCATCGCGGAACACTCAACTACACTAATCAGAGTCCTTAGGGGCAATACCGCCGGTGTGTGAGTAGTGTGCGACCCCACCCCCCTCCTGTTAAGCAACTAAGTACGTGCTTTGCTAGAGTGTGTGCGCGCTAGTCAAAGGCACTGTACGCGCACGTATGTGTTCCAGGTTACAGGGAACAGAGTCATGACCTTGTTATATTGTGTTTAGTGGGGTGCAGATAGTAAACCACCCTGTACCCTGTTCTTCATGCTGACAGTGGCGTAGGAAGGGGGGTGCGGTGGGTGCGGGACGCCCTGGGTGTCATCACTGAGGGGCGTCCCTCAGTGATGACACAATTAAACACAAATGTTTGCCATTTTGTCAAGCGGGGGTGACAAGTGTCATCACTGAGGAGGGGGGCAGGGACAAAATGGCAACAATATGTGTTTTAAACACATATTTTTACCATGTTGTCAAGCCAGGGGTGACAAGTGTCATCACTGAAGGGTTAAACAAAATGGCGAAAATATCTGTTGGAAACACATACTTTTGCCATTTTGTCAAGCCAGGGGTAACAAGAAATTTTCCACGCCGGGTGCCACCTGACCTTGCTACATTACAGCATGCTGAGGCACACAAACCCACACTGGCGTGCCAGACATAAATGCAACCGAATGCTCCACATCGAACAGCCACAAAGAAACCACTTTCATAACAATGCATAAAAAATAATTTCGTTTTTACATGGTGCTTCATAGATGCTGTTTCCAAGCGCACCAAGAACATCTGTTGGCATTACCCAATGTTATTGTACTCCATTTACAGACTCCGGAAGTATGTGAGGTTGTTGACCTTGCCATGGCTCAGACTCGTGAATGGCAGATGACAGGAGCAGTGCTACTCACTGAGCCATCTGGCGGGCTATCTATCGTATCTCAGGACATGGCCTAATTAATAAAAGCCACTCTGATCTGCCACCACTCCCTTGAT
This sequence comes from Lissotriton helveticus, assembly GCF_964261635.1. Taxonomy (NCBI): domain Eukaryota; kingdom Metazoa; phylum Chordata; class Amphibia; order Caudata; family Salamandridae; genus Lissotriton; species Lissotriton helveticus. The sequence goes on from NC_136072.1 coordinate 584,581,934, forward strand.
GCAGGTGCACGTGGCTTTTTACTCAAGGGATAGTCAATTACCGAAAGCCTGGGTTTAGTCAGAGCCCCGGTGGCAAGTTGCATGGATCTGGGCGGGCAGTAAATTTTCGCAATCACAAAACTGAAAAAATAACACACCTAAAGGACACTGTCGGGGTATTCATTCTTACAGGAAATCAATACTGTGTGATCCATCGAGGTTGGTTATTCAATCACCGAGAGAGGAAGCTTGTGTTCGCAAATGACCAGTGTGACTAACAATGCACAATACACCCCCACTTCTAGGAAGCAGTGAAACCCACCATCAGATCGTTTTTTTCTGGTCTAGAATTTTGTAACTGGCTTCGCACAGGTCTTCCCCGCATGGTACTAAGCAAACACTTTTAGCGGCGCGGGGAGTAAACAAACAGGAAAATCCATTGACCTCAAAGTGCAGCAGGGAAGGAACAGTCCCCGGGTCACCGCAGGATGACTGCACGAGTACACAGTGTGCATTTTTTCAGCTTTGCTGCTTCCAAACAAAAGCTCGGAATAATGCCATCCACTGGTGGTAGTGTGAAGGGCACTGCTAAGCCAGGATAGTCGCCAGGAGGTATGAATCAGCACATGAGCGGTCAGTATACTCCAGTTTTTTAAAATTATTTTCATTTGGTAATGACTGCTGCAGATGGGGATCTGATGCTGTTTGCTGAATTTTTCAGGTCTCCTCTGTGCCTCCATAACGGTTGTATGACAGAACAACACAGGGAAATACTCTGCATGCCTTTAACACGCGTTTATTACCCCGCATTTTTTTAGAACGCATATGCTTTTACAACGTATGACTTTACCACGCATTGTTTGTATATATATATATATATTTATATATATAAATAATGTATTTGTGGGGGGAGACCCCAACACCCCTGAACTTACCTTAAATGCATGGTAAAGGCATACGTTGTAAAAACAGGCGTGGTATAAATTGCGTGGTAAATGTACAATGTGGTAAAAACCTTGTTGTAAAGGCTGTTTCCCCTCCACAACATGGAGGTATGAATGTATGGGCTGTGTAAGTGGTGTTTTGTCTAGATGTGATTGGCTGGGGAATCCAGTTCTAGGCTGTGTGCCTCACCAGGAAAGTGAAGCTGATTGGTCAGGATGCTGGGACATAGAGTATGCAGTGTGAATGGGTGAAATGCGCGATTCATTCTAGTCAAGGAGAGAGAGTTGAGAGTTTGAGACAGACACAGAAATCAACCTGTTGTGAAAGGTGGGAATTTGGACCCCTGAAATGGAGTCAAAAGACATGAGACCTGATGAGTGAAGTTTACGTTTGCCTACAGCGTTGAATATTGATGCAATTAGATAGAAGGCCCATCTTAGGGACGCAAGGTTCAATTACCAACCCAAAACAACCCCAAAAATAATCTCTATACGTCGGCAAGCTCTTTAAAGCAGCGTGTCACATCTGTGTGCAATTTTCACCCTTCATCAGGTCTTGTTTTGGGATGCCACACGGCAGACAGATGTTACTGAGCCCCACCCGTGGTGGGTGAGACCACTTGCTGCCCATTCTATTAATGGTTTGGTTACAACAATTTCCTCACTTGACTCTCAGGGTAGCAAGGGTCGAAGGTTTCTCGGGGTGGTAGTGTGGGGGATACCATTTCAGAACTTAACAGTCAAACAAAAGACACAACAATGTATTGTCCAGCCAAGTGCTTGTCTTTTATGTAAAAAGAAAGTACTTTTAAGCTCACTGCAAAACTCCATACTACACAATTTGATGAGAACGTAACGCAGGGATGTATTGCAAGCTGCGTTTAACAGTGAGGTGCTACATCTATGTCCCAGCAGATGTCATCTTTCCTTCATAGATTCAGGATTATCTATCTATGGTCCCCAATACACTATGGCTTGGACATCGATCAGGCACAGGTGTAGATAGTGTCAATTTCTCTCACAGGTCAAATGTAACTCAGATCAATTTTTTTTGCCTCTCTTTTTTAAAAACTCTGAAGCGTGCATGGCAGACGCGTCTCTACAAGTTGGTCCCTTTTCCGCGGTGCAGGCCAGGTCCTGTGGGTTATCACTGCAGCAGTGCAGCAGTTAAGGATTCATGCACCAGCCCTCATGGTGGCAGCTCCTCTCCCTCAGGGGCTGAGATGGCAGCTTTACCATGTGACAGGGTTTGGGGATGAGATCAGGGAGGCAGTTCGTTGCCGCAACCCAAGTCTTCGGCAGCAGCAGTCTTCCTGGCCAGTTACAGACAAGGGTTCAGATCCCGCAGCTGTGGCCTGCTGGAAGATTTGTCTGCTGTTGTGGACCTCACGCAATGGTGGCCACTGGGGCGAGCAAGGCTCACCATATCAACTGCAATGAAGCTTCACTCTAACACATGTAGCCAGTGGCATCACCAGTCTTTCATGCATTTGGTGGATTGTCAGGCATCATTGTGGTCCTTACTCTGTAACAGTGTAGGAACCCCACAGAGATACCGGGGTATTTCTTCATGCTACAGTTTTCTCCTGGCTTTGCTCTCTGGAGCAGTGTCATGGTTCAACTCGTGCGCAACGATGATGGGGAGGTACTGTGTGAAAAGAACTACATCTCCCATAAGGCTTAGCAGTTGGGTGATCATGTGACAACTATATAGCCACATGACAGACCAGGAACTGGGTCGAATATTCTGCTGACTGGCCAGACTGGCTAGCTGTGTTCCTTGTTTCGACCTGCTGTTTTGGGCTCAAGACTTTGTTCCTGTTATCTACGATATCTGTCCTCTTGACGGCGTTACTTAGCGAGAATTGCACGATTCACTGGAGTGCGGCTGCACTCAATTGAAATGATCGGCGATTCCGACTTGTTTGCCCTCCGTTGGTGAGCCGCTTCTGTGCTCGTGCGGAGGACGATTCTTGAATTTTATAAGGTTCCCTCGAGTCCTCCGTTGGTGAGCATCATTTCTATTGCTCATGCGGGGGTTGGTAGTCTGTTGATATTTCAGACGGCATTCCGGCCGTCAGAGGGAACTGTTAATCCTTGTGAATACGCCTGCCCGAGGCCACGCAGTGGCCATAAGGAGGGCGGGCTCCTAGTCACGGAGGGCTGTCCCGCCCCCGCATGACGCAGTTGTTCCTCACCTGAGGCAGTCTCCCCTGGTTGGTGGAGACTGGTAAGTGATGCACGTCCGGGGCGGCTGGGAGGAGCCGTCTGGAGTACATCAGAACTCTGCCCCGCTGGGGAGGCCTCTTTGCCGCTCCGGACGTCGCAGTTCCATGTTGGGACACTCTTTTGGTGAGTGAGGCCTACGGGCCTACCCCCCCCTCCCCCTCCGCCTACTCCCTCCATGCAAGGTCGAGTCGTGGCGAGGCGGCCCGCTTAGTGTCGGGCCGCTGGGGAGGCAGGGGCCGTAATGCGGCAAAGATTCAACCGACCCCCCCCACCCGCCCCTTCCTTCGGGGAGCGGGCCATGCTGCTTGCCCACGTGGCGATAGGGCCGCGCAGGGGGTCGGTTTCCTTCCGTTCCATCCCGGTGATACTGTTTTTCACCCTGTGCCTTCTCTCCTGGGGTGGATGATTTTAGTTGCCAACAGTGTTCTTGCTTCGGGGTGCGGGCTATCTTGTTGCCCACGTGTATGTTGGAGCGGCACTGGGGGTCCGTGTCCCGTTCGGACGCTAGACGGCATCGACTTCCTCAGCCCCCCCTACTCACTTACTTCTGGGTGCGGCGCAAGGCCAGGCTGCTCACTTGGTCGCTGGGCCGCTCACGAGGTGGGTGCTTAGGTCCCCTATCCTCATCAGCCGCTGTGGGGGGTGTGTTAAAGTCGTCCGGTGGCCCTCCCAGCCGACCTCTTTGTCGCGCTTCCGAGGGGTGTGTTCGTGCGCTCCCCGGCCCTGCCCCTGTTGGGGCGGGTCGCTGCACGCGTCGTGGTGACCCTGCCAGCGGGGCCCCACGTTGCTGGCCATATCCGCTACTGTAATGTCTCCGGATCTGCGGGCCTCCTGTGCTCGGTCCCTCCACGCGGGGGTCCAAACCTAGCCTAGCGGCCGCCTAAGCTGCGGGCCGCTGAGGGGACAGGGGTCCAGCGTTACCTTCTGGTCTGCCTGTCGGAGGGGCGGTGGAACGATGGGGGCTGTGGGGAGGGCCCTAACGGGGTTAAGTCCGAGGGTCATCGCCCCCCCCCATCATTACCCTTGCCCCGGCCTCCTCTCGAGGTGGTGCGCATGGCCATTTCCTGGACGTGATGCGATCCGTAAGGATCTATAGTAAAGGGGTTTTTGTTGCGGGCTCCTCCGTTTGGGCCTATCGGCCAACCATCCTTGTGCTGTCTGGTTAGCTCAGTTGTTAGAGTATGGGGCTCATAAGGCTAAAGTCGCAGGTTGGATTCCCGCATGAGCCACTCGTTATTTTCACATGTCAATACTAGAGGTGGTGCTGTGGCACAATTGTTCTGGACATTGCGGCTGCCCCTTTCAGAGTTGTCCCTTTTGGGGCATAAGCACCGATGTGCGCACGCGACGGCGTTTCCTTTTCCCCGCTGTCGATTAGTTCTTTTCCTAACTGTCACGGCCCATTTGGGGTTTGCTGATCGGAGGCAAGGGGTGGCGCATCTAGTGGGGCTGATGCCACTCCAGTTCCTTTCTGGGTCTCGTGGTTCATGGCCGTCCCCCCTCCACCCCCCCACCCCCACCCCAACCTCGCAGCATTGCTCGAAAACAGTTTGGGCTAGAGAATTTTGTTCACGAACTTTAACTTTGTGCCGTGCCTATTGCCAGATGTTTTCTACTTGTTCATATGCAAATTACATATTTCCGCGTTAGACGGCACTCTTCACTGTCTCACAATGCGTAGTAATTTCCCATTAAGCTAATTTCTTGCGATTGCACTCTTCCTTGTTTTCGCATTTAGGCTTAGCTACATGTTTCAAGTTGCCGCTGGAAAGCATCCGAGGGTCGTGCAATAATTGGCTTCCCTTCTATGTGTAGGGCTACACGATTTTCGCCGGCTCTGTTCAAACAGCCTGGTTTCTACACCTGTTAGGCAGTTAATCCACTGTATGAGTGAAGTGAGCGGACAGTGTGAATCCTTCAGTATGTTAGTCCCCAGCGAGCCACCGATGGCCTGTGATGTTCTTCTTATTTACTCGAAGTTGATTCTTTGCAATATCACGGGTACTTTAGTGTTCGCGAGGTAGCTGTCAGTGTTCGCATTTTCTGTTGTTGGAATGCTGACGGAGGCGGGGCCATGCAGTATATTCGAAATGTAAGAATTTTGCCTGCCGCAATACTTGTGTGTTCTGCTGACACGTTGCATGTCCAGGGGTACACCTTTTGGGTAAACCGAGAACACATACCCTCTTATCATATGCTCAGCAGGATGCACATTTATTTCTACTATGGTACGGTTTGCTTGCGGCGCTGCATTGTGACCACAATGAAAAATTACATGGATAGATAAAATCCCTCACCTGCAGCCAGGTGTCTGACTCGCCAGCTATGGCCCGGTCAGCAGCCAGCCTGCATGAGTTACAAACATCGAACCTTGCGTAGTGGTGCCCCCCCGCCCCCCCCCGGGCTGAGTCAGCACGGGAGTGCTGCTACCCTGTGCCCTCGAGGGGAGATTGTCCTGCCTGTTATCAGGAGAGGAGGTGGCCGAACGGGTAGGGCGGGCGACCTTGAATCTGGTGATCCGGGTTCGTGTCTCGGCGAGGTCGCCGAACATCCTGTGATTATGTTTCATTCTATTTTCCGTGCCTTATAAAATGAATGTCATGATATGCAACTGGGCTAGGTAATGCACCTCGATGTCCAGGCCGCGTCTCGCTCGCGCCATTAAAAACAGGAAAATATTGTGTCCCGGCTTGCTGGGACCCGTTTCCAGCGCGGCTTATACTCGCTTGGTCATTAGGTTTCCATATCGCGCGGGGCCGTCCTGTGTGAGGGCACGGTACTTGAGCCGATCGTCCTGGGGGTGAGCGTTATTCGTGAGCTCCTCCCTGGTCTTTTCCCGGGTATCGGCATATGTAGGCGCGGGCCCCCTCTTGCCTGCTGGCTGTCGCTATGGCGCCAGTATGGTTGTGGCCCCGCTTTCTCTACGGACCCAAATAATTCATTAGCGCACAACTTTCGATTTGCCTGCCCTGTTCACGAGCGTGATCTGGACACGGGGTTGTCGCGCAGCCCCTGCCGGGCAACCGGCTTTCACTGTTTTTTGTTCCCTGATAAAGTTGAAAATCCATGCAGGCTCTCGTACTATCCATGATAGTTGTAACGCATGTCTGTAGAAATTTAAACTGCCCTGGTTTGCAAGTGTAGAAGTGGGACACTTTCAGCCATTTCATTCCAGAGCTTATTTGAAAAATAATTTTCCAAAAATGTGTACCGGTGCCCAGAAAGGTCATTGGGCTCCTATCCGTTGCTGTTCAAAGGTCGGGGTGACAAATCCCAAGGCTGAGGGTTTTATTAAACCTCAGGCCTTTTTAATCTACTGCAAGACACTCCCTGCCCCCCCCCTTTTTTATCTCTCATTTTGCTGGTTCCTTGTCCCTTTATTCCACCCACTCATTTGGAGACCGTCATGCTAGTAAAAGCATGACACATACTCCGCCTGTTCCAAGACAATACACGCTGATTATGTGTTGGCCATTTCAATTGTTAGCGATTGTCTTAAAGAAAAAATTAACTCTTCATATACTTCAAACTTATACAGAAGTTTTGGAGGAATCACATTACTTAAGAGTAAAAAACACTTTTACAAAGCAATTGATTAATATAATCGATATGTATCATTATTGCGTAAAGTCTACTAGTTTATGTATAAGTACGGTTTCCATAATGGTATGTACAACACACGCGCGATAAAACTTAGGGACCTGGATTATGTTTTACTAACATATCCGGACACGTTAACATTGTTTTATTACCATAATACGAAAACATTACTGTTCAAACATGTCTGTGTTTGCTGGACTGGGGAGGGCTTGGATATTGTTACTTGTAGTATATACGTTTAATCGTGGGCATGATACTTTTGCCTGTATATCGGTTTCCCGACTATATTAGTCATGCCTTACCAGTTCGGATCTTTTTAGGGGATCCCTGATGTCGATGTATACATTGGAGATGTCTTGCGGTCGCGCTAATGTTTTGGGCCATCATGTGCAGGGCTAATAATCACCTTAGTTTGTACGCTGTACCATAACACAGACCCATTCACTTGTCGTCGGCCCTTCTTGGCCCATTGGGGCTAGGCCATCCACCCATACAGTGGGTCGCAATATTTCAATGCTTTTACACCCGTCTCTGACTGGAACTTCATGTCAGGAGGAGTAAAAGATGTGTTTTAGACATAGGGTGTCCTTACTATGATGATTTTGTGGCCACGCCTGAGTGTATCCCGAACTGTTTTCTAGTTTGACTTGGGAGACTAGTTCAGCAGCGGTGGCTGAGCGTGAGAATAACTGTATTTTGAAACAGATGCTCGAGCAAGTCTTGTTTTTCTCACACCCGATAAGTTTTCTTTGGAATAGACACGCAGACCAGCAGGGGATGAGTTCGCTACCACGTGCATTGAGCGGCGCAAACGGAAGCTCTAATAATCCTAGATAGCCAAGAGGTTATTCGGATTTCAGGTGTTGCAGCCAGCGTCTTCGTGTGCCGCGGAAGGTCCTAGCTGCTAAATGGTATTATGTCGAGGTCTAGTAGCCTACCAAAAAAGGGTAGGTGCGAGGTGGTTTGTTTTGCGATTGCGTAAGGGTGGTACGGGAGCTCCTTTTGTCCGCACTAGCATGGTTCAAGGGGTGCCTTTAGCCTTGGTACCTGGGGTCTTCACCCAGGCCATGTGCTCCAAGGCCGTGTGTTGCGCCAGCCTCCCACAGTATGGCAGCGCAAACAGTTGCAGCGAGTCGCTCTGTGGTTTGCAGTCACTTTTTAGAGAGGCCTGAATAGCTCATTGCGGAGAGCGCTAGACTGGTGACCGAAGGGTCGGGGGTTTGATCCCGGCCTCGGCAGCAGGCTGTTTTGGAATAGAAAGTGAACAGCCTACAATTCCAAAGCTTAATTAGGGAAGTGAAATCATGGTGCTAAGGCCGCAGGCTTACGTGAGGCTGATTGCTTTATTTCATGGTTTGTCCCGGTAGTGGGAATTCATTCTCACCCCATTCACAGCATTAGTGCACCCCCCACAACAGGCATAGCGCATGTCCTGGGGGCCCCTCCTTGGCCATGGCCAGTTCAGAGTATCCTGGATGTCCTCTTGGGCGCCGGGGTGGCGCGCACTGTGAGAAGCCTGTTTCGTGGTGCCTTTCCTTTGGTGGTTGGAATTTCTGGACACTTTATAGGATAATTGGCAATTCTAGGTCTAGCCCTAGGCTAATAGGATCATAATTCCCCCCTTGCCCATATCAATCTCCGGGGGCCTTTACCAAGAGGGATCGTTGGTCTTGCCATATGTACAATCCTGGGACCTACACTGTTGTAATTTAATATAGGAGAAGAAAAGGTCACATGACATTAGTGATTTCGCTCTTCCATAATCTGCTGTTTGTCGTTTGTCAGCGGCATGGGAATCTGGTAGGCAGCCCATCTGCTGAGCCATCAGTTCGGGTGCTCATGCTGCCTCTCAGTAGAATGTAGGGTCTACAGCCTGCAGTGTTGCATTCCCGTCATGTACTAGTGGAGCAATTGTGCACCCACAGCCTGTGCCTGGTTTGCCAATAATACCTATAGAAGTGGGCCCCTACAAAACTCTCTATATGGAATTGCTCAGAAGTGTTTTACAACTGTTATGAAAATTCTGAGTGATCTACCTGGTATCCTATCCCCCCCCTCTTGCTCGTTTTCACTATTATGGGTGGTGGATTTGCACGATGGGCTCATATCAGGTATTGGACACGGCTCCTCGTTCACGGTTAGTGTGGTTGGTCTCCCCTGGCTTGCGGGGAAAAGCCTCTTGAGTGTACCTGAGTGACCTTTTGATTCCTTTGTGCCCCTCCCAAGGTGAGTAGTTGCCTGAGGTTTGATATCACCAATTATCGGGGCACCTTGGTTCAGCTTATTAAATGCCGCATGGAGAGGGGTCGTAAGTCAACCGCATACACAAGCTATTCTCAGGTAGCATGGCCTAATCAGCCTCCAGGCTAAATTAGGGGGCATGGGATTCCAGCTGTTTACCTTTGCAATCCTGTATATCAAATGTAAGTCCTCCACGTAGTCTACTAAATTAAGCATTGCGCACTGTGATATCCCCTTTGCTTTAGGATAGTTGCACAAGCGTACATAAAGCACAGTTTTGGTTGTATTTGAAGAATTGTGCTTCGGCAGAAGTTGTTCACTACTGGTTGTAGTCTGCTGATGCTTTGTGTAAAGGTGTGTGGTAGGTCTCAGCAGTATGCGCTGGTTCTCCTAATTGGATAAATTAGGTAGCGATATCAGCAGGGGAGGCCCCCTCTTCACTGGGTCCCTTTCCAGGGGTATGTCCTCACGAACCTGGGATGGTCTACACTATTGCTGTAGAGGGTTTTGTTCCCGGGGGTTCATGCTGATAAGTGTCAGGGTGGCATTGGTTTCAGCCGGCGTGTCATGATGCAGGTCAGGATCTTGAGGGGCACTTGGTTGCAGTCCCAGCAATCCCTTTGTGGTGGTAGTAAGTCAACCCCACGGGCAAGCTATCTTTGAGGTAGCATGGTCTAAGCTGCTCCAGACTAAAAACTCGAGAGGGCAGGTGATGCCTGCTGTTACCTTTTAATCCTGTATTAGCATATGACAGGACATCGTCCAAGCTATTAGTATAATAAGTATTGACCCCTTCAATGCCCCTGTGCTCTGTGAGTATTGCAGCACAGCGTTCAACATAAGCACACTTTCTCGATGTTATGCGGAGCACGGCGCTACAGTAGTAGTTGTAACTTGCTGTGCGTAGCTCGCTGACGCCTTGTGTGAAGGGTGTGGTTGAGTTTCAGTGGCATGTGCTCGAATGCCTTTTGTATGATACGAGGCGGCTTTAACATTAGGGGTCCCTCCTCATCACTCGGTCATTTACCTGGGAGTATGCCTTACGGACCTGGGGATGGTTACAATAATGTTGTAAAGGAATAAGGACCCGGGGTTATCTGCAGATTAGTGGCGAGGGGCCTGGGTTCCTTCAGACGGGTATGCTCTTGTCTGGATCTAAGGTCGCCTTAGGTGGAAATGGTTCACCGCTCCCCGGTCATTTTGTCTTGTTCCGTGGGACTGGCGAGAAGCTCTATAATACAGGGTTGCAGGTTCCCTAAGAAGCTAAGACCTTAAGAAGCACTGTGAGCAGAGGTTGCAGGTAATGAGTAGTAGCAGTGGTGGGGGGCCCGTGCGGCAGCGGGTACCACCGCACGGGCTGTGGCGGAGTTACTGGGCGATCCGGAAGAAGAGAGGTGCAAACGCTGGACGTCAGCGGGCACATAGGGGTGCCAGAGCATAACCTCAGAGCCTAACCTGTAACCTCATGGGAGGTGCAGGAATTCGTGTCGGCACCCCAGTAGTCCTTCGGGCGGTTGTGGGCCTGTGCAACCGGGGGTTTGCCTAGTCACGCCCAGCAATGGGCGTGTCAGTATAATTATGGTAATTGTGCAACAGTTGGGTGGTTCGCCACTGTGTTGTTTGGCTCAACAGGCGGGCAGGTGGCGAGAATGCGGCCTGCCCTAGGATCGCCCGTAAGTTAACCCACCGTCATTACATATGTTGTATGTAATAAACCTGCAGCAATTTTTCCCAAACCTAACACTTGTGTCTTTGTGTTATTTGCGGGTTTGGGCATTTGTGGGGCGGGGGTTCTTGTGGCCCTGATGTGACTATACGCCTGCCCGAGGCCACGCAGTGGCCATAAGGAGGGCGGGCTCCTAGTCACGGAGGGCTGTCCCGCCCCCGCATGACGCAGTTGTTCCTCACCTGAGGCAGTCTCCCCTGGTTGGTGGAGACTGGTAAGTGATGCACGTCCGGGGCGGCTGGGAGGAGCCGTCTGGAGTACATCAGACCTCTGCCCCGCTGGGGAGGCCTCTTTGCCGCTCCGGACGTCGCAGTTCCATGTTGGGACACTCTTTTCCCGCCCTTCCTCTAACCCAGAGTGTCTGCTTGAGGGGGCTCCGGGGGGAGCTTTTAATGTGTTCCTTTTTCGTTGCAGGCGGAGTTACTGGGCGATCCGGAATAAGAGAGGTGCAAACGCTGGACGTCAGCGGGCACATAGGGGTGCCAGAGCATAACCTCAGAGCCTAACCTGTAACCTCATGGGAGGTGCAGGAATTCGTGTCGGCGCCCCAGTAGTCCTTCGGGCGGTTGTGGGTCTGTGCAACCGGGGGTTTGCCTAGTCACGCCCAGCAATGGGCGTGTCAGTATAATTATGGTAATTGTGCAACAGTTGGGTGGTTCGCCACTGTGTTGTTTGGCTCAACAGGCGGGCAGGTGGCGAGAATGCGGCCTGCCCTAGGATCGCCCGTAAGTTAACCCACCGTCATTACATATGTTGTATGTAATAAACCTGCAGCAATTTTTCCCAAACCTAACACTTGTGTCTTTGTGTTATTTGCGGGTTTGGGCATTTGTGGGGCGGGGGTTCTTGTGGCCCTGATGTGACTATGCTTCACGATATACCGGACTGCATTTTCGGCCGCCTTGCCCACAGGTCCTCCGTTGGCGAACTCTAGGACTGGAGTTCATGCGGGGGACGATTTTGGTTGTTCTGAGATTGGAGGGTATTGATTTACGTTTGGATATTCGTTATTTGCAACCTGGGAACTCCAGACTCTGAACTCGTTGTAAGTACTCATTGAGTGCTATTAACTCAAGCTATTGGATTTACAACGTTATCCCTACAACGAACTGTGTCACAGTTATTCCTACCTTTGGGCGTTTAGGCAGGTAAAAGACAAAGAGTCAGCACAGTATTGTTCCTTTGGGTTATAGTAGTCATACGGGGCTCATTGTGGGTTTTGTCTTCCTCGGGCAGTGTCACTCTGCCTATATTGCCTGACCAGGGACAGCAATTTTCCTTTCTTTGGTGCAGTTAGATGCAGAGTAAGTCACCCGCAGTTCAGGTTTATATATATATATATATACATGCAAGCTCCAGAATCCTAAAAATACCCAGCCGGGTTTAAGGAAAAACAGCACTCACGCATCTAGCAGCATGTCATCAAAGGGCTTTATTCAGAACAAACGCGTTTCAGGAAAAAATCCCTTCGTCAGTGTTCACATCGGAAACACGCTATGTGGCACCATTATCTATGTTTGCAGATGTCATAGAAACAAACAGTGGACTACATCACCAGCGCTATTTCGCGCGCCATCTTTAAGTGTGTGGTAAGTAAACATGCATCATTTGAAACATAAAATGGGTTATTCACTCCATATTTAAAGCTGTGTATCGGCAAACGTTGATTCCAGTCATTGCTTGTAATCATTAATAAGGCAAAATAATCCAAACTAAAAACAAGAATAGACATCATGCAAAATATCGCAACATCCACATGAAAACCACATTAAACGATAATCACGGGGGCATATATCTTGCCGTGGATCGGCACAGGCAGCCAAATATTAGCTGCAAAAACTAGGAATTTATTCCCAATTGTTTCCTGATGCAAGAAATACAATAAATGTATACGTTTAGGTGCAGCTTAAGACAAAAACCCATTCTTATGCATATTGTTTTACAAATCAGTCAAACTTACACATTAAAAAATTCAAAAAATTAAAAAAATTCAGAAAATGCCATATCAAAGAATTGCAGAATTATAGAATTACACATTGATATACTACCGATTCATCATCCTAAGTGTGATGCCAGTTCTTCACCCATGTTCAGGCCCTTTGGCGCCCTTGTCTCTAGATCAACAATATATCGAGATTCTAATCTCCTGAGTGTTTGTAACCTGTTGCCTCCTCTAGAATTTTCACTGACATAGTCTAGGCAAAAATATCTCAGGAGATTCCTGTCACTCTTGTGCTTCAGAGCAAAATGTCGAGCCACCGGATACGTGAAATCTCTATTAGTGATGGCTCTCATATGCTCGAGCACCCTTAGTTTGACGGGGTTGATGGTACTCCCAACATATCTCAATAAACAAGGACATGACAGACAGTAAACCGCATGGTCCGTGTGACAAGACATGAATTTGTCAATTTTCTTGCCATCTCTACAGCCAGGGACTACATATGTTAACGTTCTCTTGCTGGCTGTACAGGCTTTGCATTTCCCACAGGGAAAAAACCCTTTTGCATCTTTTAAGGTACCTGTTTGTTTTTCTTGAGGCTGCAAGTAACTATGGACCATCTGATCACGTAATGATCTTGCCCTTTTGAACGTGATTAGTGGTTTTTCTGGAATATCTGGCCCTACAATCAAATCCGATTTCAAAATGTGCCAGTGCTTGGACATTATGGATCTCAATTTGTTAGAGTTAGCAGCATATGGTGTTATCATGCGGAATTTACCATCTGAAATGGGGCGTGTTTTCTTAACAAAAAGGTCTGTACGGGGTAGTTGTCTAACTTTATTCAAAGTATCCTGGAGAATTTGCCCACTATATCCTCTAGTTCTGAATCTCTCCATACTCTCTAATGCAGCTTGCTCAAAATCCTTGGTCTGACTACAGTTCCGTTTGAGTCGTAAAAATTCCCCGTATGGGATGCTATTAATGAGTTTACGGGGATGGCTGCTTGACGAGTGCAATACACTGTTCCCAGCTGTTGGTTTTCGATAGAGTTGGGTGCATAAGTGTCCCTCTCTAACACTTACTTGTAAATCTAAGTAGTTAACACTGTCTTTACTCACATCACCAGTGAATTTTAGATTGCACTCATTCTGGTTAAGTATTTTTATGTATTCTATGGCTTCCTCTATAGACCCGTCCCAAACAAGGAACAGGTCATCAATGTACCTGTGCCAAGACACCACCTTGTTAGTCCAAACTGCGTTCTCCGGGGCCCAGGCTACCTGCTCCTCCCACCAGCCCACGAATAAATTCGCGCAGCTGGGGGCGTAGCAGGAACCCATGGCCGTGCCAGAGAGTTGGCAGTAGATGGTATCAAGAAAGAGAAAGATGTTATTACGCAAACAAAATGCAATCAATTCTAATAACATTTTGTTGTGCATTGCGTACTTCAATTCTCTTTTCTTTAGGAAATATTCCACTGCGTAAAGACCTTGCTCATGGTCTATGCACGTGTACAAGCTTGTAATGTCCAATGTGATTAGTACATAAGAGGATCGCCAGGTTAACAGTTCCACCTTCTCAATGAAATCAGTGGTATCTCTGATATAAGAACTCAAAGATAGCACAAAGTCAAAAAGAAAATGGTCCAGAAATTTTGAGAGATTCTCGGTTAAACCTCCTATAGAAGAAATAATGGGTCTCCCAGGGGGACTGTCACTGTTCTTATGGATCCTAGGTAGATGGTAGAAACAAGGCAAAATAGGGTTCATGATCTTCAGAAAAAGGTATTCTTCAAGATCCAACATCTGTTTATCATGCCATTTTTTGAGCAAAATGTACAAGTTGTCAATGCTTTTCAGATAATCTTGTTTTTTTATTGGCATGTAGCAGGACACATCTTGTAATTGGCGCATAGCCTCTGAGACATAACTCGACCTTGACATGATCACGATGTTTCCTCCTTTATCGGAGGGTTTGCACACAATTGTTTTGTCCTCCATTAACGTTTTGATTGACAGTTTTTGTTCTTTTGTGATATTATGAGATTTTGTTCTCTCTTGATTATGGTCTCTCCTCATGGCCATCAGATCCCTAATGACCGCATCAGAAAAAACGTCTATTGCATCAGTTGCAATCTGGGGGACAAATTTTGATGCCAATTTGAATTTGCTTTTGGGCGCCTCTTGATCAACATCAATGTTCCTCAATCTCTGTGTGAGAGTGTGGCCACTCCCCACTATTTCCATGTCTCCTTCTTGTCTAAGATTTTGCAGGACCTCGCACGCTGTTAGGTCATTGACAGATAAAAGGTCAGTGTCTTTCTTGTTATGTCGCAGTTGTTTTGCTTCTTTCCCAGTAGGTTTTGTCTTGAAGAACTTATGAAGTTTGACCTTTCGGATGAATTTGTATAGGTCAATCCGGGTTTGCGTGTATTCCATGTTGTTATTTGGACAGAACGTGAGACCCAGCTTAAGAACAGATTCCTCCGCTGGTGTCAATGTTCGCTGGGACAAATTCACGATGGTTAGCTGGTCAGATGCTCTCACCATCTGCCTCTCCTCTTGCTCCTGGTTACCCTTGGGACTGTTCCTGTTTGTGCGGTTCCTTTTCCCCTTCCAACCGCCACGTCTGGTTTGTCTTGATCTTCTGGGGGCTTGTTCTTCCCGCCTCTGAGCCAACTCTCTCGAATGACTTTGAACTCCTGCTGAAAAGGAGTTTTAGTAGTTGGTACTGCTGCTGTGCTTGGAGTTTCATCTCCTGATAATTCGCCAGCAGTCAAATCAGATTCTGAAGTTACAGCCGGTGATTCTACTGTAACATTGGATATGTGGCTCTTTCTTGCGACCTCCTTGCGTGGTTGGTCGTACTTCTTAGAGAACGTGAGGACCCTACCCATAGCGTAGTCCCGCTCGTCCCGGTCAAACTTTTCTTGTTTTCTTTGTTTGATCTTTGTTTCATATTTATGTAATCTCGTTTTCATATTTTCCCTCAATTTCTCTTGTTCCTCTTTATCGGTATTTTGGGCAATCAACTCCTCCAGAATTTCGATTTCCTTAACGACCTTATCGCGATCACTCCATGCGAACTGGACTAAGATCTCCAACATACCTTTGCAGGAATTCGCTATGTGGCTCACCCAGGTTTCCAGCAGGAGGGGGTCAGGGTTTTCATACGCGGGTACAGTAAAAATTCGCAAACCTCGCGGTACTCTCTGTACCTCAATGTACCCCTGTAGAGATGTACCCTCCCACCACTTGCGGAGTTCACGTTCATATAGTCGTTCTAGTTTCTGGAATTGAGTTGTCAAGGTATTATGAATTGGACCGCTGGGTGTAGGTGGCGGTTTCGAAATGTCTGGGTTTTTGTTCTTAAAGATGTCACCAGCCGCATCTCTGCGTTCCGACATGTTGAACATGTTCCGTTATTTCGTTGTTAGTCACTTTGGTCACCCGGTCCCGGGGACCAACAAATGCCCGATGACTGTTTGCTGCTAATGCCTCGCTTCGCTGCCCACGACCACCAAACACAGCATCACAGAATTGTAGTTAATTTGACTGGCTTACCGATTCTAGATGAGCCGGTCTCCACAATGTCAATGCGCTGTTCCAAGCTGTGTTCACAATGTGAGGCGATCACTCTTTACTCCTCGTTCCTTCAGGTCGGTGGCAGCGGTGCACTCGTTTTCAAAATCCAAGCTCCGGTTACACCATTCAACGAGTCACTCACAGAAGCGGGTGCTGTCACACGACGGTGTCCGTGTGAAAAATGCAAGCTCCAGAATCCTAAAAATACCCAGCCGGGTTTAAGGAAAAACAGCACTCACGCATCTAGCAGCATGTCATCAAAGGGCTTTATTCAGAACAAACGCGTTTCAGGAAAAAATCCCTTCGTCAGTGTTCACATCGGAAACACGCTATGTGGCACCATTATCTATGTTTGCAGATGTCATAGAAACAAACAGTGGACTACATCACCGGCGCTATTTCGCGCGCCATCTTTAAGTGTGTGGTAAGTAAACATGCATCATTTGAAACATAAAATGGGTTATTCACTCCATATTTAAAGCCGTGTATCGGCAAACGTTGATTCCAGTCATTGCTTGTAATCATTAGTAAGGCAAAATAATCCAAACTAAAAACAAGAATAGACATCATGCAAAATATCGCAACATCCACATGAAAACCACATTAAACGATAATCACGGGGGCATATATCTTGCCGTGGATCGGCACAGGCAGCCAAATATTAGCTGCAAAAACTAGGAATTTATTCCCAATTGTTTCCTGATGCAAGAAATACAATAAATGTATAAGTTTAGGTGCAGCTTAAGACAAAAACCCATTCTTATGCATATTGTTTTACAAATCAGTCAAACTTACACATTAAAAAATTCAAAAAATTCAAAAAATTCAGAAAATGCCATATCAAAGAATTGCAGAATTATAGAATTACACATTGATATACTACCGATTCATCATCCTAAGTGTGATGCCAGTTCTTCACCCATGTTCAGGCCCTTTGGCGCCCTTGTCTCTAGATCAACAATATATCGAGATTCTAATCTCCTGAGTGTTTGTAACCTGTTGCCTCCTCTAGAATTTTCACTGACATAGTCTAGGCAAAAATATCTCAGGAGATTCCTGTCACTCTTGTGCTTCAGAGCAAAATGTCGAGCCACCGGATACGTGAAATTTCTATTAGTGATGGCTCTCATATGCTCGAGCACCCTTAGTTTGACGGGGTTGATGGTACTCCCAACATATCTCAATAAACAAGGACATGACAGACAGTAAACCGCATGGTCCGTGTGACAAGACATGAATTTGTCAATTTTCTTGCCATCTCTACAGCCAGGGACTACATATGTTAACGTTCTCTTGCTGGCTGTACAGGCTTTGCATTTCCCACAGGGAAAAAACCCTTTTGCATCTTTTAAGGTACCTGTTTGTTTTTCTTGAGGCTGCAAGTAACTATGGACCATCTGATCACGTAATGATCTTGCCCTTTTGAACGTGATTAGTGGTTTTTCTAGAATATCTGGCCCTACAATCAAATCCGATTTCAAAATGTGCCAGTGCTTGGACATTATGGATCTCAATTTGTTAGAGTTAGCAGCATATGGTGTTATCATGCGGAATTTACCATCTGAAATGGGGCGTGTTTTCTTAACAAAAAGGTCTGTACGGGGTAGTTGTCTAACTTTATTCAAAGTATCCTGGAGAATTTGCCCACTATATCCTCTAGTTCTGAATCTCTCCATACTCTCTAATGCAGCTTGCTCAAAATCCTTGGTCTGACTACAGTTCCGTTTGAGTCGTAAAAATTCCCCGTATGGGATGCTATTAATGAGTTTACGGGGATGGCTGCTTGACGAGTGCAATACACTGTTCCCAGCTGTTGGTTTTCGATAGAGTTGGGTGCATAAGTGTCCCTCTCTAACACTTACTTGTGTCCCAAACAAGGAACAGGTCATCAATGTACCTGTGCCAATTGGGACGGGTCTATAGAGGAAGCCATAGAATACATAAAAATACTTAACCAGAATGAGTGCAATCTAAAATTCACTGGTGATGTGAGTAAAGACAGTGTTAACTACTTAGATTTACAAGTAAGTGTTAGAGAGGGACACTTATGCACCCAACTCTATCGAAAACCAACAGCTGGGAACAGTGTATTGCACTCGTCAACTGTAGTCAGACCAAGGATTTTGAGCAAGCTGCATTAGAGAGTATGGAGAGATTCAGAACTAGAGGATATAGTGGGCAAATTCTCCAGGATACTTTGAATAAAGTTAGACAACTACCCCGTACAGACCTTTTTGTTAAGAAAACACGCCCCATTTCAGATAGTAAATTCCGCATGATAACACCATATGCTGCTAACTCTAACAAATTGAGATCCATAATGTCCAAGCACTGGCACATTTTGAAATCGGATTTGATTGTAGGGCCAGATATTCCAGAAAAACCACTAATCACGTTCAAAAGGGCAAGATCATTACGTGATCAGTTGGTCCATAGTTACTTGCAGCCTCAAGAAAAACAAACAGGTACCTGAAAAGATGCAAAAGGGTTTTTTCCCTGTGGGAAATGCAAAGCCTGTACTGCCAGCAAGAGAACGTTAACATATGCAGTCCCTGGCTGTAGAGATGGCAAGAAAATTGACAAATTCATGTCTTGTCACACGGACCATGCGGTTTACTGTCTGTCATGTCCTTGTTTATTGAGATATGTTGGGAGTACCATCAACCCCGTCAAACTAAGGGTGCTCGAGCATATGAGAGCCATCACTAATAGAGACTTCACGTATCCGGTGGCTCGACATTTTGCTCTGAAGCACAAGAGTGACAGGAATCTCCTGAGATATTTTTGCCTAGACTATGTCAGTGAAAATTCTAGAGGAGGCAACAGGTTACAAACACTCAGGAGATTAGAATCTCGATATATTGTTGATCTAGAGACAAAGGCGCCAAAGGGCCTGAACATGGGTGAAGAACTGGCATCACACTTAGGATGATGAATCGGTAGTATATCAATGTGTAATTCCATAATTCTGCAATTCTTTGATATGGCATTTTCTGAATTTTTTGAATTTTTTGAATTTTTTAATGTGTAAGTTTGACTGATTTGTAAAACAATATGCATAAGAATGGGTTTTTGTCTTAAGCTGCACCTAAACTTATACATTTATTGTATTTCTTGCATCAGGAAACAATTGGGAATAAATTCCTAGTTTTTGCAGCTAATATTTGGCTGCCTGTGCCGATCCACGGCAAAATATATGCCCCCGTGATTATCGTTTAATGTGGTTTTCATGTGGATGTTGCGATATTTTGCATGATGTCTATTCTTGTTTTTAGTTTGGATTATTTTGCCTTACTAATGATTACAAGCAATGACTGGAATCAACGTTTGCCGATACACGGCTTTAAATATGGAGTGAATAACCCATTTTATGTTTCAAATGATGCATGTTTACTTACCACACACTTAAAGATGGCGCGCGAAATAGCGCCGGTGATGTAGTCCACTGTTTGTTTCTATGACATCTGCAAACATAGATAATGGTGCCACATAGCGTGTTTCCGATGTGAACACTGACGAAGGGATTTTTTCCTGAAACGCGTTTGTTCTGAATAAAGCCCTTTGATGACATGCTGCTAGATGCGTGAGTGCTGTTTTTCCTTAAACCCGGCTGGGTATTTTTAGGATTCTGGAGCTTGCATTTTTCACACGGACACCGTCGTGTGACAGCACCCGCTTCTGTGAGTGACTCGTTGAATGGTGTAACCGGAGCTTGGATATATATATACATATAGAGGTTCCTTCTATTGTTAGCACATGAGGCACGTGATATCTGTTATAGTAAATGTGATCACTGTCTATTTGTTTTTACAGATCTCCCTCCATGCTGTCCCTTTCCCTACCTTCCCTCGCTTGATCCTTCTATCGTCCTGTGTCATTACGACAATCAGGCGTGGTTAGGTCAAGAGGTGGACCCCATTAAGCAACAAACGATCCCGAGGACGAAAGTCATAACAAGCAGTCATCTTTCTTTGGGTGTTTCACATGACCGGAACACGATTGGCTTCTCCTCCATGACAGTCTCCATTTCTGCAAGGCCAAGCGCCATCCTTCCGTCTCTCAGCTGGCAGTCAGGCAAGCAGACATTTAGGTACTTGAAGAAGACTCATCTACCTCAGCACAAAGGGCAGACTTCAGGAGATGTCCCCTCACCTTTGGAAGACGGACTATCAGACAGACACCAGCCTTGGCTATATAGTAGCTCTTTGAGTACTCTGTAGCACCCTCCTTTCCTTGGTCAACAAGAACGTTTAACTGGAACAAAGTGTGGTAGTTTGAATCCCACTTGTATACACATTTTCCAAACAGGAGGTGAATCCACTGTCTATGGTCTGTGGCTTCAGAACAGTCCCAGATTGATTCTCTTTCAAATGTCATTTTCAGGCTGCTCCTCAGACGCAGCCTTTGTGCAGAGTGATTGTTCTCACAAAAGTTAGCAATGGGAACTGCTCCAGGCAGAAGCATCCACAACATGGGCACAATGAAGTGTGAGATATTTGTGCCTGGCTGCTATAAGCCTTCCTGATGTAGTAATCAGGGACAGACAAAAAGGAAGGCCTTGCCTAGAAATGCCCTTATCTTGAACAACAGAATATGAAACCCCACCCCTCACTTCTATCGCTTACTAAATAGCAGTGCTTGGGAAGAACTAGTCATCAGTCCTGTACTAACAAGACCCTCGTTATATTTCAGGCGAGAGCACTATCTCAATCCTTCCGCACTTTACCGTCAGGGCCTTCACCCTCCATTCACAGGCATACAAGAAATAGACATAGGCAGGTAAATAGAAAGGATTGCTGTTATTTGGGGTGATAGGTGTTTGTACTGTTTTGTGGTTTTCTGTTATTGTGTTCCCAGTAATGTTATCTATTTGGAGATATTTTTAATAGTTCTGTTGCGGCATTACGAGCTATTTTCGGGCTCATTTTTACTGTTTTTACTATTTTCATCTCATGCTTGTGATCCTAGTTTTAGAGCACTCCCTTCATTTTTCTGTCTGTAGGGATTCCGATCTTGTGCTTCTAACCTGCTTTGTCACTTCCTTAATTCGTCCACACTGTTTTGTGTATTGAAGTCGATGTAAATTCTGACCAAATTACTAGCAGGACGCCATCTTGGTGGGTTTGCTGTCCAGCTTGTCAGAGTATGTGGAGCATGTGTAGACAGGTGGCCCACTCGTTAGGCTTGCTGCACCCATACACTAATATACCAATTGAAAAACCCTTCAGAATCAAAGTCAGTATGGTTGGCACAAGATGCTGCCCATTCCAGTGTAGATTTCCTCTTGCGTCCAATAGGATTTGTTATAGCTTTAGGGAGCTTCTCAAACTTCGCTAAACCATTTTTTATAGTTTCAGCAAATACAACGGAAACTACAGCTGAGGCGAGCTTAAACTCAGTCCCGGCAAGATATTGTAGTTCAGTTGTTAGTCTATTCCACAACATAAAACAGTACTTAGGTGAGTTAGCTGTAACTGTTACTGAACCGGCGGTAGGAAGTAATCAACAGAAGTTGGCCTGTCCACCTCTTAAGTCCAGATTGCACATTGAGTCTGTAAAAGCTGCTCTCAGTAATTCATTCACTGCTTGATAGCTCAATGTCAGCTCTCTCCGAGACCATTCTATCCAAGTCGCAGATAATCTCCAGTATTTTTGTTTTTTTACAGAAACTTGGTTGCATGAGGGTCCTGCACCAGAACGTGCTATGGCAATCCCGAAGGACTTAAAATCCTTTAGGTAAATAAAATCGATCGTTGATATCTATCTGGAAGACTATGTAGAGAAGCTGATTTGCAAATGTGATTTAAACCTGGAATTTGTTGTTCACTTGTTGCTGCTTCATCATCGGTCTACAACCTTTACACCGCAGTCAAAACACCGCGGCATTACGACGCGTCTTTTACAACACAAGTTGTTACCACGACTTGCGCTGGAGGGCGCTCTAGACTAAGGAATAGTAGATTTACTATACCAACACCTTCCCTACTGTACGTAGGCTGGAGTTGGAATTGTAAATCTTACTATTCCTAAGTCCAGCACCCTACAGCGCAAGTTGTGGTAACGACTTGCGTTGTAAAAGATGCGTTGTGATGTAACACGATCATTTTGATTGCGCTGTAACATCGTACATCCTCATCATCCGTCCACGCAGGAAAGCGACACCCTGACTGAGTTGATGGATCTGGTGGGTACTTCTTGTCCTCGCCGTATCCTATGTGACTTCGATGTTCACATAGATGATGAAGAATGTAAAGCATGAGAGCAAAGCAAAAACATGAATTCATTTGGTTTTTCTAATGCTATTGAGACCAATACACACAGCCAGAGTCATGTGATTGACCACATATGGTAGCTGAGGTACCAGTACAGATATAACTGTCATTGGTCTGATAATTTTTTTTTTGAGTTGGGATCATGAAGGATTATTCCTCTTCCAAAGCACGTATGGTAATGAAGGCATGAAAGGAATACATCAATCTGAGGTAGCTGAGGCAATGTGTGAGGCATTAGTGTCTGTACTTGGTCAGACCCCTACATTTCTCTTCAATCTATGAAGCTCTCTCATTCTCTAATGAGATACAGAGGGATGTGATAGACTAATTGCTTCGATGTATGCCATCAAACCATCAGCAGTGGACCTCCTAATAAATGGTTCATGGAGACCATGAGAAAGTCTTGGCAGCTGGCTCACCAGTGTGAATGTAAATGATGTTTATCATTGGATTATTATGACTGTCTTGTATACAAGCAGCAATTAAAACAGTTTAAAAAGGAAATCATTTATACCACATCTCTAACTCATAATATTTGTGCTTCATCAAATCCTACCAGAAATCTTTTAGTTCCCTGAGTGTCTTCATATCTAGAGCTTATTCCCCATGGTCGATCCCTCCTGGTCAAAGTTTCTGTGATGAACTGGCTCACCACTTTACATTAAAGACTGGAAGAAATCTAGTACGGGATTAAGAATTCACAGATCCCTCAGTTTGAACCTCAGGATCCCATGGACAATTTACTACCCGCCCTCTCACATGGCATATCGGCAATGTCTGGACATCAAGGGGGACAAAATGGGGGGCAATACTAGCCCGCATGGTCCGGCAGAAGTCCCCTAGGAATTCTGTACTTGATGCCCCGCAATAGCCTGGGAGTGGGAACCCTGTCGACACATAATGAGCTATCAATGAAGACTTTTCCACTCATCTTAGTAACACGTAACCCCAGTGCTTGCTGATCCCCCACGCATCTGGAGGATTACTTCTCTGATCTTCCACTCCCATGTCTTGATCTGGTGGCCCGGGAAGACTTAGATGAAAACATCACTTGCGCTGAAATTCTCTCAGCAATACATAACCTTAAAACGGCAAAAAACTCGGGCAGCGATTGTTTGCCCACAGAATTCTCCCATGTGATATGCCAACTTAGTGGCTGACAAACTCTTGGAGGTCTTTGAGGATGCTGTGCAGAGGGGCACTCTTCCGGGTACGATGCGCGTGGCCCTCATAGTGATGGTCCCCAAGCCAAGCAGAGACCCAGAGACTCTGCATACAGACCGATTTCATTCTTAAATATCGACGTGAAACTCCTTAGTAATGTGCCAGAGGCACGTTCACTTCCTAGCCTACTGTCCCTTATACACATCGATCAGTCGGGGTTCGTTCTGAAGAGAAACACCCTTCATAATATTTGACTGCTTTCACACATATGTCAGGCACTGCAATTACAGGATGACTCCTACGCACTGGCATTTTTAGATACTGAGTAGGCATTCTACTCCGTAAATTGGGGTTACCTCTGGCACGTGCTCCAGAAAATAGATATAGGCTCCAGGTTTATCCAATGGATCCAACTACTGTGTACCTACAGCACCTCGAGGTAGTAAGTGCTTGAGGCCTTTTTAGCACCCTTCTTTTATATATTTTCTGTATTGAACCAAATTTGTCACGCCTTATACTGTGTATGTAATACAATTTCTAGTAATGAATAGTGCGGACGTTTCCTTTAGGAACACTACTACCTAAATCCAACTACTGTACTCTGACCCATATGCTAGGGTGCACTCAGGCGGTGTGGTTTCGGATACCTTTTGTTTGTATAGGGGAACCGTACAGGGGTGCCCTTTCTCACCACTCCTTTTTGCGATCTGCCTGAGAGCCACAAGCAGAGAGACAACTGTCCGCAGCGTCGTGATTGGTCTGAGCACTGTGGTTCGGTTCTCAGAAAGTGACTGGGAGCCTATGCATGCTCTCCACCCAGGCTGTCTAATACTGCCTGCTGGAGAACATGGCGGACGCACTAGACGCATTTAACTTCAGACATCCAGTGCGGTTAGTACTGCAAACTACAGAAGCATCTGGTGAAGGGCTTCTGAGCTATTGTATTTCAGCTGCTGGGCTGTTGTGCTTTTTTAAATCACGCACTTCGTTTTTATGCTTTCTCTCACCTGGACTGTGTCTTTTTAATTATTGTCACAACTGCACAATCTTACTTGGGAATACTGCCTGACTTACATGTGTGTTTCCCTGGTCCACCGCGGTTGCTATCGTTTGTGTGGAGGGAACGTTGTGCATACTGGAAATACCTTTGGTTTACTTCCGGCAAGAACACGGCGAAGGTCAGCGCTCTAGCGGGACGCCTCTCCCATAAAAAGATGATGCCTGCCTTAACGCCACGGACGCGCGCAGCTGGTGCGCTGAAGGCGCGCCAAAGGCAAGCCCGTCTGCGCCCGTCCGTGGCCGATTGGGGCCAGGGCCATAACCCCAGGTCAAATCCGGACTTATTCCGAAGCAGACTTGTACACTTTTGCATCAGGCAGTCATACCCTTAGCGAAAGAGTGGCAGACAAATTGAGCGCTGAGTACCTATTGAGGGTCATCCACACTAAAATTCCGGACCCACCCCCCACCTGTCAATCTCATGTTCAGTAACCCTCCTGGCCTGAAAGTAGCAGTCCTAAATACCCGATCCTTACAGAAGCACCACCTAGAAATGTTCTCTCTCCTCCCCCGCATGAAGTTAGACAATTTAGCCCTCACTGAAACCTGGCTTGGGGACACCTCAGTCCCAGATATTATCAGCTCACTTCCAGGGAACTTCGATGCTCTCTGGCAAAATAGACAAAGAACCGCCCGGGGAGGGGGGGAAGCTATTTTTTTCAACAAACGGTTACAGGCTACCAAAATAGGAGCAGGAAGTATTGACCAGGCTGACATTGTAGGGGTTCAAATTTCATTTAAATCATCCTGTCTCTTAATGTTAGTTGCTTACCGCCCTCAAGGTTAACCCCTAGCTTTAACAAGCTATTTCTGGAAATTGTCACCGATCTCTGCTCCCGGTACAAACAGCTCCTTATTACAGGGGATTTTGGATTATCACTGAGATATTGTCTCGAAAGAGTTGCACGCTAGCAAGTTTGAAACAGGAATGCGCGCAATGGGGATCCATCAAATAGTAGATGCCCCTACCCACCGGAAAGGGCACACCCTCGACCTCATCCCAACTTCACAGCCCCGGGCCAGCCTAACGGAGATTAGCCCTGCGCCTGGTCGGACCATGCACTCTTAAGGTGCTGGGTCCCAATGGACAGCCTAATACCACAACCACCCCCAGAATGGAACAGGGTGCTGATGGATCGAGGTGGAGAAACAACATTTTATATACCCCTCGTGAAGTCACACTTCCATAACCATAACTTGAACTAATTGAGTGATGTGTGAAATTAACCAACCTAGAATAAAAATTGCACCTACACAAGTACACGTGGTATACTAATTTTGCTTATGTTGCAATCATAATTAACTAATTATGTGATTCTGTCGTGTCCTGAACTAATAAGCAGCTATTAAATAATCAAAAGCGGCATGAATGTGCTTTTTATTTATGTATTTGTGGCTAGAGGTTGGAGACAGGTGAGCATATCACGCATAAATGTAGCTTGGTTGCTAGGTAATAACTAACAGGGAAACCTGAGTATGGGGGAAGTAAACAGAAGTGCTATATTTCAATAAGTAACATTTATTTGTGTTTGTTTCTATGATAGTTCCCATTCTGGCCTGTGAGGCCTAGTGAAAATATGGCTGCTTTATTAACTGCGAATAGAAGACGAACTGATCATGCGCAGCCCGAGTCCGAGTTTGAATGCGAGCTGTTTGTACATGAACGAACCCAGTTCAAGGAAAAATGCCCTGGAAGTCCTGATGACTGCCAAAAAGAATGGACTTATGAGTTACTGAACGTGGGAAAAGTTCATGGAGTTGCTAGTTGAGGATGTGACTAGGCCAAAGACTTTCTTAAACAAAGGACTCTTTAAAATTCAGCTGACACAACGGAAATTAAATATTAGAATGATGAGGAGATGCTCATCCACCCCCAAATTGTCCAATCAGAACTCAAGTTTATGCTGATAGTTACTTTTGTAGATAGATAAAGTTAGGGAAAAAGGTATAAAAAGTGCAGATTTTACTTAAGAAAAAAACTCTCTTCCAATTTCCCCCTGAGATGCTGACGGTATGCTGATTTTTCCTGAGATGTAAGACTTTGAATTAATTTTCTATTTTTCTTTGAATGAGAAATGAGCTTTAGATGAGGTTATTAATTAGGGAAGTTAGGAGAAAATGAATTTTGGGAACTATCTGCTTTTTGCTTATACTTGTGTTCTGAATCTAAGTAATAATGTCTATTTCTGAATCTCTGAAATAAATGAATATAACTGTCGGAGATAAAACTTTTCTTCTTAAAGTAATTTTTTTAATAAATAAATAAATAAAACGAATAAACTATTAGACATGCTAAACTTTGCTTTTAATAAAAATTAGATAAATGGAGAATTGAGCTGGTCTTGTATTTTCCTACGCCTAATTTTTATTAGCAGATCCGTTGACCAAAATGGTGGTGTGTCTAAATAAAATGTTTTGTTAATAAAACCCATGGTAAACTCTTTAAACTGCAGGTGTAAATATGTATAAATAGTTTTAATTTAGACACTCCGCTATGGTACAGCAGCTCTCCTTTGAATCTCACAGATCCATGAAGTAAGATGAAAGTGTTTTGTGTGTAACTCACAGTGCTATGGGCCCCACTGATGAGTAGTTGTATGATTTGGTATTTCAGGGAAAGGTGACATGGTTTAAGAAATTATTTCTGGAGTAGCGCTGCATCAGTAATTAGCTTGGTAGCAGAGCATTGGTTGCTATAGAATTAGCTAGGATTATGTATAGAGTGATATAGAAGGGTTTTGGTGTACAGAATTATGACTAACATCTGTTGAGTTCGTATTACGTTATATGTAGTCTGGAAAAGGCTTCCGAGTATTGCGTGAAGCTGGTCACTCTGTCTGCAGGCAGAGGAAGTGTGGCAAGTTAAGTCGCACATCGCATAGTCTGTTTCAAAAAGTAGTATTGTCGTATACTGCAGTGATATCGTCGTATATCACAAGTGGTGTTGTCGCACATCTCAAGTTTAGGGACTTTTCGTGTGAAAGGATAAATGCATAGCAAGGACAGCCTATAAAATCTTAGCCTTCAAATACAGGGATCATTGTGTATCCTGATTTAAAACTTACTGCTGGGAGAGTAATAGAGCTTAACCCGAGCTTGAGAGAAGGGTAAAGTAGAGGAAGTGGTGCTACTTTATCGGCAAGTGTAAAATTCTGTGGTAGAGAAGAGGTAAGCACTATCTACTGGAAATACAGAATACTTGCACGATTGAAAATTCTATCACTTTGTTTAGCGAAACAGACGAATGGAGTTGTTTTGTGTAAAGTTACTAACCAATTCAGTTGAATATCTTGTAAATATGGCTTCTCGATAAATTTTGTAAAGGAGGGGTCAGTCTGCGATGCAGAAGCCGGAGCGCTGGTGACGTCAAAAGTGTCGTGCAGGGATTGGTTCTCATGACCAAGACAGAGTAAGGGCTTATTGGTGCATCACGAAAAGCAGCAAAACTATTGGTCAAGCACTAAAGAGACGTATCTTGTTCTAATTGGTACGCTAGTGTAAACCGCGCTGTGATAGGTTGGTGTTACGGAACAGCAACAGAAAAGTACGCGATCTTTTGAAAGACAGGGAATTTG
This sequence comes from Lissotriton helveticus, assembly GCF_964261635.1. Taxonomy (NCBI): domain Eukaryota; kingdom Metazoa; phylum Chordata; class Amphibia; order Caudata; family Salamandridae; genus Lissotriton; species Lissotriton helveticus. The sequence goes on from NC_136072.1 coordinate 584,610,252, forward strand.
CAGAAAAATGGATTACTATTACGAAGAGGAAAAGAAGAAACCTTCATGGTTTAAGAAATTGAAAAATGTGTTTGTAAAGGATAAGGCGATAGTAACAAGAGAGGGAAAATTACTTCCTCCGCCGAAAACGCCTGCTTCCCATCTGTTGTCAAAATACCGGAGGACGACGACAGGACAACAGGTACAGGGCAGGCACTGACCAGAAAGACTGGTCATCCCTTACCGCTTCCCTCCAGGAAGCCTTGGCTAATAACCCAAAGCATATGCATGAGAAGGGAATCCCCCTCTCACATATAGAAAAACGCCTTAGTGAGTGTATCACATAGTCTGTACCACAACACTAAGTCTGTTTTATTTCACCACACCTTTTAAAAAACGGTCCTGAGGAAAGCCAGAATACTCTAAGGCACTGGCTGAAACATGTCGACCATCTGAAGGACGCAGGGGGCAGTAACTCGCCACCCTTACGCGTCCTGTAGCCTTACTTTTAACCGCTGGTGACGGCCCAGTTATTAAAATTTAATTTACCCTCGGGTACTGGGACCACCACCAAGCCGTTTTAAATCACAACTCACTCAACCTCACTCACTGCACTCTCAGCAATATACCAGCTCCGCTGTAATCAGGCGTCGTAGCACACCCGGGACATACTAGGTGTCACTGGGTGGGCCCGATGATGAAGCATGCCACCAACTAGGTTGGTGGGTGAGGGCTTCATGAATACACCAACAAGGTGCCCGTGACAGAACTAATTAGAGTACTGCAACACTTTGGTCAACTTAAGCTAGTCCTCTTTGATTAATCACACATAAACCCTCGGGGACTCGGACTAGCTATCTAGTCCTCTCTCTCCCTCTTGTTACACGCGTCAAAATATGGTTACCATACATGTGTTTGATTAGAGAATTGGGCAAGGTATACCAGAAATGATGGTGCGCTAGCTTTCCCAGAAGTCGGATCTTTTAATTTGGCAGTTTTGCGAAACTTGAGAGAGAGGATGATGAAGCTTGAGCCAAGACCTAGACCGACTCAGTTTGAAGCTCTAGTTGAGTGGGAAGATGAGATGCATGAAATGGAACGAGAAAGGTCGGAAAGACATATCAGACCAAGAGGTAGATTGCGTGGATTATGGGGAGAGACGCATGAGAGTAGAATGCGCAGATGGAGAAATGCTGACGTGTGATGGAATGTATCCAGTCAGATTAGTGGATGAATATGAAGGGCGGAAATGTACAGAAAAGAGCAAAAATGTGGAAACAGGGAAAGAAGGTTGTGGTGATAGTGAATCAGAGGATGCTGTACTGGAAGAAATATTAAATAGGAGACCGCCACCATATCAACCAGGTTCTTTATGGACTACACCTAATGCTCCACCAGTAGTAGAGAGAATTAATGAAACCCCAAGGCAATTTTCAAATTTTAGAGATATACCAGAAAGAGTAGAAGTGAGATATAATCCAAATGTCTCAATAACAGAAACAAGATTTACCGGTACTCCCAAGCAAAATAACTAAAGATGAAGTATAAATAGAGTAGAAAAACAAGTTGAGGAACAAACAAGTACTGCTGAACATATACGATCTACAAATGAGTTGACAGAAAAGATACAAGAGCTTACGAAAAGCATAGAAGCAGTAACAGTCCCAGTAACGATAGGACCTGTAATTCCAGTGTTTGAAAACCTTAGAAAAAAAGAGCCAAGTCTGACAATCCCTTTACAACAGAGTTTGCAAAAGGTAAAAGAAAATATTTATCCAGATTTGTCGGAAAGTAGACGAGCAAATAATGTAAATCCGCCTGACTTAACTTTCAATCAGACTTTACCCTATAAGTATGCAACCGGAGCAGAATCTGACTCTGCTACGCCTGAAAAGAGCATATAGAAAATAGATTTAACACAAACTCCTGTAGGACCATCAGAACAAGAATTAAATGATTGGATTAAAACTCTGAAGTTAAAAGAACACAAACCTAAAGTTTTAGATGTGGTAAGACTAAAAGTTGATATGGAAGAATTAATTATTGGAACAATTGGAACAGACAGATTAAAAACGTACCAAGATGATGAACTCATGTTTGTGTGAAAAAGTATAACTTGGAAAGCGAAGTCTGTACATGATCAATTAGAAGGATTGTCAAATGAATTTGAAGTAGAATTCGCAAAGAATAAAACATTACAGAAATCCTCCAGAGTAGTTTTTTCAGAAAAGGACATTGAAAATATGAATGCTGCCGGAAGGTCAACCCAAATAAAAGAATTGATTGTGCTGTTACAGTGATGGGGAGATGTGAATAAGTGGAGAGTGAAATGGGCAAAGAAGAAAGAAGAGGCTATTGATAAATCTACATTAGCGTTCCCAGTAAAAGAAAAGGAAACACTCGCAAATGAGTTCCCTATGAGAGAAATACCTGGAGGAGGATATGTACATGTTCCTTGGAGTAGACAGGATATTCTATCATTTACGAATGATTTTCCCAGATTGAGAGAAAAACCAGTAGAATGGTATCGACAGGTAGATCGATTTGTGAAAGTTTCAAAAGTACTATGGGTTGATCTGGATGGATTATTTGATATAGTTGTGCCAGCAGATTTGTGGACTGAGTGTAAAATAACTGTAAATTGGCCGAAGGAGGAATATCCTCGAGACAAAGTAACAGGTGCTCCGTCACCTGGAGTAATGAGAAAATACGAACAAGTGATAGTGTTTTTGAAGAATAAAATCCCACCAAAAGAAACAGATTGGGTCAAAATTGACAGAACTACGCAGGAACCGAAAGAATCTGTACATGCATTCTATGAAAGACTGTTATTGGTGTTTAAACAATACAGTGAATATGAAGAGTTAAGCGAAAAGGACATGAGTCATTTTATATATCGATTTGTGTATGGATTAAGACCAGAAATTGGAGATATGATTAGGCATAGTATGATAGGATGGCAATCGAGTACTGTAGATGATGTCTTAAGAAAAGCCAAATATTGTAGTGAAGAAATTGATGCCAAACAAAAGAAGTTAAAAGAAAAGGCTATGTGGGCACAAGTGAAGGTAGCAGAACACCAAGTGGCACAATTGGAAAATAAAAACACTGATGCAAGTCAGCGAAAATTGAAAGGAAATTTCAACAAAACAAAATTGGTAGGGAATATAGAAGAACTCAAGAAAAAGTTCCCTTGTCATAATTGCGGCAGAATAGGGCATTGGAGAAAAGAGTGTAAGTATCCACCAAGAGTTAATCCAGAAAATACATAATTGAATCCACAGGTGCAGCATGAGGTAATTCAACAGCAACCGCAACAGCAGCAGATGGTTACACAGGTAAGTCAGGTGCCACAACCGCCACTTCCACACAGTGTAAATCTGCAGAGATACAGTGCAGAGACAGGATTTAGCGGAGGCGAGCAGGTAAACAGATCGCCCAGAGTGAATGTGAGTCCCCAGTATTGGTTACAAGAGGAAAGCCTGAGTGAGTCGGAGGAAAGTTTCTGGCGGTGCCTGAGAGAGGGAGAAGAGTGTGTGCTTGGAGCCACTCTTGAGGTAGATCAGTCTGGTCCATTTGTGAACGGAAAGGTGAATGATGTAGAAATAACTTTCCTAGTGGACACTGGTGCTACCCGTTCTACTGTTAGATCAGTGGAAGTCCAAAATGTTCCTCTCTCGGGAGAGAGCATCCAAGTTGGCGGTGTAGCTAATAGACAGATTAAAACCTCCTTAGCCCAACCAGTTGAAGTAGAAATTGGAAATTTCAAAGATATGCATCGATTTGTGGTGTGTGATAGTAGCCCCGTAAATCTGTTAGGACGAGACATTTTGTGTAAAATGAACTGTGCCATATATAGTTCACCGGATGGCATAGAACTGCAAACCCCAGATGAAGATAGCTTGTATAAAATGACCATGCTCATGATTGAGGCAGAACAAAATAAGTTGTTTCCTGTGTTTGATCGAGAAAAGATACCTGATGAATTGAAAAAGGTAGTGAAAGAGAAGGTGTGGGATTTCACAGGAGAAGATATTGGGTTAATGAAAGATGTCGATCCTGTAATAGTCTCTATAAAAGAAGGTGTGAGTTACCCAAGCATTCCCCAATACAAAATGACAGCAGAAATAATAGAAGGAATAACTCCAGTGATAAACAAAATGATTGAGAAAGGCATAATGAGAGAAATAGATAGTAGTACTTTTAATTCACCGATAATGGGATTGAAAAAGCCAAATGGAACCTTTAGAATTGTACAGGATTTGAGAAAGGTTAATAAAATAGTCGTCCCATGTTGTCCGATTGTACCAAATCCAGCAGAGATTTTATATCAAATTACACATGATGCAGAATGATACACTGTGATCGATCTGTGCAATGCGTTCTTTACAGTTCCATTGCACCCAGAAAGCCATCCAATATTTGCATTCCGATTCGAGACCGTATTTTGGCATGGTGCCGAATTCCTCAAGGGTATACTGAAAGTCCATCTATCTTTAATCAGTTGCTAAAGAAATCACTAGAAAGTTTGAGCATGCCTGGAGAGTCTGTATTGGTTCAGTACATTGATGATCTCCTAGTGGCATCAAAGACAAAAGATGCATGTATAACAGATACCGTTGCATTGCTGAATCCTTTGGCAGAAGAGGGACATAAAATGTCTCCATCTAAATTACAATTTTGTCAGAAAGAAGTGCAATACCTAGGTCATAAGATTGCTAAAGGAATCAGATAAGTCACTGCAGAAAGAATCAAAATAATACAAGGAATGCAGCCACCAAAAACGCAAAGACAAGTAAGGATGTTCCTGGGAATGGTAGGATACTGTAGACAATGGTTTAGTGGATTTTCACTGATAGCAAAACCATTACAGAGATTAACCAGAGCAGATATCAAAGACCCTATAGTACTGACCAAGACTGAGATGGAAGCATGTGAACAGCTAAAAACGAGTTTATGTGAAGCACCAGCTTTAGGGATGCCTGACTATGAAAAAGAGTTCGAACTGTACTGCAGTGAGCGAGAAGGATGTGCATTGTCAGTACTAATTCAAAGACATGGAAAACTGAGAAAGCCAATTTCATACTTCTCAGCTGTTTTAGACCCAGTTGCAAAGTCATTGCCAGGTTGTCTGAAAGCAGTAGCAGCTTCAAGCGTAAGTCTAGAACAAAGTGAAGGAATAGTGATGGGATTTCTTGTGAGGGTGTATGTACCTCATTCTGTGGAGATTCTCCTCACTAGGACAAAAACGCAATATCTGACCAACAATAGGATGACAAAGTATGAAAAGGTAATTCTGGGAGCAGAAAATGTGACAACTAGAAGCGTAAATGTAAACCCTTCTACACTATTGCCTGATACCATGGAAACTGAAGTGAGAAATGAAGTTGATCACAAATGCCTTGATGTTCTTGAATACTGTACCAAACCAAGAACAGATATCACAGATGAGCCATTGCCTGAATCAGATTACGTAATGTTTGTTGATGGTTCGTGTCTGAGAACAAATGAAGGTGTTTTGAGTGCAGCATATGCCGTTTGCACAGTAGCAGATGTACTGGAAGCATCTTGTCTGAAAGGGATTCCTTCTGCTCAAATAGCAGAATTGATTGCTTTGATTCGAGCATGTGAACTGAGAAAGGAAATTAAGGTTACCATAGTGACTGACAGTCAATATGGATTCGGAGTTGTCCATGACTATGGACAGCTGTGGTCCCAAAGAGGTTATTTGACTTCTGCAGGATCACCAATACGTAATGCAGAATTTGTGAGAATGTTGATTGATGCAATTCAATTGACAAGATTGCTGTGGTGAAATGTGCGGCTCACAAGAAGGGGGATGATTATATCACCCGAGGTAACAGGTACGTAGACTCAATTGCAAAATATTGTGCTAAAAATTTGGCATCCAATAATCGGGACAGAGAAAAAGAGCATGTTTCAAGTTCTTTAATGCTAACCACAGAAGTTGAAACTTGGCAGGAAGTGAGACAAATGCAGGAAGAAGCTGATGAGGAAGAGACAATTGTCTGGTTAAAAGCAGGATGCAGACAAAGAGAGGAAGATGAAATTTGGGTTTACAAAGATGAAAGACCAGTAATGTCCCATTGCATGATTTCAAACATGGCCCGAATGTATCATGGTAAAGCTCATGTTGGGAGAGATGCCATGCTTCATCTATTTAGACAGACGTGGTACAATCCCAAATCCAGGATGATTGCTGAAAGCTTGTGTCAAAGATGTCTGGTATGTCAGGCAATTTAATCCAAACAGAAAAACAATTGTGAGTCAGGGAACCATAGGACGGGAGGGAGGTCCATTTACAAGAATGCAGTTGGATTTTATTGAACTTCCACCTTGTAACCGACTCAGATATGTTTTAGTGATCATTTGTCTGTTCTTTCGATGGGCGGAGGCCTTCCCCACGAGTAGAAATTATGGGCTAATTGTTGCAAAATTGCTTTTACGTGAAATAATCCCGAGGTTCGGATTTCCAGTAACGATCGAAATTGATCGTGGTACTCACTTTCAAAATGAACTTATGCAGATGATATGTGAAGCACTGGACATTCGTCAGAAACTGCATTGTGCTTACAGACCTGAGGCTTCAGGAGTGGTTGAACAAGTGAATGGAACCATTAAAAACAGGATTGCAAAAATGTGTTTGACAACAGGACTAAAGTGGCCAGATGTCTTACCACTTGTTTTGATGACCTTAAGGAGCATACCTGACAGAAAGACTGGATTGAGTTCACATGAAATTTTAATGGGCAGGGTGATGAGACAAGCATTTGTACCAGTTGATAAACTGTTAACTATTAATGATGACATCATACTGGAGTACTGCAAAAACCTGTCTGACGTGGTGACTTCTGTGTTCCATCAGGTGGGAACTGAATCAAACACGAAAGAGAAAAATCCAGCTCATGATCTAGTTCCTGGAGACTGGGTTCGGATAAAAGTACACCGCAGAAGAAACTGTTTGGTGCCTCGCTGGCAAAGACCAAGGCAAGTCATATTGGTTAGCACCACTGCAGTTAAATGTGCCGGAGTGAAAAGATGGGTGCACGCAAGCAATAACATTCGTGTGCCTGAACCAGAGAATCCAAACGAGGAAGGTGAAAGCACAACTGATTCTGACCCTGAAGGTGAATCAGAGAGAAGTCCAGATACTGAAGATCGACAATAACGTCGACATCTGGAAGTATAAGATGCTAGCTCTGCGTTTGAAGGAGAAGGGGAGATTATCGAAATACCAAATTCTGAAGATCAATCTGAAGGTCGAGATTTGATAGAGACTAACTCCAGTAAGGACACCTAGCAAGGTAAAGATAAAACTGGTGATCAAGAAAATACTGAAGAACAGTCTGAAAGCTCTGAAAGCAGGAACAAAAATCCTGACACAGGAAAAGAGGAAATAACTCACGATAAGGATGAGATTCCAAGTACCAGCTATGGAGATTTTCCTAACAGAGTGAAATAACTGTCAAAGGAGAAAACTGATTCTGAAAAAGAAAAAGACATTATAAAGTTTGTCATAAATAAAACTGTCGAAGAGACTGAAAGTGAAACTGACGACAGTGCAGATGAAACTCCATTGAGAAAGAGTTCAAGAAAAAGGGCTTGGCGAGTGGGGCATAACACCACGAAGCCTAAGACAAAGAGAGTTTTTAAAGAAGATAATTGGCCTAAAGGAAGTGATGGACTGAGATTTAAACTGGTTAACAAATAAAGAAAGCCAGAAGATCAAGTAAATGAAATAACCAGTCAAAAGGAGTCATTGGGAAAAAGAATAGAAGTTGTCCAAAGGCCAAAAAGAGTGAGAAGACCAAATCAGAAGTACAAATCGCCTGAATGGATATACATAGTGTTACCTCCGATTGAAGAAGTAAACAGTAGCCAAGAGAACTTGAACTGTCCAAAGTCAATTGAGAAAAAGTGAGTAAAGAACTGAATCACAGAGAAAAGTGATAATTGATCAAAAGGACAAGGTAAAGGTAAAATCTGAAATCCTGATATAAAAGGGGACATTGTAAGTGAAAGGTGAAAAGCCTATAGGTGACAAAAGGGCGAAGAAAAATTGTTAGAAAAATCGCTGTGTAAAAAAAAAAAAGTTAAATCTTTAGAAAATGGTGTAGATCATGTTTTTATATGTACAGGATTTATAATATTGATATGGATAATCTTAGCTATTGTCATTCCTTTTCAGGATAACTTAGTGAAGTTGAAACATAATGTGAGTTCAAATGGACAAAATGTGGAATCAAAGTCTAACAAGCAGCATATATATAGACCAGAAATGCATCAGGATAGATCCATTAGCGATTACACTAAGAATAAATGTTCAAGGTTGTTGTCTGAATATGTTAGGACAATGGATGCTAGTGACTGCTACGTTTGTGTAAACTTACCTGCATCTGTTTCAGAAGGGGTGACATATCACCACCTTCCACTTACATATGGAGTCACGTGTAGTGTGATTGCAAGCCTGTTTTACCAAACAGGAAAATTAGAATATCATTACTCAAATTCAGATGATGTTTTTGCTTAGTTAAAAATTGTTAATGCACTGAATAGGATAAAGCCTTCCAAAGTAATGGGAGAAATCTTTTTGGCGATAGATCAATTGAGTCATGAGTACGCCTTCAAAAATAATTTGACATGTAAAATGAGAGTTGAGGAGAAAGCATTTTTAGATATGGTTGAAGAGAGAAGAATTGCTTATAAGCATAGAGAAAAATTATAGCATGAGAAATCTAAATATTGGACATTTGAAGATGAAAACATTGATGATAGAAATGTGAACGTGGCTATAAATATAGATACTCCATTGTTAGGGAAATTTTGTATAAGAAGAGACAACACTGTGTATGACAATTATTTTGTGGGAGCGAGTCAAGGTAAAGACACCTATAGAATCATAGGGGGATGGGGATTTAAAGGGGGAAAAGATCCAGTTTTCCCTGGTATATACTTCATATGCGGGAACAAAGCTTACTATAGATTACCAGACCACTGGTACGGGACATGCTACGTGGGTTTGGTCTTTCCAAAACTCTTTCATGTAGATAGAGGTACTAATGGGATACATGAGATAGGTAAACCTTTAAGTCGTAGAAAAAGAGAGAGTGTAATAGAAATAATAGGTGATATTTTTGGAGCATTGATACCAGCAGTGGGAATATCTTTTAATGCAAATCGAATTCGAAGATTGTCAACGATAGTAGATCGTTTGTCAACAGACACAGACGGTGGATTTTTAATGGTAAACACCGAAATGGTTGCTATGAGAGTTATGGTAATGCAAAATCGTCTTGCTCTTGATATAATATTGGCAAAAGAAGGAGGAGTTTGTAGAATTTTGAAGGTACAGCACTGTTGTACCTACATTCCAGATAAAAGTCAAAATATTGAGAAGTACATTACAAACATTACAGAGTTGCATAGGGAAATTGAACCATTGAAGGTTGATGGTGTTCTTGAACGACTTGGTAAAAGTTTTTCAGCAGTTAAATATTGGTTTCAAGAAATAGGTAATTCTATTATAGGTAAGATACTAATTCCCGTAACAGTAATAGTATTAGTGTTTTTAATGTTAAGATTATGATGCATATATAGAAAAAGAAGGAACGCAAGAAAGTCAATAAAGAAAGCAATTCAAGAAAAACGAGAAAGAGAAAACTGTGATCTAGAAATGAAGGAATTTCGAGAAAAGGTCTTTAAAGAAACTAGAGAAGAAGATACTAGAGTATAAACCATACTAATCTGAAGAACTCGAAACACGTTTTGATAAAATTTGCAAAATTTTGGGAGATATTTGGTGATAAGATCACCAAAGGAGGGAGTTGATGGAGCGAGGCGGAGAAACAACATTTTGTATACCCCTCGTAAAGTCACACTTCCATAACTTGAACTAATTGAGTGATGTGTGAAATTAACCAACCTAGAATAAAAATTGCACCTACACAAGTACACTTGGGAAACTAATTTTGCTTATGTTGCAATCATAATTAACTAATTTTATGATTCTGTCGTGTCCTGAACTAATAAGCAGCTATTAAATAACCAAAAGCGGCATAAATGTGCTTTTTGTTTATGTATTTGTGGCTGGAGGTTGGAGACAGGTGAGCATATCACCCATAAATGTAGCTTGGTTGCTAGGTAATAACTAACAGGGAAACCTTAGTACGGGTTGAGGTAAACAGAAGGGCTAAATTTCAATAAGTAACATTTATTTGTGTTTGTTTCTATGATAGTTCCCATTCTGGCCTGTGAGGCCTAGTGAAAATATGGCTGCTTTATTAACTGCAAAGACAAACTGAGCATGCGCAGCCCGAGTCCGAGTTTGAATGCAAGCTGTTTGTACATGAACAAACCCAGTTCAAGGACAAAATGCCCTGGAAGTCCTGATGACTGCCAAAAAGAATGGACGTATGAGTTACTGAACGTGGGAAAAGTTAATGGAGTTGCTAGTTGAGGATGTGACTAGGCCAAAGACTTTCTTAAACAAAGGACTCTTTAAAATTCAGTTGACACAACGGAAATTGAATATTAGAATGATGAGGTGATGCTCATCCACCCCCAAATTGTCCAATCAGAACTCAAGTTTATGCTGTTAGTTACTTTTGTAGATAGATAAAGTTAGGGAAAATGGTATAAAAAGTGCTGATTTTACTTAAAAAACTCTCTTGCAATTTCTTCCTGAGATGTAAGACTTTGAATAATTTTCTACTTTTCTTTGAATGAGAAATGAGCTTTAGATGAGGTTATTAATTAGGTAAGCTAGGAGAAAATGAATTTTGGGAACTATCTGTCTTTTTTTAATACTTGTGTTCTGAATCTAAATAATAATGTCTATTTCTGAATCTCTGAAATAAATGAATTTAACTGTCGGAGATAAAACCTTTCCTCTTAAAGTGATTTTTTGAATAAAGAAATAAATAAAACAAATAAACTGTTAGACATGCTAAACTTTGCTTTTAATAAAAATTAGATACATGGAGAATTATGCTGGTCTTGTATTTTCCTACGCCTAATTTTTACTAGCAGATCCGTTGACCAAAATGGTGGTGTGTCTAAATAAAATGTTTTGTTAATACAACCCATGGTAAACTCTTTAAACTGCAGGTGTACATTTGTATAGTTAGTTTTAATTTAGACACTCCGCTATGATACAGCAGCTCTCCTTTGAATCTCACCGATCCATTAAGTAAGATGAAAGTGTTTTGTGTGTAACTCACAGTGCTATGGGCCCCACTGATGAGTAGATGTATGATTTGGTATTTCAGGGAAAGGTGACATGGTTTTAGAAATTATTTCCGGAGTAGCGCTGCATCAGTGCACAACTGGAAGAAAATTGATGCCGACAACCTGGTAGAAGCCCTACTTAGCTCCCCCCAGACACCCACGCTCAAATCAGGAAATCTAGATCAAGAGAGCGAAACCCTGACCAACACCTTACTCCTAGCCATAGATAAAGTAGCCCCTGAGAGAAGAATTAGAGCAAGAAACAAAGGGAAGGGAGCGCCCTGGTTCAATGAGTCCCTGAGAGTTCAAAAGCAAAGCCTCCACCATGCCGAGAGGCAATGGCGGAAAGCCTATGAACCAAAGCAGTTGGCAATGTATAAAGCCCAACTCACCCTATACAAAAAATCTATCACTGGCAGGAAGGCTGAAGATTATGAGGCAAGAATAACCACTGCTCCCAATACGCAGAAAGAGACTTTCAAAATACTGAAAGAACTTATTCAAAAAGCCAAGGTGAAAACTACTGATGTCTCCCTAGAATGTAATACCTTCCAGTCCTACTTCCTGCAAAAAGTCAGGCACATTATTATCGAGATCAATAACATCCCAATCAACCAAAACGCAACAGTTCACCCCCAGGTACCTCGACCCTCTGGCCATCAACTTACTACTTTCCCTCTATTGGACCACACATCACTAACACAATTAATGAATTGTCCTAAATTAGGTTCCCCTGCCCCCTGAGGATCTTCCGAAGGGCTACTCCTGGCCTAGAAAACCAGTTTCTTTCACTACTGAACAGCTCTATGGGGACTGGCTACCTGTCCCCCAAAATTGAAGGAAGCAAGAGTAACTCCCCTTCTAAAGAAACCGGGAGTTTATGACACCAGCCTCAAGAACTATAGACCTATTTCCCAGCTCTCCTTCCTAGTAAAAGTGATAGAACAACTTTTCTTGGAGGAACACCAACTACTCCAAATGCAACAAGCGGGCTTTAGAGCACACCACAGTACTGAACTGGTGATGCTCGCTGTCCTTGATGACCTAAGAACCATGGCTGATAAAAAACAACTGAGCGCCCTGATCTTATTAAATCAATTAGCGGCGTTCGATACGCTCAATCACTCCCGGTTCCTGGACGTTTAACAGCCTTAGGTTTTCAAGGATCGGCATATCGGTGGCTAGAATCCTTTCTCACAGATCCCAGAGGATTCAGCTGGGGAACGAGTATCGAATAGGGGAGCCCTCACTTGAGGCATCTCCCAGGGCTCTGCCTATCCCCGCTCCTCTTTAACATCTACCTGTAACCCATGGTAACAGCTCTGGCCCACATAGACTGCCATGTCTTTAACTATGCAGATGACACCCAACTCATTTTCCGGATTGACAAACACCGCCCGTGCCCAGGAAAGGGCACAAAATATTCTCAGATTCACTATAAATTGGATGACCGCAAATTCATTGATAATTGACCCTGAGAAAACTGAAGTTCTTGTGATCCCCATGAAAAGTAACCCATGGAGTGACCGTTTTTGGTCCCAGGAGCTAGGCGCTACTCCCACTCCTGCCGTTACCGTAAAAAGCCTAGGCATTAAACTGGACCAAGAGCTCTCCATGTCTAACCGAATTACCACTGTGGTAGGCACCTGCATAGGGCTTTTAAGACAACTACGGAAACTTGTTCCCCTTCTCTCCACTACTTCCCTACAAATGATTGTGCAAGCCAAAATTGTTTCTAGATTGGATTATGGAAATGCGCTGTATCTAGGCCTTCCTCAAAAACTCATCAACAAACTTCAAGTAGTACTTAACGATGCAGCTAGGTTCATTTTTAGGTTGCCCAGATGGGCTCAGGCCTCCCCCTTGCTCTGCAAACTCCACAGGCTTCTAATCAGGAAAAGAGTGAGGTTTAAAGGCCTTTGAATTGCCCACAAAGCAATCTATGGCAAAGCCCCGTCCTACATCATGGAATGCCTGAAGACCTACGTTCCAGGGCGCACACTGCGTTCATCGGAGGCCTGTCACCTGGCCACCCCTAGATGCTGCACTGCATCTAAAGGGTGTAGAGCCTTCTCCTTTGTGCTCCCACAACTCTGGAATCAGCTACCCGACCACCTGCGCAAAGAACTGGTGCTTCTCCTATTCAGGAAACAACTCAAAATGCTCCTGTTCGTTCAGAGAAGCACTGATTACTGCCTAACCGTTTCATCACTGTGGGACCTCTTTTTGATCTGCCCATGACCTCTGGCTTCACCTCCAAAAGCGCTTAGAGACCTGCCGGTGATTAGCGCTATACAAAATACAAATACAAATACAAATGCTAAGGATGAATGACTGTTTGGCCGGCCCAAGACGGCTGGCCAAACTGTCATGCACGCTTACAGGGTGCCCACTCCTCCTCCCCTTGCTCTGTGAGCAGAGCAGCCCCGCCCTGCACAACAGCCTCAGCAGAAAAAAATAATATGATAATAACATTGTGTTATTATCATTTTATTGTTCCTTTTTTTCACTGCTATAAAGCAGTGGGGGGACGCTCCTCTGCCGCAGCGAAGGAGCCACCGCTGTTCATAGCTGTCCAACATTGGATGTTGTTACATTGTTTGTAAGTAAATGCTGTTATTTTGGAACTGCTCATGGCTGACAAAAAAGAGAGATGGGAAAGTTCTGTCTGGCCCACAGCTTTGGGCGCAGTGCCATTACCTCATACGTCAGTGGAATCTCTTGACTCTCACTTATCTATGGTCCCCCAGATCAAGGTTGTTCCTTTCAACCTAAAATGTTGAAAAAAGCACATAGGTTTTAACCCCAAATTTTGAAGGGCCAAGTCATTGCCTCCTGTATTCTATTGATCCCAATTATCATATACTCTCCATCTGGGTCTCTCTGATGTGTTTCTGCCCTAACTGCAGCAAGTTCAGAACTTTGCTGGGAGAATGGCTAGTAGCTTCAGAAAAAAAGGGACCGCATGATTGCTGTGTCCATTCATCTGCATTGGATCCCTCTGAAGCAGAGAATTACTTTTAAGGTACTGTGCCTTAGGTATCGGCTTTTCGATGGACTGAAAATATCTGTCTTCCCGTTATGTTTTACCACGTACAAATATATGTTTCACCATGTATAACTGCACCCCTTAATTCGTTGCTCCTTGCCATCCCTAGATTTGATATATCTAGGATGGGAGGTACCTCTGTTGTTGGCCCTAAGTTATGGAACACACTGCCTCTTGGTTAGAAATGTATGTCAATGCATTTTGTATTCAGAAGAGCCTTGGAAACTTTATTTTTCTGCTAGTTGGATTCAATCGCTCCCCTACTGTTAGTTGCCTGTTTTTACAGTGCCAACATGGCCTGCAGCTGTATGTCGCGTTTTATACATTTCTTTCCATTCCATTCCAAACTTTATCATCTTGTGACTGCTACAACAGGGGCATTCAAAGTGGATTTCACTGGCCTCAGTACTCAGACTCAAACAATACATGGTCCTACTAATACACTTGTGCTGCACACTCACTTCACATACATGCACTGAACAGGGATGTCAGCACATCGTACTGAGTTTCGCATAACAACAGAAGTTTACATGAGAGAGGTGAGTATTCTTGCTTTTTCCTGACACCATTGCTTTATGTGATATACACAGGCCATTGACAGTCATCCAATGTTCACCATGCAGCAACGGCTCTTCCACAATGGCGGAGGGACGTTCCCCGTCAGCATTGTAAAAAAAAACATAATAAACCCAGGTTTATTATCATTTGAATGTGTTTCCTGGGTGAGTCTTGGGGGTGGGGCCAGGGGGATGACAGGCATTGATGGGGAGTGGTTTGAACTGCTTTAAGTGCGCATGTC
This sequence comes from Lissotriton helveticus, assembly GCF_964261635.1. Taxonomy (NCBI): domain Eukaryota; kingdom Metazoa; phylum Chordata; class Amphibia; order Caudata; family Salamandridae; genus Lissotriton; species Lissotriton helveticus. Next base: position 584,625,326 of record NC_136072.1, read on the forward strand.
AGTTTGGTCAGACCTCTCAGGCCGGCCAAACCTACATGCGCATTGACGCTGACTCTAACCCGAGCTGCGTTGCTATGTTAGAGACAGCAAGCACATTCTCCCAGTCTCGCTGGGAGCGCAAATCGAGGGCGCTCAGGACAATCCTGAAGCTGGTCTCATGCATGAAAGCAGCTTTAAGATTGGCTTCAGGGGAGTCTGGGAGTCTGTGCCCGTAGTGGAAGAATGAGAGGAGCAGAAGAACTGGCAATGCGGCAGGCTGCAAGTAAGTTCTTTCTTCCCCTCTTTTTTTCGTTGTAGTCTTTATCTCCTCCCTCCCCCGTCCGCTACTGTCCTCTGACACCGGCCGCTACTGCCACCATGAGGGCTTGCTTTCTGCGCCCCTCAGGGCTCAGAATAGGTTCTGGATCTCACATTACCATGGATAGGCATAGTCCAATGCATACACACTAGATTACTGTGAGATCAGGGCTAAAATAAAAGCCAGGATACCAGTTTCACATTCAGTCGTGCACTCAGGAATGGGGTACATGCCCATTTACGATGCAAGTACATTCCTTTTCCAACACCATTACCTGCTTTTTGAGGGGTAGTAGTGTACTGCCGGTGTATGAGAAAGAAAAATAAGAAAAGCTGAGAAGCAATCTGTTACTAGCTCAACAGGATTTCACAGGTAAAAGTTGTACATAATGTATTGCAGTTGCCATTCAGGACTGGGTAAAATGTAAAGTCATTAGACTCTATTTGATTAGAATAATGCAAACAGGTTTAAGAACGCACCAATCACTGCACACTACACAAATGTTAATTAACATTATAAACAATAAGAATCAACTATGGATAATGATATGACTCTCAACAGCCTTATAGAAAAGTATTGCGTCAATAAGAGTCTACCTCAGTACTCAGATTATAAAAATTTCTAATAATCATTTGAGCTTGCATATCAAATACGTCAATACAAATAATACATCAATAAAAATAATTAGTTGAATGTGAAATATTAACTGGTATTGCTCTTTCCACATTTATTATGTACAGAAATGTGGATTACAGTGCAACATTAGTGAGGGGACAACAAAAGCATTAAAAACCAATTACAGCCAAAATCAAGGGCTTGATATGTTTTCTGATAAATGTCTTGGATTTATTCAAAACGTAAAGAACTAATGGGTCCATGGGCCAAAAATTAACAGCTGTCTTTTTTTAATTGATTTTTACTGGATGGAAACAAGGAGTATTACAATCATCACTTATTATCCACAAATATAACTAATATCCAATCTTAACAGACTATTGGACCTTCAATATATAATATAGTTCCATCTATGGGGTGTCAATATCAAATTTAATAAAAACACAAAGAGGAAGAAAAACAAATGCCTAAGATGAAGTCAGCAAGAGAACCAAACTTATAACCCCAGTTGCTGTGTAAGAATTCACTGTACTCCAGTGACAGTTGAAGTTTTATTAAAAAACCCTCAAATAAATATAGAATAGTTCCTAAAACTACCTGGATTATGGATATCATAAGAAACCCCCTTGCGCATCTAAAATTCCTATCAATCATCATGCAAACAGCCTCAATTCCTTTATCATACAAAGATATGGCATAATGTTATCTATCTATCAGCCACAATATCCTAGATATCCTTTTTTGCCAACCACTTTTTCTGTTTTGGGAGAGTGGTTTCTAATCTCATATTTAGATGTTTTTGTATGATTTCCTTCTTTATGTTTTTTATGCATGATTTAGTTATCTTGGATATGATACCATAAAGCTTGCAGAGCTCCCTTGCGAAAATGCAAAACTATGGCCCATGAATTTACAGATTAATAATTCTGAAGAACACAAAATTCATGGTTTTCAACAAAAAAGAAAACAATATGAAAGTCAAAAACAGCAGATATGTGGCAATACATTTTTTTAAATCAAACTTGAAGTGAGATAAATAAAAAACGATTTGAAGTCAAAGGCACTTTGAAGTTCAAATGGGATACATTATTTTATTATCTCTCTCACCTTAAAAGAAACTAAGTAAAAGTTGTCAAGGTCCTAGTTTTCAAACTATAATATGTGCAAAATTGAACGTGCTGTGATATTATTTTATAATACACATGATTCTACAATCCCTACTTAAATGCATGTCTCTAATTTCTTTATAATACATGGGATTCTGTAATCTCTGTAAATTCGCCTGTCTCTGATTTCTTTATAACCGGTGACTAGTGTCACACTCATTTGCCTGTAACAAAGAAAAGATGTCAAAACTCGACTATGATAAGTTATTACATTCAAGTTCTGATGTCACAATGTCTTTTTGCCAGCAGCCAAGGTGAAAGGCAGGTCAGGTCACAGAGCATAACTGAAGCAGCTGTTTAAAGCAACGAAAACGGAACATTGCTTTTCTTTCTCTGTTCTATTTTAATAGCTTACAATGACAAGCAGAGAGAATATGTACTTTTTTTGCACTCCTTAGATAGACAAAAGCAAGAATCCACATGCTTGTACACATTCCAAGGTACTGCAGCTTTTTTTAAAAACTGATTTGTATTGAACGTTTTCTAATATCTAATTGCAATAAAAATCTAACAGGTTATTGATGTGTTTAATTTTGTACTATAGGTTTTATGTTTATTCTTGGTGTTTGCAAACATGCTCGCTCTTTTATGTGAAAGAGCTATTTATTCACCAGGGTTTTAAATGGTTTGTGGGACAGGTGAAGGGATTTTTTTCTCTTTTTTACTTTCGTGTTTTGTTGCACTTATTTCTATCACTTTTATTGAACTTTTTTGACTACATATCGATTGCTTGCGTGGTCGTACTTAGACTTACTTGATTTATTGTATTCTAAGATTCTTCCCCTCATGAAGGGCTTTTCCCGAAATGCATTGGGTTGTGGAAAAACAGATATCTGATCTGTAACTATTTAAATAGTGTGATTGAACAACACTATCTATACTGATGAGATTCTATAAAAATAAATGAAGATTGTATCTATCACCTGATTTATTATTGAAGAATGTTTACCTAAAATTTTCCCTGATGTGACATGTGGGGACGTCTTTCCTTGTTTAAAATACGCATTTTTCTACGGTGATGGTGTGACCATGTATTACATGGGACAAAGTACCCACCAGCGTACATAATAAGGATATTGCATATCTTGGGTCTCGTTCTTCTATATGGTTTTGGAAACATCTTGGTGACTTACAATATCTTTCTAATGTACAGAATGGGGTACTTTATCCCTTATACAATTGGGGATTAGTGATGCTCCCAAGCGCCGATTATAATGCAAGGACGTCAGAACTAGACTGTAATAAGTTATTGCAGTTGAGTTTTGACGTCATAATCACTGCTCCCAGAGCAAGCATCTGAGGTAAAAGGCAGGGCAGGTCATTGAGCAGCTGTTTAAAGCAACAAAAATTAAAAGCCGATTTTCTGTCGTGTGCTCTATTTTTCTACCTTAGTTACTAGAAGAAGAACATGATCATTTTTTGCATTCCTTAGGTCATTATAGAAAAGTCAGAATCTGTTTGCATCTTCTTACTGCAGCTTTTTTTAACTTACTTATATTGAACTGCTTCTAATTAATTTTTGCAACAAATACCTAAAAGGTTTTTGATGTGTTTAATTTTGCATTTGTGGGTCTTATTTGTATACTTCATGTTTGCAAACATTCTCTCTCTTTCTGAAAGAGCTATGCACCAATGTTTTAAGTGGTTTGTGGGAAATGTGATGGTGTGACCATGTGTTATACGGGATTAAGTACCTCATGCCATTCATGATAAGGATATTGCAAGCCACCTCAAAGTTCCATAACCTTATAAAGAAACTTGGCCTTCAGCCTTGTACCTCTATATGGTTATGAAACTCCTCAGCGACTTCCAATATCCTTATAATGTACAGCAGTAGTACTTTGTCCCTTATATATTATGGAAGTACAGAGTTTATGTCATAAAGTGTATGTGTTTTAAAGCATTTCTAAAGTTATATATCAATGTTATTTTATCATTTAAAACAAGTGGTGTAATTTTGTGAAGGATAGATAACAAATAAAGATGTATTGATTCACAGATCTGAGACTACATGGATGTACTTAGTTCTAGCCTCAGTTCCCCCACTTTCCTGACTGGAGGGATGCATGGCTTCAAACCTTCTTCAAAGGATGATGCAGATACCTTTTAGCTGCAGCAGGTCAAGAGGTCTGATAACCAAAATATAAGCTTTGACTGAATGCTTTATGACTGGCATAGGTTTCAGGGTGTTTTTTTTTGGCTTGTCGTCAGAGACTGAAAAAAAAGTTCATTTTTAAGTGAGAGGTGATTGATCACTGTATTGCATGCAATGCTTTGATTTATCACATGATAATGATATTACATCCTGTACATGCACCTACCACTACATTGCAAGGTAAATATATGTGTAAGGTTCTTACTTCCTCTTTTACTTACCACTCAAGGTTAGTATGGGTGGAGTTAAGGATAATAAAAATATACCAAAGTTGCTGCATCTTGCTTCGCGATACTAAAGACCCTAACAAAAATCCTTGCTCTCTTGCTCATGGACTGCAAGAAAAGAATGAGCCAGGAGGAGATTATGTCACACCTGGATAACAGGAATTTTACCTGAATAACTACTAACAAGACATCAGATAGTGCAGGGCATGACCAACAGACTTATTTGAGGTCTTCACAAGACGGATTCAGTCAGGTTATATCTCTCTAAGCTTCACTGGCTCCCCATTCAAAAACAGATCTTTAAATGTTGTTGTATGGCTCACTGGGTATTCCACGGTTCAGGGCAATCTTTTACCAAAATAAATTACATACATTTATTCCAGCCCAATATTTTTGATCAAAAACAATGCTTCTTTTAAACATCCACAAAAAAGGAACATTGCCTCCGGACACAAGGCCTTTTCTTTCTGTACAGTGAAATATTGGCACCGCCTTCCTCAACAGATCAAGGAAGACATCTCTGACTCCAATTTTAGGAAGGATTTGGAGATTTGGTTATTTAGTCAATCATTTTTATCACATTATTTTCATCTCTTGCTTCTCCCAGATTTTTCTCTTTATTTACCTTCCAGTGGTTTGCCTGTGCTTGGATGCCCCTCAGGGGCGTTGTATTGGCTTAACACATTGATACTCATACCTATAATACAAAATAGTGGTAGGTCAATGTAGTGAATGAGATAGTACTGTAGATTGATGATTTTTAACCTCTGTAGAAGTTCATCAAGGTTGTTGATTCATTTTGGTGATCTCTGCAGCAGTCTATAGAGTGATTGCTGGCACATCACCACATTTTCTCTGTAAAGCTGTATTCTTTGGCTTCACATTACTATATTGCATGCATTATATCATATGAGAATATTATTACATAAAGATAACTACCACAATGTAAGGTAAGAATAGTAGGTGAACATAATAGTCAATAAGACCTATGTTTATAACTTACAACGAGTGCTGTTACTGAACTGATTTGTAATGTGGACACAGCAAATGTATGTTTTAGACTTTATAAATGTTTTCAAACTTTTTTTAATTTTATGAATTTATATAATCTGATGTTTAAGTCATTTCAGACTTGGAATGTTATTGTATAGCTAAGTTGATCTATAGAAAGAATATATGGGATAAAGGACCCCCTGCCGTATATTATAAGGATAGGGGGACCATCAGAATAAGGGCTTCAGACTGGCTGCCCTATATATAGTGGAAATTCTGATGTTCTTTTTTTCTGTCTGTCACGGACAAATAAAATAGCGACCCCAACAACCTGGAAGAGCACTCGCAGGGTATGGGGCCATTAGTTTTATGTTTTTCAGGAACAAAGACCCACTTGGGCAGTTGCTTATGAAAATCAAAAGAATTTAGTGCTTGTATGCCTCAAAGACAGCAGCCATGCACCAAACGTTCTGTGTCTTCACAGGAGCTCCAGCCACTGCGGCTCCTCTGAAGTCAAAGAGATCCCTGCGGGGCCAACGGTGATCTCTTAATTTGGCAGGTGGCAGTCCGGCTGAGTAGGCAGAAGCAAAGGCCTCTGCTACCCTGATAGATGGCAGGCCGCCCAGTGGGGGGCTAAATCAGACCGATTGTTATTGCCCAGTCATGGGTAACATAATGGATACCCATTTAATTATAGGGAATAGAGGTTTTGTTAAGTACTTCTTTCACTTTTCTTTGATTTAAAAATGTTGGCATGATTAAATTTCTATTTGTGTTTAGAATTAAAGTGTCCGGTGACTCCCTCTCATTTCTTTAATTTGTGCAGCTGCGTTGGTTGTGCCTATCCATCATCTCTCAAGAACAGCTTTGCCTTTGGCCTTCTGTCAAACAGAGAAAAACAGAACCTACCTTGGCTAATCACTGATCCCTCGAATGACTATGATCTGGAAGGAGATTGCCTTTTATGCTATGCCAAAGGCGCATCAAGAACCTTGCAAAGTTGAAACAGGGTAAACGGTGCTTTAAGTATCTTCTACACATGCACCTTCCCCTGGAAGTAAGCAAACTTGAATTTTCTTTATGTTTGAGCCAAATTAAATTAGCTAAAAGGAAAGAGTAAGATATGTGTCACATATCTTGACCAGGGCCACTGGTATTATCCAATTCTGCGGACACAGCGATTTCTGCATAATAATGGATTGGTCACATTTGCCACATTATCCATCATCTGCCACATAATATGCAGATTTTAACAAAAAAATGTTTTTGTTTCTAGATTAAACGGATCAAACGTTACAAAAAATATGTTGACGGGTTCCTGCGCAACTTAATTTTTCTGATAAGGTTGACTAGTCATCTTTTATTTACTAATTGTTGTATTTGGGTGTTAACGTGGTACTACTTATGGTGAGCTCTTTTTTCAGACCCTGTTACCAGGTGTAAAAAAGACTGCATAATAAGTAATGCTATCACAAAATGCGCCGCATTATGCTGCATAATTTGCTTTTTCTTGTCGATTAAATTATTCAACCTTGCAGCATCATTTGGTCTTCGTCTGCTGCATAATTCCAGTGGCCATGATCATGAACTTAAGACATATTCATCCAATCACCTTCAACATATAAAAGAGAAAGACGTCTCTCTTTCTCCCAAATTTATCAGATAATTGAGAATATATTTTTGGGGGTTGTACTCAGAATAATGTCTCAATATAAGAGGCATCCTAGAAATATGGCAAACTCTCTGTCATTAAATGAAGGAAACGTAGCCTATTCGTCAAGTGCCTTTTCTTTAAAGCTATTTTTGCACATTTTGTTACAACCATAAATTTTCAATGTCCAATTTAGCAATCCGTGAATTTAGATAATAGGTAAAAAATTAAGGTTGTACATGTTTCATCAATAAAACTGCTTTCCAGATATAATTTGCAAAGGAGCTGTGAAAATCTTGTTTAAATAGTGAACTAGTTGGCTCTAACTACAAGGCTATTATCACCCTGCCAAGGTCCAATCACGACAAAAATGTTTGAGAAGTAGCATTGTTTGAGGAAAGCAGATAACAGCAGCACTTATTAGTGTTAGCTCATGGTCTGCTTCCCTTTGCCAAAAAGCATAATTTAATAATGGAATCACATTACAAACACATACCCACATCAGAAGATCAATTGTAAAACCACTGTATGTATTATTAAATCAGGATAATCCATGGGCTATTTGATTAGATAGGAAAATCTGAAGGTAGCAATTTAAGAATGATCACAACAGTGAGGTCTGATTGTCTTTCCAGTGTTAGCAAAATCTGTACGCCTTAAACTTGTAACTGCTTTTCTCAAGTAATATAATCTTTGTTCCATTATTATTCATTCATTGAAAATTTGCCTCATATGCGGACATGAAATGAAGGAGTCATTATAGGCCTTTCAAAAAATGTATTAAAGATCCACTAGAATACTTCCATTGTGCCCCCTAAATGTGTTGTGCGGAAATTTAATGCAAAGGTTTAATCAGATTTGTTGTACAAATATAAAACAAAACTTAGACAAGACTGTAACTTTATATTGGCCTGCTAAGAATTTTGAATTTATTGGACAAGGTGATGCCAACTCCAATTTGTATACGACACGATGGTTCAGAGTAGATGGGTCTCACCAAAGATAACAATAATGGATTTATACGCTATTTCAGGAGTTTATTTCACAAAAACAATAAATTAGCTCGACAAGTGCTACAGTGTAATGTTAATACTAACATTTTGGATCTAGTGACTTCTGGTCATATATATTGCTGCTTGTTTGGGTATAGTCAGTATGTTAAATATGAGTTTTTCTGTAAACTGTGCCTGCTTTACTTACAATGAGGAAATTCACAGAGTATGTGTAAGTTTGGTGTGCATTGTGCGTTGCACACCATAACAGGCGTCTTTTGGGGGATTTTCAATGTTGTGCTCGCTGAACCATAACTACTTTAACTCTTGTTTGTTCAATTAATTTGATGTTTTATTATGTACCACATTCACATGCCATGTATCCATTCTGCTCTATTCACACCCTTTAGCCAAGGCCCTGTTCCCACCCCTCCTAGACCGAGGGGGTTAGTTGCTGGTCCTGCCTAGCTTTATACTGGTAGTGTAAGGCTAAACTTTGAGAAAGTCTTTGCGAATGAAACACTTACTTCCCCTTTGATGGCTCTGCTCAAAACTTGACATGTTCAAAAGAAAGATAAACTTTCTAGATAATTGCTAAATTTTGTGCGTATGTGCCAAATGTATTTATGAATGAACACTTATTTGAAATGGAAATCTGACCCTCCATCATTGATGGGCCTACATGAAATTGAGACAAAACAAGAGCATGCTAAATATGGAAAGTCTCTGCCAAATGTCACTTAGTTACATCAAACAATTTCAAAGTTATTAATATATAAAAAATATTTGGGCCTCCATCTTTTACCTCCACTCTTCCAATTGCATCTGCGTGATACCTGCACGACATACATTGGGAGAAACTTGGTAACTGCCTGACACATTTGATGCAGATTCATAAAACAGAATTAAAGTTCTGAGTAAAGGAAAATGTTATTGTCCTCTTGCAACTTTGTCCCACCCCCACCTTTGAAGGATTGGCAGAAAACATAACAAACCAATGTAAAACCAATACTTTCAAGCTTCTGCCCATTTTTGCGCACATTTCGACCTTTCCCCTTTTACACTGGGCCCCCTTGATGGATCTGAACAACCTTAAAAACATCAAGAGAAATCTAAACAGGCTAAATATCTTCCAATTTATGTGACTATCCATCAAGCCTTGACTGAGGGCCTTTTTACAAGTTCGCCGGGCCAACCGCTGAAGGACCCCAACAGCTAGGAGACCGCTGCGCCCGTGGCCTTTTGACCACTGTGTTATGAGTTTGTTGACTGCGTATGTGTCAAATGCACACATATGCATGAAATATGTGGAAAAATACCACCTATCCATTGCCGGAGTCCGACCCATATGTTGGCAGTCCTGGTAATGGGTACATGGTACCAAAGCACTTACCTGTATTTTGCAGAAGACAGGGTCGTATTCCTCGGGGTGAGGAAGCTGCTGTGGGATCCATGTCAAAATCGGCTTGGAAGAACTGGATAGGGGTGAGTATGCACCCTAAATCCTTTGCTTCCGCTGACCTTTAGGAGGCGGTCCGACCGCTGTGGTCGGCTCATTGGGAAATCAATACGTAATATGGATGGCAGTGTTGCACCTCTGTACTGCTCAATGGAGTCTGCCTTCCCCCGACCACGACCCCGGTGGTCGGCGGTGTGCTGATGGTGCCTTTAGTCTAGCTGCGGTCTTCGCAAAGCCAATCAGCCCAACTCGTAATACGGCAGATGGCTCACCGCCATCAGACTGCCACCGCTGGGTTGGCGGTCCAAGGACCGACAAACTCGTAATAAGGCTCTAAGGGGCATATTATCAAGGGGCTTTATCTCCGCTTTTTTGGCTTTAAAAGCCAAGAAAGCGGAGATAAAATTATCTCCCTATTACCAAGCTGTCGCTAACACCAGTTAGCGACAGCTAGTAGGAGATAGCGACCATCTTGGGCCCCACTTTGCATGTCAGTGATATTTATCACTAATGACATGCAAAGTGGGCGTGCCAAGATGTTAGCGACTGTTAACATCGCTATCTCCTATTACCAACTTTTGGAGATATTCGCGCTAAGCGCGAATATCTCCAAAAGCTAACACTTGCCCAGGAGCAGTTCTTAGCCATGTTATCCAATGGGAGGTGGATAACATGGCTAAGAGCATTTGCTCGATAATGCATGAATATCGCTGACTTTTCAGCGATATTCATGCATTGCGGCCGTTTTTTATCGCATTTGCGATAAACCTTGATAATAGCAAGGTTTATCTGCGATAAAAATCGCCGATTTGCGGCAATACTTTTTGTCTCTAAATAAGTTAGAGACAAAAATTATCTCTATTGGTTGGTAATATGCCCCTAAGTTATTGGTAAATCAAAAATATTTTTGACCTCACCCCCTTAACTCTTCCCCCTCAAGAAGGTCATCACAAAATACTTGTAACTTACTAATGGCCTACCACATTTGATGCAGCTTCATCCAGCTGCAATAAAGTTATTAGCAAATTAAATATGCATTGACCACCTTTATCTTTGCCCCTGCCTCTTGATGGATTGGCAGAAAATATGACATAGCAATAGAAAAGTATTTCTTTCAAGCTTTTGCCAAATTGTGTACAGAATCACACAATGCCAAATGTATTGGCTAATAACCACTTGTTTGCCTCCCTCCTGTCTAAACTGGGCCTACGATGGATCTGAATGAATCTGAAAATACCAAGAGTGATCTCAATTACTTAGGGATCTATTATGATGACGGGCAGATCGCCACCGCCCACATGGTGGTGGTGAACCGCCCAACATCATCCCCCGCCCGCCTCCGATTTCTAGGGACAGCGGCGGACGGGAAGACTGTCCGCCGCTTTTCCGCCCGGTCAACGGGTCGACAGGGCGGAAAAGGGTTGCATATGGTGGCGGTATCTGCTAGACACCGCCAGCCGTATTACGATGACAGCGGGAAGCAGCCTTTCTGTGGCGGCGTTGCCGCCACGGAAAGGCATGCAGGTTCCTGAGTTGTGGGACCGTTGCGGGCCCCCAGGGTGTTGGGGGGTGGGGGGGACACATGGGGGTACCTATGGTACCCCTCTGCATTTGCATGGACGACGTGGCAGGCACACGAGGTGTCTGCCACATTGTGCATGCAAATGCACAAATGCCTTTTTTGAATTGCAGCGGGTTCTGCTGACAGCACCACCCACCGCAATGCAAAAAATGCGGGATGCGCCTGCCAGTGTGGCGGGCACATCCTAATTGCCCTTTCGGGACTGCCGCACCTTTAGCGGGCGGTTCTATTTCCCGGACGATGTCCGCCCGCCATCATAATAGACCCCCAAGTGTCTGCCAAATGTCATGCGTATTTCTCAAACCATGCTAATCAATTCAACATATGGCTTTTCAACTAACAAGCTATACCAAAGTGTTACCCTTTAAGCCTACTAGGCACATTTTCCAAGCAGTAATATCTTAAAAACTACTGAATAGATTTACACCAACCTAACAAAAGCTCACTTTGTAAAGTTTGACTTTCATGCCAGATTTGGTGTAAATGTGTTCAGTGGTTTTGGCAAACAAATTTTCCTATAGGCGCTAAAATAGGAAAGCACATCTTTCATGATCAACCCTCTTCTCTTTTTTACTCTTAGTTGAATACCCTAATTGAGTGCCATAATTAGCGGAGATTAATCAGTGGGGACCAAAATTATAACTGCTGACCAAAAGTAACTAAAACATGCGCCTTTGTCGTAGACTGCTAACTACCCCACATAATACATCACTCATGACATGTTCTATGACATCACTGATAACATCACTGCAACATCTGAAATGTCAAAATTGATGACAAGAAGGTGCATGGTGAGGGCACAATTTATAGCTTCTATATTGCACAAGTTATATTGGATTTTTAATATATATATATATATATATATATATATATATATATATATTACACTCCAAATGCTTGTAGCGGGCACCAATAAGAGAGTAACGGACACTTCAAACGCTGGTTGCTGGTGCAATATAAAGTGCTTTTATTCTTTCATCAGTGCAATTCGGGACGCGTTTTGGCGATCCCAGTGTATATATATATATATATATATATATATATATATATATATATATATATATATATATATATATATCTCAAAATCACAGAGTTTGCCCCCATGGAAGAGCCGCCAGGTGGATTCGTAATGCACATATTTTAATGAAAAGCTGCAGGTACATTCAAATTGAGAACAGGCTCAGCAATCTTAATCGTCACCTTCGCCAGACGCGTTTCAAGTTTCCCCTTATTCATTGGCGTTCGGTTCAGCAATGATTCCAGGCAAACAATGGTGCTACTAATTATACCTCCGAACCTCCTCCAGTGGGTGTGGTCGCTCCTGCGGACTTGTGGTTCTGGTAGTTTCACCAATAGTAATCCTCAAGTGAGTTTTGCCCAGAGTTCGCTTTACTAGTTAATAAAAAACCCGGTGGGTGCAAGCAACAGTTCCGTTTGAAATGCACTGCAATTTTCCGCTTTTCCTTAGGGACTTAGTTGGAAAGCAAGGTAGAAGGCTGACACGTGTCACCTCTTCAACCCACTTGGGATTAATTGTGAACTATTTGCTGGATTTCAATTTATTTATTTATTTTTGAGATTTGTATTGCGCAACAAATACCCGGGGGTGTCTCGGCGCATTTGAAACTTCAAGGGACTGGGACCAGCTGATGGGATCATTGGTCGAACAACCACGTTTTCAAGGATCTGCGGAAGGCCATGAGCGTGGGACAGGTTTTGATAGCTATGGGCAGAGAGTTCCAGAGTCTGGGAGTTGCCACCAGGAAACGTCTGTCTCCCCAGGTAGAAGTTCTAGTACGGGGGACCGGTAGTACAAAGGTGGAGGCGGATCTCAACGACCTTTTGGGGGCATAGATTCTGAAGGCATCTCTAAGGAAGCGAGGCCCATTCTCATGTATGGCCTTATAGACAATACAGAGTGCCTTGAATTTGATTCTACTCCTGACGCGTAGCCAGTGCAGATGTCGTATGGCCAAGGAGGTGTAATGGTATTTAGGGATACCAAGAAGGACCCTTGCTGCCGCGTTTTGAACCGACTGCAATTTATTTAGGATTTGTTCTTGTGAGTTAAGAAAGAGGGCATTGCTGTAATCCATTTTAGAGAAGACCAGGGTAGTGATCAATGTTTTCCCTGCTGAGGCTGGAAGGTATGGAAGAAGTTTTGTAATTTTCCTCAGCATGAAAAAAGCGGATGAGACCACTGTGTTGACATGATGTTTAAAAGATAACTTTTTGTCAAAATTGACTCCCAGGCTTCTGACCTTGGCAACCGGGACTGGGGGAGGTCCCATTTGCTTTGGCCACCAAGTGGAAGACCAGTCCGGAGAAAGGTTGCCAAAAGTCATCACCTCTGTCTTATCCGAATTAAGTTTCAAGCAGTTCCCCGACATCCAGGAGGAGATGGCTAGCATCCCCTCCTGGAATTTCGAGGCAACTGCTGGTCCATCCCTATGTACAGCCAGCACCAACTGGGTGTCGTCTGCATAGGTGGTTAGAGACAACCCGTGTGCCTTTATGACCTCGCCAGGTCCGCTACATATATATTAAATAATGTAGGGCTTAACGAGGAGCCTTGGGGCACCCCGCAGGGCGAGGTGAAGAAGGGGGAGTAAAACTCCCCCAGCCTGACCGCCTGCGTCCGGTTGGCCAAGAAAGATGTAAGAAGGTTTTTGGCCAGATGGTTAACCCCCAGAGATGCGACACGGTCGATCAGTATGGAATGATCGACCGTGTCGAAGGCGGCAGACAGATCTAAAAGTATAAGGACAGCCGCCCCACCTTGGTCTAGAATGGCCCTAATTTCATCAGAGGCCTTTATCAGGGCGGTTTCTGTCCCATGGCCCTTCCTGAAACCATATTGCGTGTCATCCAGAAGTTGATGCCTGTTGATGAACTCCGAGAGCTGTTGATTCATAAGAGATTCAAAGATTTTCGCAGGGAAGGGGAGACAGGCAATAGGTCTATAATTGGCTGATTTTCCGGGTCAAGGGAGGGTTTTTTTAACAGTGGTCTAATGACTGTTTTTTTCCATATGTCTGGGTAGATCCCGGTCTGAAAAATGGAGTTACAGATATCCGTCAGAGGAGGCGTAATAACCTCTGATATGGAATTGCATATTAAAGGCGGACATGGGTCCAAGGGGGAACCTGACCTGATAGCAGTGGTAAGTTTACTGATTTCTTGTGCCGAAACCACTTGGAAAACGGAAAAAGAGGGGTTTGAAGAAGGAAACAGGGAATGGGCATGGGAAACTTCAGGACATTTGGGAGGGGAAAAAGTAGAGTATATTTTGGTAACCTTGGATGCAAAGAAAGTAGCTATGGAATTACAGAGATCTTGTGTTGCCTCAATGGAAGGGCCTGTGGGGGGATTAGAAAGAGAGTTTACAACTTGGAACAACTTCCTGGCTGAATTCTGAGCCGACTCAATTTGGGATGTAAAATAGGCACTCTTATGTGTAGCATTCGATCTTTTATATATTACCAAGGCATTTTTATAAGTAAGCTTCGCTATGGGACAGTAATGTTTTCACCAGTGTCTCTCGAGGTTCCTACAGTACTGTCTATGAAGTCTGAGGTCCTCGGTAAACCATGGAGCAGAAGGCACTACGCGATTGGGAGCAATACGTTTGGATGGGACCAGCTGATTGGCCGCCTCCAGGATCCATTCTTGATACCTTATGGACCCTAAACATGGGTCGGGAGAGGGCTTATAAGGGGCATTATTGAGAGTGGCAGAAAAACGTGAAATATCAAGGTTCTTCCAGGCTTTGATATTTTTAGGAACATGTGTTTTATGCTGAGGAGGATTAGGATTATGAACTGGTACGGTAAAGACAACTACGCAGTGGTCTGACCATACTAGTGGAAGAACAGTGCACAAGGAAATGTCTTGGTTGTTAGTGAATAATCCATCAAGAGTATGTCCTGCTTGGTGAGTGGGGCAGCTGACTAGTTGTCTAAGTCCCGCCGCTTGGAGATCAACAATTAGATGGGTCGTGTCTTTATCGGCTGTAACCTCTAAATGAAAGTTAAAATCTCCGAGAATAGTGAAATCACTGGATTCCAGAGATAGCTCTATAAAGTGATCTAAAGAAGCGAGAACGTGTGTGCGAGGACCAGGGGGGCGATATAGCAAAATGCCTTTAAAGGCTTGATTGTGGTTGAATGATATAGAATAAGCCAAAGCCTCACAGTCAGCATGCTGGATAGGTTCTATTGTGACGCGATATGTGGCTTTATGGATGATTGCTAAGCCACCTCCCCTGCCCACTGATCTGTCCAGTCTTACCACACAGAATCCATCGGGGGTGGCTGAGCAGAAGTCTGGACCAGAGGCCGCGTCCCCCCATGATTCGGTGATAAAGAGAATATCTAGTTCCTGGTCCATAATACACTCCCTAATTTCCAGATGGTGTTTGGGAAGGGAGCGAGCATTGATCAGTGCCAAGCGATACAATGGTTTATACTCCTGGATATTAAGAGGAGGGCTGGCAAGTGAGAAGGGAGAATGGAATGTGAAGCCACAGCCTGGGCAAGTATTAAGGTCTGACGTACAAGACGTAGGAAGTGGTTTTGTTTTACACCGTTGAGTGTTATTACCGGTGTTGAGATCCCGTAGATGTTTCGAGGAGTAGCGCAGGAAAGTATCAGTATCAGCACATAGGCTGTCTTCAAAACACATACAAACAGTGAGTCAGTCATTTATGCATCTATGTGCTAAGTAATACCCCCAACAAACCATACAGACCTTTACATATACATATATAAAACATATTTATTTTTCAGAAAGACACACATTCACTGGATGGTGTCATCAGTGATGTCATGAGTGATGTCACTGACCATGTCATGAGTGATGTAATATGTGACGTCATCAGCAGTGCATTGCACGCGCAAGTTATAGTGAGTCCAACTAACTATAACGTGGGAATTTCATTGGTTTTATGCGAGTAAAATTTCCAGCTAACTATAACTGGTGTGAAACCTATGGTTTTTTCAGTGAATTTAATAGGTTTTTTAAATGCTAATTCCTATCTATAACTGGTGTGAAACCTATGGTTTTTTCAGTGAATTTCATAGGTTTTTTAATAGCAAATTTCTATTGCTATCAAATATAATATTTTCTTTAATGAATCCTATATTGTATATTTATGTAATACTATTTTTTATATGTATATTCTTCTTTATTTTTTTTGCCCTGGTGCGCTCCCGGGGCGTGTACCGGGGAACGCCCCGGTCAGCGCAATTTTGAGGCGTGCCCCGGGGCGCGTACCGGGGAGCGTCCTGTTAGCGCTATTGCCGCGAACGAAAACATCATTGTGACGTATCGCGTAGCCGCGTCCGCGTGATACACACGGCGTAAGCGCGCCCGGAAGCACCCACGTGCATACGAACGCGCTACGTAAGCGCCCCGGGGCGCGCCCTGGGTCACGTAGCGTAAGCGCGTCGGGTCATGTGACCTGAAATTAACACTTTTTATTGGTTCAGAACAGTTTTGGTTTCCAAATGATGAAGGCCCGAGTCATGTGACCTGAAAATAACACTTTTCATTGGTTCAGGACAGTTTTGTTTTCCAAATGATGAAAGCCCCCACCTTTTTTCCTTCTTCTCACTTTGTCCTTTGACCGAGGAAGACCTGTTTGGAGAGCTATTCCCCATTTTGTACTTGAAAATGGCTTCAGTAGCAGCAGCAGCAGCAGCAGGAGCATCTCAGCCACCACCACCAAGAGGACCTCCACAACATCACAGTGGTGGAGATGAAGAAGAGGAGGAGGAGGAGGAGGAGGAGGAGGGGAGGAGGAGCTTCCTGCCAGAAGATAATACCCCATATAGGCCAAAGCAGCACATTATTTGGGAGTTTTTTTCTATCCCAATGGACCAGAAGAAAGTAAATGCGCCAAGGGTTACTTGCCTAATCTGTGGCACTGAACTTTCAAGGGGGAACCCTAACAAAAAATATTCGTTTGGCAATAACACCATGATTTGCCACATGCAACGCCGGCACCCTAACAACTATGCTAGAGCAGAGGTCCGAGAAATGGCCAGGAACCCTCCCCAATCTTCTCCGAGCACCTCCCAAAGTAAACAACCCACTCCATCGGGTACATAGGCAAGGGAGATGGTCCCAAACATACAACCTGGGTTTGCACAATTCAAATTTGTTTTTATTTTTTGTGGGCAAACAATTACTTATGGTGAGCAAAGCATTAAGCTCATCAACCGTGCTGGTGACAACCACGTGTGCCCCAAGAAACCTTAATTTTTTTCCTGTTTTTTTTTGCTCCAGTTGAGCTGTTTACAATTCCCTGTTTTTTGTTTGTCCCCATAAATATAACAAAAAAAATATAAAATTGTTTATAAAAGCCAAAAAAAGTACAAAATGTTACAAAAAACAATAAAAAAAATAAAACAACAAAAAGAATAAAAAAACAGTTCTTTTTAGAACTACCTCAAAAAAATGCTTTTTTTGAAAAAAAATCTGTCATTCTTTTTCCCCCCTGGTACGCTCCCCGGTGCGCGTACCGGGCGCTCCCCCCGCGAAAATCGAAAAGAAAAAAAAATGTTTTGGCCCGCGGGGCCCTTTTATGGCCCCCACATCAAACCTAGGGGGTCAGGGGGGTCTACCCTGCCCCCTTTTGGTCATTTCCCCCTTTGTTTTTGCCACCTCTTGTGTCTCGATCCTACCGAGACACAAGATGGCGGCCGCTCCGGACTGTTTGGAATGTTGACAGACACCCGAGAGCCAATCAGCTTTCCGCTCGCGTACTCACGTAGTGCACCGGTACGCGCCCCGGTGCGCGTACCGGGGCGCGCTTATAGATATATATATTTTTTTAACCTAAATTAATGAAAATCCACTGGAGCACATATCTTGAGACATAGCAAAGGCACATCGGGCTACCAGTCCCTACCATTTTGCCAAGTTTGGTGGAAATCCATTCAGCCGTTCTGGCTAAAAGTGAGTCCAACCGCCCTATGGAAATTAACATGGGGAAAACACGTTTTGGGACCCCCTTTTATCTCGGCCCCCACTTGACGAACCCCCCCCAAAACTTTCAGGGAAGGAGCGGAGCGGGCCATCTTCTTTGAGAAATTCGCGAAGATTCGTCCACCGGCGCCAAAGTTATTCCCAATAGAATGTTGCGGATTTCCTATGGAAATCAATCCTAACTATTACTACCTACTGGCGACCGCCAGTAGGTAATATATATATAATATCCACAAGTTTGTAGGCTCTTTTTTGGGATCAGTCCCGTCATCGGTTGGTGCAACGCCGGCCAGAACCCAGCGCCGGTTAAATTAACTCCTGTTTGTTTGCATATAAAAATTGCACACTCGGAGGCTGCATCCAAATTCACCAACATTTTATTCCCGCAACACTGCTACGCGTTTCGACACCGTGGTGTCTTGATCACGCAATACATTGCAGTATAACACACCGTGCCTAAATGCATTGTTTCACTTCCACAGTAGAAATAGAAAAGGGGATTAAACTGGTTTCATAACAACCTCCTCCTCCTATTGTATACACATATTTTTCCGCCATTTTGAAGTGGTGTAAATACATTATAAATCACATTCTTTTCTTCATGTGCTTACAACTCATATATTACGAGACAGTAATTCATAGTCTATTGACATGAAAGTTCAATGAAATCAATTCGCTTTGAACAGAAAGGAAACGGGTAAACAAGTAAACTTCACTGTACTCCCCGAACTCTAGATTTGTTTTGGTATTTATCCAAGTAGGAAATATTTTGCAACTATATTAGTCACCTACGTGGCTATTCATTTTAAACCATATATAAGGACCTTAATTCTGTCGGACTAGTGCCTGTCATTCAACCACATGTGTTGATAACTTTAACAACCATGTATATGTTGACCATTTACCTGCTTTCGGACTAGTGCCAAAATACTGTCTCTAATATAGAACAAATACAATTTCATTTATAGGATACGGAGGAATAAGGATACATTTTCAGATCTAATAAGATTTATCAAATAACTCAAATATACTGTAGAGTATCACCAAAAAGTGCATGTATTCATGTTAAAAATAGAAAAAGTGCTCTGTTTCAGACGAAAAATAACTGGTGCAGAAAAAAGATATTCCAGACCCATGTGATGGGTTATACTGCAATGTATTGCGTGATCAAGACACCACGCTGTCGAAACGCGTAGCAGTGTTGCGGGAATAAAATTTTGGTGAATTTGGATGCAGCCTCCGAGTATGCAATTTTTATATGCAAACAAGCAGGATATATATATATATATATATATATATATATACATTTTTTTAATGTTACGACAGACGGCAAACATTGCGCCCAAGACTTCAAAAAACCAACTATGGCCAAACAATAGAGGCGTGGACAAAGAAGGAAGGCCAATAGAAACAGGTCAAAATCACAGAAGACGGGGAGGATGGAGGCGGGGCTAATAAGTGATATGGACAAGACAATCATTAATCTAATGGATGTAGTGTTAGACAACAAGGACAAAAGAATATTAAGCCTTGGCCTCCCATATTGCCCTGCAAGAGACTTCAATTATCCTAAAACCAGAGTGGATATATATAAAAAGTGTCAGGAAGTTGAAATCGAAAAAATTCCATGCATTACAAAATAAAGAGGCATACCCAACCACAAGTAAAGACACGACAAGCAAAGTGAGTGATGACAATATGCAAGTGACACAATCTGAAACCACCTTTAGCCAACAGATGGAAGAACTTTGGATGAATAAAGAACCACCCAGCGAGATTACAAATGAGGAATCACAAACATTGGGAACAATGGAATCCTCTACAACACAGAAGGGGATAAAAACACCTTTCAAGGCCAAATCCAAGTTCAATCCAGTCATGTTGCGCGATTCAATAGACATATTTCATGAGAGTGTAGTTGAACAAGTGAAGTCATTAAATTCAACTACTAAAAATAAGAGATGGAAGTTCAACCAACAAAATAATGAGTACAATTGACTCATGAAGAGACTGAAGTAGAACCACACATTATTGTCCGTAACTCCGACAAATAAGGGAACATTGTGTTAATGCCCAAATATGAGATCACAAAGGAAGCATATAAGCAATTAAGGGACGATTCTTGTAATTCCAGAAGTAACACCATGGAGGTTAAATCAATGTACACTATCTATCAATCCAAAATAACAACTTGGAAAAACAAAGGAACAATTACATCTCAAGTATTCAAATTTTTGATCAATCACCATCCGGTGATCCCTGCAATTTATTTCATCCCGAAGGTCCACAAGGATCCAAAGACACCTCCAGGAAGGCCACAAATATCGGCCAGAAATAGCGTGCTTGATCACACTTCACTGTACGTTGACTTTTTTATCCAGGATGCAGTAAGATCTTTGCCCTCATATGTATGTGATACATGTGATTTTTTTGAGTAAACTCAAGGACTTCATTTGGAAACCTGATTACTTGTTCATAGCACTTGATGTTTGTGCATTGTATACCAGTATTCGACATCATGATGGCTTAAGGGCTCTAAGATAATATCTGGAGAGAAACGAAGAAATGACTACCAGACAAAGGGAAATGTTGATTGTAATGGTGGAGTTTTGCTTATCAAACAACACATTCAGGTTTAATAATCTACTGTACAAACAGATCAGAGGTGTGGCCATGGGGGCCAGCTTCTCCAGCTATGCATGTTTGCATATGGGCTGGTGGGAGGAGCTGGTCCTCAAAACCCAACACAGACAGGCAATGACAAACAATGTCAAAATGTGGTTGCGATTCCTCGACGACCTGTTTGTGGTTTGGGAGGGTGACAGGCATGGGACCAGTGACTTTGTGATGGCATTGAATACAAATGATTTAAATTTGCAATTCACCGCAAACATAAGCGCAACAGAAGTAAGCTTTCTAGACACAATGATTTATGTGGATAATAACAAAATTGAGTCTAAACTATTCCACAAAGAAACCGCGGGGAACTCAAGTCTATATGCGAGTAGTTCCCATGCCAGACACCTAATAAATAGCATCCCCTACGGGGAGATGCTACATCTGAGGCAGATCCACAGCAGTGAAAAGGACCTTAGAGAGGCGCAGGCTACTAGCAGAATCAGATTCCTTGAGAAGGGGTATTCAAGAAAGATAATTGACAGTGCTATCTTAAAATCTATGCGCTTTGATAGATACCAGTTGTTTACATCAAAGCAACTAGGGCCAGGAACTGAGCTGCTTCAGCATACAAACAGCGAGGCAGCACCACAAATGGCAGAACAATTCAGGTTCATTATTCAATATAGTCAGCAACACAGGCAGATCAGATCTATAATGACACAGAACTGGCCCATGTTGTTGAGTGACCCTGTCATTGGTGGGATATTACCTACGCGACCCTCTATCACGTACAGCAAGGGACCTTCAATGCGGGATGAATTAGTCAAGACAAGCCCTGAGACTATAGATACAACAAGTTGGCTACAGACACACAAGGTTTTTTTTAGATGTAAAACATATAAAGCGTGCCAACAAGCAGAAAATAGATTAACATACACGACACCATTCAGTACCAGAAGTGTCAAGATAACCTAACTCTTAACATGCAAAACAGAATTTGTGGTGTATGTTTTAATCTGCCCATGCAACCTACATTACGTAGGAAGTACCAAACTACAGGTGCATAAACGTATTTTACAGCATATAAGGGCGATTAACGATATGGATAACACCTATCCGGTTGCACGCCACTTTAAGAGTAGCCATGGGTCTAAAAGTCAGGATCTTAAGTATTTTGTGATTGATTGTGTCCCACCGAGCAGGAGAGTGGGAGACAGAGAACAACGCTTGCGCAAACTTGAAACGAGATACATTCTGGAATTAAATTCCAAACATCCAACAGGACTGAATGTGACAGAAGATTTATATACTTGCATGTAAAAAGAATGGACAGTGGAATATTTGAATATCTGAGGTGTTAACTATTTGATATGAATTATTTATTATCTTATTGATCTTATGGGAGAAGTTTTATGTGCAGAGATTTTAGCCGATGTTTTAATATAATTTAACAAAATTGATGGTTTTAATGACGAGGTGTGTACATTTATAGGTATTTTACCGTGATTTTAGTAATTATTGTGATTACTTTTATACATTATTATATTTATGTACATTGATCATTGCTACAAGAACCGTGATTACAAACATGGTAATTATTTAAAATATCATAGCGAACTTTGCACAGAGGATGACCCATAAGGATTTTTAAGTGAACATGCCACACAGGCACTTTTGAGAACATGGTTAGGATATGTACAAATCAATCAAATATCTAATCGAGGTAATTAAACACCCGCAGAGAGGCATGCAAATAGAAGATCTAGAGGTATTTACATCAACACTGCGTGGTATGTCCATGAAGACTGAGTAAATTTGGATAGTCTTCATTTGACAGTAGCCAGGACCATAGAACCCCATAGGGGGCAGAAAATCATAACCATGATCCATCCTTAATTGACGCTACATCAGATAACCAGCTAAATATGCAGAGAGAAGACCACTGTCATAACATGATAAACAAAGAGGACACCCACATTACTAAAGAGTTAAGCTAAATGAAATGACAAGAAACAGCACTCCAACCGCAAAGTAAAAAAGCACAATCGTGATTTTAAACAAAATGAATCACTGGTGGTCACAATTAGGGTTATCAGGCACATAGCACTTTAAACGTGATAAGGCACTTTTTTCAAAATAAATAAAAATCATGCACAGGGTACACGACAATAAAAACAGTAGGTAGGAGATCAAGGGATAACATACATTCTATGCAATAAATGTATTTGCCAGTGGAGGTTTGCACATGTGATGAAAACATGGAACATTGCACACCAAAGCGATTGGGGATTTATCCTGTGTATTTATTGAGATTGAAACTTTCTTTGTATATATATATATATATGTAGGTATCTTATGTAAACTAAAAATGGTAGAGGATTTTTACCAGCAATAGAGAGTATTGTTTCTATGTTTACAGCATACTTTGCACATGTGACCACTTTTAGACTTGCACCAAGCACTTTAAATACGTTAAGAAAATGGCGAACTAATGTCATGTGATCAAGGCTCCTGTGAGAGCTGAAATGTGTTATGCCGCCAAGCACCGAATAAAGGGTTGAATTTTGCACCAAACCGTGGTCCGGATCCGTTGTTTTGGAAATCCATTCATGTTACGGGTGTAACTGGATATATATTTATCTATCTATCTATCTATCTATCTATCTATCTATCTATCTATCTATCTATCTATCTATCTATCTATCTATCTATCTATCTATCTATCTATCTATCTATCTATCTATATGTATATATATATATATGTATATGTTTTTTCTGGTTGTCATCTGGAATATTAAATAGGGAATATCGCTATACCCTATTTTTGTAGCCAAAATATCAAGGACAACTAGTAGGTAGTTATAGTTAGGACTTATTTTCCCTAGGAAATCCGCAACATTCTATTCCCATTAACTTGGCGCCGGTTGACGAATCTTCGCTAAATTTTCAAAACTTTTGGCCAGCTCTGGTCCGCTCCTATCCTGAAAGTCTCGGGGTGATTCGTCAAGCAGGGGCCGAGGAAAAGGGGGGTCCCAAAACATGTTTTCCCCATGCAATTTTCCATAGGAACCTTTAGTCGCAGCTACAGCCCGAACTGCTGAATGGAATTACACCACATTTGGCATAGAGGTAGCCCTTGGTTCAGAGTCATGCCTTTTGGTTAAATGGTGTAAATCCGTTCAGTAGTTGCTGAGAAAATCAAAAGTAAAATCACATGTATATCCATGGCCGCGGTGGATCCACGCACCCTGAGCGCACCCTGCGCGCACCCTCCCGCTCATGAGCTGCATGCTAATTGGCTGTCAACTGGCTGTCAAAACTCCAAATCAGGAAGTGTTGGTAGAACCGAGGCACAAGAAATCCTTGAAAGAAATGCGCAAAACACAAATAGGGGGCAGGGTAGAAACACCCTGACCCCCTAGGTCTGCTTAGGGGGTCCCACAAGGACCCCCTGGGCCCATAAAAGAGATATATATATTTTTTAAAACAGGAAGATGCGCGCAAGGTGCACGGATCCTGTCGATAAAAAAAGCGTGGGCTCCCGCACTTCATTGGTAATTAGCCCCCGGGGGGCCAAGTCCCGGGGGCAATATTATGTGAATATAGAAGCCCCGGCGACCTCCAACCCCCCGGGGCTTCTATATTCATGGGTGGGGGCTCAAAGGCCCCCCCAAGCCCCGGGGACCACCACCCCCGGGGCTTCTATATTCATGGATGGGGGGCTCTAAGGCCCCCCAAGCCCCGGGGACCGCCACCTCCCCTGGGCACTAAGTATTCTAATTCTAATTAGGGGGTCCGTGATGGACCCCCTAGACCCAGGGACCACCACCCCCCGTTGTGGGAGGGGGGCCACACGTCCCTCCTCCTGGAGCCGGTCAAGTCCCTGGGAACCGCCACCCCCCAGGGCCAGCTCCTGCAGTACCCCGGGGTGCCCACCCCCAGGATACTGCTGTTTGCTATGGCAGAGTGGGAGCCGAGGCTACCGCCCTGTCTTGCAAACTTGTTTGGATTTTGAAATAGAGAGCAGGGAAACCTGCTCTCTCTTTCAAAATGCAAACCATATTGCTTTTCCACACGGGGAGTTGCATGTTAGCAGCTCCCCATGTGGAAAAGCAATGCCGGCTCCCGAGGGATGCGGGGAGCCGGTTGGGACTTTTTTTTTTTTTTTCTTTTTTTCTTTTTTCCTTTCCTTCCCTTCCTTTCCCCTCGTCCCTCTCCCCTTCTTTCCTCTCTTTTTCTTCTTCCTTCTTTCACATTCACTAAGAAAGAAAAAGGAGCAATAAGTCAAGATCCCAAAAAAAAAAAAAAAAAAAAAAATCAATCTAAATGGGTGGATTTAATCCTAATTTCCACCTCAGAACTGGAGACCAGATTGATTCGCCCAGCTTTTTCCATTTACTTCCTCTTGTTGAATATATGGCTCTTTCGAAACTAAAAACAGCTAAAAACCGAGCTAGCCACATCTGAAAGCTTGGTGGTTCAGCTTCTTTCCATCGAGCCGATAGAATAATTCTAAGCACCGCAGTGCCTATAAATAATAGATTTTGCTCACTTTTTGATAGGGCGATTGAAGAATCATATCCAAGAATAAACAATGAATCTGTCTCTGGAAGATTATGGCCGAACAGCACCTCCCAAAAATTAGCAATCATTTGTTTAACTTGACTAAGCTTGGGGCAGCTGCTTAGCATATGTATTAAATTGGCTGGTCCTTGTGAACATCTTGGACAGAAATTGTTCTCTCTTTTACCCCAGGAGTATAATTTAGCGGGTGTATAGTAGAGCTCAAAAATAGTTTTGTATGTTTGAGCTTTAAGGTTACTGGCCCTAAACAGTCGTTGGCTCAGCTCAATACTTTTATAGATATCAACATTTGGATTGCTAAATTTAATAGCCCAATTAGATTCAATCTTTTCCAGATCATCTTGCAGATTTACAAGAAGAAGGTTATATATAGCCCCAATTCGTGTGCTAGGCCTATTAATGACCTCCAACAAGTCTATTTTTCCTAGCCCAAGGGTAGATCTTTTCGCCTTAAGGTTTGTATATAATTGAATATATTTAATATAGTCACCATTGGAAAGATGATATTTATCCTTTACATGTGAAAAAGTGGTTTCTAAGCCATGTATCAAAAAGTCTTTGACACGCAGGATCCCAAGTCTCTGCCATTTTCTTGCTATGGTATCGTTCGAAAATGCTGAGAACGCTTTCATATGCCATAAGGAGGTGTATCTATTCACATTACTAATATGCAAATGTTTAGCAACTTTGCCCCAAACCTTAAGTGCACCGTTTATAACTTCATATTTTCGATCATGTGAATAGCCTTGTGCCTCCTTCTGTTGTAAAAGCAATCCATTGGCCACATTTCCCAATAATAACTCATAAATTGAGGGTGGAGTATTATTATTCATAAAGGGTGTTGTTTGTAAATTAAAGCTAATCAATGGGGTCATTTGTTTAAGGCGTGCAGCCCAATAATACATACTAATATTGGGTATTGCCATCCCACCCCTTTCACTAGGAAGCGACATTAATTCATAAGACCTTCGAATTTTGCCATGTTGCCAGATAAACTTAATCATAAGGGATTCAAGAGTTTTCAGAATCTTAAGGTCAATAGCCAATGGTATTGCTCTAAACAAGTAGAGGCATTTAGGGAGTATATTCATCTTTAGAAAATTAGCTCGTCCTATAATGGTCAGATGAAGTCCATTTACTCTATCCAGATCTTTTTTTATACATTGGATTAAAGGGTTATAGTTATAGTTAATTAGAGATTTAATAGCGGGAGTGATAACAATTCCTAAATATGTAGCACTTACTGCTTTTCTTTGATCGTTATAGTCAATGTTGTCCGTACATAGTACAATGCCGGTTGGGACTTTTTACAGTAAAATTAGGAGTTGCGCATCCAGCACGGCACTCAGCGCGGCCCCCTGGTGTGCATGCATTGGGTGCGCGACTCCTAGCGCGTTGGTTGCACGACTCCTAACGCATTGGGTGCACGACTCCAACTAAAAAAAAGTTATATTTTTCAGATATATAGCAATCTTATGTTTTTAGATCTTGGGTGGCTCTGAAAAGAGCCCTTGTGTTTATTGAGAGATTTTGGTACCTATAAGTTAGTACCTATAAGTAAGTACCTATGCAGAGTCTAAAGTTGACGAGGAAGACTCTGTTACCCTCATCTATAAAATATACACCATCTCTCCTATAGATGCCGTCCATATTAAAATGCAGATTTTTGTGGTAAATGGACCCCATCCTATAATCTCGAAGATAAGCAAAAACAGCTTCATTGACATGTTTCCTAGCTTTCTCAATCTGTGGACAAAATTGATTGGGCCAGTTCCATTTCTGTCTTTGGCATATGTTAGAATAGACAAAGGCAGTTTGGGGGAAAAGTGACATCAATTCTCCAAAGGTGTCCTTCATAAGCATTTCCAGACCTACCCCAGTCAAAGTGCCTAGGTCATTGCCACCACAGTGCACAATTATGAGGTCAGAGTGTTGGAGATGCAAAAAGGATTTAACCAATGGCATCAATTGGTGCCACTTTAATCCTCTCTGACCAATCCATTTAATGTCTATATTTGGCAAAGCTAGGTCTTTGTCAATACCTCTGTTTTCTGCATATCTTTGGCTCCAATAAATATAGCTGTGTCCCACAATCCACACTCTAAGCATCTTGAAGGGAGGTCTGGATGCACTCAGAAGGTGTCTGTGTGTGAAATGGCAGTTTGAAAACTAAGTTTTTCTAAAATGGTGGATAAGATGCAGTTTTGAAGAAAGAAGAGAAATGATTGGCTGTTTGAGAAGATTATAGACTGAAAAGTAGGGTGCATGGTACTGTGTTTCAAAAGCATGTTTCTTATTGGTTAGTAAAAACTGTTTGAAAGGAACATTAGATAGGATAAGCTGATATTTTGAAAAGTCAAGCAAACTTGCTGTTTGGATTAGCAACATTGTGTGATGAACTTGTGACCTGTGTGTTCAGTTGAGTGTTCCATGAACTGTTACTATGGTAACAGGCAGTAAGCAGATTGGGGGTAGGGTTCAAAGTTATGTCAATTGGAATGGGTTGAAATGTGTAACCAATAGAAATGTCCAGATTTATCATAAATCATAAATCTGGATATGTGTGTGAATGCTGCACCATTCTCCAATTGGCGTAGCAAGCCTCAACAAGGAGAATTGTTTTCATTTCTCCTCATTTTTTTGCTTTCAATATATGCTGCATTGCACATCATACATTGAAGGAGAAAAATGCCTTCACTGATTGTTTTTGTGCAGGAAGTTGTGTCTTCCTGCACATAAACAAACTCCACACAACACAGATATCCTTGCACCATGGTGCAAGGGTACCTGTGTCACCACATGGCTGCAGTTTAAGCAGCAGTGCAGAGGGAAGCATAGACTTGCAACATATTTATGGGCATATGTTGCATCCCTGTACTTCGGAAGTACCACAGCACAATGCAGCTAAAGAGGTTACAGTGTCATGCTGCAGCACTTCCTTATAGTTCTGCACTTATACATTCACCATACACTACTAATGCATTCTTTCAGTCAATTATACACTATGCATACATTCAACCAAACGTTCACACACTATCATACAAATATAGCTCTTTTTTTAACCAGAGAAGTTAGTTTTGAAAATAACTTTTTTGTTTTATATTTTGTGTGCTTTTTTGAACAATTTTATGATTTTTACAACACAAATTCCTATGCACACAATACATCAATTCAATCGTATTTTGAACAGTCATCCAATAGGTTTAGTCTTAGAAAATAATATTTCGCTTCTTCTGTTTGAGCAATTGTTGTTCTTTATTGCCCAAAAAACCTTACGCCAGCCGACACGTGTTTCGTCAGAGTACAGAATTGCTCTGACTCTTCAGGGCTGGAAATAAAACAAAAATTGTACAAAGTGTTGTAATTCATGTCACTGTACAGAGTGACTATCACATACTAGGCAACAATTTTTCAAAGAAAAATATCCTTAGCTTATAGAAACAAAATTGTGATTATATGTAAACAGAAATTTTTACGGAAGTAGAGGTTTGAATAAAAACATAGGGTCCTCCTTGACCCATATACACGTGACCCCATTTGATCACAAGGTTCCGTATCACAAGTTTATCCTGCATATACTCTGCACTTCTGTAAGTAGCATGCACATGCTCGGAAAGTGAAAGAAAAGTGACAGCGACAAAAACAACCTACTATTTGAACCAGATTGCAGTAATGTTCACGATTTCATTTCATACACACATTGAGCGCAGAACGGACCGTTCTTACTGTAAAATGACCTTAGACTAATAGTTGAACACAAAATGATAAACAAAGTGCTCAGTGAAAGTGCCATTCCTTGGATGAGTGTGACATTTGCTGCGGTTACCGAAAGAAGCCGTCAAGAGAAAGTACCTCCACCTGTAAAGTAGTATGTGAGAACTGAGCATGTTAAAGCATATATAAATGCCAGCACATACCTTTCTTGAAATGATGGCGTAAATTGTAAATCCTATTAAGAAATATATGGAATTGGCTTTAAAATTTGAGAAATGGTTGTGAGTTAAGTATGAGACCATAGTATTGCCAGTTGGTCAAAGGATTGCTGTTACACTTACCACTTGACCGGTGATAATTCCAACCCGGTAAGGGTATCTTGCACGTTCAATTGATGTGGCTTATTTCGTGTATCTTCAGTGACTATGCACCCAGACCCACAGTCACAGTATCAGAATAGCCCAAAGATATAAGGGGAAGGAAAATTGAAAGATGTTTAAACATTCCAAAAAGTCAATGTGATAAGTACTCATGAAATGGAAAAGAGCTTAGCCCTAAACACAAAGTGGGTCGAACACGTACTGTCCCGGGGGACCTAATGCTGGTTCACTATCTGGAAATTATGGATTGAAATTCTGTTGCTTGAGGATAGCGATATGCTGGTGGTGTCCATTACTATGTAAGTTATCATTTGGAAACACGACAAAGTCTATCTCATGATGAGACTTAACTCAATCCTATCCGATGTAGTAAAATTAGAATAGACAAGCTTAAGAGAAACCTGTAGGTCGGGAATCAAAAGTGACTCGTGAATCTAATTTAAGCCTAATTATTGTTAAACACTCGATGGTAAAGTCTAAGGAAATAACCGCAGTATAAAAACTTGGATGGATTGAAAAACAGTTGCCAAAACACAGCTCACCTAAAACAGGGTTCGTGTTAATCAGAAGGTGGCCGTATCTGGGGCGCGTGATTGAAATATAGTTGATCCGTAAAGTCAGATCGTCAATGTCTGAAAAGATGTGTTAGTTTTACTTAAGGATATCATCCAATTATATATATGCATGAGGGCGTAATTAATCCGTGGTAACCGAAGAGAAATAGGTAAGAAACTTACTTATAAATAGGTGCTCCACAGTGGGTGAGAGTGTTTAACTGGAAAATTAAATTATCGTGTCTCGATATAAAGTCTGTATGTCCCTGGACCTAGGTATAAAGAATTAAATAGCAAAATTGTAACAAAGCATTATCCGAACTACCGCGATACTAAATCCCTGTCTGATGTAAACCGATGAGAGCAACATACCTTCATGTGCGCCCAGCCGCAAATCCGGCATTCTACCTTCACCAGTTTCAACGAAGTATGCGGAAGAGGAAAAAATTCCCGCGATTGCAGTGTTTTGAATCGTCCCTCCTACGTGAAAGACTAGACCTGCGACGCCTATTTCCAGTTGATTATAAACAATGCAAGCGGAAAGGGATAAAAACTAGGCAAATGATAGCAAAAATTGCGCGTCCGCGTTAAAATTTGAATAATAAGAAATAAGTTCTCTGTTATGTGTCCGCGTTAGAATTGGAATGATAAGAACTATGTTCTCTGTATATCCAGGTCGGGCATAACGGTCCAACCCGACAGGGAAAAAGTGCAGATGGAACTAATGTATATAAACCACGATAGCGACTAGTACTAGTAGGGCTAAGCACAAAATTTCAATAATCGTTGAAAAAGCTGATTAGTTCTCTATAATATTGAGAACCTGAAAAGATATTGTACATTCATGACTGTGCCGATGACAATGCACATAACCCTTTCAGCCAAACTCGTATATGGGGTCATGTTAGGGGAATTATGTATATGTAAAAGGCTAAACCGACCGGAAAGAACCTCAAAAGAGAAACAAATTTAATGTGAGATAAAAATGCCCCAAGAGAAATGTATTGTATAAAATGTATTGACAAAAATTTTGAAGGGCACACATTATTTTTAAACAGAAAAGGATAAGGCAAGCATAATGTCTCTCGATGATCTTATTCTCATGATCCGCCGAAATATACATAGATGCAGTTCAACAATAGTTCCTACCATGTAAAATCTCATCTATGTGTAGATACAGCTCAAATATAAACTCGTTATGTAATCCGGGTATCCTTCAGTAATGACGAATAGTATGTGTAGCAAGGCTAACTGTCACCCTGTGATACATTCTCCGTGACAGCTGGATAACTTGTACAATCATAAGCGTCATACATTAATCATACTCTTGGTTATGAATTTAGTATTCTCAAAAACATCTGTCGATCAAACATGTTGTATACATTCAAATCCATTAAATATACACTCTCCAATTGATACAGTGTTGTAGTGTATTATTAATGGTGCGTGTTTGTCGTATATTATACACATTAAGATGTACAGCCGTATGTTTCATAAAACCTGAATGTGTATTTATCCCAAGAAAAACTGCATTTCCGAATCACAATTGAGACCCCGTTTAACCGAATCCAAGCGCATTATCCAAAGGGCTTCCGCTCTGCGAAGTCTCAATTCTCTATCACCCCCCCTAGGGTTCTACTCTATAACTTCGATACCAAAAAATTTAATTTCCCTATGGGTGCTCTGCGCTGGGCAGAGTGATGCATGGATCGCTGCTGGATATCTTGGGTCTACATTTTTCAGAGCTCTTATGTGTTCTGTAATGCGTTCTTTCAGTGGTCTAATGGTGCTACCCACATATTGTTTGTTACATTTACATACAAGTAGGTATACTACATATTTTGTGGTGCAGTTAATATTCTATTTGATTTTGTAACCATGGTTGTTAGGTCCTTTAAACTCTCTAGTGTTGTGTTGGGCCCATTTGCACATGCTACACATTCCACATTTGTAAAAACCTAAGTTGTATGGTGTCATCCATATATTGATCTTAGATGTTTTAGGCATGGAGGGGCTAAGTCTGTTGCGTAAAGTCCTCCCTTTTCTGAATGTGATTAATGGCTGAGTGGGTATTTCTTGTGATAAAATATTGTCTCTTTTAAGAATTCCCCAGTGTTTGTTGAGTGTTTTCCTTAATGTCTGGTGTAGGCCATTATATTCAGTGATCATACGTACTGTTGTGGAGTCTGATTTGTTTCTTGTCACAACTTTTAATGTGTCTGCTCTAGTTGTCTGACTTATTCTATTAGATGCTTTCGATAATGTAGCATTATCATATCCCCGATTTTTAAACCTTTGCTCCATATCATGCATACAGGTTCTAAAATCTTGGTCTTTGCTACAATTACGTCTGGCCCGTAGGTATTCTCCATAAGGTATGGATCTGATTTGGTGTAAGGGGTGGCTACTGGCTGCATGTAATACGGAGTTACAAGAAGTGTCCTTTCTGAAAAGTCTGGTGTTCAGTGTGTTATTTTCAATATACAGTTCTATATCCAGAAAATTGATTCTATCTGTGCTTTGTTCCATGGTGAACTGCATACCGTACTTATTTTTATTTAGATATTCGCTAAATTGGTGCAGTTCTATGGCCGAGCCCGACCATATAAGTACTTATATGGTATGGCCGAGCCCGACCATATAAGTACTTATATGGTCGGGCTCGGCAATAGAACTGCACCAATTTAGCGAATATCTAAATAAAAATAAGTACGGTATGCAGTTCACCATGGAACAAAGCACAGATAGAATCAATTTTCTGGATATAGAACTGTATATTGAAAATAACACACTGAACACCAGACTTTTTCAGAAAGGACACTTCTTGTAACTCCGTATTACATGCAGCCAGTAGCCACCCCTTACACCAAATCAGATCCATACCTTATGGAGAATACCTACGGGCCAGACGTAATTGTAGCAAAGACCAAGATTTTAGAACCTGTATGCATGATATGGAGCAAAGGTTTAAAAATCGGGGATATGATAATGCTACATTATCGAAAGCATCTAATAGAATAAGTCAGACAACTAGAGCAGACACATTAAAAGTTGTGACAAGAAACAAATCAGACTCCACAACAGTACGTATGATCACTGAATATAATGGCCTACACCAGACATTAAGGAAAACACTTAACAAACACTGGGGAATTCTTAAAAGAGACAATATTTTATCACAAGAAATACCCACTCAGCCATTAATCACATTCAGAAAAGGGAGGACTTTACGCAACAGACTTAGCCCCTCCATGCCTAAAACATCTAAGATCAATATATGGATGACACCATACAACTTAGGTTTTTACAAATGTGGAATGTGTAGCATGTGCAAATGGGCCCAACACAACACTAGAGAGTTTAAAGGACCTAACAACCATGGTTACAAAATCAAATAGAATATTAACTGCACCACAAAATATGTAGTATACCTACTTGTATGTAAATGTAACAAACAATATGTGGGTAGCACCATTAGACCACTGAAAGAACGCATTACAGAACACATAAGAGCTCTGAAAAATGTAGACCCAAGATATCCAGCAGCGATCCATGCATCACTCTGCCCAGCGCAGAGCACCCATAGGGAAATTAAATTTTTTGGTATCGAAGTTATAGAATATAACCCTAGGGGGGGGTGATAGAGAATTGAGACTTCGCAGAGCGGAAGCCCTTTGGGTAATGCGCTTGGATTCGGTTAAACGGGGTCTCAATTGTGATTCGGAAATGCAGTTTTTCTTGGGATAAATACACATTCAGGTTTTATGAAACATACGGCTGTACATCTTAATGTGTATAATATACGACAAACACGCACCATTAATAATACACTACAACACTGTATCAATTGGAGAGTGTATATTTAATGGATTTGAATGTATACAACATGTTTGATCGACAGATGTTTTTGAGAATACTAAATTCATAACCAAGAGTATGATTAATGTATGACGCTTATGATTGTACAAGTTATCCAGCTGTCACGGAGAATGTATCACAGGGTGACAGTTAGCCTTGCTACACATACTATTCGTCATTACTGAAGGATACCCGGATTACATAACGAGTTTATATTTGAGTTGTATCTACACATAGATGAGATTTTACATGGTAGGAACTATTGTTGAACTGCATCTATGTATATTTCGGCGGATCATGAGAATAAGATCATTGAGAGACATTATGCTTGCCTTATCCTTTTCTGTTTAAAAATAATGTGTGCCCTTCAAAATTTTTGTCAATACATTTTATACAATACATTTCTCTTGGGGCATTTTTATCTCACATTAAATTTGTTTCTCTTTTGAGGTTCTTTCCGGTCGGTTTAGCCTTTTACATATACATAATTCCCCTAACATGACCCCATATACGAGTTTGGCTGAAAGGGTTATGTGCATTGTCATCGGCACAGTCATGAATGTACAATATCTTTTCAGGTTCTCAATATTATAGAGAACTAATCAGCTTTTTCAACGATTATTGAAATTTTGTGCTTAGCCCTACTAGTACTAGTCGCTATCGTGGTTTATATACATTAGTTCCATCTGCACTTTTTCCCTGTCGGGTTGGACCGTTATGCCCGACCTGGATATACAGAGAACATACAGCCTGATTCATGAAGCTAAATTGCACTCGCAAAGGGCCAGATTCTGAGAATCTGGCCCTTTGCGAGTGCGATTTTTGCATTTGGTATTCATCATCCCAAATGCAAAAATCGCTATTTAAGAATTCGCATATTTGCGAGGAATTGGATTTAAGGAATCTCTAATAGAGATTCCTTAAATGCAATTCATCAACCAAATAGAAATAGCGAAATCGCTATATTTGGTCTCAATTTACCACCAGGTCTGACTTGGTGGTAAATTGCGTAAATAGTGTAAAAAGCACGTTAGTGCATTTTTTTCTTTTGCATGTTACACACACACATGTCCTTTGGACATGTGTGTGCGCAACACCTGTTCAAATGTGCATTTAAGGGGTGCTACAGGGTGTCCTTTGGACACCCCTGGCACCCTTTAAATCGCTATCTGATTTGCGAGTAGCAAATTGCTACTCGCAAATAAGGGATACTCCCCATTCATTCCTATGGGCCTTTTGGCCCATAGGAATGAATGGGGAGTTATTCCTTTTTTTGCGAGTAGCAAATTGCTACTCGCAAATAGAGAACATGTAGGAATCGCTATTTATTTAGCAATTCCTACATGAATACCGTTATGCGTGTCCTCAATAGCGAGTCGCTATGATTCGCTATTAGGGCCACGCAAAACGGCCCGTACATGAATCAGGCTGATAGTTCTTATCATTTCAATTCTAACGCGGACACATAACAGAGAACTTATTTCTTATTATTCAAATTTTAACGCGGACGCGCAATTTTTGCTATCATTTGCCTAGTTTTTATCCCTTTCCGCTTGCATTGTTTATAATCAACCGGAAATAGGCGTCGCAGGTCTAGTCTTTCACGTAGGAGGGACGATTCAAAACACTGCAATCGCGGGAATTTTTTCCTCTTCCGCATACTTCGTTGAAACTGGTGAAGGTAGAACGCCGGATTTGCGGCTGGGCGCACATGAAGGTATGTTGCTCTCATCGGTTTACATCAGACAGGGATTTAGTATCGCGGTAGTTCGGATAATGCTTTGTTACAATTTTGCTATTTAATTCTTTATACCTAGGTCCAGGGACATACAGACTTTATATCGAGACACGATAATTTAATTTTCCAGTTAAACACTCTCACCCACTGTGGAGCACCTATTTATAAGTAAGTTTCTTACCTATTTCTCTTCGGTTACCACGGATTAATTACGCCCTCATGCATATATATAATTGGATGATATCCTTAAGTAAAACTAACACATCTTTTCAGACATTGACGATCTGACTTTACGGATCAACTATATTTCAATCACGCGCCCCAGATACGGCCACCTTCTGATTAACACGAACCCTGTTTTAGGTGAGCTGTGTTTTGGCAACTGTTTTTCAATCCATCCAAGTTTTTATACTGCGGTTATTTCCTTAGACTTTACCATCGAGTGTTTAACAATAATGAGGCTTAAATTAGATTCACGAGTCACTTTTGATTCCCGACCTACAGGTTTCTCTTAAGCTTGTCTATTCTAATTTTACTACATCGGATAGGATTGAGTTAAGTCTCATCATGAGATAGACTTTGTCGTGTTTCCAAATGATAACTTACATAGTAATGGACACCACCAGCATATCGCTATCCTCAAGCAACAGAATTTCAATCCATAATTTCCAGATAGTGAACCAGCATTAGGTCCACCGGGACAGTACGTGTTCGACCCACTTTGTGTTTAGGGCTAAGCTCTTTTCCATTTCATGAGTACTTATCACATTGACTTTTTGGAATGTTTAAACATCTTTCAATTTTCCTTCCCCTTATATCTTTGGGCTATTCTGATACTGTGACTGCGGGTCTGGGTGCATAGTCACTGAAGATACACGAAATAAGCCACATCAATTGAACGTGCAAGATACCCTTACCGGGTTGGAATTATCACCGGTCAAGTGGTAAGTGTAACAGCAATCCTTTGACCAACTGGCAATACTATGGTCTCATACTTAACTCACAACCATTTCTCAAATTTTAAAGCCAATTCCATATATTTCTTAATAGGATTTACAATTTACGCCATCATTTCAAGAAAGGTATGTGCTGGCATTTACATATGCTTTAACATGCTCAGTTCTCACATACTACTTTACAGGTGGAGGTACTTTCTCTTGACGGCTTCTTTCGGTAACCGCAGCAAATGTCACACTCATCCAAGGAATGGCACTTTCACTGAGCACTTTGTTTATCATTTTGTGTTCAACTATTAGTCTAAGGTCATTTTACAGTAAGAACGGTCCGTTCTGCGCTCAATGTGTGTATGAAATGAAATCGTGAACATTACTGCAATCTGGTTCAAATAGTAGGTTGTTTTTGTCGCAGTCACTTTTCTTTCACTTTCCGAGCATGTGCATGTTACTTACAGAAGTTCAGAGTATATGCAGGATAAACTTGTGATACGGAACCTTGTGATCAAATGGGGTCACGTGTATATGGGTCAAGGAGGACCCTATGTTTTTATTCAAACCTCTACTTCCGTAAAAATTTCTGTTTACATATAATCACAATTTTGTTTCTATAAGCTAAGGATATTTTTCTTTGAAAAATTGTTGCCTAGTATGTGATAGTCACTCTGTACAGTGACATGAATTACAACACTTTGTACAATTTTTGTTTTATTTCCAGCCCTGAAGAGTCAGAGCAATTCTGTACTCTGACGAAACACGTGTCGGCTGGCGTAAGGTTTTTTGGGCAATAAAGAACAACAATTGCTCAAACAGAAGAAGCGAAATATTATTTTCTAAGACTAAACCTATTGGATGACTGTTCAAAATACGATTGAATTGATGTATTGTGTGCATAGGAATTTGTGTTGTATATAGTCTAGGTGTTGTTTACGATACCTTGTAAAGGGTTCAGAGGGTTTCCCTTTTCCTGTGGCACCAATGGTAAACGTTGTCTCTAACCTAACAAGCTGTCAGAAACTTATGTAGAGCGCAAGTAGTCCCTGTCCATAAAACCCATTGCCTTTGAGAATATAATTTTATGATTTTTGGGGGGGTTTTTCAAAAGGAAAAAAAGAGAACTGGAG
The DNA here is from genome assembly GCF_964261635.1 of Lissotriton helveticus. Classification (NCBI taxonomy): domain Eukaryota; kingdom Metazoa; phylum Chordata; class Amphibia; order Caudata; family Salamandridae; genus Lissotriton; species Lissotriton helveticus. The sequence goes on from NC_136072.1 coordinate 584,662,978, forward strand.
AAACAAAACAATGAAATTCAGGAAAAAAACAAAACTCTAGCACCAATGGTTTTCTTGTGCTCTACAGATCAGATCTACGGACTGTTCTCCATAACACAATAATTTGTTGCACTTAATGCAGTGCACCTTCAGGTGACCAAATTGTGGACGTATGTCCATATGTTGATGTGAAGAAGACGTCCCGGAAGTACTTGGCACTGCAGGTGGAGGGTTTTCACAGAGTCTTCTGCACTCCTCATAAGCCAGGTTCACGGGGTGCAGTGTCTTCTGGTGCTTCATCATGCTGGCTGTTCCACAGGAGTATTTTATGGTAGGATCTCCTCTGGAAAGCACCCTCTCACAAATCCTGCAGGTCACTTTAGTTGCATTAACTTTTTTCTGGCCTTCTGGGATTTAATTTTTTTTTCAGACAACTGATGTATATCTTTCTGGACGTGGAGGCTCAGGAAGAAATTCATGATCTGAAGTGTGGTCCGAGTTTGATGATGGCTGCTGTCCTGAAGCCATTTTGTGCACTTTTGAAAAAATAGCACAAAGGAATGCAATCAAAAAAGGTTCTTCTCAGTTGAGAGTAGTTCCTCCAAAGAAGGTCTAAGAAGAGTGATTGAAATGGGTGGGGTCCTTCAATAGTTACAATAGGAAATGTTACGAACCAATCAAATCTTTTTTTCTTCAGGTCACATGAGGTCCGCGCACCGTGAACACAGGCAGCATGCACCCAACGCTACTTCTCGAAATTGAATTTAAAAGTAATATAAGTTTATTAAAAGTAAAAGTATATATTTTTACGATTAGCTTAGATATTGTCTTGCCCTAATATGTATAATAAATATATATATATATATCATTATTTGCATTAAAAAATTTCGCGGGAGTCGCGCACCTACAGTGTCGAACACATATGATGTCACACGGAATTGCGCGAGCGTCGCATTAAGTAATACGTATGTGTTGCATATGCGCCTGGTATCACGTACCGGTTGCATAGCGATCGCGCAGGAAAATACGTACCCATCGCACATCCTACGCGGATCCTACACAACAATCCTAAAATGGCGGCTAGGTTCCGCACAGTGATCGAGAAAGGTACGCTTTGGGTGCGCGACTCCCCAAAAAATAGAAAAATAAATAAATACAGTAATTAATATAAATATATTACAAAAAAATTAAACAAAAAAATCAATAGAATTTCAATATTTTAAAAAACATTTTTTCCAATTTATATTAAAAATATATAATGTAATTTAAAAAATAAAATATGTAAAAATAAATAGTTTTAAAAAATGTGAAAATCAGTATCAAAAAAAGTAAATATAACAATTATTACATTTAAAAATTGTCATTTAAAAAACCTTTGAAATTCACTGAAAAAACCATAGGTTTCAGACACGTTATAGTTAGGAATTAGCATTTAAAAACCCTTTGAAATTCACTGAAAAAACCATAGGTTTCAGACATGTTATAGTTAGAAATTAGCATTTAAAAAACCTTAGAAAATCACTGAAAAAAACATAGGTTTCAGGGTTGTTATAGTTAGCTGGACATTTCACTCCTACAAAACCATTGAAATTCCTCTGTTATAGTTAGTTGTACTAACTATAACTCACGTGCCCGCAATCCACTGCTGATGATGTCACATATTACATCATTCATGACATGGTCAGTGACATCACTGATGACATCACTGATGACATCATCCACTTGACAATCTGATACACCTCATCATACACTAGTATAACCTTTGAACACTCATTATAAATTATGGAGTACCATATTTGAAACCATTGACACACCAATACAATTTTCTAAAAACCCACTCAGTGATTCCTAGATCTACACACACACATCTAAACACTTACCTATAGATTTACTAAGACATGCTGACAAAGACAATAGAACACTATCAAAAATACTTATACACCTACATCAACATTACACACCAACATACATCATATTCATGTATACAGGCATCCTACTCACTTATACAAACAATTGATCATACTTACATTTACTAAGCTACACACTTATACAAACACCATTTCATGTATTCATATAGATAGTAACTCATGCTTAGTGTGTTATAAAATCACTATTACAAGTATGCAGTTATCCATACAGTCACTCATACAATCACTGAGTCTTATGTATACTTATTTATATACAACAACTATCACATACCCTGCCTTTTATATTTCTACTTTGTTGGACATGTATCATTGAGAAATATATTTACTCATCACTACACCCATAAAGACATTCACTCACCCAAACTACTGTTTCCACATGCAGTCTTAACCTCATATACCTATTAAATCAACTATTTACACATCTTTGGACAGTCACACACCTCCCACCCAACCACACACACATTCACTCTCCCATACGAATACTCATTTAACTAATCAATAACAAATATAGGGCCCGATTCACAGAACTAACTTAAGACAAAATCCTAAACTTACTACCATTTTGGTATTCACAGAAGGCACTTATTCATTTTGGTATTCGCAGAAGGCCCTTACTCATTTCGGTATTCACAGAAGTTAGGACTCCTAATTTTAGGACTCCTAAATGCCTTCTGTGAATACCAAAAGTCTTAAAGTTAGGATTTTTCTCAGTTTAGGAGTAGTAAAGTTAGGACTCCTAACTTTAGGACTCCTAAACTGAGAAAAATCCTAACTTTAAGACTTTTGGTATTCACAGAAGGTATTTAGGAGTCCTAAATTTAGGAGTCCTAACTTTACTACTCTTAAACTGAGAAACATCCTAACTTTAAGACTTTTGGTATTCACAGAAGGCATTTAGGAGTCCTAAAGTTAGGACTCCTAACTTCTGTGAATACCAAAATGAGTAAGTGCCTTATGTGAATACCAAAATGAGTAAGTGCCTTCTGTGAATACCAAAATGGTAGTAAGTTTAGGATTTTGTCTTAAGTTAGTTCTGTGAATCGGGCCCATAGACTTTCACATAGCTAGTAAACAACTTATGCACTAGTTTACACAACAAGAGACAGAGTGATACAGATAATCACACGGTTTAATCACTATCCCATATATTTAGTGAGACACTTTAAATTAGTCAGTTAAACAGTCAATCATGCTGCTAGTAAATCTTCCATCCACATTCTTATACTTCCACTCATTCTTCAATGCAGATTGCTATATATATATATATATATATATATATATATATATATATATATATATATATATATATATATATATTTAAATATCGAACAAAACCACATTCACTGGATGATGTCATCAGTGATCTCATCAGTGATGTCATTTGAGATGTCACCATGAATGTCACTGACCATGTCAAGAATGATGTAATATGTGACATCATCCGAGTTATAGTTAGTACAACTAACTATAACGGAGGAATTTCAATGGTTTTGTACAAGTGAAATGTCCAGCTAACTTTAACACCCATGAAACCTATGGTTTTTTCAGTGAATTTTTAAGGTTTTTTAAATGCTAATTCCTAACTATAACATGTCTGAAACCTATGTTTTTTTCAGTGAATATATATATATGCATATATCCATGTAAACTTACCTTTCAATATAGTTATCCTTAATATTTTGGCTATAAAATAAAGGTATAACTGTATTCCCTACTTAATATTCCAGATGACAACCAGAAAAGACCTCCATTGATTGCTTACAAAGGATACGGTTCTCTTCAAGGTTGCCATCTTGGCCTGCAACAGTCATCTGTGTACATTGAACAGAAAAGCACAACGATTTGCTTTGAAGATCTTGGGATTCATACAGTCTTGGCGAGTCATACCCTATTTCTGCTTCTTATCTATGGAGACGAGGTGTTTTGAAGTTCAAGCACCAATGGATTTGGAACTCTCTTCTGCACCCCATAAAGCTGTACTCTTCACTGACAACATTTTGCAAACAGCTGAAATGCAGCTTTTTGTAAGGTTGCCGCTTAAAGGGTATAGGTGCACAGCTTCAAGAGAAGATTGATTCTGTTAGGTGCACCCTTACTCATAGTTGTAATGACACCACTAGGAAAAGATGGAGAAGTCCCCTTCAAGAAACACACATTGAAAGAAATGCTTAATAATAAATAGTAGACCGCTGATACTGTTGCAGCATCAGTGTCACTCATGAGTATATGTGATGTTGCTGTGTCACGTATGCGTGGGTATTTAATTGGTCGTGCAGACAGTCATGCATATTACATTCCATCTTGAGTCAACTAATCTTTTTTAATATTTTGTATTCACATTTTCAGAATGGACAAAATGATTGTGTTCGAATTTTTAGAATAGGGAAAATATTTGTATTCAAATTTTCAGAGTAGACCATGCTGGAGCGGATGTATGACGTTACAACGCATACTTTTACCACGCATACCTTTACAACGCGGTTTTTACCACGCATACCATTACAACGCATAGCGCTTAGAGGTGCTGGATAGTGGTAAGTATAATTTTCTATTCCAACTCCAGTCCCCGTGGACACTAGGGAAGGTGTTGGATAGAAAATTAAACTTATTCCCTATCCTAGAGCGCCCCCCCAGCGCAATGCGTTGTAATGGTATGCGTGGTAATACCTGCGTTGTAATGGTAGTGCGTTGTAAAAAATTTGTTGTAAACGTTACATACCGCTGGAGCAAGTAGGGAGCGTGTAATAAAGAAAACAAGATACAGGAGCAGCAGCATCTAAGGTAATTCAAGAAAGAAATAGGGTATAGGGCTGCGCTACTACAGAGAAGTGGTAGAGATGTGTGTGGGGGTAGCTGTAGAGGTTGGTAGTTGATGAGGGATGTCTGCACTACATAAAGGACACAAAGGCCGTCTAGCAAACCAGCCAAATAAATAATGAATTTTCCCTTGTCATCATCTGTCCAAATCCCCCCCACTCGGCCCCACCTTTCTTACCTGCATGGGCTGTGGCTGTAGCAAACTAGGTTGATGGGTATAAGCAAGAAAGACATTAATAACAGTAGAACCGGACCGCTCGTGAATACAAAAACATAGTTCACATTTACAGATAAGACCGCAGTAGGATAGGCTGATAGTGTCAACCAGACCACTGAGGGACCAGGAACAGGAAACAAGGCAGCAGGTTGGTGAAATACATTAAAGTGAAGTGGTTGGTCAACACTAAGCCACAAATTTGTTACAATGAATGACAACTTCAACAAACGGAAGTGGTCAATGTAGCAACACCAGGATGAATCTCTAACTGCAAGGAAATAGGTGGATGTTGCATATGTTCATTGCCTCAACACCACTGGATTGACATCTGCACCTCAGACCAGACCCACAAAACTCTCTGTTTATATGTACACATAACAAGCTACATGACAAACTACATGACGGGTTCTTTACAAGCTGCATGAAACGGTGTGAGAAACAATTCCTTCTGCATAATGAAGTCTCTAATGTTGTGGGCATATCTATGAGTCACACACTAGGCACCCTCAAACACCATCTCCACTTTGTTTGGGGTAGTTAGCGCTATATAACTGCAGATACCATGCAATGGGAGCCACAGATGACACAAAGTTGCCGTATGAAATGACCTGCAACAATCCAAACGACAACAATCATACATTGTTAGGCACAGGGGCCTATTTATGCAGAAGAGGCACCTGCCCAAAGTTCCTCAAAAGCTCCCCCACCAAAAACTCAGCCCCGAGGCCCCCTTCCCTATTCCAACCACCTTGGAAGTGCAAACAAACCCATTGTGCCCTTTTTGCATATCTTTGATGAGCCATCATTGTGACTATGTGAAACCCCTCGTTGCGTCCACTTTACCGCTGGAACAGCTCCCAGGGCGGGGACGTCCTTAGGACCCTCAACACTCTGCCTGCTGACTTTATCACCATTTGCCTTTTGATTGTAGATTTCAGACTTTAAATGGGCGAGCAGCCCTAGGCAAAGCTGTGGCTTGCATGGTCCTCCTGTGTGCTGCTTCAATGTACAGATATGTAGTTGTGCGAAGGACATGCGGCTTCCAGTTTAGATCCTGCAGGGATGGGATGTGCATATAAGACCAGGACATGCTAGGTTGATGGGCAGCAAATCCCTGACCCATATTGAAACCCGCAGAACAATCTGTTAAACAAGGACATAAAGCTATGACATATATGAATATCAAACAATATGGAAAGCCAGTCAATACTTGTCACCATTATTCAAATGTGAGAATGACATGATGATGCCCACTGGACAAGAGCTCCACTCCTGTTCCCATTCTTCTGAATTTTCAACAGTAAAGGATCAGGACTTAAAAGTTGGAAACCTTCTGAACCAAGCCAGTCTATGACCCTTAGTCAGGTACAGCAGCGGCCCATGCAGGTAAGAGCAGTGGGGCGATGGGGTCGGGCGGGGGAGGGCGGGGGGGATTTGACAGATGACCACGAGGTGAAATTAAAATTAAATAAATAATTATTAATAATAACAATAATTAATTAATTTATTTATTATTACAATTTATAAAGCGCGTACGTTTGCCCGTGGGCGTCTTGGCGCTGAGAGTACTACATAGGATCACTGAGGGGGTGGCACCTGGCCATGAGAGCTCAATTACTGATAGAATAGCCATGTCTTCACCAGTTTCCTAAACTGGAGGAGAGATTGAACCGTGCGAATAGTCAGTGGGAGCGAGTTCCAGAGTCTGGCTGCAGACACCGTGAAACGCCTGTCTCCCCAAGTGACCGTTCTGGTGCGTGGTACTGCAAGTTGATGCAGTGCCATTGATCTTAGTTGTCTTGCCGGGCAGTAGGGGGAGAGCTGTTCTTGCAGAAACCTTGGGCCTTGGTTGTGAATAGCTTTGAACGTTAGACAGAGAGTCTTGAATTTGATACGATTTTTTATTGAAAGCCAGTGGTAACTTTTGATTACTTGACTGACTGATTTGAATTTTGGAGTTTTAGAAAGTAATCTTGCTGCCGCATTTTGAATCATTTGCAGCTTAGAGATTACCTGGGATTGTGCGTTAGCAAATAAGCCGTTGCAATAATCGAGAGCTGAGAGCACCAGTGTGCTCACCACTGTTTTTCCCGCACTCTCTGAAAGAAATGGAATGATTTTCCTGATGATTCTGAGTTTGTGGTGAGCATTTGCCACTGTCTGATTGGCGTGTGCTACAAAATTGAGCTTATCGTCAAAAACTATGCCCAGATTTCTGACCCTGGTTTAGGGGGATGGTAAGGCTCCTATGGATGAAGGCCACCACATGGGAGACCATAGTGGGGCGATCTTCCCGAAAATAACTACCTCAGTTTTCTCAGAGTTCAACCTTAAACAGTTGGCCTGCATCCAGTCTTTAATAGCCAGCATACCTTCTTGAAATCGTGCTGCTACCTGTTCCCCATCATTGTTGATAGCGAGCACCAGCTGGGTATCGTCAGCATAGGAGGTAAGGCTCATCTGGTAGGTTTTGATGACTCTCGCCAAATCCAACACATAAATGTTAAACAGTGTTGGACTTAGCGATGAGCCATGGGGCACTCCACAAGGTAAGGTAAGCTCCGGCGATTTAAAGGGTCCCAGCGTAACTGCCTGTGTTCTGCTGGACAGAAATGAGGTTAACAGATCCCTAGCGCTGGCTCGGATGCCCAGGCTTCCGACACGGTCCATCAGAATGGAATGATTGACCGTGTCGAAGGCCGCTGATAAGTCCAGCATTATGAGGATGGCTGTCCCTCCATGATCTTTGATGGTTCTAATATCGTCCACAGCTTTAATGAGGGCCGTCTCCGTACCGTGGAGCTTTCGAAACCCAAACTGCGTATCATCCAGCAGCTTGTTTTGGTCAAGGTAGTCTGCCAGCTGAGTATTTATTGCCTTTTCGAGCACTTTGGCTAGAAATGGAAAACTGGCCATGGGTCTGTAGTTCTTCAGTAACTCCTTATCTAAGGAAGGTTTTTTGAGGAGTGGTTTTAATAGGGTGTTTTTTAACATGTAAGGGTATGTCCCGGACCCAAGGATTACATTACAGACTTGTGTTATCGCAGTGCTGATAGTGTAAATCACCGGCAGATAGAACCTGGGAGGACATGGGTCTAAAGCCGATCCTGTTTTGATAGACACCATGATGTCCCTGATTTGTTCCTCCTCTAATTCTTTGAATTGGGCTAGTGAGCAGGTGGGAGAGTTGATTTGTAGTATTGGGGAGGCTATATTATTAGTCGCGAACTCAGAATAAATGTTGTTAACTTTGGTGAAGAAGAAGTTAGCCAAGGAGTCACAGAGAGCCTGCGATGGAGTAGGTGCGGTGTCTGTGAGCTTCCCGGCTAGCTGTTTCACTACTTCAAATAGCTGTTTGCTCGAGTTTTTGGCAGAATCGATTTGCTCTCCAAAATACTTCTTTTTGGTCTCTATAATCAGTTTTTTATAGATAAGCTGTGTATCCTTGTAGCGTATTTTACTGACTTTTTAAATAACAACTAATAATTAATTTTCCCTCGTCCTAGTCTGTCGAAATCCCCTGCACCCGGCCCGCCGCCCCACTGGCCGCTGCTGGTTCTGTAGGGTTCACAAAACTACCTGCTGTTTTCTAGTCTCTTGTGTATTGTTTGTCCCTTGCAGTGGGCATTTTGCTTCCTTCTTCTGATCGAATGTTGTCCTAAAATAAAACAAATGAAAATCTGCATTTTATCCAATTATACAATTTTCCATCAATATCAAGGAACACTGGAATTTTCTGATTTTAAGACTTCTACATTACGCTTTTCATTATGGATTTGATATGTTTGCAGCAAAATCCACCCTCTGCTGCATAACCTGAAGATCTCAACAAATGATAATTGTGAGAACAGAGAATAACCCCAAAATTGAGATACAGAAGGCAGTTTGTAAAATAAAAATGGAATGCCGGAATAAAAGTGTCACTCCTTCTATTATAAGTGAGTAAATATGGGTATTTTATTCCGAGGACAGCTTTGAATATATTTTACTCAAAATATTCTGCTATTGAAATTAGCAAACACCTGTATAAAACACGGCATAGGTGTTATTCCATGTCAGAGATAATCATTAATTAATTGTTAGGGAATTACATTTTAAACACAATCTTGCAGAATATGAATGTTGTTCTCTTTGCTAAGAATCATTAGGGTTTTTATTAAGCAACGTGTTCCCTTTTGTACTTCTGTATATGTGTTTTAAAGTGTCGAATGGCTTCACAATAAAGCCAGCAAATGTGAGGCTGAATTAACCTTTAATTCCATAATGTGCTGCACAGTCTGATTTTCCTTGTTGCTCAATTCATTCAGCCCTGACACATAATTTTGCCCTCCATTTTGCCCTGCATGTCATCGGTCTTTCTTTCATTTTGAAACTGCATTACTTCATTTGTCAGCACCTTTTAACAAAGTCGATCCCCCTACTCTTCTTCAAGTTCTTACTATTTTGGGTGTTTTGTTTTTATTTCTATTTTTGACTCAGTCTCACCGCCCTGTCCAAAAGTGGACAGGGCGGCAACAAGGAGGTAATAAGAAGCCTCCTTCAGCGTTTAGCCTGAACTATGGCGCAAGCCAATGGCAAGAAGGGGCGTGTCTTCAAGTCCCCTTCTGAAAGTGTATCGATGACAATAAGCCTCGCAGAGCGAGGAGCGCATGCGTGCTCCAGAGCTAGGTCTGCGAGACCTGAAAAGGAAAATGCCTTTAAGGATTGTTTTTGTGCAGGAAGGTGTCCCTTACTGCACATAAAACAATCCTGCTCATAACGCAGGCACCCTTGCCCCGAGGTGCAAGGGTTCCTGCATCGGCACTAGGCAGCGCACAGTGCACTAGCAGAAGGAGGCAGCAGAAATATACCATATATTTGTAAATATGGTGCATTTCCTATGTCTCCCTTTCACACAACACAGCACAGCAAGTTGCCTTGCTGTGCTGCGTTGCATAAAATGTTAGCAAATCTGCCCTTAAGCTTGTAGAAACCCAGGAAAGAGCGATCCCATTTTTGTTTCAGTATCCTTTTATTTTTTTTGCCATCCTCTATTTCCTTGCACTTTTCATGTGAATACCCCAGTAAGTAATGCTTACAAACTTATCTTTCTTATTCTAAAATTCAGTTTTTTGGGGCATAACTGGAAGGTGCCTATTCAGCTCCATGTTATTAAAAATCACTTCAGCTACCAAATTTCTGCTTCTGAGTTTGGTTCCTTTGCCTCTGTAGCCCTGATGTTCTATCTATGTGGGTCTTGCTAGGCATAGTAAGTATCTTGCCTCTTCAATGTACCAGTCACTTTTTTGGTTAAGATTGTCTTTGATCTTTCTTATTCCTCACGTAAATCATCAGAATTTCAATTCAATTATGTTTATGTATAGACTATACCTTCCTATTCATTGTATATAAACGCATTCACTTCTAACGATCTAAACTGATCTCAAAGTATATCCTTACTATGGGCCCGATTACGATTGCCGTGAATCCGCATCCTCAGGGCCGGCGGAAGCCACCGCCGGCCCGGAGGATGTGGATTTACCGCTGCGTTCAGAGAAATGACACCCCGCCGAATTAGGATGGCAGGGGGGTCATCTGCGGACGGCAAGATTGTCCGACGCTTTTCTGCCGCGAGACCGCGGCGGAAAAGCTCGAATATGGTGCGGTGTCTATCAGATACTCAATTCAAATACTACAAACAAAGACCTAGTCCTAAAGGCAATATATCTTCTAGACCATTAAACACACAAGGATTGTCGGAAAAATCATTCCAGATACACCTCTAACTCTAGAGATTGATACTGTGTCTCAGTCTGTTGCCATGATAAAAAATAGCCATACTCTGATTGGTATATTACACAACAACACAGGACGTACATTCACTAGAAGGACGACAAAAAAATTGTGAAATAGCTGGAAATCACCTCACGGGCGCACCACCAATGGGACCCCTGGTTGGTACTCACCAGGATGGCCCTGTTCTCATCATTGGTGACAACCAGCTTAACGTAAACGTGTCCAACACCCAAAGAAACAGTGAATGGTGCAGTGTACATACAACTTATATGTGAACAGGACTGACAACATTCAACATATACCACGAAGTGTGCTAGTTGGCCGGTCTGTCTTTCATACCTTGGAAGAGACACCTCTTTTAAATATCAAACTACAACTCCCAAGCGGTGAGTGTGTTCGTATCTCCCTTCAATCTTTCAATCCGTGGAGAATACTCGGTCGGCGTCTTCTCAACACCAGGCCAACTAGCACAATAAACACAGTGACAGTGGCAGTGGCAGTTTAATAGTGGTTGCCCTGAAGAATTTGCCTGATAAAAACCAAGGCAATGAAACATGTCGGCTGTAAGTAGAGTGCAAGTCGATAGGTAGTATTCGCTACTCACTTTTTTATGTTTAAGTGTGTACTGTTTGCAACAAGAAAAGCGTAAATAAAAGTTTTTGTATCTTGTATGCACAGTATTGTTCGTGGTATATGTTGAATGTTGTCAGTCCTGTTCACATATAAGTTGTATGTACACTGCACCATTCACTGTTTCTTTGGGTGTTGGACACGTTTACGTTAAGCTGGTTGTCACCAATGATGAGAACAGGGCCATCCTGGTGAGTACCAACCAGGGGTCCCATTGGTGGTGCGCCCGTGAGGTGATTTCCAGCTATTTCACAATTTTTTTGTCGTCCTTCTAGTGAATGTACGTCCTGTGTTGTTGTGTAATATACCAATCAGAGTATGGCTATTTTTTATCATGGCAACAGACTGAGACACAGTATCAATCTCTAGAGTTAGAGGTGTATCTGGAATGATTTTTCCGACAATCCTTTTGTGTTTAATGGTCTAGAAGATATATTGCCTTTAGGACTAGGTCTTTGTTTGTAGTATTTGAATTAAGTGGAGGGCGACCTAGCCCGGTATTTCCCTCTTGACTCCCATTTTTTTGGATGTCTATCAGATACTGCCAGCCATATTAGGATTTGCAATTTGATATGCCTTTCCGCGGCGGCAATGCCGCCACGAAAAGGCAACGGGCCCCCAGGGTGAAAGGGGGGTGGGGGTGCACATGGGGGGTACCTATGGTACCCCCCTGCATTTGCATGCACGAAGCGGCAGGCACCGTGCGGTGCCTGCCGCTTTGTGCATGCAAATGCACTGCTTGCATTTTTAACATTGCGTCAGGTGCTGCTTCAAGCAGCACCCGCCGCAATGTTAAACATACAGGATGTGACCGCCAGGGTGGCGGTCACATCCTAATTTGCATGGAGGGACCGCCGCTGGCCCTGTGGACGGTCCCTCCACCTCTGGGGTGGCGGACGGACGCAGGTCCGTCCGCCATCCTAATAGGACCCTAAATACTTTGGGGGTCATTATGATGACGGGCGGACTTTGTCCGCCCGTCACCATAGTGGGAAACGGGACCGCCCGCCATAAGGGCGGGGGTCCCGTGGGGGGCATTAGGATGTGCCCGCCACAGTGGCGGGCACATCCTGTAGTTTTAGCTTTGTGGCGGGCGGTGCACTCTGCACCGCCCGCCACAATGCTAAAAATGCTTTTTTGCATTTGCATATGCAAAGCGGCAGGCACCGCGCGGTGCCTGCAGCTTTGCATATGCAAATGTGGGGGGTACCATAGGTACCCCCCATGTGCCCCCTGACAGTGTCGTGAACCTGGGGGCCCTGCAGGGGGCCCCCGCAGCAATCCCCGCCTGCCTTTCCGTGGCGGCATTGCCGCCGCGGAAAAGCAGCTGCAGACAGGCACCCTAATATGGATGGCGGTGTCTGATAGACACCGCCACCATATGGTTCCATTACCGCCCCGGCCGCAATGCGACCGGGGCGGAAAAGCGGCGGACGGTGTTTTCGTCCACCGCGGTCCCCCCCGCCATCCTAATATGGCGGGGGGGAATTAGAATGCAGATGTCGGGTGGATTGCCCCCGCCAGGGTGGCGGTGGCCACCGCCACCCTGGCGGGGGCAATCCGCCCGACATCCTAATGGACCCCTTTGTTCTACAGCTTGATAATATTTTGCTTCTTCTCGAATACCTCGTGTTCGTCTAAGATGCTATTGTCCTGTCTTCTGGCTCCTGAGAAGCAGCAATCTCATCTCTCCCTGCATCGGTTTCTCTGACTTGGCTCTGACATTCCTTTAATAGTGACTCGATGACCTTTTATAATATAAGGCATTTCCCCAAGAATACTCTTCCACAGTATTTATGCTATTCAGAGTTATATCGTATTTTCTATTGTTATCCTTTCTTTCCTTTTATTTTGTACTGTTTAAATATATGTTACACAGCACATTCAAACAAAAGCTGATGAAATAAGATAATAATTCCAAAAAATTGAGAACACATTGGATTCATGGAAATGCATCACAATATATTATTTTGTTTCAAAGAGAACAACTTTTTCAAATCACGTAAAGAGATTTTTCGTAATCTATGGAAAATCTTAATCGCTGAGGGTACGTCGACAAAATATTGACCTTAAGGCCCCAAAACACCTTAATATGCCTGTGGTTGGACAGCCTGAAACGACCTCCATGTTTGTCTCTGACAATGGCTTAACTTGTGCAGGAGCAGCAGTCACGCCACTTGCTGGTGTCCCCAGTGAGTCCCCCTCCACTCATGTCTTTCTCTTGGGTTAAGGCACAGTGAGAGCCGAAGAGATGCTGAGGCGCTGCACAGTGCTCCAACAGTGAAATAAATGGTGCAACATCAGCATCAGCGCTTTATTTGTGCCAGTGGTATGGGCGGTGAGCACCACACTCCTCTCTGGGGACCAGGGCTTAATTTTTACCCTCAGACTTTCACCCAGAGCAAGACAGAGAAAGGCATAAAAGGAAGAAAGGAGGGGACAGTGAAAGATAAGAAAACAGTGACAAAGAAAGAAAACTGGGATGGAAAAGAACCTGCATGAGTGGGATAAAGAGTTAGAGAATGTAGAGTGATGAAGGTAAAAGCAGGAGGGAGAAGAAATACTTGGCAGTCTTGGTGTTCAACAACCCTTGAAGTCAACAGCCCTTACTGTGGCACTTAATTCAATATTTGGACTCCAGCTCTTATCTTTTTCTATCAATTAAGAGGGGCTTCAGCAAAGGGAAGAACAAGAGTGAATCAGCCAACAACATCCATTGGGGCACATATCCCCCCACCCACAAACACTCCTGGGGCCATTGAACGTTTTGGCCAAACTTGGATCAATGGAAGGTGGCCAGCTGGAGTTGCTGGGAAATGGCGGTCCTGAGTGAAGTAGGGTCGCCAGTGCAACAGTGCTGTAAGGGTATAGGGAGGGACATCCGAGCAGTCGAAGGCGCCCACTCGGCCATCTCCAATGTGATAAACAACACAGTGTGCCACGAGCTGGGGTGATGCCAGGAGGCTGGTGCCCTAGCACACTGGCAGAGCGAATGCGGTGCTATTTGTGGCAGTAGCTTTTTTGCAGTTTTATATAGCACGAATGTGTTCCAAATGCATCAGAGGGCTGGGCGTGAGCACCAGATTAGATTACACAAGGTCAGATTTTTTATAGGCACGAGGAGATTAAGTGATTTGCCCAGAATCACATGATGTTGATGGACTAAGTGATTTGCCCGGAATCACAGGATGTTGATGGATGATGACCACCGCTCCCCCCCCTCCCCCCTCCCCCCGCCAGTTCCTAAATTAGGAATTCTGGCTGTCAGGTCATGCCTCCCTTCCAAGATGCATTTTACTACCTCAAGCGGTCCAAGTGCTTAAAAACAAATATTAAAACTGTGATCTTGTTTAAAAATGAGTGGGCGGGGGGGGGCATTGAGTGTGGGGCGGGGTCAGAGACTTGGCGAAAAGTATAAAATATAAGATAAAGTGCAAAAAGGCTGTTGCAAAATGGTTTTATTTAAATGTGCACAGTACTTTCAAAAGTTATGTTTTTAGTAAGGAACTGTGTAGCTAGTGCAAACCTTTTGAATAGGTTTCTTTTTAAAGGACACGTTCTAGACTCTATCAATCAGATAAAACCCTTACTGGATCCCAAGCAGCATTCAGATTTGCCAGTTATATACCCGCACACATTTACATTTCTTTCAGGTAGCAGGCACCTTGCAGAAAAGGCTTGTTTCTTCTCTAGCTGCCGGTCCTTTCTCACACTTCACGGTAAGGGAGTCCCTTCTTCTCCTCTTTCATCCTGTGGCAACTCAACCGTTGAGGAACTGTTGTTTTTTAAATAAATAGCATGGGGACTGTTTTGATCAAATTGATAAAATCTGAGCACTTGTCATTCCCCTGCCCACTTCAACCTCTGTCCACCCCTTCTATTGGGTGACATTTTCTACTCACAGCAATAGGACTCCCACCGCAGTAGGCAACTACCTACTAGTGCTTTGCACACGGGTCACTGTTGTATCCTTGGAACGCCAGGAGTCCTATACAAATGCCATAACATAACTGGTGTTAGTATGGTCAGCATCTGCTTTTTCTACTGTCACTCTCTGACTGAAAGTCAAAAAGGAAATTTCCCTTTGGTTTCATTCATCAATCAGCCGCTTATTCCATGAATTCACCATTCACTCATTCGAATGTACCCCCTCTCTGATTGAGCCTGACACACTTAACAATGTTAGCGTGAGTGATCAGAGTCAAAAGCTGGAAAGTCCACTTGGCAGAATATAACACATTAAAATGGTTAGGGACAGGTTCGCTTTCAGATAAGGGATTGCTCAGAGTATATCCTCCAAGCTGCCATTGAGTTGAGGAGGCCTACTCAGACTATGGGCGTAGATAGGAGCTAGTTGTGAGTTTGGTCCCCAAGAAGGTCCAGGTGCCCTAGATCTGGCAAAATCACAGTCCAAGTAGGATTGGGTTGAAGGGGTTATGTGACAAAGAGACCTTGGTGACTCATCCCTCGGGGTACGAAAGTCCCTCCCTAAAGTACATTGGCCGAGAAAACCCCACCAAGTGACAGAATGAATATTCTTTTATTTGTTTTGTATTTTAATATAACATGGCCAAGATTCCAGATTGCATAAGAACAGTTAGAATAAGTAAGCACACAAGAAACGTTGTGTTTAGGATGCCGGCTTGAAAGTTAAAATCAAGACTAAGGGCAAGATGTACGACCATTTTTAGCAGTCCCAAACGAAAAATTGGCCAGTTTGCGACTGCTACTCAGGGTTGCGGCATGTACAAATACTATTTTTCGAGTCAGTGACTCACAAAATAGGGTTTGCGAGTCACTATTAGGAAGGGGTGTGCCAAGGATCGTCCCTTCCAAATAGAGAGTCACACTGGTATGTACGATTGTTTTACAACTGAATTTGCGGTCGCAAAACACTTGCAGTTTACCACCTGCTTCAAGTAGGTGGTAAGCAATGTTCCCTCGAATTTTTTTGTTTGGCGAGCGGCAAGGCAATGTCTTTGTGCACACTATTATGAGATGTGTGCGCAAATGAACATGGGTTAAGCTTAGAAGCTCTCTGAAGTTGGGATATTACTCTAGCAGGGCGCCCCTATGGGATTCACCAGGGAGTCCAGGTTGGCTGGGAGATAGTCTTGCTCGGCCATTGAGAGAGGCGGGGCTGGAAGTATGGGGTGATCTGTTCGTAGAAGGAGTATTGGTTTCATGGGAATCTTTGAATGTTAGAACAAGTTCAAGCTTATCTAGGTTTAAATCTTTTCAGATTTCTAGTTGGGCTAATTTCCAGGCCATCGTGAAGAGCAGATACCCAGTAGGGGGGAGCTGTCACCTGGAGTCTTTACTTCTTGATAAAATCCCGTCCAGAAAGGAAGTTTCACTTTTGTACCATTCAATTCTAGAAGAAACTGATGGCGAATTCCATCTGCCTATGCAACTTTGGGGGACCCCTTTTGCGGCACTTGACCTTGAAAATCTTTGGCTCTCCTCCTGCCACAGCGGCTTTCAAAATTTTCTAAAAACTCATCTGTCGTGTGTGCTAGGTGTGGACCAAGACAGCCTCGGATTTACATATGTTTTTGACTGTCCTTTTTTGGCATCTTTTTGGGACTCAATAAATTCATTCCTTACCGCTACTCTAGGTTTCCAAATTACGATAAACTCTGCTCTTGCAATATTTGGTGTCTTTGAAGGCATCACGAGACCTGCTAAACATCTTCTCTTTTATTCCATTTTGCTGGCTAGGAGGGAAATCTGCAAAAAATGGAAGGACTCAACACCACCCTCTTTCTTTGACTGGCGAACAGCAGTTTTGAAAGTATCAAAGTTGGATTTGGCCAGAGCAGGTAACCAAGCTAAAAGGCTTTTTTGGCACTTTCTGAAGTGGGATTAATTCAATACAGACATGGTTTTTTGTTGTTGTTTTTTTTCTTGTTTTTTTCCCCATGGTCCAATGATTATGCTGCTTTGGTTTTCGTTCGTTTCCCTAAAAAGTGCACATATTCGCACCAGGGTGGTCCAGGTAGTAGATGTGTAATTGCAGCAATATTACCCCACAACGGTTCCTGCATAAAGGTCACGGAATATTCGACATTATTGATTGGCGGTGTCATCATTATAAATGACTTACCATGCCATCCAGCTTGCTGAGGCAGTCTGTCGCTCTCTGTGTACTCTGCAGAAGGTACCAAAGTGGGAAATGAGGAAAAAAAAAAAAGATGTGTGCGCAAATGGAATTTACCATGAGCCATTATGCCAGCAAGCCAGCTACCTCTGGGGTGATCAGGTGAAAGAACAGTTTAATATTTGTTTTTACACGAATAAATGAAATAGTAAATTATGTCCTTAAATGTTATTATTAAAATGGTATTGTCTAAAGGCAATTAGGTAGTGGTGACATTTCGGAGAGGGTGTGGTGCAGCTCATGCAATTATCCATTCTTGGTAGTCCAACAGAAGATTCAAGGAGGAGCTTTACTAAATTTTAACATGCTCCTGTCCTAATTCACTGTAGCTTATCCCCATGCAGGCTTCTTTCTGCCGTCAACCCCTGAGTGCGGGTCCAGCTTCTCATGCTCTTCTCTGAATAACCCTCTATACCATCTACCAACCGAGTACTGTGGGCAGCACCTCCAGGCTCCCAACTCAACCTTAGATGCCATGCTTAATTTGTAAAAATAAATATATATATATATATATATATATGTATATACACATGTGTATATGTATATATATATGTATATGTAAGTATGTATTACACACCAGCAACTCCCCAAAACGCCACTTCCAACCTCCCACGATCGGCGAAGCAAGAAGGGAGAGACGGACCACAGGATCTGGCTTCGGGTTAAACTTTAATGTGCAGGTGAGGCAACAACAGCACGATGCGTTTCGGGTCCGTGGGCCCTTGGTCACATGTTAAGTTGTTACAGAATTTTTTTCCTTTTTTAAATGCTAGTGATAAAACACCACGCCCCCTAGTGCACAAGGTTACAGCCATTACCTGACCAAAGAGATAGAAGAAATACTGTGCTATAACTCTACATTTGGCAGGTATTAAACATTAAAAAAAATTCTGTAATAGGACAACAATTTCCTCATGAAGACAGAAAAATAAAATGCTAGAAAAAGATGCACTCATTTACTTAGAAATAATGACTATAGCAGCATAAATGCATGATGGTTCCATGAAACAGGGTATCGGAATCTTCCAGGATGAATCCTTAATTTCCCTTCTTCCTGTAATACATCATAAAACAATTTCTTCAGTAATATAGAAAAGCTTGTAACACTGTTTTTAGCTTAAGGGACAAAAATACTCTCAGGTGAAAGAAGCAAAAAAAAGGGTAATATAAATAGGGCAAATTAAAATGCCTGTTAAAAGTTTAGAAGTAACAACAAACTTGATTCTGTGCAAACATGGCTATCCCAATTAGTGCAAAAAGTGCTACAGCAGAGATGTACATGAGCGGTTGAAAACTATTATGTATACATATGTAATTACAATAAAACCTAGGAGATTGACAAAAATTTCATTGCGAAACATACAATTCTTACAAATGTTAAAACCACTCTTATCATCTATTGTAAAAAAAAGTGAGCACCATTTAAACCCAGTGGGCATATTTGGAGGCAGAAAATTTTCAATATATACAGGAAAAACTTATATACAAAAAGAAACAAGAATAGAGGCAACAGGGAACCTGACTGCCTCTATGTTACAATATCAACATGATCTTTCGGGTAGTGCACATTATCGCCAGACAGACATCTTGAGTTTACTAATAGATAGGCCTCAGGGAACCGACTGCCTAGTTTCTGAGCTAATTTCATCTATAGTGTATTGTCTGGTCAGCAAATAGATGCACTCCTACACAGAAAGGCTGAAAAGATAAACAACACCTGCTACTCTATAAGTGGGTGTACATATCTTAGGAGTTATTCAGCCCATTGGGCCATTTACTATCAAACTGTAGTATCATGTTCGTCTCCAGCTGTCTAAGTAACTGCTCTCTGTCTCCCCCTCTCCGTAGTTTGGGGATGGCACCTACCACATAATATGTCAGACAATTCAAGTCTTTGTTATGTTTGGCCTTAAAGTGTCGTGCCACCGGGTAGGCCGGATCGCTATGCAAGATAGCTCTCAAGTGTTGCAGAATCCTGACGTGCACTTGTAGTTTGGTGCTGCCAATATAATTAAGGCCACAAGTGCATGTCAGGACATATACCGCAAATTCCGTTTTGCAGTTGAAACTGCCGGAGATGGGAACCAGGTGTATGTATGTATGTATGTATATATGTATGTGTATATGCATATATGTGTGTATATCCTTTTACCCAAATTATGACGCTGTGTGCGTTTTTAAGTTTTATTATCTGCCGCTACCAAACACGTTTAGACAATGACAACCATCTTGTTCACTGTGAACAAGACTGTTATCACAGTCAAAACGCGTAATTTGTGTAAAAGGATTTATAGGACCCGTTCTCGAGGGGTCCGAGCGACGATGCAACTCTCGATCAGGAGTGGCAAGGAATGCTTGAGGAGGACGAGAGAACATATGTGTATATGTATATAAATAGTTGTGTATCTATGTGTACGTGTGTGTGTATATATATATATATATATATATATATATATATATATATATATATATATATATATATATATATATATATATATATATATATATATATATATATATATATATATATATATATATGTGTGTATGTGTATGTAAAAATGGCCACTTTTTTTAGGGTACTCTGACCACTTATCCTACTGACACAGACTACTAATACCACTGGCACCGCTTGCTGCCTGCATGGACAATGCCCAAACCAAACCAGTGAGCTTGCCTCAAGCATCTGTAATTCTGTGCAAATCACTCAGGGGCCGATTACGGTGACAATGGCGGTCCCACCTCCATCGGATGTGTGGCGATCAGAATGACCAACCGCCACATATCCGATTGCGTCAGAGGTAGATCCAATTACCTACAATGTCGGCGCTGCCTGCCAGGCACAGCCGTAGGGATTATGATGTCTCTTTCTGCCCGCCTTTTCATGGCGGGTAACCCTGAGGAACCAGAATTCGATCTGGGCCTAGTAAAACATGTAGTTATTGCTAGTAATTAGCGTGGTGTAGCTATTAAGCAGATATAAAGTTTCGAACACTAATAAGCCTGCACACATAACCGCTTAGGGACTCATGTACACTTTATTGCACATTATTTTATGTTATACGCAAACACAGCTTGATCCGACAAGCGCCATTTTGTGGCCTAGTCCGCTTCCAGCACTAACGAAACCTTTCCATTTCCATAGCCGAGATCCGTTCCCCTGTGAAATAGTACAACTGTAGCAACCTGCTGTTTCTGCATGTTAGGCCTGTCAAGGTTATATGTGGGGGTAGATTAGGTAAGCACATTCCAGGGGAGCGCTGTTCGGACTCGGAGTTAGCAAAAGGGAGTCACCCTCTCGACCTTGCTATAATGAGCCGAACTATACTGAGGAGGGTTTTGTGTTCCATATATGGTCCTTCCTTCGCACCAACCTGTACCAGCCTGTATTTTTCCATCCTAGGTAACGGCTTCGAAATGTAACAGTATATATGTGACATGCTGATAATGTGCCAGCAGTCTTCTTGGCGGACCTCGTGGGGTTAGGTCGCAAGGAGCTCCTCTGGCAGAGTTTGGTTGTTGTAATAAACGATTGGACCTTCTACACTGCCAACTGACTGATTATTGGTAATTGGTATAGGGGCTATCTGTAAGTATGGCTCTATTTGGGTTGTGATTATTTTTTCGGTACTTCAGTTGGCGACTCCGCCGGGACTCCGCGTTGGGGTCGTCCCTCTGTAATCAGAAACGACGGGACATTGAAAAGGGTGATCTTGATCGGGGGGAAGGATCGACCGAAGAATTGGGGGTCCGCTCCGCTCTCCCGATCGAGAGAGCCCCAGCTGCTAGTGGCCCCACGCCGGAGTCCTTCGGGTGTAACCCGAGAACGGACCACGTTGGTCCACAGGAATTGGCAGTGGAGAACGCCCAATCGGACCTGAGTGCACCAGGTGAGTGATTTGTCTTGTTTCATGTTGGATATCCTTTGGATTTGAATTTGGAATTTGGTGACTTTTATTCACGGAGAACTCGAAAAGGGGGTCTGACGGGGCAGTATTGAGGCTGCACGGGCAGACGCTCCTGTTTTGGACTTTGGAAATAACTAGAGATAAAGACCAGACGCCTTGGTGTACTTGTGGAAAAAGTTCACACCCGGCCGGACTGCTCTCGGAAACGCCGGCGGCTGAGATTGGGCAGCACTCGGACAGATCTGGAGCGATGCTTGAAAAAGCAGGCTTAGCCGGAATAGTTCGGGAGGTGAACCATGAATGCTGTCGGATGGTCCGTAGGTCGATCTGTGGTTTTGAGGAACCTGTGTGGCTATCTCTAGGCAGTCTAAGGACAAGACTGTTTGATTTAGTTTGGGTCTTTTTGAGATTTGGAAAGAGTTCGTCACAGGTGGGAGTCGACGGGCTCCACCTCTTGTTTGAAAACCACGTTTGTTGCGTTGTTTTATGTCAATGGGAAACTGTAGTCACTTTATTTGTGCAAGATTGTGAGAGTGGATTTTAGTACAGAACATGGCCATTTGTATGAGAGGGTTGTGAATATCTTTTCTTTTCAGCTGCCAGTCTAGAAAAAGAGCGATGCCGTGTTTCAGTAAACTATGCTTTGGCTGTGTTGGCCGAGGAGGTAGAAGGCTGGATGAAAGCCAGCCAGCCCCTCCGGAGGGAACTCCTAGCCATGATATGTACTGTAAGCATGGTATTGGACCCCTTTTATTTAATACATTGTAGAATAAATACACTACAGACAATGTAGGACTCCAGTGGCCAAAGACGGGATCTTTCGATGAGAAAAAGATCCAGTATCTGCAGGAACGTCTGTTCGCTAAACGAAGCAGGCAATCCATGTTTGATACTCTTAACAAATGGCAGAAAGAGGCGAATCGGAGACGCATACGGTCCGAGAAATTAATGAAGATACAGCAAGGGCAGACTGTAACTCAGAAAGCCATTGCTCATGATAAAAATAGGACCGAGCAAAACATTGAGTATGCGGACAGACAGTTTAGGTTACAAGTAGATAAAAGCTATGTGACTCGAAATGAAGCAGAAGAAGAAATAGAGGATTTGTTGAATGTACGGCCTCCACCCCCGTATGCACCTTAGCGTGTATATCCCGCTCTGCCTCTCCATCCGGTAACAGCTCCTCTGGTCTCCTCGCCAGAGGCAGACATGTCTCTCATTTCTCTAGGTACTAATCGTGTCACTCCTACCTCAACGAGAGACACGGCTACCCTTCTCCCGGACGAACGGCAGCCCCCGGCAACTTCTCGAATGGTCCTAGGGACCCCGGGTCCCATTTGGACCTCTCAATCAGCCAGTACGACCCCAGGAGATAGGGAGCACACACCGTTAGATGAGCATGGTGGTATGAAAGCTAGACGGTTATTTACGAGAGCCTCCTTGGAATATGGTGAGAAAGAAGCTGTAGCGGATCAGGCGGCTAAATGGATGCGGAACAATATATACATGGTAGCTGATTTATGGAGTACCATAAAGGATCTTGAACCAGTTATGCAGCAACATGCGCTATATCAAATGTCTTGCTATCTTATCAAGGCCTAGGAACTATGCTTTCAGGATGGGATGGCACCCCAAATACTGTACAACATCCGAGACTGGACCCATAAGTTTAACATGGACCCAGTGGAGGTGTATAAGAACGTAGACACATTAGTGAAATATCGAGGCAGAATGTTTGTGAAAAGTCCCAATTGGACTTCTTAGCATCCCATGAGAGAAGTGCACCCTATTTTTCATCCCGAAGTCCCTGAAACACGCGATAATACTGACCAAGTTATAAGAGCTCGGGTGGAAGCCCGTTTTCTGGAGCAATGGGTGTACACTCCGTGGAAAAGGAGTGAGGTTCTTGCCCTAAAATCACAATTGCCTGACCCCCGCAAGAACCCCACTGCCTACTACAAAAAGCTGACTGAGGCTGCAGCCTCGGCTGTAATGACGTTAGCAGATATAGAATTATTTTTTGGATTGTTGGTACCGGTCGACATATGGCGACAGGTGCATGACACTGATCACGCCGCACAACTAGGGGGGACCTGGAACAAATTAAAAGACTGAGACCGAGACCGCAAACCCGGAGATAAGCCTAGGAACGAAATCATCACTTTGCCAGCAAAAATAATAGCGTACATGCATACACTGATTCCCCCCCGTAAAGTTGACTGGGATAAATTGACAGCCTGTAGACAGAAGAAAGATGAGAGTGTTTCCGACTTCTTCACTCGGTTTGAGGGAGTTTTCATTGATTTTAGCGGACAGGATCTGGCGACGGAAGGTGGGGTCCGGTTGTTTGTGAATAGGTTTGTAACCAATTTGGCACCCAACATTTCTGCGCGGTTACAGGCCGCCGAGAGTACCTGGACTACCTCTACCCCCTCTGTGATACTAAGCATGGCCCAATATTACGAGCATAGGGAAAATGAGAGCAAGGATAAAGTGGAGAAGAAGGCCAAGGATCTTAAGACTCGAGTATTGTTACAGCAAGTCGTTCAAGGACAAGGGGGAGGGAGAGGGCCCGTATCCAGAGGGGAGGGGACAGGCCGAGGCGCAGGCGGAGGCGCAGGTGCAGGCGCGAGCCAGCTGTTAGGGTTAAATCAGTGTGCTTATAGTAAACAGGAAGGACACTGGAAAGCTCAGTGTCCGTTACTACTTGCTCAGAACGGAGTGATTCGGGGCGAGGCCGTGGACGGGGTGGCCCAGACCGGAGTGATATGCATAGGGAAGAGGCGGCTCAAGGCAAGTCTGAACGGAACCATTTTGACAATCCCCAGGGTAGACAATACTATAATGAGGATTACGCATTTTGTGAGCAAGATAGGTACGACCGCCCATAGGACAGCCAGGGACAGAGTAGGGGCCAGGTGTCGATCCCAGTCAATCAGCAAGGACCCTATGTGAATGGGGAGTTGATGGGGACTTCTGAGAATTTTCTAATTGACACAGGAGCAATGAACAGTTCAGTTGCTCGATCATTGGTTCCAGGGGAGGCTCTGTCCGGGCAAAATAACGTATCTGTGGGATTTTCAGGAGTCCCAGTGGTAAGCCCCATCTCTAAACCTCTCCCCTTCACAATTGGTCCTGCCACTATTGAAACACCTTTTCTGTTGACTTCGCATTGTGGTGAGAATTTATTGGGTTTGGATATGTTGAAACGGCTAAATTAAAAAATCTATTGCTCCCCAGACGGTGTTTATTTGACTATACAACCCTACGCTGACAGTATGAAACAATGTTTTGCTAAAAATGAACCTCTCCCGCCTGAGTTCAATACCGTCCCTGCCACATTATGGGCCACAGGGGATGCGGATGTCGGTAAACTAGACATCCCACCCGTCCATATCACGTTAAAAAAGGATGCGAAATTACCACGCATACCCCAGTATAAGATTTCACCGATGGGTGAGCGAGCCTTGCTCTCGATCATCCAGGACTTGATTGATAAAAGGGTGGTTGAGGAAACAGCTGCCAATGTTTGTAACAGCCCGATTCTCCCGATTTTGAAGAAATCACCCGAGTCGGGACTCCAGGGGAATGTCGATGCTTATCGTTTTGTGATTGATTTGCGGGAGGTCAATAAGATCGTAGTACCACAGTATCCCGTGGTGACTGATATCACCACTATACTTACCATGATCCCACCAACTGCCCGATATTTTTCAGTCATCGACCTGAAGAATGCCTTCTTCAGCATCCCTGTCCATCCTGATAGCAGGCAGATCTTCGGATTCTCATTATCTGGCCGAAGCTTCAGATTCTGTCGTGCACCTCAAGGCTATACTGAAAGTCCGAGCATCTATAGTCAAGCCCTTAAGGCTCTGTTGGATGACCTAGTCTTGCCTGACGGTAACATGCTCTTACAGTACGTGGACGACTTGTTGATAGGGTCCGACACTGAGGAAGGCTGTAAGGATGCCACGGTTAAATTGTTACACCATTTGGCGGCAAAAGGAAATAAGGTGTCCTTGTCTAAATTTCAATATTGTCGAGAGGAGGTAACCTACCTAGGTCATCTACTGTCGAAGGAGGGTAGGCGTTTGACTCCTGAACGTATTACTACTATCTCTAACATGTCTGTCCCTTGCACCCAGCGTGAAGTTCGTGCTTTTCTTGGCATCACCTCTTACTGTCGCTAATGGATACCTAATTTTTCTCTTCTTGCTAAACCTTTGTTGCACTTAACCACTAAAGATGTGCATGAACCTCTCCCTTGGACTGATGAATGTCAGCACTCTTTTGACTCTTTGAAATCTGCCCTTTGTTCTGCACCCGTCTTGGGTACTCCTGACTACTGTAAACCTTTTGTACTATACGTGCATGAGGTCGACGGTTGCTCGCTTTCAGTGTTAACACAGGAATTTGGTGGTAAGCAAAGACCATGCGCTTATTTGTCGGCCACCTTGGATAATGTGGCCAGAGCACTTCCTAGCTGTCTGAGGGCCACAGCAGCTGTCGCGGTGGCCATCCAACAGTCGGAAGGACTCGTTCTAAATTCTAGCCTAGCAGTGATGGTGCCACATGCTGTGGATGTATTGCTAAATAAGACTAAGACACAGCATCTTACGAGTGCACGCCTCACTGGATATGAATTGACACTATTTGCTCCACATATTACGATTACGCGATGTGCCACATTAAATACTGCCTCATTGCTACCACTCCCTTCGAATAAAAAATTAAATGATGTACATGATTGCATATTTCGAACTGAAGAAGAAACGAAGGGTAGGATTGACCTCACAGACATTCCTCTATCTGACCCTCAGGGGGAGTTATATGTGGATGGGTCTTGTTTCAAGTTAGCAGATGCAACAACAACAGCTGCGTATGCAATTACCACGTTAAAAACGGTAGTTGAAACATCTCGAGTGCCCTATCGATCAGCTCAGGCTGCTGAACTGGTGGTATTATTACGAGCCTGTGAACTAAGTGAAGGGCTCGAGGTCAATATCTACACAGACAGTCAATACGCCTTCGGCGTGGGCCCATAGCTTTGGGCGGCTGTGGAGGGAGCGGGGTTTCCTCACCTCTCATGGTCAGAAAATACAGAATGGCCCACTGGTGTTACGATTGTTGGATGCCCTAACCTTGCCTAAGAAGCTAGCCATAATAAAATGTAGTGCCCATAAGGCAGTGGTGGACGAAGTGGGCGAGGGGAACGCTTTTGCAGATCAGGTTGCTAAGCAAACGGCTCAGTCCACAATGTCTAATATGTTTGTAACATCTTCTACTAGATGGGTAGAGGAGTCTGATCTGTTCGATAATACCATAGAAAGTGTGAAAGAATTACAGAAGGAAGCTACCCCAGCTGAATTGGAACGGTGGGAAAAGGAAGTGGGGAGACTGGATGAAAATAACTGTTGGGTTGATTTAACAGAAAGGCAAAGATGGCTGTTGCCCAATGCTCTGTTGCAAGCCGTTATAACTATGGCTCATGGCCCAGCCCATGTAGGAGCTAAAGGAATTTGTGCCTTGTTAGACCCAGTATGGAATAATCCTAACATACAAAGGACGGCTGTCAGTTTGGTCCAATACTGTATGGTTTGTTTGCAACACAACCCGGGGAAAGCAGAAAGTGTTTTGAGTGGAAGTTTTGCACCCCCAACTTTACCGTTTGAAGTACTCCAGATGGATTATATCCACATGGAGCGCGTCAACAATTTAAAATACGTTTTAGTAGTGGTGTGTGCCTTCAGTAAATGGGTTGAGGCCTACCCAACTAAAGAGAACACTGCTCTGGCTACAGCAAAGGCTTTCATCAAAGAATTTATACCAAGATTTGGTTTGCCCCGTTTGATTTGGTCGGACAATGGGGGGCACTTCCATGGAGCCCTTGTTACACACATCTGCAATGGCTTACAAATACAACAATAATTCCATGCAGCCCGACATCCCCAGTCAGCAGGGTTGGTGGAGAAATATAATGGGATTTTGAAGCTTAAGATGGCTAAGATCCAAGAAAATACTGGTTTAAAGTGGCCTGACACCCTACCCTTAGCTCTCATGTCATTGAGAGTTACCCCTCATTCCCGTTCTGGTCTCTTTCCCTATGAGATCATCTTTGGGCGACCGGCTAACATATGGGGGGTATCCAGGCCACGATCTTTTTCTGATGTTGAATACCCTATGTTGATTACCTGTACACTTTGACTAAAGACCTCCGTTCTATTTATCAGCAGGTAGCATCTGTACAGCAGCCTCCGCCAGAGGGCCCCAGACACCGATTGGAACCTGGCCAGTGGGTACTGGTTAAGGAGCATGAGCGGGATACCAGCTTGGCCCCGAGGTGGTCAGAGCCACACCAAATCCTGCTTGCAACGCGGACGGCGGTAAAGGTGGATGGGAGGAAGCATTGGATACATGTCTCCCATCTGAAGAAACTGCCGCTTCCGCTTCCTTATGATCGGCTGCAATCTGGTGAAAAATTGACCCAGGAAACTGAGAGAGCAACTGCATTTGTCCCTTTTTCCGACGCCTGTGAAATAGAGCAAAGGCAAGAAGAAGGAGTGACGGGATCGGGCAAACCGGTCTCAAGTGCCCTTAATCCTGTTGTTGATATTCCCGCGACCAGAGGCTCCAATGAAGGAAAAGTGTCTACTTTGCTATTTTCTGATCAGGAAACTCCGGGTCATGTGCGATACAACCTACAGCCAAGAAAGCATCACGGTGCCTCAGACAACACTGCTAGGAGGTAAGGAAAGACTTGAGTAGAAAGGGTTTGCTAGATTCCAAGTCTGAGGTACTGAGCAGGACACTGGACTGAACGCGTTGAGAGCTGGAACTTTTGTTATTGTGCTCTGTTCAGAAAGAAAGACTTACACTTGAAGAACGGCCAGGTTGTGCATCAAATCCCCTTGGGAATGATTTCTTTGTTTTCTTGAGATGAACGATAGGAGTCTACCTGTGAGACTCTAACGGACACAGGGAGAAGAACCCTCTGGCAGGACGGACTGCTGTGCCCGAGTTTAGTTTTGGACTTTTAGTTAGGAATGTACCATTTTGGTCGCGTTGTACTTGAAGAAGAACGTCCTATTGCACCACGATATTTGCCGTTTTATGAGCCAATGTTTTCCACTTGGACCATGCGTGTGAAAATAGCCTTTGTGTTAGTAATAACTGTTATATTAGCTATCTTTATGGGTGTTTTCATATATTTAGAGTATAAGTATCCCATGCAAGCTATGATGCCCTCTACCATTGCCCCACCCGAGCACTTGATGTTCACCTTAGCACCGCATAAACAAAGGCACCGCCAGACTTATGCCAAGAATGTATTTGTAGAAATGCTCCATCAAACCCACAGTACTACCAACATGACCGATTGTTGGGTTTGTGGGCTCTTGCCATCAGTTATGCATAAACATGACTTGTTTCTTTCTCTACCCTTGTCCTACTTAGGAAGCTGTGAAGCATGGTTTCAAATGTTCTCTGCTATGTATAACCATTATGTAGAAAACCCCAAACAATACTCGGAGAAGGATTATAATATGATCCTAGCATACATTGAAACACACCAGGGATTCGACCCAGCTGGAAATGGGGGGCAGGGATCACTGGACCCAGATGCTTGTATGAATTTGTATACTGCTAATGAGAACAGTACTTGGTTACAGGACGAACTTTATGACTTTGCTAATTTCAATCATTCTCAGTACTTCCAGCATTTTGTTGCCAGAAATGTCACTAGTGAACGCATTATGCCTGTCTCTATTTTGAATACCTCCTCCGATTTCTGTGTACAGGGTATGGGACATGTACAGGTTGGAAATAGCATCTGCAATTATACTTATAGAATGAAGATCTTCAGCAGCCCTCCATTGTTGACACCACCAAATGTGTATTTCGTTTGTGGGGAAAATGCTTATACTTGGGTACCACGAGGTTGGGCGGGGCAGTGTTACTTGTCCTTCTTGTACCCCTCTGTGTACATAGCACCATCAGACTACCATAAAACACACCAGCTCCATAGTACAAAACCAGTTTCCAACAGACAGCGAAGACAGCTTGACCTGACTGAGGTTGATCAGACTGACACCTCCTTGCAACAGTTTACAGACTTTACGAAAGGACTGGTCCCTTTCTGGGGGCCGATCTTTAATAGTAGGGAAATAAGACGATTGTCTAGAATAGTGGAAAATGTCATTAATATCACCATCGATATCATGACCAATATCACTGTAGAGCTTCAGGCCACGAGACTCATTTCGCTCCAGAATCGGATGGTTCTTGACGTCATCTTGGCTGATCGAGGAGGAGCATGTCGAGTGATCGACCGCTCCTGCTCTGTTTATATTCCAGACTCCGCCCCCACGGTTCATTTGGCTATCCAGGGGTTGGAAATTATTGATGATAGTAACTGGAGCAGCCAGTATCATTTTCACCTGCTGCCTCTGTATGCAGTGTAGACAGGCTTGCTGTTCTTACTGTGCCACAAGAGTGACAGCCATGTTCACCCCCTCTTCTGTTCCCACTAAGACTCAGATGCTCCAACAGGAGATTCGTGAGCTGATGGCCATTGATGAAGAAGTCTTCCAGGATTAGTACTTCTTATTAGTTAGCTACATCACGCTAAAAGGAGGGTTTGAGGAACCAGAATTCGATCTGGGCCTAGTAAAACATGTAGTTATTGCTAGTAATTAGCGTGGTGTAGCTATTAAGCAGATATAAAGTTTCGAACACTAATAAGCCTGCACACATAACCGCTTACGGACCCATGTACACTTTATTGCACGTTATTTTATGTTATACGCAAACACAGCTTGACCCGACAAGCGCCATTTTGTGGCCTAGTCCGCTTCCAGCACTAACGAAACCTTTCCATTTCCATAGCCGAGATCCGTTCCCCTGTGAAATAGTACAACTGTCGCAACCTGCTGTTTCTGCACGTTAGGCCTGTCAAGGTTATAGGTGGGGGTAGATTGGGTAAGCACATTCCAGGGGAGCGCTGTTCGGACTCTCTCGGAGTTAGCAGAAGGGAGTCACCCTCTCGACCTTGCTATAATGAGCCGAACTATACTGAGGAGGGTTTTGTGTTCCATATATGGTCCTTCCTTCGCACCAACCTGTACCAGCCTGTATTTTTCCATCTTAGGTAACGGCTTCGAAATGTAACAGTATATAAGTGATTTGCTGATAATGTGCCAGCAGTCTTCTTGGTGGACCTCGTGGGGTTAGGTCGCAAGGAGCTCCTCTGGCAGAGTTTGTTTGTTGTAATAAACGATTGGACCTTCTACACTGCCAACTGACTGATTATTGGTAATTGGTATAGGGGCTATCTGTAAGTATGGCTCTATTTGGGTTGTGATTATTTTTTCGGTACTTCAACCTGCCATGAAAAGGCCGGCAGAAAGGGACTTTGGGGGCCCGTAGCAGGACCCCCTACTCACTTGCCCTAAACTGTGGGTTTGCCCCCTACATATCCCTGCACCATGTGGAAGGCACCGCATGGTGCCTGCCACATAGTGCTGGGATATGTAATATATCCCCTTTTTGCATTGCGGCGTATATTACAGACAGCAGCACCCAACGTAATGCAAAAGATAGGCATTGCGACCACCGTGGTGGCGGTCGCATCATAATGCCTCTGTCGGGACCGCCGACAGCCTGTCAGGCGGTCCCGTTTACCCAACTGCCATCCTAATCAGCCCCTTAATCTTCCTATGCCTATTAACAATAAATGTTGACCTTGTGAAATGTAACTGGTGCACAGGTAAATCACTGCAATACCTTTGTGTTTGTTCCTGCTATATAAAAACTGTTGTAAAGTGCACAAGGGGGTAAGGGGAAAGCTGTAACATAAGAAATGTCAAATAGGTACTCATTTACTGCTTGATTTCTACAAAGTGACAACAGAAAACTTGAATTAATCATGGCTTCCCCGCTTAAATTGTGTGATCTTAGGCAAACATTTTATTTTAGCAAAGCTCTTTTTTTTCATTATCAGTATCACGTAAGAAAGCACTTCCAAATATATGAGTTCAGAAAAGCAGTTGTTTAACAACCTATGTTTGATTTAATAGACTGCAATGTTGCTTTATAATAACCTGGGGCACATACGCGGTTTACATGAGAATTGACTTGCCTCTTGGTTCACTCATGGTTCATGTTTAAAGTATGTCACACTGCAGTGCTAAAATGTGTTGTACTAATGACAAAGTTTCCACATGGTAAAGAAATAAACTTTTTGAGTTTTGTAGAGATGGTATCATATGTACATGATGTTTGGTGTAGAGTTTACCTGTTAAATATTTTCAGGGCTTGGCTCTTCCCTTCAATTTGTTAGTTTGCCAACCTGTACGAAACTTTGGGATTTAATGACACAGCTCATTAAAAAAAAAAAAAAATGTGTAAATAGAAATCTCACTGTAGCATGCAGTGAAATGGAAAGAAATCAACAATTTTTGGCAGACCTCTCTGTGCATACAGCAAGGAATCTTGGGGCTGCCTTTTCCAAAAATAGCATTAATGTAAAAGTTTTGTACAGGTGGGCAAGCTTACAAATTAACGGGGAAAGTCCGTGCCTGAGCTGAGACCTGAAAATATTTAAAAGCATTCATTTGCATCTGTGAATGGGTGATGATCATTGTATTTTGCAGCATTTATCTGTCTTCTGAACTATTGGCAATAAAAGTTTAATGCTGCTAAACATGAGGGAGATTACCCCATACACAGATGCAAATGATTGCCCATCAGGTTAAAATAGTCCTGTTTGTTTTTGTTTCTCCTCTGCTGGATTTCTCCACTTAGACCTTAAAGGTCTCTCCTTTCAAGTGCGTGCTACAGTGTGCCGCCTGTTTGGAGATTGATTGCTGTGTGCACGGCCGCCCCGGTGTGCACCTTAGAGGGAACAATGGTGGTATGCCACTCCCAAATGGGGTCCCCTTCATGAATGGTTTCAAAAATATTTTTTAAGAGCGGGCAGTGGTCCAATGAACCCTACCTGCCTTTAAAAAATGAAAAGAAAACTTTTTTTTTAACGCATCCTGTTTTTGCTGCATTTGAGAAAAAAAAAAGTAGCTTTATTTAAACAGCAAACACAGACATGGGGTCTGTTGTCCCCAGAAGGCCATCATCTCTGTGTTTGCAGGACATTCCCAATGGGTTGCAAATTGCGACCTTCCTCATGAATATTAATAAGGGAGGTCCCTTGCGACCCATTTGAGAATCACAAACAGTATCTCAGACACCGTTGTACATTCCATTTCGCGTGTTGCAAAATATCGCAATTTGCAACTTGCAAAATGCAACGGTCATACATCCGGCCCTAAATGGAAAAAAAATTCACAGGTAACAAACAAATGTAAAACTTCAAAGTCTTAAGAAACAGAGTGCCTGGTTTAAAAATTGGTGGAAAAGTAATCAATCAAAAAAGTGATGCCCACGCCATGTTCAGTGCTGTTGGCACTAAAATCCACCTTGTGATAAACAGCACAGTGTGGCCTTATTACTATTGCTATAGGATATAACGCTCTGGAAATATGGTAGATGGGATATCTGTCAAGTTTGTTATGAAGTTCCCTATCTGCAAAACTCTAAATCAGGCCCAGTCTATTTAAAAAAGTTGCAGAATGACGTATGTACTCACATGCGTAATTATATACACATGCTGAAATGGAATTCTCATGATTTTGGTTTATTGAAGGAAATAATTTTTGCTCCAAAACAAATCCTGTACTAAATCAATTATGGAGAGGTTTCCTTTCCATTCTCATCCTGTAAATCAATTTTCACCTGCCCGGGACATAAGCAGATTTGCTTACATGGAAAATTCTGCAATATTGGCAATATTTTATGTGCAAGTACCTCCCTTTATGAGTTAAACATCACATTCAATTAATCAATAAATGGAGCTTGCAATGGCAGCAATTATATCAACAAGCCCCAGGAGATAATAGACTGGTCGACATTCTTTCTCAAACAAAGCAGTTCTCCTGGGTTGGAGGCTTCATACAAAATTAATGCCTGCTGGTGACGTCACCCAGGCAACACAGCATATCGACAGGAGACAGCCTAAAGCAAATCCACTGGAACATCAAGTCTGTGGATTTTTGGTGGGGCACTGAGTTTTCTGGGTTCCACCCAAGCACAGGGATGTTTTGAAAAATGTTCACACTTGATGGGTTGGACCTGTAGAGTGAATATGGGGATGCTGGGCAAACCCCAATCCCCAATACTCCCCACCAAACTCTCCCACGCCCCTCTAATAAAAGTTCTGAGGTGCAGGATTGGCTGTTACAGGCCAGTTGTTTCTGATGAAGGAAACACAGAAAGGGAAGGCACCATTTTGGTTGTTTTTGTGTAAATGGCCAAACACTGACAGACTCAGGCTCACTCCTCCCTGGGCTGGCCATACACATCCTGCTAGAGAAGGCTCCAGTGTACAAACATAAACTGCAGATTGAGTATCTTACCTTAGCCAAAATCACTGAAAATGTTGCAAAGTGTGGACATAGCACTCTTCACCCATTTACTTCTATGAAGACGCCGACACACTCATTGCATCCAATGGCAAATCCATGTACACCACATGAGTCTGTTGTCTCTTCACACATGCGCCGGTTGGCTGTGAGTTATGAACCCAGCACTCTCCATCATGTACAGATTCTGTCCATCAACTGTGTTTTTTGCAATTTTCACCCCGAGTGGGCTGGGTATGCTCAGACGTGAGTCCCAGGCTCTCCACACCACTGGAGTCAAGCTATCCAGGCTGAATGAAGGCTGATAGCCAGAAACCGGTCCTTGGATGCTTGATTCCGGTCTGGGAAAGACATGGCTTGGTAGTTCGGACTGGACTGTTCCCATGAGGCACAGGGTCAGAGCTGATTTGCATATAGCCAGTGTCTAACCCAGGGTGGTGTGGAGTGCAAAAAAAGATGGATTTAGGCCCAGATCCTTGTACTGGGGTGAATGTATGACATTGTTCTACATTCTGTCCATCAACTGTGTTTTTTGCAATTTTCACCCCGAGTGGGCTGGGTATGCTCAGGCGTGAGTCCCAGGCTCTCCACACCACTGTAGTCAAGATATCCAGGCTGAATGTAGGCTGATAGCCAGAAACCGGTCCTTGGATGCTTGATTCCGGTCTGGGAAAGACATGGCTTGGTAGTTCGGACTGGACTGTTCCCATGAGGCACAGGGTCAGAGCTGATTTGCATATAGCCAGTGTCTAACCCAGGGTGGTGTGGAGTGCAAAAAAACGATGGATTTAGGCCCAGATCCTTGTACTGGGGTGAATGTATGACATTGTTCTACATTCTGTCCATCAACTGTGTTTTTTGCAATTTTACCCCGAGTGGGCTGGGTATGCTCAGACGTGAGTCCCAGGCTCTCCACACCACTGGAGTAAAGCTATCCAGGCTGAATGAAGGTTGATAGCCAGAAACCGGTCCTTGGATGCTTGATTCCGGTCTGGGAAAGACATGGCTTGGTAGTTCGGACAGGACTGTTCCCATGAGGCACAGGGTCAGAGCTGATTTGCATATAGCCAGGGTCTAACCCAGGGTGGTGTGGAGTGCAAAAAAACGATGGATTTAGGCCCAGATCCTTGTACTGGGGTGAATGTATGACATTGTTCTACATTCTGTCCATCAACTGTGTTTTTTGCAATTTTCACCCCGAGTGGGCTGGGTATGCTCAGACGTGAGTCCCAGGCTCTCCACACCACTGGAGTCAAGCTATCCAGGCTGAATGAAGGCTGATAGCCAGAAACCGGTCCTTAGATGCTTGATTCCGGTCTGGGAAAGACGTGGCTTGGTAGTTCGGACTGGACTGTTCCCATGAGGCACAGGGTCAGAGCTGATTTGCATATAGCCAGTGTCTAACCCAGGGTGGTGTGGAGTGCAAAAAAACGATGGATTTAGGCCCAGATCCTTGTACTGGGGTGAATGTATGACATTGTTCTACATTCTGTCCATCAACTGTGTTTTTTGCCAGATTCATGGGGTAACAACCCACAGCCCTCAGGTTGAGAACCAGGAAAAAAGACATGAGAGAGTGTACATGGTTCTCCGCTGACATCTACTGTGATCTGCAGCTCATGAGTTCCAATCTCAGCCAGACCAGCTCTATCTTCTATCCTTATGAAGAAGTTGGCACACTAGTAGTCAAAAAGAAAGTGTTGGCCATTCACCATGGAAACATGCATGGTGGCTCTGGGCGAATTGAGAGGATTGCGCTATTACATCCTCTGAGATAAGGGCCGAGAGGTGATGACGCACGTTTCTATAGTGGTCTGGAAAGGGTAACCTGAAAGATCTCCACGCTCCACTCTAAATTAAGTACTTAGGGGCATATTATCAAGGGCAGTATCGCCGCTTTAGCTGCACTTTTTGCTGCTAAAGCTGCGATATTCTCATCATCCTATTAACAAGGCAGCGCTAACATGCATCAGCGCATTTTAGCAGCAATTTTCTAACGCTACGCATCTTAGCAATATACATCGCTAATGAGATGCAAAGTAGGCATTCCTTACAACTACTTCAACTAAAAACGTTGTAAACACAACTTCGCTGTATTATCAACACTGCCTCGGACCCGCGTAGCGATGAGAAAAGGCGCGCTTAGCCCCCATTAACGCATGATGCTAAAGCCTGACTAAAACCTGACCTACCATTATTGCCTATGGGAGGTGGATTGTATGGTTAAGTACACACTCCCCTATTTCAAGCTTTTCATTAGAGGTGTGAAATCATCGCTGGATTTCACACGCTAATGAGGATTATCGCAGTCTATCGCTGGATTATACTTCGCCTGTTAGCAAAGCATTGCTAATACGCCGCTAACACGGCGATGTAATTCAGCGAAAGAGGGCGATAATGTAAAACGAGCTAAGCGCGTTTTGCGATATTTATCGCAGTTTGTAGAGAATATTTTGCGATTCCTTATTTGTGAAAAATAAGGAATCGCAAATAAGGAATCGCAAAATGCAATGCATCAAGAAATTGCTAAATAAATTGCTATTTCTTAAAATTCCTTAATTTTGACTCGCAAATTTCGAGTCGCAATAAAGGAATACCTCCCCATTCATTCCTATGGGCCTAGAGGCCCATAGGAATGAATGGGAAGACAATCTCAATTTGCGAATCGCAAATAGCGATTCG
Source organism: Lissotriton helveticus (assembly GCF_964261635.1). Lineage (NCBI taxonomy): Eukaryota > Metazoa > Chordata > Amphibia > Caudata > Salamandridae > Lissotriton > Lissotriton helveticus. Next base: position 584,699,541 of record NC_136072.1, read on the forward strand.
CAAATTGAGATGGCGATTTCAAGGGTGCAGGGGTGTCCAAAGGACACCCTGTTGCACCCCCTGAAATTGATCTGTGCACATATGTTGCGCACCATGTGTGCGCGCAACATGAAACTTTGAAAAATGCACTTTAGTGCATTTTTCAAAGTTTTTGCAAATTGCCATGAAGTTGTACTTCATGGTAATTTGCGTGCCCTATTAGCGAAATCGCTATTTTTTTAAACTTTAATGCATTGCATTTAAGGAATCTCAATTTGAGATTCCTTAAATGCAAGTAATCGCAATTTAGCGAATTCGCAATTTGCGATTTTTGCATTTGGGATGATGCATCCTCAAATGCAAAAATACCGGTCGCAAAGGGGCAGATTCTGAGAATCTGCCCCTTTGCGAGCGGATTATTGTTTGATGCATCTGGGCCTATGCCCCATGGGGTGATGAAGACTGGGTAGATGAGATGGGTACTTTCCTCCTACCAGCGAGCCAATAGATCCCTGGAAGTGTGACGTAGCAAGGCTTGAAAGGACCCTGGTGCAAGCCTAGGAATGTGCCCCCTGTACACTGGTTGTCTATTAAAATAAAGCCACAACATGAGTTGTGGGGGCGTCTAAGGCCGTAAGGCCCTGGAGCCACTGCATCTGCTGCACCAGTGATAGCTCTGCCCTCGAGTTCGTGTGCGCGTGACCAGTAAAGCCAGCCCTTGAGCCAAAGAGCGAGGCGACGGGGACCACCGAGGCATCTTGGCGACGGAGCCGTCACTCAGACAAGGGCGAGAGGAGATGGAGCCGGGGAGCGGGTCCTCCTTGCGACTCATGCTCCCTTCGCCGAACTAAAGGTCAACGATGACGGACTTTTGGAAAGAAGCGTCCTCCAAACTCCAGAGAGTGCTGAACCAGTGAGGTCCCACGAGGTCACCGAGCGCCGTCAGGCCTTCAGCAGAGCACAGCGATGCCAGCTGCGCCCGCAGAGCGCGATGGCTCTGTCGGCATGCCAACGCTTGGCACCAGGTGAGAGGCGCACTGCGGCGTGCACTGTCCGCAGCAGGCCGGCGGGAGATTCGGCGTGACTGCGCCTTTGGAAGGAAGGTGCTGCGCGGGCTAGACCGGGACGCACTCGCTTGGAAGGCTGGCACCTCGCATGGGCATTGCTCCTCCCCAGACGTCTTTACCATTCCAAGGCTTATCGGAAAACGTTCCAACTTCCCCCCAAGCTTACATGTGCCCGCCTAATCCCAAACCGTCGAATATTTCAGAGGTTACATCTTGTCACGCAAATGTTAGATTTATTACGCTCAGAGGAGTTGAATAAAAGTACCCAGAGGCACCCCCTGCTGCAGAATCCAAGCCTTCTCTGGGCCTGAGTCAGCGCTGGGTTGGAATGGAAAAAACTCCTGATTTTTAGAGTTAATTCTACATTCAAAGGGAAACCCCCAAATGGATTCGTCTCCAACTTGTTGTCTGGGTGCAAGAGGAAATTCCACTCTTGGATTCTCCACCTAATAATGCATTTTCACCAGAAATTAAACGATTTTACCTGACAACCCAATACTTAATCAGGCTCATTACGTCCAGTTCCAGATGCGTAGGGTCACTCAGGGGCGTAGTTATCAAAGGCGCAGCAGGTGCAGTGGCACCAGGGCCCAGGCTGCGAGGGACACCCTGCACCCCAATTTTGAATGTTTTTACTACCTAAAAGAGACTGAAGGGCCAATTTTCCAGGACAATATTAGGGCACATGAGACTACCTGTACCATTGGGGCGAGTGTCCCCAAGGAGTGTCTTAAGTCTTGCATCTTTGTGTTTTTTTGTGAAGTAGAGACTATAAGAAGATAGAAAGATAGACAACCCTGGACAAAAGACACTCCCGGAGCAGCACGGCATTGAGAGGGAAGTCACTTTGTATCACTGCACCAAAATGAACACTCTTCAAAGTGTGCACAGCATAGTGCACAGTGGCACAGTCTCCATAGCACCGTCCTAGGTGGCGCACGTTTTGACAGCACCATCGCAGAAGGGTCCACATTCCATAGCACACCCGCCTAAGGACATACTCTCAGCCTTAGAAGGACGCACACTCTCTGTAGCGCTAGACGAAGAAGGTCACACTCTCTATAGCGTCAGCCTAAGAAAGACACACACTCTCTGTAGCACTAGACAAAGAGGGTCACACTCTATAGCACCAGCCTAAGAAGGATGCACACTCTCTGTAGCACTAGACGAAGAGGGTCACACTCTATAGCACCAGCCTAAGAAAGACACACACTCTCTGTAGCACTAGACGAAGAGGGTCACACTCTATAGCACCAGCCTCAGAAGGACGCACACTCTCTGTAGCACTAGACGAAGAGGGTTACACTCTATAGCACCAGCCTAAGAAAGACACACACTCTCTGTAGCACTAGACGAAGAGGGTCACACTCTATAGCACCAGCCTAAGAAAGACACACACTCTCTGTAGCACTAGACGAAGAGGGTCACACTCTATAGCACCAGCCTAAGAAGGACGTACACTCTCTGTAGCACTAGACGAAGAGGGTCACACTCTCTATAGCACCAGCCTAAGAAAGACACACACTCTCTGTAGCACTAGACGAAGACGGTCACACTCTATAGCACCAGCCTAAGAAAGACACACCTCTCTGTAGCACTAGACGAAGAGGGTCACACTCTATAGCACCAGCCTCAGAAGGACGCACACTCTCTGTAGCACTAGACGAAGAGGGTTACACTCTATAGCACCAGCCTAAGAAAGACACACACTCTCTGTAGCACTAGACGAAGAGGGTCACACTCTATAGCACCAGCCTAAGAAAAACACACATACTCTGTAGCACTAGACGAAGAGGGTCACACTCTATAGCACCAGCCTAAGAAGGACGTACACTCTCTGTAGCACTAGACGAAGAGGGTCACACTCTCTATAGCACCAGCCTAAGAAAGACACACACTCTCTGTAGCACTAGACGAAGAGGGTCACACTCTCTATAGCACCAGCCTAAGAAAGGCACACACTCTCTGTAGCACTAGACGAAGAGGGTCACACTCTCTATAGCACCAGCCTAAAAAAGTCTCACACTCTCTGTAGCACTAGACGAAGACGGTCACACTCTATAGCACCAGCCTAAGAAAGACACACCTCTCTGTAGCACTAGACGAAGAAGGTCACACTCTATAGCGCCAGCCTCAGAAGGATGCACACTCTTTGTACCGCTAGACGAAGAAGGTCACAGTCTCTGTAGCGTCAGCCTAAGAAGGAAGCACACTTTCTGTAGCGCTAGACAAAGAGGGTCACACTCTCTATAGCACCAGCCTAAGAAGGATGCACACTCTCTGTAGCACTAGCCGAAGAGGGTCACACTCTATAGCACCAGCCTAAGAAAGACACACACTCTCTGTAGCACTAGACGAAGAGGGTCACACTCTATAGCACCAGCCTCAGAAGGACGCACACTCTCTGTAGCACTAGACGAAGAGGGTTACACTCTATAGCACCAGCCTAAGAAAGACACACACTCTCTGTAGCACTAGACGAAGAGGGTCACACTCTATAGCACCAGCCTAAGAAAGACACACACTCTCTGTAGCACTAGACGAAGAGGGTCACACTCTCTATAGCACCAGCCTAAGAAAGACACACACTCTCTGTAGCACTAGACGAAGAGGGTCACACTCTCTATAGCACCAGCCTAAGAAAGGCACACACTCTCTGTAGCACTAGACGGAGAGGGTCACACTCTCTATAGCACCAGCCTAAAAAAGGCACACACTCTCTGTAACACTAGACGAAGAGGGTCACACTCTCTATAGCACCAGCCTAAGAAGGACGTACACTCTCTGTAGCACTAGACGAAGAGGGTCACACTCTCTATAGCACTAGACGAAGAGGGTTACACTCTATAGCACCAGCCTAAGAAAGACACACACTCTCTGTAGCACTAGACGAAGAGGGTCACACTCTCTATAGCACCAGCCTAAGAAAGACACACACTCTCTGTAGCACTAGACGAAGAGGGTCACACTCTCTATAGCACCAGCCTAAGAAAGGCACACACTCTCTGTAGCACTAGACGAAGAGGGTCACACTCTCTATAGCACCAGCCTAAGAAAGGCACACACTCTCTGTAGCACTAGACGGAGAGGGTCACACTCTCTATAGCACCAGCCTAAAAAAGGCACACACTCTCTGTAACACTAGACGAAGAGGGTCACACTCTCTATAGCACCAGCCTAAGAAGGACGTACACTCTCTGTAGCACTAGACGAAGAGGGTCACACTCTCTATAGCACTAGACGAAGAGGGTTACACTCTATAGCACCAGCCTAAGAAAGACACACACTCTCTGTAGCACTAGACGAAGAGGGTCACACTCTCTATAGCACCAGCCTAAGAAGGATGCACACTCTCTGTAGCACTAGCCGAAGAGGGTCACACTCTATAGCACCAGCCTAAGAAAGACACACACTCTCTGTAGCACTAGACGAAGAGGGTCACACTCTATAGCACCAGCCTCAGAAGGACGCACACTCTCTGTAGCACTAGACGAAGAGGGTTACACTCTATAGCACCAGCCTAAGAAAGACACACACTCTCTGTAGCACTAGACGAAGAGGGTCACACTCTATAGCACCAGCCTAAGAAAGACACACACTCTCTGTAGCACTAGACGAAGAGGGTCACACTCTCTATAGCACCAGCCTAAGAAAGACACACACTCTCTGTAGCACTAGACGAAGAGGGTCACACTCTCTATAGCACCAGCCTAAGAAAGGCACACACTCTCTGTAGCACTAGACGGAGAGGGTCACACTCTCTATAGCACCAGCCTAAAAAAGGCACACACTCTCTGTAACACTAGACGAAGAGGGTCACACTCTCTATAGCACCAGCCTAAGAAAGACACACACTCTCTGTAGTACTAGACTAAGAGGGTCACACTCTCTATAGCACCAGCCTAAGAAGGACGTACACTCTCTGTAGCACTAGACGAAGAGGGTCACACTCTCTATAGCACTAGACGAAGAGGGTTACACTCTATAGCACCAGCCTAAGAAAGACACACACTCTCTGTAGCACTAGACGAAGAGGGTCACACTCTATAGCACCAGCCTAAGAAGGACGTACACTCTCTGTAGCACTAGACGAAGAGGGTCACACTCTCTATAGCACCAGCCTAAGAAAGACACACACTCTCTGTAGCACTAGACGAAGAGGGTCACACTCTCTATAGCACCAGCCTAAGAAAGGCACACACTCTCTGTAGCACTAGACGGAGAGGGTCACACTCTCTATAGCACCAGCCTAAAAAAGGCACACACTCTCTGTAACACTAGACGAAGAGGGTCACACTCTCTATAGCACCAGCCTAAGAAAGACACACACTCTCTGTAGTACTAGACTAAGAGGGTCACACTCTCTATAGCACCAGCCTAAGAAGGACGTACACTCTCTGTAGCACTAGACGAAGAGGGTCACACTCTCTATAGCACCAGCCTAAGAAAGACACACACTCTCTGTAGCACTAGACGAAGAGGGTCACACTCTCTATAGCACCAGCCTAAGAAAGGCACACACTCTCTGTAGCACTAGACGAAGAGGGTCACACTCTCTATAGCACCAGCCTAAGAAAGGCACACACTCTCTGTAGCACTAGACGAAGAGGGTCACACTCTCTATAGCACCAGCCTAAGAAAGACACACACTCTCTGTAGCACTAGACGAAGAGGGTCACACTCTCTATAGCACCAGCCTAAGTAAGGCACACACTCTCTGTAGGTAGGCTAATCTACACGAGGCACGTTTCTACAAGTCATTGATGGAGATAGGCAGTGCCAGCATAGAGGATTGTTTACACATGGAAATAGAGGGACAATTATTGCTGAATTCATTCGGACAAATAACTGCTATAGTGGATGGGTTGTTGAGAACTAAGGCACCATCAAGAACCAACTTAGCACCTAGATGGTTCGATGGTAATTGCTCTCGAGCCTTAAGGGAACTCAAATATAATGTAAAAAAAAGACCCAGGGACAATTTGGAAATACTACGAAGCAGACAGGCTTATAAAAAGGAAGTCAATAGAAGGAAAGAGGCATTAAGGGTGGAGGCCTGGGCGAATCTTAGAGAAGCCGCAGAAAGCAAGGACATGTCAGAGTTCTGGAGGGTAATTAACAACCCTTGTTTTAATGAGACTACTGTTAAGAACATAGGGGCTAACATCCTACCGGAACAATGGATTGAACACTTTAAGGGCCTATACAACCATGAGGCTGCAATAGGTGGGGGTGACGTTGGTAGTATATCTCATCATATACCAATAGCATTCACCCTCAAAGAGATTCAAGATGGGATGGAGAGCTTGTCACACTTTCTATAGCACCAGCCTAAGAAGGATGCACAATCTCTGTAGCACTAGACGAAGAGGGTCACACTCTCTATAGCACCAGCCTAAGAAAGACACAGGCTCTCTGTAGCACTAGACGAAGAAGGTCACATTCTCTATAGTGTCAGCCTAAGAAGGACGCACACTCTCTGTAGCACTAGAAGAAGAGACCCACACTAGCTATAGCATCAGCCTACAAGGGACGCACACTCTCTAGAGCACTAGACTAAGAAGGTCACACTCTCTATAGCGCCAGACTAAGAAGAACGCTGAATCTGTAGCACCAGACAAAGACCGCCACACTCTCTAGAGCGCTAGCCTAAGAACACACACTCTCTGTAGCACTAGACAAAGAGGGTCACACTTTATAGCACCAGCCTAAGAAGGGAGCATACTCTCTGTAGCACTATGCGAAGATGGGCACACTCTCTATAGCGCTAGCCTAAGACAGACACACGCTCTCTGTAGCACTAGACAAAGAGGGTCAGACTCTCTATAGCGCATGTCTAAGAAGGGCACACACTCTCTAGAGCACTAGACAGGGTTCTAAAAAGTCGGTCCTGGAGGACTGAATCCATGCCAGATTTTTAGCATATCCCCATTTAGATGAATGTAGTTATCTGAAACATTTTGGCATTGTTACGGCCCTCCTGGAGTGAATTTGAAGAACCCCGCACCAGACGAAGAGGGTCACATTCTCTATAGCTCCAGCCTAGGAAGGACGCACACCCTCGAGAACACTAAACTAAGAAGGAGACATTCCCAAACCACCATTCTAAGAGAGGCTCAATTTACATAAAAAACATCCAATGAGATGCAGTCTAAAAAGAGCTTGGCTAGCAGGCAAGTGCTCATCAGAGCACCAGCCTGAGAGAGACTCACTCTCCACAGGACTGATTAAGACAGCCAGCCAAGGAGGGGCTCTGCCTCTGAGCACTAGCCTAAAAAGACACGCTCTCCGTTTCACCGTTATATAGCAGTCTTGCTCTCTACAGCACTGACCTAAGAGTCACAAGCCCAACAATGCACCTTCCTAAGAGGTGCTTGTTATTCAAAACACTAGATGTTGGACCCGGTCCTTTGGGCAGGTTCACCCACGTGACTTTTTTCTTTTTTCCTAGCCTGTTTCCGCACTTTTTCATTGTGGTACAGTGTAAAGTGCGTGTGCTCTCTGTGTATGTGTGGTGAGTGACCTGCCCTCCCATAGGAATGAATGGGGAATATGTATGCCCATGGTAGATTCCTGATGCGTGGGGAGTGCAGGGTCGAGTTTGATATGTGTGAACTCGTGAGAATGAATGCTGCAGAATGGTATATGCGGCATGGCTGTGTCTAGTCTAGAAGCGCCACTTTTAGAAGTTGGCATAATTGTGTAGTGAGTCTGCTGGCACGTGATTGGCTGATGAGCCTGGCCCAGGAGTGCCTGGGCCTGCTGGTGGATGGACTGTCTGTTTTGAGTAGGACGGGATCTGCAGGGCCCCGGAGGAGGGGGGTCTGAGTCAGCCGTAGATGAAAGGCCCCCATCTGCTGTCAGGGATGGGAGGAAAGAGCGTCTGGGGGTGCCAGGCTGTGCCTGTCGGCCCACCATGCTGGCTCTCCCTCCTGATGGCCCACTGTCACCTCTGACCTGAGGCTGACAGGAGAGGGAAACCATATACACCCAGGGCTTAGGGCTCGCTTACACAAAGACTTCAAAAGACTTCAAAGCCTTTTCTGTGTATAAGAAGGGGCTGTGTCCCCATTCCAAAAGGTTCTTGTTCTTGCTCTTGAGGCTGACTTGAAACTACCAGGGGTGGGCGCTGCCCAGCCCCTGGATGCCTGGATTCCTGGACTCCTGGGGACCCCTCTGCCCTGCCTGGGCTGATGGGGGGACTTGGTTTTGCCCCCCTGGGAAGGAAGAGCGCTGGAGTGGTGTTTCTAGCGCCTGGAGGCGCTGTGCTTCCCCCTGAGCGCCTGGGAGCGCTCTGCCTGCTGTTCTAGCGCTAGGAGCGCTGTGGATTGTGCTCCAGCGCTAAAGAGCGCTTTATTCTGGTTCTAGCGCTGGAAGCGCTTGACTTGCTATTTTTAGCGCATGGAGCGCTTTAAATCCCCTTTGGCGCCTGGGAGCGCTCTAGCTGTGTTCTAAGCGCTTTGGAGCGCTTTGTTCCCGCCAGCGCTTGAGAGCGCTGTTTAATTTGTGACCTTAAAAGGAATCAGCCCCTGCCTGCCTGAGGAGAAGGGCCGCTGCGCTGCCCGCAGCGACCCGGAAGCGGTTGGCCGGCCGGCCAATCTCAGCGCGGCCGGCCGGAAGTGCCCGCCCCCGCAGTTCGGGGAAGAAAGGAGAAGGCGTGGGAGATGGCGGCCATTCGCGGGGCTCCTCTCGGCTGAGGGAGCCCCGAGGAGAAGAGGCGGCCGGTTGGCAGGGCTCCCGTGTGCCGAGGGAGCCCAGCAGAGAGAGAGAAGTCCGGCGCGGGAGCTGCGAGGCTCCCATGTGACCGGGAGAGCCCCGCCTTTGCCCCCGCGAGAGGAGACTGACTCCGGGAGCCTTGCTGGCTCCACCCTGGGTCCCGGTCCCGAGACGGGGGACCGGGCAACGCGAGGAGAGTCTGCGAGGAGCAGGAGCTCCTCAGACGCCGCCGAGCCCGCCCCCGCCGCACAGAAGCCCCGGTGAGTGAAGGGCTGAGGGGGAGGAAGCTCCGTGCGGTGCCGGCCGTGGCACTGAGTGAAGGGTGGCCCGAATGGCAGTGGGTCGCCCCACCGCGGTTGCAGAGCCCGCGAGGGGCTCTTGAGGGCCCGCACGACTGTAGGTTGGTGCCGATTCGTGGCACGGAGAAAGGGCGGCCCCGAATGGCAGTGGGTCGCCCCATCGTGGGTGCAGAGCCCTTGTGGCAACATGTGGGGCATGTGATGCCCAGAGCCTGTGTGGCTCCAACGTTTGGCCCCTTTTTAGTTGGAGGGGCGCCGGGGCATATTGTCGGTGTCCACCCCCTCCAGCCTGCAAGCGTATCTGTAGGGCCCAGAGAGGCTCAAAGGCCCCTAGAGAGAGGACTTGATGCCGAAGCCTGTGTGGCTTCCCCCCGCTGTGGCGCAATTCACCAGAGGGGCTACTGAAGGCCCTGCCACAGCGTGTCAGTTTTTCTCCAACGTGGGCGCAGTTCGCGCCTAAGGGTCAGTGAGGGCCCTGGCGCAGTTTTGAGTCTCCAGCTGCCCAGCAATTAGTGGGCAGCTGCACCGTTTAGGCGCACGATCGAGAGTGAGTCCCTGAGAGGGATAGAGATGGCACAGAGGTGCCCGGCCAGTCACAGCTGCGCAGCACTTAGTGCCAGCTGCAGCGTTTAGGCCCTTGTGAGTATTCCCAGGGGCCCAGCAAGTAGTGGGCCCCTGCATCGTTTAGACCCCTGACATTGAGACTCAGGGCGTTCTAGCCCCAACAAGGCCAGTTGGCCTAGGGACTGCCACAGGTGGTGGCTTATGTGAGTTTTGCGCAGTTGTATGGTTATTGCACTTCTGAATGTATTTCCTTGCATCATGTGTTATTCCTGCACCTCTGAATGTTTTTAGACATCATGTGACTTTTGCGCTACTGTAGTATTCTGGTACCTCTGAATGTATTTGTATTGCATCATGTGCTTTATTCTTAACACCGCTGAATGTGTAGGTTTATACATTATGGGGTCGATTAGGATCGCGGACGGACTTGAGTCCGTCCGCAACCCCTGAGGAGGAGGGAACGTCCGCATGGGCTGCGGCGTTCCCTCCGATCAAATTAGGATGTGACCGCCAGGGTGGCGGTCACATCCTCTATCTCTAACATTGCGGCGGGTGCAGCTTCAAGCTGCACCCGCCGCAATGTAAAAAATCCATGCACAGCATTTGCGTGCACAAAGCGGCAGGCACCGCGCGGTGCCTGCTGCATTGTGCACGCAAATGCAGGGGGGTACCATAGGTACCCCCCATGTGCACCCCCCACCCCACCTTCACCCAGGGGGCCCGCAACGGGCCCCCGAAGTGAAGGTCCGTATGCTTTTCCACGGCGGTAAAGCCGCCGCGGAAAAGCATATATTTTCAGACATCCTAATATGCCTGGCGGTGTCTGATAGACACCACCAGACATGTTAGTGCTTTTCCGCCGCGGTCGCCTTCCGACCGCGGCGGAAAAGCGGCGGACAGATTATCAGACCCACCAGCCATCCTAATTTGGCGGTGGGTCTTTGGAGTCTCCGCCGCGGTTTTTCCGCATCCTCCAGGCCGGCGGACACTTCCGCCGGCCCGGAGGATGCGGAAAAACCGCCATCCTAATCAGCCCCTATGTGTTTTTCTTTGCTACTCCTCTGAATGTATATTTGTGCATCATGGGTAATGTGTTCTTTCTTAGACCCCTAAATGCTGTGTGATACTTAGGTGGTTGTTCTTTTTAGTACAGGTGGTCCTAGTGAGGTCCTGGTCCCCTGCGTGACAGTCTCCCAAGGGGTTAGGGTTACGTAGGTGGTACTTACCTGTCCCCAATAGTTACTGGATGTGATCTATAACTGTTACTTTGTGTTACAGTGATTTTATACACTTTTATTCTAAGTTCTATAAGTACTATTTCTATTTCTAAAAGTGCTGATTATGACAGCGGAGCATGTGGCCCTGTCCTGTGTAAATAATCCCTTGTGAATATTGCCGTGCCAGTTGGCACAATGTACATGTGTGATTTCTATCTGATATGTTTTGACAATACAAAAGTTATTTTAATATAACCTTGTGTGGAGTCTCTTTTGTGGTGTACCTAGTATGTTGTGGCTGTTGTGCGCTGACGCAAATGCTTTACACATCGCCTCCGAGTTTAGCCTAGACTGCTCGTGCCAAGCTACCTAGAGGGTGAGCAGGGGTTATCTTGGCGTGTGACTTCCTTGCCCTGACTATAATGGTGGTTTCTGCCTGGCTTTGGCATCAGCCTTAGCCTACCAGAAATAGCCGGTTCTAACACTAGAGTTTAAGAGTCATGCTCCCCATGGAAGCACAGCATGCCCTATAAGACTTACAGCCTTATTCAGAGTTTGGTGGATGCGGGAAATCCGCCAAAAAGTGGTGGATGTTCCATCTGCCCTGCCAATTGGTCATCTAAGCATTGTAAATAGGGTGGACAGGACCACCACCTCTTTCTAGTGGATGTTCACATCCTCCACACTCTAAATGAGGCCTTTCATGCCAAACCAAGTGGCTGCCAAGAGTCCAAGGTCAGTGGTCTCAGTCCGACGCACGGTCTATGGCCACCTTCTTGTAGAGGGTTCCTCCATTTCCATAGGTTAGATGCTGTTAAAACTGAGGCAACTGGTGATGAGTAGTTCAAGAGGATTGGAGCATAACTTCCAGAATTCGCATGTGGGAAAGAGATAGCATGGTGGCTTCCAAAGCCCTCGTCTGGGCAAACTGCAATTGGAAGAAAAGGCCACTCTGGAAAATGTGTGCATACAGCCTCATCTTACACCCTCTGACCTTCTTCAGGAGAGTTAGGGGCGTGAGAGGGAAGGGGTCGGCCCTTCATCCTTCACATGTGTTTTAAAGGTGCTGAGCAATTAATCAACAGCCCCATTTCCCAAACATTGACTAACTCACTCATGTTAATGGTCGCTCTTTAGAGAGAGTCATGAAATACACCAGTACTTCAGAATTTAGAGCAACACCCCAGAGTATTATTTCACAGTAGCAGCAAATAATGTTTACAACAATTGTGTGGTTCTCCCTCCATGCACCTTTCACATTTGGATGCAATTCGGCCATCACTCAATGATGGCCTTCTCCTGTACGCTTGTCCATTAATTCTTTGCTGTAATTAAGAAACACTTCTCTTGACCTACAGTGTTGCTGAACAGCCCAGCCATTACATAGTAAAAACCGGGAAGATGGAGTTAAATCCATGTATTGAGGTAAAAGTTCACTGCACAAACATGCCCGTAGAAACATTAAAAAGAGGGCTTCCGGTGTTATGGTATTTACTTTTTGGGCATTTCTGTCTGTATTTACCCAAATTTATTTTTTGTCAACTTTATCTGTATGTATTCATATTTATTATGGGTTTTGTGAAAAATATCTGAAACTGGTATATTTCCACATTTAGTGAACCAATAAATATGGAGTCATGCTTAAATGTCTGACAAGTTTCAGTAATATGAACACCTGCAGAAGATAAATCAATACACTTGTATGGACATATGCACATTTCTCTTTCAGCCTTGTGCGTATTTACTGCTGTTTAAGCCTCTTTACTAAAATTCCTTTCTTTTTTAACCCTGTTACCTATCAATCCACACAGTTATTGGCCTGGCAGTCATGGCAAAGTGTATTTAGAATCACTCACAAAGCACCCAATTTCCCTCAATATATACATTTAAAAATAAATACAGACAAGAAAATAAATGGTTTTATGTCTGTATTTATCTGTAAAAATCAGTAAAAAGGAAAAACAGGGAGACTTAATTACAATAGACCATACCACTTGACTAGTCCAGGCCTGCTGCTAAAAAAGGGGTGAGTTGCATAGCTTTCGCTACTCTCTCTTGGGATTGTAGAGGGAGGGGAATGGACTCAGGCTGTGCCCGGAGCACTGGAGAGTGGGATGGGTTACACTACTCTCAACTGGGCAGGGCAGAGTGGAAGGGCTTCCATTGCTCACTAAAGACTGGGGATAGTCGATGTTTTCACTGCTGAGTAAAGATGGGGAGAGGATGATAAAGAGTAACTGGCAACAGACCGCATGCAGTCGCAAAACATCTCCACCTACTATTTTATGAAAACATTGCATGAAAAATGTAAATTCCCCCCTTTATTTATTTTGGGATGCCCCTCTCCTTCCCCTGTGCCTCTTGTTTATGTAGACTACTCTAAATCACATGCTTGTCTTAATCTGTCTTGCTTTGAAACCACATACCTGCAACCTAACAACATCTATTCTTTCCATCAGCACTTTGCTTCTCACATAATCCCCTCAAATTATCTCACCTAAATCATTAATGTAGCACAAAGAAACAGGACTAAATGCATGGATTGGTTTCTTTGAGATAACAAGAGTAATCCTAATAACCAATAGGTTGACCACTAACTTTGGGCTCCCGAGTAGTGTGCTACATGCTGTAAAGGGCTTCAATGCCTCGTCAAGAATACTAAGCGCAATATATGTATGGGTTCCAGAGTAGCGTTCTACTCGCCAAAAAAGCATTTCAACACCCCATCAGGGGTAGCAAGCGCTATATAAATGCAAACCTTTTTCCCTTCTCTATGCCTCCACTATCCTTCCCAATCCAAATAACCAACATATCTACCACTGAAATTACTTTCATATTTTCACTATACTATTTCACCACTAATCCTTTATGGGTTCCGAAGTAGCATGCTACTCGCCGAAAAAGCACTTCAACACCCCATCAAGGGTAGCAAGCGCTATATAAATGCAACCATTTTTCCCTCTTCTATCCCTCCACTATCCGTCTCAATACAAATAACTGACTCACATATCCACTGCTCAAATTACTTTCATATTTTCTCTAGACTAATTCACCACTAATCCATTATGGGTTCCGGAGTAGCATGCTCCTCGCCGAAAAAGTGCTTCAACGCCTCATAGTAAGCCATATATAAATGCAATTACAATACAATATAAATACAATTTCAATTCAATAAATTCACTTCCAGTACTCTCTTTTGGGCTGGGAAAGGGACAGTGTCTTCCACTGCTTTCACTTGGGCGGATGAGAGCAGGAGGACTTCAGAACTCTTTCCCGGAATATGTAAATCAGGAACATTTCCATCATTTTCTTTTCCCCAGAGCTCAATAGCACCAGGTTTTCACCTCATGGGCACACCAGGCGACTCATATGCTTTTCACCAGCGCAGGATGAGGAGCCCCCGTTACCACAGGAGAATTTGCTCCAGCCCTCTCTGTCTATCACTTTCACAAGCCCTGATAAATTGCAATATATCCCTATGGGCTATATTCATTAGCAAACAGGGTCTCAGCTTTGAGATGCCTGAGACGCCAGTATGCATTCCAACATGAGCATATCAGATTGTCACACATTTTTTGCCAACAAGATTCTCACCAAGTTTTACCTTCTGTAATATTTGAGCAGATATCACGAGGAAGGCAATGTGCATATGTGTAAACAGCAGATGATTAATTAGGACATGGGCAAATACTGTCTGACTTGAGAGTTTGCACCAGAAACAGAATTAGCTCCAATGTTATTATTCAGGATCATATAGTCTAAAGGACAAAATCTAAAAACGACTGACATTCACCAGTTATGGTTCCAAAGCAAACTTCAATCTCGCCCTGCCATGATGTGTGAAAGATTGACTGGTTATGTTTAAAAATGAATGAACGTCCAGTTGAGTGTGAGACAGTTTGAACGACTGAGTAGCTAACCTCTTCGAGCCACGGATGAAGTGATCGTGCAATTGATTGAACCATTTGGTATCAGTCTTACTGGAATCTGTATTGGCTCAGATGAGCTAGAAATAATGGGTTGGAATGCAACCTAGAGTGATCAGTAGTGGCTGATATTATTATCAGCATTCCACTCATCACTTTCAATGTGATCTTATATGTGATGTCATCAGTGATGTCATTGACGGTGTCACCCATTATGTCATGGGTTATCATTGAATCCCTTATTACATTTTATAGGTAATTCTTAACTTTGTGGTTGCTTAATTTGGAACGGCATTTGGTGTTGTTTTTTTACAAGTCAGATTACCACTAGGTAATTTTTTGTGTTGGGATAGTATTGATTTCCTGCTTTGTTTTTTTGTAGTAATAGCGCACTCCATGGATGTTGGGTCTCTGCATCCAATTGATCTCCCAGAAGGCTGGAGATTTTTATGTTACAAGTGGGTGGTCTTTTATCTACTTAAATAATTCGTTTCACTTGGGTGCTTCTGGCATTTTGGGATGAACCTCTTGCTTTCCTCTCTTGCAAAAAATTGTGATGGATTTTAACTTCACATGATAGTTTGATTTTGTTTGAGGGGTAAGTTATGTTTCTCTCTTATTACATGGGTGATGAGATCACAGTACCGCTGGTAGCCGTTCATTCCTGTTTGGATAGGGAATCAGCGAAATGCTGATCTAAGGACGCACCACTGATTGTCCTTAGTTTGACATAGGTGAATCATTTGATCTTTTGGAAACTTGAGACATCATTCCTGGTCTGTCCAGTGGTCATTTGTGTGAGTACTTGGCCTCTGATTCACCATTACCATTACTATTGGGTTGGTATTTATACATTTGATTGTGCACTCTCAGGTATATATATATATTTTATGTTTTCCGAGTGTTTGTCTTATGGTTGCTTAAAAAGTATTTTCCTGTCCTGATGATGAACTTACCGGGTCATCATCAGGACAGGAAAATACCCAGTAAGTTGGAAGGGTCGAAACGCCGTCAACGCACCCTTGACAAATTGGGATACCTCCTCGGAGGTAGATATGCACTTTACAAATGCATTGTATTGTATTGTATCCTAGGGTTCCTCCTCACACCACATCAACTTGTTGTGCTGTGGGCTACAACTCCTAAAATATGGGGAGCTCTTGGATTATTTACACCCTATGTGAGTCTAAAGTGTGGGTGAGTTAGGCAGAGCTCACAATTGTACAGTGTAGTGAAATGATCAAACTGTCACCCAGTCAGACCCTCCAACTTTGTTCTTGTCTGCCTGGGACAGGATTAAAACCATTGACGTGTAGCAGGGAAGAAATCATCTCATACTATATCGTAGGGTCAACATGTTTCTGCCCTTGCATTACCCCAAAGACAGGTGTAACGGTATACATCAGGACCTATAAAAATCACTGTGCTGAAAATGTGCATAAATGAGAATATATATACATAAACATACTGGTACAAACGGTGGCCATCAACGATCAAAGGAAAGAGCCACCTGTCAAATACCTAAAAGTAACAAGGTAAGTAGTCAGTATTGTCATACATCCAACAATATCCAGGTGACACATCAATAATGTACCTTCAAAATATACCAGTGCATTCCCAAAACACAGTGAAAATCATGCTACTTGTGTGTATGGTGAAGACCGGTCGTGCCAAAAAGTACACAAAGTGAACAATCAATATACAGAGTTTTGAACTCTGCTGAACTCTCCCACACCTTAGGCTCACATAGGGTGTGAAATATCCAAGAGCTTCTCCTATGTTAGGAATCGTAACCCACACCACAACAGATTGCTGTGGTGGTAGGAGGAACCCTATGAGGAGGCATGCCACCTCAGGGTAGGTGAGGGTTCACGTCCTAAAAAAGTTTGCTTTTCTTTTGCTATAATCATTGGATTTTAGTGAGATTTTCAACATCCCACTTAGTTTTTGTTGTTAGACATTGTTATGTTTTCTTTAAGTCTTTGGGAGTCTGTACCAGCTGGTATTAAAATACTACCGGGCCCTTCTTGTGTTTTTTGATGATAATGAATAGCTCTTTGAGGAAGTTAGTAAGCCTAACTAACTAACTATATATATATATATATATATATATTACCTACTGGCGGTCGCCAGTAGGTATATATAGTTAGGATTGATTTCCATAGGGAAATCGCAACATTCTATTGGGAATAACTTTGGCGCCGGTTGAGGAATCTGCCTGAATTTTTCAGCTTTGCCTCGCGGCGCTCCGGTCCTTCTCTGAAAGTTTGGGGGGATCCGTGAAGCGGGGGCCGAGATAAAAGGGGGGTCCCAAAACGTGTTTTCCCCATGTTAATTTCCATAGGGCGGTCGGTCGCACTTTTAGCTCGAACGGCTGAATGGATTTCTATGAAACTTGGCAAAATTGTAGAGACTGTTTGCCCGATGTGCCTTTGCTAGGTCTCAAGATATGTGCTCCAGTGGATTTTGAGAAATTAACGTTCAAAAAAATTTATATATCTGTGACAGCGTCCCGGTTAGCGCCCCGGTTCGCGTACCAGACGCGTAACGGAACTTCGCGAGGAGAAGCGGATTGGCTCTCCGGTGACTGTCAACATTCTAAACAGTCCGCAGCGGCCGCCATCTTGTCTCTCGGTAGGATCGAGAGACAAGAGGTGGAAATAACCGAAGGGGGGAATGAATGAAAGGGGGCAAGGTAGACCCCTCCTGACCCCCTAGGATTGATGTGGGGGCTATTAAAGGGCCCCGCGGGGCAAAAAAAAAAAATCGAATTTTCGCGGTGGAAGCGCTACCCGGTACGCGAACCGGGTAGCTCACCGGTAGCGTAACGGGAGTCCGCCATCTTGTGTTTCGGACTAATTTAGTCACAGGATGGAGGATAAACAATGTTGGGAATGGGTATAAGGGGGCATGGGAGACATATCCTGACCTCCTAGGTTTTCTGAAGGGTGGCTGAGGAGGCCCATATATGTAAAAAAAAACACCTTTTTTTTCAAATTTTCGCTCGGTTAGCGCCCGGTCCGCGCACCAGGTAGCGTTACGGAAAGCGTAACAAGGGGAAAACCAAGGGAAACAGTAAAATAATATTTTAGAGTGCTTTGAGGTAGGGTAGCTCTGAATAGAGCTGTTGTGTTGTGTGGGTGATGTAAGTACCAACATGTAGGTACCAATGAAGAGTCTAAAATTCAATGTACACCGTCTCCTCTGTAGAGCAGGAAGCAACAATTGCAGCCGAGATTGCTAGAGACAGTTCTCAGGATAGTCAGAGTTCCACTTCATTGAGTCAGGATCCACTAGGAGGACCAGTTATCGAAAATGAAGCTGCCACTGCCATGATTGAAGTGGAAAGAGCCATGGCACATGCTCAGGAGGATGCAGTTAACTTCGAAGATTTGGAAAGACAACTCAACGTTGAGCAGAGGAAAATATATGACGAAGTTACCAACCAAATTGATCATGGATTAAGTCATGAGAAGAAAGAGTGCTCACGTACGTCATTGAAGCCTGTCCGACTGTACGTGAGTGTAGAAGCAGGAACTGGAAAAAGTTTCCTCATTAAAGCAATTTCATGTTATCTGCAGAAAAGGACTGAGTCATTGCTGTCTTGTGTTGTCACCGCTCCAACTGGACTGGCAGCACATAACATTAAAGGTATTACTTTGCATCGTCTACTGATGCTGCCAGTGGAGCATGATAACAAATTACAATACCATAAGTTATCTGGAGATGCTTGTTGTGAAGTTTCAAGAGTCCTAAAGAAGATGAAACTTCTTATCATTGACGAAGTAAGCATGGTTTCCAATGTCATGCTTGCCTTTGTGCATTTGAGAATGCAAGAAGTTCTTAAAACAGAGTATGATGTGTTATTTGGTGGCAAACACATCATTGTTTTCGGTGATCTTCTGCAGCTGACACCAGTGAAAGGACAACCAGTGTTTAAACTGCTTACGCATGAAGATACCAGGGAGCATTGGCAACGTTAATATATGGTTAAACTTCAATTATGCTGAACTGCGTGAAAATATGCGTCAGGCGAAGGATGAAGATTATAAGAATATTCTACAAGATGTTAGAATCGGAAAAGTGACCAAGCATGGGAAGGAAGCTTTACATGCACGATTACTGTCAAATTTGTATCCAGATGAAGACGTTCTGCCAGAGAATATTTTTAAGAAAATTACTGAGAAGAAATCTGGGATATGTTTGATGCCAACTCTGCAAGAATGTTCCATCTTCAACAGGGAAGGAAGCTTTACATGCACGATTACTGTCAAATTTGTATCCAGATGAAGACGTTCTGCCAGAGAATATTTTTAAGGAAATTACTGAGAAGAAATCTGGGATATGTTTGATGCCAACTCTGCAAGAATGTTCCATCTTCAACAACAAAATGTTGAATTTAGAAAACCAAGACAACTATAAGGTAAGTATTTAGTACTCTTTCCCTTACATCTCTATCACATTCAACTTCTATTAGTTCCACTGCTTTATTTCCTTAACCCTCAGTTTCCTTCCTTTGCTTTTTCCCTCATTCCTTTTCTATTACTTAATTACTCCACTCCTTCCACTCCTTTTGTCAGTCCCTCTGTTCTCACAGTTCCTCACTCCTTTTCACTCAGTCCGTCTCTCTTACTCTCACTGTCTCTTCACTCTTTTACTAGTTGTTCATTATGCTTTCTCCCTGTAGTTCAAGCACACTATGTTATTTATATTTCTTTGCTGCTTCAATTACTTTTCTGTCACTTCTTCTTTTTTTCTTTCTGCTTTTCTCTCTGTCATTCCACATGTTTTAACCTTATTCACTATCATACACCTTGTTTTATTCCTATTTACTTTCGCTCACTGTTTTTTTAACACCTTCCCTCAGGGTTGTTGTTTTAGTCCGGTTCTATCCCTACCTCTCATTCGACATCCTTTACTCTCTTTCTTTTTAATTTGAACATTCACTCACATTCTCAAAGTAACTCTTGCTTATTATTCTTCTACTCTCTTTTTTTCTTTCACTTCCTTATCTATTTTCTTTTTCTCAATTATACCCTCTTACATCTTTTCTTGGTCTAATTATCTATTATACAGTATCTCTGTGTTACTCCCTCTAGCTGTCTTTCTTTTAAAATTATTCTCTCTATCTCCTTCCCTTATACTCACTCTTTATTTTTTTTTTCATTTTTTTTTTGGTTCGCTTCCGGTTCGCGCACCGGCGCGCGAACCGGGAAGCGAATAAAAAAAAAAGAGATTGCCAGAGTGCTAAACATTTTAGCAATTTTTTATAAATGGGAAGTAGTTCTGAAAATAACTTTTTTTTATTGTTTTTGTTGTTTTATATATTTTTTTATTTTTCTGAACATTTTTTTGTATTTTTTGAACAATTTTATATATTTTTTGTTTTTTTGGGGGGGAACAACGAAAAACAGGCATTAGAAAGGGCGCAACAGGAGCAAAAAAAAAAAATTACTTCTTGGGGTGTTTTGAGCACTTGTGGTTTTCAAATGCTCTATTAATTAAAATGATACTCCTCTCCCCATAAGAAATTAGTGCACCACAATAAATGCACACTAGCTTCAGGTGCACAAAATTCTTTTGAATACTTGATGCACAAATTAAGACAGTTTAGTCACTAACCCATGCACTCAGTGAGACACATTTAATCACTCACTCATACAGTCAGTCATGCACCTACTAAATCCTTCATCCAGACACTTATACATCCACTCATTCTTCAATATGTAAGACATATTTTAACTTTACAGAAACATACAGTCACTGGATGTTGTTATCAGTGATGTCATTTGAGATGTCATCAGTGATGTCATCAGTGATGTCACTGACCATGTCATGAATGATGTAATATGTGACATCATCAGCAGTGGATTGCGGGTGCGCGAAATATATAGTTAGTGCAACTAACTATATATGCGAATTTCAATGGTTTTGTGTGAGTAAAATAAGGTTTTATAAATGCTAATTCCTAACTATATATGGTCTGATATTCTATGGAGGCTGTTTACCTAGCTTTTTGGTCCCTTTGATAAACTGACTGGGTTGTATTATTTGGTGGATCCCCATGTCCGTCCTTAAAAAGTGCACAGTTGAGCACCTAAGCAAATGCGGTGCATCCTGGATTTGAAGCGTTCATGTGTCCTATCTCCATGAATGTCATAGGAATGGCAGTGTTGGTGTGCTGATGGAATTATTCACTCAGAGATCAGAATGGCATTCCAGCTCCACTGGAGGGAATGTGAAGCCCACTCAGAAATTCACAGCTCCATACAGAATGATGTGTGGTGGTCACTGAGCCAAATCTTCTCGGGCTGCTCCAGAGTACAAACGGTTTCGGGACATGATCTGGACAGAGAGGACATTCATCTCAGCACATACACGTCACCAATTAGGACATCTGAAGCAGCCCTGCCAGATGATTAGCACAAAAGCAAGAAGATGTGCGGTCATTGGGCCAATTGCACCATTCGTCATTGAGCGATTCCAATAGTTTTATTCCATGGCTTAATCCTAATTTAAGACTTTCCGTATTTACAGAAGGCATTTAGGAGTTCTAAAGTTAGGAGTCCTAACTTTACTTCTACTAAACTGAGAAAAATCCTAATTTTAGGACTTTTGGTATTCACAGAACGCATTTAGGAGTCCGAAAGTTAGGAGTCCTAACTTTACTACTACTAAATTGAGAAAAATCCTAATTTTAAGAGTTTCGTTATTTACAGCAGGCATTTAGGAGTTCTAAAGTTAGGAGTCCTAACTTTACTACTACTAAACTGAGAAAAATCCTAATTTTAAGACTTTCGGTATTCACAGAAGGCATTTAGGAGTCCTAAAGTTTGGAGTCCTAACTTTACTACTACCAAATTGAGAAAAATCCTAACTTTAAGACTTTCGGTATTCACAGAAGGCATTTAGGAGTCCTAAAGTTAGGACTCCTAACTTCTGTGAATACCGAAATGAGTAAGTGTCTTCTGTGAATACCAAAATGAGTAAGTGCCTTCTGTGAATACCAAAATAGTAGTAAGTTTAGGAATTTGTCTTGAGTTAGTTCTGTGAATCGGGCCCTACATGCGCAGGCCAGTCTGAGTGTCGCAGTAGTGCTCTCTTCCTCGATTTGGCTGGTGGTGGTCGCGGGAGACTGCCCTGATGACAGGTGCTGAGAGAGGCTGCGTCAGTACGTGGGACTCACCCTGGCCTTCGGTGGAGAGCCTGTAGATCCGCTTTAGTGTAGACAGATTTTTGTAAAAGTAAAAATCTTTTCTCCCTTAGGTCCTGAAGAATCGCGAGTTACTAAACAATAACACGAGAAACATGTCGACCATCACAATCACATACTAGCTTAGACTCAGGTAGGAAGCATTGAATTCCATTGAGTACTAGCTTGTTTCCTTATTTTAACTAGAGCAGGAGACCCCCAGAATAAACGTGATACTGGTACTCCCAGCTTTATTTTAATTCACTTTCACGTCTACACTCCCTTGGCCCCATACCCGCACTTCACATAACGGCTGTTGGATAGAAGATCTCCGGTAAAGTGCCCCTCTTTGAGGTGAGCCCGTTGGGTATTACACCGCCGCCCCAACGAGGAGCAGCCCAGATGATGAAGCATGACACCTGAAAGGGTGTGTGAGGGCATTACATCCTACAAAATGGATGCCCTACTGTAGGACTCTTTGAGACCAACAGTACTTGGGCACTAGGGTAACACGGACATTCTTTCCCTCAAGGAACGGCTCAGCGCTCTTTTGTATTCATCATTCTCCAATTCTCTACCAAGGGCGGGGTTTGAATCGGCTCATGACCCCTAGGTACCCTAGAGACACTGGGGTGAGGCGGGACTCTGAGTGTTGCCTGCGAGCTATGCTCAGTCACGGGTGCCTGTCTTTCATAATGGGCAAACAAGACACAAAACAATCTAAGCTGGCATTCGAGGGTAAGAGACAGACGTGCATGACTGCACGGCACCCAAACCCTCAATACACCCGCACCTAGGGTGCTTATGGAAGACCAAGACATTAAGGACGTGCTCTTCGAGGGGAAAAGTAGCCTCTACACTATCAATTCCAAAATAGACCTACTGACTAACAGGACTAACCTTTTCCCATGATCTCTTGACCCTCATTGGCTCTTCTGGGAGAGGTGCTGTTATTTCATCAAGGAGACATGGAGCCCTGCGAGTATAGGAAGTATGGTCCCAACTGGGGAGATCTTAACAATTCACAGCAGGTGTAGTTACTAGTATGACTTGGTATGACCCACGCCAATGAGGCTCCAAGCACAACTTCCATAAGTGCTTCTTTATCACCACCCAGTCTCCAGGACTCAGGTAGTCAGTTTGCTCCTGGTGTGGCGGGCTGTAGCAGCTTCAACCGGATGAGACACAGAATGCACCACGTCAGCCAATACTTTGCAGTAATCTAGCATCGGATCATCAGTAATATTCACAAGTGCATTTGCAGACACTGCTGGCAATCTCATTGTCCTTCCCATGATGACCTCATGAGGAAACAGTCCAGTCCTACGATCGGGTGTGCTGCGCAGACTCATCTACAACATCAACAAATAATCTAACCATTTCAAAGATGTAGAAGCACCCACTTTGGCAAGTCTTAATGTCAGCGTCCCATTGACTTCCTCCAGCAGACCTGGAGCCTCAGGTTGGTAACTATAATGCAGTCTCTAATCTAACCTGCAAGCCAGCGCACAGCATCCGCAGCACTTCGTTAATGAAGTGCGTAGCTCGGTCCGATTCCAAAGAAGGTGGGAAGTCAAACCTTGGTACAATCTCCCTCAACAACAATTGTGAGACTATGATTCCTTCTTGTGGGATATGCCTCAAGCCATTGTGAAAAGATGCACACAAGAGCCAACACATACCTCAACCTGTTGCACACGGGCATCTCAATGAAGTGCATCTGCATACTATTGAAAGGACCACCTGACCTCCCTATGTGGCTCAATGTCACTGCAGTCCTTTTCCCTATATTGTTCTGTTTGCACACAACACATCTGTGTCCTAACGCTTCCGCCATCAACCTGCACTTGGCATTCAACCTTGTTTGGTGAAACAATCTAACCATAGCATCCCACCCGGAGTCAGACTATGGTAATGTTTAGCCATTGGCGGCAATAAACTAAATGGCCACACAGGTCTGCCATTTCCTGAAATCCATATTTCATCCTTATCTCTTTTAACACAACCTGCATTTACCCAGCTCTGCTGTTCTGCTTCAGGCACTTTTCCCTGAAACCACTAAAATTCCGCCCAAGTATCAGCTGCTGTGAGCAAAATGTAATTGGTCTCATCTGTTCCTTCATTTACATATGCTCCATTAAATGTACAAGCATTGCAAGCACCATAGCTTGCAACTTTGTCAGTATATCTGTTGCTGACTGTCACATAGTCATCTCCCTTGCAATGTGCAGAGCATTGCACGACCGCAACTTGTGCAGGCAACTGCATGGCCTCTAACAGTTTTCTCACCTGCTCTCTGTTACATTCGGGAGATCCTGATGACATCAAAATAGCTGTCCAAAGTCATACTCTACACCACAAGCTGTACTGGATATCTGTAAATATAGTCCCCTGTAATCAATCTGAAACGAGGCATGCATGGGTAAGTGTAATCAATTTAGCCAATTGTGCTGAGACTACTCCTTGAAGCCAAGCAGCTTCCACTACTCCTGAAACAGCACAGACTGTATAAACAGCTCTTAAATTTCCTTTGTGATCTTATAAACATGAGCCATCAACAAACAATACATAATCAGACTCAGGTAGTGGTTCATCTTGTATATCTGGTCTCGACTTGGTGCATAGTTCAGTGACATTGAGACAGTCATGCTCCACTTCACCATCATCATTGTCATTCTCAGAAAGGGGTAGCAAAGTGTCAGGATTCAAGACAGAAAACCTCTTCAGGGACACGTTCTCAGCCGACAGTATGATTTTCTCATACCGGGTCAGGCGACTGTGAGATGCTGTGTCCTCATTCCAGTTAACACATTTTCGATATAATGAGGAACATACACAGCCAAGTGATGACTCAATACTATGCTTTTGCACCTTTCGATGTTGATACTTGTCGCTGCCACCACTTTAAGTCAGCCAGGCAGTGCTGCAGCCTCTGGATCTAACGTGGCTGAGAAATAGGCAACTGGTCATCGAGCTCCCTGTTGATTTTGGGTTAACACTGAAAGAGCGCAGCACTCTTTTTCACTGCAGAAAAGTCAAAACGCTTTGTTGTAATCAGGCATTCCTAGTGCCGGGCGCGGCAGAACATTTTGTAGTATCCTGTCCATGTTAAAGTTATGCGATTTTTACCTCCTGCTCAGCCAGAGTGTTTGGGCTGTGTGCTGCATGGAATGTTGGATTGATGAGGCGCTTCGAAATGTTGGGTGCCTGAGAGGTGAAGTGTGACAGTTGGAGAATGGGATGAGCAGCAGGCAGGCTGCTCCTGGTGGGGCTGCTTCACTACAACTACTCTACTTGTAACCTAATACAATGAATCTACTAAATCTACATCCTACCTCCGTGGATCTGATTACTATAATATTTTGGCAACGAGTTGGTGACTACCTACGTGTTACAAGTATATTTCAGGGACCTGCCAAAAAAAAGAGGACCTGAAGATGGAGCAAACTACAAAGCCTACATATGCTGCCAACACAAAGTACAGGAGGAGGAATCCACAGGAAAGAAAAAAGAAACTACATGGGAGTTCTTCACAGAACAACAAAGATGACCACAACAAAGTAACATGATCTTGACACAATACTCAAGATGTCAACAAGTAATAAATGAAAATGAAATGCAACCCAGCCCCACCAGTGTCTTTCTAACAGACAGCCCCAACCTAAGCGTGCTGCGTTCATTCACATTACTATGGACCTTGGAGGTACCACTGCAATCTGTAGTACGCTCTCTACAACTTTCTGACAGCTGTTTGTCTCTTCATGATTTTCTAACGATGGTGTGAAGACGTGTCGTGGAAGGTCTGCCTGTGTATTACTTTGAGCGCATATTGAAAGTTTTCTACGTCTTACTGGGAACTTTGTGGTTGAGGCTGTGGACTGCGCTCGCTACAGTGTGTGATCCTCTGCAAAATCTACTTTATTTCCAGAGGGATGTTACAAGAAGTGGCTGCAGTGTCTGGTCACATCGTGTTTCTGAGGTGGGGACTGTCTTCACTCTAAACCCTCTGTACTTCTAATTTCTCTGCCAATCGAAAGGGAAACAGGCAGTGCTATCGCCAGGATGCCGACGGAGAAGGCAAAGTGAACTTCCATATCTCAGGATTCTCACAGCATGGTATGCCCATTCAGCTGAGGCAGCATCTAGCTTGAGTCCACCGCCACCTATTCTATGTTGTCAGTTCTGGAACTCTGGTACACCCCAGGAACATCAACAAACTTGCTTTGACTGAAGCGTTGTGTACTTTGTAAGTGTATTTTGTGACTGTGGTTCTTGGTACTCTCTTCAGGCTCACAAAATTCTGCATCGGCATGCTTTATGTGGTTGCCTCCACCTGATGCTATTCAACGTTTTCCTTCTTTTATTAGCTGACAATCCACGAGGTAGTTTCAAGACATAAGCTTTTTCAGTTACGAAAGTTTGCTGTGTGTCACAGGATTGCGTTGACATGCACACCCAAAACGTTAACATTCTGCAAACGTTAATTTGATTCCTGTTGTAAGCCTATTGTGTGCTAGGCTGTTTTTACAGCACTGTATCTATTTTTTGGGTTTTCATGCCATGGGATTCGTTTGTACTACACATAATGCTCCTGGTCATTGGGTACTCAGTTTGTATTCTTTCTGTGTTCTTTTCCTATGGTTACATTCTTCAGTTTTACTATTCCCTACATTAGGGATGGTGATAGGTATCAGCTCCATTTGGTTACTTTACATCTGTCTCAATGGGTGATAGCCCCATTTTATATGAGTACTTTTGCCTACATGGGCTACTCTCGGTTTCTACCCTCACACAGGGTGCGTCTGTTTGGGGTCATTCCCATTCACGTTAGCTTATGCCATTATGTCCCGGGGTAGGTCATGGGTTTCAGTCCCATGCTCTAGTACATGGTTACCCTCACACAGGGTGTGTCTGTTTGGGGCCAGTCCCATTCACATTAGCTTCCGACCTTATGTCAGGGGTAGGTTATGGGATTTAGTCCCATCTTCTAGGACTAGTTGTACACTGTTACCCTCACACAGGGTGTGCCTTATTGGGTTCATTCCCATTGTCTACATTTTCTATCCTAGTTTGGAGTACAGTTTATTTTGTGTCTACACTAAGACTTTGCTGTTAGATATACCTTACGTTATGTTTACATCATTATTTTGTCAATTTGAAAATGGGGGAGGGTGAGTCATACTCATTGTATTTTATTCTCATCTTCTCTGTTTTCTCTCCTGTCCAGTTCTCCTTGTGATGTTACATTTTGTTTTCATCCTTGGTATCTGGACTATATTGGTTGTTAGTCTTTCATGTCCCAGCATTTCCCCGATTGTAGTTTCATTCTATTTCTTCCTGGTTCAGGCGGAGATCTGTCCTTCTTTTCTTTGTGTGTTTGTGTGTAAGGCTGGTGTTTAGGTCATGTTGTGCCTTGTACTTCCTTCCTTCCTTGCCTGCCTGGCCAGTGGGTGTGTTTAGGGTAGTGTTTGGTGCATCTATGTCTTTATGCTAACTTGTTGTTTCCTATGCATTTTTACTATTTTCATGTCTTTCTAATTTCATTGTTGGTGAGGATGGGTTATTTCTATGTGTGTCACTTTCCCATTGCTTCCTCTTAGTTTTCCTCCACCTATCTTTTAGCTCGTTCTTATCTGTCCTTTTTTTAATCCTTTCTTCTGTTGCTTCTGTGTTATTCTCTGTTATTTCTTTATTGAGGCCTTATTGTTATTTCTCTTTCAGGTATTGGACCATTGCTTCTGTTGTATAAGAAAGGGGGATGTGTAGTATCCTGTCCATGTTAATGTTATGCTAATTTCTCCTCCTGCTCAGCCAGAGTGTTTGTGCTGTGTGCTGCATGGAATGTTGGATTAATGATGTGATTCGGAATGTTGGGTGCCTGAGAGGTGAAGTGTGACAGTTGGAGAATGGGCTGAGCAGCAGGCATGCTGCTCCTGGTAGAGCTGCTTCACGACAACTACTCTACTTGTAACCTACTACAATAAATCTACTTAATCTACATCCTACCTGTGTGGACCTCATTACTACAATTTTTTCCCAACTCTAGGAAGGCAACCAAACAATCATTGTCCCAATGCACCAGATCAGACACACCCCTGTGTGTCAACCTTTGCAAAGGCTTGACTACTAGGGAAAAGTTGGGTATCCACTGACAACAGTAGCCCACCATTCCCGAAAACATCCTGACTTCTTTCTGTCTTGGCGGATTCATTTACAGGATCGTCGAAATTCTGTCCTGTGACACACTTTCCACACCTTTCTCAATATGAGATCCAAGATATATAACTTCTCTCAAACAGTGCCGGAACCTATTAGGGGATACCTTATGTCCATTCTCAGCCAAGTGGTTTAGCAAAGCTTTAGTGTCATTTTTGCATGCTTCAGGAGTATTTGGCACAACCAGCAGGTTGTCAATATATTGAACTAAGACAGAATTACAAGGCATAACAAGAGTTTTCAAAATATTCTTAAGAATCTGTTTAAAAATGGAAGGGCTCTTGATATACCCGTGTGGGACTCGATACCACGCCAAAACACGTTTGCGGAGTGAGCCTAAATGCAAAGAGGAAATGATTATCCTCATGCAAGGGGATGGAAAAGAACACCTGGCACAAATCAATGACAGTAACTCACTCAGCCTCACATGGACTCTGAAACAAACTCACAGCAGGAGTCAGGACCACGAGACAACAAGGGACTATGATATTATTGATCTTTGGCAGATCCTGCACTATACGGTACTTACTGCTAGGCTTCTGAAAGCCCATAATGGGTGAGTTGCATGGACTCCCCATTATCTCCTTCAGTGTAACCTGTTGAATCATTGCCTTGATTACCGGAATTATTCCAGAAATCGTTTCCGGAGTCAAATTATACTGCTGTGTTCTCTGATATTCTGCATTCCACTTTATCTGTGTAGGGACAGGCTCAACTCCTTTAATGAGTCTAATGCCCTTACCTGAAAAATCCCAAACTTCTGGTCTCACTGAATCGCTGAGATCTAAAGACAACTCTTCTGTTGTCATCATCAGATACAATCCAATAAATAGATTTTGATTTGACAACTTAAAAACAATCTCCTCATCATGGGTCTGTAGCTCTATTCCTTTCGGGGTACGTTATATGATGTAGTTCAATTTGCACAACAAATCGTGTTCTTACAAACTCACAGGACTCGAATCGCAAACCACAAATTGATGATTATCCTCAAAACTCGTTTTGTAAATGAAGCAAGATCACTCCTACTCAAGCTATACATATGTAACCTCCACTAGGTATCTCCTGTTAAGGAAAGCATGAGGCTCATGTCTGCTCCCCCACCCCCTGGGTGGTTCTCCTGTTATTCTCTTGGGAGTCATTATTTTTGACCATTTAACTTCCCATTTCTCTAATTCACTCCAAATTCGTATGCTGTGGATTAATTCCCAAATTTGTACCTTCATCCCTGGTATTCTCTTATGTTCTATGTTCCGACCACTAAAAGCAAGTCGGTGGCTCTTCTGTAAAGCCTTTGTCCGCTCTAAATCTACCTCATATTCCTGAGCTAGTTCAAATAATTTGTCATTGGCTTGTCTTGCTCTCCTAGTAACATCCTTACTCATGAACAAAAGTTCACTCTGTTTACACTTTTCTATTCGATCCAATACAAGACAACCACTTATCATTTCATCCAATTTCAACATAAATTTTCCCACAATCACCAAATTTGCTTTCATATTGGACTGCAGAGTTCCCTGACTCACTTCTGTACTCCCACTCTCCTTAGATGTAGCATTAAGAACTTCCAAAAAGTTATCAAATTCCTAGATATTAATACCAGGATGTACCTTAGAAGCTTTAGATACTGCCATACTTCAGGTGTGCTGCTATGCATATTTAAAGGTAGATCCCAGGTAAGTGAACCTAGATCCAGTCTGATGTACAGATGGGTCTGCACTTATACCACAGGAGAACTTGCATTAATCCGTCTTAGAGGAACGAATGATCCTACCCTCTGCCTCATGGATGTAATTTCTGATGCTAGTTGTTGAGCGGGGACAGCTGAGTTTTGAATCCCATTTCCCCTAGAACCAGGTTTATATATAGAAACCACTGGTCCAATGGTAATAGGAACTGTAAGTGCACCTGGGACTGTGCAAGCAGTGGAGGTCCCAGGAATGCAAGTCCCTGAATTCCCTCCTATCATATCCATGCTGAAGGTGGCAATCCAGAATTTCCACCTGCAGCCTCACTCCCACCTAACCCCGTATGAATCTCATTATATGGAGGTGGTCGGTCAGAGATTAACATTAATACATCTAAAAGACTATCACTAGTATCACTATCACTATTTTCAATGTTCTCTTCAAAGTATCTTGTATTATCCTTAATTCTATTTTTGGTCCCTCTATCAACTTCTCTTATTTTTAATAATGGGTATAATTTTGCTCCTTCTATCATGTCAGTTCTCCACCTTTTCTACTCCGCATCCCATCTTGCATAAGTACGCGATGCCTTTTTCACTCACCCTAATATCTCTCTTTTTCTCTTGCATGAGCTGCTTGCTCCCAAGCGTTAAGGGCTCCAAATTGCTTGTATCTAGGTTGTGGTCTCATCGCATGTATAATTCTCTATTAAATGTATTATAACATGGAAACGCCAGTGCACCTTCTTTCTTAGTGATCTTGTGTCACTGTTCAAGCCAAATACATGCGTGTATCCCTACATTTAACGCCATATAATGACCTGCAGTGTCTTTAAAAAGGGATTCTTTCCCCCCTATTAGAGATATATAAAAATCTCCTCTAAACAAATCTCATATAACTTTAAAACATTTCATTTTAAATAAAATACATTCATTTTGACACAAAAATCAATATTTTACTTAGAAATCTTGTTCCAAATCATCAACCAATAACAGCGCTGCACCTAGTGAAGTAGACAGTCAATTTAAATCTTAAAGTACGGGGGCGTGGCTTAGCGCCCGACGTGGACGGCAGCTCCGATATGAGCGCTCCGTGCCGTCCGAGGGATTCACCCTCTTCTGCCTGTTACTGCCACCTCTCAGGAGAAGATTTTTTTACCGGAGCATGAGGGGGATGCCGTGACACCAGCTTGGAGCATCTTCCGGACATTTTCATGGTCTTTCTGCCGAGATATTGAGCGGCCGCGGCTCCCTGACGGCCGCGACTGCCATTTTGTCTCTGCTTTGCGCGTCCTACCCGCTAATCGCCCCGGACAATGCTGACTCTCTGTGATGCTCCAGACTCCTGCAACTGCTCATGGTGAGCTAATTTTACAATATCCAAGCTGCTGATGCTTTTACCCGGCCTGCCTTAACCTGTGCGAGCAATATTCGCGAATATCGCGACTTCGGTGGCCATTTTGTCTTCCCTGACCGCTCTCCTCACACAGCTCCCCTTTCTTCAAGCCACCTCCACATCCTTTTAATTGTGCACTCGTCCCAGGCTGTCCTCATCTACTACAAAGCTGGGACTTTCCTACTGGATTCTCCCCTCTCTACCATACGCCATCATATTGCTTTTCATTGCTATGGACATATTGCGCTTTTCTATCTAGCATAAGGGCTTCCTGATTCAAGCGTATGAATGTTGCTTTGCGCCTTTATGTGAACTACTGCCGCTCCTAAGTGGTTATGAGGGGGCTTCCTTCAGGCTTTTCTGCTCTTGCGTGCTTTTGCTGATTGAGCCCTCCTCCACCCATGTATTGACTCTCGCAGGCATGGAATATTTCAGGTCCTAGTCTCTCTTTTGTTTTCTTTCTGGACGCGGCTTTCATTCTATGGAGAGAGGCGCAATTGGTCGTGTTTCCAAAACTCCTCGACGTGTCTTCATCAAAAACTCCAAAGTCTTTTCTGCATTGGCACATCTGGAAGCTTCTCAAGCACTTGCTGTCCAAATGTCGCAGTCCAACGCGGAACGCCTGTTCAACCCTCAGGGAAGGCCACGTCGAAACGTCCCAAGAAAGATCCTCCATCACCGTCAGGTTCTACCTCAGCTGTATCTATGGAGCTGCTGTTGGAGGAGATACGTGCTCTTCGACCTTTCATGGAGGAAACCAATTCTAAGTTGCAGGTCTTAACTGATAATTGGTCACAGATGGATGCGAGAGTGACGACTGTGGAACGCGCCCTATCTTCTTTTCAGGAGTCATCCTCCAAGGTGACGCACATGCACTCGCAGATTTCCTCTCTCCAGAAGCAGGTTGAAGAGCTTGAGAATCGTAATCGACGCATCAACCTCCGAATTTACGGCCTGGCGGAGAACTGTGAGGGGAATGACCCCATTGCTTTCTTCAAATCCTTCCTGCCTAAGCTCCTTCACTTATCCGAGGGAACCACGCTTAACATCCAACGAGCACATAGGCTTGGTCGCATCTCTTCACCTTCCTCTGCTTCTTCAAGACCAAGAGGTGTCATCATGTACTTTCTGGAATATACTGATCTTCTCAAAGTCCTATCGGCGGCCCGCGCTTCTCCTCGCCTTACGTGGTCAGGATCTACCCTCTTCTTCGCGCAGGATTACGCCAGAGCTTCAGCCAGCCGCCGCAAAGCTTTCCTGGATATGCGACCAGAGCTTCGTTCCATTGGTGCCAGATATGGCCTTTTTCATCCTTGCCTTTTTAGAGTCACGCATAACAACAAAACGACGACCTATGAGGATCCTGTTCGCCTTCGGAGCTTCCTTAATTCCTGTCAAACATCCGATATGGACCTCTCCAGTTCTTCATCAGCCTTCCCTCCCTGACTTCCCTGAGCTATTATTGTTGTTCATTAATTAGTTTGCACAGTTCGTGTTGACTTTATCTGTGTTCGTACTTATCATGTTGTTTTCCCCTCTCTTATATGATCCTCCTTGCTTTCTATTTGTTCCCTTACAGCTCCATAATTTGTTCATAAGCTTCCCACTTTATCTGGCATCTCGTTTTTATCAGTACATTTCTTGCTGTTTCCTTCTCCTTAAGTCTTTTGTTTTCTGTTTTCTCCCACAGGTTTTACAGTTTACAGTATGTCTCTCCCTTGGTCTGGTGGTTCGTTTACGTCGGTTGTTTTGCCTCCTCCAGTTGGCGCTCCCCCCTCAGTTTTTTCTTCCCGTCTCCCCTCCCTCGTGACCGTCCTTCCCCAGTTCCACCCTTCGTAAGTATGTTTTCCTCCCTTCCCTTATTATTCGCCACTCCCTTTTTATCCTTGATCTTGTTTTTCTCTCTAGTTCTTCTTTCTTCAAAGGTGTCTTCTTTTCTTCGCTCTCATCCACTTCTATGTCTTTACTTTTCTCAAATTTCTTTCTCTCTCATTTGTAATCTTCTACTTTATCTCTTCATTCGACTGGTTCTTACTACCACTTTTTTACCTCGCATGTTTACTCTCTATTTACATTCTTTCCTTTCTTCTTTCTCTTTCCTTCTTTTTTCTGATCTTTTACTTATTGCTTTTCATTCGTTCTCGACCTTGCTCCTTTTTCTCTTGAATTTTTTTTTCATTTTTTCTTACTTCTTCAGTACTCATTTTACTAACTTATTTGCATTTCCTCCTTACTAGCTCTGGATCTCCCATTACATCACTTCTCTCTGTCTTTTTAGCATTCTCTTATCCTTTTTGCTTATTTTTTCTTCTGGGCACTCATTCTGCTTCTTTTTCTATTGACATTTCCTCTCTCACTTTTCTGTTATGTTGTTAAAAATAATTACATGGAATGTTAAGGGCATTAATTCTCCTATCAACCGACAGAGAATTTTGTCGCACCTTGCACGTTTAAATGTTGATGTTGCTTTTTTGCAAGAAACTCATTTGTCTGCTGAAGAATCTGCTAAATTGAAAAGAGGTTGGGTGGGTGATGTTTACTACTCTCAAGGAGACGGTAAACGTAATGGAGTAGCCATTTTATGTCACAAAAATCTTTCTCATTCTTTGCTTGCTCAGGAATCAGACGATAGCGGTCGCTGGACATATGTTAAGCTATCTATTAAGAATGTTCCAATGTCCCTTTTAAATGTTTATGCCCCTACTGCTGGTGACCCTACTTTCTGGCATACTTTTTCCCATCATATTACCAGATTTATTGATGACAATTTTATCCTAGCGGGAGATTGCAATCAGCCCCTCGACCCTTTTCTGGATAGACATTCTAAGGCTCATTTTGTTCCCAATAAGTCCCATAAATTCTTCTCTCAAGCTATCACCCAACATAAGCTTACTGATGCCTGGCGCTTATGTAATCCAGAGGTGCAGGAATATACCTTTTATTCTCCCTGTCATCATTCCCAATCCCGGATTGACTACATTTTTGTCACTCATGATATTGCCCAAACCCTCGCTCACGCAGAAATTGGTCCGATTTTGCTCTTGGATCATGCCCTCACTTTAGTTTAGCTTGACATCCTTCCTAAATCAGCTGGACCCAAGCGATGGCGCTTTAATAACTCCCTTCTCTTGGATCCCAAGTTCACTGCTTCTTTCACTGAATTTTCCGATGAGTTTTTTTTACTTAATGATACCCCCTCCATTTCCAAACACACTATTTGGGATGCTTTCAAAGCTGCAGCGAGAGATTTTATAATTGGCTTTGTGCCGAAGAAGCGGAAAGCTGCTCGCAGCTTTACAGCTGCTCTCCTTCTTGATATTAAGAAATTGGAGCATTCTTATTTCACTTCTCGGTCGCAAGACAGTTTAACAGCTTTGATTAATGCTAAAATGAAATTTAACAAAAAGTCTACGGAAGATGCATCTTTATATTTATTGAAATCGAGTGCAAAGTTTTATGGAGGCAAAAATAAGGCTGGGAAGATTTTAGCTAATTATCTGAAAGTAAAGCACAACTAATTAAATATTGAATCAATATATGACACAAACTCTGTTCTCAAACATAAGGATGAGGACATTCTTGCTGAATTTTCTGCTTTCTACAAAACCCTATATTCTTCCGAAACCCAACCAACTTCTCAGTCCTTAGACCGCTTTTTCTCTAACATACAAAAGCCATCCCACTTTCCTCTTGATCTCTCTCACTTAGAGCTTAACATTTCTCAACAAGAGTTACTTACTGCACTTCAGAATCTCCAAAAAGATAAAGCCCCTGGGCCGGATGGCTTCACTGTTGAATTTTTCCTCCACTTTTCCAAACTTCTCATCCCAAAATTACACTCCCTCATTGACACTTTCCTCACCTTGGGGTCTTCCTCAGGTTCCTTCTCTGATACGCACATCTGTTTGATACCCAAGGAGGGGAAGGATGCGCAATATTGTAAAAATTATAGGCCAATCTCTTTGGTTAACATTGATTATAAAATATTTGCAAAATCTCTTGCAGCACGTCTTGATCTTCTTCTCCCAGACCTTCTGGGTGAGGAACAATCAGGCTTCGTCAAGGGCCGCTTCATCACTGACAACACTAGACTGTTATTTAATGTTTTATCTAAGTCCCGTCATCTACCCCATTCTTTGGCGCCCATTGCCCTCGATGCTGAAAAAGCATTCGATTGGGTTGAATGGACCTATCTTTTTCATACCCTTCATTGGTTTGGATTTGGCCCTAGATTTATCTCTCCGATTTCCTTACTTTACTCCAAACCACGTGCAGCAGTTTGTGCTAATGGCCGAGTCTCCTCCTTTTTTGATTTGGGAAGAGGTGTCCGTCAAGGATGCCCCCTATCTCCTTTTCTTTTTAATTTAGCCTTGGAACCCTTTTTATCTAAACTTCGTCAGAATCCTAATATTCAAGGCTTTCAGATATCAGATTTCCAAGTTAAGCTGGCCGCATATGCGGACGACATCCTTCTTTTTATTTCTAATCCCACTGATTCGATCCCCGCCTTCCTTGCTGAAGTGAATAATTATTCCCAAATATCTGGTTATAAACTTAATAATGATAAATGTGAGATCCTACCCTTGACGAAATTCACGTTTAAACCTGATTTCGCTGCCTCCAACTTCACATGGAAATCCTCCCATATTAAATACCTTGGTTTGCATATTACCTCTTCCATCCCAGATTCTGTTTCCCTCTGTTTGTCTAAATGCACCCAAAAATTGGTGGACTTAACGTCCAAATGGCACCCTCTTTACCTATCCTGGTGGGGTTGTCTTGATACTATTAAAATGATGTTGTCTCCCATAGTCCTCTACACTATTTCTAACATCCCAGTATCTATTCCCTCTAATTTTTTTAAAACCATTAATTCCATTCTGATGTCCTTTCTTTGGAATAAGAAAAAACCCAGAATGTCCCTCGCCCGACTGATTCGCCCTAAGACGGAGGGTGGAGTTAATTTCCCAGACTTCCCTGCTTACCATAAGGTGTTTTTACTATGACAAGCTTCCTTCTGGTTGCAAGATCCCAGCACTCCCTGTCCTTTATGGGCTAAATTTGAACGCCTTCTTCTTTCTCCTTTTTCTTTTGCTGAATATCTCTCTTTCTCCCGTAAACCCTCTTCCATTTCTACTCCCATCCATAAACTCACTACTAAACTGCTCCTGTCTTCTTCTCACTCCCTCCCTACGACTATTGCTGCTTTCCTTTCCTCTACCATTTGGCATAATACCGCCCTACTTATCCGTTACAAACCCTTCTTTTGGAGAGCATGGCATCACAGGGGGCTGATATGGGTTTCTCAACTCTTTTCTCAATCCTCTTTTTTGCCTTTTACCACTCTTCGTTCCCTTTACGATGTACCTGCCACCTTTACACGTAACTACCACTTACTTAAAGAAGCTGCACTGACTACTTATGCTCGACTCTCTCAGTTACATCCCTCTCCTATCTCTTCTACTCCCCTCTCCTCGCCTCATTATTTTTTACGCAGTACTCCTAAGGCTTCCTCCATTTACAAATACCTTCACACTACTGACTCTGTTAGACCCAAATCCAAAGTGGAGGAATGTTGGGAACATGACTTCTCCGCGTCCTGGCCAATTTCTTTATGGGACAAAATATGGTCCAAGATCCGTAAATCCTCGAGAGCAGCAACATTGACACAGTCCTTGTTCTTTATTTATAGCAGACTCCTCTATACACCCTCTACCCTTCATAAACCCTTTCCAAACACTTCTCACACTTGCTGGTCTTGCTCATCCCCACAAGCCACTCTGTTTCACATGTTATTCTTATGTACATCTGTTCGTGACTTTTGGTTACAGGTTTGGGCTCAAGTCAATTTGATTTTTCACACATGTATTCCTTTTTCTCATATTAACATTTTCTTAGGTAGCCTTTCCCCTTGCTGGGACAATGTTGAACTAAAACCTCAGATTATTGATTTGTTGTTGGCTGCTGCATTCCAGCAGATCACGGTAAACTGGAAGGACTCCTCCAATATCTCCTTTAAGGCGTGGTGGTTTAATGTTTGCCATCACCACAGACTTGACACTGCTTTTGTCTTTCCGGCTCACATGGCTGTGAAGCGCATGGACTTATGGCTCCCTGTCACGCTTTACTTAGATACTTGTGCCACTTGTTTGTTTAATCCACTGCCTTCGCAACAAGAAGTCCTTAAGCCTCCCTAAATGCTCACTACATTCCATTTTTCTTTCCTCTATCACATTATTTTTATACTACTTCCAGGTATTTCCATGCTTTCATGATTAATGTATCTCATACCTTTTCCTTTTTTAATTCTAATGCCCAAATTTTCCTTTTGATATTGTCTATAATTTTATGCTTGTTCTATTTATCACAATTTCCAATGTTTTATATTTTTACTGTACTTTGTATTGACACCTTGCTTTTTTCGTTTTAATATCAAATAAAATTTTCTTGAACTTAAAAAAATCTTAAAGTACAGTGTGATCATTAAGACCACACAATAAAAGGTGAGTCAATAACTTGCAGTTAAAGGGTTTATTACAAATTCAAAGACAGACTAATATAAATTAATCTTATAATCATACTGTAGAAATACAGGATTAATAAAGTGAGACCGAAGAGGCATACAATATTGGCCCCCAACAGCAAAGAGCATATAAGGATTTTAGTTGCAGCTATGCAAAATATAAGGAAGAGGATTTTATGACTAGACAAATGGTTTCGATCCTTCTCCCCACACATGGAAACGATTTGCAATATCTACTAAACCGTACAATAAGCTAAGGATAGGGAAACTCTATTGAATCAAGGGAGAAAGAAGGGTGTCAGCATGGGAACCTCTGTAGAAGTTCAATAGGCAAGAAGTCATGTGTAGCATGAAGCCACACAATCAGAGATGACAAGAGAGGTCTGTACTTTTCCAAGTCTAAAGGGAATCTGACCAAACCTAATGTGGTTTCACTAGTTAAAATGCACAAAGAACATTTGAGAAATATGACCTCATACACATCATAATATGTTTCCAGTTCACAGAAAAGAACTTGGCACCTTGAACAATACTCCTATATTCCAGACTTTGCTTTCTCACCTCACTATCTCTGAAATACAATGTGCTCATAACTAAGTATTGAATACCTTTGGTCTGTACCTGCAGAGGAAAAAACAAGCAGAAAAACAACTTTCAGGTTAATATTAAATGACTCAATTGTAAGCTTAAGGCCCACACTCACGCTAACTTCACAGTTTTCTTTAAATGCATATTATTGCTTCTGTCTCTTATAATTCAATAAATTAAATCTTTAATAAACAAATCAAGCTCTTTTGTACTGCACTCATATGTGGCACAATGAACCAATACATGTATTATTAAGCAAAAACAACACCTGATCACAATTTATAAAGAAAGCATTCAACACACATATGATTCATTCATTCAATTTCCATTTAGAGCTTGCAAACAACCCTGACACTGATTATCTGGTGGATAACTTTAATAGTGCCAACAGTATGGCATCAACATAAGGCCATTTCTCTCTCACTCAATGTCCCCCCTAGTAAGTGCCCTTGCACAAATGAATCCACAATCTTTAAATACCGTCCCTGGAAAAACCTACATTTTTATGAGTTAAATGGTATGCTTTCCAATTTGAACCCAGTCCCTGATAACAATGTTGAAACTGTTGCAGTGAATTATACACATTGGTTAGAATCGGCAGGTTTCAGATTGGTGCCAGAAACACTAATAAAGTACCATAGGAAAAACCCATTGGTACCTTGGTACTCACAAGAATTATAAGTTTTCAAACAGAAATGCAGACTCCAAGAGCACAGATGGAGGAAGGAGTACTGCTCAGAAGAATAGACTAAATATAAAAGGTTTCTTATGGAACATATAAGGCACTAATCATTGCAGCAAAGTCCAGATACTTTAAAAGAAAAGTTCTGCTAAAGATACCACCAGAGAACTATTAAAAATGGCTACGTCCTTGTCTAATTTTAGTAATGGCAGCACTTTCAACCCCAACCAATCTTTCCGCAATAAGTTGGCAGAGTTCTTTCAGGCCAAAGTAAATCTTGTCTTCCAGGATTTCCATCCTAACTAGAAGATATTTTGTGCAGGAGGTGTTTGGGCCCCTGTAGAGGAGTTGGACACTCAACAATCTCACAATGGCCCAGACTCTATACAATTTGGAAATTTTAGTATATTTAATAAAGAAAAGATGACTAATCTCATTAACTCCACAAAGTCTGGGGCTCCTTCGGAACCCTTCCCTCCCTCAGGTCCTACATGAGATCTCTGGATCAGTAGCCGGTCTGCTTATGGATCTACTAAATAAGATATTGACCATAGGACAGTTGCCGGCTATCTGGAAAAGAAAAAATTCTGCCTTTGGTGAAAAAAACCTTCAGTGGACCCGAAAGATGTGAGAGGTTACAGGCTATATTTCGCCTTCCCCTTCCTGTGAAGATATTAGAGAGGGCTATGAAAGAGATGTTATCTTTTTTAGAAACTAACTTGCTTCTCAATGCCTCACAGTATGTTTTCACAGCAAACCACTGTAACTAACTAGCTCTGGGAGCAGCCTCTCAAGAACTGAGAATGGTGGTTGACAAGAGCAGAGAGGCAGCATTGATTTTACTAGATATATCTGCCGCGTTGGATATGGTCCACCATTCACTCCTCCTAAATCGGCTCCAATCGCTGGGCTTCAGGAATCCAGCACTGGCCTTGCTGAGTTTGTTCCTATTTGATAGGCAACAGACCGTGGAACTATGGGATTCCATCTCAGACCCCTTCTCCCTTCCCTGTGGGTTGCCTCAAAGGTCCTCTCATATCCCCATGCTTTTCAATATCTATGTTACCCCTCTGGTCAATCTCATCTGCAGTTATGGTTTGCAGTTTTCTCCAAGCGATGACACACAAATTGTGGTGTCTATATCATCTGATGTCGAAGAGGAGGCAAAACTTTTCTGTAGCTGCATATCTCACATTGCAAATTGGATGCAAAGAAACTGCTTGAAGCTAAACTCACATAAAACTGAAGTCTTGCTTTTTGGGAATCACTCCACTTTTTGGAACTCGTCATGGAGGCCATCTGATCTTGGCCCCCTTCCTTCTCCTGCTCAAAAGCTAGAAATTTGGAAGTCATATTTGATACCAAAGTGTGTTTCTCAGAGCAAATAAACCAAATCACTTCACTCAGGACTTTAAAGAAGATCTTCCAATTCACTCCTTTGGAGCTACAAAAAACAGTGATGGTGGCACTCGTCATCTCAAAGATAGACTACTTCAATGCCTTGTACCTGGGTGCTTATAAGCAATTGGTGAAAAACTTCAATCCCTACAAAATGTAGCTGCTAGACTGCATCTGAAAATTCCCAATTGTGCTCCTATCTCTCAATTGTTACAGGGTCTACACTGGCTTCCAGTTAGGAACAGGATTAATTTTAAGGCACTGTGTCTGGTCCATAAGGCTTTTCACCGGACCGGACCAGAATTTTTCTCTTAGTACTCTCTCAGTCAGAACTAAGCATGAGCGGATTTTGCGTATTGGCAATCCGCGGTTCTGCGGATTTGCGTATTTGCGGATTGCGACAATACGCAAAATCCGCGGATCCTAGCGTAATTTTTTTTGCGTGTTCGCACGGGTTTCTGCAAGTTTGCGAGGGTTTTATTGTACAAAACGCTCGCGAACGTGCAGAAACCCGTGCGAACACAATGTGCCTACTCATGGCCAAACGGACGGGGCTTCCATGCGAGTGCACATGCCTCTTGTGTGTTTAAAAGGTCAGAGTTCTTACAAACTCACAGGACTCGAATCGCAAACCACAAATTGATGATTATCCTCAAAACTCGTTTTGTAAATGAAGCAAGATCACTCCTACTCAAGCTATACATATGTAACCTCCACTAGGTATCTCCTGTTAAGGAAAGCATGAGGCTCATGTCTGCTCCCTCACCCCCTGGGTGGTTCTCCTGTTATTCTCTTGGGAGTCATTATTTTTGACCATTTAACTTCCCATTTCTCTAATTCACTCCAAATTCGTATGCTGTGGATTAATTCCCAAATTTGTACCTTCATCCCTGGTATTCTCTTATGTTCTATGTTCCGACCACTAAAAGCAAGTCGGTGGCTCTTCTGTAAAGCCTTTGTCCGCTCTAAATCTACCTCATATTCCTGAGCTAGTTCAAATAATTTGTCATTGGCTTGTCTTGCTCTCCTAGTAACATCCTTACTCATGAACAAAAGTTCACTCTGTTTACACTTTTCTATTCGATCCAATACAAGACAACCACTTATCATTTCATCCAATTTCAACATAAATTTTCCCACAATCACCAAATTTGCTTTCATATTGGACTGCAGAGTTCCCTGACTCACTTCTGTACTCCCACTCTCCTTAGATGTAGCATTAAGAACTTCCAAAAAGTTATCAAATTCCTAGATATTAATACCAGGATGTACCTTAGAAGCTTTAGATACTGCCATACTTCAGGTGTGCTGCTATGCATATTTAAAGGTAGATCCCAGGTAAGTGAACCTAGATCCAGTCTGATGTACAGATGGGTCTGCACTTATACCACAGGAGAACTTGCATTAATCCGTCTTAGAGGAACGAATGATCCTACCCTCTGCCTCATGGATGTAATTTCTGATGCTAGTTGTTGAGCGGGGACAGCTGAGTTTTGAATCCCATTTCCCCTAGAACCAGGTTTATATATAGAAACCACTGGTCCAATGGTAATAGGAACTGTAAGTGCACCTGGGACTGTGCAAGCAGTGGAGGTCCCAGGAATGCAAGTCCCTGAATTCCCTCCTATCATATCCATGCTGAAGGTGGCAATCCAGAATTTCCACCTGCAGCCTCACTCCCACCTAACCCCGTATGAATCTCATTATATGGAGGTGGTCGGTCAGAGATTAACATTAATACATCTAAAAGACTATCACTAGTATCACTATCACTATTTTCAATGTTCTCTTCAAATTATCTTGTATTATCCTTAATTCTATTTTTGGTCCCTCTATCAACTTCTCTTATTTTTAATAATGGGTATAATTTTGCTCCTTCTATCATGTCAGTTCTCCACCTTTTCTACTCCGCATCCCATCTTGCATAAGTACGCGATGCCTTTTTCACTCACCCTAATATCTCTCTTTTTCTCTTGCATGAGCTGCTTGCTCCCAAGCGTTAAGGGCTCCAAATTGCTTGTATCTAGGTTGTGGTCTCATCGCATGTATAATTCTCTATTAAATGTATTATAACATGGAAACGCCAGTGCACCTTCTTTCTTAGTGATCTTGTGTCACTGTTCAAGCCAAATACATGCGTGTATCCCTACATTTAACGCCATATAATGACCTGCAGTGTCTTTAAAAAGGGATTCTTTCCCCCCTATTAGAGATATATAAAAATCTCCTCTAAACAAATCTCATATAACTTTAAAACATTTCATTTTAAATAAAATACATTCATTTTGACACAAAAATCAATATTTTACTTAGAAATCTTGTTCCAAATCATCAACCAATAACAGCGCTGCACCTAGTGAAGTAGACAGTCAATTTAAATCTTAAAGTACGGGGGCGTGGCTTAGCGCCCGACGTGGACGGCAGCTCCGATGTGAGCGCTCCGTGCCGTCCGAGGGATTCACCCTCTTCTGCCTGTTACTGCCACCTCTCAGGAGAAGATTTTTTTACCGGAGCATGAGGGGGATGCCGTGACACCAGCTTGGAGCATCTTCCGGACATTTTCATGGTCTTTCTGCCGAGATATTGAGCGGCCGCGGCTCCCTGACGGCCGCGACTGCCATTTTGTCTCTGCTTTGCGCGTCCTACCCGCTAATCGCCCCGGACAATGCTGACTCTCTGTGATGCTCCAGACTCCTGCAACTGCTCATGGTGAGCTAATTTTACAATATCCAAGCTGCTGATGCTTTTACCCGGCCTGCCTTAACCTGTGCGAGCAATATTCGCGAATATCGCGACTTCGGTGGCCATTTTGTCTTCCCTGACCGCTCTCCTCACACAGCTCCCCTTTCTTCAAGCCACCTCCACATCCTTTTAATTGTGCACTCGTCCCAGGCTGTCCTCATCTACTACAAAGCTGGGACTTTCCTACTGGATTCTCCCCTCTCTACCATACGCCATCATATTGCTTTTCATTGCTATGGACATATTGCGCTTTTCTATCTAGCATAAGGGCTTCCTGATTCAAGCGTATGAATGTTGCTTTGCGCCTTTATGTGAACTACTGCCGCTCCTAAGTGGTTATGAGGGGGCTTCCTTCAGGCTTTTCTGCTCTTGCGTGCTTTTGCTGATTGAGCCCTCCTCCACCCATGTATTGACTCTCGCAGGCATGGAATATTTCAGGTCCTAGTCTCTCTTTTGTTTTCTTTCTGGACGCGGCTTTCATTCTATGGAGAGAGGCGCAATTGGTCGTGTTTCCAAAACTCCTCGACGTGTCTTCATCAAAAACTCCAAAGTCTTTTCTGCATTGGCACATCTGGAAGCTTCTCAAGCACTTGCTGTCCAAATGTCGCAGTCCAACGCGGAACGCCTGTTCAACCCTCAGGGAAGGCCACGTCGAAACGTCCCAAGAAAGATCCTCCATCACCGTCAGGTTCTACCTCAGCTGTATCTATGGAGCTGCTGTTGGAGGAGATACGTGCTCTTCGACCTTTCATGGAGGAAACCAATTCTAAGTTGCAGGTCTTAACTGATAATTGGTCACAGATGGATGCGAGAGTGACGACTGTGGAACGCGCCCTATCTTCTCTTCAGGAGTCATCCTCCAAGGTGACGCACATGCACTCGCAGATTTCCTCTCTCCAGAAGCAGGTTGAAGAGCTTGAGAATCGTAATCGACGCATCAACCTCCGAATTTACGGCCTGGCGGAGAACTGTGAGGGGAATGACCCCATTGCTTTCTTCAAATCCTTCCTGCCTAAGCTCCTTCACTTATCCGAGGGAACCACGCTTAACATCCAACGAGCACATAGGCTTGGTCGCATCTCTTCACCTTCCTCTGCTTCTTCAAGACCAAGAGGTGTCATCATGTACTTTCTGGAATATACTGATCTTCTCAAAGTCCTATCGGCGGCCCGCGCTTCTCCTCGCCTTACGTGGTCAGGATCTACCCTCTTCTTCGCGCAGGATTACGCCAGAGCTTCAGCCAGCCGCCGCAAAGCTTTCCTGGATATGCGACCAGAGCTTCGTTCCATTGGTGCCAGATATGGCCTTTTTCATCCTTGCCTTTTTAGAGTCACGCATAACAACAAAACGACGACCTATGAGGATCCTGTTCGCCTTCGGAGCTTCCTTAATTCCTGTCAAACATCCGATATGGACCTCTCCAGTTCTTCATCAGCCTTCCCTCCCTGACTTCCCTGAGCTATTATTGTTGTTCATTAATTAGTTTGCACAGTTCGTGTTGACTTTATCTGTGTTCGTACTTATCATGTTGTTTTCCCCTCTCTTATATGATCCTCCTTGCTTTCTATTTGTTCCCTTACAGCTCCATAATTTGTTCATAAGCTTCCCACTTTATCTGGCATCTCGTTTTTATCAGTACATTTCTTGCTGTTTCCTTCTCCTTAAGTCTTTTGTTTTCTGTTTTCTCCCACAGGTTTTACAGTTTACAGTATGTCTC
Source organism: Lissotriton helveticus (assembly GCF_964261635.1). Classification (NCBI taxonomy): domain Eukaryota; kingdom Metazoa; phylum Chordata; class Amphibia; order Caudata; family Salamandridae; genus Lissotriton; species Lissotriton helveticus. Next base: position 584,744,450 of record NC_136072.1, read on the forward strand.
TCCCTTGGTCTGGTGGTTCGTTTACGTCGGTTGTTTTGCCTCCTCCAGTTGGCGCTCCCCCCTCAGTTTTTTCTTCCCGTCTCCCCTCCCTCGTGACCGTCCTTCCCCAGTTCCACCCTTCGTAAGTATGTTTTCCTCCCTTCCCTTATTATTCGCCACTCCCTTTTTATCCTTGATCTTGTTTTTCTCTCTAGTTCTTCTTTCTTCAAAGGTGTCTTCTTTTCTTCGCTCTCATCCACTTCTATGTCTTTACTTTTCTCAAATTTCTTTCTCTCTCATTTGTAATCTTCTACTTTATCTCTTCATTCGACTGGTTCTTACTACCACTTTTTTACCTCGCATGTTTACTCTCTATTTACATTCTTTCCTTTCTTCTTTCTCTTTCCTTCTTTTTTCTGATCTTTTACTTATTGCTTTTCATTCGTTCTCGACCTTGCTCCTTTTTCTCTTGAATCTTTTTTTTTCATTTTTTCTTACTTCTTCAGTACTCATTTTACTAACTTATTTGCATTTCCTCCTTACTAGCTCTGGATCTCCCATTACATCACTTCTCTCTGTCTTTTTAGCATTCTCTTATCCTTTTTGCTTATTTTTTCTTCTGGGCACTCATTCTGCTTCTTTTTCTATTGACATTTCCTCTCTCACTTTTCTGTTATGTTGTTAAAAATAATTACATGGAATGTTAAGGGCATTAATTCTCCTATCAACCGACAGAGAATTTTGTCGCACCTTGCACGTTTAAATGTTGATGTTGCTTTTTTGCAAGAAACTCATTTGTCTGCTGAAGAATCTGCTAAATTGAAAAGAGGTTGGGTGGGTGATGTTTACTACTCTCAAGGAGACGGTAAACGTAATGGAGTAGCCATTTTATGTCACAAAAATCTTTCTCATTCTTTGCTTGCTCAGGAATCAGACGATAGCGGTCGCTGGACATATGTTAAGCTATCTATTAAGAATGTTCCAATGTCCCTTTTAAATGTTTATGCCCCTACTGCTGGTGACCCTACTTTCTGGCATACTTTTTCCCATCATATTACCAGATTTATTGATGACAATTTTATCCTAGCGGGAGATTGCAATCAGCCCCTCGACCCTTTTCTGGATAGACATTCTAAGGCTCATTTTGTTCCCAATAAGTCCCATAAATTCTTCTCTCAAGCTATCACCCAACATAAGCTTACTGATGCCTGGCGCTTATGTAATCCAGAGGTGCAGGAATATACCTTTTATTCTCCCTGTCATCATTCCCAATCCCGGATTGACTAAATTTTTGTCACTCATGACATTGCCCAAACCCTCGCTCACGCAGAAATTGGTCCGATTTTGCTCTTGGATCATGCCCTCACTTTAGTTTAGCTTGACATCCTTCCTAAATCAGCTGGACCCAAGCGATGGCGCTTTAATAACTCCCTTCTCTTGGATCCCAAGTTCACTGCTTCTTTCACTGAATTTTCCGATGAGTTTTTTTTACTTAATGATACCCCCTCCATTTCCAAACACACTATTTGGGATGCTTTCAAAGCTGCAGCGAGAGATTTTATAATTGGCTTTGTGCCGAAGAAGCGGAAAGCTGCTCGCAGCTTTACAGCTGCTCTCCTTCTTGATATTAAGAAATTGGAGCATTCTTATTTCACTTCTCGGTCGCAAGACAGTTTAACAGCTTTGATTAATGCTAAAATGAAATTTAACAAAAAGTCTACGGAAGATGCATCTTTATATTTATTGAAATCGAGTGCAAAGTTTTATGGAGGCAAAAATAAGGCTGGGAAGATTTTAGCTAATTATCTGAAAGTAAAGCACAACTAATTAAATATTGAATCAATATATGACACAAACTCTGTTCTCAAACATAAGGATGAGGACATTCTTGCTGAATTTTCTGCTTTCTACAAAACCCTATATTCTTCCGAAACCCAACCAACTTCTCAGTCCTTAGACCGCTTTTTCTCTAACATACAAAAGCCATCCCACTTTCCTCTTGATCTCTCTCACTTAGAGCTTAACATTTCTCAACAAGAGTTACTTACTGCACTTCAGAATCTCCAAAAAGATAAAGCCCCTGGGCCGGATGGCTTCACTGTTGAATTTTTCCTCCACTTTTCCAAACTTCTCATCCCAAAATTACACTCCCTCATTGACACTTTCCTCACCTTGGGGTCTTCCTCAGGTTCCTTCTCTGATGCGCACATCTGTTTGATACCCAAGGAGGGGAAGGATGCGCAATATTGTAAAAATTATAGGCCAATCTCTTTGGTTAACATTGATTATAAAATATTTGCAAAATCTCTTGCAGCACGTCTTGATCTTCTTCTCCCAGACCTTCTGGGTGAGGAACAATCAGGCTTCGTCAAGGGCCGCTTCATCACTGACAACACTAGACTGTTATTTAATGTTTTATCTAAGTCCCGTCATCTACCCCATTCTTTGGCGCCCATTGCCCTCGATGCTGAAAAAGCATTCGATTGGGTTGAATGGACCTATCTTTTTCATACCCTTCATTGGTTTGGATTTGGCCCTAGATTTATCTCTCCGATTTCCTTACTTTACTCCAAACCACGTGCAGCAGTTTGTGCTAATGGCCGAGTCTCCTCCTTTTTTGATTTGGGAAGAGGTGTCCGTCAAGGATGCCCCCTATCTCCTTTTCTTTTTAATTTAGCCTTGGAACCCTTTTTATCTAAACTTCGTCAGAATCCTAATATTCAAGGCTTTCAGATATCAGATTTCCAAGTTAAGCTGGCCGCATATGCGGACGACATCCTTCTTTTTATTTCTAATCCCACTGATTCGATCCCCGCCTTCCTTGCTGAAGTGAATAATTATTCCCAAATATCTGGTTATAAACTTAATAATGATAAATGTGAGATCCTACCCTTGACGAAATTCACGTTTAAACCTGATTTCGCTGCCTCCAACTTCACATGGAAATCCTCCCATATTAAATACCTTGGTTTGCATATTACCTCTTCCATCCCAGATTCTGTTTCCCTCTGTTTGTCTAAATGCACCCAAAAATTGGTGGACTTAACGTCCAAATGGCACCCTCTTTACCTATCCTGGTGGGGTTGTCTTGATACTATTAAAATGATGTTGTCTCCCATAGTCCTCTACACTATTTCTAACATCCCAGTATCTATTCCCTCTAATTTTTTTAAAACCATTAACTCCATTCTGATGTCCTTTCTTTGGAATAAGAAAAAACCCAGAATGTCCCTCGCCCGACTGATTCGCCCTAAGACGGAGGGTGGAGTTAATTTCCCAGACTTCCCAGCTTACCATAAGGTGTTTTTACTATGACAAGCTTCCTTCTGGTTGCAAGATCCCAGCACTCCCTGTCCTTTATGGGCTAAATTTGAACGCCTTCTTCTTTCTCCTTTTTCTTTTGCTGAATATCTCTCTTTCTCCCGTAAACCCTCTTCCATTTCTACTCCCATCCATAAACTCACTACTAAACTGCTCCTGTCTTCTTCTCACTCCCTCCCTACGACTATTGCTGCTTTCCTTTCCTCTACCATTTGGCATAATACCGCCCTACTTATCCGTTACAAACCCTTCTTTTGGAGAGCATGGCATCACAGGGGGCTGATATGGGTTTCTCAACTCTTTTCTCAATCCTCTTTTTTGCCTTTTACCACTCTTCGTTCCCTTTACGATGTACCTGCCACCTTTACACGTAACTACCACTTACTTAAAGAAGCTGCACTGACTACTTATGCTCGACTCTCTCAGTTACATCCCTCTCCTATCTCTTCTACTCCCCTCTCCTCGCCTCATTATTTTTTACGCAGTACTCCTAAGGCTTCCTCCATTTACAAATACCTTCACACTACTGACTCTGTTAGACCCAAATCCAAAGTGGAGGAATGTTGGGAACATGACTTCTCCGGGTCCTGGCCAATTTCTTTATGGGACAAAATATGGTCCAAGATCCGTAAATCCTCGAGAGCAGCAACATTGACACAGTCCTTGTTCTTTATTTATATCAGACTCCTCTATACACCCTCTACCCTTCATAAACCCTTTCCAAACACTTCTCACACTTGCTGGTCTTGCTCATCCCCACAAGCCACTCTGTTTCACATGTTATTCTTATGTACATCTGTTCGTGACTTTTGGTTACAGGTTTGGGCTCAAGTCAATTTGATTTTTCACACATGTATTCCTTTTTCTCATATTAACATTTTCTTAGGTAGCCTTTCCCCTTGCTGGGACAATGTTGAACTAAAACCTCAGATTATTGATTTGTTGTTGGCTGCTGCATTCCAGCAGATCACGGTAAACTGGAAGGACTCCTCCAATATCTCCTTTAAGGCGTGGTGGTTTAATGTTTGCCATCACCACAGACTTGACACTGCTTTTGTCTTTCCGGCTCACATGGCTGTGAAGCGCATGGACTTATGGCTCCCTGTCACGCTTTACTTAGATACTTGTGCCACTTGTTTGTTTAATCCACTGCCTTCGCAACAAGAAGTCCTTAAGCCTCCCTAAATGCTCACTACATTCCATTTTTCTTTCCTCTATCACATTATTTTTATACTGCTTCCAGGTATTTCCATGCTTTCATGATTAATGTATCTCATACCTTTTCCTTTTTTAATTCTAATGCCCAAATTTTCCTTTTGATATTGTCTATAATTTTATGCTTGTTCTATTTATCACAATTTCCAATGTTTTATATTTTTACTGTACTTTGTATTGACACCTTGCTTTTTTCGTTTTAATATCAAATAAAATTTTCTTGAACTTAAAAAAATCTTAAAGTACAGTGTGATCATTAAGACCACACAATAAAAGGTGAGTCAATAACTTGCAGTTAAAGGGTTTATTACAAATTCAAAGACAGACTAATATAAATTAATCTTATAATCATACTGTAGAAATACAGGATTAATAAAGTGAGACCGAAGAGGCATACAATATTGGCCCCCAACAGCAAAGAGCATATAAGGATTTTAGTTGCAGCTATGCAAAATATAAGGAAGAGGATTTTATGACTAGACAAATGGTTTCGATCCTTCTCCCCACACATGGAAACGATTTGCAATATCTACTAAACCGTACAATAAGCTAAGGATAGGGAAACTCTATTGAATCAAGGGAGAAAGAAGGGTGTCAGCATGGGAACCTCTGTAGAAGTTCAATAGGCAAGAAGTCATGTGTAGCATGAAGCCACACAATCAGAGATGACAAGAGAGGTCTGTACTTTTCCAAGTCTAAAGGGAATCTGACCAAACCTAATGTGGTTTCACTAGTTAAAATGCACAAAGAACATTTGAGAAATATGACCTCATACACATCATAATATGTTTCCAGTTCACAGAAAAGAACTTGGCACCTTGAACAATACTCCTATATTCCAGACTTTGCTTTCTCACCTCACTATCTCTGAAATACAATGTGCTCATAACTAAGTATTGAATACCTTTGGTCTGTACCTGCAGAGGAAAAAACAAGCAGAAAAACAACTTTCAGGTTAATATTAAATGACTCAATTGTAAGCTTAAGGCCCACACTCACGCTAACTTCACAGTTTTCTTTAAATGCATATTATTGCTTCTGTCTCTTATAATTCAATAAATTAAATCTTTAATAAACAAATCAAGCTCTTTTGTACTGCACTCATATGTGGCACAATGAACCAATACATGTATTATTAAGCAAAAACAACACCTGATCACAATTTATAAAGAAAGCATTCAACACACATATGATTCATTCATTCAATTTCCATTTAGAGCTTGCAAACAACCCTGACACTGATTATCTGGTGGATAACTTTAATAGTGCCAACAGTATGGCATCAACATAAGGCCATTTCTCTCTCACTCAATGTCCCCCCTAGTAAGTGCCCTTGCACAAATGAATCCACAATCTTTAAATACCGTCCCTGGAAAAACCTACATTTTTATGAGTTAAATGGTATGCTTTCCAATTTGAACCCAGTCCCTGATAACAATGTTGAAACTGTTGCAGTGAATTATACACATTGGTTAGAATCGGCAGGTTTCAGATTGGTGCCAGAAACACTAATAAAGTACCATAGGAAAAACCCATTGGTACCTTGGTACTCACAAGAATTATAAGTTTTCAAACAGAAATGCAGACTCCCAGAGCACAGATGGAGGAAGGAGTACTGCTCAGAAGAATAGACTAAATATAAAAGGTTTCTTATGGAACATATAAGGCACTAATCATTGCAGCAAAGTCCAGATACTTTAAAAGAAAAGTTCTGCTAAAGATACCACCAGAGAACTATTAAAAATGGCTACGTCCTTGTCTAATTTTAGTAATGGCAGCACTTTCAACCCCAACCAATCTTTCCGCAATAAGTTGGCAGAGTTCTTTCAGGCCAAAGTAAATCTTGTCTTCCAGGATTTCCATCCTAACCAGAAGATATTTTGTGCAGGAGGTGTTTGGGCCCCTGTAGAGGAGTTGGACACTCAACAATCTCACAATGGCCCAGACTCTATACAATTTGGAAATGTTAGTATATTTAATAAAGAAAAGATGACTAATCTCATTAACTCCACAAAGTCTGGGGCTCCTTCGGAACCCTTCCCTCCCTCAGGTCCTACATGAGATCTCTGGATCAGTAGCCGGTCTGCTTATGGATCTACTAAATAAGATATTGACCATAGGACAGTTGCCGGCTATCTGGAAAAGAAAAAATTCTGCCTTTGGTGAAAAAAACCTTCAGTGGACCCGAAAGATGTGAGAGGTTACAGGCTATATTTCGCCTTCCCCTTCCTGTGAAGATATTAGAGAGGGCTATGAAAGAGATGTTATCTTTTTTAGAAACTAACTTGCTTCTCAATGCCTCACAGTATGTTTTCACAGCAAACCACTGTAACTAACTAGCTCTGGGAGCAGCCTCTCAAGAACTGAGAATGGTGGTTGACAAGGGCAGAGAGGCAGCATTGATTTTACTATACTAGATATATCTGCCGCGTTTGATATGGTACACCATTCACTCCTCCTAAATCGGCTCCAGTCGCTGGGCTTCAGGAATCCAGCACTGGCCTTGCTGAGTTTGTTCCTATTTGATAGGCAACAGACCGTGGAACTATGGGATTCCATCTCAGACCCCTTCTCCCTTCCCTGTGGGTTGCCTCAAAGGTCCTCTCATATCCCCATGCTTTTCAATATCTATGTTACCCCTCTGGTCAATCTCATCTGCAGTTATGGTTTGCAGTTTTCTCCAAGCGATGACACACAAATTGTGGTGTCTATATCATCTGATGTCGAAGAGGAGGCAAAACTTTTCTGTAGCTGCATATCTCACATTGCAAATTGGATGCAAAGAAACTGCTTGAAGCTAAACTCACATAAAACTGAAGTCTTGCTTTTTGGGAATCACTCCACTTTTTGGAACTCGTCATGGAGGCCATCTGATCTTGGCCCCCTTCCTTCTCCTGCTCAAAAGCTAGAAATTTGGAAGTCATATTTGATACCAAAGTGTGTTTCTCAGAGCAAATAAACCAAATCACTTCCAATTCACTCCTTTGGAGCTACAAAAAACAGTGATGGTGGCACTCGTCATCTCAAAGATAGACTACTTCAATGCCTTGTACCTGGGTGCTTATAAGCAATTGGTGAAAAACTTCAATCCCTACAAAATGTAGCTGCTAGACTGCATCTGAAAATTCCCAATTGTGCTCCTATCTCTCAATTGTTACAGGGTCTACACTGGCTTCCAGTTAGGAACAGGATTAATTTTAAGGCACTGTGTCTGGTCCATAAGGCTTTTCACCGGACCGGACCAGAATTTTTCTCTTAGTACTCTCTCAGTCAGAACTAAGCATGAGCGGATTTTGCGTATTGGCAAGCCGCGGTTCTGTGGATTTGTGTATTTGCGGATTGCGACAATACGCAAAATCCGCGGATCCTAGCGTAATTTTTTTTGCGTGTTCGCACGGGTTTCTGCAAGTTTGCGAGGGTTTTATTGTACAAAACGCTCGCGAACGTGCAGAAACCCGTGCGAACACAATGTGCCTACTCATGGCCAAACGGACGGGGCTTCCATGCGAGTGCACATGCCTCTTGTGTGTTTAAAAGGTCAGAGGCCGATCAGAGCAGCAGATGAAGATACAGAGACTCCTGGTCACAGGAACAGCACAGGGATTGTGCTGCACATGCCTCTTGTGTGTATAAAAGGTCAGAGGCCGATCAGAGCAGCAGATGAAGATACAGAGACTCCAGGTCACAGGAACAGCACAGGGATTGTGCTCGTGAAAGTCAAGGATGCAAAGGCCTCTATCCAGCATCACAGCTGACTTTCGATGGTAGATGTGGTAAAGAAGGCACATTGCCCAGCCTTGACGACGCTCTCGATTGTTTCTGGGCTGATGAATGAGTCACTGCATTTGAGCTTCAACTAGTTCCAGCGACCATGTGTGTGTTTACAATGGCGCCAGCAAGCTGCCAGCGCCGTTGTAAAATAGTTACAAAGTTAGCTTGCACAGGAAGCACTTAGATAAAATAAAGCAGCACCTGCTTCGTTTTATCTAGTGGCTCCTGTGCAAGCTAACTTTGTAACTATTTTACAACGGCGCTGGCAGCTTACTGGCGCCATTACATGAGTGGGTGGGGGTTCAACTTTTGAACCCGTTACATCCGCGGATTTTTTCGGATTTTGTGGAAAATACGTAAAATACACGGATTGCGTATTCACCAAAAATCCGAAAAATCCGCGGACGTAACGGATTTGCCGCCCATGCTTAGTCAGAACCTTAGATCTAGTTCAGTACTGTCCCCAGAATTAACAAAGCTACGTGGGTGGCAGGACTTTCTCCATCCGTGGAACTCTGTGCCTCTAACCTTGCACTCCCAATCCAACCTGCTACAGTTTAGGAAGCAGCTAAAAACCTGGCTTTTTGCTGAACCACTTAGCTAATTTTAGTGACCTGCTCTCTTTTCAATGAGTTTCTGGTGGTAAACCGCTAGCACTAAGACACCTTTGGGTAATTGCACGCTATACAAAAGAAATTTACATTGCATTATATTCTCTCTAATCCCTGGTGAATGCACTGCATTAAATGCATTTTAGTACGGATGTGCTTCCGCTGTAACGGGTGTTTCCCTTTTAGTACACCACCTTCCAATCTAAACCAATTGAAGATTAGTATCAACAATCCAAATGTTTTCTGAAAAGAAAAAACATTAATATGCACACACACACACCCACACATACACATATATGTCAAAACATACAATAGATTCACTTTCTATACCTTTGGTGCACCATTTCTCATTAGTATTATTGCGTCACACGAGTACATAGGCCAAAGGTAAACATATATATGGCCTAAAAAAATGTAGAAGGATGGAGCCAAAATTATACTACTCCAGAGCTCTCAAGATGAGGATGGTGGGAACACAACACCAGTGGAACACTTCTGCAGGAGATAGTACCCGGAGTTGGTTGGAATAGGCTACTCACACAAGAGGAGGAGGAAATATTCTTACACCCACATGAAGGCTGCCCTTATTGAACTTTGTGGGGTAACTACTGAACAATATTGGCAGAATCTTAGATCTCCCCAAAAAGGTAATACACAGACATGGGTGGACGTTAATGACACTTCAGTTAAGGAACTAATTGGGTGAATTGAAGACATCAAAGTGGATACACTTGAAGGGCTATACAATCAGTTGGTTAAGGAGGACATTTGAACGCATTGACATTCAGAAATGTTGCACCAGCATCTGGTGGATTCTAAGTTGTCCAGGCCCAGGGAACTGGCCAAAATAGCTGATGAGTGGGTAAGAACTAGGGTCCCTATAAAGACCCTGTGTGGTGACCAGAAGAAAGGTAGTTAGGCCCCCTCTCAGGAAAAAGACGGGGGAGGATAAAAAGAATGCTAGCCCCAAAGTGTACCCAAAAAAGTCTGGGGGGTGGGGAGTCACAAGCAGGATCCCAGTCAAAGGGGAAGGGGTATTAGGGAAAGACGCTTGACACCTTGAAGGCAGGGGTGTGCTTTGATGCAATGTGCACCAAAAAGGCATCCAGTAGTGACCAGTCAAAAGGGTTGGCTAGTGCAGGGATTGAAAGGGAAGTTTCCCCTAAAGATTCTACAGGGTACAGAGAGGCCACGCTAGTATCCCTGGGTGATGAGAACATTGAACATTTGGCCTACTGGTCTCCTAGCATGGAGAGGTTTAGGCAATGGCCAAAAACCAATGGGGTGTAGGTGAAGGCTCTGAGGGATTCATGTGCCAGTATACCCCTGGTTATGGCTAAACTGGTTTCCCAAGACCAGATCCGACCAGAAGAGGTGCACGAGATTGTCAACGCTGACATTGTCACAAAGTCACACCTTATAGCTGTGGTTGACTTTGAATGGGGAGTAAGTACTGGCCCAACGGAGGCAGCTTTGTTCCATGCTATCCCAGTTTGGGTGGGCAGAACTCAGGGAGTTTCACTCCGCTGAATTCTGTGGAATTACATGAAAAATCTGCAAGATTCAGCAGAGTTCTGAAAACAGACGGAATTCATCACTTCCTGCTGCTCACGCTGATTTTTCACACTGGGTGCTTGTTCTATGCTGCAAAACCAGATCAAATGGCACTGCGTGGTGTACCCGAGAGCACGGCTGCTTTGCTACCACTCGAGTAGATTTTCTACTAGAGTGGCAGCTTGCTCACCAGGAACGGTTGACACCGCCCGCGTTGAGAAAACCTCACCAAGTGCCCTTCTACCACCTGAGAATCACGCTAGAATACACCAATTCTAGCTCGCTATCTTGCTGTTGCTGAGTCACGCTTGAGAAAAAACTCTGCCACCCAGCGCTTGGCGGAGTTTTGCCAGAACTCCGCGTTACAAGCGTAACAGTGTGGGCTAAACTCTGTGAACTCTGCAGCAGAGTGGAATTTCTCACTTACCCCTTTATCTCAGAGAAGTTTATTCTGTACAATTACTCAGAAACTTCTGCTTGTGCAGAAGTAGTGAGGAGGACCCATGCAGCTAAGCTGGGTCTAATTGAATGGGTGTGTGTCACAATCAGAGCACATAAGGCCCGCGAGTCAAGGGATCCTGGAGCCTAACAGTATGGACCAGATTCTTAAAACCAAGAAGAGGGGCAGGAAGGCTGGCAGCCCAGCCTCCAAGGGTCCACAGGCCCAGAAGGAGCCAGGGGGAAGAACTGGTGCCTGAAGAAGCACTGACTCCTGGAAACCTGTCAGATCTGGTAGACCTCCAAGGAGCAGGAGGTCCCACTAGGGAGGACATGAGCAATGGGCAAAGGACCTGTCCCACTCTAGAAGATCTGAAACACTTAGCTGTTTAACAGGCACAAAGGGATACCAGTGGTACCTTAAGGTATACTTAGAGGAGGGGCTCCTGTACAGTGACAAAGGGACCCCAAACCAGGAGCATCCCGGAGACTTGTGGTCCTCCAACAGTACAGGGAGTTTCTCCTTAGCCTGGCCCCACGATATCCCTGTGTTAAAAAAATAACAAATTTGTAAAACAGTGGTATTCCATCTTAAACAAGTGCTCACTAGGTTTAATATAATTGTTTATAGAAGAATCGTTAAAGGTATTAACAGAGCTCAATCAGGAAACAGGGCAACTGATAAATGAAACTGATAGAAAATTGGACAGCGAGCGAATAATGGCACACAGTTCTAGAGGATATTAATGATCAATTAATAAAGTAAACCAAAGAGATCAATGAATGAAAGAAGAGAAAATGCATAACAGACACTATAGATTATAAGCTTGGATAGACATACAACTGGGTGGAAATGTATGCACAGAAAAAGGTAAAACAGAAACCCTCTTAGGCATCCAGTAGAAGAGACTTCCACATTGGATGAGGAACAAATAAATATGAATGTCTGACAAAATATCGACATTCACAATATCGACGTACAAAAATATCGGAGCAAAATTATCGAAATGAAAAATATCGGCTTCCTATACTTAACTAGATATATACACAAATATCGATTTTTTAATATCGATATACTAAAACATCGTTTACTTTTATATCGACTACATTAACATCGGAAAACAAAAATATCGCTATCTACAAAAAATAATGACATTAACTATAATATCGACATCAAAAATATCGTGCACTTCAATATCGGATTATCAGCGATATCGACTTTTTATATGCATCTGTTTGCATAATTAATTACCGTTTTATATGTTTTCACATCTAAATAAACACACAATACTTAAATTAATACTATAGACACACTATTAATTTGTCAAAAATATCCTATTGGTATAATTATATCACCTACACATATAAAAATATTCTATACTACTTTGTATAATTTTATAATTTTTTTTGTTTTTTCACTTCTATTACAAAGTAATCACAACTGAAATTCAAATACACTAACTAACCAATCACAAACCTAATTTTTTAAATGAACCAATAGCAAAGTAATTACTACTGACACTCCCCTATATAAACAATTAAAATCTAAGCACAAACTACTTGCCAAAAGTCACTGAAAGAGATTCATCTCTATCCGAATTGCTGCACAACAACTAGAAGAACCAGACTATCAACCTACTATCACATCTTCTAAGTAAGTAAATAAAATAGAAACTGCATTATTTGCTACTACTACTTACTTACCTGCTAAATACCCAGTGCCCCTTTGCTATTCATACTACTTAACATGCTAAATAATTATATGAAACTATTTTTTTTAGATACAACGACTACTGAATATTCTACTCAAAATAACTGTGAACAAACCCTAGGAATACAGATTCTAATAACTATGTAAGTAATTTCACATTGTTTCATTATGTGCACATAAATCTAAACACACAGAAATAATGACTTTTGCCCCACATATTTCTTTTTTTCTGTAGATTCTACTACTGAAAACTGCACTACTAATGCACTAAGGACATCAGTACTATTTCTCCAATACATTTTACTAAGTAAGTATTATGCAACTGAAAGAAATGTGCAAAAACAATACAAACATTTCGAACTGTTCTAATTATTTTCTATTATATATTGTTTATTTACAGAGCAAACACAACGAATAGATATACAGACATAATACAGAACTCCACATTCTGAATAATACAGATACTAATCACAAAGTAAGTATATTAAAGAACATAATTACCAGATAATCTATTAAAAAACATACCAACATGGTGATTATTCTAACACATATGTTCCTTTTTTATTTAAGATAACACTACAAACTACTCTTCAGAAGCTGAAGAAACAACTATACTGGCAAAGACCAACCTAAAAAAATATGTAAGTATCTTCACAATGTGAATCATTAAGATACACTTTTGTAGTAGAAATGAGCTCTAACATTGCAAATGTACCGAAACATTAATTAATAATATACTACTTTCATGTTTTTCATAACAGCTACAACAACATCACAAACAATTATCCCCAACTAAAGAAGCAAGCAACTCCTAATTTTGCTGTAAATTCTAAAACACGTAAGTATAAACATTCCTACTTATCACTAACATAGATTATTTATCACATTTAATTTGACATTAACTATTATATATATATTTTATAGATCTACAAAGTACAAAATGACCGAAGGAGCCGAATTTGTGACTAGCCAGAAAGGAAAACTATTACTATGCTACATGGGTTACACTTATACACAAGAAAAGCAATATAGCATGAAAGTTAATTGGAAATGTTGTAAATATTATTCTAGCAAGTGCTATGGCAGAGCAACAACTAGAGAAGCTACAGTACTGTATACTAGGGAACACAATCATCCACCTAATGTTACTGAAATAGAAGTTAGAACAGCTTTGGAAAATATAAAAGAAGCTAGTACAGGTTCCCAAAAGCAAACAAATGTCATTTTAAAAGAAGCCATTCCTAAAATCCCAAAAACTGCCACAACTCAAATGCCAAATATCCTCTCCTTAAAAAGAACTATAGCACGAACTAAAAAAGCTACTACTGCTACAACACCATCTCCCAGAACATATCAGGATATAAATTTACCTGCTAACCAAATAATAACTTTAAATAAACAACCATTTATAATTTACGACAACGAAAACAATGACAAAAGGCTTATAATTTTTGGTACCAATATGAATTTAGTTAAACTGCAGCAAAGCCAATATTGGATGATGGATGGAACATTTAACATCTGTCCCAAACCATTTTTCCAATTATACACAATACATGGCCTCTACCACAACTGCAACATACCTTTGCTATATGCACTATTACCAAACAAAAATAATTCCACATATATGGAATTAATAAATATAATTAAACAAAAAACGTATGATTTTTCTCCTGAAAATATCATTCTTGATTTTGAGCAAGCAATGCTCTCAACTATCCTAAAAATCCACCCCCATACCTGCATTCAAGGCTGCTATTATCATTTAAACCAGTGTTTATGGAGACACCTTCGAAAAACTACCCTAAGTGTCGAATATGCTACAAACTCATCTTTTGCTTTCCAAATTAAAAAACTCATTGCACTTGCTTATGTCCCTGAAACAGACGTAGCTGAACACTACAACATTCTTATAGACAGCCCCTTCTACAAACAAAATGAAGCTAAATTAAGTCCATTTCTCGACTACTTTGAAGACACCTGGGTAGGCAGACTCCACAGATCTGGCCACAGATGAAATCCCAAATTCCTCATACCCTGGTGGAACGTTTACAGAAGTACCCTTAACGGAGAATCAAAAACTAACAATGCAGTGGAAGGTTGGCACAATGCATTTGTACAATCAACTGGCAGAACCAAACCTACTCTAGAACATTTCATTAAATGCCTACAGAAAGAACAGAGCTACCAGGAATTTAGAATGGACCAATCTGTAACTGAACTTGTCCCTAAAACATCAAAGCAAAATAAACAAATGCACAAGTACCTGGAAGAACAAGTTAAACTTTACCCTAGTACAAAAGGCATAGAATACCTAAACATCATTGCCAAAACACTACTCTAATTAATTCCCAAAATGTTATACAACACTAAAAGTATCACCTAAGTATGCAAAAATATGTAACTTGAGCTTCTAAAGTATTTAATGTATGCAATATATAGAGATATTATTATAATATATGCACACATTAAAACTAAATAACAAGTAAAAAACAATCCCATAATAAAAATAACATTACCGACCCACACAAAATAAGAAAGCAAGGACTTACCAATCATGTTGTCAATCCAATAACATCCTTCTCCACCAAAGTAATCCAGGTAGTGCAAAATTAACCCCCAAAAAAATGTAAAAATACAACTGTTCCAAAATTAAGACATCCACGTTGTCCAGAGCCATCGAATAACCATAAAAAACCCGAAAAATTTGAAAAATAGAAAGAATCGCTCCAGCAAAACCGAAAAATGTAAAGAAGTGTTTGTAAAGCAGTGTTGAATTAAAGAAACAAAGACTTCCTTTAAAAAAAAAAACGGAACTTCCGATGTAGCGTACACCTATGACAAAAACATAGAAAACAGACATTCCCACCCACATTAATTAGCTAGTAATTAGGTACAAACATATTAAAATTGATGATTTCACTTGTAGATATACCATAAAAGACTAAAATTCACTCTATATATAATGAGTTAACTAACTAACACTACGTGTATATACCATAAGTAATTATCTGTTTTCGAAATCTAAAACATAACTCCCTCACATTCAACAACACAAAATATAAGGTCACTAGTCTCAAAACATCATTAAAATACACATAAAACATATAAAATAAACCTTACCTGAAGCGAAGTGAAGTGTCTCCCAACCGCGATCAGCCCTTCTTCCAAATAACCCAAAACGACCTAACCCGGTTACAAAATAAAGCACCCAAATGCAATAAAATAGTCCCAAGTATAAAATATAATATCTATACTTAACTAAATAGGCAAAAATAAACATTAAGTTTCTATTATTGTAAAGAAATATTTACTTTAATCCTACAATGATTTGATTAACAAATATGTAAATGAATGTAATAAATACATATTATGAAAAGAATAATATTTATGTTAACAATGTCTAGAAATATAAGTACATTGTCACAAAATATAATAATTGAAAAATGTGTTAAAAATGTGTGACTTATATAATAAATATTTGATGTATTGAAATGAAGTGGAAAAAATACTTTTGTTATTTCTACATTTCTTTCTGAAATTACAATATGTAAAAGAGATAATAAATAATATTCATTTTTGTACAAAAAGTATGAAAATAATAATGCTTCTGTATAGTTGCTTATCATTGTGTTTATAAAATATGTTTATAAAACCAAATGTAATAAAAAGATTTTTGTTATGAAATAACATTTTATTTGTGAAACATACATAAAAATAATGTTTCTACAATCATGTTGAACTATTTGTATCATTATCTTACTATAAAGTAACAATCTTATTAGAAAATTTGCACGGTATATTAAATGTGAGTATATGTTGGACTCTAATAATTTAATTATTACTATACCAAATCCAGCGTACATTAAATTAAAACTGACCCTGAACCCAAAAAATACCCCTTTACCCAAAAACTGAAAACTGACCCTGAACCCTAAAAATACCCCTTTACCCAAAAACCCAAAACTGACCCTGAACCCTAAAAATACCCCTTTACCCAAAAACTGAAAACTGACCCTGAACCCTAAAAATACCCCTTTACCCAAAAACCCAAAACTGACCCTGAACCCTAAAAATACCCCTTTACCCAAAAACTGAAAACTGACCCTGAACCCAAAATACCCCTTTACCCAAAAACTGAAAACTGACCCTTTACCCTAAAAATACCCCTTTACCCAAAAACCCCCAAACTGACCCTGAACCCAAGAAATACCCCTTTACCTAAAAACTGAAAACTGACCCTGAACCCAAGAAATACCCCTTTACCCAAAAACTGAAAACTGACCCTGAACCCAAGAAATACCCCTTTACCCAAAAACTGAAAACTGACCCTGAACCCAAGAAATACCCCTTTACCCAAAAACTGAAAACTGACCCTGAACCCAAAAAATACACCTTTACCCAAAAACTGTAAACTGACCCTGAACCCAAGAAATACCCCTTTACCCAAAAACTGAAAACTGACCCTGAACCCAAGAAATACCCCTTTACCCAAAAACTGTAAACTGACCCTGAACCCAAAAAATACCCCTTTACCCAAAAACTTAAAACTGACCCTGAACCCAAGAAATACCCCTTTACCCAAAAGCTGCAAACTAAGCCTAAACCCTAAAAATACCCCTTTTCCCAAAAACTAAAAACTGACCATGAACCCTAAAAATACCCCTTTAACCAAGAACTGAAAACTGACCCTGAACTCTAACAATACTCCTTTACCCAAAAATAATTATTATTATGTAATTACAAATTAATTATTAATTTACAATAACAATAAAGTAAATATATTAGCACATTAGCTGTAAATTAAAAAATGTCATTATTAATATTATTTTTTCCTAATTAATTTACAATAAGTAAAAAATATATATTAAACTAAATGAAGCTAATTAATATAATTAACTACTTAATATTAATTAATTAACAATTAATTATAATTTAAAATTATGTAAAACATTAAAATAATTAATTAACTAATTAATAATAATTAATTACCAAATAATTACTATTTAAAATCATGTACTAAATTATATTAATTAATTAACTAATTAATAATAATTAATTACCAAATAATTATTATTTAAAATTATGTACAAAATTACATTAATTAATTAACTAATTAATATTAATTAATTACTAATTAATTATTATTATTTAATTACCAATTATTTATTATTTAAAATTATGTCCAAAATTATATTAATTAATTAACTAATGAATAAAAATTAATTACCAATTATTTATTTTGTAAAAATATGTACGAAATTATATTAATTAATTAACTAATTAATATTCATTACTTACCAATTAATTATTATATAAAATAATGTACAAAATTATATTAATTAATTAACTAATTAATATTAATTATTTACCAATTAATTATTAATAAACATTTTTTACAAACATATATTAATTTATTAATTATTTTTAAATTACTTCCCACCCTTATCCCCTATAAACCCAATAGCCCGCTCCTAAAACTTGATATCTATTATTATTTTTTAATATTATTAATTGAAATATTATTTTAAATGTTATCTTTTTTTAATATTTTTTATTATTTTATGTATTTTTACACACATTTTAATACACTCCCCACCCTTATCCCCTATAAACCCAATTACCCGCTCCTAAAACTAGATATGTTTTAAAAAAAAAATGTTTTATTAAATATATTGTAATTTTTTAATATAGACCTTTTTAGCAAATTTTTATGTACAATTATTTTTTTTTTCCTATACTATTTATTTTTTCCATTACTACACGATATTTTGTATTGTCGATATTTTGTCATACGATATTATTATTTTCGATATTTATACTTACTTACCTATTACGATATTTTTGTATCCGATATTTTTGCTTCCCAATATTTTTTACCTTCGATATTTTAACTTCGATATTTTGTCTTTACGATATTTTATTTTCGATATTTTGTCTGTGTACCAATAAATATACATCAAGATGGGAGTGTGAACAACAGACAAGATTGGTCAAAGGGCAAGGCAGTAAAGCCACAAAATAGATTTTAGGAATTGACACCCTACACGTCCAGAAATCCCACTACTTTTGAACATAAGTCCTGCCCCAAGCAAAAAAACAGGAGAGGAATAGGGAACAGGTGAAAAAGGAAACAGAGTGCTGAGGAGTCAGACAAATATAGTAATTAACAAATTAAATTGATATTGTCAATGAGGATGAAAATACTACAAAAAAGGAAGTTCATCCAACTTTTGAGGTTGACCAGGAAACTGAGATGGCAGTATATACATTCATGAAAACACCTAGGGCCTGATTTAGATCTTGTCAGATCTGGTCCCGCTGTCACTTTTTGACGGTTTCACCACCCGCCTACTTGACAGTTCACCTGCTCAATTTAGATGTTAGTGGGTCCATGGATGAAAGACCGTCTGAGTGCCACTGACTCCACCAGGATTTCGCTCCTGCGTTGACAGTGATATAAGCAAAGCGCCTGTCAGATGGAGTCCAGCCAGGCTTTCCCCTGGCCTAATCACGATGTGCCTTTCCGTCGGGAAAACTGTGTTGGCGATACCTTCAAACTTGAGTTGGTGGATTAGAAGGAAATGAGGTACAAACTTGCCTTTTTTCTGTTTTCCACTTCCGTTTCTGCCTTGAACACCATTGTCCAGATCAGTCCTTTCCTGCTACAACTTGACCATGACGCTAATCAACTCCGTTGTTGCCAGGCACAAAGGTACGTTTTTCACACATGTATTACTATGAATTGTGTGTTATCATTTCCTTTAGCCTCGTGCATTTCTACATTGCCCTTATATGCAAGTTTATTTGTATATGTAATGCATTGGTGTTCATTTTACAACTACTCAATGTAAAATGAACACACCTCTATTGAAACTGCATTTTATTTGTTTTTGTTGTGGTTATGGGTGTTGTGTGTGATGCATGTGGGTGTATAATCAATAGTGTTTGCATGCCGTATGTGTGTTATGCTATAGGTACAAAATGAGGCATGACACATTACCTACATATATTTTAAAACCACACACAACTTATATTTGTAGTTACACATTATAAAACTGGTACTTACCAGTCTCAACTCGACCAGGGACTCTATGGGGAAATCTAAATTGGCTTGGAACAAACGCGCCGGCTTGGCAATTATTTCTATAAGATATGTGGAGATACAGAATCTCCTTGCCCTAGACATCCTTCACACGCAGTAGGGTGGAGTCTGTCAGGTGTTAAAGGTCCAATAATGTTACACCTACATACCTGATAAAACCAATGACCTGAAAAGTTACATCAAAGACATTACTGACTTAAACAAAGACCTGAAAGGGTTAAAGATTGATGGTGTCTGGGAAACAATTGCAAAGAGATTGTCAACTGTTAGCAACTTAGGAAGTGGGTTAGTGATAAAAAATCTTGAGACCCTTTGTGGCAATTTCTTTGTGCGTAATGCTGTTGTTAGTGACTGTTAAATTTTGTAAATACAAGGAGATGATGGACGGAATGCTGAAACTTTTCAGACACTCACCCCCAGTCACAGATCTGGGTTGAAGCAATTGTCGTTCTTTAGCTCACTTTGCCACTCCAATTCAGACCCAGCTATATGCAAATCAGTCTTGACTTTGTTGCTCATGGGAATAGTCCAGCCCGAACTGCCAAGGCAGGTCTTCCCTGGACCTGAAACCAGCATCCTGGGACCGGTTTTGGGGTAACACTCCTCATCAGCCAGGCTAGCTTGAATCCAGTGGCAAAGTGAGCAAGGGATGCTCATCTGGGCATACTCTGACAACTTAGGGCAAAAAAAGCAAACGCAAGGAGATGATGGACAGAGCCTAAAACCTTTCAGACTCTCACCCCCAGTCACAGATCTGGGTTGACTCCATCATTGTTCCTTAGCTCATTTTGCCACCCCAGTTCAGACCCAGCTATATGAAAATCAGTCTTGACCCTGTTCCTTATGGGAACAGTCCAGCCCAAACTGCCAAGCTAGGTCTCCCCTGGAAAAGAGTTGAGAGTAACATACAAGACCAAAACACATACATTGAATTAGAGAAAGATCACACTGGAGGCTTACAGAGAACATTTAAAACAATCTTAATGGAAGCAAATGATAGAAGGATTAGCACAGAAAAATAAAAAAGCGTTCTTAATGCAAGAATTTCCTAAAAGACTGAAAATATACATGCTGCCTAAGATAAACAAATATGTTTAAAAACCTCTGTTTAGACCAACAGTCTCAGGCATAGGATCCATACATGAACTAATGGGAAAATATCTAGATCGTTGTTTACAACTACTAGTACTGCACAGTTGATCATATATCAAAGACAATACAGATTTTCTACTGCACTGCAACAATTAAACGCACAAGAGGAAGAGCAGGTCTGATTATGAACTATAGATGTTAAATCATTAATTATGTCTTCCCGGCATAATATAGGGTATTCTTGTCTATAGACCCCCAGGCAGGCTCCATAACTTCACTACTAGCCTGGCTGAAGCTGCTGCCCACCTAGCCATAAGGAAGAGCAGAATTATGGTACTAGGAGACATGAATGTCCATTTTGACGACCTACTAGATAAAGAGGCAAATGATATCAGGCAAGAGCTACAGGCCCTGCAATTAGACCTAAAAAATTGTTCCCCTACCCATACACATGGTCACCTATTGGACCCTGTCTTCGGGAATTGGAGCGGAGTGAAAGTTCAATTACCCCTACCGGTACCCTGGTCAGATCATTTTTTAGTTCCTTTCCACATTTGGATATCAGACTCTGAGACAAAGAAAGACAACACTAACCGCTACCAAGGTCGGAAATGGAATTTTTTTTCACAAGAAGCCTTTAACAAATTGATTGAGCTAGGAGGGCCGCCAGGGGGTACGGACTGCGAAAGCGCGAATAGTAGGTTAGAAGTACGTATTTGAAATGCTATAGATAGCACTGCCCCTATACGTATCAGTAAAAGACCTGATGGCAGAAAGAAAACCGCCCCATGGTTCACACCTGAGTTACAGGTTGCGAAATCCATTTGCAAAAAATTAGAACGACAATGGTGCCTAAACTTCTGCCCTATAATCAAAAACTATTACAAAAAAGCTCAAAAGGAGTATTACATCAAAATACGTACCTCTAAGGCCATGCATTATAAATGTCGTATTGGGGAAGCAGAAAACTCCTCTAAGGAGCTCTTTAAAATTTTTAAGGAGATCTCAGTGTTAACCATTGAGAACACTACCCAAGACGACTCAGTGGAAAAATGCAATAAAATTGCTAACTACTTCTCTGGTAAGATTAAAGATATCTATGCCACTTTCTCTGAAAACGTGACTTCTGGACGTGATTTTGTAGAAAGGGAAGGAGTTAGTTCTATGGAGGTATGCTTACAAAGTTTCGCGGTCCCTCCCCCAGAAATCCTTCATAGCATCTGTAAAAGTATCAAGTCGGGCTCCCCTCGTGACCCTGCTCCACCAAGGGTACTAGGAGAGAGCTTGACAGTACTAGAGCCTTTATTCAGACATGTGTTACAGGTCTCCTTTGCGTCTGCCAGACTCCCGGAAGGATGGAAGAAGGCCATTGTTCTACCGATAAAAAAGAAACCCAATGTGAGCCACGATATCCTTGAAAATCTACGTCCTATTTCCCTGTTACCCTATTTAGCGAAGGTGGCGGAAAAGGTGGCTCACACTCAGTTAATGGTCCATCTGGAAACTAACAATCTCCTTCACGCCTCCCAGTCAGGCTTTCGGCCTGGCTACTCTACGGAGACTGCTCTCCTGAGAGCCACTGAAACCCTGCGGCTGGGAGCAGATGCTGGACATACCATAGCACTCATCATGTTGGACCTCAGTTTGACACTGTAGCACACTCCATCTTGCTACAGTGCCTAAACAAAGCCGGAGTCACTGGGTTGGCACTGGGCTGGCTGAAAGCGTTTCTCACCGACCGCAGCTTTCAGGTACAGCGGGGAACTTTCACCTCAGACAGCATAGCCTTAGAACAAGGGGTGCCTCAGGGCTCTGCCCTGAGCCCCACCTTGTTCAACCTATACATGGCGCCATTAGCAGATGTAGTGCAATCGTACGGTGTGGAACTAGTTTCATACGCCGACGATATTCAACTGCTGATCTCTCTATCACAGGCTCCTATTATGGCAGCTGCGAACTTTAAGGCCTGTATGCAGGACCTAGCAGGCTGGATGAATCTTCACTGCCTGAAGCTCAACAGCTCCAAAACGGAGGTCCTGGTGATAGGAGGGAACGATGCTAGTTGGACAAGAGACTGGTGGCCTACTTGTCTCGGCCCATTGCCCACTCCCTGTAAAGAAGCTAAGAACTTGGGCATCTGGGTGGATCCCAAACTTTCTTATGATGGCCACATTCAGAGGCTAGTGGGAAAATGTTTCGGGGTATTAAAAACTCTCAATCGCACCCTGGACCTACTTCCCTTAGAGGCCAGACGAACTATGACCCAAGCATTAGTGACCGCCCGCATTGATTATGGCAATGTGCTATTCCTGGGAACCACTGAAAAAAACCTTAGGCGCCTGCAGGTACTTCAAAACACTGCAGCACGCTTAGTACTGAGACTACCTAAAAGAGCAGCATCCAAACCATCTCTGGCTGCTCTACATTGGCTACCCATAAAAAAAGGATCCTATTCAAAGCACTCTTAATGTGCTATAGGATTGTATGGCGCAAAGCTCCTCAGTACCTTACGGACCTAGCCCTCACTTATGAGCCTAGTAGAGCACTTCGATCTAAAGGAACAGGCCTACTCAAAGTTCCCCGTGTCCAAAAGGCTAGATTGGGAGGCCGCTCTTTTAGAGTGCTAGCGTCCAGCAAATGGAATTTACTCCCAGTGAATATTAGGTTGGCAGAAACTGAAGTTAAGTTTAGAAAACTTCTAAAGACCTATCTCTATACCTTATAGACTCTGATCGGTCACGGTACTGTCTCTTTCTCCACAGTGCGGGGACACGCTGAGACGGCGTCACCATGCGCTCTATAAACTCCTTTATTATTATTAGGGGGTAGAATGGGAACTCATGTAGAAAGGGATAGCTGATTCAATGAAAGTATTCATCATGAAAAGTTTCCATTTTACATTATACTGCTGTTACATTGAATGTAAAGAAAGATTTTACCTATAATTGAGTGGAACAAAAATGGAAAACTGTACAGGTCCAAGTTTTATCAATCTATTTAGGATGAAATTTGAGGAAACACACATTTTGAAAAATAAAATGTGGACAAAGGCGTTGAAAGCATAATATAGGTTTATTGATACTATATTCTTAATTGACAAGGCAAAATTGAAATGTTGGAACATCAGATAGAAGAGCTTAACAGAGTAAAGAATACGTTTTGTCTATGACATTGACCATGAGAAATTAACATACCCGAATGTGCTTGTATTAATGGATAAGGGTGTCAGTTCATCAGTTTTTATTTCGGTTGTAAAACCATAAAAGACATACAATCAATTAAAAGATAAGCAGGATGCAAAACTTTGTAACATAATGAATGGCCAATACCAAAATTACACAATCTAAAATGGACGCAATAAATAATTAAAAAAGCATTAAACCATTAGTTCAACAAACACTGATGTACTATTAAAACATCTATTTAAGAACTGTAAAATAAAATCTCACTCAATTACAATTTTGTGAGAGGAGCGGAAAAAAGATAAAACCAAAGAGCCTGCAATCTAGGAAGAGAACTGCCCAGGTTTTCCACAGGAAAAAAGCCCTGCCATAATTCACTGCAGTATAGCGGACACGTGCTGTCACACATCCCTAGAGATAAGGGTAAAGTCAATTAAAACAAATCATGATGGTAGGCCCTTGATTTTATTTGCCCGGATCACCAATGCCCAACTCTGGAATTTTGCCATAGCAATGACAATAGGTTTCTGAGTACAAGTCTGTAGGATCCTCAGGGTCTCTATGGCTACTCTCGTACCTATATTGGAACAAATTGGTGTAAGGCATTTCTTCCTTGGTGGTTTATAGAATGAGCAGACAAAAAGGATATGGGCAACTGATTCTGGCTGGGTTAAGCATAGCGGGCACAAGTTGGCTTAAGCCATTTACTAGAGAAAACTCTAGTTGGAAGGGAGCCTACCCTAAACTGATGGCTGCTTGAAGCAAGGATGGTTGGAGGAGAAAGAAAAAATGACTGCCTGTGTGGGTCAATCAGAAAATTCATGTGTGGTGTGCATTGCAATAGATCATTTGGGTGAAACTCAAATGCAAGTCAAGAAGACGGTGGTTTACCAAATAAAATGAAAAGGGTGTTATTTGGTTGTTGAGAAAAAGTAAAGTTGTTACAGTTGAGACATTAAGAAGAATGATAGGCGTTTACTTTGGAAGCCTGGATGGTATCTTCTTCCTCATACATAGCAGAGGTGTATGTAGAGCAGACGCTCAGTGCATGAAGAGTGTTACTTTGTTCGAACAGCATGTCCGTGCCAGAGTAGCAAAGCAGAGGAAATCCAAATACTACAAGTTGTGATTGTTCTGAAACTCTCCCTTGCCTAAAGTAACAGTACAGTAGTTTACTTTGCAAGCACAGCATATATTGTGTATGTATTGTATAGTTGACAATTATATCAAGTCAAGTCCCTTCCTCCGGTAATTATGGTTAACACACTCACTCCCTATGTTCATAATTTTGTTTCTGCTGTGTTAATCATGGCTGGACTATCGCTGTTGTTCACTCAATCTATCAGAATAAAGCACCTAAAGTCATGCATTACATAAGCAAAGAGATCGTGTGATCGGCTGGAGACATGATCAGAAATTAATAATCTTCATTTTCCTTTAGTAGTACTGAAGGCCCGGGGGGGGGAGTGCGAAATATAAATTACATTGAGCAGTAGCCCTTGATATAACCGAGTATGGCCAGTGCCACCCCTATACAAAAGTAAGAGCTTCCCTATCCCCACCTGCATATACTGCTTAAAGTAATACATGCAAGTGTGCGTCATCATGGCTTGTGTCTCTTTTTCTTAGGTGCAAGCTGATTGAGCTGGCATTATGCCGGCTACCACAAGTTCACGTACAAGTAATTTCTTTCGCAAAAGTAGAGAAAAAAAGACGAACACTGGTGTACTCTCTGACTATGTAGTGAGTCCATAGTGCTGCCTGGTAGTAGAATTCCTGAAACTCCCACTGTTACAGGCCTACAAAGACGGCGGAAAGATACAAGCCAAAATGTTATACTGTGCTTGCAAATTGCTAGTGTTACTATGAGACAACTTTCTGTTGAATTATTTTGTGTTATTGTTAAAGAGTTTTGGTTACATTATTTTTCTTTCTTTCTTCATATAGATGCTCCCAAAAAGCTCACCAGAGGGGAAATAGCTGTCCGGGCCAGGGCCCGGAAGATGGAGGCCATTCGAGTGGAATATTGCCGGCTGTGGGCTCGGGAGAATGAGAGGGAACGTCACCAACCTCCTCCAGCACTGCCGTGTCCAGCAGCCAGCAGCCTCCATCCCACCGCCGGGCTCGGACAGCCCCCCGCCGCCGCTCAGCTGCAAGACCATCAGCCATACCCCCCAGGATATTGCGGCATAGACTTGAAAATTTAGCGGCACAAAAATGGAAATTTAGCGGCACAAAAATGGAAATTTAGCGGTATCATTGCGGCACTTTATTTTACTCATAATCATTACTTTTCAACCTTAAATCAATGTAACCTGATTTAGGAGAGTATTTAACTTTGAAATAGTCATTATAAAGTTTCAAGGAGAGTTTTGCTATATTCTCCTTTGTGGTAACATTCTGGAGCATAGGTTCAGCCAAGCACAATAGCACAGGGAGACACCAGAGACACCCCTGACCATGAAGACATCAGAGACCCCTCAGACCATAGAGATGGCATAGACATCCTGACAAAGGAGAAGTCAGAGACAACCCTTACAATAGAAATGTCAGACAGCCCTGACCATGGAGATGTGAGAGACACCCCTGACCTTGGAGATGTGGGTCGGTTTCTACGAAGCTTGCAGATGCTGTGCAAAGTTTTTAAGCACCAACGTCACTTAAACTACAGACATCAGCTTAACTCTGAAATGCCTCAAAAGGCAAATGTTTAGAAGTGCAAATGTCACTAAAACAGCATGCATCGAGTAGGAGATGGCCCAACAAGCAAACAACACTGAACACACATGTGTGTGTATAGCCAATAGGGACTCCCCATTTTTTTGCTATCTGCCGGGAGACCATTTTTCGCAGCCATAATTGGAAATATAGCAGCCATTGTGTTTCTTAACTGATTTTGGGAATCAAAATCACGAAATGCTGGCGGGTCTGATTAAAGGCTTTCATTTAGCGTGTTGAAAAACGAGTCACTGGGCGTAGTAACTACCTGAACCAGCTTACAAATACTACTAGATCCAGAAGAAATATTGTATCACAGTGAGGTGCAGGATCGAATGCTTGAGTGCAGACTCGAGATACATCCCAATGATGAAGTCCAGCAAGACCTAAACACGTCATAATATTGTATTCGCTATGACCCAGTGCAAATTTGTAAAAGAGTAAGTGCAGCTGTCCAAAGTTTTCATTAAGATCCCGCTACCTATGTTGTTTAATGTTCTGGTTGCTTAATAGCAAGGTGCTCTATTCAATTCAACCTCATGTCTCTCATCCACTACCATACTCTCAGTGCGCCTCCACCTCAATTCTGCATGCTCTTTTTAATCCCTGGCTTTTATCACTGTTTCCATCTTTCTTTTACTCCTTCAGTCCACCGTTCTGCCTATCTCTCGCTTGTTCTGAAGATGATGAAAAACAAGTACCACGCCCGTAAAAATGAGTACCAGTGGGGCCACATGCACCACTGCTCATGTTAAGCACTACTTTAACCCTCTTTTTTGAAACAAGTCGCTTTTTTTTTTAAACATGGTGATTTTGACATTTACCTTCATTTTGTCTCACACCCAAACTTGATGAGTGTGACGCATTGTACCCATGACAGTTTGGAACTACCAGCGGGAAAAAAGGCTAGGAAGGCCACCTACGGAGGATCTGATTATGATCATGCTGAAAATCCTGTTTTGGGGGAAAAACGTATGTTTGCACCCAAAATGCAATTATGTATTGGGAACAAACTGCACTCAACTCAGGAGTTTGTGCCTGCAATTTGCATCAGGATAAGAATGGTATAGACTGCTCGAGCGGATTGCTCAAAAATGTCACTTAACACCCGCTAATTGGTAGAATCTTGTGCAAGCTGTATGCTAATCCACGGTCCTGAAAATGCAAACTTTAAATCGGAAGCAAACTGTGCTCTCACTAATATGTGTACCCCGAGTTAACTCAAATGAACAGGTGTGCTATTTGCATCTGCATTTTGTGAGACCATCAGGATCAGGCCCTTAATTTGCTGACTGGTGCTAGCGCTGTGGTACTGTAGCTATGGCACACCATACCACCCAGATAGCTATGATCAAAATATAATGAGAGGCAATAAGCTTTAACCCCTTCCTCGCTGATGACGAGCTGGGCTCGTCATGGCGTAGCCTCCTCGCACGCTGATGACGAGCCCAGCTCGTCACGTAACATGCGCTTTAAAAAATCTCAGCATACGAGCGGAATTCCGCCCGCACGCATGCGGTTAAAGAATGAAGGGCAGCTTCCTCCAGCATCAAGATGCCACTGGGATCTTAAACGATCATAAAAATGTACACTGATCCTAAAAAGGACACAACACACTATACCTGTTTAATAAAACAACTAGCAGCGCGTCCCGACGTTGTCCGGGTATGAATTGCTGCCTGCCAGTAGTATATTGTTTTGTAGGATTTCGTTTTGATAGCATTTCTTATCTGTGACAGGCCTGTGAAACGCTCCGATTCACAGTGCACTGCTGATGCACTTAAGAGTGCGCGTTCAGTAGTGTGTGAACTCGAGTTTCCCTACTTTATTTTTCCTTGCAATATTATATAGCGTGAACTCGACAACATGGCATGAGCACAATTTACATTACAGAAGAACACATTCATTTGTGGTAGGCACGGGGAGACAAAGCGATTTGCCTGGAATCACAGGATGTTGAGCTGATACCGAGATTCGAACGTAGCTCCCCAGCTCTAAAGTTTGCAATTCTAGAACTTGTGGCGGGAGGTGTGTCTAAAAGTGTATGTCGGTGCTGGCCATCAATGAGAGAGACCCGTGCATTTTTCAAATCGGTGGTGAAAAAATATGAGTATGTTGCTGGAGATGTGGGCCGCCGTGCCACCAATGTACTTACCGGGGGAGGGTAAACACCCATTATTCCGCAACTTTCTTTCCGCATACCATCACTCCGCATACTTTCATTACGAAAGTACCATGACTACGCAATACCATTATAACGCATGGCATTACATTTTATATGCTTTTACCACGCATACATTTACAACGAAATTGTAAATGCATGAATGGTAAAAGCATGTTTTTTTTAATGTTTGGATAAGGTAAGTATGGGTATAGGGGTATATGTTTTGGGGAACTGAGGTATATGTTTTGGGGTGTTTGGGTATTTTAAGGGTTCAGATATAGTTTTGGGTTATGGGGTACAATGGGTAGTTTTAGGGTTTAGGGATAGGTATGGGTTTTGGGGTACAGGGGTATTTTTAGGGTTCAGGGCTAGGTTTGGGTTTTGGGGTATAGGGGTATTTTTAGGGTTCAGGGGTAGGTTTGGGTTTTGGGGTACAGGGGTATTTTAAGGGTTCAGGGCTAGGTTTGGGTTTTGGGGTACAGGGGTATTTTTAGGGTTCATGGGTAGGTTTGTGTTTTGGGGTACAGGGGCATTTTAAGGGTTCAGGGCTAGGTTTGGGTTTTGGAGTACAGGGGTATTTTAGGGTTCAGGGGTAGGTTTGGGTTTTGGGGTACAGGGGTATTTTTAGGGTTCAGGGCTAGGTTTGGGTTTTGGGGTACAGGGGTATTTTAGGGTTTAAGGATATGTTTGAGTTTTGGGGTACAGGGTATATTTATAGGGTTAAGATGGGTTAGTGTGTAAGGGTGTTGGGGTATTTTAAGGAGTAAGGGTGGGTTATGATTATGGGGTGCAGGGGTATTTAAAGGGAGCAGGGTGGACACCCGGAGCTGGAATGTACACAACCTGACCCGGAGCTGGAATGTACACAACCTGGGAAGAAAAAACAATGAAATATTGGGCGCAACGCTCGTAATCCTGCGTGCGCACACGCACACGCCCACGCCCCCAGCCCAAGCCCACAGCACACAATATGAAACATGGCATGAAGGGCGGAACGTACCACACGCCCCCAGCGTTTGTCATGCCCCCAGCACACGCCCACAGCTCAACGCAGACACGCCCACAAGGGACTACTTTGCTGGCACGGTTCTTTTACCTTTTAAATGTATATGGTGGGCGTCTGCATAGCCTATGTCCTTCTGCTGCAACTGCCCTTTCCAACGCTGTATTGGGTGTTGTGATTGGTGCTGTGGTTCCTGAGATTACCCGCCTCAAAGGTTTGGGTTCTCTCTTTATTATATTAGTATAGATATGCAACTTGAAAGCTAGAAAAGATTCTTTTGAGGTGGGAACCTCTGCTTATTTTACTGCTGTCCGCAACAGAAATAAAATATGATATGTGCTTGTTAGTGCAGTGGAGATACACAGCCTGCCGATGTGTGTTCAAAGAGAAAAGGGGCAGATCACAAAAAACGAGACTGTCTCTATTCCAAGTCATTGGTGGTATTGCAGCGCCTGGTGCTAGCACCTTTTAACACAGCATTAGCAAATAAGATTTGTGGAGGTGGCAATGCATGGAAAGAATATTTTCACATTTTGTATTGCATTTTCACATGGTGGTCATGTGTTTTGCTCGTATTATGCACTGTTGTGTTTTTATGCTGCATTATTGTATTGATGTATTGCAACAATCGACCGACAGGGCAGATGGCCAGGACAATGCAAAACAGGACCCTCGTGTTCCCCTCCCCCTCCTCCAACCCCCTCCCCCTCCTCAAAAATACTCAAAACTGAAGCAGTGCTTGACCTGGGCCAGTAGGACGTGATGAGAAACAGCCAGCGCTCATTTGTGAAGATTCGATCGAGGTCCCTTCTTATTCACATTCTCAGAGCCTTTGAGATCTGAGGAAGACACCTGCCCGCTCTTTCCCTTCTTTCACCTCAGCTTCCCTTTGGGCCCTTCTTTTTCTATGGTGGTAACATATCCTTAGATATCACGTCCTTATGCTGAAAGTACATATACTTAACTTGGTAGATATTTACTGCATTGTAGCAGGGAGCAGCTGTTATGGCTGTACGGGTGCACGTAATGACGTGTGTACGTACAGCAAATAGAACTTACCATTTTTTTTTTGCTAACTGCCTAGAGACCATTTTTCGGGGCCATAATGGAAAAAATCGCGGTCATCGCGCTCTTTTGCCGATTTCGTGGTACTTTCGTGAAACGCAAAATCGCGATATGCTGGAGGGTCTGATCAGCAGCTGGCCCCCTCAGAGCCTGGAAGGCAAGCTTGCGCCGCCTAAGCTTAAGAGTGGACTACCTGGAGCGCAAGGTGGACGACCTTGAAAAGCAGCTCCGGGACCTCTGCAAGGACCGCCTGCCCAAACACCGTCGGAAGTGACTGTGTGCCTTGCCCCTTTTTTAAAGACTGTTGGGGGGGGGTGGGAATCGGGAGTTGGGGAATATTTATTTTTGGACTACTTCAAATGGACAATTGTTTGGGTTAGGGAGGGGTGGGACTAGTTTATTTTTGTTAGGGGAAATACATTATTCATTTTACATACTTCAACATAGTGTACGCTTTGATCTTCTTTTGTGGGGTGGTGGGCGGGAATTACGGCACGTTTGGTTTTCCTCAAAATTACCAGCATGAATTATCTAAAACGTCCAAAAATGCCACTAACAGAGTTAGTGAATTCAATTGGCCTACTAGTACTTTACTTTTACTACTATCAATCTCTCCTCCGCATCCTAGCCCATCTTTCTACCTCCCCAAAATGCTGATCTTACCTGTGATTCGTGTTTGAGAATAGAGCTAGGCACAGCGCTGGCTGCATGGCAAATGGCAATTACACCATCCTGGACCAAAATTCCGTTGTTGTGGTGTTAGTAGTAGGAGTGGTACCACACTAGCAGTAGCAGCATATGAAAAACAAAGTTAAAAAATGAGACATTGAGTGGCCTGAGAGGAGTGTTAGAAGGAACAGTAGCCTAAGCAATGCTGAAGATAAGTATGGGGAAAAACAATTGCATGGATGATTCTGGCTACAACAAGAACAGTGACACAGCAGCGTAACAAAACAAGTCTTCTTGACATGTAGGAGGATGATGTTGACGATGGATCCAATCGATGGTGGGCATGAAATTCAGAATTTATTTTAAAATACTCATTGTTGTTTTTTTACCCAGAAATACAATATCCTAGGATTCATCTAGCTGCCTTAAAATTGAGTTGAGGAGGTTGCTTGCACCTTATCCTCCCCAGCAAGTGTGTGGAATTATTGTTGTAATTTGCTCACACCTCAATAAAAACCACACAGCCCGGGGGAAGAGGGTTAGGGTTTGAAACTTGGATGGGAATGGGGTTTGTGGGTAAAGTTTTGTGGAGAGAGGAAAAAAAACCACAGCATGGACAAACAACAAATGAAGATAAACAAATCTTTTGATACGAAGCTATTCATAAATCTTTTAAGGGACATAAAGGAAGTGCTTGCACTACTGCTTGCATGAAGTTGTTTTCTAAATGGATAGGTTTTTGTAAAGTAAGTAGTACTTTCTACAATGTACTATGAAGAAACAACAATGTGACAGTACAGGGCTGCTGTAATTAGGTAATTTCACTTGCCTATCTGCCCTCAGAGAGAAGAACCCCGTTGTACATTAAATTAGTTTACAAAATAGCAAAGAAAAAAGTATACAATGGCTGGAGGGATGAATTGAAGCAGAGCGCAAACAAATGCACAGTGTCACACTCACAGTAGTTCACAGCAATAACATTACTTAAAAGATTAGTCGAAATGAAGATGGATACTGTAACTGTATGTTGTTGTAGTTGTCCTGTTGAATTTGGGAAGTTGCATGCATCCAGCCATTCCTCTTTCGCAGTACTCCTCCATTCCATCTGACGCTCCGCCGATCAATGTTGGGGACCAGAAGACAACTTGTCCACTGACTGCCTGGCAGATGCTGAATTGCGGGTCGCTAAGCCTGAGGTCATCCTTTTTGTCATTGCACAGGGTAAAAGCCGGCCTGTAATTGTTGATGGGAAAACAGGAAGTGATATTTAAACACCACGGAGAAAAAAATATAAGGTACGCTGTGTAGTGCAAAAATAACACTTTCAGTTTCAGAGTCGACAGTATCACAAAACATACAAGCATCATTTCGAAAGTGCGTACTCTGAGTCTCCTTTTCAAGGATAAATAAGTGTGGGCGAAATTTGCAGATCTTTCCCCTCAAGCTATGTGTAAAGTGGAAACAGCGATTTCAGAACCCTAACCCTAACCCTAACCCTAACTCTAACTCTAACCCTAGACCCTAACCCCCTTTTTCACCATGGATTTAGTCCAAACCACTTGATTCGGATATTAGACCTTCCCAGCAATGCCCCAAACCCACCAACCCTCCCGCAAAAAAGTCGAAGACCCCCAAACAGGCAAAAATACAAAAACGGGGACTTAGAAATATTTAGGCCTAGTTCCAAAATCACTCCATGCGCACTCTGCAGCTAGGACCTAACTCCCCTTTGCCACCATGGATTTTCTTCAAACCACTTGCAATCAAAACTATCCATACCCAGCGTTGCTCCAAGACCCCCCAACCCCCCAAACATCAAGAACCCCCCAAGCAGGCCCCCGAAAACACGAAAGTGAGCGAAAACTCTGAAAAGTGAAATACTTTTCCACCATGGATTTTCTCCAAAGCCCTTTTATCCGGTATTAGACCTTCCCAGCAATGCCCCCAGACCCGTCAACCCAGGCGAAATAAAGTAGAACCCCTACAAACAGGCAAAAAGCAAAAATTCAAAAACGGGGACTTAGAAATATTTAGGCCTAGTTCCAAAAACACTCCATGCGCGCTCTGCAGCTAGGCCCTAACTCCCCTTTGCCACCATGGATTTTCTTCAAACCACTTGCAATCAAAACTATCCATACCCAGCGTTGCTCCAAGACCCCCCGACTCCCCCTCCCAAACACCAGGAACCGCCCCAAGCAGGCCCCCGAAAACACGAAAGTGAGCGAAAACTCTGAAAAGTGAAAAACTTTTTCACCATGGATTTTCTCCAAAGCACTTTTATCCGGTATTAAACCTTCCCAGCAATGCCCCCAGACCCATCAACCCAGGGGAAATAAAGTAGAACCCCCCCAAACAGGCAAAAAGCAAAAATTCAAAAACGGGGATTTAGAAATATATAGGCCTAGTTCAAAAAATACTCCATGCGCGCTCTGCAGCTAGGCCCTAACTCCCCTTTGCCACCATGGATTTTCTTCAAACCACTTGCAATCAAAACTACCCATACCCAGCGTTGCTCCAAGACCCCCCACCCCCCCCCCAAAACACCAGGAACCCCCCCAAACAGCCCCCCGAAAACAGGCAAGTGAGCAAAAACGGAAAAACTTTTTCTCCATGGATTTTGTTAAAACCACTTGATTCCGATATTAGACCTTCCCAGCAATGCCCCAAGACCCGCCAACCCACCCGCAAAAAAACAGAACCCCCCCCCAAACAGGCAAAAAGCAAAAATGGAAAATCTCATACTTAATTCTGTCCAAACGTGCTCTGCAACTAGGCCATAACTCCCCTTTTCCACCATGGATTTCCTTAAAAACAAATGCAATCAAAATTAGACTGTGCCAGCAGTGCTCCACGACCCCCCGACCCAGCACCACAAATCTAGAACACCCCCAAAGAAACCCCCAAAAACCTGCAATACTGGTATATTCAAAACATGGCAAATTGCGCTGTTCACAAAAAACACAAAAAACAAACAGCAATTAGTTTCAATAGAGACAGACAGCCATTGCTGTCCACTGCATGCCATCTTCTCATTATTCATTACCTGTCCTACATTTTGTCCGCATCTTCTTCGGAAAGTGAGGGCCCACAGGGCAGCCTCTCCTGTCAATTTCAGAAGTAAGTCTGTCAACAATCAGCAAGCATGTAGTCAGTCAGTTATTTCAGTCCCACTTGAGGGGACTCGTCTATGGAGACAAGGTTTATTTATTCTCCAGAATCCATCCATCGGCCTTGAGGGAAATGGATAGGGGGAGTCTGGAGAGGAGGATAGAGGAGCATGATTGAGTTGTGAACTTGTGAACATCAGGAATGCAGACTGCGGCACCTTCAAATCAATAAGGAAAATAAGATGAAGACAGTGCTGATGATGGACTTGTTGTGATTGGGTGATTAGAGTTTTGTTGTGGTAAAAGTTGCAAAACAAAGAAATACACACAGGAATAAAAGTGAATAAGGACGAAAAAAAAGGAAGTCATTTTCAGGCCTCGGTGTCAGGGAAGTAGAGCTCGTCCTCAAAGTCTATGAATTGAGACGGGAGTAGGTCAGGTGACAGAGAAGAACTTCCGTTGGCGTCACCTAAGTCGGTGTCCTCTTCTTCCTGCGTGCATTCACGTATTTTGTAATCGGGTGGTATGAAGTGCTGAGTCATCTTGATTATTGTTTACCTCTCCACATTTTTGGGCGAGAGGCGGGTCCTTTTTGAAGTTACAATTGCACCAGCAGCACTGAAAACACGTTCAGAAGACACGCTTGCGAGTGGGCAAGACAAATAATTTAGAGCCAGGTTGGTGATCAGTCGCCATACAGAGCCTTTCCTATACCAATATACCAATGGGTTCTCATTATGACAGACCTCTGTTGGGTCATCCAGATAGGCCTGCACCACCGACTCAAGGTTCTCCAGGGTTTCTCCACTTTGCGTACCATCTGCGACCTTTGCAGCAGTGGACCGCGCAAACCCTTGCTGAGTTAGCCAATCCGCCTCCGACAATATTTTTTTTGGGCCTGGTGCAGGTGAGGATGATGATACGGTTGCTGGTGTGGTTAACGGCTGTGAGGGAAAGTGACTCCCTTCGCCCACGGATTGAGAACTGGAACTTGACGCCGGATGGCCTGCTGATTCAGTTGTACTTGTGCTGCCTCCTTGAAGGTTCTGCCGCTCTTTTTAGAACCGAGTGGCTGACAGAGCTAGCCAATGTTTGTACTTTGAAACATCTGCTTCATCAAAAGGAATGAATGCTTTGCTAGCCACTGCCTTTTTGTACCGTGGATTCAGAATAGTGGCACAAATGTAATGTTGTTCTGTATGTATGTTTTTAAGCCTTTCATTGTGAAGTAGGCGCCTTAATAACTTCTCCGCCAAATCATATGCTTCTCGCTTTTCACCATCATCTCTGAACGTTGAAGACACGTCCTTCAGTTGGTGCTCTAGCATGCGCAACAATAGCTTTGCTCAAAGAACAGTCCTCCCTGCTGACGCGTGAAGATCTCAAAAGGACGAAGCATGTCTGTCAGGCTTGCAATTAGCTTCCATTCCTCCAACTCTAGCCTCATCTCTTTCTGAGTGGAACCCAGTTTATAGACATACTCATTTATTACCTTCCACTGCTCAGACAGACGCTCAAGCATGTAAAAGGTTGAGTTCCAACGTGTTGCCACCTCCTGGATTAGTCCTTTGACTGGCAGTTTAAGTTCATGTTGAATGCTCCTCAGCTGCTTCCGGGCCTTAAAAGAATGGCTGAAATGTGTGCAGATTCTTCGGCAGATGGTCAGTAATTTGATGACTGGGTCTTCTTTTTTCAAGAATTCTTGCACCACGATGTTAATACTGTGCGTCAAATACGGCACTCTGAAATATTCACCATCAGTCATGGCCCTAACTATATTACTGCCATTATCCGTGGAAACATAACCAACTATGCGATTTCTTGGATGCAGCCATTCATTGACCTTCCTGTTAAACTACTCCAAAAGGTTAGCTGCAGTGTGAGATTTCTCCATGGCAAACATGCCTACTGTTGCATGTTTGTGAGTAGCTTGAAAAACTGTGTCCGTGTCAACACCTGCTTGTTTTAACTGTTGTGTGACCCCTACAAAAGAGACCCAGTGTGCAGTGATTCACATGTAATCAAGGGCTTGGCAACTGGTCTACATGTCTGTTGTCATGTGAATAGTGTGAACAGCACTCTTCAGAATAGCTGCGCCAATCACCTCCAGCACATCTTGATGTAGTGCTGGAACAGCAACCCTGGCAAAATAGGACCGGCTAGGAACCTTCCATTTAGGGTAGACTGTTGCCACAAATTCAAGAAAACCCACCCCTTCCACGAAAGAGAAAGGGAGAAGGTCCAGCGCTAGCATTTTAGCCAGCTTTGCGTTATACAGACGTACCGTTGGGTGGTTGCGTTAAAATGTCGCATCAGACCAAAACACGCTGCTAATGGTGGGCTGGACCGTTTTACGTGATGATAATGATGATGATGCAGACTTCAAACCAGTTAGGCTCATTGATTTAGTTTTTTGCATTGGTGTCTGTCCCAGACTCTTAGTGTGCCTCATACATGTTGCAGGGGTAGAGGGTGTGGGCGCTACCACTGCAGTGCTGCTGCCAGGGGTACTGGATGTACCAGAAGAAATGTCGGTCGGTTCTTGGCTTCCACCCTGCACAGTCAGCCCCTCGTCAGCATAAGATGCAATGTCAATGGATACATTTGGATCAGTTCTACGTTGGGCTTCCTGGATCGCACTTAGGTGCGCATACCACTGGATAGGGTGGTGTTTTTTGAGATGACCTCTCTGGCCTCCGGTACCATAGTTGGTACCAAGCTTACCCCGACTAACTGATACTTTACAAATCGAACAAATGACCATGTTTTCCGCCTTTTAGCTAACAGTAAAGAAGTCCCAAACTGGGGACTGGAAATGTCTGCTGGTGGTGGAGGTGCTACTTTGACATGCAATGCCAGATGAAGTGGAGGATGAGCGTGGCTGAATTTGTTTCTGTTGTTCACTTACAGCACCACTACTTGAGGTAATGGAGGTCGAGCTGGATGGAGGTCCCTGCCGGCCCTTCTGACGAGAAAATATGGAAGCTGTAGGTTGTTTTGGTGTTGTAGTTAACTGCATTGGTGGTGGTACCAGTGCCACACTGCCCACATCCCGCTCAGCAGCCATTCGGGATAGGGTTAAAAAGTTTGTCTGCTGCATGCCCGCTGTGGCTGGAGTGAGGTCTGTGATGACTGGGTCATCGTCAGACTGTTCATCAGCAGCAGAAGACACCACTTCTTGTTCGTCGTCATCAACCATAAGTCGAAGCCTTGCGGGAACCTTCCTTTTAGGCTTAGCTACCTTTGTCGGCTCATGGCGTGCCTCACTGTCAGACTGCATTGCTGGGTTCCAATCACGATCAAGGTCATCAGAATGAAGGGGGCTTGAAGAAGAACTTGTAGTAGTAGTAGTAGCAGCCCTCCTTGACCTTTTTCTTGCTGGGGATCTGGAAGACAAGGGATCATCCTCAGGAGGAGTGGCTTCCTCGGATGATACCTCCACTTGAATATCAATTTCCTGATGTGCCCCTACTTCTGGAGGAACAAGCGTTGTAGGCAGTTGTGCCGCTCCATGAACCTCCAGTTGCACCTCTCCATGCACCTCTACTTGCGCCTCTCCTTGTGCATGTACTTGCGCCTCTCCTTGCCCATGTACTTGCGCCTCTCCTTTCCCATGTACTTGTGCCTCTCCTTGCCCATGTACTTGCGCCTCTCCTTGCCCATGTACTTGTGCCTCTCCTTGCCCATGTACTTGCGCCTCTCCTTGCCCATGTACTTGCGCCTCTACTTGCCCATGTACTTGCGCCTCTCCTTGCCCATGTACTTGCGCCTCTCCTTGCCCATGTACTTGCCCTTGTACTAGTTGCACTTGTGGTTGTCATTGCGGCTGTGATTGTTGAACACTCGCCAGCTGAGTTACACCCGGCATTGATTGGATGGTACTTTCTTGTGATGAGCCAACATCACTGGTCAATGGTGATTGAGAAACTAAAGTGGCTGCCTCAGCAGCACTCATGGTCTTGGACCTAACTTGGCGTGGGCGCACTGGGCCAAATGAAGCGGAGGTGCTGCTTCCAGCTTGGTCCCCGGCGAACACCGCTGCTGCTGCAGGCGTAGTTTTTTTTCTCCCAAAAAAGGTGTCGGTGGGCACACCAGTCTCCTTGGTAGGTGGTGCCACTTGCTTCTTCTGCTCCTTCTTACGGGCAGTGGCACTGGCAACTTTTTTCGCTGAGGCGCTAGGGCCACCTTTCTTTGGGGCCATCTTCTTCAGATGTCAGAACAGCAGGCCGCAGTTGTACGAGTTGCAGAGTTGTCTTGTCTGTGGCCACACGTGACGTCACGTGACGTTGTGCTGCACACACCGCTGCAGGACTTCTTCCTGGCACTGGTGGTTCTCTTTTGCACCTAAAAACAATGGAAGCCAGAGGAACATCAGTTAAACACCCCAAAAAGTAAAAAAAAAACAGAAATCACCCAATCCAATGCCACCCATGCCCTCAATGATGTTTACATTCAAGACACCCCACAGAAAGACTTGGTCCATGCACCACTGAGTACCCCTGGGTCTAATGGAAGAAAGCAAGGCAAACTGGGTGCAGGCCTGAGCACACTGCCTGCCTTCAAAATGGGCCCTTGACCCCCACCACATGACCAGGCCCTCCCTGGACCAGGCCTCAAAATGGCCCCCACCCACAAGGCCAGGCCCCAACACCACCCCAAAAAGTCGAAAAACACACACAAATCACCACAATCCAATGCCATCCATGCCCTCAATGATGTTTACATTCAAGACACCCCACAGAAAGACTTGGTCCATGCACCACTGAGTACCCCTGGGTCTAATGGAAGAAAGCAAGGCAAACTGGGTGCAGGCCTGAGCACACGGCCTGCCTTCAAAATGGGCCCATGACCCCCAGCTACATGGCCAGGCCCTGCCTGGACCAGGCCTCAAAATGGCCCCCACTTACATGGCCAGGCTCCAACACCACCCCAAAAAGTCGAAAAACAAACAAAAATCACCACAATCCAATGCCACCCATGCCCTCAATGATGTTTAAATTCAAGGCACCCCACAGAAAGACTTGGTCCATGCACCGCTGAGTACCCCTGGGCCTAAAGGATGAAAGCAAGGCAACCTGGGTGCAGGCCTGAGCACACTGCCTGCCTTCAAAATGGGCCCTTGACCCCCACAACATGGCCAGGCCCTGCCTGGACCAGGCCTCAAAATGGCCCCCACTCACAAGGCCAGGCCCCAACACCACCCCAAAAAGTCGAAAAACACACACAAATCACCACAATCCAATGACATCCATGCCCTCAATGATGTTTACATTCAAGACACCCCACAGAAAGACTTGGTCCATGCACCGCTGAGTACCCCTGGGCCTAAAGGATGAAAGCAAGGCAACCTGGGTGCAGGCCTGAGCACACTGCCTGGCTACAAAATGGCCCCTTGACCCTCACCACATGGCCAGGCCCTGCCTGGACCAGGCCTCAAAATGGCCCCCACACACATGGCCAGGCCCCAACACCACCCCAAACAGTCGAAAAACACACACAAATCACCACACTCCAATGCCATCCATGCCCTCAATGATGTTTACATTCAAGATACCCCACAGAAAGACTTGGTCCATGCACCACTCACTACCCTTGGGCCTACCGGCTAGTGTGGCTTTACAGGCACCCCAAAATAAAATAAAAAAATCCACATATAGTGAGCTAAAATGACATGAATGAGATTTAAGTTCAACAAAACTCACAGAAACTGTTGTATCATGCACCCATGACTAACCCTGGCCTACTGGATACTGTGGCTACCCACAATATATTTTTTTTAAAGTTGTGAAAAAGTTTTAAAATTGTAGTTGTAGCAACTGCAATGCCCCAAACAAACAACACCAACTTACTTGTAAAATCTCAAATCCAAAAGTGAAGTCCAAAAAGTCCTCAAATACAAATATCCAGCAGCAGCCACAAAAAGTAATCCATCCAGCGCCAGATCAAATGAAAAGTGACCAGGAGAAGAACAAAGCACTGGGAGGAGCCTGCTGGACAGGAACAGGAAGTTGGAGACTCTTGGGCACTTCCTTTCTCC
This sequence comes from Lissotriton helveticus, assembly GCF_964261635.1. Lineage (NCBI taxonomy): Eukaryota > Metazoa > Chordata > Amphibia > Caudata > Salamandridae > Lissotriton > Lissotriton helveticus. Next base: position 584,785,192 of record NC_136072.1, read on the forward strand.
CACCCCCCAAAAATGGACTCCTTCCACAAAAGAGTGCAGCCAAATCTCAATCTGAGGAGTTATTCTGATCAAAATCATGATTTTCATAAGGTTTATGCTGCCTGCGGTGGATTTCTTGTGCAGAATTGCAATTTTTGCAATTTCGGGAGCGCGACCTGTTCAAATCTACCGCCGGATGTCAGCTGCGCGTCGCATCTACGTGTTCGGCATTGTTTACTCCCGTAATGCGTAATCGTGGGCCCTTATGACGTACTCGCATTGTCAAACTCTCGCTGTGCAAGATGGCGAGCCGCGATAACGTAATTGCGTTCGAAAAACTCTCGCGCGATCACGCAGCAAGATCCAAAATGGCGCAGCACACGCAAACCAGGAGAAAAACAACTCGGCGGACTCAGAATCACGGTAAGTCAACGCCACGCGCGCGATATTGTATTTTTCAAGCGCGACCAAGCAAAATAATTCATAGCTTGCGAATTTGCGGATTTTTTGGCAAATTTGCGCGATTCGCGGATCGCGAAATTGCCAAAAATCCGCAAATTCACCCACGAAACAGATTTTACGCCCATACTTAAAGCCTGGTGGTTAAGGAAAACCACTCGGACTTCACCATGTCCATGTAGGCAGCTTTAAACTCTTTTTTGGTCAGGAAGGGGGTCGTTTCTGGGTTTTTCCACAATGTACCCATCCCCATATCTATCAGGGTTTTTTATATGCCTAAGCCACTTAATCTTGCTTAGGGACCCAACCCCCCTGAAATCCAATAGAGCTTTGGCGTACAGGGAGAGCTCTGGAGTGGCCCACAGCCTTCTCCACAAGGCTATAGGCCTGAACCGAGCCAGGTCTTCAATACGGAAACATCCCAAATCCAAAACTACGGCACTAAGGGTGTAGATTGCGGCAGGCCTGTTAATGCCCGCATACATTTATTTTGGGCGATAACTATGGAAGTAATATCCTCATGGCCCCACAATTCTGCACCATATAGAATTGGGCTCGTGACCTTTGAATTGTATATTTTAAGAGCAGGAGCTAGGGGTTTAGTGAGGGAGAGCCTATGCTCTTTTACAAAAGCTCCTGCCAACTGCGCGTGTTTCAAGGCAAGCATATTAATTTGGGGCTTCCAATGCAATTTCCTATTTCAGGTTACCCCCAGGTAGGTAAATACAACCGTCTGCTCTAAGAAGACACCATTCATATGGACCTTGCCCCTCGTAACCTTTTGTGACTGGTGGACCACAAACTTAGTCTTGTCCACATTGACCAACAGCTCATGATCGCAGCAGAACTCCTCAAAACGGGACAGGGCCACCTGTAACCCGGATTGAGTCTTTCATGGAATCAAGGTGTCGTCTGCGATCATGAGTAGGGGGGTTTTCAGTCCCCCCAGGGTTGGAGCATCTGTAGGACATGTGGATTAATACTGTACAACCCTGTCAATGAATAAGGAAAACTGGGTACGGGCAAGGACACAACCCAGACGCACACCCTTTAACAACGGGAATCTGTCAGTAACATCTCCATGTGTGCCCCATTGGACCTGGGCAAAGTTATGATCACGCAATTTGACTATCCCCACTTCCAAAAAGGCACTCCACATTTCATTACGAGGGACAAGGTCGAATGCGGAGTTCAGGTCAATAAAGGCCGCATATAACGTACCCCCACCTAGAATAGCAACCCTCCAAAATATCATTACAAACCTAAGCACTCGATTGTGCTGGTATGAGGGCGGAACCCTGCCTGCATGGGTGATAATACGTTAAATTCCTCTATCCACTGTTGGACTCGACTCAATACTAGCCTCACAACTATTTTCTGTATAGAATCTATGAGGCCAATAGGCCTATAGTTGCCTGGTAATGAGCGGTCCCCCTTTTTGTACACCGGGATGATGACAGCAACAGACCAGGTATCAGGAATGCTCCCACCACTGGCGATGGCATTCGCAAGGTAGGTAATATAAATCACCCAATTATCGTTGTCATGGGCAAATAGGTCAGCAGAGACACAGTCAAGGCCCAGTGCCCTTCCACTCGGGACCAGAGAGAGGACTGTCGCAACCTCAGTTTTGTTAAATAGTAGGGTGGGTATCGGTGTGGAGATTTTAAAATCTTCCAGGTTATTAGTGGGCAAAGAGAATTGGGCTTTATAAAACTGGACCCACTGGTCCGGTGGGACATAATTTGTAGGTGTATTAGATGTCCCACCACTCCCCAGCTTCACTAACTGCCAAAATGTAACCATGTTCTTCTCATTGCTTGCTTGGAGCAAATCTTGCCAACGGTTGTCATCTCACTCCTTTTTTGCTTTAAATTGGGTGGCTTTATAGTTGGCCCTGCCATGTTTGACTTTTCCCATATCTTTCGATCTAATAGCCCTTGTCAGTTGTCGGTACGGCTCTCTGCAGGTTTTGTTATACCAGGTACCCATCGGTACCCCATCCTTTGCCTTCTTTTTGCTAGTCTTAAGAAAGAAGATTTTGAGGTTTAAAAACAGATCTTTATGGACCTGGGGGATGATTAGATTCATATCTCCCTGGGAGGGGTAGCTTTGGAGACAGGTTATTGAGTGGGCAACCAGAGCCTTCATTGCACCCATATCCCCATCATTCTCAATGATCCAGGGCCATCTTACTCTCCTCATATCATTTGAGAGCGAACCCCCAGATCGTATGCCTTCCACTGGCTTATTAGGGATATTTAGTGTGCCTGGGGCCTTAATTGTCAAAATTAAAGGGTCATGATCGCTTTCTGAGAGTTGCTGTACCAGCATGTCAAGAAGAGAATGCCACGATTCGATGTTAAGCATGATGAAATCAATGCGGCTGCTCCTCAGCCCATTGTGAAATGTAGGTGCACCATTCCTATCTGATTGGGACCTCACATTCACTGCTTGCACACCCCTTTCCAGGCATAACCTCTTAAGTTGCAAAGAAGCTTCTGTCCATTTTTTTATAGGACACAGACCTAGGGACGGGATGTGCCACTGCGAATCCTCATCAGAGCTTAGATTACCGTCCTCTAAGTCGAGCGGTTCAAAGGTTAAAAACCCCCAGAATTATCAAATGACCCCCACCTCTCTGGCTATCTAAGAAGCTGTCAAGGAGGGAGACTGTCTCTGAACGTCTCCCACCCAGTTGCCCTCTAGCGTAGATGTTAATTATCAGTGTGTCTCGGTCTTGGCCCAACCACAGCCTTAAAACCATTCTATCTGGGCTGTCAATAGGCACCATCTCGTACCTGCACCACATTTGCTGTCTCCCCCAGCAGGTGAGGCCGCCTATAGGTATACCTTTCCGACCCCGTTGGGCAGGTTTGGAAAAATTAAAAAAACCCGGGTGGTAGACCGGGTCGATAGACCGGGTCGATAGACCAATTTTCCTGAAATGCCAAAAGATCAAACTGATCTATAAAAGTCATCTAGTCGCAGGATACTGTTTTCTGCTGAAGTCCTGCTATATTCCAGGTGCCCACTGTCATAACGGATCCAACCTGCCCTTGGCGCTGACTTCCATAAGGGAGATAAAGGGGAGGAACGAGCTTGTCCACCTGCACTTCGGGACCATGATGACAATTGGATGACGCAGGACCTGCTAGATGGACATCGCCCGGGTCAACCCGCCCCACCAATCTCTGTTTCCCCTGGGAGAGACAACCTCCTTCAATATGACCTAGGAGGTAGTTACATGTTGCGTCCCCCTCTGTCGTGATGTCCCAAGTTCGTATGGGAAAATTCAGAGGGATGTATATGGGGGGGGGGCAGTTGCCAACAACCTCGGACTGTCTTTGCAAAGAGGGCCCAGATGAATCCATACGGTTGGTCTCGACAAGTCAATCAACGTCTTCTAAGGAGGTGAAGACATCAAAACGGTTATTGAGAGGGACAGGGTAGTTTGTATGACCAGGTATTTGGGAAGACCCACTCCTTCCAGCAATACTAGTGGTGTTATAGGGTCGTTAAAATAACCCAAGGGGAGAACCGAGATGTCATCCCTAACAACAAGGTCCCCAGCGGTCTCCAAAATTTGATGAACCAAGCCAGGGGTCCAGAAACTTAATACCACACAGTTACCACTGTAACGAAGAGACTTAAAACCCTGTTGTTATCCGAAACATGCTGACATGCTTTATAAGGACAATATTAACTCAATACCTTGTTTTAGCTGTATCCGTATTTTAATCACCAAATCTTCAATCTGGACAGTGGACTTGATTAAGCTGTGCCATTTGATCTGAGAAGTTGTTGTAGTCATTGGCAGATAGCACAACATGAGATGCAAGAGTCTATGTGAATAATGTATAAATCAATAATATGTAATTGATGATTTTTTTTACATTACGCAGCTTTTTTTTTTTTTTTTTTGATTAAAAACTTTTATTGAGCAATCAGATAAAAAGTACAAAGATGGGCCTACAACCACACGGGCTGGCCGCTAAGTCGCGAAGCACGACACATGAAGTAAACAATCATTTCCGTGGCCAGGCCGAAATCATAGAGTAAACATTGCTCCAGACATAGGACAGGATACAACAATTTTCTATATTAAACATTAAAATAACGCACACCAAACAAGGCGAATGCAGCCATCAAGTCAGCCCGGAAGGCAGAGGGGAATGCCACTAATCAGGAAAACAAAGGTAAATCAATGAGACTCGGCAAGGCTGGGGGGGGAGGGAAGCAGGGAGGACAGGAAAATCCTAAAACAGAATGAAAAATTTCGGGAACGTCAGCCTAGGGAGACAGGGTAACATCGGAGGTGTCAACCAAGGGAGGGGTACAAATTTCTCCACGATATGCGTTCCAGTGACCCCAAATTGTCGCCCACGCCCTGGGTCTGCCCCTAGCCACATAGACGGTCTTCTCTCGGAACATGGACCAGTCCATGTTATCCTCCCACCCCGAAACGTCAGGAGGTCGGGATGCGCCCCAGAGTTGCGCAATGTCACGCTTCGCGACCATGTAGCCCAAGGTCGCCCATCTAGTCTGGGCCACAGAGTAATCGGAGGGTTCCCACACGTTCAGCAGGCATCGTCGGGCCTCAGGCCGCAGGGTAACACCAGTCACAACAGTCATTACCGCAAGTACATCCACCCAGTAGGCTGCTATCACAGGGCACTCCCAAAGTATATGCATAAAGGTAGCGCTCATTCCACAGCCACGCTTACATAAGCCATCCGGGGAAAAACCCATTACAACCAGACGCGGACCAGTAACATACACCCGGTGGAGGATCTTAAGTTGCACCAAACGAAGACGGGCAGGAATGGCGACCTCTTTCGGAGAGGAGAGTGCCGACTGCCAATCCTCGTCATCTAATTCCAATCCGTCACCGACCCACATCTCCCTGAGTCGGACCAGCAAATCAGCGCGATTATGGATCAATTTTTTGTAAATAAGGGAGATAGTGCTGTCGGGCAGGTGTCCATCTAGTATACGATCTTCAAGGGGGGAGGACTCGGGCAGGGCCACATCAGGAGTCAGCACTGAGGCCAGGGCATGCCGGACCTGCAGATACCGGAAAAACTCTCTATCACTCAAGTCGTATTCTGCCTTAAGGGCCTGGAATGACTTCACGCTACCGTTCACACAAACATCACCCACCTTACAAATCCCAATCATATCCCAGCGTTCAAAGCCCTTAGTAGACCAGAGACACCCCAAACGTTCAGAAGCATAAAGCGGAGTCGCCAGTGTCAGTCGATTCTCCCATCCCAAACTCACATTCGCTGCGCGCCACACGGTGACTGTGGTCCTGGACGGGCCCGTAAGATGGCGTCCGGCCGATCTAGAATAAAGCGCTCTATTAAAGTCCCCTCCCGGCAGCTGGAACCTATCCATCTCAAAGGCCGGATCGCGACCCGGCGAATACATCGCGTGGTTAATGGCAGATAGCTGGGCAGCCCAGTAATATCTCTTGATGTCGGGGAGCGCCATGCCCCCGTCATACCAAGGGATAGTAAGTTTCGCAAGCGCTATACGTGGACGTCCGTCCCAAATCAGTTGTCTTTGCAGACTCTCGATCTCTCGGAAATAGGTAGCGGGAATGTCGTCATAAGAATTTTGAAGTGCGTAGAGGAACCGCGGCAAGGACATCATTTTAAAAAGAGCTGCCCTACCCAGAGGAGAGAGGGGTAGCTTACGCCAACGGGCCACATCCAGTCGCAGTCTAAGAAGCGGGGGGAGGAGATTACGCTCAAACCGGAGTGAGGGGTCCAGGGTAATAAAAATCCCCAAATATTTGAAGGCAGACTGGACTACCTGGATAGGAAATCTGTCCGGCAAAGGGGGCAAAACACCCGACAGAACATACACACAGGACTTAGCCCAATTAATAACAAGGCCCGAGTTAGCACCGAACGAAGTAAGGACATCAAATAAGACATTTAAAGATTTACGCGGGGAGGTAAGATATAGAAGAATGTCATCCGCGTAAAGTGAGACGCGGTCCTCAAAGTCCGGTGACCAACGGATCCCTTTGAGGGAAGGCTCCCATCGAAGCCACGCAGCTAACGGTTCCAAGGCAAGGGCGAAAAGCAATGGAGACAAGGGGCAACCCTGACGGGTCCCCCTACGAAGGCAGAAGGGGACAGAAACTCTACCGTTCACCACTACTTGCGCTAAGGGTTCAACGTACAACAATTTCACCCAACCAATAAACTCAGGTCCAAAACCAAATTTTTCGAGAGCTGCCCAAAGATAGGGCCACTCTACAGTGTCAAAGGCCATCGAGGCGTCTAATGAGGCCAAAATGGCCGGCTCCGTCAGAAGCCCCGCCCTCGCAACAGCACCGTGGAGACGACGTAGGTTAAGAGCCGTGTTGCGATGTGGGATAAATCCGGACTGATCCGGATGGACCAAGCCACTAATGACCGTCAGTAGGCGGGTCGCCAGGAGCTTCGCCAGGACCTTAGGCTCAACATTTAACAGGGAAATGGGCCTATAAGACGAACAAAGGTCCCGCGGTTTCCCGTCTTTGGGAATTACGACTATCGTAGCCAGACGCTGGTCATACGGGAGAATACCCCGTTCCCGGGACTCCAAAAACATGGCACGGAGATAGGGAGCTACCCGGTCAGGGCGTAGCTTGTACAGCTCAATTGGCAACCCATTCGGGCCCAAGGCCTTGCCCGAACGGAGCGAGCGAATGGCAGTCGCTATCTCATCCGTAGTAAAAGGGGACTCCAACGAGACACGGTCTAAATCAGAAACACTGGGCAAAGCTATATCGCGCAACAAAAGGCGAGAGTCAGCCACATCCCGCACAGACACAGGGGTATAAACCACACGAAAATACTCCGCAAAACATTCAACTATTCCAACCGGGTCCGTCACTTCGACACCATTCGACGACTGAATCACAGGCACCACACGATTCGCCCTCTCTTTCTTATCCAACCATGCCAACAATTTACCCGCTTTGTCCCCCACATCATACAGACGACCCTGCTGTTCTCGAAACATCAGTTTAGCCGCATCCGTGACCAAGGACTTATAAGCAAATTGTTTCAGACCCAGGGCGTGGAGTTTATCCGAGGTGACATCCGACTCTAAGTCGGCCTCCCTCTCCGCAATCTCTCTCTCAAGGTCCACCACCTCCCGATTCCTAGCTTTCTTGGATTCAGCAATAAGGGAAAGAGCCTGCCCACGAATCACTGTCTTAAAGGCCTCCCACAGGGATACCGCAGAGGAAACGGACCCCTCGTTGTCTAAAAAATAGGCATCCAAAGACTTAGTCAAAAGGTTGCGGGTCACAGGGGAGGTAAGGTACCAGGGGTTAATAGGAGCCACTCGGCCCGCCGCTTCCACCCCAATCTCAAAACAAAGCCAGAGCGGAGAATGATCGGAGATGCCCTGGGGGAGGTGTCTGAGCTCACGCACCGCCGGCGTCTGCGCCGCGGGCATCAGGAAATAATCCAGTCTAGACAGACTCCCATGGGCCCCCGAATGGAAGGTATATTGAAGCTGGGTAGGATGCAGAAGCCTCCAGCAATCCACCAAGCCAAATGTGTCCAAAAACCCACCCAGCCACTGTTGGGCCGAAGGAGTATCCCTAGGGGGGTAACGATCGTGTAGACCGGAAATCACAGAATTAAAGTCACCTGCAATAAAGAGAGTACTATCAGGGAGGTTCAACAACACACGGCCCAAATCGGAAAAGGTAGAAGTCTGTAGGCCGGGGGGCACATAAACAGTAAACAAGGAGAGGGTACGACCCTCATAACGACCCACGAGGACAGCATAACGCCCCCGATCATCAAGGATCACATCATCAATAGCTAGGGGGAGGGAAGCCCGAACAAGGATACCCACCCCCCTGGAACCCGTGGTAAACCCCGAATGTGCGGCAAGGCGATATCCCCACCTATTCATAGCACGACAAGTATTACCCACCAAATGAGTCTCCTGTAGAAAAACAATATCTGGAGATAAACGGCGTATACATTTTAATACCACACTCCGCTTAATGCGATCTCCCAGACCATTAACATTCCACGAAACAAACCTCAACCCGCTACCCCCCATCCCACACAGCAACGCCGAAACCCCTCTGCAATGAGCATGACATAAAAAACATCAGAAGCAAGATTGAGTCGCCTTGAGAACATAACACACAAACAGCGAACGTCCCAACTACCCACCCCCCAACAATCGAGAAAACACCCCCCACCCTGCACCCCTGCAAAATGCTAAAAAGCCACCCCAACATGCAGTGTGCCTGTCGCCCAAGAACCCCCATTCTACAAAAAGACCCCGGAGGAGGAAAGGCTCTGGCCCACCCACCACCCCGAGCAAGACAAATAACGAGGAGAACACACAAACAGCAGAGGCACTTAGGCATAGAATCCCAGAAGAAGTTACTCTATACAAGGACCCGGGCATAGACAAACTGTTCAGCTCTCCACACCACCCTCAGCACCACCCGGGTGGGCGGCGGACTCAGTCGCAGGAGGTCGGTCCGGCAGAGAGTCCAGCCAGTCATTCACAGAATCAGGCCGATCAAAGAAAAAGGTTCGGTCATTGTACTCAACCCGCAGCCTGGTCGGAAAAAGCATAGCGTAGCGCAATCCCAAGTCCCGGAGACGCTTCTTGACTCCACGGAAGCTCATACGCTGTTTCTGGACCTGTTGAGAAAAGTCCGGATAAAAGTTCACAGTGGCATTCTCAAAGGCCACCGGGCCCTTCACACGTGATGCCTGCAGGATAGCGTCCCGATCCCTATAGTGGAAGAGTTTCGCAACAATAGGCCTCGGCGGGGCGCCTGGCTTACCCTGGCCTCCCGGAACACGATGGGCACGCTCCACTGCGAAGAATTTACTCAGGCCAGACGGAGAGAGGTAGTTCTGGATCAAGTCCTCGACCAGGAGATCAACAGAGTGCGGTTCTGGATTCTCCGGAACGCCAACCACACGCACATTACAGCGACGTGCCCTGTTCTCAAAGTCCTCCAAGCGCCGGGTCATGAAATCGTTCACCCTACGGAGATTGCCAATCTCCGTCTGTATCTCCGAGACGTCCTCCGTGAGGCTGGATGACTTGAGATCCAATGACTTCACCTTCTCATTGGTTTTGGATAGGTCGGCCCGAATCAGGTTCACATCAATGGCCACGGTGTCGATTTTGTGGGCCAAGGCTTCATATTGTTGGCCTATCGTCTCCTTCATGCCAGAAATGGCGCCCATGATGTCCTGCAGGGACGGCTCCGTCGACGCATCCACAATGTGGTCAACCGCACTTGGGCCAGGCAGGGCATCTCCGGGGGACCCCTTCGAATGGGTGTAACGGTCCATAACGTTAGACTGGACCAGGCCCCCACGCAGGGGCGTCTTGGTCTTCCGTGTCTCTCGGTCCCCTCTGCCCGCCATGTCGGAAACTGCGTCACCAGGAGACTCATTCGACCCGATGGAAATGGCCACAGGAAAGTAAGGCGTCAGGACCAAAAAGCAGCCGTTAGGGTACCACCAGGATAGGACCAGCCAGAAAGGAGAATAAACCAGCCAAAGTCCCGACAGCCTTCTCGTGCGCCGGACCCAGCCCAGGCCAGACTCCCCTGCCAGATGTCTCAATCGGAGGCGGAATCGAAACCGAAACTTAAGAGGGGGACCCACAAGTCCAATCCCCCTGCCGCTGTTGTTCAACTCGGAGACGGCCACAGAGCCTCACCCAGTCCCGGGCGCACCTCAAGGGCGGACCCCGAAAGTTCAAATCGCCGTATCTTCGGCGCCCCGGGTCCAAATCAAATTCCAAAAAGCCCAGGAAGATCAGCCCAGCGTCCTCTACACAAATCCTCGTGAAGAGTCAGGATATGTTCAGGATATCACGCCGGGAGTGGCGGGGGTCCGGAGAGCGCTGTGCTCACGCGGCCATCACGGATGCCCGCCAAGCTCCCATTACGCAGCTTTTAATTGTTTTAATTGTATTTAATTGTGTACATTGGGAATATTTCTTGTTATGTATTTGCAAAGATTTTGACTAATCAAGCAAAATAAAATATTATCTTATTATCACTAATGGACTTTTGGGACATCCCTACTCAGGGTATTCTGCGGACCATTTTAAATTCACTAAATAGCCAATTTTTGATCCCCGTCCTTATACTGTGCCTTATTTCTCAAGGCTAGCCAATTATCATTTGCATGTGGGGCTAGCCCGGGGACATTACCTAAAACTATAGTGTAAGGGACGGCTACCGGGGGAGATGTAAAAAATTGGGAAGGTTCTGAGCACCAGTGGTACATGGTTGATTGGGAGAATGTGTGCGTGTTTCTCTCAAATTTTGCTGCATCCCCTGAGTACTGAGACCTCCCCGGGTCATGGGGATTTACAACAGGGGCTAAGTTGATGGAATTCCGTGCCTTGGTGACATCCCCCCCGTTATCCCGACCCCCCTCCTCCCTGAGAGGAGCTGCCCCCAACATCCAACTGTACACCAGCACAGTTTGGTGTAGGGTGGGACAGAGCCTGCTCCAATTTCATAAGTCTTTCCTCTATTTGGCACAGTTTTTGCATCAGGGGGTCAAGGAGATTTGAGATACCCTGCACTATTCGTAAATGGAGTGATTCCTCAGTGGAGGTTGGTAGACTAGCACCGTCGGGAAATACAGTAATGGTTTGTGTACTACCTTTGTTTGCCCTTGCGGCTGCCTTCCGTTTGACTCCCCCAGAGTATTGTGGAATAGCCTTGGTTGAGCCCCGTCCTTTCCTTTTCTTCGATGGTGGTTCCCCTTTCTCGACGTGTTTTGCATTCCTCCCCCTGGTCGAAACCATTGGTGTACCTGAATTAGTGTCTGGGCTGATTGAAATGTCTGGTAATGGAGTGCAGGAGCCCCGACTGGGCTGACTTAAAAGAGAGAGCGGTGAGGTGGGGGAGATGTCAGTGTGTACTAAAATGGGCGAGGAAACCATGCAATTATTAGTCAGGGGCAGTAAGGGGTCTAATGAAGGCCTACGTTCTGTTAGCTGGATCTCATGGTTCAACAACGATTCTGCCCTTGACAAGAAAGCATCAAGAGTTCCCACCCACCCCAGCCTTGCGTTTACTAATCAGACCGGCCCCCACAGGAGGCATCGCCGATAGTCAGATGAAACTAAACAGTACCTTGTTAGTGTTAATGTAAAGGACAGATGAACATAAGGTGGCCGAGCCCAGTCTCCTCCAGTCTCTGACGGGCCCGCCCTTGGTCTGGGCTTCGTCTGGGCTCCGTCCCGCGCCGCGGGTGGAGAGGCAGTGCTTTAAGAGCGATCACCACGCCTCCCCCTCACTCACGGCAGCTGTGCTTGGTGGGGTGCACCCTCGGAGCTGTATGCTTCCTCCTTCGCGGTGGGACAGGTCTGGAAGAAATGCCGGTATTGGTGGACCCGCACAGCAGCACTCCAACAGTGCGTTGATCCCAGCAATAGCGACAATTAAATGATCCCCGCAGTGGCGGCAGGCAAGAAACAAGAGCTGGTAAGGCAAAGACTAGATAATGGTGTCATGAACACAGAATTCTATATCCACAGATCACAACAACCTACTAAATTATAAAAGTTTCCATCAGCATGCTCTCAAGAAAACATCTGCCATATTCGCACTTTTTAGGAACAAAACAGATTGTTTCAGGTACTGAAAAGTATGCAATCAAAAAAGAAATATGTCAACGATTCATTGAAAGAGGATACCCAAAAGGGATTGTTGAACAAGCCTAAGTGAGAACAGAAAGAAAAACAAGATCCAACTTTTTAGTTAACAGGAAAGATAGCAGCATTCTCATAAACATTCTCAACTAGTAGCTTCAAAATTAAAAGAATAGTAATAAAACTTTGGAAATTGTTGCATAATAAACTGGACTTCAGGGATCTTTATAGTGAACAGCCATTATTTGCATATCAACACACCAAGAACATCATAGATATGTTAACAGGTGACAAAATGAACACCCAAAAACAGGACACATCAATCAAGGGGATGATTCTTTGCCACAGCTGTGTCAATTACACCATCATAATTCCTAGCACGGAAATCAAATCCATCTATACTACTATTATAAAGAGAGAACTTGCACCTTTTGGCCAGGTAAACTCAGGAACCACAGCGCCAATCTACACACCCGATACATCTATGAAAATGTCAGGGTGTGTAGATGGACATAGGCTATATAAATAAAATAAAAAAAGTAAATTAAAAAAATTACGTTTGTAAACAAAGTAGTCCCCTGAAAGTAGTGCCGGCCGGGACCTAGCGATGGCCGCGACGCGACGTGCGTGATGACGACGAAGGAGGAGGGCGGTGCAGTGACGAGCGGCTGTGCAGTGACGAGCGGCGGCACAGGTAAGGAAAGGGAAAGTGAGACTGTGTGATGCAGGGGGAGGCAAGAAGGAGGCAGCAGTAAATAAAAATGTCGGAGCGCGAGTGAGTCGGGGTGGGAGGGGGGCACGAGTGAGTCGGGGCGGGAGGGGGGCGCGAGTGAGTCGGGGCAGGAGGGGGGCGCGAGTGAGTCGGAGCGGGAGGGAGTCGGTGCGGGAGGGGGTCGGGGCGGGAGCGGGTGTACTGCCCCCAGCCCCTTTCTGCCCCAGGCAACGCTGTACTAGTACTAATATAATAAAGAGAGAGCCCAAACCTTTGAGGCGGGTAATCTCAGGAACCACAGGAACCACAGCACCAATCACAACACCCAATACAGCGTTGGAAAGGGCAGTTGCAGCTGAAGGACATAGGCTATGCAGACGCCCACCATATACATTTAAGAGGTAAAAGAACCGTGCCAGCAAAGTAGTCCCTTGTGGGCGTGTCTGCGTTGTGCTGTGGGCGTGTGCTGGGGGCGTGACAACAGCTGGGGGTGTGTGGTACGTTCCGCCCTTCATGCCATGTCTCATATCGTGTGCTAATCCCACCCTGCTCCCTTTGAATACCCCTGCACCCCATAATCATAACCCACCCTTACTCCTTAAAATACCCCAACACCCTTAAACACTAACCCATCTTAACCCTAAAAATACCACTGTACCCCAAAACCCAAACCTACTCCTGAACCCTAAAAATACCACTGTACCCCAAAACCCAAACCTAGCCCTGAACCCTAAAAATACCCCTGTACCCCAAAACCTGAAACCTACCCCTGAACCCTAAAATACCCCTGTACCCCAAAACCCAAACCTAGCCCTGAACCCCAAAAATACCCCTGTACCCCAAAACCCAAACCTACCCCTGAACCCTAAAAATACACCCTATACCCCAAAACCCAAACCTAGCCCTGAACCATATAAATACCCCTGTACCTCAAAACCCAAACCTACCCCTGAACCCTAAAAATACCACTGTACCCCAAAACCCAAACCTAGCCCTGAAACCTAAAAATACCACTGTACCCCAAAACCCAAACCTACCCCATAACCCTAAAAATACCCCTGTACCTCAAAACCCAAACCTAGCCCTGAACCCTAAAAATACCCCTGTACCCCAAAACCCAAACCTAGCCCTGAACCCTTAAAATACCCCTGTACCCCAATACCCAAACCTACCCCTGAACCCTAAAAATACACCCTATACCCCAAAACCCAAACCTATCCCTAAACCCTAAAACTACCCCTGTACCCCATAACCCAAAACTATATCTGAACCCTTAAAATACCCAAACACCCCAAAACATATACCTCAGTACCCCAAAACATATACCCCTGTATCCATACTTACCATATCCAAACATTTTTTTTAAAAAACATGCTTTTACCATTCATGCATTTACATTTTGTTGTAAATGTATGCGTGGTAAAGCATATAAAATGTAATGCCGTGCGTTATAATGGCATTGCGGAGTCATGGTACTTTCGTAATGAAAGTATGTGGAGTGATGGTATGCGGAAAGAAAGTTGGGGAATAATGGGTGTTTACCCTCCCCCGGTAAGTACATTGGTGGCACGGTGGCCCACATCTCCAGCAACATACTCATATTTTTTCACCAACCATTTGAAAAATGCACAGGTCTCTCTCATTGATGGCCAGCACCGACATACACTTTTAGACACACCTCCCGCCACAAGTTCTAGAATTGCGAACTTTAGAGCTGGGGAGCTACGTTGAATCTCGGCATCAGCTCAACATCCTGTGATTCTAGGCAAATCGCTTTGTCTCCCCGTGCCTACCACAAATGAATGTGTTCTTCTGTAATGTGAATTGTGCTTATGCCATGTTGTCGAGTTCGCGCTATATAATATTGAAAAATAAAGTAGGGAATCTCGAGTTCACACACTACTGAACGTGCACTCTTAAGTGCATCAGCAGTGCACTGTGAATCGGAGTGTTTCACAGGCCTGTCACAGATAAGAAATGCTATCAAAGCAAAATCCTACAAAACAATATACTACTGGCCGGCAGCAATTCATACCCGGACAACGTCGGGACAGGCTGCTAGTATCAATATAAAGGTCACGAAATACAGATTAAAACATCACCTATCTGTGAAACACAGAACGTTATTAACATGTTAAAGTGTCTATGTGGATTGTTTGTGGCGGGAAAATTGAATAACAGTAACATTTGGACCAGGAATGAAAAATCTACAACACCAGTTCATTTTAATGAGATAAAACATAACATTTGATAACTAAAGCATATGGTACTGGAAGCAGTGATGAAGAAACCCAACAATGATTTAAGAAGAGAACTGTTACAGACAGAGATACAATACCTGATTGCCAGCAACCAGACAATGAAAGAACAGAATTGTCATGCTTCCTTTAAACTTATTGAACGTTTGTACTTTGGGTTCACAATAAGTTCTAGTTTGTTTTTGAACCATAGGTAAATGATGAATTAGTAAGAATATTGTTCACAGAAATACTGCCTGTAAGCTCACATTGTGCTGCATTTCATATGAATGAAGTTGTAAATGGGACATAGACAACATAAAATATTACTTGAAAGCTTTTTTCCCTTAAAAAGAGGTATAGTTCTAACATTATGTTGAAATTTATATTGGTTGAATTGGCTACAGAAATGCAGTTAATGGGGTACAGAGAAGCTCACACTCAGGGCCAGATGTACGACGGACTTTTGTTTGCGCAATTGGGTTTTAGACCCGTTTGCGCATGCAAACAACCAGTGGGCCATGTACTAACCCTATTTTTCAAAAGGCTAATTAAATATTGACTTGCAAAATAGGGTTAGCGACTCACTATTAGGAAGGGGCGTTCCAAGGGCATCCCTTCCTAATAGCTAGGCTGAACCCTATGTAAGAATGTTTTGCAACCAGACACTCGCAGTTTACCACCCTCTTCAAAAGGGTGGTAAACCATTCGCAAACTGGAAGGGGTCCCCAGGGGATCCCTTCCCCTTTGTGAATGGGTGCACAAACATTTTTTCAGAGCGGGCCGTTATCCTAGGGACCATTACCTGCCCTTAAAAAATTAAACAAAAAAGTGGTATTTCTTTTTTTAAATGCATCCCGTTTTCCTTTAAGGAAAACAGGCTGCATTTTTAGAAAAAACCTGGCCACCATCCCTGGGAGTGCTAGCCATTCCCAATGGGGTCGCAAATTTCGACAGCCTCAATAATATTCATGAGGCATGCAATTTGCGACCCCATAGGGAATCGCAAACAGTGTCGCAGACACTGTTGTATATTGGCAATTGCGACTCGCATTTGCGACTCGCAATTGGCAATGGTTGTACATTTGGCCCAGTGTCACTTTATTAGCCTTAGATAAAGGTAGAGAGGCACCATCAGGAGAACATGTATGTCACATAGGGCAATTGGAACGGAGACAATGTAATTTTTTGTCGAACAGATAAGTAAACGAGCGCATCTTTATCTTATTCGGTGAAATTCATAAAAACAAAACATATACCTCTGCATTCAAAATTAACATTGGGAACATTGGGCCAGATTCACAGAATTAACTTAAGACAAAATCCTAAACTTACTCCCATTGTGGTATTCACAGAATGAACTTACTACTTTTGGTATTCACAGAATACACTTACTACTTTTGGTATTCACAGAATGAGCTTACTACTTTTGGTACTCACAGAATGCACTTAATACATTTGGTATTCACAGAATGGATTTATGACTACTAACTTTACGTCCGCACTCGGGCCGGAATTCCCGCACCCGGAGCGGGAATTCCGCTCTCGAGACGGAATCTGCTTTTGGGACAGAATCTCCGCTTCTGGGCCGGAACTCACGATTTTCTGCCAGAATACCTCCATTTTGGCCTGATGAACGTTTCAAGTGCCTACCATCCCCCAACATGCTCCAGCTGAAGTCAATTAACACTAACTGCAAGACCACCACCACCAAACATATAAAAGCAGCACACATTGAAGGGACAGGTTTGGCCACAGAGAGTTCGTGTTTACAATCACTGTACATCGCCAGAGGAAAATGGAACAAATGAGGAGGAAGAAGCACTTTACCACTGAGGAGACCACCATGCTTGTGGAGTACATAGTGAGGCACCATAAACGCCTATATGGTCTCCCACCTTACTGCACTAGTGGCACACAGAAGGCAGCTCTATAGCAGCAATTAGGGAGAGGCGCACAGTCCAGGACATCAGGAAGAAATGGCAGGATGAAAAGCAGAGGGTGAAGGAGAAGTACTCCAGGATCACATTGAACAGGATCCTCCATGCCCCACACTCTGGAACCCGCCTCCGTCTCACTCCACTAGAGGAGGATATCCTCACCACAATCCACCCCCACAAGCTCCATGGGCTGCCTGTGAGTGTTGTCTGCAACATGGTACCAGGTAAATGGGTTGACAAGAAAAAGTGTATGAAAAGATTGTGTTGCACTGGCATGGTGAGTAAGGAAGTTGTACAAAGTGTATACACAAATATAGTCACTCATATGTTATCCTCTGTATGTTGCGCCACAAGTCCCAGAATGCTTTGTAATAGAAATGGCAAATCCCTCTCCCACTATTGAAAACACAGGCACAGTACTGCTGCTGTATATACCTAACCCTGCTAAGTAGCAATTGACAAAGTGCCCTTTCCACTCATCCAGATGTGTCTGAGTCAGTCAAAAATGTAAGGGGTTGCAGAGCATATGAAAATCAACTGACAAATGAATTGGGGCAATACAAGGGGACAGATTTACAAGGACTGGCGCATCCCTGCATATTAGTAGGGATGCACCAGCACCGATGCGACACGCAATTCTACCCTTGCGCCACCATGGATGCGTCGCATTTACAATGCAGTGCACCCTGGTACAGGGATAGAAGATGTGTGTCTCTTCTGAAGACCTAAGTGCGGCGATTTGCTGGAGTTGGATCACAAGTGCAACACGACTCCAACAATGTTCATGGACCGCCCATACCTAATGTGCTACGCCACTCCTTATGTCTGCTTCAAGCAGGCGTAAGGTTTCGTCGCAGAAGCCTATGAAAAGTGACTCTGGAATCTTGTAGATTTCACTTAATCACTTTCACGAGGCATTTCACAAAGGAATGCCCACCCTGCTTACATTAAACCTGGCGCAGGTTTAATGTTGCACAAGGCTTCACAACGTGACACATCTCCCTAGATGTGTCACATTGTAACTAAGTCGCAACGTGGTGCATGGTTTCCGCCACCGCTGTGTCACAGAAGTGACGATACGGCAGCTTAAATGTCTTGCAAGGGGCCTGTAAATCTGCCACAAATTATCCAAGAAGTTACTCACCCTGTGCCAGCAAAAATCCCAAAGCAGGAGGTGAGAGAATCCTCAGATCAAAGTGTGTCATTCACATATTCCATTGTTCATTTCCCACCCTGCCACACCATTACATCCCCATTGCCCCACTGCACCTACCTGCCCCGGCTGCTGCAGTACTTCACAACACTGTTTGCATGAAGATATGGGGAAATGCCTGAAAAGTTCCACATGTACATTTCCCATTTGGTTAATTTTCTCTCTTCTCACCTATTGACATATTCAACCAGAGCACATACAACCACAGTAGCAGAGGTCCCTGCATCTTCTGGGAGGAAACAACATTGTCCAGAGCAAAGCATACCACCCTCACAAACTAATAAGTCAAACTGGTCAGAAGATGGTCGAAAGGCATACGTTGTCAGGAGACAACAGATGGCCATGTAGTGCCCGAATATGAGAGGTAACCAGAGATGAAAAAATAGCTTAATAACTATTGTATTTGTCAATGGACATTCACCCTTAACAAATGACATATGTGAATAGCGAAAGATAAAATATTGTATGTCTTGGTTCATCATACCTTTGTAATTGGTGAACATAACATGTATTCCACCAACAGTCCCAGACCTGGGAATTCAATCCTGCAATCACGTGCAACAACAAATTAAAAGGGTGTCCCCACTATATTGTAATAGTGTCTGTAGACATAATCAAGAATTCAAATGTTAACAAATATGACAATGATGAACAAGAAGTGAGCTACCATTGTCAGTAGTATTGACAATACATCTACTGTCCAACTTAGAATGTTTTCACTATACATGAAATCGCCCAGTCCACCCTGCTTGTCATGTACTTATTACATTGGATGGCTTGTTTGTTGGCCATCAACAAAACACGATAGTGAACCTTACCTCAGGATTCTGAGTCATGTCATTTTGATATACGTCGCTTCTAGGTAGTGGGCCCATTATAAGTTATATGTGGGATGACTCATGATATTAGGCGACACACACTTCTGCAACGGTGGTGCCCACAACTGCTTGTGCTTATCCTTTGGGCCTGAAATTGAGTGCATCACATGTGGCAGCAGAAATGTAAAGTTGCAAAAACACTTATCATTGTAGGTACAATGAGGTCCTCCCAGAATCAGAGACACACACTGACTTCTGCTACAAGGTTGGCTGTGATATCTGGCCCAGGGCCTCTCACTGGGCCGGTGCTGGGCCATGGTGAGTAAACCCAAGAATAATGTCCTGAATGCTCATTAAATGTGCCTTTGATCTCCACCGTATGTTGTATGTGTTGCACAACACTGTTGTCCTGCATCACAATATGCTCACATATGGCATTTAATCACATACCAGATCAGACATTGGTGGGTAATGAAAGGATAACACAAAATGTATACCAAGTGAGTGCAGAATGGACATAAAATAGTACAATGTGTCATATGAAGTGTCCAAAACACAACTGGCTTGCAATTCAATGATATGAAAACTCCCTAGCAAAATGTCTATGGCAAAGTCATATTGAAATTGGTATGGATGAGGCTCACACTGATGCCAGTTGTGTACCTTTGAGATGGGTGTATGGTTGACATATGAGGTTAGGCTGTCTGCTGTACAAGACACCATCCGTTAATAGCTGAATACTACCATGACGTTGGAATTAGGGTATGCAAACAGAGGGCACTCAAAGGATGGACATAACAAATCAGTGTTCTCTCAGTCAGAAATGAGCTTTGTGACTTCTTGGGTAGGGAAGCACAAATGACCAACATATATACCTGACTATTGCACATCTCACACATGAACACCTTTTAACTTGTCAACAGACAACATTACACTCATGAAACCTGTTGGTCTTAATGGTGAATGTGAAATCAATGTAATGCAGAGGAGCCCGGGTCATTTATCCCCTTACTTGAAATATCAGTAACCTTCTCATACAAGTTTGTCTGTTGATGTGTCATCTTATTGATGTCAGTGTTGCGTACAGGTAACAGTTGGCAACTGCTGCATGTGAGCAGGGGCCGACATGTAAAGTCCATGAGGGAAACATGCCGCACATTGTCCTGGAGTATCCGGTTAATGGTTATTGAGAATGTCATGTTAGCTCATAGCTACCATCTGTTGTACTGAAATATGGACATGTATGTCTCATCACACCTGCTGACAAGATGATACCAGTGCAGCGTACACCATCCCGGGGAATGCATGACATCCTGGCTGCAGCAGTGAAACCCTCTCGCACCTGTCCATCAGGTAATTCTGCCATAAAGTGTGTCACTAGCTTAGATTACTAAGCCATGACAGAGAACAAGATCCCCTTCTGTATGGAATCAGCAGTTGTTATTTACAAAGTGACATACATATTATGAGTGTCACATGCGCCTGTTTGTCAATTAGTAATGCAGATCATTGAGAATGTTGTCACTTCCCTCTACAGCTTCTGGATCGGGGACAGCTATGTCAACGACATCAATGAGCAGACAAGTTCAGCAGTTGAGATCAGGGGTGATCGCAAAGGGACAGAAAGTTGTGGCTGGAGCTGGTGAGTTTGCTTGTATAATGTACATCTCTGTGCTATGGTGTGAGCTGTCATTTGTGGTGGTACACTAACCAGGTCACATGATCCTCATCTGTTGATGCAAAGTACAGTTATTCCAACTTTGTGTTGCACCACATGTAATACCAGGTCAATCACTAACATGGTTGCAACCTCTGTGTTCCAGGGGATGAAGAGGATGAGGATGATGGACCTACAAACAGTGTGGGCCGACAGGCAATCCGAGGGGAAAATCCACTGATCCTGAAGTTACTGAGGACGAAGGCTTGGAAGAGGACGTCGACTATATGTCCATCCACTCCGGGGATGACAATAAGGATGCCATCAACAGCAATCATACCACATCGCCAAAATCATTCACGGCATAACATCCTCTGCCCAGAAACGTTCGTCAGCCTCCTCCAAAACAAACAATTGCCTGTCCCCAGCATAGGGCGAACCAGCCATGGCTCTCCCGCTGCCCAACACAGACATCACTCCCTCACAGCCTTCACGTCCAAGACCGACATGGTGGTTCCCCTACACGCTCTTCCCTATACAGTGTATCCCCGCCATCCTCTCCACCATCTAGGGGAAGTACCAACCCTGTTGTGGAGCAGGTATCCCCTGGTAACCATTCTCCTGCCCACAGGCTTCCACCTGCCACCCCCCGCTGTTGGGCCTGCTGGCAGACACCTGCAGAGAGGGCCTGCACCTAGCTACGGGGGCCAGTGGGAGCAGGACATCTTCCAACAGCAGACAGATGTGAGGCAGGACATTTGTGCCATAGGGGCTACACTGTCAGACATGTCTGAGTTCCTGCAGGACATGGTCCAATTCCCTCAGATGGTGGACAGACTGAGCCATGTTTTGGACATGTCCAGAAATATGAGAGACATGATGTCCATCCAAAGGGAGGAGAGTGCAAGACACCATGCCTTGGCCATTAAGATGATGGAGGTCATGTTGAAAGTGATCCAAAGTTTCACTTCACGGTCAATGCAGGGAGGGGAACCATCATATCTGCCTGCAGGACAGCACATCCACACACCTGTACCACCAATTGCCCAGGACCACAGCAAAGGTACACATCAACACCGGCACCCTGGACAGGCACTCCCACCACCTGCACAACCACCAGCAACCGCTTCACAGTGACACCCGCCACCAGCACAACTACCAGCAACCCCTGTATAGGCATTTTCACCACCTGCACAACCACCAGCAACGCCTGTACAGGCACTCCCACCACCTGCACAACCACCAGCAACCCATGTACAGGCACTCCCACCATCTTCACAACCACCAGCAACCACTGTACATGCACTCCCATCACCTGCACAACCACCAGCAACCCCTGTACAGGCACTCCCACCACCTGCACTACCACTAGCAACCCCTGTAAGGCACTACCACCACCTGCACAGCCACCAGCAACCGCTGTACAGGTACTCCCACCGCCTGCACAACCACCACCAACCCCAATACAGGCACTCCCACCACCTGCACAACCAGCTCTTGTCCAGGCACAAACACCAACTGTGCATACACCATCAGCCCCTGCACATGTAGGTCACCCTGTACAGGCAAATGGAAAACATCCACATACACGTAGGCGACAAGCCAGACCTGAATCCTCACAGCGATCATCACCTCCGAATTGCCGCAAGCACGATGGCCATTGACAACATCCCAAAATTAAATTGATCACTGTGAATATGTGTACAGAAAAGTAAAGATCTTCCCAAGAAAGATTCTGTTGTATATCATGTCCTGTATAACGATGTAGGTGGCCTGGAGATGTGAGGAGGTATGTGTGTGTGTGACACAGTTGCAAGTGTAACCCATCATTACAACCCATAATGTGCAATACAGATGACTCACCAAATACGTGTCCATT
The DNA here is from genome assembly GCF_964261635.1 of Lissotriton helveticus. NCBI lineage: Eukaryota > Metazoa > Chordata > Amphibia > Caudata > Salamandridae > Lissotriton > Lissotriton helveticus. Next base: position 584,807,762 of record NC_136072.1, read on the forward strand.
TTCTGTACCAGACATTCACAATGAAGTCAAACAAGTTAAAGTAAGTAGGATTCCTCAAACATATTTTTGTATGATTATTAGAACAACCGTCTATTTGGAAGGGAGAAAGGAAAACAAATGATGATCTTAATGCAGATGGAGAGGGGAACTTGGATTGGGGTGGGGCAATAAAAATATAACACATCAGGGGGCAACAGGGTGTGTCAGGAAAACCAGTCTATTTACAAGGGGAAAAGAAATGTTTGTCCACAAAGATGTATCAGTCAAAAAGTCAAGTTTCCTTCTGGTCATCCTCTACTACCACAATGTCCAGATCCTCCGAGTCTGATGCAGGCACACAGCTGGCCGGTGCAGGAACAGGCACCACATGGGTTTGGGACACACGAGGGGTACGGGGGGGAACAGTGTGGGCCAACGGACAGGGGGAGACATTTACGGTGATATGGGAAGGGAGTTGGGAAACAACAAACAACATGGCTGTGGCCAGGGAATTGACGCTGGTGATGAGGGTGGCCAGAGTTCCGACAAGCTCAGCTCGCATCATGCGTATCTCCAGACACACCTGCAGCATGATGCGAGCGGACATGTCTGGCTGACACTCACACATCCACCTCAAGTCCTCTGGGACAGCCGCAGGAGGAACAACACAGGGAGGGGCCTGGGTGGGAGTAGAGGAATGTGGTGCCTCAGGTCCGGAGCCAATGTTGTGGTCGAGCAGGCAGCTACAATGAGGGGCACTGGTTGCAGGGGATGCAGCTGGAGTCCCCGATGGAATGGGGGCCTCCAGAGATAGGGAGGGGCTGATAGCAGGCCCAGGTTGTGTATTGACCTGCCCCGAGGACACCTCGACTGAACCCACAGGTGAATAGTCTGGGGAAGAGCAGTACTCCACCACCCCATGGCCAGAGGTGTCAGGTTCTCCCCCCCCCACTTCAATGTCCAAAGCCTCCACCCGGGTTGTAGCACCAGATGTGTGTTCCTTGTCATTCCGGGTGGGCGTAATCCCCTTGCCTTCAGATGTTGAGGGTCCCTCCTCATCCTCTTCTTCCTCACTGGTCGAAAGAGGTCGTAGCCACCAGCGCACTGATGGCCTCCCACTCCGGAAATGGTCCTGCTGTTCGGCCATTTGGCCAACTGTGCCCGCTGAAATTTAGGCAAAATCATGATGTAGTGGTTGTTTTATTTAGGACGAGACACATACATAGATGAGCCAAGGTCAGACTTTGTTTTCCTCTGATCACACTGTACAGTTGTCAGTGTTTATGAGCTTACATTACATGTATGTTCACTGTTATCTCCTGAATTGAGTCTGACGTGGGCATCTCACGTGAATATTTGTGGCTTACACAACTGTATTGGCCAACCCTCACCTTTGACATTCTTGTGATCTGTGTGTCCTGTCACTGCTACATGTGCAGGTTCCAAAACCAGTCCACCAAAGAAGAACAGAGAGAGTCCAGATTTATTCGAAATTGGACATTGTTATTTACTCGCAGCTCTTTGACGTCTGGACAAATGTCATCTGCTTTATATCATTGTATGGGACAAGACAAATGCCGAATGTGGGTCACACTTCCACATGGGTCTGGGCTATTTGTTTTGCTTCATTGTGAGTCTAGCCTTTTGATGTCCCCTCACAAAATCTGACAATCCTGTGCCACAGATTGGCTTTGGTGACTGATGAGGTAGTGCAGTACACCGGTGGTGGGTCGTTGTGACAGCTACCTGTACATGTGAAATGTCATACAAGCCACTGAGGGTAAGATGTGTGTCAGTGGACACACTTTGCAATTTTAGTAACACTTAAGAGTGAGGCAGGGATCTCAAAGTCTGTCTTGCCTCCGTGGCACATGGTGATCTCTCTCAATTAAAACCCAAACTTAACAAATGTAATGCAAGTCACAGCATCCAATAGCCTTTGGCCTGCCATGCACCCACTGGACAGTGTTTGTACCATTGCTCATCTAATGCACGCATCAGTTATGATACCCTTGGTTTACTGGTAGTGGTGCTGGTGCTAGCAGAGCACATTAAAAAACAAATGCACAAGTGTGGCTCATTTACCCAGTTGTCATGAAGAAACTACAACTCCCAAAATGCACTCTGCCCTGTACAGTCCATTTGCCACAGTGTGCCTTATCATTCTTGATGACTGCGGCATGGACACAGAATAGGTGAATGGGGGCATGGGACACACAATGGTACAGGACTGTCTTCACTCACATCACACTCCCAGACACATTATGCATAAGATGCACCTACCAGGTCTCTGCTGCTCATGCTCCTCCAGCTGAGCATGGAGGGTCGGCCAAGCTGCTCGCAGGACCCTCCTGTACAGTGGGGAGAGGCGAGGATGATGCACATAGTGCTTGGAAGACTGGCCCACCAGCTCCTCAGCCTTGTGCCAGGACCAGCGTTTTTGGACCTCCTGGGGCTTGCGGCATGCCCCAGCACTCCTGTTGGGAACTCCCTCTGCACTGCAGCGCTCCCCGATGTTTGCCCATAGCCTGACCCAGGCTGCATTGCTCAGCTGGTGTTCTGGGTCCCCATATAGCTGAGGAACTTTGGACAGCACCCCCTCAACTAAGATGTCCAATACCCTTTCAGTGAAAGGGGGTGCTTTCTCCTCATAACCCTCAGACATTTGGGAGAAAATAAGTTAGATGAGAGCAGCAAGTTGTCAGAGGATCTGATCTGTGATAGAGGATGAATCAGAATGAACACAAAACGACTGTCAACAACTTCCTATGATGTATTTCCTGTCTCTCACTTCCTTTAAATCATTTCCTGTATGGAATAATATGTTCCGGTTCATTTTCGGAGATTACGGCCCGAGAATGCAGTTTCCGATTCCGAAGCGGCGGGTCCGCATCCGCGCATTGCGGTCCGAAATCGAAAATTATGTTTTCGGGCCGTAACAGCTGAAAATGACCTTGAACACATTATTTCATACAGTAAATGTTATACAGGAAGTGGGAGACAGGAACTACATCACAGGAAATTGTTGGCAGCCATTTTGTATTCATCCTGATCCATTCACAATCACTAATCAAATCCACTGCCATCCTGCTGTTCTGTTGTGGAAAAACCTGAAATGACAGTGCATGTGAGAATCATGAACATGTAACAAAAGGGGGAACAGACCATTTAATGACATTTCTGCGCAGGACAGGGGGGCTGACACAACATCAAAGCCCATTTTTGTTATCTCCTACTTTGCAATATGGTACATGTAGTCCTTATTGAGTGCTCATTACAAGAGTTGTGTGATGTGTTACGTAACATTTGGGTGCAGTAGTGCTGCATATCACAGACACATGGTGCCTGATTTACCCATGACATCATCACTCACGTTGTCGGCCCATCATTTGTGGGGGAGTCAAATCTGTTGAGGGTGCAGGCCTGAGACTGCAATGGTTATGGCCTTTTGTGATTAAGTGACCCATCCTCATAAGGACCAGCTAGGTCTCTCAGAACATGTATCATTTTTCATCTGCGTGAATAGGTTGTTTAGGGACATCCACTACACTGACCACTATACTGGGCACATGACCTGAGGCATGCTCAACCTTTTGACTACTGTTCAACAGCCGTGATTTACATGCAGTTAATGTGGCTTGCAAAGTAGTCGCAGGATGGAATTTATTGACACAGTTGTGTCTATCCAAGTTTCATCATTGACAACAGACAGCCAACCACATTTTGTCCATGACACTACAGGTTGCTCATATGAAAAATGTGGCAACGAGCTGATCACGTACTTTCATACCCTGACCTTGGTTATGTGCAATGGCCCGGTTTCCCAGATTCAGAGCTAGCCGAGATTCCAGAGGTATGTGTAAGCCATGCGTTAAAGCAATGTTGTGCAAAACACAACAGGCTAATATGATTTTGCAGACAACTTCAGGGGAGTACAGCAGCATACCCCCTGTAAGGTCAAGACATCCAAATCGCAACTTCAACAGACCAAAAGTGCGCTCTATGATGGCTCTAGTCCGTATGTGTGCCCTATTGTACCTACGCTGAGGTACAGTGTTTGCATGCCTGTAAGGGGTGAGGAGATGTGGGGAGAGTGCATACCCAGTGTCACCTGAGGAGGGAAGAAAGGGCAGTTGGTTACATTTCCCTCTTTGATTTGCACAGGACATAACCATACTTTAGTACATGCAGTGTCTGTTGGGCCATGTATGTAGCTTTAAGATTCTTATTGTACAATGGTTAATCTTGGGTGGCATTCAGACATTTCAATAACACATATCCCTCATTTTTATTGCTTGGTACTTACCCAGTAACCAAATGTTGCCATATTCTCCAGCAGCCATCCGCCCGGCAAGAGGTGACATGCGGAATAAGAAGCTGTCATGAATACTGCCTGGGAACACTGCATGCACATCAATGATTCGCCCACTGGCATCACAGACAGCTTCCGGGCTGTAAGCAAAGATTCCGGCCAAAAGCGGAGATTCCAGCTCATAAGCGGAATTTCCGTACGGGCGCGGAAATTCCGGCCCGAGTGCGGACGTAAAATTAGTAGTTGTAAATCCATTATGTGAATACCAAAAGTAGTAAGTTCATTCTGTGAATACCAAAAGTAGTAAGTTCATTCTGTGAATGCCAAAAGTAGTATGTTTAGGATTTTGTCTTAAGTTAGTTCTGTGAATCGGGTCCCTTGACATTTACTTAATAAAGGTGTCCTATTTGAGTTTTTAGGGTAACATTGTCATTGTGATATTTTAACATAACAGACAATCCACATTAGAACATAGATTTTGTTTACATTTCCCTTTGTATGTATTTCATTCTTTACAAAACCAATGTACTATTCTAAAATACGCCTCACCAGCTTTTCTGCCATAAAAAGAAGACTGACATGCGGGGTACCACAGGGCACATCCCTTTCCCCTCTCCTCTTCAATTTGTATATCTTTCCCTTGATTCTGGCCCTTCGTAAGAGAGAGGTCGTAACCTTTAATTATGATGATGACCTCCAGTTAGTGTTTAACATCAACTCATTCCCTTCTTCAATGGAAAGCTTTCAGTCTACAATGAAATTCATTAGCAACTGGATGAATTTCAATCATCTCAAACTAAACCCCGATAAAACCGAGCTGATTCTCACAGGAGGCCCAGTAAATCCCTGAAATTCCAATTTTTTGGCCTCAACTATTGGGGTGTCCCCCTCCTCCGGTCAGCTCGGTTAAAAGCCTGTGAATCGTGATCAGCAATTATCTCACCATGAAGGCCCAGATAAGTTCAGTGGTCTCTGCTTCTTTTTTTCACCTGCGGAGAATTCGGAAAATAAGCAGATTTCTAACCTCTGAGGCCCTGGTCCAAGTCATTCTTGCCCTGGTCATGTCGCGTATCGATTACGCTAACTCTTTGTTCACCGGCATTCCAGCCTACCAATTACACCGGCTACAATTGGTGCAGAATCAAGCCGCCAGGCTTGTTTATGGTCAGCCTAAGTCTCGCCATGTGAAACCCCTGTTGAAGAGCCTCCACTGGCTCCCCGTGACCCACGCTGCCTTTTCAAATTAGGCTGTACGATCTACAAAGCCCTTTCGGATTGCGGTCCGGCTTTATCGCCTCTAAAATACAGTGTTATGTCCCCTCCCGCGATCTACGTTCTTCAAACATGAACCTGCTGACCCCCTGCCCATTCAAACGTAAAAAACATAGAGGTCTAAGATTCTCGACCCTCACACCTCAATTTTGGAATTCCCTTCTCCCCGAACTGTGTCTGGTCAACTCCTACACCCAATTCAGGAAATCCCTCAAAACACGGTTATTGGCCCAAGCTTACAATTAACTCCACTGCTATTATACCTGCAATCAACCCAGCTCAGATCCAAGAAACCCCCTGGTGAATGTGCGCTTAACAAATTACTTTTACATTACATTACAAGATGGTGTCACTTACATCTGGATAGTTCAGGAACATATAAGTAGGACCATTATATGTGTTTCAGTAACAGCTAGCATCCACATTCATGTTTACAGGCAATGCAGAGCCGCATAGCCTAGCAAATGAATGATGGTTAGAGAGGTATACTGTAATAGACCATTGCCATATCATGGCAATGTAAATGTTTACATTTGCTCGAGCACTTGCTCAGAGTTACTATTTACGATACCAACACACCATTATAATACGGCATCTCTTAGACTTGGGCAGTCAGGAACACAGAAGTAGGACTATCAGTACTAGCGTTTATACGTTTCTGATAAGAGCTACCACCTATGGCCACGCTAATGGGCTGTTCTGGGTGTCATGGATGAGTAACTGAATAATGGTTAGAAAGGTAGGTGACAACAAACCATCATAACATTATGGTAGCTCAGGCTCCTACTTGCCCTTAGTTGTTTTTTAGAGTTTGGCAGATGATGCGAGTAAAGATGTAGAGCCAAGCGCCTTGAGACCCTCCCGGGTGAGTAGTGCGCTATACAAATGTTATGATTGATTGATTGATTGATTGATTGAGCATCCGGTCACTGCTGTGTTAGTGGCACGTCAATGGGCTATAGTAGGGCACCATAAATGAGGACTAAAATGATGGGGAGCACGGTAAGTGTACCCAGACTAATGTATGATAATGATGATGCAAACTTAAATATTAATCCGATTATACGTAAGTATTCACTCGAGATGAGTTTGTGCGACTAAGTAGGCTTAGTCACTTAAATTGTGGTATGGGGGGCTGCAGCACTTCCAAATTAACAAGGATGGAGTTGGAAGGTGATTAAGCATAAAGATTTGTTTAATGACAAGGTCAAATGTCAGGTTGTGTCTAATGACAAATTGCTGCTTATTCTTTTAACATGGGGATTTGATTTTTCTTTTTCTTTCTGTAAATGCAAAGTGAGAGCATTTTGTAAGGTGAACTATCAGACAATCTTGCTGGGGCACAGGCAGTGTGAAAGGAAAGGCTGAAGGATGTCATGTTTTTTATAGCACACAACAAAGTTTAAATATGTGTAAATTAACTGCAAACATATTTCTAAATATATCAACAGTTAGTAAAGCACAAATTAATAACTTTTTTTTATAATTCTGAAGTGTGATGAAAACAAAGATTTTAGTAGGTTCAAAACAAATCAGAACACTTCACGTAGTGATGTGCAAATGATAAATATTTATTGAAAACCTGATTTTCACATATTATTGTTTGTGTGCTATTGTTTTATTAGTAAAACTACATTTCTGTGCACATTTTGCGATCATTTCAATTGAAAATGTGTTGCCTGTAAAAGTAACAGATTTGCACCAGTGTGCCCCAAACATTGCCACCAGCTACATACCACACCCTGACCATTCTCCTTCTGAATATTGCTGGGTCATCAGCTATACTTATTATTTGCGCAGTGCTTTAATTTTTCACAATCCCTATGACTTGTAAATGTAAATGTATGTATAGGCATTTATATAGCGCACTACTTACCCGTAGGGTCCCAAGGCGCTTCGACCGCTGCGAAACCCTTCCTGGCTTCCCTGAGAGATGGTCCCTTAATGGGTATCTCCAGGGTGAGACCAGGCATCCCCGGCGGTCTGGTGGGGCCGTTAGTGAAGATGAGGCAAGCTAATGCCCAGAGTTGCCGAGTGTGATCGCTGATCAGAGTGGGCACCGAGGCGAGAGAATTATCGAGTCCGCTGACCCTGGACCAGAAACCTGCCGCGCCGGGAATCGAACCCTGGTCCCGGGCCGTACTCTGCTCTCAGGTCTGCCGCCTCTAACCAGTGAGCCACACTACTTCACTTCAGTGATGTAACATTGGTAACAGCACTAACACTCTGAAATGTGTTCCAGCTCCACTGTATGTAGGCGGTGTGAGTTAAGATTTGGGATCAAGTATGCTTCTGGGCGTGGCCTATACCAAATACTTCTAGGACCAGTATTAAAAGATTTAAGATAGAGTGAACATTCGCTTGAACTCGCATGGGCATTTACCTGTGAGGATACGAACTTTGAAATTGGCTCAAGCCCCCGCTTATATATTCTTTAGGTTGTCATTTAAAAAATCATGTTATGCGACTAGACTTGAGGTCGAGTAGTAATGAGTGATTAAGGAGGGCGAGACCTTCTCAGATGTGGTAGTGTATACACAAGCATCTACTTAAAAAAGTGTGACCTTTGTAAAGGCACAGTTATATTAGCAACAACAAGGGGCCCCAATTCAGTCAGCAGGGGACCTCGGGGAACATACTTCTTCAAACAACAGTGGTCCCATGCATTTCATAACATATGAAACAGTAAATATAGACAAAGTCAGATCTATATTTGGAGTGACATGTCCAGCCGGACAGAGGTCATTCAAGTTTACTTAATAAACAGTTAATTCATACAACGAGAATACCTTCCACAGTACACCCGTGTGGTACACAAGCCTGTGCCCAACACTAGCGGGGTGATTACAGATGGTGAAGAATAGAAGTTTTTTTTTAAGGCAAGCAAACGTTTTTCTGTTCACATTCAAATTATACAGAAATGTCAAAAAGCACCATTACAGTAGTTAGAAATCAAGTTTTTTGTATAGGGTGCTAGACAAGTCGACGGTGTTTCGGTCCCCCTATTGGGTCATGGGGACCATCATCAGGACAATCAATAATTGCCTTAACGTCAAAAACCTCAAAATTGCCAAGGCAGCGTGCTGATACTAAATTTGCCGTGAGGATAAGCCCAAGCCTGAACCAGCAACCCCGAATCAGCCGTGGGTTGCCGCGTTACGTGATCGTAATCAGGCGGCGCCAGGGTCAACCGGTTTAGTCGGTCATAGGATGTGTTCCCTGCCGTCACGCTGCCTTGGCAATTTTGAGGTTTTTGACGTTAAGGCAATTATTGAATGACCTCTGTCCGGCTGGACATGTCACTCCGAATATAGATCTGACTTTGTCTGTATTTACTGTTTCATATGTTATGAAATGCATGGGACCACTGTTGTTTGAAGAACTTTGTAAAGGCACATCCTGGAAAAAAGCAGCCTGGGTTGCTTGTGTCACCTCCAGAGAGGATCAAGTTTGGCAGGTCAGGCTGGATAATCCTATTTGAGCAGGATCAAGACTAATTTGCATATGGCTGGGACTAATCTGAGGTAGCATGGCAGGCAAAAAAACAAACTGGAATCTGCCCAGAGTAATTACCAGTGACTGAGATTAATTCAAATATTCAATCCATTAAATTTCTTTATTTTTCACTGTGATGCCATAAGTGTGACGGGCAGACCCACGTGTGTGCCCCCTTGCTCACTGTACTACTGGAGCAAAGCTGCACCCAAGATGCCCAACTAGGCTGAAACCGGTCTTGGGTTGCTTGTGTTCATGTTCAGAGAGGGCCTGTCTTGGCAGTTCGGGCTGGACTGTTCCTACTGAAGCATAACCAAAGCTGATTTGTATATGGCTGTGTCTAATATGAAGAGGCACTGTGGGCAAATATCAATGGGTTATAATGTGACCCTTAGTAACTACCAGCAGCTGACGTTAGTTTAAGCATTCCATCCATCACTTTTTGTATTTCTTTTTGCTGTGTGCAGCAGGAGTTAACTCTGGGCCTGGCCTACATTCACACCCTTCATCGCCCCAAGTACGCTCAGCAAACTCACACTAGGTGCAGCCCTTTAGCAGCCAATGTGGAGGCTGGCCTCTTTTTTATCTTTTTTCTGTTTTTCTTTTTGGGTTCAACCAGGGCACATGAAGCTATATAGGTGGCTCGGCATGGGCACACGAGCCCTTGCCTGTATTCGTGGACCCTAAGGAAGGGTGTATGGACTTTGAAGTTGCGCTGGGGTCAGAGAACAAGTTTTAGGGTACATACAATCTGCAACAATTGTTTTTGACTTGAGGTTGCCTTTTTCACTCACGAATTGAACCAGGGAGTCCGGGATACTTTCTCTGCACCCATATGGTTTCTCATATTTTCAGAATGTGGGACTGAGACCCCATCCTGTAATGGAGATTGCAACAGATTTTTTCTGTTGCGTACATGCAGTAAGACAGCTTTCTATTCACTTGCCTGGCTGGATGCAAACTAGATGATGGGAGAAAATGCTCCAGCAGACAATTCATTGGAGTAAAGGTCCACATATAACTAACTTTTTAACCCTTTCAAGCCCGCCACCAAATGTTGTTTGAATACTAATTTCCCGGAAACTTCTGAATTGATTAACACCAAACCAAACAAATGCACTTCCTTTAGTAAAGTTCTACTTTCATGCCTAGTTAGGTGTAAATCCGTTTAGCATTTTTATTTGTAGTGGAGAGCAAAGATTCCTACAGTAGTTAAAATGTGAAAAGTCGATTTTTTACACTGATTTTTTGCCCCTCCCATCACGAATTTGAACAAAACTTGGCATTCCAAACTCTAATCAGATGAACTTTTTTTTGCAAATTTGTTGATTGGCACCAAAGGTAACAAGACAACAAAAAGGCCTTTTTATTGGAAACTTGATCTAGCCATAACTAAGAGGAATTCGTGGAGTTCAGCTACGCGGATCTCCGCGAAGTGCAAAAAAACCTCCACCGCGCTACGCGGAGCTCCGCTAGCAGCGGAGTGCGGTAGATAAATGCTGTTCGCAGTGATTTTCAGTGCCAGGTTCTTGTCCGCACTGTGCAATCATCGCTAACGACACCATGCACAGCACAAGCGGTCGCTGCTTCCTTTCTGCCGCTTGAGTAGATTTTTACTCGAACAACATCTTTCTCAATGCGAATGGACGGTTTCTCTTGTGTATATGCAAAAACCCGCAATGAGAAATCTGACCGCCCGCATTGAGAAATCACACCTGAATGTTGATTTTCCACGCTTGCCAACTTAATGTTGACGATCGCGAACAAGGAAAAATCTCGCCGGAGGGTGCATTTTCCTCGCTCACGCTCGCCAACTTGGTGTTGGCGAACGCGAGAGAGGAAAAAACTCAACTATGCGAAGCAGAGTTTTTTGGAACTCCGCGAGCTCCACGTAATGCAGAGAACAGAAAACTCTGCAAACTCCGCGAGTGGAGCGGAGTTCACAGCCCAGACTTAGCCATGACTATGGAGTCGCTATTGCTTATTGTGATATATACATAAATATATGCACACTAGTCTTGCACCTCTCAACCTCATTCGCTCAATAGTCCTTTCAGAGCTAAAAGAAATATGAGCCTTCTGCACCATTCTCAGTCCACTCATACTCCTCTAGTGCCCGTTTTGAAATGTGCATAAATATCCAGCCCACTATTAAAACTAAAAAAGCAATGGCACAGCCAATAGGTCTGATGCTGTCTTCCAGCCTTTTTGCTTTCTCAATGTTTGCATTCTCATAGTTTTTGTAAAAGTTTTTTCTTGGTAGAGCAGCTGAACCCTCGCCAATAAAACAAATAAATTGTGAAAATCAAAAAGATTTTTTTTTAAAGCATATATTGCCGCAGTAGTCCTTGGCACTGAAGGGAACTACTTTGTGTGCAGATATGCTCCATGTGTAAGAGAAGAATGCCATCATTCTCTGAAGTTAGCTCCACTCCACAGACCAGAGATTGAAGCCTCCAACTCCCAAGGACCACTGGGAGCAACTGGAAGGCACTCAAATCTTCTTCCAGCACAGACTGCCAGGGACAAAGCAGGCTCACCAGCAGGCAAAGTGGGTGGTGGCTCTTCTACTGGTCCTTGGCAGAGCAGATGATGAAGATGAATTTATTGGTAACCTTCGGAATAACAGTTGGACAGCCTTATATCCTAGAGCAGTGTAGTCCCCACAATGACTCCAATCAGCCCACAAAACCTGGTGTGCTTATGAACTCAACAGGAGGGTGGGATATCCTCTACATGGAGCACTCCAATGTCCCCTCCCACAGCAGGCAGATATCTTTGCTTGCAGAACAGTCCATCAGAATTTAAATCAGGACATGGATCGGATATATTCCTAGTGTGATGGAAAGGTAAACATTATACACGATTTTACCCCATGAACACGATGAATCTCAAGAGCATTGGTGTGCAACTCTGTCCTTAGAATGATGAGAAATTATGGTGCGAGCTGGCCAATCAGCACTCGTGCACTGTTTAAACTCTTGGCTCTACTCCAATCTCAGGAGGCATTGACACTTTAGGATCAGAGCACAACATGAACCTTTCCTGGCTTGGTCCTAAATATCCCAGGTAGAATGTGTATGGGTCATAAGCAGCATTCACATCTAAAAGAGATGCAAACTGAGGCAAGAAGGAGAGGATCTGGAATCACTCTGGAAGAAGGACTGCAGCAACATCAGATACCTCTTCGCCTGACACCCCCACCCACATGACATATTTAATAGGGTCTGGAGGGAAAGGAAAGCAAAGTGTGAGATTCAAGGTTAGCAGAGCACTAGGCAGCCTCAAACAAAGGCCAACACCATCTGAGGTTACCAGACACACTTGGAACCAAAATGGACCCCACCAGCAACTTGCTCAGACAATCACAACATACTCATCCAAGCACTTAAATCCTCCATACAGGCACCACCCGTATGCAAGTAGAGGAAAGTTATCTTTTGAAAAGTTATCTTTTAGAACAGAGTTGAGTGCAATTTGTCGTAATCATAATGTATGCATAATTTTATTTAATTTCAACATTGTCTAGATTTACGTCAAATAAAAGGGATGTTTTCTTGCATCTCTGACTTTCTTCGTCTCAATTTCACAATTTAGTCCTAAATGCACATTGCGAAATGTATGCCAACTTTTAATGGTCAATCATATAGATTTTGTTCCATTTACAAAAAACACGGGCTTATGAGGCATTTAGCGCCCTCGAGCACTTTAGAAATAGCAATTCCAGAACACTGCTCGTCCTACATGTTAATCAGTAAATGGGAGAAGGACAGCAATTGGATAAATGGCTCACCTAAAAATACACAAATGTGGCACATAGTCTCGCTTGCCATTTTAACACGATGCTACATGTAATACCCATCCAATTAGCACAGAAACATGTACTTTTATTCACAATCCCGATTGTCTAATCAATTTTAAATTAGAAATACGACAGCAGCAAGATTCACATTGAACGTTAACAGGTGGTTTAGTGATGTTGAAAACATTAGACAAATACATGTTGAATTGAATTTTCGACAACTTACCCTGCCATTCGCCATGTGCTTAATTTGTACCAGTCTTCATTGGTAAATGTGGTGTATTTTTGTCATCAGACTTTGACCAAGAGCAAAAAGATAGATATACAGAAAAGGGTGAAAGAAGAGGGAATAGAATTATGGGAAACCTGCATCAAAGGGAGAAGACAAGGATGAAAAAGAACATGCAAGAGGGATATAAATAGACAGGGATTGCATAGCTGTCGAGGAAAGAGGCAGAAGGAGGGATCAAGACTCGGCAGCCTTAGTAATTCAGCAAGTTTGGCATTCAGCTTTACCAACTGCAGACTTCTAAGAAAAACTCAAGGCCCCTATACAAATTATGCACTGTAGCCACACAACTGGAGCAGCTTAGTTTGATTCCACCCTTATGATCACCTATTTGATTTGTGCAGATTGGCCCTTGTTTTATTTCTTGTGGTCTAACATTCTAATAAACAATGGGATTTTGAATGTATTTTTGAAACACTCCTTGATAAAAAGAACTAATATAATCATTTAATGTGTGCCTACTAATGTTGAAGATTTTAGTAGAAATGTAGTTCTTGTTCATAGCTATTCAAATGTTTTAGGATGTATCACACAGTTTTATGTAGTCATGATTTCATTCCATATGATATTCTATATATGCACTAATTGTGAATTTGCGTGCACTTATATTCAAAACATCAAGTGCACTTTAACTGCTGTGCTAACTCAGTATAATTACAGGCCTTATGTTTCTGAGTTTCAATGTAATTTTCATGTGAGAATAGTTTTGCTGCATGCTCTCTCGTCTCCAGATGCAGAAAGAAGGATCATTAGTTAATGAAAGGCATTGTTTATGTGTAGTGATAGTAAGATGCAGGGGTAAACTTTTGGCAGGAAGGGGGCATCTTAACGAAGTGGGAGAAGAGTTCTCATGGCAGAGAAGGGATGCTCAAGATCGATTGAATGTGTCCAATTGAAAGTGAAGAAGTGCTGCATGTTGCTAATTTCTACTAAGGAAGAGGGAAATATACTGGGAATGATGACTCAGGTTACCTTGAATATTTTTGTGTGATAGTAGATGTGGTATTGTTAACTAGAGTGCAGAGACCCTTAGGATTTCATGACCTGCAGACCTCTTATACTATGCTATACTCTTTAGTCTTGGAGTACTTTGACGAAAGACTCCAATATATTCACACCTGTTTCTTGCTTTCCATAGATTAATTAGGGCTAGCGTTTTCCCAAAGTTAGTATAGAGTAGGATGTGTTAGATTGTATCAGAGGTACTAATGACAATGCAGAAGAATCGAATTCTGCAATTAAATCTTCAGATTCTCTTTCTCATTTTCTGTATCGCCGCCACTGAATTTTTGGTGCGCTTTCTAATGTTTAGAATGAATTTCATTAGGAGATTTGGCTTTATCCTGGTTATTTTATATTTTTACAATATGCTTTTGAGACTCATCTGTATGAGTCTGTTTTTGAGTTTGTAATAAAACCATTTAACTACATTCAGTAGTGTAAGAAAGTGCCCTCTTTCTGCATGGTTGCCCCCACTTTTTTGCTGATGTACTTTGACTGAGTGTGCTCTGGGCTCCTGCCAATCAAGTACCTACCCAGGGTGTATATTATTTCCCTAAAACTGCATGGAAGACAAAACCCAATTGGCACTCTCTGGCCATAGGTCAGCCCCTGGTAAATGGTACCACAGTTACCCAGGGCACTGTGACCAGGGAAGGCCTCTAAGGGCTGCAACACTTATTGTGCCACCCTTAGAGGCCCTGTACCGTTATACACACACTGCCTTTTCAGGCTGCGTGTTTTTGGTGCAGAACAAAGTGAATAGTCGACATGGCACATGTGCCATGCCTACAACTCACTGCCCTGGAATACATCAGTCACCCCTCTAGCTGGGTGCACATTACCAGTAGTGAGAGTACAGGCGCATGAGCCCTGTACCCCTACAGTGTCTAAGCCAATTCTTAGACATTGTAAGTGCAGTAATGCCATTAAGAATATATGTGGCAGGGAGTTTGTCATTACGAACTCCACAGTACCATAATGGCTTTACTGAAAACTGAGAAGTTTGGT
Organism: Lissotriton helveticus; assembly: GCF_964261635.1. Taxonomy (NCBI): domain Eukaryota; kingdom Metazoa; phylum Chordata; class Amphibia; order Caudata; family Salamandridae; genus Lissotriton; species Lissotriton helveticus. The sequence goes on from NC_136072.1 coordinate 584,822,921, forward strand.
ATCAAACTTCTCAGCACATTAAACCCACACTGATGCCATTGTGGGATTTAATGAAAAATGCACACAGAGGGCATCTTAGAGATGCCCCTTGAACAATAATCTAACACTAGTGTTCAGGCTGAATGGCTGCTCACCAGCTGCCACCACCAGACATGTTTCTGGACTCCTGGGTTGAGAGCCCACTGCTCTCGGGGGTCGGAAACAATCCACATCCAGGGACGAGGTGCCAAGCTCCTCCCCCAGGAAGGGCAGGGTCCATGAAGGGGAATCTTCAAAGGCTTGCTGCCTTTGTGAGTGTTAAGTCTCACCTATTGTTTGTTTTCTGCAGGAACGTCATGGACATGAAGAAGAATCCACTACTTCGCCAAATCACCAATTGCACCCAACAAAGTCAAAGTGACAATGGTAACCCGAGGAAGAAGGGAAACAAAATAAGGAAGGATGAGGTCACACGTTGAACTCCAGGTTACGAGAGGACCAAGCAAGGACAAGGCACAGCATCTGCATAAGAGAAAAAATAAAACTGGTAAGTATGTAGAGGTGTCTTAACCACATCGGTGCTCGATGAGTTCCAGCCCTGTGCTGGGTTTTACAAAAACCCATTATACATGACGAGCTGGGCTCGTCATGAGCGTGTGAGCAGGCTACTGCATGACGAGCCCAGCTCGTCATGAGTGTGGAAGGGGTTAATGTCTAATCTCTCTATAATGTCTAATCTCTCTATTAAGTGTATTTAATATCTAAATATTTCCCTTCCTCGTAGTCCTTCAATTACCCATTTAGTCGAGGAAGTATCTGGTTCTAATATGAAAAATATAGCACTATTAGTTAGAGCAAAAACAACTTTGAAGAATAAATAAATAAAGAGACTCTTGACTAGGACCCACCTATTCACCAAACTCCTGAATGTAAATAAACTTCATAAACAGAGTGTCGAAATAATAAAATAACGCAATAATATTTTTATACAAACAAAATTGATCTGAGTTCAGTCTTTGAGTGTGTGACATCATATGCTGATTGAGTGTGTACAACAAATGCTTAACACTACCCTCTGCTAACGCCTTACTGCTCGCCCACACTACCACAAATAGAGAGTAAGGTGCTATCTACTTTTACCTCTGCCTACCTTTGGGGTTCCACTGGACTCTGTGCACACTATACTCATTTTGGTATAGTATATACAGAGCCAGCTTCCTACAAGTAGTTTTGGCTTTATTGCATGACTACCTTTGTTCATGTGTTATGGTAATTGAAAATGATGCTAACTCCGTCTTACCTCTCATGGAATTAATAAAAAGTCCATCGACCGAAGAGAAAGATATCAGCAAATTCGAAGCTTTAACAAGTGATACGTCTTAGATTTGGTGAGCAGTATATAAAATGAAGGAACTTGACTAGAATCCCTCCAAAGGTTACTTTGAAATCAGCAATATGGCCATCTTGTGATAGCATTCTACACTCTCAGCCAAGAATCCAGAACCTTGCCAAGTTCAAATGAGAGTTCCAATTGAAAATGGTCACTTCAAAGAAAGGCCAGAAGGTTAGCTGGTATTGTTGGGCTTGTCAGGTAATGTTTCCCTGAACTCTTTTTTGCTTTTGCCACCATGGTTTTGCTGATTTTCGTATATGGCCTCCAAGCTCTGGGCACTTTCCCACTGTAAAGAAAATGCAAAAGTGTTTGTGCCCTTCCTATCCTTGTTGGGAAGTGGCGCTGTTTCAATGTTCTGAAGCATGGGCCGGTCTGTCATTGCAGATCGGTGGATGCACACTGACATCTATCATGGGTAAACTCATGAGCAGCTTACCAATGTAGGCCATTGTAAGTGCGCACCTGCACCTATGGTGCCTGTGATTGTGAGTGCCGCCTGCCAACGCAGCTTTGTGCATGCACAGACACATGTATTAGTTAAACCTTTATTCAATCTGCTGTGCAGACTCGGGCGGGGACACTTGCACCCCTGGTGCTGGGAACAATGTGTCCCACCTGCCATCGCAGGCCGGTGTGCGTGCAAGCGCTTTTGAGTTCAGGTAATGAGGAATACCTATATATAAGTGTTTTTACTACCTATGAGGAGTGCTCTTCCCATCAATTAACATGGGGAAGTGGTTGACATTTCTTCAGATTACAATGGTGGATTGCAGTGGAGCAGGCTCATGATGCTTCATACCTGTGGATTTACAATGCCAAACCCTTTCCTTTGGAAAAGAGGGTTTGGGCATAGCTCACTTAGAAATGCCAATAATGGTAACGGTTATTCGGAGCGCACTGCACAGTCAAGGTACATGTAATTCAACATGAGTATGTGTGGTGCTCAGGAAGAGAACGGCGGTTGGTTACCACAACCTCCAAAGATAAACCAAATGGTCCAAAAACATGCAGGTGTTCCTCCGAGCACTCATTCAATATAACAAAGTCTTTATGTAGTTTTCACTTTTCTATTTAATATCCAATTCTTCAATCCAATTCAAATTAAAGATCCCACAATTGATAATGCGCAGCCAACACGTGTTTCGTCAAGTCAGTAAGACAAATGACTTCTTCAGGGCAAAACGGTAAATGTTGATGTCTTCTAGTGTAATTAACCAAACTCAGCAATTATATTTATTCCAATATGATCCTCTCATCTAGGTATCTTAATATCCAAGGCGGACTCCAGTCTACATCAGATCAATTATAGGTACGTTTTCCTCGTCCGTTGTCTGCATTAGTCGGTAACTAGTAGTTCCAAATGTTGAAGAAATTAGTCTTTTTTTGTATCACGAGTGTGTGTCTATAACAGAAGTATCCACCAATTTCTGATGTATCACGAGTACGTGTCGATCTGAATGTATCTGCTGGCGTAGAGTGGCGTTCTGCCTTTTTTCTTCCACATCCTGTTCAACCGCAACTTCCGCGCGTCCGAGTGCGCTGATACCGGGTACATCAATCTTCACGGAAGGCCCGACCGCCTCGGATATCTTAAACTCCATCCAAAGCGGAATTGCGGTTTTACAGCACCATCACGGAGATCTATATAGCCGCTTAAAAGTGCCTTACAGCATCCCGAGTAATTAGGCAATTTTTCAGCTACCTCCAGGTGCGACCTCTAAGAATTGAAGCCGTTAAGCACTACCTAATTCCATGGGTGCTACCCAAGCCGCACGTCCGTAATTCCATGCATATTTTTAATACGGATCTTTATCACTTTTATCACACGTGGCGAACTTCGCCCCTTGTTGGAACCAGATCAGACGCATCCATTTCCAGAGATATCACTCTGCAGATGAAAATTGGTCCAAATATATACAAACCCTTGAGCATTGACCGAGCAAATTCCTGGTCTATGTTAAATTGTTTTTGTGGCTCCTGAGGAAGGCGTTCAGTCGCCGAAACGCGCGTCGAGTACTGTATTATTGATTTATGGACACCCCTTGATTGGTGTTCTTGTTATAAACTGATATGGTCATTGTTTTTAATGTAATTTTCTCTCTGTGAATTTTTTAGCATTCAGCTGTTTAATTTTAATCTTTATTGTACATTGTATGTGTTGATCAATGAACTGTAATTGTGTGTTTATTAAAACATAGCGAGTTTTTTATTACCCATACACTTTTTCAATTGTCCGTGATTTGGTTTCCCACTTGTTTAGCTTTATTGTAATTCCTTGGCTGCCTAGGCAATTTTGCACACAGGTTGTTTACCCTGCCCTAGGAGTCTAATAGAGTATTACCCAGGGGGTCCTTGTTAATCTCGATGTCATTTACAGTAAGATGCAGAATTTGTGCTGTGCCCGGATTGCCCTGGGCATAACCCTGATCATTGTGTACCAATCGGGTCACCTCAGTCAATCGAGAGGCTCCCCTTTGTTACTCCCCAGTCATCAGTTGTTTTCTTTTTGACCCTCATTGCAGTGACCAACTGCCCTCTCTGCATTTGGCCTCTCTCCATCTTGGTGCCAGGTAGTAGTGAGAAAGATTGACTGGGGTGAAGGAACGTTTCTGAGACAGTTCAGAAGCGGGTTAAGAGACTTCATGACTCCGTTGCGTTTTGAGGGTGGGTGAACTTCCTGACTGGCTGCTAATCTCTCAGTTGTTTACGTATACCTCCTAAATAAAACTGCCACATATTCCCCCAACCCCGCTTCCCAAGAACCCAGCTTAAATGTGACTTTTGCCATGTGCAGCTCAGTGTCCAGGAGGCAGGGCTGGTTATCTTCCATCCAGGGGCAAAGGACAATCGCTGTGAATTAGAGGGTGGAGGGAGGATTGGGCCACGGAGTCTGCAGGGTGTAAACCATTGACCTGCTGGGTGCCAGTGGCACCGCATTAGGGGACTCAGTGCATAGGTGTGTAAGAATGTTTAATACGACTGGTTGATACCTGTTAAACGGCATAGTGGTGCGTAGTGAGTGTTTTTCAGTGGGGGTGATCGTGTGCGGACCAACTGTGATTCACGACATTGACTGGTGGTGGCACTTCATACATTGATTGTATGCCTAAAGTAAAAATACATTTGACAGTGGATTTTCCCAGGAGGCTCTGCCCTAGGTACTGCTACAAAGTGTTGTATTTTCATGTACATACATAATTTTTATATTGTGAACCCTATAAGGGTTCTCTCTCTCAATTGGGGAAGGTTAGATTAGAAATTGTCCAAATGGCCTTGTACTGCTAGTAATATTGCTGAATGTATTTTATGCCCAAAGTATATGATGTTCATGTTATAATGATTGAATATATGTGTTTAGTATAAAAAAGATTTGCATACATCCTGTGGGAAGGCTCTTTTGTAACACTCAGTGTATTTAGCATGTGTGGCTGCTGTATCTTTGCTTTACGCATTGCCTCTGATAGAAGCCTGACTGATCAGTGCCAAGGTACCATGGCTGAGCACGGGTTGTACAGTGAGTGTAATCACCTGTCCTTGACGGGAGCAGTACGTTCTGCCAGGCTGAGGGCATCCCTTCAGCAAACCAGACACTGCTGGTTCCAACAAGTATCGACTATAATTTAGCACAGGGTGCTTCTGTCAAATCTGGCCCCAAAACTACAAAATTAAACAATCTAAAGCCAGCAACACATGATTATCCTCTCACTTTAAGAAAGGTCAATGCTGATTGAGAAACCGCAAGTAACATTGACTAAAAGAAAACTAAGTGTTAGATAAATCTGGCTTGCATCAGAAGGGGAGGCATTACAAATACGACCCTGCAAGGAAAAACAGGCAATGTCAAAGCCAATAGGTCTGGCATTGGCCAGCTGGTGCTGTGGTTAACTTTTGTATTGCAAAATATTAAACATAAATAAAAAGAAGAAAAAAAAAATGTTGCCATCCAACTGTCCTGGCCATACACATCTAATAAAAAAAGGCAGTTACAAAAAAGCCATTACATACAATTTAAAATAACAGTATGGTTGCTTCTTCGCAGAGAGTTGGATTTAGAACATGTACAGAAATCCTTTTTAGTTTTAATATACATAATATAGAAATTCGGTATTCTCTCTCTCTCTCTTTCTCTCTCTCTCTCTCTCTCTCTCTCTCTCTCTCTCTTTCTCTCTCTCTCTCTCTCTCTCTTTCTCTCTCAGACCCAATCCTAAAGCTCTTCTTCTCGCGTTCCTTCTTCCACTCTCTCCTGCTCCTCCACTCTCAATCCTAAAGAAAGGGTGTTGTCCGCTTTGAATTACTGTAAGCTGAAAATATCGTTTAAATATAGAAGGATGACTGAAAAACAAAAAATTATAAAGAACGAAACGAAAGGAAACACTTGTCGGTTCTCTAGTTTTGTTTTTACTCGTTTATTGGAACGCAAAAGGGACAAGAACCCGCATACCCTCACTGCGCCCTTCACTCATTGACTACAGACTTACTATACTACACAACCCCATTGTTCATCCTAAGGAGGGTTTGAGCATATAATTCCAGTGGCGGCTCCTCCGGTAAAGTGGAGGAGGGTACCCTCATCTCAAAACTACAGGAAAATAAAAATAAAATGATAATAAAACTTGTTTTATTTTTATTTTCCTGTCAAGTCTTGGAGGCGTGGCCAGGGTAGATGACAGGCATGTGGGGGGGTGGTAGACACTGTTGTCAGTGCGCATGATTGTTTGGCCTGCCATTTCAGGCTGGTGAAACAATCATGCGCACTGAAGCTCTCTCCGATCCAGTTGCATTGCTGCGTTGGAGAGAAAATTTGCGGTGCTCAGGCCAATCCTGACGCTGCTTTCATTCTGCCACCTGCGCAGGTAAAGGCGGCTCTGTAGAAGAGAGTAGTCCCCACCACGATCTAGGGACACCACAAACAGAGGCAAGGAAGCAGTGTCTGAGGTCCCGCTGACAAGAAGGAGGGCTAGAGCTGACAATGGGGAATATAGAGGCACCACACCCTAGACTCAGGAGGCGGTGGCTCGGCATGGGACCGCCAGCATCTTGGGACCAAGCTCAAGGGACACATGACGGGCTGAATTTGGAGTGAACCTGGAGGGTGATGGAGGTGGGTTGGCACCTGACTGCGTTGGGTGTCCGGAGAGGAAGCTTACTAAGGGCCAGTTGCTTGGCCACTCGCTCTGTGGAGTGGGGGAGACTCACACCAGATTTGGAAGGTGGCCGTCTATCGGAAGAGTGCTGCAGTACCCCGCCGACAGGGGCTGTGCGCTGCTGCATCCCAAAGGGCGCAACTGAACCCCCATACAAGGTGACCCCATGGGGAGCACTGGCGACAGGAGAGCTACGGGGAGCAGGGGCACCAAAGGAGACAGCAGTCTAAGGGCCAGGTGAGTGGCCCAAATATACAGAAACAAGAGTGAGGCCGTGGCGGCCAGAACGGGAGTGTGAGTGTGCTGGCTGAGCGACTGGAGCCCCAGGGTCCCGGGCCATGACTCTGATACAAATCAAGAGCAGTGCAGGGATCGGAGAACTGAGTTGGACATAACTCCAAGAAAGGCACTGACTGTGACACAGGCAGTTCTCTGAGGGACGCCGCTCAGTCGATTGCGGACCCCTACCCCGAGGTTACTAGGAATGGGGCCCACCAAGTGTGATATGTGGACAGTGACAGGTTACGGTAGTGAGACAAAATATCGAAATTAAAATATCGATATACAATAATATCGATGGTAAAGAATATCGATGTGTAAAATATCGACAGACAGAATATCGTTTTTTAAGGTATGTATGTTACTAGAATATCGATGTGTAGAATATCGACAGACAGAATATCGTTTTTTAAGGTATGTATGTTACTAATATCGAAATTTACTCATATTGAAATTTTGTTTAGTGTTATGTATTTTATTATGGTGTTTATGTTTGTTAAATATGTTTTGTAATGTATGTTTGAAAATTAGTAATTTTGTTTACATTTTGCGTTTTAGTATCAGAGCTGGTTGTGGGTTTATAAGGGAATAGGGTGGGAAGTAATTTAATAATAATTAAGTAATTAATATATTTTTGTAAATATTTTTAATGAATAATTAGTTGGTAATTAATTAATATTAATTAGTTAATTACATTACTTAGAGTTAATGTGCTAATATATTTAATTTAGTGTTATTGTAAATTAATAATTAATTCGTAGTTAAATAATATTAATTATTTATGAAATTAATTAGAGTTAATGTGCTAATATATTTAATTTAGTGTTATTGTTAATTAATAATTAATTCGTAATTAAATAATATTAATTAGTTAATTAAATTAATTAGAGTTAAGGTGCTAATATATTTAATTTTTTGTTATTGTTAATTAATTAATTGGTAATTAAATAATATTAAATAGTAAATTAAATTAATAAGAGTTAATGTGCTAATATATTTAATTTAGTGTTATTGTTAATTAATAATTAATTGGTAATTCAATAATATTATTTGGTTAATTAAATTAATTAGAGTTAATGTGCTAATATATTTAATTTTTTGTTATTGATCATTAATAATTAATTGGTAATTAATAATTATTAAGTGATTAAATGATGTGATTTATTAATGTGTAGTGGGTTGTGTGTTTATAGAGGAATAGGGTGTAATATAATTAATTAAAGAGATTGTATTTATTTATTGGTATTTATTGTTAATTAATTGGTAATTAATATGTGTTAATTAGTTCATTTATAATTACATCAATTTAATAATATTAATTGTTATTAATTGATTAATTGACATTTATATTAATTGTGTTTTTTTGTATGTGTAGTGTGTTGTGTGTTAAAGGGGGAGTAGTGTGGGAAGTAATTTTTACCCCCATGCTATCCAACGCTTTCCCTACTGTTGCACCCTCTGAAGTGGGAATAGTAATTGTTACCCCTACGCTATCCAAGGCTTTCCCTACTGTTGCACCCTCTGGAGTGGGAATAGTAATTTTTACCCCTACGCTATCCAACGCTTTCCCTACTGTTGCACTCTATGGAGTGGGAATAGTAATTTTTACCCCTACGCTATCCAACGCTTTCCCTACTGTTGCATCCTCTGGAGTGGGAATAGTAATTTTTACCCCTACGCTATCCAACGTTTTTTCTACTGTTGCACTCTCTGGAGTGGGAATAGTAATTTTTACCCCTACGCTATCCAACGCTTTCCCTACTGTTGCACCCTCTGGAGTGGGAATAGTAATTTTTACCCCTACGCTATCCAACGCTTTCCCTACTGTTGCACTCTCTGGAGTGGGAGTAGTAATTTTTACCCCTACGCTATCCAACGCTTTCCCTACTGTTGCACCCTCTGGAGTGGGAATAGTAATTTTTACCCCTACGCTATCCAACGCTTTTTCTACTGTTGCAATATGTGGAGTAAGTATATATATAAATTTATATGTAGAGTTTTTAATTTATTTTAAATGTATATGTATTAGTTATAATTTTTTTAATATGTTTCAATGTTTTTATTTATTATTTGTAAAATTATATGTATTTTTAAATTATTTTTACATTATTATTAATACATTTAAAAAAACGATATTTTTAATTTCGATATTTTTGTACTACGATATCATTTTTTCGATATTTTTGTACTTACCTTTATGAAGATATAACTCCGATATTTTTGATGTCGATATTTTTGTGTCAATATTTTTGTATGTAGATATTCTGTCTGTCGATATTATGTCATAGATCCACAGGTTACATGGGGAAATTGTTGGTCATCATGGTCTGTGACAAACCAAACCAGCAGGCCTAGCAGAACAAAATTTATGAATATGCCTTACGACATTCCACAACCAGGAATGACACAAAACAACTCACAGACCCGCAGGAACAAGACAGTCAAGAGCCTACACTCAAGCAAGTACTAATGGCAGTGAGGGTCTCTTGCTCTGTCCTGGAGGACAATATCGATTCGGTGCCATGAATATCAACCTTCTTTGAGCTGACCTTCACAAAATGTCTGCCAGCATTGTCAAGACAGAACAGATCCGAGAGGAGCAGATGGACAGCATCAGTACACTCAAAGCTGAATCATCCGAAAATCGCCAACAACACAGCTTCATGTAAGAGCGGAGGACGAAGAGAGCAGGTCAGAAGAAATAACTTACGCTTAGTGGGCCTATTGGAAAAGGTGGAGGGATGAGATGTTGAGCAATTTGTAAAAAACCTGGTGAAACAGATGATAAAACCAGGAGACCTGTCTGCCCACTTCACAGTTGTATGAGCATATCGTGTTCCCAGGATGATTCCACACCTGGAGGAGAGATTAAGACCACAAATGGCCAGGATCCTGAATTTTAAGGATAGAGATGTGATCCTGCGGGCGGTCCAACATAACAGCCCTCTACAGTTTGAGAACCACACATACATGGTCTTTCCAGACTGCAGTCAGGAATCTAAAATGCAGAGGTCATTCAACAAAGTCAAAATGGACCTGCACAAAAGAAACATCAGATATATTATGCTTTTTCCTGCAATATTAAAGATTCTCTCAGAGGAACAATCTTGGTTCTTTGGAACCCCGCAAGAGGCACAGGAGGGGCTGGAGGGTTGGCACCAGGTGGAACAAAGGAGACATAAGAGTACTGGGCTGGTACCCTGTGGGGGAGGAGGGGGGTTGCCACCACTGGAAACCAAAACACTGACTACTTAAGAAATCCGACCTGTCACTGTTGGAATGGGCAGAGATACGTAAGACATGTACTTTGATAACTCTGGTGACTGATTATTTGCTAGAGGCCCCAAAGATTAACAGCCGCTCGGCACCGGAAATGGAGCAACAAGATGCTGACCCAAGACCGTGGTCACCTCCCACCCACTCCTCCCCCCTACACCCCAGAAGAGACAGGGGAAGATCGTCGTTTGACTTATTCTTTTTTTTAGTTTAACTTAAGTTTTGAGTTATGTTTGTGAGTTAACAAACACCTCAAGCATTGGGGTGGTGGGTTGTTGTAAGCCCACAGCATGAGGTAGGATCGTGGGAGGTAGGTTATTGTTGGGAGGGGAGGGAGAGGGGAAGTGGCAGACGGAAGCAGGCTAATGGGTCAAGGGGTGAGACACACAGTGTTGGAATGAACAGACCTCCTAGCAGCGGGTGGCACACTCATCAATTTGCCAGACCGACAGGCTACGTGAGATAGAGCTCAAAATGTCCAGGGATTAGGCAACAAGGTTAAAAGGTGACCAGTGATGAAATTTCTGGCACTACAGGACCCAGATATAATAATACTATAGGAAACACACTGGATGGGAAACAAGTGTGGTTTTATGGGGCGGGTCAATATAAAGTGCTGCCAAACTCTAGCTCTACTTCATGCTCTTGTGGGGTGGGGATCCTGACTCATAGGTCACTCCCGCTTACAGTTACACAAGTGTGGGTGGACCAAGCGGGCTGTTATGAAGCGCCGGTGGTGAGCTGGAATGGTGAAATGATAATGGTGGCCTCTCTGTATTTTCCACCTGGACTCCAGACAATAATACTTTAGAAAAAATTGAAATAGATTTCACAGGCACCTGGAGCATCCTGATTCTGTGGGGGAAACCTCAATCTTACTATGCAGGCAGAAATTTACAGATTCTCACCCATTGCCTGCATAAGGAATGAAGAAAAAGCGACTTCACAAACGCGCTAGGTCTGACGGACCTCTAGAGGTGGGCACACCCATATAAAAAGCACTACTCCCACATCACAGAGGAAATGCATTCAGGCTCTCGACTAGATTACATTCTGGTGCCTGTGAAGCAGGGGGCACGGTATAAGGATACGGGTTTTCTGTCAAGAGTTATTTCTGGCTATGTCGCACTGTGCACAAAATTGACAAATAAGAGATTCAAACGGGGAACATCCTTTACAACGCAACTTATACAACGCACTACCATTACGACGCAACTTTTACAACGCAACTTATTACAACGCATTGCGCTGGGGGGCGCTCTAGGATAGGGAATAGTTTAATTACTATCCAACACCTTCCCTACTATCCACGGGGACTGGAGTTGGAATAGTAAATTAAACTATTCACTATCTAGCGCCCCCAACGCAAGTCGCTGTAACGACTTGCGTTGTAAAACCTGCGTCGTAATGGCATGCGTTGCAAAAGCATGCGTTGAAACGTCATACATCCGATTCAAACAGAGGGATGACTGGAGACTTCACCCCTAGATCTTACAAAACTGGGGAACTGGCAACCTCTAATGAATGATACTTTACAGAAAACAAAAGAACGGTAGACTCCGATGTAGTGCTTTGGGAGGCCTACAAAACAGTGATTAGGGGACACTTGAATGCCATAACAGTGGGGAAACAGAGGGACAGGACCAAAAAGCTCCTTGAAATAGAACAACACATTTGTAGATGGGAGACAGACCTTGGGTGCAATCCCAACCCTGAACTCCTCCATACCCTGACTCACGCCCACAACGAAAACAGCCCAATTGCGGGCACTGAGATGAAAGCACTCCATTGACCTAGCAGTACAAATGGTATGAGGTGGTAAACAAGGCGGGCAAACTTTTGGCAAGAAGTGCATGAAGGACAGAGAGACAGAGATGGGTCTCAGAAGTGGTGATGACAGTGAATGTCACTGCAGATACAGTGGAGACAACTGCAAATACCTTTTAAACATATTTCACTAGGTATATTGACCAGGCGGGAGGGGAGACAGTAGGTACTAGCAAAGTTTGTAGAAGATATCCCAAACCCATGTCTCGCTGTCTACGAGGAAGTGAGGCTGGAGAAGAACATAACACCACCAGACGTCGCAGGTGCTATTACGTAAATCAAAAGTAGGGAAACCTAAGCCCCTAACCGGTTACCTCTGAGTTCCTCAAATGGTTCAGTGGGAAGAAATGTGATCCACTACTGCGGCTGTTCCAAGAGGGTCAGAGGGAGGGATGTTTTTGAGGGGCCTCCATATGGCGAACATGGTGCTAATCCATAAGAAAGGCAATGATCCCAATTAGTGTGCCTTATATAGATCCATCTCTTTGATCAATATGGAGGCCAAGATTCTGGCCAAAGTCTTGACGAACTGCATGCATGAAGTTCTAAACAAAATAATAGCACCCGATTAATTGGGCTTCATGCCACACAAAGCACTGCGACTAAACCTGCAATGACTGTATGGAGTCCTGGCCCATGTAGGTACGATGCGTGAACAGGCAGTGATATTTTCCCTCAATGCTGAGAAGGCGTTCCACTCTCTTGAGTGGCCATAAACGAAGGCATTTGGGCAAACATTTATGGCCCTGGTTAATTTTCTGTATGCTAAACCATTGGAAAGAATCAGCGTGAATGGGACACTGTCGAAAACATTTCCATTGGCCAGCGGCACGAGACAGGGATATCCCTTTCCCACTTGCTCTTTGCCCTGGCCATTGAGCCACTGGCCAACTGGGCACGATGCAATGCTCAAATAAAGGGACTCAGATGGGATCCAGATTGGGAGGCTGTAATATTACTCTTTGTGGATGACATACATCGCTTTCTGGCAGACCTGGACAAACTGATTCCCAGGGTGCTGGCGATTCCTACAGCCTTCGGCTTCCACTCAGGTTTTAGGATCAACTGGCAAAAATCGATAGTGTATCCTCCTACAGATTACAGCCCAGGGGAAGCTGAAAATGCCTGAAGAAGTGGATGACAGGGGGTTAAAATATCTAGGTGTTTATGTCATAGCCAATGAGAAAGACTTCATGGGAAATAACCTGACATGGGTCTTGGACAAATGCAGAGCGGATACAGATCACTGGAGGACACTGCCAATTTCTTTATTGGATAGAGCAGTACTGTACAAAATGTTCTTCCTCCCTAAACTTATCTATATACTACAGAACTCTCTTTAAGGGGTCCCTGATAGCTACTTCACCAGGGTGGATGCGATAACACATTGCTATAGGACAATGGATAGCACTGAAAATCCTCACCATGAGGCCCTATGAAGTAGGAATTGCATTGCCTGATATAAAACTATTACTGGGTATCCCAAGATGGTGGTGAATGACTGGGCCTTCTCGCCCCAGCAGGAGCATTCCCTGAAGGCGGATAGGATATGGAACAAATGGTATACTTGAGGGCGCTCTATAGCAGACCAGTGAGGGGCAGAGGGCTAGTCCTAAGACCTTGTTGGTCGCAATATGGAGGGCAGCCATTAAAGCAAAGGGGTAGAACGATAAGATCACATTAGAAACCCCACTTTGGGACACTTATCTACTAACAAGGCTAGGGACACTCAAAGGTTTCTGCCAATGGGACCTCATCAGTATCACAAAGCTGGGAAACGTGTGATGCCGAGATGGCCTGATATCTTTACCCGGATTGCAAACACAATATGATTTAAGAAAGTCTGAACACCACAAATAGCTCCAACTAAAATATGCACTGGGTACATGTGGTCAGACATTATGAGAAGTAGAAGAGAATGCCCCCTTGAGATTAGAATACTAGTGGCACTGCTGTGCATCACGCCAAATCCCTGATCTACAGAACGCACCTCAATAACTGCAGGCACCCCATGGAGTGCCTTAAAGGTCAGTGGGAACAGGATTTGGGGGTACTGAAAGATCCTGACGGGGGGAGACTTGTAAATACCCCAGAGAGTTTTCGATCGGAGTTGGTTCCCGTCTGATACAACTCTAAATCCTCCACCTGGCATACTTCACTAGGACACACATACACAAAATGGGTAAAAGTGCAAACGACAAATGTCTTAGAGGCTGTAACACGACAGTCACTCTGCTCTACACTCTACTGCTGTGCTTGCACCTTCAAATCTTGTGGGGTGGTATACATAGCAAACTAAGAAAGATTATGGGTGAGAAAATCACACTTACGCCGCAAGTGGTGAACCTGGGCATATAGTAGGATCAAACAATCCATAAAAATACATTACTTTTCTGCAACACTGCCCTAATGATGTCAAAAGTAGACAAAGCCGGGGCGTGGAGTCATACACAACCCCCAACTCTGCAAGAATGAATGAGTAAAGTAGACTGGTGCATGCAAGCGTGGAAGCAGTATTCAAAGCTTAGGGCTGTCCTCAAAAAATCCTTAAAGTTTGGGCTATGTGGCGGGACACTTGAGGATACATGGTAGAGGGATTTGGGCACAAGCTTTGATATACTGTATGAAGATGAGGAGGCCAGAGGGAGAGGGAGAGGGAGAGTAGAGTTGGGTGGGGACCCAAACAATGTATCTTACATTACTTTTTAGTAAAAAGTGTTATTTGACAAAATCACCTGATGCGTTTCGCAGTGTCCGCTGCTTGCTCACACCATTACAAAGCGACGCTGGTTTACTCGTCGCCGAATTATTTGGATATATATACATATTTATATATTTTAGAGTTGTATATAGCGCGAACTAGACCAAAGACATTGGGTATCAGAGCGCTTTACATAGCACCTGTTTCGTTACAGAATGACACATATATATATATGTGTGTATATATATATATATATATATATATATGTATGTATGTGTGTGTGTGTATATATATGTGTGTGTGCATGTGTATCTATGTATATGACTGATGATATTATGTATATGACTGATGAAAAAGTGAAAGCTGTCTCATGGACAGACCTAACAATTATTTACTTGGTTACGTCTATCTCTATGCAAAAACCAATCTAAACAACTGTTCACAATACTAAAATGGATCAACACTATCCTAGAGAATAACTGGTCAGATAATACTTCACTAAAATGATGTACAACGTTACAATGTTTCTTTGGAGAGAAAAACAGGTGCTTATACCTCAATTCATTGGTTAATGTATTGAATAAGATGAAGGATATAGATGCCCGAAGTTAGCGCATAGGAAAATGCCAGCAATTATGTTTGCCAATGACGCTCTCTTGCTTTCCAAGTCACTGATGGTCATCCAGAGGATCCTTGATAGCTTTGGTGCTTTTTGTAGAAGCAGAGGGTTGGAGATCAACATACAGAAGACGAAATATATGGTCTTCACCTAGCTAGCTCGATTCATCCCAATCCACACATGAATGGCATCCCTCTGGAGAGGGTACCTTTTTTGAATATTTAGGTCTTAATTTAACTGAAAAAAATGGACTGGGGGGCACAAATAGATAAATCAAGTCTCAAGCACATAGATCTGGTCATGGAGATTTATAAAACACAAGTAAGGGGTGCTGTAATGTATGGGGCTGAACTCTGGGGGCACAGTCTTTCCAAAAACATTACTAAGTCTGTGAACAACTTTATTAGGTAGCTATTGGGCCTCCCCCTCAGTTCCCCACTCACCCCATTCTGCCTGGACCTGGGGTGAGACCGATTGTAGAGGAAATCGACAGTAGACCCTTAACATTTTGGCGTTGATTATGGGCGACCCCTGAACTGGCCAAATACAGGACTGAGCTAATGGAGGTATTGGGTCTCCCTGGCACAGGAACATTGGCGTGGTTTGTACATATTGAGGAAGGTCTCCGCAGTATGGGCAGAAAGAGTCTATGGAGTAACCCAGAGGTAGCCTGTCCCGTAACATCTAGGAAATAACTGGTCAGGATTTATAGGGGGGGCAAACTTGCCCAACTGCACGGGAGCTCATCCACCGGCTCTCTAACAGTTCATTTTCTTAAAAATCAAGGACAATTATAATTTGGAGGCATGTCTGGATGAAATACAACTGGCATAAAACAAGGAAATTATATGTGCAATGTAGGCATGGGTCCACTCCCCAGTGTGCATTTTCT
Organism: Lissotriton helveticus; assembly: GCF_964261635.1. Taxonomy (NCBI): domain Eukaryota; kingdom Metazoa; phylum Chordata; class Amphibia; order Caudata; family Salamandridae; genus Lissotriton; species Lissotriton helveticus. The sequence continues at coordinate 584,839,031 of NC_136072.1, forward strand.
AATAAATGGGACGGCAGCTCCGCCCTACGGTGTCCTGCATGCAGTAGTGAAGAGGAGGCAGAACTCCGTGTATTCTTTTTTTGTCCTGCATAAAAAAAAGCCTGGCAAAGATGGTTGATCCAACTATGCAGGAATTTTGGCTCTAGGCGTTGTAAAGAAACATTTAGACTTTTGAAATATAATACCCAAATGCCAATTGTATTCGCTGTGTCATGTTTTTTTTAACTTCTTTGTGGTGGGTGCGCAAGTCATTTTTAGAAATTAACTAACGGACGTAATGCCGATCGATTTTTTTTATCAGTAGTCTGTCTCATATCTATTTAATTGTGTTTTTATTGGGGTTTTAGTAGTTAATTTTTTTATTGCAGTTATATTCTATATTTCTTCTTAGATATCTAATGGGGCAGGCCTGAAGATGCATATTTATAATAATGTGCTTTTATACATTGTATGATTATTGCACACGCACTTTTATGGTCCTCGGACCAAAATAAAGTATATGAATAAATGAATGAAAAATAGATGCTGTCAATAAATTGTTATATTTTACAGAAATGTGTTTAAGCTTTACACTACTACAGCACAAGAGTTCAACAACCTAGGGCCACTTCCTGCTCAGAGAAAGTACAGAGACAGAGCAAACAAAAATGAATGACATATTTGCACATCCCAACCTGTGCGTTATTCCAGAAGCCTTTCCAAATTAAAGTGCACTACAAAGGTCCTGTCCTGTTAACTATTACATTTCTAGCTGCATCTTTTAGATCTGGCTTGATACCGGAGCCATTCTAGAAAGTAGCTCAAACCACTGCTGAAAACAAGCATTGGCAACGCCAATTGGCCTGGTGTTGACTAGAAGGCTTTTTGCATTATCAGTGTTTGTTTTTCATGTTTTTTTTAAACTTTATTTTTGAGGCACCTCCCATCTCTCACCAAAATTTTAAAAAAGCAACATTGGTTTAAAGCAAAAATATGTGTTTGCCTCGCAAAGCACACTCTTCCATAGCGGTCCCTAGTAGTGAAGGGAATTGCCTTGTTGTGATGCGTGTTATGCAGGGCCGGACTGGTGATTCTGGCAACCGGGCAATCCCCCGGTCGGCTGCATGGGGTGGGGGCCGGTTTTGTAACAGGGGGCCGGTTTTGTTGCTGGGGCCACAGGTCGTGGCTTTAATTAAATTTTAGCACCAGTGTGTTACCGAATTAGCAAGATAATTGAAGCGTGCAATCTGCTGCTTGGGGCTGGGGGGTATGACTCAGCGCCGGAGCGAGGTTTGTTTACAATCTAATGTTACATTCAGCACTGACGTCATGAGTCAGTCTTATTTTGCGCAATTACTTCTGCCCTAACGAGGGATAGTCACGTGACCTGCGGCGCGCGAGCAGTGCACAATTTAAAGTTTCAATTCAAACAGTGCAGGCAGCTGCTCCTGCTTGCGCCGTGCATTATGGGTTCCTTTTCTATCTTGGTAGAAACGGAAATGAAGCTGTTCACTCCTTATTTAACCCCATTGTGCCGTTAGCCTCCCCTTCCTGCCTCGTCAGTCTGGACAGCTCTGAAGTGCACCTAAGGCCGCTGCCCGGTTCCGCAGTCACAAGGCCTGGGACAGGACTTACAGGAGGCCTATTTAATATGCATCCAGGGCCGGCAGTCCATCAACAGGCAGCCTTCGCCCTCCTCGCTCGATGGTGGGGGCCAGTGCTGAGCCCAGCCGTTGCAAGGGGTTAGTTAATATGGTCAAGAGTCAAACATTAGAAACCGCAATACGGCCGAGGAGCCCCCCAAATGCCACCCAAGGAGGCGCACGGAGGGGCTGGGTGCAGTGCTGCACCGTGACAGAGTAGTGCAGACCAGGCCTCACAGTTATGGACAAAATCGGGCCCCGAGGAGGGGTCGAGACCGGGCAGAGGTAGTGTAAGAGAGCAAGGCTACTGATTAGACGCTCCACTGCCTGTCCCCCTAAACCATTCCTGGTAGCTACAGACACTTTGAGCTCTGCTTTCTAGTCAGGTAAGCAATAAATCTGACTGCTTTAAGATTTGCGAAGCTCTAACTTTGTGAAGTGTTTGGTTGTGTCTTAACTAAAAAATTTCTTTTTTATGACATTTTGTAGATTAATTAACTGGTGACTTTGGGTAAACATTAGCCTCGGGAGTGCTGCATGATGATTAAAAACTGTGTTACTGGGCCTGTGCAATAAATAGTCATGCAGTGGATGTTGGCATCATGTCGTCACTTTTCACAACCCCCACAAGGTCACATTCATTTTTTAAGCCTTTTATATCGTTTTCGGTCTCTTTACGTTTTTCAAAGTTCCAGATTCCATCTTTCTGCATTGTGTTTGTAAATGTCAGTGCAAATTCACCCATTCCTTTATGCCCCATTAATGTCTCTCTACGTTTTAGTTTGAGTGCCCAGTGCCTTTCTACCCTGTGTCTGCAATAAATTGTAATGGAAGTCTACCCATGTCTTTATGCCTCTGTGTCTATCTCTATAAATCCCAGTGTCTGTAAATACGCATTTGTGTCTGTGTCTGTGTCTCAGTTCACTCAAGCCATGTCTTTCTGCCTCTTTGTCTCCCTCAGTTGGAGTGTGCACAGTAGCGCTGCTAACAGGCCTTTCACTGCCTTCACAAGCTCCCATTCAATCTTCACTGATGTCCACCTCACACAGTGCAGTAAATGCTTGACAGACATTTCACCTCCTCCAACACAGGGATGCAACAAGAATCTAGTATAGTGTCTCATCGTGCAAATAGTTGTAATTTGTGATATTTATATATCTCCCTCATCTCCATTACTTCATTTTGCTCACAAAATGTGTCACTCATTCTCGTTCAAATGTCACTCTTAATCACATTCAAATTGTGAAAAAGTCACACATGGCAATCTGAAACCTTGGCAGCTATGCCGATTTGGAACCTGACTGTGACGAGGCTCTGACTGTCAGTGTTGACAGACAGTCAGACAGACTACTAGTACTCCGCGTCTCTCTCGCTCTGCTCAAACAAGCACAACTATCTGCATAAAATGCAGCTGCTGGTGCTGCACGCACCGTCGGTGTCCGTGAGGGACCCGATTTCAATTTCATTTAGGCTATTATTTACTAAAAACCCACCTGGCTGCCAGCCTGGCTGCACCATCCATGCCGTGCGCAGCGCGCAGCATTGTCTCTGCCACCGCGTTTGCGTGCCCCAGTACAGTTCACCCTTAGGGGAGGGTCTGGAGACAGTCGACCTGGTAATCATGCGTATTGGGGGTCGCGTGACTGCGGGTCGAGGAGGCAGGCATCTCAGAGGCCAGAGAGGACTGAGAAAGAGAGGCACGGGGCACCCCATAATTGAATTATTTCTAGCCTGCCCCTGTGTCTGCCGCCCACAGGTGAGTCTCCGGAATGTTCGATTGCATGCAGTCCAATCCTGATCATGGCACTGTCTGGGTGCGTCGCGACCGGGCTGGAATTAAAAGCAAAAGGTTCTGCAGCGGATTCGTGAGCAGGCCAGGGCGGAGCGAGCGAGGGGGTGGCTGGCCTGGCTCTAGGCTAAGAGGTCAGAGCGGCATGGCAGCGATGATGTACACTAGCATCTGGGTGACCCAGATGCTAGTGTACACATCGATTCATTGAAAATCAGTTGTGAAGTCCCATGCAGCTGTCCGAAATCCTTGCGACATATCCCCAATCCATGGGGTAAATCATTTGTGGCCTGAGGCCTCCCATTTATCTGGGAGCATGCATGTACTATCCCTCCGAGCGCACCCGCACCATTGAATGACAACAGCACTAAACTCCACCACTGCGTCTCAGAAGAACACAGCACTTGCAGGACTTCATTGCTTCCAGGCCTGCCTGATTGCGGCTAGTGATGGAGTTCAGTGCAGGGTGTGAATGATGTGCGTGCTAGCAGAAGCAGACTGATGTACATGCAATGTGATGAATCAGAGATCCACCAAGTCACACTGCATGTACATCACCAGTCTGCTTCTGTGAACTCTGGTGTTGCCTCGATGCCTTTTCCTTCTTCTGCTACGCCTTGAAACACCAACTCCCGGCCTTCAATCAGCACGGCGTCACATAGATGAGCCATCTTCCCCTCCCTCCGCCATTTGTGTGACCCGACCTGGACCCTTTTACAGTAGGAGAACAGGGCAGTAGGCCTCTCCAGTCTCACCAAGTAATGAAAACAGATGCCAGAGACGTGTTAAGCTTTATGCTAATTTCGTTTTGTAATAAATTATAAACAATAAACAGAAGCACCCAGCAGCTGACTAAGGTTTCGCACATCCACTTCGTCTGTTTCAAAATTATTAGGCGGTGCGGCTACTCTCACCATCCGCTGCCAAGGATGGATATCAGACCAATGGTTGTGTAAGAGCAGAGAGGCGCACACAGTGAAGTCAAAAGTATACGGAAGTCCAAAATGAATTGTAGATCTTCGGTTCTTATTTGTAAAAGTTTTCTTTATTTTCATGTACAGCGGCACAGCCAACGCGTTTCATTCCCATTCGTGCCTTGGGAATTTCATCAGGGCATGTTTTAGACAGTCTAGTCTGTGCGGTTACTCTCGATATCGTGTTTCTTCAAGAACAGTTTGAAGGGCAGTCACAGTGGGTCACAATGTGTACCTGCAGAATACTTAATGTTGACATCCAAGTGGAGTGAAGGTCCAAGTTTCCACGAAATATTAGATCGCTGTCACTATGATAGGTCAATAAAAGTAACAAATCCGGACCCCTCGGGGGAACTCCAGAGGGGAAAGGGAGTCTAAGTGCCCAACGAAGTCTCCGGCTTCAAAAGGGGTCCGCAGAAGCGTAGTAACGCCACGGTGCCTTCGGTATGGCCCCCGTTCTCCGCTGCTCCTCCTCCTGGAATTTTGGACGTCCAAAATTCCAGGAGGAGGAGCAGCGGAGAACGGGGGCCATACCGAAGGCACCGTGGCGTTACTACGCTTCTGCGGACCCCTTTTGAAGCCGGAGACTTCGTTGGGCACTTAGACTCCCTTTCCCCTCTGGAGTTCCCCCGAGGGGTCCGGATTTGTTACTTTTATTGACCTATCATAGTGACAGCGATCTAATATTTCGTGGAAACTTGGACCTTCACTCCACTTGGATGTCAACATTAAGTATTCTGCAGGTACACATTGTGACCCACTGTGACTGCCCTTCAAACTGTTCTTGAAGAAACACGATATCGAGAGTAACCGCACAGACTAGACTGTCTAAAACATGCCCTGATGAAATTCCCAAGGCACGAATGGGAATGAAACGCGTTGGCTGTGCCGCTGTACATGAAAATAAAGAAAACTTTTACAAATAAGAACCGAAGATCTACAATTCATTTTGGACTTCCGTATACTTTTGACTTCACTGTGTGCGCCTCTCTGCTCTTACACAACCATTGTAATAAATTATGTTTGAGACGCTCCCTCGCCTGTGTTGGTTTCCACACAAGACCCCACTTCGTCATTAGATCCCGGTGCGCGGGAAGCATTACTCGCAGCGGCATGAAGGAGCATAGGGATTAGGGAAGACATTCACATTTCGTTTTATTTTAAATTCGAAGTAGAACTGGTGTGGTCACAATCACAGACCCTGCATCAAGATGACTTAAAGCAGGGACAGGCAGGTTCAAAGCATCTGTTTTTAACAGCGTTCAGATATATGGAGGTAATCATAAATTCACCAATCGAGGTATGAAAAAGGACTCCCAAAGTTGTGCTGACTTAAGAGATAATGTGAAATTTTAATAGCTTCTGTTAAGATGGATGGCGCAGGAATTCACCCAGAGAGATCTCTTGTGTCATTTCCAGTTTGTTTTGCTTGTTATGTTAGCTGTACTTATATAGCGCATACCTACCCCGATATTGGGGCGTCCCTGCACTCGCGGGCCGATGACCAGGGAAAGTGATGCTAGCTAGATGGAAAGACAGCCAGGTATAATCTGTTACTGAAAAACTAGGGAACAGGGGCGCAGCAAGCATACATATCGTGCACTAGATGGATGAAAACATCCAGGTTTTGATGTGATTTCTAAATGCCCAGTGATCGTGTGTGCTGCGTGCCAGAAGAGGAATAGAGTTCAATAGGGCTGGGGCCAAGGACCTAAAACAGCACCCTCCCGCTCTACTCCTGAGTACTGTTGGAGTAGAAACCAGATGCAGGTTGCTGATCGCAATGCTCGCGTCGGAACATATCGTGTACAGTGCTCCTGCAGTATCTGGGGGGCCAAACCGTGTAAGATCTTATGGGTGGTACAAATTGCCTCTTTCATTTCTCTTTGTGGAATTATCTTTGGGAATGTAAATATCTCGATGAGAGATAGACAACTCCTTGGGAAAGTTCCTTACTGTAAAGGCTTTGTGGGCACTTTATTATTGGTTAACCGAAAAGAAAGGATTGCTTTATGTTTGTGATACTTGGCAAATTACGTCTGTCGACTCATTTACAGCTCGGTGCATTTTAAGGCTTGTGTTGTTACAATTGTGTAGATCATTTGTGTCGGTAAAGGGTCATCCAAGGAAGACAGGATTTTGCTAAATGCAGATAATATTTTAATAAGCATAGAAGACCCTGAACGATCTTTGCCCAGATATGCATATATGGGATATATGTTGGGACAAGTCTCAATTCTTAGTTAAATGGGAGAAAACGATGTATATGCTGATAGCAGGTGACCATATAGATGTAGAGGAAGTGTCTACCCTTCTAAGGGCAAATGATCATTTTAAATACCTTGTCAATGTGATAATCATTATAATAAAAAATGTTGATTTGGTGCGAGCAAGCATTGTGTCTGTCCTACCATGAAGTGGAGATGGCTACTACGCTTTTATTCGGCTTTGTACGGGTGGGAGACGGAACAGATCTGCCAGATTGTAAACCCATATTTTTTAATTGAATGCATTAATGCAATGAGTGCATAGGCCGTGTGATTATAATATATGATGGTGCACTGTTTATATTGTGAACCTGTGAGGGCTTTATGTTAGATATACTGTGATAAAGCTGTCGGGCCAAACTCTTACAATGTCCTTCGCAGACATCTTTGACCTCTCATCAAAGCTCATCCAGCCATCCATCCATCTATATATATATATCCATCCATTTAAATGGGATTACTCTCCCGTAGTCCCCTCTTGGTTCTTTTGAGATTCAAAAGGCTGCGCACGTGCGATCCACATGTAGAGCACCTGCCTGTCATAAAGTGTCCTATAAGTTGTCACACAAGTGAATTATCACATAAGTGCCCCTGAGGACAAACTATGCTTCATGTTCACGGTTGGGCTAAATGGTTGGGGGTAGGGTCTGTAACTATTTGCTGCTGATACAATGGCAGTGGGATATGCTAATTATTAACTGCCTCAAAGTAAATAGACATACATATCCGCTAATCTGTTTCACATAACACTCAGAATACTTTAAATGAACTTTAAAGAATATGCATCCGTAAACTCTCTCCTGTGTTAAACATTCAAAATGATACTGGGACTTCATGGGGACATGCTCTTCAAGGATGGTGAGCTGTAGCTCTAGTCTTCCACAGGCCTCCCTTGTGAAGTGTTTTTTAGATACATATTGTTCATACTGACTGCTGAGACATGGTTAGATAAGTCCTTGTTGGCCTCAGATTCATTCAAATTAAATGAAGGTTTGATCTGCTTTATTACATCAAAAAAGGCCTCTTTGTTGGCTCTTAGGGCTCAATGCACTTTACCACCACTAACCAGTGCTAAAGTGCTTGCACTCTTTCCTTTAAACATGGTAAGATTGGCTTACACCAAATTGGCACATTTAATTTACTTGTAAGTTCCTAGAAATGTGGTTCTACATGCACCCAGGGACTGTATATTAAATACTGCTAGTGGGCATGCAACACTTATTGTGCCGCCCACGTAAGTAGCCTATTTAAACATGTGTCAAGGCCAGGGCCTGTCATTGCAGTCTGCCTGTGCAGTTGTAAAACTACCATTTTGACTTGGCAAAAGCAACCTTTTGCTAGGCCTAAAAATTATTCCCTCTTACTACATATGTCACCACTAGCACAAGCCCTTTTCATAAGGCAGGGTGCAGTATGCAGAGTGCAGTGTATTTAAATGGTTTGGGATATACGTTTAAGTTTTATATGTCCCGGAATAGGCAAGGCTGAATTACTACCCTTGTTCTTTGTGTGATTCTTGAATTTTTCACAATCCCATGACTTCAGTGATGTACAGGCAACATTGATGGCAGCACCCACACTCTGAAAAGTGTTCCAGTGCCACTGGCCTGGGTGCCTTTCATGTGGGGGCTGGTCTCACTTTTACTTTGTTCTCTCTGATTCACTGCTTGTGTCTATTTTTGGTGCTCTCTGAAAGAATGTATATGGGCGGGTAACCTGGTGCACTTTAAGGTCATCATCTACTATTTACTGGGCTTTGAAAGTTGATACATTTATATATCTAATGAAAAATGTGCTGTAAAATTCACCATTTTGGTCTGTCGTTTTCCAAAATTTTCTGGGGGGGTACTAATAGTGGTCGGGCTCGCTCGCTCCGCTCGCTACGCGCCGGGTGGGGGCTGGTCTGCTAAAATTTGCCAGGGCTGCTTTCAGTTCCCAGTCCGGCCCTGGTGTTATGTGTAGGAGCAGAATGTCGCCCCTCACGGTGAAATCAGCCAATGGGTGAAGTGGGCTGACCCACTGCCCCCTGCTGTATGCTGTGATCAATGGGTAGAAGAATAATGTGACACAACAACAGACCAATGTGGGAAGACGGCTGGGTGAGAGCCAATGAAAAAAAGTATATTATCCACATAATTTTAGAAAAATAGAAAGGCCTTGACTCACACCAGACGAAAGAACACAGCTTTGAGCCTCTGTCCTATATGAATTTGAGGCCCGTTAAGATGCTTAAAAAGGCTCCCGATGTCTGTCCGGAAGCAATCATAAATGGAGCACAGGTTGATACTTAGTGACTGACGGTCCGGATTCTGCCCCTACAGGGCATCTGACACTGTTTCCCATGATTACAGACTGTTTATGCCACCACGGGCAGCGGCTTCCGGTGACGATAATAGCGTGGATTTGTGGACGGTGCTCGCTACACTTGACCGCAGACTCCTTGTTTCTCTCACTTTTGGGACAGTGGGAGCGTCAAAGATGGCTCTGAGCTATTACGGATCCTCTCTCAGAAACGGAACTTCGACATACGAACTTGTGTTTTTTTCCTCTTCTTGTGGCCTGCGCATAATTTGTAAAATAAAAATAAATGCAAGGGCAACCACTCTGCACTTCCTGTATCTTTTTCTCTTACCGGTTATTATTTTTCATCCTCTACTTCTGCCCTTGTCACTGTTTTTGGTCTTTTTGTTTTTTACTTCTCTCGGGCTTTCACTCTCTTTTCCTGCATCACAAACTGATGATGAGAATCAGTCGGGGTTTCCCAAAACCACTTGCATCAACTGTACACATTCACGCTAGGCTCTGCGCCTAAGATATTACACTCCATCTCAAAATCTGATCGAAATTCCAAAAAACAAAAAAGTCCCGATGGGGTGGACAGTCTTTTTTGATTGAAGACCTGGCTCTCGAACTATGGAATGATCTCTCGGCAGGCACCAGAGCTTGCTCCGTTCTGCATTCACTTTAGTCCGTGTCATTGGCACATCCGTTCTTCGGACTAGCCATTCCGTCTGAATTTTTGTCGCAGCGCTTGGAAGTCCTGGTGGGGTTTATAGCGCTATAGACGTGATTGCTCTGCTGGTGAACTCGCTGTCATCTCAAAATAAATCTCCTTTTTTATGTAAATAAGTTAGCAACTGTCATAGGCCTGGGGATTTCATCAGTACCCCCAGTCATTCTCACAACTACCACATTCACACCTTGACAGATTAATTTAAGCTCCAACTTTGGCGGAGAAGGCTATATTAAGAAAAACATAAATATAGGAGGATGTGCTTGAAAGACTCGAGATTGTCATGCGCGACTCGTATAGTATTGTAATACGTGTTTGTGTGTAGCACTTTATAAAGCACTCCTGCCGCTTCTAAGCGCTGTAATTGGCAGCCATTGCTGTCGCGCAGAATTCACATTCCTCGTGCCTGCAGAACACTGGGGACGTTAGCGAAACGCGGTAAGTCACTGTCTTGTCTTTCTTTTTGAGGGCGCTTTATCGATAACCTTGGACGAACTTCATTATTCCCGTCATCCGGGGTCCTCCTCGCGGCGCTCGTGCTATTATTAATTATTATAGGCAATAATGAGCCCCCCGAGGGAGGCGTCGAGCCACTACCGTCCGTGTGACACAAAACTGGCCTCGCAGCTCCCAGCCCAGTGCGAGCAGCCGCGGAGGGCATCCCGGGTCAGGGCAGACAACGAGGATGAGATAATGCGCGCTATTAATACCTCCAGCGGTGACAGGCGGGCGGGGCCGCGCACGCTGCAGCTGCACACGTGCGGGGCCGCCGGGCACGACACATCCACCCTGCGTCTCCGTGCGCCCATGTCAACCTTCCGCACTACACGCATTCTCCCACGGTGCTGCGTTCAGCCCGCACCGCCACAAAAAGGCCCCTCCCTGGCTCCAGCGCACCATTATCTCTGCACTAAGCAATGCACATGGCGAGAACGAAAAAGATATTCTGAGATTGATCAAATAAATCAGCATTAGGAATTGAGTGGCAGGAGTGACAACCTCCCTAAAGCAAACAAACAAAATGCACTTTACCCCTTCGCCACAGCTTGTTATAGACAGGCATAGCTCAAGCGCTGAAAGCCCTTCCCACCCTGAGGTCTTGGTGCCAATACACTTGTTGCGCAATTGATTGCTAGGCCCCTGGGTGCCCTGACCACCCAATTCAAAACATCATGTGCGCGTGACCAACTGCACACTCCCAATGGCCTTGTGGCTGGCTACACCGCCTGCCCAAGCACCCTGGCACTGGATCCTAATGAGCCATGTCTGTCTTTATTCCCTTATAAGCCTCTTCGCGTGAGCCCCCCCCCCCCCCCCCCCCCCCCCTGGCACCGGACAGACTTGAGCTCACTACAGGCCCCGGTTCGCCTCGGCCCCTCCCGGTAACGGCTTGGCTGGAGCTGCGGGCAGCGCGCCGCCCGCACATGGCACTATCGGCGCCTGCAGGAGCCACACGGCATCCTGCAGACCTGCCAGCAGCACACAATGTTCCTTCCTCTTGGCTCTGCCCGCCCCGGTGCCCGCCAAGGCCTGGGCGTGCCCGCGCAGCCTCCTCCCGGCCTACCAGAGGAGGGGCCTGGGATCCGTCACGGGCGCACAGGGCGAGTTCCAGGCCCAGACGGTGCCACGCAGTGTGTGTGTGATCAAAGGGGCACTACTGATGCCCACTCTCAGCCCAAGGATGGAGGGGAAGTAACAGGAACACTTTTCAGAATGACGTTCAGCCCCCTTATTCTACAAGCCCCTATAAATGGGGTCACGGCAGCTCACATTCTCCACAAAATGCAATGATGTGGTGTGCTCTGATGCCTTTTCAGTGTAGAGGCCACTGGAAATACGACACACATGTAGGACAGAGAACACTGCCAGAGCTTCCATTTAGTTCATGTTTGAAAGTGTCATTCACATGTACAAATTAGTTCACACAAGCAGAATATTGTAGGAGATCTGAAGTTTTTAAAATATGTTTTCAATTTTTGTGTATTTCGTAAACTTTACAAGCATTTTAGTATACTGTTATCGCTGGGGGAACAAGTCTTCTAGATAAATGTAATCGTGATATTGTGTTGCTCGACAAGACACTGGCTCCAGGTTCTGTATTGGGGGCGTGAATTAGCCTTGGAGCAGTAAGGGGGCAGCCAAAATCAACAGGGGTTAAGGGGGATTTACTGTTTTATATACTGAGTGCATCTGTCCAGCTGCCAAGACATCTTAGGCCACTATTGCGGGTATGATGGTACAGGGGGAGCCGGATTTACTGAGGCAGAAGCACTGATTCTGGCTTGTAATACCTTCCCAGTATCTTGTCATTTCCAGCTGTAATGGGGAACAACATGCAAGCTCTGAATTTATTGGGCCCATTCCCCAACAATTTTTCTGGTTTGGGTTAAAAGCAGGAGGAATTTGTGCCTGGAGACACAGAGGAAGACAGCGTATACACAGATGCGGCAGGCCGGACGGCGCTGCCAAACAGAGCACTTATTGCGCTGGGATTAATGTCTCTTGAATGCAAACATATGAATGTACTTGCCGCAATATACATGCTTGAACATCGTGGCGGACTTTTCAAATCACAGAGGGAAAGTACACAGCGGGTAGTGAAAGACTTGGAACCTTGATAGGCTTCCCGCTACGTATTTACAGCCTCATCTCAACATCCACATTTTGAAAGCCCTGAAGAAGACCTAGGGCCATATGTATCAAGGAACCAATTTGCGATTCTGTAATAGCGATTTTTAAGAAATCGCAATTTCAGAATTGCAAATTGGTATGTATCAAGAAAATTGCAATTTTTTAGCGATTTCTTGATATTTCTTAATTGCGAATTCGCAAATTGCGAATTCACAATTAAGGAATACTTTCCCATTCATTTCTATGGGCCAGGAGGCCCATAGGAAGGAATGGGAATTTTTTTCTCAATTTGTGATTCGCAATTTGCTAATCTCAAATTAAGAATAATTTCAAGGGTGCAGGGGTGTCCAAAGGACACCCTGTTGCACCCCTGAAATAAGTATGGGTGCACATGTGGTGCACATACATGCCCTAAGGGCATGTATGTTTGTCACATGGGACTTTGAAAAATGCAAAAATGGGCATTTTTCAACAAATTCGCAAATTACCACCAATTTGAAGTTGGTGGTAATTTGCGATTCCTTAGGGACAATTTGCAATTTTTTTTAGCTTCATACATTGCATTTAAGGAATCGCAAAATTTGCGATTTCTTAAATGCAATTGCAAAATAAGGAATCACAAATTTTGCGATTCCTTATTTTGCACCGGATTTTCCTTCATACATCCCATTTACCAAATTCGCATTCACAAAGGCCAAAATTCTGCGAATTTCGGCCTTTGCGAATGCGAATTCGTATGATAGATATGGCCCTAAGTATTTGGCGAAATGCGTTGTTTGAATCCGATTGTAACAATCCCAAGACTGAAAAAAAAGAAGAAATAAACAAGCATTGGCATAGCCAATAGGTCTCGCCTTTGGGACCTTATAAGTGAACTACTATTAACAACATTTGCAAAAAAAGGCATAGAGCAGTAGGAACCTACCTTTCTAGGTAAAGAAAAGACAATCCAAGCATAAGTAAATACAGACTGAAATGACACAACCTAATTCTTGATGGAAGCATAGCCTTGTAAATGTGTAATTGCAGGCAAGCACACCACCCCCTCCCCCATTAGCTATGCCACAACCTGGTCTAGCCTGAGACCCTTGCCCTCCAGCCCTACTCTATCTCCCAACCTGCTGCCTGAAAAACAATTTACTTAAGGAGAGCACACCTTTCGGTTCTCCTTTCAGGATGACTTGACCTTTGTCCCAGAAACCAGGACATAAGCTTAAAATTAAGGAAAGCGTCGGGACACCGCGACAGTCCTTGGAAAACCGGGAGTATCCGGGGCATCTGGTCACCCTATCCAAAATGCACCCATGTCCTGCTGAGTGGGAGTGGCTCGCTTGCTGCCCTTGTTCTGTGTTTTGGATTTGTCACGCAACCCCTGTGACTTCAATGACCTTACACTGATGGCAGCACACCCACTCTGAAAACTGTTCTAGCATCACTGCCTACAGCAAGCCAGGACGATTAGCTTTGCCAAGATTTGTTAGGAGTATCAGAAGAGTAACAATACTGAGAAGCTAGAACTGAAACGTTTTCAGTTCTGACAGTGAGTGTGGATTAAACATTACCAAGGTCTGTAGAAGGAGTAGTAGTCTCTGGGACGGTCATTCACTCCTGTTCCCCCCTCACTCCTCTGCAGCCGCTGACAATGCACGTTTTTCTCCATATGTCTGATTCTCCATCTGCAAGTTTAATCCTCTGTAGCTTGCACCCCGCAAGTGCTTCTCGTATCCGCTGTAAGCACTACGTTTTCTTCTACTTTCACCCTGTCCATATCTAAACAGCTTGCACTTCCTTCACATTTTAGCCAATATTGACAATTATGAGGCACTTGAGTGCATCCCTATGCTCACGCAGCAGAGAGGCCAAGGATCGGTTGTTGTGTAGGTAGGCTTTATGACGCGCTGAACCTTGCACCGCGCCAGCCTTAACTATAGGTCACTTTTCATGACCTCTTTTAAACACTCATTGGCAGTTGAACTTGCATAGAGGACCCGGTTCAGTCAGAACAATACCAGTCAAGCTGTGTTAAAGTGACAAACGCAACATCACAGTGTGCGCATGTTATGACACTGTCTCTGAAGAGTCTTCAATGAGCAAGGCTCGAGATGGAAACATCAAGCACAGCATTTTTACAGCTTCTCTAAACAAGATCGGTGCTGAAAAGGCAATATGCAAATAACGAAAGCAACAACAAAGCCATGCAAGAGATTTCATTTCAGGAAAAGGTCATCTACTAGCCCGCGAGTGGTGCGCGCGTGCTGTAAGGAATGTAAGGAATGCAGCTGCCACCCTGGTGCCCCTGCTCGCTCCCGCAAGCAAAACGCTGTGGCAGTGAACCTTTGCTGAAGAGGTGGGACCCGCGCGCCCGCCTTTAGCCCTTTGCAGGCTACGAAAACTAAACAACACAGGCAACAACCAACCTAATACAAGGGGGGTGTCAGACCCACACAGAGAAGTTTAAAGTGCTTACAAGAAGCCTTGCAATGCAGCGCATGCGCGCTGGCTCAGGCTCAACCTAAAAAAAGATCTCTTTAAGAACACTTACCCACAACTTTAGAATTGGTTTTATTAACCGACTTGATTATATATATCTTGTGTTAATCTATGTGTTACCTCTCATTCTGTGTTCAAGTTCCTCTTGGAGCTTCAAACTCAAAAAGAGTAGAGCCTCCTTGTGATTTCTACTTTTTACTTAGGCTCTAACCTCATATGCCAAGAATTAAAGACATAAAGAAAAATACAGGGGCAAGCAAATATCCATAGTACACAAGATGTGAGTGATATATATATATCATGTGATCAAGGGCTCTTGAAGCCCGAAACGCGTCGTTGCAGGCTGGAGAAGAAACGCAAATAAAATCTGTATCTTGCCTGACTTGCTGTGGTGGTTTGAGTTCCTTCCTCGCCGCACGCAGGAAGTGGTGGGAATTGTTTGGTGCATATATATATATATATATATATATATATATATGTATATCAAAACCATTGACGCGTCAATGGTTTTGTGAAGTGGAATTTTGGGGCCAGGATCCGGCCCTTACGCCGAGCACCCGCTGTGAGAGTGCACCCGAAACCAGGATCACTTTGTGGACATATATGTATATATATGTATATATATATATATATATATATACATATACATATATATACTTTTATATACATATACACACACACACACATATATACATATATATATATATATATATATATATATATATATATATATATGCAGGAAACAAAATTTCTTTATGTAAGAAATACGCCGCACACCACTCTTTGGATTACGCTGTTTATTTCATGTAGATCTCCCACCTACGCGTTTCGGACTGCAAGAGTCCCTGTTCACGGTATCAAAAAAAAAAATAAAAAAAAAAAAATACCGTGAACAGGGACTCTTGCAGTCCGAAACGCGTAGGTGGGAGATCTACATGAAATAAACAGCGTAATCCAAAGAGTGGTGTGCGGCGTATTTCTTACATAAAGAAATTTTGTTTCCTGCAAATTTTGCGAGTGTGTCCTAACTCTCGCCGCCGGCACCGGCTTTAAGAGCTCCCCCCACTTGGGACATTTGCTTGGTAATATATATATATATATATATATATATATATATATCGAAGCTCCAATGGTGGGAACCTTGGAGCTTTGATATATATATATATATATATATATATAAACGCACGTTTCTGTGTCCAATTTTGTGGGTTCCAGAAAAAAGAAGCCAGGCACACTGGTATCCGATTTCAGAGTTTAATAACACCAAACCCCCCTCACCCCTTACAGACGCGTTTCGCCTTAGCAGGCTTCGTCAGTGTAACACAGTGCATGGTTAATGTCGCCATTTTTAAAGCCATTTGCCCAAAAACATTTAATAAACATAAAAGAAGGACATATGTTCTACAAAATTGCAGTGGCCATCTTGTAACGTGCAAATAGCATTATTTTCACAGGCTAAAAAGTGGCGAGTGTTGTGAAAGTGCATAGTGCTGATTAAAAACATATGGGTTAACCATTCTATGTACAAAAATTCATTCTGTTTGGATACACAGCAACAATTACTTTTATCAAGTATTGGATTAATTGCACTGAGAAATTATTTTTTTCTTTTTCTTTTCTCCCGTTTTTTAAAGTGCAAGGTGGTCGTTATTCAGCCCTGAATGGGCAATTGAAGGAACAGTGCAAATTGTTCTAGTAAGGACTGGTAATGTTTTTCCTATGAAAAAATACAGACTAACAGGGCAAATTGGTGTTTTTATTTAATGTTCGTAGTACAGGACTTAAAGATGAACCCAAAGTTCTTCATTATTGTTCAGCCCCAAGGAGTCATGGTTTTTAGACTGATAATATACTTTGACTCCAGAACACGTAGGGATTTCTCCCTGTCCCCACCTCGTTCTAGTTTGGGTACCTGGTCCATGCAATAAAAACTAAGTTTTTCCCACTTGCTTTGATGGTGCTCAGCAAAGTGGCGGGCAACGGGATAAGATTTGTCTTTATTTGTAATTGCCCGCATGTGCTCAAGAATTCTGAGTTTTGCTGGTTTTATCGTGCTGCCGATATATCGCAGCTTGCAGGGACAGGTCAGGCAGTATACAGTATACTCTGAATTACAGTTGAGCAACTGTTTGATTTTGATGTTGGGTTTTCTTTCGCCTGTTCGGTTAGGATGTTCCAGCATTTTGCCACTGAATTTACAAGCCTTACATTTAAGACACGGAAAAAAGCCAACTATGTTTGACACTTTGATGGGTTGGGCCGATGACTTAAAATGGCTATGGACCAGATGGTCTGCCAGAGAGGGACACCTCCTGTATGTTATTAGAGGTCTCTTTGGCAGACTTCCTTTCAACGTTTTGTCTGCAGTTAGTACATGCCAGTGTTTTTGGAAGATGTTAACTACATCCGCTGATTTGGTACTGAATTCTGTTATCATTCGTACCTCGTCAGGTGCCTTATCTTTCAACTTGGGAATCAGGAGGTCCCTCCTGTTCTCCCCAGAGGCTTTGGCTTTAGCTTGTTTGAGGAGGTCGTTGTTATAACCTCTGTCCTCAAACCTCTCTTGTGCTTCCATTATAGCGAGTTTGTAGTCCTGATCCAAAGAACAATTCCTCTTTAGACGTAAAAACTCGCCATAAGGTACATTTCTAACAAGACTTTTGGGGTGGTACGAATTGGCGTGTAAAACTGCATTACCCGCCGTAGGTTTTCTATACAGGCGGGTTTGCAGGATGTTATTGTGTACAAACACTTCCAAATCCAAATAATTAATACTGATAGTACTAATAGTACTTGTAAACCTTAAATTAAGGGTGTTGGTATTCAAGATTGTAATGTACTCTTCTGCTGACTGACGGTCACCATGCCAAATTATGAACAGGTCATCTATGTACCTAGTCCACATAAGAATTTTTTCAGTCCATTTCTGATTGGAGTCCCTCCATGCCTCATGCTTCTCCCACCAGCCCACGAATAAATTCGCGTAGCTGGGGGAGAAACACGAACCCATGGAGGTACCTCTCTTCTGATTGTACATAGTCCCATCAAATAAAAAGTTGTTATTGAACAAACAGAATCTAATCATAGACAAAATCATGGAACTATGGTTCTTAAAATGTTCAGGTTTAAGATCTAAGAACCATTTGATGGCAACAAGACCCTGTTCGTGGTCAATACATGTATATAAGTTGACCACATCTAATGTGATCAACAACATTCCAGAGTCCCAGGTTATGCTATCCATGACACTCAGAAAGTCTTGGGTGTCTTTGAGATAGGATGAAAGATCTTTGACGAAGGGTGCGAGGTATGAGTCTATAAATCTGGAAGTGTTTTCAAGAAGGCTGCCAATAGAGGACACTATTGGGCGTCCTGGAGGTCTTTTAGCATGTTTGTGTACCTTTGGCAGGTGGTAAAATGTTGGTACAATTGGCGCTTCACATTTCAAGAATAAGTACTCATCCATTGTCAGCATACCTTCTTTCTGCCAGTTGTCTAACATAGTATGGAAAGACAAGATGCTTTTATTATACTCAGTTCTCTGTATGGGAGTGTAGCAATCTTTATCTTTCAATTGTCTATGTGCTTCTGTAAGGTAATGCTCCCGATCAAAAATTACCACGTTGCCTCCTTTGTCCGAAGGTTTAATTTCGATTGTTGTATCTTCTTTCAACGACCTAATGGCTTGCCATTCTTTTTTTGAAATGTTCGATGTTTTATGATTTATTTAGTTTTTTGTTCCAGACGAGATTTTGTCCAGATCTTCCAGAACTGCTTCATTGAAGAGATCAATGGCATCGTAATTTGTAATGGGCAACTTTTTTGACTTGTTTTTCATAGTGCTGGGGTCACGTTTTTGTGTGACGATGGCCTGTGATGGCATCTCGACATTGGGCATGTTGTCTATTAGTTCTTGAGTAGGTGTTAAAAGTAATTCTGCCAGTACTTCGCATGCTTGAGTCTCATTTTGGCTAGCGTTAGAAACATCAGAGTTCACTTTGGTAATATTGTTTTTCCCAGCTTGAAGGAAAATTTTCTTGAACTTGAGTTTTCTAATGTACTTGAATAAGTCGATTCGCACTTTCACAGGGTCAAAGTCACTAGCTGGACAAAAGCTTAGGCCTTTTTTTAGAATAGACACTTCCTCCTCTGTTAGTACTTTTTTAGAGAGGTTAATGATGTTGTTCTCTTGTTTGTCTATTGCCTTTTGCGGTTCAGTCCGCTCCTGTTGACTCTCGGGGAGCCCATTGCTTGTTGTGCCGCACCTCTTGCTCCTCTTGCCCCTCCGCGTCCTCCTCTTTGATTTTGTTGGGGTGCCGGAGGGTGATTCTTCTGTTGAGGGCGTAGACGAGTCTCCTTGATCACCTCGAACTCGTCGAAAAAAGGGACCTCAGTTGCCTTTGTTTTTTCTTTAGTGCCTTCCGTTTGCTCTCCTTCAGAGACTTCAGATTCCTCAGTGTCTTGTTCGACAGATGTTATATTTGTCTGGGCCATGCGTTTTCTTGTGGCCTCAAATTTTCTGGCGAATGTTAGAATTCTCCCTGTGAGGTAATCTTGCTCGTCTCTAAGGAATTTTGATTGTTTTCTCTTTCTAATCGTCAGTTCATAATCTTTGATTCTTCTGTTCATGGTATCTCTCAAGTCTTCTTTATCTTTGGAGTCTTTTTCTTTCGCTATTTGTTCTTCCAGGTCCGTTATCTCTTTCAGACTCTTATCTCTGTCGCTCCATGCATATTTTATCAGCATTCGCACCATTCCTTTTGCTGACTCTGCCGTGTATTCTGCCCAGTCTCTGAGTAGCTCCGGATCCGGGTTTTCATACGAGGGTACCGTATAGATGCGTAATCCTCTCGGTATCCTACCACACTCTATATATCTTTCTAATGAGGTGGCCTCCCACCAT
The DNA here is from genome assembly GCF_964261635.1 of Lissotriton helveticus. Lineage (NCBI taxonomy): Eukaryota > Metazoa > Chordata > Amphibia > Caudata > Salamandridae > Lissotriton > Lissotriton helveticus. Next base: position 584,858,720 of record NC_136072.1, read on the forward strand.
TTTCGTATTTCGCGTTCTTGCGCTTTTTCTAATTTGGTGAATAACACTTTCAGAGTACTTGCAGGGGCATTGCGAGTTGCAGATTTGGTAGGTTGCGTTGCTCTTATTGCAGAGCTCTTGAACATAAAATTAGCCGCCGACTCTCTTTCTCCAGTGATACCTTCTGAGTTGGCCATTACCGTATTGCACTGCTCTCTAGCTGTGTAGATTTAATTTAGTAACAAGGGTGGTGACGTAGTCACTGAGGTTAGGGGTTTGGTGTTTGGTGTTTAAGTTACGGGACCTTCGGGGATGAGGCTAAGCGTTTTTTAAGGATTTTAATTCGGCGTTTACTCACCGGGTCTGCTTCTGGTTCTCGGTAACCGTCAGTCGCCAAGTCGCAGCTGACGCGCTCTCCAATCACCTGTCGGCAGAACTGCTCGTTCCCGCTTCCGTGTGCGGTCGGATGTTTCAGCCGCCACACTTTGGTCCGAAACGCGTCGTTGCAGGCTGGAGAAGAAACGCAAATAAAATCTGTATCTTGCCTGACTTGCTGTGGTGGTTTGAGTTCCTTCCTCGCCGCACGCAGGAAGTGGTGGGAATTGTTTGGTGCATATATATATATATATATATATATATATATATATATATATATATATATATCAAAACCATTGACGCGTCAATAATTTTGTGAAGTGGAATTTTGGGGCCAGGATCCGGCCCTTACGCCGAGCACCCGCTGTGAGAGTGCACCCGAAACCAGGATCACTTTGTGGACATATATGTATATATATGTATATATATATATATATATATATACATATACATATACATATATATACTTTTATATACATACACACACACACACACACATATATACATATATATATATATATATATATATATATATATATATATATATATATATATATATATATATATATATATATATATATATAGGCACAATGGTTCTTTCGGTACAATTTAGCATACAATAGCATACTTAGGGGCAAACAGGTTTCATCCCATTGGAATGAATTCACAATAAAAAACACAGACATCATAAATAGAATAGCTCATTCATATATTATAGAAAACAAACAAAAGATCCATGTAAAATAATCATTTAGAATGGGTCCTGCCAAAGTGAATAAATGACAGCACTGTGCTCAAGTGATAAACATGTGCACGGAAATGTGAGTGAAAAACCACACTGTAATAAAATACAGTTTCTCTCACTACAACTGAAAACAATGTGACTAATTCCCCGCCATACCCCATCTTATACGTTTCAAACCACAAGGAGATATCACAGGGTCTTCAATACAACAAGTGAAATGTGTATTGAGTAGTAGGAAGGAGGTACCATAGACAATGATCTAGTGGACTAGGTGAGGCAAATAGTACCATTACACTGAGACCTATGGTAACTGAACTGTTTAGCAGAGTTAATGAGAAAATTAATAAGAGTGAAGCATTGGAGAAAAGTGCAGTGTGAACATTACTGATCAGTTGTATTGTCAAGAAACAAAAAAAGGCATAAAGACAAAACACTAACCTTTGATGTAAAACAGGAGAGAGAAAGAGATACCCATCTAATAGCTAAATTGCATAATCAGAAACCAGAAATCCTGAGATCAATCATCCTGGCTTCCCCACTTGACCAAAGTGTGTGATTGACCATCACAATATTTCATTTCACAGTGCCTCCCCTTTTTCATTATCCCTTATGAGTGCTCCTTAACACTTGTGAGTTCAGGATATGTGCTGTACAAAAACCTCTCTTGTGTTTGTTTTATTAGCCTATAACGTTGGTCCATGTGTAATAAGAATCTATGCTACATATGGGGTGTAAATTACAACTGATTTGCCTTCACTAATGGAATTGTTGGAAGGGCAATGAACAGCCTGAACATACCTAAAGAGCTGCATACACTTTCGCCAACCCACCAGACACCTACACCACGGTGGCTACCTCTGTACAAGGGTGGTGGGGTGGGGGGGGGCATGAAAAAAAAAACTCTTACCTTCTTTGTCAACGCCGCAAGTCTCTCCTCCGTCCTCGCTCTCTGCCACTGGGAGCACCCGCCCTCCTGGAATCTCCCAGCCAATCATGACGCTACAGGAGCAGCTTCGTGATTGGTCTGAGCGACCTGTTTGGCCGCTCAGGCAGTTCCTGGGAGGCTGGGGATGTTCTCCATTGGGCTGTGCAATACAGCCCAGTGGACAACATGCCAAGTACGCATGACTGTTTGGCCGGCCCCAGAGGGCAGGCCAAGCCATCATGCGCACTTAGGGAGGGAGCACAAACCACTCCTGCTGCCTCTGACGGTGGTGAGCCCAGCCCGCCCCGCCTGACCTGGCTGGTGTCTCTCAAAGAAAAATAAAATGATAATAACTTCTTGTTATTATCATTTTCTTTTGCACTGCTCCAAAAGCAGCCTTAGTGGAGGAGCCGCCACTGACCTACATTTGCCTTACTCAATCCTCGCAACCCTAAAAGCAAAACTGTAGGTTGCTCATCCTCCTACATCGCACTCAAGACATGCAATGACTTCCTTCAACACATAAGAGCCTCCTCCTCACTTCTTGAGTTCCGCAAGAAGCTGAAGTTCTGTCTCTATGTATAGGCAGCTCGGGGACCACACACCTACACACCTTCCCAAGCGCCTGGATACCCTCTTGGGTGATTAGTGCGCTATTCAAACCAATATAACATAACAGTGTGAGAGCATGATGACTTTCAATTCATGTTGCAAAACTATCACTTTATGATGAACGCTTCTCAATATAATGATATAATCTGATGTACTAAGGTGAAAGACTTCCAAATTTTGAAGAGGTACATGGTATTTAAAGAGACCATCATATTGTTACATATTATGTGTTGCATGATTTACATGCCAAAACATTATCATGGTTCCATTTCGTGCATAGGCTCTTACAGCCACGCCAGACTGTTGGCTTCTCTGCCTTGGCTCTCCCTGTTAGTTTGTTGATTGGGCTCTCCCTGTTAGTTTGTTGGCTTACCCTCCTTGACTCTTGCATCTCATAATTGAGCCCTCAAGCAAGCTAGGGACCTTTGGAAATTTTGAGTGTCCACTGCAGATTCTTTCAGTGAAATAGTCCAGCCAACAGGTTGGCACCTCTGAACATTTTTCACTAAATCACAGCACCAGGGAGTGGTACTGTGCAGAGGACAAGGCAAGCCTGTTTCCAGAAGTCTGAACTGGGGAGGAATAAAGCCTGAGGGGCATACAAAAAAATAGCATTCAGTTTAGGCACATTTACTGATTTGGGAATCAAGAAGCTCTATCCAATTTTGGAGAATGTCTAAGAAGAGAAATAAATGCCCCTTTGGTACAACTGATTTCAAGGCCTGCTGGTTTTGCTCTGTAGATTCTTCAGTTTAAAATATCACCACTGCCAGGTTGGGGGTCTTTGAACCTTTCACATTTTGTTGCAACACAGGGGAGAGGAAGAGGGCAGTGTTGGGCTCGCTTTTAAGGTAGTCTGTGTTTTTTCTTCTGTCAAGACCCAAAGGACAACAGAAACTGTGCACACACTGGCACTTTCAAACAGGTTCATCTGTAAGTGACAGACTGCCAGAAAGGCCAGTCCAGCAGGGGTACTGGGCAAGTGCTCAGGGCAACCTATATATATACAGCTCATTGGGTGCAGTCAAGCACAACAGTAACTATGGGAAGGTAGCCTAGGTCAAGGTCACCAGCCATACCATGTCCCAGTTGGTATTGTGGGCATGGGCACTTGGCATTTCATATAGCCACAAATTATGATCTCTTCCCAGTGCCTACTGTGGGTAGGACTAGCTCAAGCTATCTATGCAGCACTGGAAACTGCGGAAGAAATAGAGGGCACAGGCCACACACCATGCCCTGTGCCCAGTGCCTAATTTGAGCCAGTGGTTTCCGGTGTTAAGCACCGGCATTTAATTGCCAGCACAGGCTCTAATGGCAGTCCATATCATTGTGGCACTGTCTGTCTAGTTTTGAGATGAGCACAACACCAGTTTTTAATAAGTCAAGATATATGAATAATGTCTGTTGCTCACACCATTAATATGGCTTTAGAGGGAATAGCCTGAATTGTCACACTTTTAGGACTGCAATCGTCAGTGGTTGTGTTAATGCTGTCATTGGCAAAACTGATACAGGCAATGGGTCATGCAGGCTGCAGTAGCCTACCAAGACAGTTATTTTTCTTACAAACTAAGCACTGCCTGTGCCCAATGCCTGCTGGGTATAGGTGTGCCCTGTAGGTACTACGGGCAGATTACTCAGCAATGGTCATGTCTAAAGGCCACGAGCAGTGACCTAGACATGGATTTATGATGGTATAGGTAGCTATGAATAGCAAAATGTAGTATTGCTAGGTTTTGAATTGTAAAAATAACATTTCTCACACAGTTGTCAGGAAATGTTCCATGATTGGCACTTGTTATTGTGTCATAAACAGCTATGATTTAGAAATCTGTATGCCAATGAAACTATGTCATACCAATGAATTCTTTATTTTCCATATTTAGTGGAACTTACATCAGCTTCATGTCATCCAACTATAAGGCAACTAGATTATTTCCACTAGTATTGTGCTCAGTTTACACTGTTCTATTAAAAAAAAGTAATTCAAAGGTTATCTAGCAAGTAACATGTCACAGGAATCTGGTGATATTTACACAACCCGGTAGCTTCATGGTTTATTGTCATGACACCAGAACAACTCAATGGTATTATATATGGCATAAACTATGAACACCATGTCCATACCAAGAATGAAAGGTCACCACCCCTGTGGCCATTGCAATTCATGTATTCTCACTAAACACCAAGTAACAGTGGATCTAGGATTCAGAACGCCGTATATCCTACTCAATTTCTCAAATTGCAATAGCTCTGGTGTCATTTACATGATCACAGTGGAATAATATCCTAAAACACTAAGGGCCTGATTAGGACCCTGGTGGACACACTGCCAGCCCACTGCAGCAGAAGTTGGGAAAATGCAGCCTAACAGGCGGCGTCTCGAATGCAGCATTACGACTTCACTGCGGGGCTGGAGGTGTGTCGGCAGTGGAGTCATGGTGGTAGCATGCTGCAGCTCTAGGAAAGTTCCTACAGCCAATACCGGACATGCTGCAATGCCTCCGGGCTGTCGGCGCACTGCTTCCCTGCAGCATGGTCTGCATGAGAAACAGTGCACGCAAACGTGTAATTGGCATGGGAGCATACACAGCTGCCCCCTGTTAACATGACTGTAGGGCACACTCGCCCTGAAGACATGTTTGCACCCCAAAACTTGCCTTTCCGCTGACTTCTTCGTGGCAGTGTCTCTGCCAGAAAAAGGTCGGCCGAAAGGCAAGTCATGTTAACGATGGCGGTGCAATGCCGGCACTCTATCTATTAATTTCTGCTATCCCACCGATACCGGTGCGGGATCTCAGCACTTGGCGGAGGAGGTGGCCTGGAGGCGGTCTGACAGCTGTTTCACCGCCCACATGGTAATCCGGTGGTCATACCGCCAGGTATGCAGGCAGCCGGACCACCAACAAGCAACGGTAGTCCCAGAACCATTAAAGTCGAAATCAGCCCTTTGTCAAGATACTTGTAGGCTGTTAACTTTATTCATTATTATGCCACGCCCCACATAATCAGTGATTTTGTCTAGAGTGTACTGTTACAGAATTTAGCCCACCACATGATGTGTACAATTTTTCAACTGACAAACTAGACATGAGGGTATATATTACAATGAGTATCTACTCATTTCTCACAGTTGGTGACCAGGGACAGCTGAATAGTGACACACTTTTTGTAGGTATAGACTAGCAATATCTATATCTATCATATGTACCTTGAAATGAGTATTGTGTGCCTGTAAACAACATATCTTATTAGCCTAATATGCTTTGTGGGAAGTCTATGAAACAGACGCACTACTATTCAGTGTTTTTCACATATTGTTTTAGTATGTTGGTGTCTATGGGCCTGATTACTAATTTGGTGGAAAGGCAACCGCCGTCAAAACGGTGTCCGAAACCCCGATGCCTAGTCGGTGGTCAGCCAACCATAATACGATATTGGCAGTTTGCAGAATGAAAGACCACCGGAGCAAGGCCGCCACTGCAAGTCATTGGCAGACTGCTGCAACAGCAGTAGGGGAAAGCGGCTGTCAGAGGGCGGTACAGACAAGTTCACTGCTGTGGTAATGAAATGATGAATGGACAGGTAGATTCTTGAAGCTCTTTATTTCAAGTATTATGTACAGGAGGAAAACCCCACCAGGAACAGGATGTTCACTGCTCAGCCCTCTCTCATCAACTGTCATTCCACATCCACACCAGGCACACTAACATTCTATTCACTCTGTCATCCATCATTCAACATTCCATACAGACATCACATTCATACTGGCTGAGCAGGAAGCAAGGAGATAATATAAAGCACAACATATCTCCTTTTCTTCAACGAAAAATAAACATAATAATATAATACATAGTGAAAGATAAAATTTGCAATATATATGCATATTTAAATTAAGGCTAGAATGAAATAGACTAAGTATATATATGTAAACACAACCTAGGCAAATATAGCTAAACGCAACCTAAGCGAATATAGCTAAACGTATCCCTTTCCTTTGGGAACATCGAAATTGTAAAATGCAATATTACCAATGTATGTATAAATTAACTGTAAAGAAGGTACAGTTGAAGCTAAGTGAAAAGATTAGGTAAGTTAAATTAGTAGGAAGGGCGCGCGCACACTCCATACTGAATAAGTATAGAGACTAGTTCTGAACAACCTTACGAAGAATATTCTTAATCTTAAAGTACCAGTAATCATAAGAAGCACCAATTATGAAGCTAAATTTGCATCACTAAATTCGTACCATGTAAATAACAACAATTAATTAAATTATAAAGGTAATACAGACTCATTACTGTATATAGCATTACAAGTAATACAGACTTAGTGGAATTGCTGTACCAAGCATTGAAAGTAATACATACTTGAATCGCTGTATAAAGCATGAAACGTAATATAGGCTTATTTGAATTGCTGTATAAATTATTCAAACACTACTGTTTAACTTAAATATCTGTATAAATGTAGAACATTATAAATGTATTACTGTATAAATATGTAAATATGACTGTAGTCTCACTTACACAAATTTCTGCATGGATAATTAATATAAGTAGTATAATATTGTAAAAATTATCATAAGCAGTACAGTTTTTAAATAAGTGCAGTGTTTAAGACAGTAGAGTTTCCAGGAAACCTTGGGATAGTCAATGAAGGTAGAAGTACTCTTAAATATGTTTAGATTGGCTAAATCAAATCATACTACGTACTAAACACTCACTTACGAGATGTAGAAATTATAAATAAATGCGCAAAACGCTGTATACATAACTGCAAAAAGTAAGACTTGTAAATATGGTTGTGGTGTAACTCTAAAACTGCTAATTGTCAATATAATATAGATTCATCATAACTTGAATAAATAACTTCAAGCATATTACGAGTAATCTATAAACTTCATAAAACAACATTTACGTAGGAAGATCACTAAATATATCTGTAAATTTAAGCAAAGACATTTCTTAAAGCTGGCTGTGAACTTGTACATAAGTTAGCCAGATGATGGCAGTAATGCTCAAAATTGTACCACGAATTTGAAGAACGTATTGTACTATTGAAGAGGATGCTCGGATAGTTCCATGACGAATATGAAGACATCTGATGTCACCGTTTCCACTATTTAGGACAAGCTGCACAGTCGAACTAGGAAGCATCAGAATAGTGCAGCCATGGAAACGGGCAGGAAATAGAAACGCTCTACGTCATGTTACGTAAAGCGGAATGACGAAGGGTGACGAACATAGGACTTCGCTCCTCTACTGAGTCACAGAAAGATTCCAAAACGTCACCATATTTGAAAGTGGCAAAGAGGGGAAAGGATCAGAGCGAAGGGCTATTCAAACGGTATTCTCAGGTTAGCATCGAGTAGCAAATGGTATTGTTTAAATTTACTTGTTGACCTTAATTTTCCATGGCTTCATTTTAAATTTTTTATGAAGTCAGGAAATAACATTCACTCTCGCAAAACACGTAAACCAGCAAATAATTACAAATTACGCAAACCCGCCAAGCAAACACAAAATACATAACCATCACACATGCAAACCAGGACAATAACTACCACCTTCTCCTTTCGTCAAACACAAGGAGAAACCGCACAGAGGCAATAGGAAAATACCAACACCCTACCCCGCCAACATACGACAAAGAAAGCTCAAGAAACTAAATATTGACTGGCCAGGTCAGACTGAGGCAGAAAGGGTGCACCCTCACGGCGAGGCAGGGAATCTTCAATACAAAGCATGTCACTGGGACGACTTATATCTAGACCTAACAATCAATAAAGAATGCAAATCAACAACGTAATGAAAGGCGTAATAAATCCCCCCATGCACTATGTGTGTAATGAGTGACTTCGAATCACATGAAAGTCATCTCATGAACAAAAGGAAGTAATAAAAGTACTTAGTAAGCATGCAATGTACAACTATAAAATGATGTAACCTCTCATAAGGTGAAGTGAATTGTTGATAGACTGTGTAATGAGTGATTTAAGCAATTACTTAGTCTACTCAAGAACCATAGAAAGTAATGAGAGTACTGAATAAGCACCTCACGCACGACTTTAAATAGGAAGTAACCACACCAAAGTGAAGTGACATATCCATAGTCATCAATAAAACACACTTGTACACCAAACAGTCATCCATCTATCTCAAGAACAAAAGAAAGTAATGGGAGTACTAAGTACTCATCCCATGCACAACCATAAAATGATGCAACTACGCACAAGGGATAGTGACCTGTTGACATACTGTCCTTCCAAACAGTCATTCAAAGAAAAGCAAAATAGTAAAGCATTGAGGGACGTACTAAACCCCTCTCATGTACCATGTATGTATTGAGTGACGTAAAACACTTGAGTCAACTCATGAACAGAAGAAAGTAATTAGAGCACTTAGTAAACATCTTAAGTACGACCAAAAAACGATGTAATATATTTTAGTGACCTAAAACACCCTGGCAGACATCTCATGTATGTAAAGACAGTGGGTCAACTTAAAATACTGCTGTTATTATAGAAAATCTCGGGTTAAATAAATCCATGAATAACTCATATATGGTGTAATCCCATGCACAGCTGCCAGCACTCTCACGTCTCATAAGAAACTCTGAACAGACATGGGGAAAACATTAAAGGTAAAACAATTTCAAATAGATTAAGTAATGTCATTGTGGCATTTCCAAATTACAAGCTTTCGTTCTTATCCACTTTTAAGTAAGTATTGGAGCTCGATGTCTGTTCCCGAGTGATATATGCACAATGATGTCCAGGTGAACGCGGCGAACTGCAGCAAAACTAACTAAACAGTACCTTTATATCCAGTGTCCTGCAAGGAGAAGACTGCATTTCTATGTCTCTAAACGGAAGTCACCGCTGTCATCACTGGAGAAACACAGCACTGAAATACCTTTAGAGAACGAAAATATGAGTGGCAGAGTGCTGAGGTACACACGTAGTTAATAATGTGGTCTAGTATAAGTATGAATTTGAATGTAGGCAACCTTTATATTTCTTCTGCAAGATACGAGTAATTTGACTTTATGGACAAAAACATGAACAGCAGGCATTTCCTCATTCTCGGATTGTATTGAGGACGTGATTTTCCAAGATGGTGGCACGTCTTTTGACGTAAGGCCGGAAGGTTCTGGAAATGTTTGCGCAGCTTAAGACGTTCGTGCCTGTATGATGAGAAAGACTGCGTCATAAGAGGCAGAGGCGAAGGTAGGCTCTTCCGCGCTCCTCGCGCAATGTTTAAATAAAAAGTTGTCGGTTGAAATGTGCTGTTGAAATTAATGGTTTCTTGTAAAACAAACGTGTGAAGCACTGAGATATGAACCATTAACTGTGCCTCGTTACTGACACCTCACGCAAGCTTGATCACAAAGTGAGGCGAACGTCTCGAAGAATTGTGAAAGGCACGCAGCTTTCTTTACATTTTAACTAACAACAGCTTTCGAAACGGTTGAAAACAGACAGACTCCAAAAGCGAAGGATTAAAATTTTTTAAACTAGTTCCTCGAATGCACATATGTGAAAGGCATGTAGTTTTCTTTTCCATTTAACTGTTGATAGTTTTTAAACAGCTTGAAAACAAATAGTCTCAAAAGTCACGAAAACACAACTGTCAGATTTCCTGGAATATAGAGCTGACATCTACGGCGTATTTATCATTGCACAGAAAATGACTTTCAGCCTTTTTGAAAACGAAGGTCAGACGGATAATTCTAATCCATTTGGCAGGTGTGCATTTTCAAACGTGCTGTGGTCCAGGTGAGCCACGCATAACACGCTTGAGTAGGGCTGTCCGATCTGTAATGTTCAAGGCAGTAGAATATTTCAGATAGACTGACACTGCTTCAAAGCTCAAAGTTTCTCAAACACAAAGAATTTAAAGTTTGTACTTGTAATTGATATTAAGGCGATCTGGCACTTTAAGGGCGACCGGTTATGGGGTCACTGGTGGGGTTTAGTGTTGCCAGACACGCTTTAAATTGTAGAAAGTCTTTACCTTGTATTGTCTTTAAAGGTTGTGGGTTCCCAGTTCCGTTACATGTAGACTCTTATTTTGTAGTTTATTTCTTTCTGTTTCTGTCTGCATGCTGTAGGTTCTTTTCAGGTTCTCCAACGTCGCCAAATTGTGGTAATGAAATGATGAATGGACAGGTAGATTCTTGAAGCTCTTTATTTCAAGTATTATGTACAGGAGGAACACCCCACCAGGAACAGGATGTTCACTGCTCAGCCCTCTCTCATCAACTGTCATTCCACATCCACACCAGGCACACTAACATTCTATTCACTCTGTCATCCATCATTCAACATTCCATACAGACATCACATTCATACTGGCTGAGCAGGAAGCAAGGAGATAATATAAAGCACAACAACTGCCATCCGAATTATGAGTTGGCTTTCAGTCGACCCGACCATAGCAAGAAGATCACCTGCTTCGAGTCAGCGGAATCGAAGGAATTGGGGTGAATACTCACCCATTTCCTTCAGTCTCCCACATGGATCCATTCCTCCAGGTCCCTCCTTCATAGCAGCATCTTGACCATGAAGAAAACAACCCTGTTGGCGCTGAAATCCAGATAAGTCAGCTTTGCATTTTTTACCCATTGACTGGATTGGGCACATAAGTTCCAAACTCTAGCAACGGGAAGTACTGGTAGTAGGATTTTTTTTACATGTCATACATATGTGTACACTGCAGTCAAAATATACACACCTGCATGGACATATCAGAAAAAATATTCCTTGCCATCAGAAACACTGCAGCTGGGCCAGCGGTGACATCATAATATGGTGGGTGGGAGACCGCCGCAGCGGCGGTCTTGTTGGGACAACCGCTGCGGCGGTATGGTGGTAAGACCGGCAAACTCGTAATTTGGCCGTAAGTCAGAATTTGACTAACATAACAATTGTTTATTCAGTGTGAGAAATACAGTCAATGTCTTGGCTCAACTTTGTCTGTTCATTAGCCTATTTTTCAACATTGCACACTAGAACTACATTTCCCAGTTGCTTAATGGATGGCGCGGGTTGCATTGCATCACTGACGCGTAGCCAGGAGGTTTTTTTAAACAACATTTCGAGCAAGTGTCAGCCTCCATGCTGGTATCGGAACTATCAGTTGAAAGGACGACTTGTAAGCAAGATTGAATAACTATACCATCAGCCTAGTGCCCACTCACTTTACAAGCTTTAATTTTGACACACGTGTGTCTTTGCAACATTTATGGTAAGTGTGGGCTGAAAATCCGTTCCGCTCGCGGAATTTGCGAATTTTTGGCAATTTCGCGGTACACGAATCGCGCGAAATTGTAAAAAAAATCTCAATTCGCAAGCTGGCAGATTTTTTTGCTTGGTCTTGGTCGCGCTTCAAAAATACAATCTCGCGCGCGCGGGATTGACTTACCGTGATTCTGAGTTCACCAAGTTGTTTTTCCTCCTGGTTTGCGTGCGCTGCGCCATTTTGGATCTGGCTGCGTGATCGCGCGAGACTTTTCGACTGCGAGTACGTCATAGCGGCCCGCCATCTTGCACTGCGAGAGTTTGAGAACGCGACTATGTCATAAGGGCCCGCGATCACGCATTGTGGGAGTAAACAATTGCGAACACGTAGATGCGACGAGCAGGTGAGTTCCGGCGGGAGATTTGAACAGCTTGCTTTCCCGAACTTGTAAAAATTGCAATTCTGCACATGAAATCTACCGCAGACAGCATAAACCTTCTGAAAATGATGATTTGGATCAGAATAACTCCTCAGATTGACATTTGGCTCCACTTTTTTGTGCAAGGAGTCCATTTTTGGGGGGGTGGGAGGAAGGAAGTGCCCCAGTCTCCAACTTCCTGTTCCTGTCCAGCAGGCTCCTCCCAGTGCTTTGTCCATGTCCTGGTCACTTTTCATTTGGATCTGGAGCTGGAAGGATTTCTTTTTGTGGCTGCTGCTGGATATTTGTATTTGAGGACGTTACTTTGGATCACTTTTGGATTACTTTTGGATTAGAGGTTTTACAAGTAAGTTGGTGTTGTTTGTTTGGGGCATTGCAGTTGCTACAACTACAATTTTTAAACTTTTTCACAACTTAAAAAAATATATATTGTGTGTGTGCACAGTATCCAGTAGGCCCAGGGTTAGTCATGGGTGCATGATACAACTGTTTCTGTAAGTTTTGTTGAACTTAAATATCATTTATGTCTTGGACTTGAATAGCTCACTGTTATATGTGGATTTTTTTTAATTTTGGGGTGCGTGTAAAGCCACACTAGCCAGTAGGCCCAGGGGTAGTCAGTGGTGCATGGACCAAGTCTTTCTGTGGGGTGTCTTGAATTTAAACATCATTTAGGGCATGGATGGCATTGGATTGTGGTGATTTTTGTGTGTTTTTTGATTTTTTGGGGCGTTGTTGGGGCCTGGCCATGTGGGCGGAGGCCATTTTGAGACCAGGTCCAGGCAGGGCCTGGCCATGTGGGTGGGGGTCAAGGGGCCAATTTGAAGCCAGGCAGTGTGCTTTGTGCCATAGGCCAGCACCCAGTCTGCCTTGCTTTCATCTATTATGCCCAGGGGTACTCAGTGGTGCATGGACCAAGGCTTTCTGTGTGGTGTCTTGAATTTAAACATCATTTAGGGCATGGATGGCATTGGATTGGGGTGATTTTTGTGTGTTTTTCGATTTATTGGGTGTTGGGGCCTGTTCTAGGGCCTGGCCATGTGGGTGGGTGCCATTTTGAGGCCTAGTCCAGGGTCTGGCCATGTGGGTGGGGGCCAGATTGAGGCCTGGTCCATGCGGGGTCTGGCCATGTGGGTGGGGGTCTAGGCGCCATTTTGAAGCCAGGCAGTGTGCTTTGTGCCATAGGCCTGCACCCAGTCTGCCTTGCTTTCATCGATTATGCCCAGGGGTACTCAGTGGTGCATGGGCCAAGGCTTTCTGTGGGGTGTCTTGCATTTAAACAACATTTAGGGCATGGATGGCATTGGATTGTGGTGATTTTTGTGTGTTTTTAGATTTTTTGGGGTGTTGTTGGGCCCTGGCCATGTGGGTGGGGACCATTTTGAGGCCTGGTCCAGGCAGGGCCTGGCCATGTGGGTGGGGGTCAAGGGGCCATTTTGAAGCCAGGCAGTGTGCTTTGTGCCATAGGTCTGCACCCAGTCTACCTCCTTTCATCCATTATGCCCAGAGGTACTCAGTGGTGCATGTAACAACTCTCTCTGTGTGGTCTCTCTTCTATTAATGTAAACATCCATTTTTGATTAGAAATAATTGCAATTTTTATTTTTGGTCTTTCCGTTTTTGGGTGTGTTGTAATAATAATAAATGCCTAGTTGCAAATATTAATTGAAGCACGACATATGCAACATTTATTTAACTGATGTTCCTCTGGCTTCCTTTGCTTTTAGGTGCACAAAGAGAACCACAAATCATCCTCATCGTTCATCATCAGTGCCAGGAAGAAGTCCTGCTGCGGTGTGTGCAGCACAACGTCACATGACGTCACGTGTGGCCACAGACAACTCTGCAACTCGTGCAACTGCGGCCTGCTGTTCTGACATCTGAAGAATATGGGCCCAAAGAAAGGTGGCCGTAGCTCCTCTACCAAGAAAGTTGCTAGTGCCACTGCCAGTAAGAAGGAGCAGAAGAAGCAAGTGGCGCCACCTACCAAGGAGACTGGTGTGCCCACAGACACTTTTTTTGGGGAAAAAAACTACGCCTGCAGCAGCGGCGTCCGCCGGGGACCAAGCTGGGAGTGCCACAGAGGCAGCCACTTTAATTGCTCAATCACCATCGACCAGTGATGTTGGCATTGACTCATCGCAAGAAAGTAGCATCCAATCAAAGCAGGGTGTAACTCATCTGACGAGTGTTCAACCACAGCCGCAACGACAACCACAGGTGCAACAAGGAGAGGCGCAAGGAGAGGCACAAGGAGTAGCGCAAGGAGTGGCGCAAGGAGTGGCGCAAGTAGAGGCACAAGGAGTGGCGCAAAGAGTGGCGCAAGTAGAGGCGCAAGTAGAGGCGCATGTAGAGGCGCTTGGAGAGGCGCAAGTAGAGGCACATGGAGAGGCGCATGGAGAGGCACAATCGCCCACAATGTTTGTTCCTCCAGAAGTAGGGGCACATCAGGAAATCGAGATTCAAGCAGAGGTATCATCCGAGCAAGCCACTCCTCCTGATGATCCATTGTCTTCCAGATCCCCAGCAAGAAAAAGGTCAAGGAGGGCTAGTACAAGTTCTTCTTCAAGCCCCCTTCCTTCTGATGATCTAGATCTTGATTGGAACCCACCAATGCAGTCTGAGAGGGAGGCACGCCATGAGCCGACAAAGGTAGCTAAGCCTAAAAGGAAGGTTCCCGCAAGGCTTTCACTTATGGGTGATGACGACAAACAAGAAGTAGAAGTGGTGTATTCTGCTGCTGATGAACAGTCTGACAATGACGACCCAGTCATCACAGTCGTCACTCCAGCCCCAGCGGGCATGCAGCAGACAGACATTTTTACCCTATCCCGAATTGCTGCTGAGCGGGATGTGGGCGGCGTGGCACTGGTACCACCACCAACACAGGTAACTACTACACCAACATGGCCTAGAGCTGCCATATTTTCTCTTCAGAAGGGCTGGCAGGGACCTCCATCCAACTTGACCTCCGTTACCTCAAGTAGTGGTGCTGTAACTGTAAGTGCACAACAGAGTCAAATTCGGCCACGCCCATCCTCCACTTCATCTGGCATTGAAAGTAGCACCTCCACCACAAGAAATCTCAAAGTTTGGGACTTCTTAAGTATTAGCAAAAAGGCGGAAAATCTAGTTATTTGTTCGATTTGTAAAACTAGTTATTCGGAGTAAGCTTGGTACCAACTATGGTACCGGAGGCCAGAGAGGTCATCTCCAAAAGCACCACACTATCCAGTGGGAGGTGCACCTAAGTAAGATCCGGGAAGCCAAAAGTATAACAAATCCAAATGTACCCATTGATATTGCATCTGATGATGACGAGGGGCTGATTGTGCAGGGGGGAGGTGAAGAAGCGACAGACATTTTTTCTGGTACACACAGTACCCCTGGCAGCAGCACTGGAGTGGTAGCACCCACACCCTCTACCCCCAGCAACATCTATGAGGCACACTAAGAGTCTGGGAGAGACACCAATGCGAAAAAGTACATCAATGAGTCCAACTGGGTTGAAGAGGTCTGGATCCTCCTCATCACATATGAAAATGGTCCAGACCACCATTAAGAGCATGTTTTGGTCGGAGGCGCCATTTGAACGCATCCACCCAACGGCACCTCTTTATAATGCAATGCTGGCTAAAATGTTAGCACTGGACCTTCTCCCTTTTTCTTTCATGGAAGGGATGGGTTTTCGAGAATTTGTGGCAACAGTCTGCCCTAAATGGAAGGTTCCTTGCCGGTCCTATTTTGCCAGAGTTGCGGTTCCAGCACTACATCGAGATGTGCTGGAGGTGATTGGGGCAGCTTTGCAGAAGAGTGTTGTTCACACTATCCACCTGACAACAGACATGTGGACCTGTTGCCAAGCCCTTGATTACATGTGCATCACTGCACACTGGGTCTCTTTTGCAGGGGTTAGAGACAAGATATCTGCAGGTGTTGACACTGCCACAATTTTTCAAGCTATTCGGAAACATGCAACAGTAGCCATGTTTGCCATGGAGAAATCTCTTACTGCTGTAAACATTTTGGAGGAGTTTAACAGTAAGATCTTTAAATGGCTGCATCCAAGAAAGCTCATGATTGGTTATGTTTCCAAGGATAATGGCAGTAATATAGTTAGGGCCATGAATGATGGTGGCTATTTCAGAGTGCCGTGTTTGGCACACAGTATTAACATTGTTCTTCAAGATTTCTTGAAAAGAGAAAACAAAGTCAGCAAGTTACTGACCACCTGCCGAAGAATCTGCACACATTTCAACCATTCTTTTAAGGCCCGGAAGCAGCTGAGGATCATTCAACGTGACTGTAGAGTTCCAGTCAGAGGACTCATCCAGGAGGTGGCAACACGTTGGAACTCAACCTTCTACATACTTGAGCGTCTGTTTGAGCAGTGTTTGGTAATCAATGAGTATGTCTTTGCACTGGGTTCTTCTATGAAAGACATGAGGCTAGAGGTGGAGGAATGGGACCTAGTTAAAAGCCTGACAGACATGCTTCATCCTTTTGAGGTCTTCACACGTGAAGTAAGCAGGGAGGATTGTACTTTGGGCAAAGCTATCCCATTGTTGTGCATGCTAGAGCACCAACTGAACTGTCTTCAATGTTCAAAGATGATACTTACAAGCAAGACACATATCAGTTCGTGGAGAGCTTATTAACCCGCCTACTTGACAATGCAAGGCTTAATGGAATACATTGTGATCAACATTACATTTGTGCCACTATTCTGGATCCACGGTACAAAAAGGCACTGGCCAGCAATAGATTCATTCCTTTTAAAGAAGCAGATGTTTCAAAGTTCAAACATTGGCTAGCTCTGTCAGCCACTCGGTTCGAAAAAGAGCGGCAGGAAATTGAAGGAACCGGCAGAAGTACTTCTGAATCAGCAGGCCATCCGGCGTCAAAGTCCACTTCTGTGGCCGAAGGCAGTCACTTTCCCTCAGAGCCGTTACCGACAGCAGCAACCGTATCATCATCATTCTCAACTGCACCAGGCCCAGTCATAATATTTTCGGAAGCGGATTGGATAACTCATCAAGGGTTTGCTCGTTCTAGTGCTGATGCAAAGGCCACAGATGGTACGCAAAGTGGAGCAGCCCTGGATGACCTTGAGTGGATGGTGCATGCCTATCTTGATGACCCAACAGAGGTCTACATTGATCACAACCCATTGATGTATTGGTATGGGAAAAGGGGTCAATGGCCACTGATCACCAAGCTGGCTCTAAATTATTTGTCTTGCCCACTTGCAAGCATGTCTTCTGAACGTGTTTTCAGTGCTGCTGGCGCCATTGTAACTTCAAAAAGGACTCGCCTCTCACCCAAAAATGTGGAGAGGTTAACAATGATCAAGATGATGCAGCACTTCATACCACCAGATTACAAAATACGTGAATCCACGCAGGAAGAAGAGAAGGACACCGACTTAGGTGACAGAAGTTCTTCTCTGTTAGCTGACCTACTCCCGTTGCAAGTCACAGAGTTTGAGGACGAGCTCTATTTCCCTGACACCTAGGTCTGAAATACTGACTTCCTTTTTTTTGTCCTTATTCACTTTTATTCCTGTGTGTCTTTCTTTGTTTTACAACTTTTACCACAAGAAAACTCTAATCACAACAAATCCATCACTAGCACTGTCTTCGTCTTATTTCCTTATTGAAGATGCCGCTGTCTGCATTCCTGAAGTTCACAATTTTACAACTCAGTCATGCTCCTCTATCCTCCTTCTCCAGACTCCCCCTATATTTTTCCCTCAAGGCAAACGGCTTGATTATGCAGAATCAAGTAACTGTCGCTTTGTAGATGAGTCCCCTCAAAAGAAGTGGGCCTGGAATTACTGACTATATGCTGATTGCTGATGCTGACTGTTACTTTGGAGATTGACACAAGAGGGTGCCCTGCGGGCCTTAACTATAAGAACAAGATGCGGACAAAAAGTGGAACAGGTAATGAATAATGAGATGGCATGCAGTGGACAACACTGGCTGTCTGGCTCTGTTGAAAGCAATTGCTGTTTGTTCGTTGTGCATGAAATGAATCATATGTGTTTTGTCATTATTTAATCTTTTACACACTAAATCTAACTCAAGTCTACTATGTTTTTACCTTGTTTAATCAAATTGTACTTCTACTGCAGGGGCCACTACGTTGCATTCTTTAATATGGAAATTGTCCTTGGACTCACTGTGTGTAGACTGTGACTGCATGAACAACATTGAGTTTGCCAATACCATGATAATGATGAGTCTTGATGATCAAAGTTACATAATATCTTTATTCTTTACAGTCACTCACTGGGATGGATGCTGGATCATCATCGTCGGTTTACGGAAGTACTATGGCCATTTCGTGAGAGGCAAACAGGTAAACAAGTCAACAACAACCACAGCAGAACTGCATGTCTGTCTAGACGTGGTATGGAGTGGTCGAGCCAGTGTAGTGTTGTTATGCCAGAGTCCAGACAGCAGTTCATGTAAAATTGCGGCTATGTGGTTTGCTGCATACAATTAGATATGCTTTGTCTATCAGTGTCAAAGAGGTATGCTGCATCAGGTTGGTTCACTCAGTGGTGCCTGCCTTGACCGTCTGCATGGCCCTAGCCTGCTGTGTGCTAATTACTATCCTTGAAAAGGAGACTCAGAGTACGCACTTTAGAAATGATGCTTGTTGTATGTAATACTGTTGCCTCTGAAACTGAAAGTGTTATTTTTGCACTACACACACACACCGTACCTTATATTTTTTCTCCGTGGTGTTTTAATATCACTTCCTGTTTTTCCTTCAACAATTACAGGCCGGCTTTTACCATGTTGTGATGGTAAAAACATTAACTCAGGCTTACCATTAGCAATCCGCAATTCAGCATCCGCCAGGCAGGCAGTGGACAGTGTGTCTGGTCACCAAGATTGATCAACGGAGCATCAGATGGAATGGAGGAGTAACGCGAATAAGAGGAATGGCTGGATGCATGCAACTTTCCAAATTGAACAGGACAACTACAACATACAGTTACAGTATCCTCTTCACTTCTCCTTATCTTTTAAATAATGTTATTGTTGTGAACTTCTATGAGAATGACTCTGTGCGTTTGCTCTCTGCTTCAAATTCATCCCTACAGCTATTTGATAAGTTTCTTTGCTATTTTTAAAACTAATTTAATGTACTAATAGGTGTTTATTCTCTCTGAGGGCAGATAGGCAAGTGAAATTGCGTAATTACTGCAGCCCTGTACTGTAAAAATGTTTAATTATAGTTAGTAAGTTGTAGTAAGTACTACTTTTCAGTAACCTAACCATCCATTTAGCAAACAACTTCATGCATGCAGTGCACTTCCTTTATGTCCCTTAAAAGATTTATGGATATCTTCGTATCCAAACATTTGTTTTTCTTCATTTGTTGTTTGTCCATGCTGTGTTTTTTCCCTCTC
Source organism: Lissotriton helveticus (assembly GCF_964261635.1). Classification (NCBI taxonomy): domain Eukaryota; kingdom Metazoa; phylum Chordata; class Amphibia; order Caudata; family Salamandridae; genus Lissotriton; species Lissotriton helveticus. The sequence goes on from NC_136072.1 coordinate 584,878,469, forward strand.
TCCACAAAACTTTCCCAAAAACCCCCATCCAATTTTCAAACCCTAACCCTCTTCCCCCGGGCTGTGTGTTTTTCATTGACGTGTGACTAAATGACAACAATAATCCCACACACTTGCTGGGGAGGATAAGGTCAAAGCAACAGAAAATCAATTTCAAGGCTGGTGAAGGAATCCGAGGATATATTCTTATTCTGCTTGACACACACCCATGAGTATTTGTAAATCAAATCAGAATTTCATGTGCGCCATCAAGTGGATTGATCATCAACAACATCCTCCTCCTGCTTACGCTGCTGTGTCCTTCACCTTCAGTACTATCTCTTGTAGTACCCATACTCCACGAAACTAGTAGTTATATTTTGAATACTTTAGCATTGCTTAGGCTACAATTTATGGCACTGTTCTTGTGTACTGTACTATCTATCGTACTGTTCTAATGCTCCGCTCAGGCCACTCAATGTTTAATTTCCTTTTTTTTCATATGCTGCTACTGCCAGTGTGTACCACTACTACTACCACCACAACAATGACATTTCATCCGTCCAGGATTCCATAGCCAACCTTAATCACCATTTGCCATGCAGCCAGCCCTGTGCCTAGACCTATTCTGAAACACGAATCACAGGTAAGATAAGCGTTGTGGGGGAGGAAGAATAATGGAGTAGGAGGAGAGGAGAGACTGACGGTAGTACTAGTAAAGTAGAAGGCCACTTGAATTCACTAACTCTGTCAGTGGCCCTTTGTACAAATTTGGGCGATTAGACAATTTGAATCAACCAGCCAGTTAAGTTTCAGGAAAACAAACGTACAGTTAACCCCACCCACCCTCCCCACAAACCAGTAAAAAAACGCGTATTCTATGTTTAAGTTGAAATAAATATTTATTTGAGCCCTAACAAAAATAAACTATCCCACAAGAAGACCCGACCAACCCCCCTCCCTAACCCCAACGAATGTCCATGAAATCAAAGTCCCCAAAGTGTAAATACCCCAACGCCCAATTCCCACCCCCCTAAAAGTCTTTAAAAAAGGGGCAAGGGACAGTCTCTCCTCTACTTCCGCTGGCGGTGTCCTGTGGCCAGGGGGTCACGCAGCTCTCTCCGGAGGTCCTTGAGCAGGGCTTTCTGCCTCGCCACCTCCTGCTCAAGGTTGGACACTCTGAGGGTCAAGCGGTGCACACGAGCCTTGCACCTACAGGTACTGTGGGGGGCAGCTGATTTTTTTGCTGCTGGGTGGCGGCGGGTGGCTGCCGGACTACAGCTTCGTACTGCTGAAGGCTTGCGCTGATCGTATGACCCAGGGGCAGCGGAGGAGGATGCAGCTGTCATGGATGTTGTCGAATGCGACTGCGTGTCCTCCTCCTCCTGGGCCACCAGCCGCCGATATTCGGCGACAATTGCCTCCAGCTTCCGTTGCCGGTCCTGTCTAGCCAACTCTTTCCTTGTTAGTTTGGAAGGAGCATCTATATGAAGAAAGAAAACCATACTGTAAACCAATGCCCTTTAAGATTAACACAAAATAATTCAGCAGAAAGTTGTGTCACAGTAGCACTAGCAACTTGCAAGCACAGTACATTAAATTTGTGGCATGTATCTATCTAACCTCCCACTTCGTCGGCCTCTGCTCTAACATTAGTGGGAGTTTCAGGAATTCTACTGGCACAATATGGACTCACTACATTAGACTCAGACAGTACACCAGTCTTCTTCTTCTCTCTTGTTTACCGAAATTGGTACATAAACTTGTGAAAGCCGGCATAATGCCAGCGCAGTCAACTTACACCCGAGAAAAACAGACGCAAGCCATGATGAAACAGACTTGCGTTACTGTTACCAGTCCAGTACATGCAGGTGGTGAAGCTCTTACTTTTCTATTATGGGTGGCACTGGCCATACTCTGTTACAAGGGCTACTGCTCAATTAATTTAACGTTCACCCTGGCCTGCCCCTGACTACTACAAAAGTAAAATGAAGAAGATAATATGATCATCTATCCCTTCACAGGATATTTGCTTACATATGGGATGACTTTAGGTGCTTTGTTTTTGATTGACTGAACACCGATAGGCCACATATCAATGCCAATGACAGAGTTGTAAAAAAATTATTAAGAGAGGTAGTGAGTGGTCCCCGACTCCCCGTAATCGCTGGATATATGCTGTGCTTGCAAGCTACTGTTACTAGTCATGGTAGTATTCTGAAAAACGTACAACTTCTTTCCTCTGCTTTGCTACTCTGGAACGGAGGTGCGGTGTTACATGCTCTTCAAAATAACACTCTTCATCCAGCGACCGTCTACTCTGTCTACATACATCTATGCTATCTATGAGGAAGATACCATCCCGGCATCCATCCATTCAAAGTAAATGCCAATCACTCTTCATAATGTCTCAACTGGACAAACCTTACTTTTTCTCACCGAAAAACAACCTTTTTATTTTATTTTGTAACCCGCCAGCCATGCATCCGTGCTTGACTTGCATTTGAATTTGAACCAAAGGATATATTGCGCACACATACAGTTTCTGTTTCACCCATCCAGGCAGTCCTCTTTTCTTTCTCCTTCCACCCATCCTTGCTTCAGCCTTCAACCGGCCATGCATCAGATTCCCAGCCACCTCGGGCAGCATTCAAAAACACGTATCATTCTTTGCCAGTCATTAATTTTAACTCGCTCGTCCTTCCTTACACCCTTCTTTCCCTTTTCGTTCATCCCATCCATCAAGTTCATCTCTGGTCTGACTTGGCTCCTCGATAAAACTTTCACAGCTGAGTTGAGATGAAATTTAGAGGAGGCCATTGGTTACTAGTCAACTCCCGCCGCTAAAGCTATTGCTAATGAGAAGTCAAGGGTGACTGTCTTCTACCTGGTTGACAAAAAACTTAGTTCTAAATTTGTAAGTCTTCTTAACAGTAAAGTGTACTTGTACTGTACAACATATACACCCCTGCAGAGAGCCCACTCTGCATCGCAATAAGTAAAGAATATAATAGCTTACCACTGCCCGCCACTACCGTGGCATCCCCCACAGCAGTTCCTGCTGGCTGTGGCACCGCATCCGCCCCTGGAGTACCCACCTCTGCGCTGGCCCCGGCACTGGTGAATGGCTGTGCCGATGGTGTTACACCTAGAAAATACATTTTATATTTTTAGATGCCATATACACCACTCCCTATTTTGTCTAGGAATAAAAAAATGTTACTAGTACTACATAAACAAATGTAATAACTTGTGACTCTCTAGTCTAAACTAAAAATGTCCCTTTCTTCACGGAAGGGTGTTTTTTATTTATGCTTAGCCATAACATGTGATGCTACACTTTTTGACACAACTGATGAATGCTTGCTTTTTAACACGCACCATTTTTCTCATAACAGACAGAAGCTTCCCTTCTACGAACAAGAGCAAATCATCATCATATATTAGGCGGAGTCATCAACGATTCATCCCCACCAAGACTTTAAGTTCCAACCAGGTGAGGGCTCTCCCACAATTAATGTGTGAAATCAGCCACTTTTCAGTCATTCACTGTTTGTTATTTGACTTTGTTTTTAATAAATGTTTTACAGAGTACACACAGAGCTAGTTGTTTTACTTTTAATAAAGCGTTAAAACTTACATAGACTCTGTGGTTTTTGGTCATGAGTGAAGTGAGCGAAAGGGTTTGCAATTTGCAAGCATGAGTCCGTGACTCTGAGAGGTCGGGACTCTGACTCTATAGTCTTATGTTCTGGGTTGTATAATCATTGGGGATCATCGCTGCATTCAGGAGCTAAATAATGACTCTCTGACACACTAGCTAGTCAGTAAGGAGATTGGGGGTTCAACTTCTGTTATGACTGAGGTATGTGGAAAGTCTAACTACGCCTATTATAATTTATAACCAATGCCCTATTTCTTGTCCAGAGTTCTGTATGTGCAGAATAGTCCCTGCAACAGTAATAGTATGTCCTCCTATCCAATCAAAAAGTAAACTAGTATCTTATTCTTGGTGGCCATTGACATTTTATTGTTGGGAATTGTCAAAGCATAAATATTTAGAAGACTTCAATAGACATTATGGACAACCCAGACGACTGCACTCAGTGCCTAGAGCAATTCTGAATAGGAGTTTTGTTTAACAGTTCACCTTTTGCCAACTGTGCAAGCTTAGCTAGCTACACAGACAGACTAATACTAATCTAGTAGTAGCACAGAGAATCATAGTAGAGGCAGGATAAGAATTTAGAAACAGTCTAAAAGAAGATCAAAGACGATTTAGGAAAAAATAGAATTATGAGGAACGTTTGGAATAAATAGGCGCTGTAAAAGATAGGGAAGTAGAATTAATAATATTAACAGGAAAACTTACTGGGGCCAGCAGAGGAGCCCTCGGCGGACCTATCTTGGCCTTCCTGTCGTTCCTGCTCCGCCGGCGCCGCTACCTCCTCCTCTGTCCTCTTGCCCCTGGGGGGAGCTGATGTACAACATGAAAGGAAGACACAAACATGGATGATTGTTGTCAACCAAATCAAACATTTCAAAAAAACAATAACAAATTATTTCGAGGAAATAGACAACAATTGCACTAAATTTATTGACCTATCTGATGTGGTCTACTAGGATATTAGTATTGCTGGATTGGCCGACCGTCTACTTGGAAAATTATGTAACTCACTAAACCAACTACAAAAAGGTTCTACTAGGACTGGCAGGCAGCATTCCGCAGCACGCGAAGTGACAGACACAGTCCGTCATGATTGCAGACCACTAAAAAGTTTCCTACTAAATAACCAGTCATAATATACTCAAACTATCAATCCACCACCACTATCTCTTCTTAGTGGCAGGAGTACAAAGGAAGGACTGGACTTGAGTCTCTAGTGTCTAGCATTACGCAGTTCTGTAAAGTACACTCATACATAATCACTCAGGCCAAATGAGCACAAAATTGAAAACAAGTAAGCATAGTAGCACCGCCAGTGAGCAGGCGAGCACCTGCAATCACAGAAGCTTTTGAAACATAATTTACCTGCAATGTAATCTCTAGTGTCTAGCATTACGCACTTCTGTAGAGTACACTCATACATAATCACCCAGGCCAAATGAACACAAAATTGAAAATAAGTAAGCATAGTAGCACCGCCAGTGAGCAGGCGAGCACCTGCAATCACAGAAGCTTTTGAAACATAATTTACCTGCAATGTAATCGGCAGCATTCTTGCTATTCGAAAAAAACAAATATTTGCAATATCATAATAACACAGAACAGGAGTAAACAAAGTAGTGATTAAATAGCTACTACTACTCACCATGCCCAGGGATCTCCACGCCAAGCAGGTCGAGCAGGTTGTATTCCCGGTCCAGGATGTCGGACCACCGGTGCGTCGCCTGGTTGTAGGTGCGCCGGACCCCAGACTCCCGATACATGGCCCGGCACACCTTCCCCCATAGCTGGCGACGCTCCCGGAGCCCGTACCCAGTACCGGGCCTGCCGCCTGCCGCGACGGTCTTGGGGAGGTGGCGCTGGACGAAGAAAACCAGTGCGGCCACCTCCACCACCGCTAAAGATCTCCCGGGCAGTTACTTCCTCCCCCCTTAAGCGCCCGTAAGGTAGCCGGCTACGGGGTGTGGGACCCTTCCCATTAGACTTGCAGTCTCCCTTTGCCATGGTCCTGGGTGAAAGAAGAAAAGAATAGGGAAAAAAAGTAAGTAAAAGAAAAAAGAGAGCTAAACAAAAAAAGTAGTTATTAAAGTAACAAAAAGTTGAAAAAACCACAAAATATAGATGTAGAAAAATAGAGGGATAGATAATGATTAAAAAAGATTAAAAAAAAGTTCAAACAAACAAAGGATTGCAAAGATTAAAACAGGATAGAAAAAGCATGCCCAGAACCATAGCAATGAATGAAAAACAAGATGGCCGCGCCCATTGCGACCACGTGGGTAAATTCGTGCAATATTTTCCCCGCGAGCACGCAAAAACGGACGCGATCACGTAATTGCGCCCCGCACGTAGGAAATGCCCAACGCGAGCATGCAACGAGCACCCGGAAACAGAAATACACAACGCGAACACTGAAAACAAGATGGCCACGCCCATGTACGACTGCATGGGTAACTTCGCGGTAGCTGCGCTGAAAAAACCCCCCGCGAACACGTAAAAATAAAAAATCCGCAAATTAGCACAGATTCGCAAATTTTGCGGACCGCTAGTATGTATTCGCACAAATTCGCGTATCGCGAATTCGCAAATTTCACCCATACTTAATTTATGGACTAGCTATCAAAGTAACATAGTTAATGACACAGGGCGTGTGTATCTATTTTAGGAATCAGAGTGGTTATAAAATGGGCATATGATAGTTGATTTTCTCATTATCATATTTTTATGGGTGTTTGGAAAAAATATCGAAAAAATAATAACGTGATACAAAAATATTGTGTCAAGAATATCGGGACATCGAACATTTTGTGGATGGAAATATAGAAAGTAAAAATATTGTTTTTAGTATTATAAAAAAATATCGATGTGGAAAATATTGTATGTAATATCGTTTGTAAGTGTTAATTAGTTTGTAATGTATTGTGCGTTTGATTAAATGAGTGTATTATTTTTTCTTTATGTTTTTGGTAAGATATTATTATACTTATGAAATTGTTGAAATATATATTTTTTGTCATAGTAATATGTATAATTAATTGTAGAATATTTTTTGTAGAGGTATATTGGGTTTTTAGAGGGTAAGGGTGGGGAGATTTCTTCTTAAAATTATGTTATAATTTTAAATTGTAAGGTAGAAATGTTTAAAGCTATGCAAATTGATAACTTAGAATTTTGAAATTTATGTTTATATTAGTATTTTTACTATATTGTAATTTGATGTTAATCAAGATATATATTAATGGTATTCATTTTTTTAAAATAAATAAATAAATATGATGAAATGTCAAAAACATATCATAACATTTAATTAAGGAGAATATTTAGAATTATTTTTATGTTAAAATTAAAAAATTTACCTAAAAAAGATTTCAATTCTATAATTTTCTCATTTTATAAATAAAAATTGAATTTGAACTGTAAGTTAATATTAAAAAAATTTAACTATGAAATTAATTTAATTTGTTTAGTTTATAAATGTTAATTTTGTGTTCTGAATCTACTTTTATTTGATTGTTTAAAATGTATGAATGGCAGTAAATATTTAGAACAATATATTATTTTTTAATAGTAATTACAATAGTTTTTTTTATAATTTAAAATATAAAAATGTATATAAAATTTGCAGTTTAGATTAGTGTGCTTTTAAATACAATTTTAGTTAATTTCCTATAAAAAATTTGTGAGAATATAGAGTACTGATGCAATCAATTAATCAGGGGTTTGTGGGGCATAGCTTTTCACCCAAAAGGATCTCAAGGCGCTGAGTGTGGGGGGGGGGGAGGGGTGCAGCTCCTGGGAGTTCACAGTGATTTGTCGAAGAGCCAGGTTTTGAGGTCCTTCAAGAACTTGGAGAGTGTTAGATTCTGTCGGAGGAGGAGAGGGCGGGTGTTCCATGCCTTGGCTATGAGGAGGAAGAAGGAGCGTCCTCCTGTTCTGGTCTTCTTGAAGCATGGTACAGTCATAAGAGTGAGTTGGACGGAGCGGAGGGATCTTTGGAGTGCATGGAACAAGAGGCGGTGGTACATATAGACGGGTCCGGAGTTGTGGAGGGCTTTGTGGTTGTGGGTGAGAAGCTTGAAGGTGATTCTCTTCTTGACAGGGTTCCAGTGTAGTATCCGTAGGTGTTGGCTGATGTGGCAGTGGCGCTGTAGGTTAAGGACTAGTCTGCCGGCGGTGTTCTGGATGCATATATAATATAATTATTTTGTAATTTGTTATGTAAAATGTTTTATTTTGAAGTGGCTATTGTAAATTCCAACTCTTTAGTGGCCAAACCCTTCCCACAATACAATTAGATTGGAGTGGGAATAGCAAATGTCAACCCTTTAGCGTCCAACACTTTCCCAAATTGGTTTAGGTTGGGATGAAATAGTAAACGTCACCCTTTTAGGGTCCAGCACCTATCCCCAGTATGGTTAGTTTGGAATGGAGCTAGTAAATGTTACCTCTTTAGTGTCCAAAACCTTCACCATATTGGTTTTGATTGGAGTGGGAATAGTAAATGTCACCTCTTTACAGTCCAACACCTTCACCAAATTGGTTTAGATAGGAGAGGGGATTGTACATGTTAACCCTTTCATGTCAAACACCTTCCCCAAACTTTATTTAATAAAGACGTCAGACATTTGTTCTATTTTTATTTGTTTCCAATTTGTAATTATTTTATACTTTTACATTTTCAATCCTGATACTTCAAGTAAAATAATTATTTCTGTAAAGTTAAGAAAATATTTTTTTTCATTATTTCTTTATAATAAAAACTCAGGTAAATTATATGTAAATATATCTGTTTGTTGTACATTTCCAACTCTTGTTTTTCATTGTAAATACTTTTGAAATATTTCTTAACTTTTTTTCATATACATTTTCAACAATAATTTAATGTATGTTTTATTTTTATATCTTAAATAATTTTTTATATTTCAAACTATTATTTACTTTATACTTTACAATGTTTTCATATTTACATTGATATATTTTACATGTTTAATAATTATTTAAATTTTTTTAACATTTCTGAACTTTCTTATATATTTATTTTCAAAATTATTACAATGTATGGTTAATTCATATATATTAAAGATATTAAATATTTGTATATATTTTACACTATTATTCAATTTATACTTGACCTTTTTTTCATATTTTTTATAACATTATTTGATGTGTTTTACATGTTTAATACTTTTTTACATTTTAAAAACTTGTATTCAACATCTTTACAATATTACCCATTCTTGTCTATGGGAAGATTTTTTTTGTTTTATTTAGCCGCCGTTTTTATTTTTTACTGCTACCTTCTATTTTGTAATATATTTGTGTTTTATTAGTCTATTTTCCCAGATGGAGGTTGTGGTAAGGTGCTGCGGTTCCTTGGCACATGCAAGTCCTTTTTTAAGTATTTTTAAGGGTTTTGAGTGTGGGGAGATTTAGGAGGGAGGTTTAAAAGTTAGTTATAGTGTTGTTTGTGGGTTTTTTGTATATATAGATGTAGTGCTGTTTCACTAGTTTATCATTTTACGTTTTTGTACACTGTTTCAGTACTGTATCATTATGCTATGTTAAATTGTGTGATGTTAGTTATATTTTGATAATTAACTGTTATGTATATGTATTTTTGGGAATGTAATGTGTTTTGCGGGTGGGTTTTTAAAAATATACTTTACTGGATTTTGTCTACAAACACATTCTATGGGCATTTGGAGTTTCAGTCTTTTTTTAAAGGAAAGCAGTGTTGGTTTATAAGAAACCAATTGTATTTACTTTGATTTCCTTTTTTGGGTTTGCTGCAGAGGTTCCTCTTTTAAAACACTTTTTTCAGGGTTTTTTATGAAACTTTGATGCTTTGAATTGCTTTGAGGGATTTCGATTGAATTCGATATATTTTTCGATTTTTAGGGGATTGTTGGATTCATTTATGATTTATCTCCATTTTGATGGATTACTAATTTTAATTACGTGGAGAAAGAGGAAGATCTGTAGCTACAGAACAGTATGTTTTATTTCTTTCATTTATTGTAGTGTGGGAAATGTGATATATTCTTTATGTCAAATTTATGTGATTGCTATGTGGAATTGTTTGGATTATGTGTTGTAATTATTTTATGTGATGGATTGAGTTTGCTTTTAACTAATTTGGTTGGAGATGGTTACATTTTGTATAATTTATGTATTTTGATTATGTCAGTCTTTTTTAATGTCTAGAGTTTGTTATCGTTTTTGAGGACTTTGGTAGGTTAACATTTATGTTTTTATTATTATGCTTTTGGCTATGATTTCTAAGTAATCTACTGATTTATTATTTATGAAAAGTTTGACTTTGAATTGTAGCATGTCATACATTCTTTCGGTTTGTTTGATACGTTTAGGGCCGATTTGGCCAACAGATAACTCCATTCATAGTTCTTGGCAGCTTTGCTCTTTTTGTAATGCTTCTATGAATTTGTATAGTGTATTTTGAGTTCTGCCTAGTGTGGATTGGAAGGCACTGTGCCATCCTTTCGCTGAATTCTTTGTTTTGGCTTCCTGTGCCAAGTTGCTGTCATTGACCTTTTACCATGGTATTTGGAATTTGGATTGCTGTCTGTGTCCGAAGCGATCCAATCTGCCAACCCACATGTCTTCGAAATAGTCTTTTACGATACATAGGACCGTCGAAATCTGTGGTGGCAGTCTGACCACCGCCGCAACGTGGGACTGCCCGCAGTATTACTACTGCAGCGGTCGGATCTCCACAGGACCCCTGCGACTGCAAGGTGTTCCATCAGCGGTTAGAGGCAAAAATATGCTGGTGGTACCACAGCGGCACATATTTCGAGTTGCCTCTCCCCAACCCTTTTCATGGCTGTGAGCCCACCATGAAAAAGGTGGCAGTGAGGCAACTCCTGCTGCTTTAGGGCCCAGCGGGTGCATGTGGGGGGGGCACATGTAGTGCCCCCCTGTATTTTCATCCCCACTTCCTGCATGGTGTGGCACGTATGCCACTCCGTACAGGAAGGTGCAGTCGGCGGTCTGACTGCGGCAGCCTGCATTATAGGCTCTCTATGAACCTTGCAGACTGCCGCAGTCAGACCGCCGTAACATCACACGCCAGACCAGAATTTAACTCCTGATCTGGTGAGTGGTAGCAGCGGTCCTATAGCGGAGAGTGGAGGAGCACAGCAACTGTAGGACCGCCAGACTCATAATCAGGCCCTAAGTGTGTCTTCATTGTGTTAGTAGAAATGGCTTTCTGTTAGTAAATTGTAGTGGTTCTCTTCTCTGAACAGGGACATAGGCCAGTGCTATAATTTTTTTAATTCCAAAGGCAAATTGGCTGTTTGTGTAATATTCTACACTTAGGGGCCTCATTATGATGGAAATCAGACTTACGTCAGACTGCCATCATATTGTAGACGAGACCACCAGACTTGCCGTCGGCGATCCCACCAATGATATTACAATGTGACCGCCTTCAAGGCGGTCGCAAAGTGTATTTATTGTCGGCGTGTGCTGGGGGCCACAGCACACGCTGCAGTACAAAAATAGACTTTCCGCATATCCATACACTATGTGGCAAGCACCAAGTGGTGCTTGCTACATGGTGCAGAGATATGTAGGGGGGCACAACACCCATATTGAGGGCCGGGGGGGGGAGGAGGGTCCGCTACAGGCCCCCAAAGTCCCTTTCAGCCAGCCTTTTCATGGCAGGCAAACCGCCACCGACAGGCTGTTGGTGGTGGTCCCACTGTCATTGTAATCAGGCCCTTATGGCAGATTGTGGGAAGTGTATCCATATACTTCGATTGAAAGGATAGTAACAGCCTTGTATGGCTTTGTGGGGTTATATTTTTAGAATGGTTTGAATCATGGCTTGCTTAAAGTCTATGATTATTCTATTGGGATAGTAGTTATTTGTTTTATGTTTAATATGGTCTAGGAGCTTGTAGTAAGTGCTGCTTTGTTTATTAGGTAGCAGGGCATATATAACTGGGATATTTGTGTTTTGATATTCACCATGTATTGTGTCTGTTTGAGTGAATAGTTTGGGACACATTTTGAAGGTTCTATCCATCATCCAGGTTTGACATAGGCTAAGTGTCATTAAGTTGTCTGCTCTAGAGAATATTAGGGTTTGTTTCTCATTATTTAGGCTGTCATGTAAAAGGAAAGGGTCCTCATTATGTGTCCTTTTTAAACATTCAGGTATGTGTATGTCTTGGTATCTTTTAGAAACAGGTGGGATATCGCTAGTGGCTTTTTTAGAATGTGAAATTAAATGTTTTAAAATGCGAATATGTAGTAGTTGCCCTGTTATGTGTTCGGGGGTAGCATAACTTTCAGGATTTTGGTTGTGGGTTCCTGGGAGCTAGTGCTTGCCTCTGTTATATCTTGCAAAATCTCTCTTCTATTTCTATCACATTTGGGGGTTGTTGTGCTCTCTTACATGAATTTCAACATCATCTCTTTCAGTTGCCCTCTCATAGCATGCATTAGAATTATATTTAGTGCATTTTCAATTTCAAATTTCTGATGATGCACTTTCTTGGCTGTAGGTGTAGCCATGTGAGTTAATAACTGCTTTCCTTTCTTCCTTTCTGTGAAGTGAGAAATGTGGCAGCCTCTGTCATTGTATTTGTAAGTAGTGTAATAGTATAACTATATATTATATATTAACTTTTGCACATTTGTTAAAAACATGTTAAAAAAATGCAATTACTTCTAATTTGCATACTTTTCCGTTGAGGGTGTTCTAATGTGAATCAGGTGCTATCTTTTATATTTTAAATGCTACTTTGTTGATAGTTTGTAGAGGTTGAGGTCATTAAGTTTATTTTTGTTCACTATTTGGGTGAGTTTGTAATTTGTTATTTATTTATGTATATTTGCTTTCATATATCTTTTTGCTGGTTTGAGATAGTTGTTATTTTCTCTCAGTTTATCAGTTTTCAAATTTTAGGTTTTTCTTTTGGGAAGTCTATGTAAAAGATAATATTTGGGGAGTGTGTTAATATTTATTTGCTATTTGCTATTTTCATGTTTCAGAACAGTTACATATTAATTTAAATTTAGGTATTACTTCCTTGGTTTTGTAGTTGTTGGGATGTATATTTTTTTTCTTTAGTGTTTTGTTGAGATAATCCGGCTGAGTTTCCTTGTCTCAGCCTTTGTCATTTTTGAAGTATTTAGGGACTGATTAGGATGGGGGTGGGACCGCCACCGACAGCCCATCAGTGGTGGTCCCACCGCCATTGGTGACTGTATCACCGCCCACCACATCACAATGGTAGGCGGATGTATGCTGGTCGGAAGGACCGACCGCCACGTATACCGCCAAGGAGCCTGTCGGTGCGTTGGAGGGAGCCACAATCCCTACAATTGTGGCAGTGCCTGCCAGGCATTGCCGTAGGGATTATGATGTCCCTCGCCGCTGGCCGTTTCATGGCGATATACCTGCTATGAAAAGGCTGGCGGACAGGGACATGGGGGTCTTGACAGGCCCCCCTGCCCCCTGGCCCTCAGACATGTGACCTGGGGGGCACCTATGGTGCCCCCTACATATCCCAGGACCATGTGGCAGGCACAGCAAGGTGCCTGCCACGTAGTGCAGGGATATGAGCATTGCCCTCTTTTTACATTGCAATGCGGCATGTGCTGCAGCCAGCAGCACCCACCGCAATGCAAAACATAGGCATTGTGACCGCCGTGGAGGTGGTCACATCCTAATGCCTATGGTGGGACCGCCGACACCCTGTTGGGCGGTCCCATCTCCGATATGATGGCAGTCGGACTAAAGTCCAACCGCCATGATAAACACCCCCAAAGTTGTTTAAATTAGTGTCCCTTTAATAGTGTTGATTTTATCATTTGTTTGTTTTTATTGGTTAAAGATATTTATAGTTTTATTTTATTGATTGGTTTAATATCGTTTGAATTTTTATATCAGTTGAATCCTTCTTTGGTACACACTAATTTAAGTTTTGTTTTTTATTTATAATATATAATTTGATAATTTTAGTCATTAATGTATTTTTATATATATAGACTCATGGGTGTAGCAGGCAAATCAACTTATCATGTGACTGCTTTTCTTTATACCAACATCACTTCTGATACGCCAGTCAATCGGAGTTGTAAATGATGCATTATGGTCTAAATAGGAAATCGAGGTATAAATGTCACAGTTCTTATAATTACTTTCAATAAGTTAATTTTAGTCATGTCCATAAAATAACCACTTTTGACTTTCTATTTCCAATATTACTATTTCTATTTTGATCAGCAGTTTCAATGTGGCTTTGGTGTTAACAGAATACTTACTGCCGGAACCGCCATGTGCCGAGAAGAGGGGGCATGTCAGATGACACTCAGTCAACATTACAAAATGTAAAGCGTTGTTAATAAACATGTGCTTTCCTGGATCCGGCCGCTCTGATATGGCATTTTTAGGCAGAACAAGGGTAACCAAATAATTGTAAGTGGAACTGCTCCCGTTCACTGTAAGCTCTATCTCGCCAGCATGGATCAAGTAAGGTGAAATGCATTTTGGACTTTGTGCCCATTGTGGCGGTATAAATCTACTAAACACTTACTAAGTTCATAACATTGTGTTTGACTTTATGTTATTGCTGAAATGTCCATGCTGACAGACCTTTGTTTGAATTGTAGTGGACAGCATTCCAACTAATTGGAGTGGAAGACGCCCTACAAGAACGAGTGCTTCAAGTGAATCCACACTAAGGGCATTGAGAAAGACATATTGTTGTCGAAACGCGTCTGCCATTTCAACTGAATAAAATGGATTATTGGGAACACGTTGAGTGCTTCTATTTGATGGACAATTTTAATTTCGTGCAGCCAATTGCACGCAAGGAAGGCATCTGTTTTTTAGTGTTTGTTAGTTTCAGTGTGGCTTTGTTGTAAATATATATATATATATATATATATATATATATATATATATATATATATTTATATACAAGGCTTTTCGATGAGGATGACTCGATCTGAGGGCATAGAAGAAAAGAGCACAGCCAGGTCACAGCATGTTATAGGTACTCCTTTTATTTAATTTTCAACCTCCGACAGTGCAACAAAGAGACCTACGCGTTTCCACCGGAGCCTTCAACAGGGTCATTATATACATAGTATCTACTGGCATATAAATAGAACCAAAGCGGTTTTTGTTTTGCCAAAACTTTGGCGCCACTTGACGAATCTTCACGAAGGTTTCATAAAATGTCCCCTTTTTGGTTCAGCTGCTATGTTTAAAGTTTTGGGTCTCCGTCAAGCAGGGTTGAGAAAAAGGGGGTCCCATAAAGCGTCTTCCCCATATTATGTCTATGGGGATTTATCTTTTTTTTAACACGACTACAGCCTGAATGACTGGGCAGAATTACACAAAATTTGGCAGGCAGTTTGGTCCAGAAAGCATGCTCTTTGTGATTTGGTCAATCTGTTCAGTAGTTTTAGAGATATTTGAGTTTAAAAAATTTAGATATCTGGGAATGCAAGTCCTGGCAGTAGACTTGCCGATCCTACTGAAATTAGAGTGGTTGCCAACACTTCTACCAGGAACTGTTGGCTGCCATCTTGGGACTCGGCTTGAAACTGAATTCCACAAAATATGTTGAAAAAAAGAAAGAAAAGGGGGCTGGGTAAGGATACCCTGATGCACCAGATATGGTGGGGTCCCACAGGGATCCTGCCGGGGGTTTAAAGCATTTTTTTGTTTATAATGTTGCCGCATATCTTTTGGCTCCCACGTGTCTTTCATAAGAATTCCCAGAGTGGACCACTTCCTGGGGACATGTTTTATAAAATAAGCGGCGTTCCCATGCGGCATCCCTTTGCCCGGAGGCCCGCCACCTCCCACGGACAAACAATAATAAACATGTGGGGGAGCCCACACTGCCCCTCCCAACCCTAGGGACCACCACCTCCCCAGGGCTATTAAATACATTTATGTAGGGGAGGCCCGTATGGCCTCTCCCTCAGCCCTGGGGACCACCACTTCCCCAGGGCAATTCATTTTTGATATGGGGTGCCTCACGGACCCCCCAGGCCCCAGGCCCCAGGTACTGCCACCTCCCGGGGCCAAAGTGCATTTTAAGAAATTGGAGAGAGCTGTGTGGCCCCCCTCCAAGGCCGTTAGTGGGCCCAGGGACTGCCAGTTCCCTGGGGCAGGCCCTTAATCAAGGAAGGAAGGGGCCTCATGGCCCCCACTCCTGGAGCCATACATGGCCCTGTGGATCACCATCCCCCAGGCCGGCTCCAACTATGTCCCGGGGTACCCACCCTGAGGACGTAGCTGTTTGGTATGGCTTGGCGGGAGAGAAACCGCTCCAACCAAGCCATAGCAAACTGTGCACTGCTTTGAACAAGCAAGAGCATTTTGCTCTCGCTTGCTCAAAGCAGAGCACAATTGCTTTTACACACAGGGAGCTGCATGTTAGCAACTCCCTATGTGAAAAAGCAATGCTGGCTCCCGCAGGAGGCAGGGAGCCTGCAGGGACCGCATGGCCCTTCAGGCTCCCCTGGGGTCCTAATACTTGGTAACTCGGTGCCCTGTGTGGAACCAGGCCCGAAATCAGCCTGGGAGGAGAGCACACATAGCTCCCACCCCTTATTCTTTTTCTTTAAATATTTTCATATATTTAGAGGCCAGGTCCCGGGAATGGGGTTCCCAGGCCAAAATTGGCCCAGGGAAGAGGGCCACGCTGCCCCCTCCCGGAATAATGAAAACAAATAAAAATAAAAAGACTGGCAAGTCGCTGGAGCCCTGCCGCTTTTCTCCACCTCTCTGCAAACACACCTCTTGGTGCACTGCTGGTTGGGGGATGAAGTGTCCTTGGTGGCCAACAAGCCGCCCTGTTACTTCCAGTAAGTCCCACACAGTGGTATTACTGAGAGGCCTTCGTAGGGCATGCCCCCTTTCTCCACCACTCTGCAAACACACCTCCTGGCACACTGCTGGTTGGGGGATGAAGTTTCCTTGGCTACTGAGGGTCCTTGGGAGTCTCCAAGCCCTCCTGCTACCTCCAGTAAGTCCCACACAGCCTGATTGCTGAGAAGACATCGGAGGCTACACCCCCTTTTCCCACCACTCTGCAAACGAGCCTCCTGCTGCCCTGCTGGTTGGGGGATGAAGCCTGCTTGGCTCCAGAGAGACCTTGGGGGGCAACTACCCCTCCTGTTAGCTCTAGTAAGCTCCACACATCAGGATTGCAGAAGAGGTTATCGGAGGTCATGCCCTCTTTTGCCACCACTCTGCAAACATGCCTCCTGATGAACTGCTTGTTGGGGGTTGACGTCCCCTTGGATCCAGAGGGTCCTTGGGGGCCAACTACCCCTCCTGTTGCTTCCAGTAAGTCCCACACAACCTAATTACTTTGGAGGCCACACCCCATTTATCCACCACTCTGCAAACACAGCTCCTGGCATACTGGTGGTTAGGGGATGAAGTCCCCTTGGTTCAAGAGGGTGCTTGGGGGCCAACTACCCCTCCTGTTACCTCCAGTAAGTCCCACACAGCTGCAAGGTAATCGAGGCCACGCCTCCTTTCTCCACCACTTTGCATATGCACCTCCTGGTGCACTGCTGGTTGGGGGATGAAATCCCCTTGGCTGCAGAGGGACCTTGGAGGCCAAGAAGCCATCCTGTTACCTCGAGCTAGTCCCTTAGCGAGCTTTTCTGAGAGCTGGTCGGAGGTACTGCCCTCTTTCTCCACCACTCTACAAATGTGACAACTAGTTGAAAAACCTTAGAAAGTCACTTAAAAGCCAAAGGTGACAGGGACATTATGGTTATGAAATAGAATTTGAAAAACCTTAGAAATTCACTTAAAAAAACAAATGTTGGAAAATGGCAGCACTTTAGTGGAGCTCCGGACCCACTAGCATTAACGCCCTAAATCCGTAACTTGATCCGGCCCTGCACGGGGCAAAGTAATGCAACATTTCACCCGGTAACCCCCCGACCCAAGGCGGACTCGAACAGGAACCTGTGGACTGCTGACAAATGCGAGCAGAAGAAGCTCTCACCAGGATGTGTGAGGCCTGCGGGAGCAAAGCTGAGAGCACTCATAATACTGCGGGCCAAGGCCGAGAGCGAGAAGTGCGGCAGCTGGACTAGACCTGGAATAGACCAGCGCCGGACGCGTGTAGACCAGAGGAAGGACTGGCCGGTCCCGGGACGGTGGTCCCATCTGAGAGGGGAATCCAGACGAGATAGGGGATCCTGCGGACAGCCGGCAGAAGTGAGAGGTAGCAGCGTCCATCGGCACAGGTGAGGCCTGCAGAGAGCGGAGTTGGGATCTGGGGAAGCCCCACCCATGGTGCCGGAGGCCGAGAGTGTGGTGAGAAGCGGCCAGAATAAATTCGGCTACAACGGGCCCAGGGCCACAGAGAAACATTAGACCAGCAAGGACCAGTAGAGATCGGGGGCCCCTGCTGTGGAGAGGAACATGAAATCCTGGGCCCGAGGGCAGAAAGAAGGCCGAAGTCAAGGCGTGGGGCTGACCTCCAAGGCCACGAGGAGCAATACTTCAGGTAGCAAAAGAAGATGAGGGGGATGCTGCGGCAGGAGCAACGGGGCACTGAACTCATTAGCAAATTGTGAAAGCTTGGATCCTGGAGGCTGGGAGTAGCAGAGCGAACGCACAGCCAGCCCGCGCTACAGTGCTGGTGCACTACAGTGTGAGAGGAAAGAGAGAGACTTAACAAGGCTATAAGCAGCCATTCAAAGGACAGTAGATGCGCTCACATTGGGAGCCAAAGGTCTGTAAAAGTAAACAAAAGGGCCTGAGGCTCCGGGTGGAAGGCAAATGTCAAGAGGGGCTTGGAAGAGCGAGGTGAGACAGTCGGACTAGACACGTAGGGCCCCTCTTGGACCATCCACCAACAGGTAATGGTGAAACCAAAGGCCCGTCCATAATTTAAGCCCCAAAAATGGACAAATATGCAGTCACGAACCCACAAGCAGTGGCTCAGGGAGCACTCAGGGAAGAGACAGAAGGGTAGGAACCCTCTCTAATGGCTATTATGGCTGCCATAATGCATCTCAAAGGCACGATCGAACTCAAAAATCACACAGTAACAGTCAAAGTAAATTCAGTGAGAGCAGATTTTAATAAAATAACGGGAAAAAGTAACTACTACAGAAGGTAACATAACACAGCTCCAGACCACTACAAAGTCATTGGAAGACCAAGTTAAACACCTTCAGAAGCAACAAGGGGTTATGGCAGTGTGTCTCAAAGATCAGGAGGGGCGTGCCCAAGGGAACAACATACGGGTGGTGGGCGACCCAGAGGGAATGGAGTGTTGAGCTCTTTCTGGGGTACCTTATTCTAAATCATCTACGCCCTGTGAGCTTGTCAAACTACTTCATGGTGGAATGCGCACATAGAGCTCCAATACCGAAACCGAGACCAGGAGCACCACCTCCAACGATTATTGCAAAGATCCTTCATTTTAGAGACAGGGATGCGATTCTACAGGTAACAAGGATCCATAGAGACCTCCTACATGAGAATGCAACGTTAAGCTTCTTCCCTGATTCTACGCTACAAGTACAAAAGTTGCACCAAAGCTTTGAAACCGTGAAACGAGAACTGCGGAACAAAGACATTAAATACATGATGCTCTACCCTGCATGACCGAGAATAATGGCGGAAGGAAAGTCCTGGCTTTTCTCCACACTCAAAGAGGCCTGGGAGTGGTTAGAGGGGTGGAGAGTGGTACAATAGAAACCACCTAGGACCAGGGGCCAGCGCACACGCCCTGGCTCAAAAGGGAGCGACACAGGAGAGAGAACAGCATCGGAAAAGCCAAAAGGAAATTGAAGCCAACCTGGTAAAGGAGACAAGCTGGACTCAGTGTGGACAGATCACTTCTATTAAACTGCTGTTGATTTGGTGAGTGGGTCCGGTGGGGAGCAGAGGAACTTATTGAGGAGTAGGGAGGTAGAAGGATTAACGGTCAGGAACCCTGTGCAGGGAAATAGTATAAAGGTGAAAAAAGGGGCAGTTTGTAATATTGAAGTTGAAGACCAACAGGGAACTCCAGCCTACCCCGGATTGAAGCAAAGTTATATGGGGTGACAGGCTCTCTGCAAGTTGGGGTGGCGGGTGGTTTTAGACCTGTCAAGCAGCGTAGCAGGGTGGGGGGTAGAGGGATTTGGGAGACTAATTAGCCATGTTGGGCGGTTTTGTATTGTTGTCTATTTCTACATGCTCAGACAATATATAGATATAGAACGACACAAACACACAGTGATATCACCCAAAAAGAATTTAAACAATCCTCATTTAGTAGCTATCGAGGCAATGGCTACATGGAAACATGGGGCTGTAAAACACAAGTAGGGACTAATCCGAGCTATACCACCAGGGCAGTTATTTCACTATGACGCTGGAAATCTGGACGTGTAATGTCAATGGCCTGAGCAGCAAAATAAAATGTACCTTGGTTCTTCAGTATCTAAAAATCATGCCCACCAGGTGTGGTAATCCTACAGGAGACCCATTTGAGGGGAAACCAATGCAAAGCACTGGACCAATGGGGATACAAACGAATAGCACACAGGGAATTTACATTGGGCTCCCATGGAGTGGGGATCTTAGTAAAGACATCGGTACCATTTATTCCCAGCAGGAGTTGGTGTGACAGTGTGGGCCGATATAATGCGCTGACGGGCACATGGGAGGGTATGACAATAAATATGTGCTCCATCTATGTTCCCCCAAAAATGCATACAGACACCCTTCCAGCATTGGGGGAAATGCTGCTAGAAGTGCCCCAAGGTATGCTCATCCTGGGGGAAACATGAACTCAGTCATGGACCCACAGATTGCTAGATTATCAGTGGCAGTAGGGACAGGTGGAAGGGATCCCCTGTAGGGATTCATTACTGCAATGGGAATGATTAATCTGTGGCGCACCCATAACCCAACAAGCCAGCAATATACACACACCTCAGCAAAACATAACAGTCACTCTAGAATAGATTATCTGTTTACATTTAAGAGGCCGGTGGGTCAATTTAGGAATAAGTCTCAAAAGGCACGAGGTATCTCACACTATTCTCCAGTAGAGGTACAGGTACTAGGACCAGTTAAAAGTAACGTTCAGCCTCCGAGACTGGATCCATGGCACTTTGAGGACAAGAAATTTGTACAAAAAGAACAGGCACGCGTGGCACAATTTTTTCAACAGAATGAAGGATCAGTAGAAACTTTGTCCCGCCTTGGGAGGCATATAAAACAGTGATCAGGGGATACATCCAAGCACAAATAGGCATATAAAAGAAAGAACAAATTAGAGAGTCCTAAAAGCTTGAAGGACAGATACTGCAACTGTAAAGAGAGGTACATGGAGGGAGGGACTCCGATGAGTCCATAAAACATCGGCTTTGACACAAGCAACAGGAGCTACGAAACTTAGAAGAGCGAAGGGTGAGGGCACAAGCATGAGCAACTCAGAAGAAACGTTATGATATTGGCAAAAGGGACAGGGAATCAAGTTGGGTGCAGGAAATAAATACTTCAAAGGGAATAACACATCGCACAGGGGAGGAGATAGCAGAGGCGTTTGCACAGTACTAATAGGCACTCTATACCCCCTCCTCAAAGCGCACTGCAGAGGAATGTGCTGAGCTGTTGTAAGAATTAACCTCCCCAAACTAACCGAAGAACACAGAGAGGCACTAGACCAAAACTTCACAGTGGAAGAGATAACACATACTGTTACTGATCTTCAATCTGGGAAGGCTGCAGGCCCGAATGGGCTGCCAGTAGAAATGTACAAGAGTATAGCAAGTAAAATCGCACCCCACTGGCTGAATATGTACCAGGAATCTAGGGACATTCGAACAGCAACTATAGTGGTGATACCTAAAAAAAAACCTTCGATTGTGAGTCCTTTAGTTCAAAATCGTTATTAAATACTGAGGCAAAAGTGCTCGCCAAGGCACCAACGACTAGATTACAGACAGTCATTACTACTCTGGTCCATCCGGACCAGTCAGGATTTATGCCACACAGGGGCACAAAACTCAATTTGAGGAGATTGTATAGGGTGTTATATTGAACCAAAACAGAATATACTGAAGAAGCAGCGCTCCTTTCCCTGGACGCACTAATGGCATTTGACAGTATAGAATGGCGGTACAAGTTTGCAACATTGAACAGACTGGGCTTTGGTCCTAAATTCTGCTCTTGGGTAAAGCTCTTATACCAGGACCCACAGGCAAGGGTAAAGGTTAACGTAGCAGTGTCACGCTCTTTCTCATTAAGAAAGGGTATGAGGCAAGGCTGCCCGCTCTCACCTGTGATCTTTACATTGGCACTGGAGCCCCTGGCAGCCTGGGTCCGCAATGATCCAATAATATCAGGCAAAAGGGAGGAAGTGACTGGGAGGACAGAATATCCCTTTACGCAAATGATGTGCTCCTATACTTGGCAAACCCATATAGATCAGTGCACAGGGTGCTACATTTATTCCAGTTATTTGGTAGCTACTCCAGATACATGATAAACTGGGACAAGTCCCTTATATTTTCGTTAACGGATGATATCCCCTGGAGACTGATAGGCACGACACCGCTAGTAGTTAACCACATCGATGCTCGATGAGTTCCAGCCCTGTGCTGGAATATGCAAAAACCCATTATTCATGACGAGCTGGGCTCGTCATGAGCGTGCTGGGAGGCTACTGCATGACGAGCCCAGCTCGTCATGAGTGTGGAAGGGGTTAAACAAACGTTTACATACCTTGGCCTAAGAATATCCATGAAAGAAGAAGATTTCCTGACAGGGAATCTATATCGAAGGAGAAGCAAACCAAATTTGTAACTCGAGGAAACTGGTGAGTGGGAAGCACTCACGGTAAGGTTGGCCATGTTTAAGTGATAGTATGCTTTCTTTTTTCTTTTTGTTGAATATGTCTGCAATAACAAAATAACCATGGCACATACTTGTTTTGTGTTGCAATCTGTAGCCTTTAACACCTTATTTTGCACTAAAAACATTGTTTTTCAATTCATGAAAATGCATTAAACTCTGTTTTAGTGCCACTTTTAACCCCAAGATTTGATGTTTTATAGCACAGAAAATTACAAGGCAAATAGGTGATTTGCATTTTAGTGAAATGAGATGGATGTAAGGCTGAGATGGCCTTGTGTGGATTAGAAATGGTGTCCTTCATGCTACATGTAGATCCCTGCAGTTGAAGCAATGCAGATGGCTGCTTAGATACACATACACATGGGGTGCCGAATGATGACTAGGACATAACCTGAGGTCAGGGTGGAGCGTTTCTTTAGTTTATGTTTCATTTATTTCCCATGTCGTCACATGTCCAAAAAGACTGACAGCACTGAGAAAATAAAACCA
The DNA here is from genome assembly GCF_964261635.1 of Lissotriton helveticus. Taxonomy (NCBI): domain Eukaryota; kingdom Metazoa; phylum Chordata; class Amphibia; order Caudata; family Salamandridae; genus Lissotriton; species Lissotriton helveticus. The sequence goes on from NC_136072.1 coordinate 584,901,487, forward strand.
ACCAATTATGTTATTCTTTTATAAGCATTTTATTTATATTTTTTTGGAAAGGCAAACACATTTGTGGAGAGACCCTCAATCCCAGTCGCTGTACCATAATATGGGAGTTTGCATTCTGCCTTTCTTTTCTAGAGGATACCCTACAATTTGCTGTGGATTGGAGGAGGATGTGAGAACAATAGCTTTCACCCCTGCCTTACTGGCTTAAGATGCCTCCCCAGACACTAGTAAGTAGCCCATGTCTGTGCTGGTTATCATGCAAGTGGAACAATTAGGCAAAGGCATTGGTTTATGTTGTCCAACAAAAGCACAGTTTTACCGATGAGGTTCCAGCTGTATGACACTTTGACAGTAAAGGATAAACAACACAACCCCTGAAGGAATAATTTCAAAGACTGAAAATATAATTACACAGATTGGTCACACATAATTCATTCCACATCAGTTTAAATTTTATGTAGAGACATTTTGGTCATACAATATATATGATTTATAAAATATATGTGAGAGGGCGTACTCTACGCCAGGTGTTTATAATATTTAGAACAATTTATTTATCACATAAATAAGACTTTTCGATTCTTAATTGCACAATGATGGATATTTTTCAGTATATGGAAGTTGTAATTTCGTTTTTTCATTACTAAATCAAAGAGTCATAAAATACTCTTATAAGTATATGAAGGGTCAAAGCAGATAGCACACACCAAACATGCCAAATCATTTGTTAAATGCATCAGTCCATAGCAGAGGCTTAGATGGTTTAGTTTAGTTTAGTACAAGCTTTATTCAAGATAACTTCTCATAAAAGCACAACACATAATCAAATACATTACAGATAAAAACAATTAATTCATACATCATTATATATACATGTTCTAAAAAACAGTTGTGCAAGCTCATACAATACTAAACAATAAGAATTACACATAAAAGTAAGTCCAAATTACATTAGGACTACTTTAAAAATTACATAGGGTTAAGTAAGCCTACCTATCATCCTCCGCCTAATTGACCAAGCCCACCCCAGATATTTAGCCACTCCAAGGACTATCGACTCTTGAGTGGATGCGCATAGAATTCTCATAGCCACCACACTGTGTCGTGTCCCAAGATTTTTACAAACTGGAGTTAGCCATACCCTCCTTGGTAACAAATAAGCATCGCAGACAAATAGAAAATGGCCTAAACTTTCTGTAGGAGCTTTACACGCTGGGCAACATGTAGAGGTCGAACTCTGCCAACCTGCAGTGAGTATTTTTAGCGGGAGGGACCCAGACCTTAACTGGAAGACTAACTTCCTGTCCAATGGGGCAGTAATACTGTCCCAATAGTTTTCTAAAATAGGACAGATTTTAACTTCCAAAAAGCGACCAGCCATAGAGTCCGATCTCGTACCACTCCGAAGGCTGCTATCTACCCAGTCCCAATAATGAGACTTGAGGGCTTCTTTACTTGGGAAAACTTCCCCCTGGGGATTGGTCCAGAGGTTAGAGAGGCCCAGTTTAATTAGCATGTCTCGTAAATTCTTTAGCCAGTCGATTTTATGAAAGTTATCTTCCTTAATTATTGCCAGAAATCCATCTGCATAGTGTTTAATCTCTGGAGTTGTCCAGAGACGTCTCCAGTACAGAATGGGGCGCAATCGCGCTCTATCACTAATTGATCGTCTACCTAGATCAAAGAACAGTGGAATTAGGGGAGTACTCTGGGGGACGCCTGTAATTCCTCTAAGGAATTTATTCTCTGATGTCTGTAGGGACGATAACTTTTCCCAGGCCCACAACTCTGCACCATATAGGGCCGCACCTAGGACCTTTGCATCATACACTATGAGGACAGGCTTGATGGGTTTGGTTTTAGATTTTCTATGTTTCCCCCGCAAAGCCCCCGAAATTTGCTGATGTTTTAAAACTGTTTTGTCCAGGTGATGTGACCAACCCTGGCCATCTGCTATTAGGACCCCTAAATATGTAAACTCCCTAACCACCTCTAGCTTAGTATTATTCAAGGATACCCTAGCGTGGGCTTTGTGGCGCGGGGAAAAGACCATTAACTTCGTCTTGCCCACATTTACTTCAAGACCGTGCTCTTTACAAAAATCATCAAATATGTTTAGGGCACGCTGTAAGCCCGCAGGAGTCTTGGACATAATTAGGGTGTCGTCAGCGAACATCAGGATCGGGACCCTGACGCCCGCTAGCGAAGGAGCATCTACACCGACATCTAACAACCTCCCCACGATCCCATTAATAAATAGTGAAAAAAGTAGGGGTGCCATTGCACAGCCTTGGCGGACCCCCCTTTCTACCGGGAAATCTGGTGTTGACTCACCGTTCCCACCCCACTGAACTCTAGCAAAATTACATTCATGCAATCGCATGATTAGAGTAAGGAGTTCAGCTGGAATGCCTAGTTTGTGTAAAACCATCCATAACTTGCACCTTGGGACCAAATCAAAGGCTGCCCGCAAGTCGACAAATGCAACATACAGGCAGCCTTTGCCAAGCAATACCGTCCTCCACCGCAAAATGGTGAAGCGAAAGACTTGGTCGATTGTGCTGGTGGCCCGCCTAAATCCCGCTTGGTAGGGGGAAAGAGCATTGTTATTGTCCACCCAGTCCATAAGCTGATTTACAACCATTTTCCCCACAACTTTTTGTATAGTAGCAATCAAGCTTATTGGCCTATAGTTAGCCGGGAGAGACCGGTCTCCTTTTTTGTAGATGGGTATGATAACGGCACCTTGCCACAGCTCAGGGACCACCCCTCCCTTGGCAATTGCATTACCCAATAAAAAGACATACCTCGCCCATCTCTTCATGTCATGTTTAAAGACATCCGAGGGTATCCCATCTAACCCTGGTGCCCTCCCACCTTGGACTGAGCAAATTGCTATTTCAACTTCCTTAAGGGAGAACAGGTTGTCAATAGCAAAGACTGGCAATATCACCTCCCCTATCCCGACCTTCTTAACTTCTGCATATTGTGGTCTAAAGTACTCTACCCAGGCTTCTTCAGCTACATTATTATCAGGCCTATCGGGGGTACCGCCTCTACCCCACTTTATAATCTTCCAAAAAAGCCTGGAATCCTTACTACTGGAAGCCTCTTTCAACTCTACCCAGTGCTCTTCATCCCATTTCCTCTTAGCTTGGGAAATGCTTGTTTTATACAGTTTCCTGGCTGCACTAATTGCGGCCCTATCTCTATCTCTGATAGCACGGCCCAATGCCAATCTTGCTGACCTACAATCACGATTAAACCACCTGGCCACTTTAGGAGGTTTTTTCCCTTTGGTGCTTTGTGATTGCATAAAGTGCGGTTTTAGGAGACAGAAAAAGTTGTTGTGAATATCTGTAATATCCCTGGAACCAGGGATTGTGGGTTTTGCCACTTCCATAGAAGTAAGAGCCTTATCCACCTCAACATTAATAAAGGTCATTGTTTCTTCATTTGCTAGTACCCTTGGCCATTTCAGCCTTCGCATATCGTTGGCCATAACTGGGATTTGGTCATTTCTTATGAGCGTGTTTTGGGGCCCAACATTCCACCATTTGTGGGTCACACAAAGGGGATTGTGATCGCTTTCCAATCTACCCTTGATAACCATATCTTGAACCCCCCGCCAGAGTGAAAGACTACATATTACATAATCTATTCTACTCCTACTATGACCATTATCAAATGTACAAGCACCCTCTTTGTCCCCTGCTGTCCTTCCATTTAGGGATCTTAACCCATGCTCCATACACATGGCGTTTAGTAGCAGTATGTCCTTTGTCCACCGCTTGACTGGACTTAAACACAAAGATGGTACTCCCCAGAGCATGTCCTCATCATGACCTAGGGGGTCATTTGTACTCTCAAGTGGCTCGAAGGTCCTATTTAAATCCCCAGCTACGCTTCTAAAAAAACGGACAATGCCTCTAAGATGGAAGAACTCCCTGAGTTGGTACCTCTTGCATAGATGTTATACAGATCGATCACACCCCACCTTTCAGAGGATAGTCTTAACATTTGTATGTCACTAAGGCCCAAATCCAACATTTTAATAGAAATACCCAGGTCCTGCTTTATCCATACTGTAAGCCCTCCCATTGGCCGGCCCCTAGCCCCTCTAGATGCAGGAATTGAAAAATGTAAGTACCCTCGGAGGAAAACAGGGTCACAGGCCCATGTTTCTTGAAAACAACACACATCGAACCCATTATAAAATCTAACCAGATTTGTGATTCTAACTTGCTGCCCAGCCCAGCAATATTCCAAGATAAAAACTTGCTAGAACTAAACCCATCCCCACGTGCTGTATTTGTGTTAGAGCATAATTGGTGGTTCATTAAGCTTTCATCATTCCCAACCAGTCTCCCGATTTTCCTCGTACTACCCCCATCCATATCATTATCAACGTTTATAGTTGGTGTGGGTAGCTCCCCCGCTCCATCATTGACACCTACTTCCCCACAACTTCCCACCATATTCGAGATCTCATTACCAATATTCAAAACATTTAACGTTAAACCAACATTTGAATCAAGTTCAACACAATCCCATTGTTGATTCCTGGTATTTCCTCCCCTACTAGTATTCATGTGATCAAAGGTCTGTCAACATCCCCACCTTAGATCTTGCCATCCACCCGGGGGATTATGAGTCGGACCAGTGATATAATTATGGCACTGTAACAGTGGAGCTGGTGTAGTAATCCCTGGCCATGGAAGACTAGAGGGGCAGTTTTGCTCATTGAACAGGCTAGTCGAAACACTGGTAGGACGTGGGTAAAAAAAAGTAAGGTCAACAATGCTAATACCTCCATTATTTGTGCCCCATCCCTGTCTTGTTATCCATCCTGCCACCCTTGGATCTTGGAAGTTGACCACAATACAGTCCCCCCCCAGGTTTTTGATGGTAGAGCCTATCCAATCTATTCTCCTTACCCCCAATATTAGTCCATCAACTTCCCCTGGTAGAGGTCGATTCACCCTTAGCCAGTGCATAACCTTATTTTTAAGCATCTGGAAGGTTTCTCTCTGACCCGTTAAAAGTGGTGGGACATTTATAAGAACTATTACAAAGGGGAAGGAATCTGGGGTAAGATTCATGGGGGGTTTCTTATGAGGTGGCTTTATCGGGAGTGGTAAGGACGGTCTGGGAACTATAGGAGCAGGGCGGGGTATAGGTTTGTTTGCTGTAGGCTGGTTACTAGTTAGTGGGGCAGATGGTAAAGCAGTGCCCGTTTTAGTACACGCATTACCCCCTGCTCCAGTGGTAACCAAAGAGTTTAAGCCAAGCGGCGGTTGTTGCGCCGCAGTCTGAGCTGGAGTTACAATATTAGGAGAATTTTTAGCGGGTCCCGGTGGTACTAAGTCAAGAGGCTTAGGTGGTCTCTTCACAACCACACTACCTATCTTGGGTGGTAATGAAGAATTAGTTTGTTGCCTTCGTCCCTTATCTTGTGATACACATTGGGTAGTATTCTGAGACTTACTACTTTCATCCAGCCTTGCCTGGGCTTTTATTAATGCCTTGGTTGAGAAAAAATTATCTAATGTTACCTGCTCAAAATGGTCTAGCCGGTCGGAAAGCTTACTAATTCGTTCCTCTAATGGGAGCAGAATTGACCGTAACAACCTTTCTAAGTCAGGAAAAAGATTGCAGGGGAGTGGCGTTTTATCTGCCGTTGCCAAACCAGTGTCTGAAGAATTAGTAGTACTAGGATCTGGGCTGTCTAATAGTACAACATCCCCCTCGTGTATAATTTCCCTACTACGGCTTACTTCAGTGACAGCTTTACTGGGGCACGTACTTTTATTTACTTTTCTAAGTTTATGTGGGGGTTTTGCTGGATAACATTTTCTAGGTACAGTAGTCCTTTTCCTTTTTGATCCAGATTTAGATTGGGCCAAGGAAACCTGAGCACATACATCTGCTGTACATGTTATAGAATCTGTATGGCTCACACAAGATGAAATCAGGTCAGCTACAGTACCCTGGTTCTCCTCGTTGGTGATAGCATCATGACATATTTCAGCTACAACAGGCAAGTTTAATGATGACAAGGGTGTTACCAATGCAGGGTAGGTTTGTACAGGGCGCTTATCTATAGGATTTTTTAAAAGTTCGATAGATAATCGACGCTCAGCACGCCTCTGTGCAAGCGTTATTTCTTTATCAATGATCTGGGCCGGGCGGTTAAAAAATTTATCTATTGGACCAATAACTGTTGGCCCAGCCTCGACTGATGGAGTCATTGAAACGATACTACTTGGGGATTCAGGCATACCTTATGGTAACTGGCCCAGCCCGGCCTCCTCCGGCCCCGGACGGCCACAGACGGTCCCGCCCTTGTCCCGGGCTTCTCCCGGGCACGCTCCCGCGCGCTCCCGCGCAGCGGCACGTATAGCTCCTTTTAAGATGAGGGGGAGAGATTATGGGCGGGTGGGCGGGGCCAGCAGGGAGAGCAGCCCAGGTGTTGCAAATAGGGCTCGCAGGGACTCCTGGTAAGTTGAGTCCCTGCTTCCAAGCTCGCAGCCCTGCCGGCAGCTCCACGCGCCCCGAGATATCAGCTCCTCTCCCAGGTAGGCACAGACTTGAAATGCGGCGCTGCGGGACCCGCGTAGCGGGTCCGGTGAGGTCTCTCTCACCCACAAGGGAAATCACGGAGGCAAGAAGTCAGTATAAAACAGCAACAGGAATGGCCAGCAAACAACAGGCAAAAGGGTCCCGTGAAGACAAGCTCCTCACCCGCTTTTCACTCCATGGGCGGGGGGGCGGGGCCAGCAGGGAGAGCAGCTCCTCTCCCAGGTAGGCACAGACTTGAAATGCGGCGCTGCGGGACCCGCGTAGCGGGTCCGGCGAGGTCTCTCTCACCCACAAGGGAAATCACGGAGGCAAGAAGTCAGTATAAAACAGCAACAGGAATGGCCAGCAAACAACAGGCAAAAGGGTCCCCTTAGATGGTGTATCGACCACTTAGTCCAAGCGTAAAGTCTTTGTATGGCCATATATGAAGCATCAAATGCTAATCTCATGGATTTATGTGGGAGGATTATCGACATTTCAGTCTCAGATGGAGGCAATTCATGAGACCACATTCAGGACGTTGTGTTCATATACAATGAAGAAAAAAGTACGAGTATATACATCTTTATCTGCTATATGAAAGTAAATAATAATGTGCATGGAAATAAGCCCAAGGTTAGTACAGTTTCTTCGAATCCCATCACTGTTCCCTTGATTTGTCCATAGAATTACAAACAATTCCAATTTTTAATTTATCTGACTACACACTTAATCCACTTGAAATAGGTTCTTAGTGAAGGGTTATCATTTGTACAAACACACAAAAATGAACGTTTCACAACACAAATTTAATTTTTTCACTTCTTCAGAAAAATACATCTAAAATATTTTTGTGTGTATGCAATCAGGCCCGTCGCATGACGTCATTGGTCGCCATTGCCTCTCCACTTTTTCCTTCCATCTGAAATCATGTCAAATTAATTTTGACCTCTGCAAATGTAATATTATAAGAAATTAAGAACTTGTTTGACAAACACAACTACAATGTGTCTAATCTTCAGTGTAATGCTCTACAAACACCTGCTCAACTCAGGCATTTTCATCAAACCTGCGCACAAAGGGCATGGCATTGATATTCAAAACAAGAGAGACTATGACCAGAAAATACTTAACCAACTACAAAATAATGCCCTCTACAAGAAGATTTCAAATGGATCCCACTGTCAATATTTGTAAAGAAATTAGGAATCCTGCCCAAATTGGTATATTATTAGCTAATCAATCCTGCAATATCTTGCTGAATATGTGGATTGCTTCATAAAACCTATTGTACACAGTAATTGTGCATACACACAAGATAGCCAAGCTGTCATTGTTGAGATACAACGATATATATTTTACAACTCTTCAAATTTATTGTTAACTATGAATACTGAAAGTCTCTAAAACAATATTCCTTGAACAGAAACCCTTACAGACCCACCAGACCACATAGAATATCCAATTCATCTAAAATAGATGTGTGGCATTGGTGCTTTCATGCAAACACTTCATCTTTAATGATACCTTCTATGAGCAAATCAAGGGAGTAGTAACAGGAGTTGTTTTCCCACCAGACATTGCTAAATTGTATGCAGCAGCATTTGAACAACATTTGAACATTTATCCCATAAATCCAAGATAGGAATCTGGCTCATATATTTAGATGATGGGTTCATGATTTGGTGAGGTTCTTTACCTAACTTAAATCCATTTCATGTGTGGCTCAATTCACAAAACATTACATTTCATATTAGAGTTTACCAAAACTAAGAACAACTTCTTACGCGTACACATTCAAGAAAAATCAGGTCCACTTTGCATGACACTTCACATGATACCTACAGCTCAGAATACATTACTCACATACAGCAGTCATCACCCTCACAATCTTAGGGACAAGCTGCCTTTTTGGAAGTTTTTAAGAATTCAAAGAAACTGTAGTAATAAAAAGACTATTTTAGAGAAACTAAAATCTTAGCATCTAAAGTAATCGCCAGAGGCTAACCCTCTTAAAAGAGCACAGTATAATGGCAGTGATTGTTTAGTAAAAGTAATGGAGAAATCCCATGACCCACGTCTTGTTAATGTAATATTATTTGGCACAGAATGCAATGATATAAAAATGATTATTCTCAAGATTTGGCATTTGCTACAAAGCAAGAATTTCGGGATGGAAAAAAACACTTTTTGTCTTCAAAAGAGACCATAGGATTAGGGAGTAGCTAGTATGGGCATACAGAGAACCCATTAAATCTACTCTAAAGCAATTATGGTGTTTACAACCTTTGATTGACCACTATAAATGTGGCAACTGCCTAGCTTGCAGTACAACATGTAACACTAAATCCTGTCAAATTAATGGCAGAGAATACAATTAAGGCATTTTTCAAACTGTGCAACCGAGAATGTGATTTATTGTGTGAAATGTTTTTGTGGTTTTCAGTACTTAGGAAAAACATTGCAAGACGGTTGACAACAAATTCTTCAACATCAATCCAGGATCCAGAGAAATGTTGCTGATGTACCTACCATTGGCGAAACATTATTAAACATTCAATTACTCTCCCCATGGAAGGCAATGTTGTGTTTTGGAGGTAGTGAAGAGTGCAACACGGTGACAGGATGTGGAACTATTGTTATCCATGAGAGATAACAGGTGGATCCGGCACATGAATACATACAACAGTGGTCTGAATTTGGCAGTGGAACAGTCCTCTTTGGCAACTCTTTTTTAAGGTGAATATTTCTTATTTTGACCCCCGGGATTTTAACTCAGTTAAGCCATTCTTACATCCTATTATGCAGAATTCTGTATCCTTTATTGCTCTCTGTCACAGTCATCGATTCTTCACAGCTCACATTTACCTGTGCATACTGCTCCCAGCCATTCTGCTTAAGAGGGTGTTAGTCTATTCATGTTTCGTTACTGTGTTGATTTGTACAATGCCTCCTTTTTTGTTAAATTGTATCTGTTTATCTGTAATTCAAATGCTACTATATCCATTTTTTAATTTTGTTTCTACTTTCTATTTAGCCGTTTTAAGATGGTGGATTCTCTGTCTTTAGAGTCACGCAGAAGCGGGCGCCTTATTGAACGTCTTCCGAGTTTTCTCCAGAACACTTTATAAGATGGACATGCTGAGCAACTACTCAGACGTATTCTGCACTGTGCTCTTGTGTTTTTGTCCCATTTAGCCATTCGGTAAGTCCTATTGTCTTCACAGAGTTTCATAATATTTAGACCATTATGGGCCTTTGTTTACTCATTGGGATTCATTTTTTTTTTTTTTGCATGTGACTTACCCACCCATACTCCTCTAGAAATAGGTGAGCCCTTCATCGCTTAAAACTTCTATGCATGGCTACAGTCCATCATTGCTACAGACATGATCACATTAGTATTTGGATACTTCTCCTTAAAGGTGTGCTCCTTTTTATTTGGATTTCATAACTTTCTATTAGATCTGGATGTTATTTGGTGAGACTTGCCGTTGATTTAAAAAGATATCTGCTTGATATAATAGTTTATATTTTTGATGACTCAAGTTCACTTTTCTTGACTGACTGGCCTGTGCAGACATGGTGTATATTAAGCCTGGGCGGAGTTTGCGGATTTCCTCTATGTGGAACTCTGCGAAGTGCAAAAAAACCTCTGCTGCACTATGCGGAGCTCCACAAGCGTTGAAGTTTCTTTCGATAAATGCCGTTCGAGCTGATTTTCAGTGCCAGGTGCTTGTCCGCACTTTGCAATGATCGCAAACGGCACCATGCACAGCGCAAGAGGGCGCTACTTCCTTTCTGCCGCTCGAGTAGATTTTTACTCGAGTGGCAGCTTTCCCAACACAAACGGACGGTTTCTCAATGCGAGCGGTCGCAAGCATACGCAACCACTCGCAATGAGAAATCTGACCTCCTGCTTTGAGAAATCTCGCCAGGAGGTTGATTTTCCATGCTTGCGCTTGCCAACTTGACGTTGATGAACGCAAGCGAGGGAAAAAACTCCTCTCCACTACGCAGAGTTTTTCAGAACTCTGTGAGCTCCGCGTAACGCAGAGTGCGGAAAACTCTGCAAACTCCGCAAGCGGAGCGGAGTTCACCACCCAGACTTAGTGTATATACCTTGCTGACCCTGGATTAGACATCTGTAGGTCTCTGCTTCAGTACATAATATGGTGACATAAGTTATGTATAATTCTTCTTGAATTTTTCACTTCTGTGCATTAAGTGCTTTTCACAGTTTTGTGCTGTGCTTTCACAAACATTGGGCATATTTCCGTGCACTTTACTAGACATTTTGGGGTCGATTCCGATTCGGGAAAAACCCTCCGAATAGCCGTTCGGCGCGTTTTCCCCGTACAAATCGTACCCTGCAACATCTCGCGTACGTACGTCGAAGTACGATTCGTACCTGGAGCCGGAATCCGTACGAATCGTACAGAGACCGTACGACTCGAATCCCCGTACGAGTCTCCATCGGAACTCGCTGTACGCGACATCTGTATGGCTCGCGGCTGGTTTATACGACCCAGCAAGTACGATACGTGTCGGGTACGCACCGTACGACCCTTTTTTTAACGGGAGCTGAAAACAGCCGTAAAAGCAGAGTTCGCGCCAAAACAGGTACGGAACGCCCCCCCGCTGGGTATACAGGGCGTACCCCTGCGATCATGGGGGGTACACACCGTACCCCATGTACGCTGGGTGTACGGGGCGTACCCCTGCGATCATGGGGGGTACGCACCGTACGGTGTGTATGTGATTGTGTGCTTTTCCGTACGAATCGCCCTTACCTGACGTGGACCGTACGGATCGCATCCTGATGCCCCGGTCAGGATCGTACTCGTTGGGTCGTACGGCGTGTATACGAGTCGTACGGAGAGGGCTCCGGGTACGATTCGTACGGACGTTTTTTTTACCGGATCGGATCGACCTCTTAGTTTCATATAACTGATACTGATGTGAATATTTATGGTTACTTCCTAAGGTTTCATCTTTACTCTATATGGACACAATATCCTGAGGATGGTCTAAAGGATTGCCTCCAACTGAGACTAAAACCTCGCCAATCCTCCCACATCAGCCCATGAGATTTGTATTTGATGCTTCATATATGGCTATTAAGAGATTTTACGCTTGGGCTAAGTGGTTGATAAATTATCTATTGCCTCTTCTATGAAGTGATGCATTTAACAATTGGTTTGGCCTAGTTTGGTGTGTACTATCTGTTCTAACACTTCATATACTTATTATAGTATTTTAGAACTTTTTCGTTTAGTACTGAAAAAACCTAAATTACAAGTTCCATGTATTGGAAAAATGTTAGTTGTGTGATTTAGAATCGAAAACTTACTTATGTGAAAAATAAATCGTTCTACATATTATGTGCACCCAACACAGAGTACCCTCTCATATGTATATTATGTATCACATATATTGTATGACCAAATGTTTCTGAATACAATTTACAGATATGTGGATTGGATTATGTGTGACCAATCAGTGAAGTTACAGCTTAAATCTTGTTCGATTATTCCTTCAAGAATTCTCTGGTTTATGCTTAACTTTCAGATATACACTCTGCTGTGAGAATATTGGGTGGCCCTATTGTGTTTATACTAAAATTTCTAGGCTCAAGTAAGCTCTGAGCAACCACCTCTATGAGAGGTGCCTGATTATAGACGGATTGATGCCTCTGATAAATGTGCTGGCAAAATGCAACAACATCGGGGGAAAGCACCCAGTTGCGTTCAACAATCTTCGTCTCCTGCTCAGAGGTCAGAATTGGGTGACGATGGAGAAAGTGGATTAGACTATGGTCTGGACTTTGAAGAAGTTGTGTTATTTTTTGTTTGAGACCACTTTCACTGTCCATATGCATCACAAACCACTGAGATGGATACTGGCCATGAAAGGTGACAAGCTGAATTAACTTTGTTGGTCCATTTCCCTGTAATGGTTACATTTCATCATACAGCGTCAGCCGCAGCCCAAGCAGGTAAGAGCAGTGCAGTGATAGGGCCGAGTTGGGGGGGATTCAACAGACAACCAGGAGGGAAAAATAAATAAATAGTTAATTTTCCCCTTGTGGTTTTCTGTCAAAATCAATCCCCACCTGGCCCTACAGCCCCACCGCTCTTACCTGCCCGAGTCGCGGTTGTACATCGTAAAACAGGTCTTTTACGTTGAAAATTGGATGGGATATCTGGAAAGTTGTCATCATTTCCTGGACAGTAGTCTCTGGCATTTCTTATTTAGGGAAATCAGGTTGCAAGTTTGAAAGTTCCAGGAGCAGCTGCCCTGTGCCTCTCCACTCCTGATTTGAACTTTTCTGACATACGGTGCGTTCCTTCACCATACAAGACACACATACCCTGTGCTCCATGGCAGGTGTTCTATAACATTTTATGTGTGTTGCTGACCAACTGAGTCCTAAGCACTACCAGAGATGTTGTGGAGTTCAGCCAAAATAGAACTCCTTGCAACCTGGGTGACTGATGTCCCCATAAACGGGCCATAGCTTGACTATTTGGAGCAGGTAAGCGTGGTGAGCAGTGGAGCGGGGCAGGGTGGGGCAGGGCGTGGTATGGGGAGTAAGTCGACAGATGACAGAATAGGTATTATTTATTTATTTAATTATGCCTATTCCATTGTCTGTCGACTTCAAAGCCCCGCCCAACCATGTTTTCCTGTGCCAGCCACTGCTGGGGTCTAGGTCTTTTTGCCTGCACCTCAAGAAGCATAGGCTGCATACTAGTGCTCCCTGAAAAATAAGAGTTGTCATGACTGTGACTCCTCAATGCTGCCCACAGTGTGAGTTGTGCCTGCATGTAGCATGTTATGGTGTACAAGAGGGATTAGGGTTTCCAAGTTAACGTGTATGCCCAAGAAGGTACAGTGCCATCTTAGAAAGCATAGGCTGGAGCTAGCTATTTCCCCTCCATCTGTGCCATTTTTCTACCCTGCCCAGGCTTCTCCCTTTTTCTCTTCCTCTCTCCGCACGGTTGAGATCCACAATTTTTCTGAGAAACATTGACACAATGTTTCTGCTCCAGTGGCTGGATCAGGCCAGTTTGGACAGGTCAGCCTGCAGCCACCATGGAAACCTCACTTTGGCAAAGAATGTGGCCACGGGTTTGGCCACTGCAAACTCCTAAAAAACAAAACTGATTTGCTAGGCCCATTCTCTTCCTGGTCAGTCCCAGCAGAACCGGAAGGAAACCCAGCAACAACCACTAGAAATGGTACGGACCTATCTGACATCATCACGGAACCAGGACCTCTGAGAAGATTATGGGACATTAATTTCCAATCAAAAGAACTGTATTTGGTGGATGCACTTTGACCTAATGATGTCCACCCAACATTTCAAGTGCTGGGTAGCTGGTTGGGCTCCCAAATGCCACCGCAAGGAAACACAAGCTGACCTGTGAGCCAGGAGGTGCTTTCAGATGTGCCTTCCATGTGAAGCTCTGTGGCCAGGCAGAGGAAAGACAGTGCCAGTACCTGGAAAACTGGCTGCTAGACTAGAACAGCTAGGAAAACTTGCACTGCTGTCATCTGTAGAAAGGAAATAGTCACCCCTTCATTCTGCGAATCTGCCTTATCAGAGGAAGAACCAAAAGTCCCACCATTCAAAGAACTGCTGTGAGGACTACTGCCTGCAGTGCACAGCGCTACTGCCCAGCTCAGCCCCAGGGGTGCCTCCTCCGCTAAGGCGAAGGAGCGTCGCCCCACTGCCTTTCAACACTTCAAAAATGGAAAAATAAAATGATAATAACATGAGGTTATTATAATTTAATTTTTCCATGCTGAGGTAGTTTTGTGGGGCGGCCTGCGCAGTGCAGGGGGGAGCAGTGGTGGCACTCTCTAAGTGCTAATGACTGCTTAGCTGGCCGTCTTGACCAGGCCAAACAGTCATGCGCACTTTGCATGTTCTCCACCCTACATTTACATCTTACAGCCTGGTTGGAGAACGTACTCAGGCTCCAACTCCCTGTCTGAGCACCGAACCATAGCACTGAGACCAATCACAACGCTGCAGCATTGTGATTGCCTTAGGGGAGCCTGGGTGCTTCCTGTTCGTGCACAAGCCACGAAGAAGATGGAGGAGAGGCGGCGGCAATTGATTTTTTTGTTTCTTTTTTTAAACCCCCCCCCGACTCCCTTCCCCCATCCCTGCCCACTACTGCTTATCTGGTGCAGCCGTCACTGCTGGACCCCACTTAGGATATGAGACAGAGCAGTGTCCCTTTCATCATCTGCCATGAAGGAAAGAAGTGAAGGTCTCTTGTGACGGCCATCCGAGAGAAGAGCAAAGGTCTTCAGTTCTTTCATGCGAAACTGCAATGAGCCAAGGCTTGCTGGAGATACTAACCCTCCACTGGTTCATCATTTTCATGTGTATATTTATATTTATAAGTTTTATATAGAGCTAGCTAGACCAAAAGGTATCAGAGCGCTTTACATGATCATGCTGGCTGCAATGTAAATATAGAAACACTTCTCATAGGGCTTCTCAGAAGCCAAGCTACCCTCCCCCCCCCGCCCCCCCAGAACAATGACAACATTCTTAGGATGCCACACACCAACCTTTTTTGCTATGTGCCACCAAACCAGGGCTACACAAGATTCAGAGTAACTGTGACAATTGTCCACCTGATATGACCTTGCCGCACGTACACAGCATCTTGCGACTACCAATGAGGGAAGTCAGACTAAATGTTTCAGCATCCCATGGCTGCATTGCAAATTGAAATGCTGATGTGCTTTCATCAGAGTTGGTAATGCCTGCAGAGATTTGTCAGACTCTTTGCGTGCAAAGCAGGCATCACACTTGTGTAGCACTGCCAGCACACCTCCCTTTGATCCATGCAAATAGTGCTACAGTGCATTAGGTCTTCCTGCATCTCCAAAAGAGCATGATTGTCCAATTTAATTAAGTTAATAGAATATACCATAGGGCAAATAGAAATATTTTTACTAAGGGGCCAATTTAAACCGTGACGGACAATTATATGCTGTCAGGACAACAGGATAAAATACCTCAGTCACCCCGACGGAGAACCCGTACTTCAAATCTAGAGATGTGCCCGGGACATCGCCTACATTGGCAAGAACCACTGTCACAGCAGTTTCTGTCAATATATCAAACGTTTGACAGATGGCTCCATCAACCAGATGGTACCATCGTCAAATGTTTAACCTGGGGTTTTCATTTTCAAAACCAAAACCCCAACGCAGGGTTTTGTTTTTTAAAATAAATAATTAATGACCCCTACACAATGGGAGTGTCATTTTGCAATTTTTACTGCCCCTTTACCGACAGTGAAACAGACAGTGAAAACTGCCCATTTGAACACACCCTCTAAATTGGGCAGGCGGGCAAAAGGCCAAACCTCCGACGGCCCTTGGGGGCATATTAGCAAGAAGCTTGTTAAAATTATCTGTGTTTTAGCGGCAGGAAACTGCAGCTAAAGCGGCGATAATGGGCTTGATAATATGCGTTATAGAATTCCAATAGAAGCCCTGGCTCGTAAACGTCTAAACTGGCTTAGCCTGCCCGTAAACCTCTTTAATTATGCGCCCGCATTTGAATACCTGTGGTGTGATCCGGTCGCGTCCTCCGTCGGCGTGCTTCTCAATTACGGAAAGATATTGCCTGACCGAGTGCCCGGTTATATACAGGGGGCAGGCGTCACTAAATGTTGATAATGTGCCGCCGGTGTGTAGCGGAGCAATTCGCTTCCGCCTTACGTTGCACGTGGTTTACGTGTCGCGTCAAGATGTATGCTCTTACGCTATTACCGTATTAACCCTAAACTATCCAGTAATCACAGGGTAAACAAAATCGGTTAAGAACGATATGCCCTTGTTTAACCCAAACCTATATACTACATTTCAAGGATAGAACGTTTTTTGAAAAATAAATGAAAAATTCTAATTTACTATTATACAGAGCCATTATTTGCTTGTTATTACCAACCTCATACGGGCAAGTTATTTATTATAATTAAACAATGTCCCACAATGAAGATATATATGACCCAATCTTAATCAGGATAATCACCGTTCTCTATGTATTTGGTCTATATCTTTCAATTTAATTTTCATAAGGTCATTGTTAATAATTCTTGCTGATTGCTGCCTGAAGGTGGAATTTACTAATGTGTTAGTATTTCTTGCTAGTTTCTGCTTATAGGGGGAATTTGCACCCGGATGCACTTGGTCACGCGGGGCCACTGACCTGGAACATATCGGCCGGACGACACATCCAATGTAAGTGGCAACGCTATGACTCCAAGGCAATCCTAACCTAAGATGATATCATGTACAATTCTGCAAAACAGAATTTTGGAGATATTAAATATTCTAATCCGATTTATGCTATTCCTATAATTCGCTCCCACTCTTCCTTGGAGTTGAGTCCTTTACGTACGGTGTCCAGTATTGATATGTACCATTGCTCACGTTTTTTCTTTTTGTGGTCATATCTCCACCACGCTTGCTGCCTACAATTCTCTCAATAATGAACCAACTCATATCCTCGAAGGTGTGTCCTTTCACGGTACAGTGTTCGACCAATGGAGCATTCAGCTTCTTGTTGGTAATAGCTGATTTGTGCTCCGTTAGATGAGTTCTCAATTACCTACCTGTCTCTCCTACATACCCCAACTGGCATGGGCATATAAGAAAGTAAATTAGGTTTTTACTTCTACAGTTATTGAGATCTTTTGCCATCATAGTGTGATTATTATATGTCAAGATTTTACCTTCAATGCAATAATCGCATATGCTGCAATTGCCGCATTTGTAGTTACCTACAGCTTTCTGTCCTGTCAGATCTAATTGTTTGAACTTCAAGGGTTCCCTGTAGGTTTGGACTAAATTCATTTTGAGGTTACTGTTTCTTCGAAAGGCAAACATAGGACGGTTCAGCATAATTTGTTCATTATCATTTAATATCGCACAATTTGAGTTGATGATGTTTTTGATTTTATTACTTAAACTTGAAAATTGACTTATGAATACAATTTTTTCAGGGTTATTTTTTCCTTTATTGTTACTCATGGGTTGTTCGAACATACTGTCCCTATTGTAAAACCATGCTCTTTTGAAGGAATGATTAATAAGTCTCCTTGGATATCCCCTATACTTTAATTTTGTTTTTAAATTTTCTGCATGTTTATAAAAGTCTGGTAGATTTGAACAGTTCCTCCGTAACCGAAGGAACTGTCCAAAGGGGATATTGTCTTTTTGCGCTCGGGGGTGGTAACTGTTATAGTGCAGTAATGTGTTTTTATCCGTGGGCTTAGAGTATAATTCTACCTCTAGTTTACCGCTCACATGTTTTATATTTAAATCTAGAAAACTCACTGCTTTATTACTGTAGTGAGCTGTAAATTTTAGATTTACATCACCCAGATTTAGCCACAATAAAAAATCCTTCAGAGATTCCTCCGGTCCATTCCATAGGAACCAGATATCATCAATGAATCTGTGCCAATTCAACACATTTTCAAAAAAAGGGGCTGATTTGTTGAAAATATGTTTGTCCTCGAATTTAACCGCATATGAGCATGCCAAACTTGGGGCACAGGTGGCCCCCATGCTGATCCCCTTATGCTGTAAATATAAATCATCCTTAAATAGGAATAAATTAAAATTTAATTCGAATTTTAATTTATCCAATAGAAACTGTGGGTTTATGGAAGCTAATATATTATGGAACTTCCCCTGGGAGTGATTGTTATCCGGCAACTCAGGAGTTTCTATGGTATGTGAAAATGCATAGACTTGGAAGGTGTATCAAAATTATAAAAAGAGAATGATTGCAGTTTAAGAATGGGTGTATGGAGGTTAAGGACCTGTTAGGAATAGAAGTAGTATGAGGAAAATCCCAGAAGTGATAACTTGTTGCAATAAATGTTTTTTGATTATAGATTACTAAAGGGTTTTGTATATGTATAGATATAGAAACAGAGAATGAGGTGTTAGACTTTGTCAGCTTTTCTCAGGATAAATTAATAACCGAGCTTATACAGGTACATAGAGAAATAGGGCATAGTTGTTGTTGTTTTTACATAATGAAAACAACTGTATGATGATATTAGTGCCCTGGGGAATAGCATGTGTCAAGGGCCGAATACGGGACCATGAGATATAACAAATATAATCCCGAGATAAGGATCATGGAAAGAGATTATTAACAATGTTTTTTTTTTTAAAACAGTAATGTGAATAGAATAATTATCTAGTTTCTGGATAGTCATTGTATAACAATACAACCTGAACAATTTTCATAGCCGATGTGTAATTATGTTTTTTATCTTTTATATTGTTTGTTTAGAGATTATTTGTTGTATCAAATTGTGGGTACGAAAGAGACAGAAAGAACATAGTCTTGATAAAGGTGGTACTTATGAAATAACACACCGAAACGCGTCGACGCATCTGTTGCCAGTTAAAATTCAAGGAACTATGTGCCAGGACAGATCTATTTGATTCTGGGTTTTTTGATTCCTATGAATTAATGTAGCGATGATTGTTATATCACATCACGGATTCCAAGTCTCTTTCTTGTTTTTAAGAATTGTGTAATATGTTTTTTGATGAAGTAATACTTTTGCTGTATGGTTTTAATTGTTTTTAAATTGATATGCAATATTAATAAATGCACATACTATGACATTAATAGTTCAGGTCTTTCCATGATCTAATACTTAGGGTTGGTTTGCATTTAGGATACCCAGATACATGTATGGTACTACTGACAAGGAAAGGGTGAGGTATGAATGAATGAGATGAGTGTATATGACTAAGAGCTGGATTGATTTACCCAAGGGATATTTTATTCTTTGACATACTTTAATACAGCATGCCTTGCAGAGCAGCGCATGCACTGCCCAGGCTCGACCTAAAAAAGGATGATCACCAGAGACTGCCAGTCACTTATAATCTCAGGTCCAGAAAATAAATTGTCGATCGATTCCCATGATATTTTGGCTTATATATCACCTTACCTGCTATGAAACTGTTATCTCCAGAAGAAGGTAATACCTTCTCTTTTTTGTGCATATTTCAAAGTGCAATGTTCTGAAACTTTCTGTCATAAAGAAATAATTTCCTCCTACTAAAGATGGCCCTTTACTGAGTGTTTTTGCTTTATATGAGATCCAAACCTCATCATCTTTAGACTAATCTGATGACTGTTTGATCACCGTTACCTCTGGAAGGTCAACACATTTACAGGAAGTGGTTGGCAGTCAGTCGGCAGACCTACAGTAACCCAGGGCCTGGGACGACGGCGGTAAACAACAGCTCTTTACCAAAGACCTCCTCCGAATTCCTGGACAACTCTCTGGTGACTAGGTACTCAGGGAAGAAAGGCTTGCCCCTACCCCTACGTGGACACCCACAATCACAAGGGCAATTGGAGCCGCAAGGTTTTCAGGGATTTGGCCTGACACAGTCTCCTTTATAAACAATAACCTCTCCTGAGAGAAAATGCTCTGGCTTGCCCATGTCCAGATTAAACTGACCCTATGAACGCAATATTTTTTGAAGAGAAGTGAATTTTGTTAGTTTTTGGTGAAACTGAGATCAAAAATTGAATAAAGGACCAGGGCTGCTGTGAACACAGCCTTCATTCAGATAGATTTCCTCACCAGGGGTTCCTCCATGTATGGGCAGCAATAGGTTCTCTGCAGCCGGGACAGTCTCCATCAGCCATGAGTCTGCTGAACACAGGACATTGGGAATGCCACAGAGGGAACTCTTAATTTGTGTGCCTTAGTCCCACATCTGCAGTCCTCATTGATGTACAGGGGCCGTATTACTGGAGTGCCTCAGGGGTGCAACGGGCATGTGTGCCCGCTTTGCGCACCCCCAGAGCACTTTGGTATTGCAGAAGGGGCCACAGACACTTGTGCATCCCCTTATGTAATACCGATAGTGCTGGCACAAATAAGGAAACAACGCTATCATCAGAGGATGCTCTCTCATTTGCATGGGGGCGTGGCCTCATGCAAATGAGGGAATGCCTCTGCACCCGCGTCGTATTACAAACGCAGGCACAGAGGTAAAGAAGCTGTCAGGAGGCTCACTAACAGTGCACCACTTAAAAGGTGGCACACTCTCAGTGCGGCTCTGATGGCAGCCCTCTGGTGGGGGGTAAGAGGGTCCCATGGACCCCCCAGACATCCTTTTTGCAGGCAAGTGCAGCTACTCACTGCACCCACCTGCAAGGGGAACTCTAATCTCCCTTCAAAGTGCATGCGGGTTGCCGCCTGCACTGTGAAACGTGGAGCAGCCGAACCGTTTTTCACTTGAATGCCCTGCCCTGGGGGCATCGTGAGTTTGCGGCTGCCCTGGGGGCAGCGCATTCACTATAATATGGTGCATTTTCCTGGTTAGTGTTGGGCATACCTTTTGAAATGTGCCACATGCATAATTCGCCACCAGATGCGTATTTGCCAGAAAGAAGAGCAAAAGTTAGGGGCATATTTCCCAAAAAGTCATGCAATGCAGTGCAGCACCCAAAGATACTGTGCTGCATTGCGTGACAGCGAGTGAGCGGGAAAATGCCATATCTACAGAGATATGGCTCTCTCCTCCTCACTCCACACTCCCTAGCGCCGGCATTGATTTCAGCTGTTGTAAGCCACGCACACACCTTGGTGCCATAGCTCTAGGGTATGTGCATGAATGTAACATAGGTTTTGTACTGGAAGGGTATCCTTCCTGTACAAAATACTAAGTCTAGACAAGTTTAAACACTTTTGCCACTTTGCATGCAAAGTAGGAAAAGAAAGGAGAAATGAAAAATGTCTCCCCTTGACACCTCCTTTCAGATGGCGTTAACATTTGACGCTAAACCCTGTCTACAATTGTTTGTATTTTTATTTATTTTTAAAGTTTTATATAGCGTGAACATGACCACTGAGAGTATCTGAGCGGTTTACAGTTTATACATCAAAAAGGATACAAGCATACAAAACAGAACTAACAAAGTGAAAAATTCAGTATTATAAAGTCCGGTATTCTCGTGACCCTGGCAACTGGGCCACAAATCAATGACTGTGGCCTCAATATCGAATGAAGTAGCCAGTCTGAGGCAGAAATGTCTTCATCAGGAGCCCTTTGACTTCTTTTTTGAAGAGGACAGTGGAAGGGTTCACTCTGACTTCGGGGGGAAGGGAGTTCTAAATCCTGGGAGCCATACCCGAGAAGGCTCGATTGCAGGTTTTTCTTTTCTTGAATTTGTGTGGTTTGAGCAATAGCGAGCTGGCGCTTCTGGAGGCTCTCAAACCACATGAGAGCTCCAGTTTCTGAGCGAGGTACTGCGGGGTATTGAAGTGGATGGCTTTGTCTGCCACTCATGCAATTTTCTAACTGTATCCGACCTTCATATAGAAGCCAGTTGTGAGACAGCAGGTCTGGAGAAATATGGTTGTATTTTTAGTGCCAGTTATGAGCCTAGCAGCAGAATTGAGGGCAACCCTAAGAGGAGCTGTCTTCACTCTGGGCAAGCCGCAAAGCGTTGCGCTAACATAGTCCAGCTTTGAGATCACTAATGTTTGCACTGCAACCTTTAAGTCATGAGCAGGGAGATAAGGTTTGAGTTTCATAAAAGACAAAAACACCAGTGCACATCATATCACGTCTCTTTTATCCCTGTGCATTCTGCACCATTCTTCAATTTGAATTCTTGCACAGACACTCCTTCTCAATCCAAGGGAGTCACGTTGTGTAGACAAAATCGGAATTTTATTTCTTTTAAATCAGAGTGCTTCACAGCCGATGCACGTTTCGCCCTTTGCGGGCTTCCTCAAGGCTGTAAATCATATGTAAAAGAATAAATTACAATCTATTTTTCAATAATATCAACCCTTATGTACCCTTATACAAAACTCTCAGTCCATGTGTTTTGTGTCGCAATCACCTCATTAGATCCTGTAAAAGATAGTCTGCAACAAGACCACCAAAGATTATTGTACAAAAATGTCATGCTTTCCACCATGCTTCATCTACCGCAACCATTAAATGGGCTGCAGCACATGAAGCATGACACTGCGAAAAGGACAGCCACCATGTGAAACCGCCAACATAAAACCATGAAAGTAACCTAAAAGCCCAAAAGTGAACAAAACACACACAAGTAGACAAACCTTAATTTCAAAACCGACCACACCTAAAATCGTGCTAAAAAATGCTTACAGAAAATGTCTTTGATCTACACATGCACCTATACTAATATGCATATCAATAATTGGCTCACCAGATTTCCAATTTGATCAGCACTGTATATATCAATGCTGGTGACATTAAACCACTCTGTAAAATAAATGAGTAATTTTATGTATTAAAAACAAGATGTTATCTTTTTATTCTATTTCAAGCCTATCTTTTTGTTCATCCACTTTTGTAGTCAGCCCACACCTTAAGTTCTTACCTTAAAGTGAGCTCCACCCAACATATATTTCAATCTATGCAAACACCAGCAATAGTAGCAGTAGTCCTCATTTATTTTCTATTAGGAGCCATGATAAGTTCCATCGAATATATAAAGAGAATTGCCATATCAACCAGGGACCCCACACTTTTGATCCTCACATGAAGTCCCCAAACAGTAATTCAACTCCCACTTCCTTCATAAGCTAAATCCATGATCTTATTTTACCCTCGAAGGAGTGAGTACTCATGTATGAATTCCATAAAACAATATACATGCCTTTGATGTTGCCACATTCTGAATATTGGACAACTCAAGTGAATAGTCGGTTAGTATTAACGCATAAATTCCTTATTAGTTATTCCTGTCCTTCATTTTTAAGCCCATGTATACGTTCCAATCATAACTATAACGATACCTCATTATTTTTTAAAACCAATATATACTCTATACATACGCATATATCTTGCCAGGTCTAACGTCCTCAGTACCCCATATCGCAAAGGACATCCTATATCTATTTCTCTCGTTACCAAACAGTTTGTGTCGAACTACGAGGGAAAATATGCGTGGTGAGCCGTCGGAGACCAAGCCCTATCTCCTTTTACACACATTTTCCTACAATGATACAATAATGTGCCCCTTAAAATTCCACCTCCTGTTACATATATTGAATATATTTCTACTTTCCTCACACGATCAGTTACTACCGACGTTGGCTTCTGAACACATGATAGCCTTCCGAGTCTCTCACAACCGTAATGACTCTTAACCACAAACTTGCTGTAGTATTGAATATTGTATGCCATTCCTCTACGTTAGAACATAAAACTTAATCTATTCTTTCTCTCGTGAATATTTGCCCGACAGGTGCGTCACTCACCATAAACGCGGTGAAATCCTCCGACAACAATTTTTGCAACACTGTTCTGTCTTCGCCCTCACCTCACACTTATTTATCAAGGCTTCCTTCCTGAACCAGCAAGCAATAACGGACTCCTCGCTAAACGTAATGCGCGAACGGTGGATTACATGGCGGCCATCTTAAGCTAGCTAGAGGGACTCATTTTAAGAATGAAACATGAGTATTTTAATTTTTTTTTAAAAATAGGCACTCCGCCCCTCACACATTTGTTGAGGGAAATATCAATGAATTTGGCACTGACATCTGGTGGCTGTCCCTTTAACCCTATACATAATAAAAACATTTTTTTACCAGGAATACAAGTCTTAAATACCAAACCCAATCTTAACCAAGAATATTGGGTTCTATGAACACACATGGCATCATAATCATATTTTTCAATAACTTCAGTTGGCGTTCGCTTGTTACAATTTGTTTCACAATGACCAATTAGCAAGCATGTGTATAGTATTACAATCTTATGCTACAATACTTGAAACCAATACATATATATATACACAGCTTAAAGTGTTTACATCTATCCAGTTCTTGACATGTATCCAAATATTAGCATGAGATGTTTTTGTTCATATGTATCCAGTTATTGACACAAAAATTTGTTTTCTTATTTGTTATAAAATAATCTCATTTGAAGCAAAAGTATAAGCCAACCTGAAACAAACCCATTTTGTTATGTTCCATTTAAGGGATCCCCCCAACTTGTTTCCCTTTTTACGCTGTTGACACTTATAATTCTTATACATCATTATCGTTACATTTTTCATGCTTATCATCATTATGTTTCATTGCCAAGCTCTTCTAGGTCATGCTGGGATAAGTACGTTGCCTTTTCACTGTCAACATAGTATCCCTATAAGTTCTCTCTATGTAATTATAGGAATTCAAACATCTCCTTATACATCATTGTCATTACATTTTTCATGCTTATCACCATTATGTTTCATTGCCAAGCTCTTCTAGGCAATGCTGGGATAAATGTGTTACCTCTTTGATGTCATCATAGTATCCCTATAGGTTATCTCCATGTAATTATAGGAATTCAAACATCTCCTTATCTATGTTGGCACCTTGTTCCACTGCCCGAAGTGAGATAATCCATTTGCTCTCCATTTGACGTAATTTCAGGATTCTATTGCCTCCTCTTGTACCTGCCACTGCCACATCTATACCATGAAACCCTATTCTATGCAGTTCATTATTTGCATGTTCTGTGTTAAAATGTACTGCAAAGGGATATTGCATGTTGTTATTCCGTATAGCTCGGATATGCTCTTGTATTCCTTCTTTCAAGGGCCTTATAGTACTGCTTATGTAGATTTGATTACATATATATTTTAGGCAGTAAACTGTGTGTGTTACAGTTTATGAAGTGGTTTATGTTGTGCATTTTTAAACTGTTGTACTGAAATTTGGTGGTTTTATTAATGGCAAAACAACAAACACAACATGCTCCACATTTGTAAAACCCTTTTGGTGCTAACGGTAACCAAGTCCCCATCTTTTTAGGAGGAATATAGCTCGGGCATAGTTCCTGTCTTAATGTTCTTCCTTTTTTGAAAGTGATTGAGGGTTTGGTACCTATCTTGTCATGTAAACTGGCATCCTCGGTTAGAAGGTGCCAATGTTTGTTTAATATCCTATACAGATCTGTACTCACCGAGCTATACGGTGTTATGAATCGTATTTTACTGGTGTTTGTGGTGGTATATTGCTTACTACGTTTGAGTAATTAATTCCTATTTTTCTTCTCGATTTTATTCCGGGTCTTTGAGACAATATCCCTCCCATAGCCCCTGGATATAAATCTCTTTTCTACCAATAGTAGTTCTTCATCCAATCTACTTTCATCACTGCAGTTCCTCTTAGTTCTTACCACCTCCCCATAAGGAATTGCCTTGATCTGTGAAATGGGATGCACATTTTCTGCATGCAATAGTGCATTACAGGCAGTTGCTTTTCTATATGGTATTGTAAGCAATTTCTCATTCTTTACCACAATGGTAATATCCAGGAAGTTGATGCTGGACAGGCTTTGCTCTTTTGTAAAGCTTAGATTAAGTGGATTGATATTCAGATATTCAAAGAACTGATCTAGCTCCTCTTTAGATCCTGCCCAAAACATTAACATATCATTTATATATCTTCCTAGATATAAGATGTTATTTAGTAGATTTACCAAGCCTTTGCGCCATATGTGTATTAATTCAAAATACCCCATATAGAGGTTGGCCAATGAGGGGGGAAATTTTGCCCCCATGGCTACACCTCTTATTTGGCGAAACCAATCTCCATTGTGTAAAAATATGTTATTGTTAAGGACCAATTCTGTCATTGCCATTAGCATTACAGAATGTTCATACGTTTCGATTGGTCTGGTGTCTAAAAAATGATGTACTGCTTTTAAACCCAAGTCACAAGGTATGCTTGTATACAACGAGCATACATACATCGTAACCAAATAGTGACCAGGTCCCCAGTCCACGTCCCCAAATTTATTGAAGACGTCCCCTGTATCATGGATGAATGAAGGCAGATTGGTAACCAGAGGCTGAAGGAATAGATCTATGTACTCTGAGTTTTTTTCTATTGGGGACCCAATTCCAGCTATAATGGGTCTCCTGGGGAGGCATTTGCCTCCTTTATGCACTTTGGGTAAACAGTAGATACAAGGATATGTTGATACATCATTTAAGAGATATTTCATCTCTATGTCTGAAATTAAGCATTGTTCATTCCAAGATTTTAAATGGCCAAATATGAAATGTTTTGTTCCTTTCATGGGATTGCCACTCAACTTTGTGTATGTACTTGTATCATCAAGCTGTCTGTCAATCTCTGCAATATAGTCCAGATGATTCATCAGGACTATGTTGCCTCCCTTGTCAGCCTCTCGGATGACAAGGGAGTCCATTCTTTTGAGATTTGTCATTGCCTTGCGTTCCTCCATAGTTATGTTTTGCCTTTTGAACCTATGGATTGTGTGATATTTATCTTCCAATTTATAACAATCTGACATGACATTGTGTTGAAATCTATCATTGTTATTCCCTCTCTGTAACTGAGGTGAAAATCTTGATTTTACTTTGAATCCACTATCTATATCTGTATAGGTATTAAGATCTAAGTCAACATCTACCGATTCTAAGCTTGGAACCTCTTCCTCATTATCCAGACTTAAAATTAAATGTGCATCTTCGATTTCCTTAATAGACGGGTTAGAATCATTGGTGTTCATTCGTAAACCTCTACAAGTAGTCTGTGGCTTGTCTTGAAAGTGTTTGAACAATTTGATGTTTCTAATGAATTTAAAACAACTGATGTGGAACAAAGAGAAATCTGGTGTAGCACTGGGACAGAAACCAAGTCCTTTGCTTAGTATGTTTATTTCAGTATTTGACAACACATGATCAGAGAGATTAACAATGTTGATATTATCACACATTTCCATGTTCAAAACATCTTTTACATCTTTTGGTTGCGTGTCCCTGCTCTTTGTTGTGACACCCACCTTTTCTTTTTTATCCTGTTCTTTTGTTACCCCTCCTCATTCTTTTGTGTTCATATCTTTTTTGAAGGCTTCCTTGTTGCTCTTTCTGAAGCGTTGTAATTCTAAAAAAAAGGGACCAGGGGCCGGACCTGATGTACTAGGAGTTCTGGCTGACTCATTGCTTTTTATGCTACTTACACTGGATATGTCAGACATACTAGTTAGTTCTGCTGTCTCGCGAAAGTGTACACCCTGCCATTTTTGTAATCACGTTCATCTCGTTTAATTTTCTGGGATTTCTTTTCACGCAGATACATCTGATGTTTTTGCAGCTCATCTTTTAAGATGGCCCAATTTCGTTCCGCCACTTCAGGTAAATTCATATCTTGTATTTCTTTCTCCAAACTGCCAATTTCTAAGAGAAGCTTTTCACGTTTTGACTCAGCATCTCTTATAAGGATATCCATCATTCCCATAGAGGAATGCAATAACAAGTCTTCCCACTCCTTAAGGTGTCCTTTGTCTAAATCCTCAAACGAGGGGGAAATTAAGACCCGTAGACCTCTAGGGACCTGTTCTTTATCAATGTATTTGCGCAAGACAGTGGAGTCCCACCATCGGGAGAGTTCTTGTTTTTTTACTCTTTCCAGTCTCATAAATTTTTGTCGCATTCCTTCCTTAGTCAACAGCTTGGGATTGGTTAGACTTTTTCCACGGTTCTCACTAAAAAAATCCTCCAACAAAGCATCTCTATTATCATCAAAGGAGGCCCTATCGTATTTTTCTTAGTTCAAACATACAACTTACTCATTCAACAGTTACTGCATCAAGATTTTGTTTTCTTCCTGTTTTCAATAACTAGCGTATTTGAATTTTTACACATACATTTGATGACAATAGTTCTGAGATTGATGAGTGCTAGATCAGCAAAATTTTACATGAACATCAAAAAAGAGGCGGATTTGCTATATCCGATCTGCACATCAAAATGTGTCTCTTTCCTATGCAAGAACAACACCATATATCAATATATGTAGTCCAACTATTGAGTGCAGCCTTGATGTAAAATGCTTATCCACCTCAAGATTTTACAATGGACAGTCTGTCCACCAACGGTGTTACAGAATGTCACATCCATAAGAGGAGCTGTCTTCACTCTGGGCAAGCCGCAAAGCGTTGCGCTACCACGGTTCAGCTTTGAGATCACTAATGCTTGCACTGCAACCTTTAGGTCATGAGCAGGGAGATAAGGTTTGAGTTTCCTTAGGATGCTGAGTTAGAAGTTCGCTCCTTTGGTGAGGGAACTGATGTGCTTCTGCATGTTCAAACTTTTGTCTAACATAATGCCCAGAGAGGTTGCTGGATCAACAAGGTGAGGTCTACAGTTAAGAGCAGTAAGCTGATTCAACGACTGTTCCATGACCGGAGATTGCTTGTGGGGTGCGATTAAGAGGAATTCTAGCCAGCTTTGTGTTTCCAGAAGGACTGAGTTGAGGGACTGAATGTACTCGGGGGAGGCAATCTTCAGGTATAGTTGGGTATCATCCGCTTACAAGTGATAGTGAATGCTGGAGAATTTCAGAATTGCTGTTAGAGGCTCCATGAACAGGTTGAAGAGCGTGGGTGAAAGCGCTGAACCCTGAGGAACCCCCAGAGTGACCGGAGCAGGATGAGACAGGGATTTGTTCACCTTGAATCTTTGGGATCTATTATGAAGGAATGAGGAGAACCAGTTTAGTACAGGCCCAGACAGCCCCATCCTGTGTTCCAGGAGGTCAATTAGGTTATCTTGTTTGACCGTATCGACTGCGGACGAAAGGTCCAGAAGGATCAGTAGGCATGACTCATTATGGTCCAACATTCTTAGGTCATCATCGACAATGTGAGTTAAGGCAGATTCTGTACTATGGCCAGGGCGGAAACCAGATTGGAATTAGTCCAGGAGTTGGAAATGATCGATGTGGTTACAGAGTTGGGTGAGCACACATTTCTCCAGGAGCTTTGCCGAGGTGGGTATGTTAGAGATTGGGTGAAAGTTATGAAGGTCCGTGGGATCAGCAGATGGTTTCTTTAGAATCGGAGCAACTTAGGCAATCCGGAATAGCACCTTGCCGAAGTGATGCATTGACGATCTTAGTCCAAAGTGTTAGTAAGGAGGTTCTAACTTCCGAGAAAAGGTTTGATGGCAGAGGGTCGTTGTAGTGATTAGAAGATTTCAGAGTCGTCGACCTTTTGAGTATAGTGTATTCGTCCAAGGTTTGGAAAAGACTCCAGGATGTATTGTTTTTGGGGAGGTAGGGCTGCGCAGGGTCAGTGATATCCAACCTTGGGGGAAGGAGGGTGTTCAGTGGGCTGATCAACAGGTGATCAAGGGCAGAGCGTAGTTCAGTTTCAATCTTAATAGTCTTATCCGTGAAGAAATCAGTGAATTCTTCGCAGCTTGGCAGTGTCCCTTGACCCAGTGACAAGAGATTAGGATGACTGTTCGCTTGGGACTTGATGAGTTCAAACTGTTTTTTTTAACAATTGTTTGCTTGCTCTAGTTGATTTCTGAAAAAGGTGGCCTTCGAACATCTGATGCGTTTATTGTAGATGCTTCTTAGGGATCTCAGATGGTAATGGTGTTCAAGGGAGGAATAGGATCACCACAGCCTTTCCGCAAGTCTTAAATTTCTTCTTTCAGTATTAAGACTATCATTGAACCAAAGTTTGGAGAGTTTAGAGGACAATCGGTTAAGCTGTAGTGGTGCAACTGAGTCTAATACATTAGTCATTGAACAGTTATAGTGGGCCGTAAGGTCTTGTACATCCGACAAGTTCATGGATGTAAAAAGGGTTTTGCATTAAAAGGCATGGGTGGTTGCATGGGAATGCCCATGGTACCACCCATGTTACGCCCCCTTGGCACTAAGTAACGCAAAGCAATGCTTTGCGCTGCTTGTAAGGTAGTTTCCAACACAAAGCAGGTTGTGCCCTGGAAAGTAAATTGGTAAAAAACATTTTTGTGCTGGTTAGTGTCACTTTTGTGACATGAATCCAGTGCAACATCTTTGAAAATCTATCCCTTAGAATAAACTGTGTAGATCTGACCTTTTGAGCTGGTTCAACTGTAACTTACTGTCAGGCTAAGAGAAAAAGGTTGTTATTCAAAGTTTATTGTGAATAAAAGTCTTATAGACAGCGCATAATATTTACTTTCTTTCAGTCTAGTGTTATCTATATTCCATCACCATCCTAAAAAGAGCTACAAAACAACAGTGTCTGGCATCTGAGGTTCTAGGCACAAACCACCTGTTCTGAGATAAGTGCAAGTTGATGGCAGGCACTGAAGCAGTGCTGGAAAATTACTGTGTTTTTCGGGCATGCTAGGAACTCTGAGGCCTATTTACAATAATGTCACTTACTGTAGTGCAGTAAGTCACCTTGCTGCGCTGCACTGCGTGACAGGGAAAAGGCAGGAATACACTGTATTTAAGGCAATATGGCACATTCCTACCTTTTCCCCAGTGCTGGCACCCTTTTGGCAGTCTAGAGCCAATGCAGGCACTTTGCACCATGGTGCAAGGGTGCCCGCATTCCATGCAGGCTTCCTCAGGATTCCTCAGGCTTTCCCCCCAACAAGGCAGAGTGAGGGGTAGGTTCCCGGCGGATCACTGACATAATATAGAATGACAAAATATAGACTTACCAAAATATAGTCACCAAAATATAGAAAGCCAAAATATCGAATTCCTATCTACAAACAGGTAAGTACAAAAATATCGAATCCAAAATATAGTCTGTAAAAAATATAGCCAGTCAAAATATCGAATTTTTTAAAATGTCTTAAAAGTAATTTAAAATTAATGAAATAATAAATATAATTAACTAAAACATACTTAAAAATACTCAAATAACCTTAAAATTAAGATATAATTAATTTAAGTTATTAATAAAAAATGTACAATATTTTACCGTAGGATAGCAGGAGGGTAACATTTAATATTACCACTCCAGTGAGTGCAACAGTAGGGAAAGGGTTGGATAGCGTAGGGGTAAAAAATACTATTTTCACTCCAGTGAGTGCAACAGTAGGGAAAGCGTTGGATAGCGTAGGGGTAAAAAATACTATTCCCACTCCAGAGAGTGCAACAGTAGGGAAAGGTTTGGATTGCATAGGGGTAAAAATTACTATTCCCACTCCAGAGAGTGCAACAGTAGGGAAAGCGTTGGATAGCGTAAGGGTAAAAAATACTATTCCCACTCCAGTGAGTGCAACAGTAGGGAAAGCGTTGGATAGCGCAAGGGTAAAAATTACTATTCCCACTCCAGAGAGTGCAATAGTAGGGAAAGCGTTGGATAGCGGGAGGGTAAAAAATACAATTCCCACTCCAGTGAGTGCAACAGTAGGGAAAGCGTTGGATAGCGTAGGGGTAAAAAATACTATTCCCACTCCAGAGAGTGCAACAGTAGGGAAAGCGTTGGATAGCGTAGGGCTAAAAGTTACTATTCCCACTCCAGAGAGTGCAACAGTAGGGAAAGTGTTGGATAGCGTAGGGGTAAAAAATACTATTCCCACTCCAGTGAGTGCAACAGTAGGGAAAGCGTTGGATAGCATAAGGGTAAAAATTACTATTCCCACTCCAGAGAGTGCAACAGTAGGGAAAGCGTTGGATAGCGGTAGGGTAAAAATTACTATTCCAACTCCAGAGCGTGCAACAGTAGGGAAAGCGTTGGATAGCGTAGGGGTAAAAATTACTATTCCCACTCCAGAGAGTGCAACAGTAGGGAAAGCGTTGGATATTGGAAGGGTAAAAATGACTATTTCCACTCCAGAGAGTGCAACAGTAGGGAAAGCGTTGGATAGCATAGGGGTAAAAAATACTATTCCCACTCAGTGCAACAGTAGGGAAAGCGTTGGATATCGGGAGTGTGAAAATTACTATTCCCACTCCAGATAGTGCAACAGTAGGGAAAGCTTTGGATAGCGTAGGGGTAAAAATTACTATTCCCACTCCAGAGAGTGCAACAGTAGGGAAAGCGTTGGATAGCGGGAGTGTGAAAATTACTATTCCCACTCCAGATAGTGCAACAGTAGGGAAAGCTTTGGATAGCGTAGGGGTAAAAATGACTATTCCCACTCCAGAGAGTGCAACAGTAGGGAAAGCGTTGGATAGCGTAGGGGTAAAAAATACTATTCCCACTCCAGAGAGTGCAACAGTAGGGAAAGCGTTGGATAGCGTAGGGGTAAAAAATACTATTCCCACTTCAGAGAGTGCAACAGTAGGGAAAGCGTTGGATAGCGGGAGGGTGAAAATTACTATTCCCACTCCAGTGAGTTTAACAGTAGGGAAAGTAATGATTTAATATATTATTAAAAATAAATTAAATATCAATACCAATAAAACATTAATTGAAATTAATAACCAATTTAATATTATGTAATAATTAAGTAGAAATACAACTACATATTAGTTATTAAAAATTAATAACCTATTCATAATTATTTAACAACTAATTAATTCTCAATAACAAAAACTAATTAATAATAAAAATTAATACCAATTAAAAATTAACAGTAAATTAATTATCAATACACAAAAAGTATTTTTAATATGTAATTAATTACAATTACATTACTTCCCACCCTATTCCCCTATAAACCCACATCCCACTACAGAAAATACATTAATACAATTATCATAATTATCAAATATTTAATTAATACAAAATAATTACCAATTAATAAAAATGAATTGCCAATTAATAGAAATTAATTACCAATTAATAATTAATTAATTAATTTAAAATCAATACCAATAAATGAAAAAAAGTATTTACTTAATTACAATTAAATTACTTCCCACCCTATTCCCCTATAAACCCACAACCCGCTACAGAAAATAAATTTAGAAAATTAACATAATTAACAATTAATCAATTAATACAAATTAATTGGCAATTAATAAAAGTGCAACAGTAGGGAAAGCGTTGGATAGCATAAGGGTAAAAATTACTATTCCCACTCCAGAGAGTGCAACAGTAGGGAAAGCGTTGGATAGCGGTAGGGTAAAAATTACTATTCCAACTCCAGAGCGTGCAACAGTAGGGAAAGCGTTGGATAGCGTAGGGGTAAAAATTACTATTCCCACTCCAGAGAGTGCAACAGTAGGGAAAGCGTTGGATATTGGAAGGGTAAAAATTACTATTTCCACTCCAGAGAGTGCAACAGTAGGGAAAGCGTTGGATAGCGTAGGGGTAAAAAATACTATTCCCACTTCAGAGAGTGCAACAGTAGGGAAAGCGTTGGATAGCGGGAGGGTGAAAATTACTATTCCCACTCCAGTGAGTTTAACAGTAGGGAAAGTAATGATTTAATATATTATTAAAAATAAATTAAATATCAATACCAATAAAACATTAATTGAAATTAATAACCAATTTAATATTATGTAATAATTAAGTAGAAATACAACTACATATTAGTTATTAAAAATTAATAACCTATTCATAATTATTTAACAACTAATTAATTCTCAATAACAAAAACTAATTAATAATAAAAATTAATACCAATTAAAAATTAACAGTAAATTAATTATCAATACACAAAAAGTATTTTTAATATGTAATTAATTACAATTACATTACTTCCCACCCTATTCCCCTATAAACCCACATCCCACTACAGAAAATACATTAATACAATTATCATAATTATCAAATATTTAATTAATACAAAATAATTACCAATTAATAAAAATGAATTGCCAATTAATAGAAATTAATTACCAATTAATAATTAATTAATAAATTTAAAATCAATACCAATAAATGAAAAAAAGTATTTACTTAATTACAATTAAATTACTTCCCACCCTATTCCCCTATAAACCCACAACCCGCTACAGAAAATAAATTTAGAAAATTAACATAATTAACAATTAATCAATTAATACAAATTAATTGGCAATTAATAAAAATTAATTACCAATTAAAAAATAACAATAAATTCAAAATGAATACCAATAAATAAATAAAAATATTTAATTGATTACAATTAAATTACTTCCCACCCTATTCACCTATAAACCCACAACCCGCTACAGAACTAGAAAGCAAAATTTAATAAAAAATTAATAATAATTGCTAAAAATTAAATTTTAATTTAATATAATTAAATTACTTCTCACCCTATTCCCCTATAAACCCACAACCCGCTACAGAATTAAATTACACAGAAATTAAATAACATAAAATTCATTACTTAAAATACATTAAACATACATTACAAAAATTAATATACACTTTTCACACATATACTAACATACAAAACACTTTAAAAAAATTTATATTATTAAAAAATCGATATATTTAATGCCTATGTTGTATACTTCGATATTTTGACTTCTATATTTTGAAAATCGATATTACTTACCTTAAATTCGATATTTTTAACCACTATATTGTGTCCATTCGATATTTTGTCCATTCTATATTTTGGAATCGATATTATGACTGTTTACCGTTCCCGGCACCTGTTTTCCAGGAAAACACATGACGTTAACTTTTGTAACGATCGTTGCTCTACCTAACTATTGATGAGGCGTGATTTGAACCCAAATTGGGTTGGTCCCATGATATGTATTATTAAGGTACCTCATTGAAAGGTCATCAGAGTGATTGGTTAATTTTCCATACCCAACCACCTGTGTGGTCCTGAAGAATTGCCGAGTGATTTACACACATAGAGCAAGAAACATGTTGACCATGACAACACACATATAGACACCTCCGACTATTATAATCTGCTGTATCCCTATTCTGGTTTTCATTGAGACGAGTGGGCTCACAGACTATAATTCATCTTGGAGAACCACCTCGCCTTATTTTATTTCTTCTCACATCACCTCACATCTACACCACTAGGCCCCTCACACGCACCTCACCTATACCGCTTGGGAAAAAGATCGTCGTCAAAGAGCCCCTCATAGGGTGCCCATCAGTCATTGCAGCGCCGACCGGATGAGGAGCAAGCCCTATGATGAAGCATGATGCCCAGATAGGTGTGTGAGGACCCCACTTCCCAAATAGGGAGACACCCACACTCCACTACTGAGTAAGGGTGTTGACCAACCTAGCCTCCTTCTTCTTTCCCCACCCTACAAGAACTGCATACTCCTTCGGTGCTACATTGTATTTATTGGGGGCCTGTATGCGGGACCTATATGCACCCCTTCTCCCTAATTTGTATTGACTATTTACAATAATGTCACTTACTGCAGCGCAGCAAGTCACTTTGCTGTGCTGTGTGACAGGCAATGGGCAGGAATGTGCTGTATTTATGGAAATATGGCACATTCCTGCCTTTTCCCCAGCGCTGGCACCCTTTTGGCAGTCTAGGGCCAATGCAGGCACCTTGGCACCATGGTGCAAGGGTGCCTGCGTTGCATGCAGGATTATTTTTGTGCAGGAAAGGACACATTTCTCCACAAAAAAAGCATGAGAGGCATATTCCTCTTTCTATGTGTGCTGCAGAATGAGGATTAACAAGGAGAAATAAAGATGGTTCTACTTGTTACCCCTTACCTGAAAAGGCGTATCTTTTTGGCACATTTCGAGATCTACCAATTCTGGTCAATCTGCGAGTGCATCAAAAACCATTGGAGCTGAGTGGGAACCCATGCAATACCCATGGAATGCCTTCCCAAGGCAGAGTACAGCAACACAGTGATTTGTTCTGCTTTGCCTTATTCCAAATTTATGGACCACTCAGGGCCACACAAAGTGCCTTATTCCAAATTTATGGACCACTCAGGGCTACACAAAGTGGGCTTGTGTGGATTCATAAATCACATGGATGTTTTGCGTCGCTCCTGCATCACGTTGCGTGGTGCAAGAACAATGCAAACTGGCTAATAAATAGGATCCTCTATGTCACAGATATCAAATTCTAGAATCTGCTGGGTGAGAGAGGAAAATACATCCCTTGCTCAGGCCATCTTAGGGGATCAATGACAGGTATCACAGTCCAGCAAGACCAATCAAAGAAGTGAGCTGTTGGGACGAGCTCAATCAGCACCGCCACTTTGTATCTGTGCTTCCTCCTATGGGTGTTGGGTACCTGTATTTTGAGGGAAACTCCCAGAAACTTGAGAAAGCTTGGTATCCTTCATTTGTTATTGAGGAATGACTGCATGTGATTGTTTTTTTAATTTCCCGTTTCCTGCCCCAGGACAGTGGGAGGAATAGAATTCTGAATCAGGACCAGTGGTGGCTCCTCCACAATGGTGGCGTAGCGTCAGCCCACTGGTTCAGAGCCAGCAACTAAAATATAAAATTATATTTTATTATCAGTTGACTTTTGGGTAACTGCCTGAGCTAAGCTTGTGCAGGGAGGGGCGGGTCTGGGCCATGGCAGGAAGGAGGAGTGGAGTGCACTTATAAATGCACATGTGTTACATCCTGGTAAGGAATTCCAGAAGACTTATATAGGTTACAGATGATAAGTTTATTCTTCTTAGATGGGGCTGTCCGGTGAAATATGGAC
The DNA here is from genome assembly GCF_964261635.1 of Lissotriton helveticus. Classification (NCBI taxonomy): domain Eukaryota; kingdom Metazoa; phylum Chordata; class Amphibia; order Caudata; family Salamandridae; genus Lissotriton; species Lissotriton helveticus. Next base: position 584,938,442 of record NC_136072.1, read on the forward strand.
ACTGGTGGGGCGGGAGGGCGTAAAATCCTTAAGTAGGTTAGTATTGAGTAATTTTGATTAAAAGTACCTTTAAGAAGTTTGAAGAAGGTCCTTACGCGTAGTTTTGGTTCCACCTCGTCGCCAAATTTATGTTACATCCTGGTAAGGAATTCCAGAAGACTTGGATAGGTTACAGATGATAAGTTTATTCTTCTTAGATGGTTAGATAGGTTTTCCAGTATATAAGTAATCAAACCCCACCAGGAGCATCCTCTCTGCTGCTCAGCCCAGGATCCAACTGACAGTCCACTCACAGAATACTAAACACTCCAATGACATCACACTCACACTAACATTCCACTCACACTGGCTGAACAGCAGAGGCAAAGAAACAGGGAAGATGTAAGGTAAAAACCTTAGATATAACAACATGTCAGCATGGCCGGCCGTCTTAGGCCAGCGAAACAGACATGCGCATTTAGGTTGTCCAACCCAGCTGTGTTTCACAGTGGGGTGCAGGAATGGCACAGGCTCCCTGTGCCTGAGCGAGCGTTAAACCATCCCAGTAAGGGCAATCCCCACACTGCTCTCATGCTTTGTATAGCATGAGAGCAGCGCAGGGATTGGATTGGGAGTCTGTGATGGTGTCTGTTGTATGGAAGAAGTCACAGTGACCATATATGAGTATAATAAAAAGGATATATATTTATTATGACCTACAGATATCAGCTGGTGTCCCTCTCCAGGCTAGCAAGCAACTGCCACACCAGGCAAGAAAAGAGAACAGCGAAGTGGGGAAGGATCTAAAAGGAATGAACAGATTAAAGGGGCAGTGAACATAAAGTAATAAAGCATGAAAACGAGATACAACATATCCTCATTCCTTCGGTTGAAAAGAAAGAAAGAAAGAAAAGAAGGAAAAAGAACTAAGGGTCATCACAGTAATAATCCTGCAAGTAAGAAGGAGGTTTCCTGGTTCTGCTCGTGGAGTCGCGACTCTTTTCAGAACAAGTATCAACCACCACCTTTCCACTTGCAACCACATCACCCACATCCACATCAGCATGTCTTTTGTAAAGAGCTACTCTTCTAAGATTCCAGTGTTCACCATTGTCCAAAATAACCTACCTTTCATGAACCGATTTGACCTTGTACGGCCCCTTAAACTTAGTCAAACCACCCGAAATCCGCCCAGGTTTCACTTTGACCAAGTCATTCACTCTGATTCTGTGAGGGAAATCCAGTACCGATTTTACAGCCTTTTTGACTCCACTTGGATTTCCCAAACTCACACACTCCTTCCTCCAAGCAGGAATTAGCTTTGTGCCAGCTGGACGACCCCTCATCACAGTGAAAGGAACCATACCAGAAGAATAATTCTCGGTCGTGCGGTACGCCCAAATCAACTCCTCCACCATGCATTTCACAGAACCGCCAGTAGCCATAGCCATTTGGATTGCACCTTTGACCATGCGGTTAGCCCTCTCGACCATTCCGTTACCCTGTGGGTTGTAAAATGAAGTCCTACTATGAACAATCCCGCAGGCACACAGAAACTTTCTCATTTCCTCAGAGGTTAACTGAGTCCCGTTATCAGTTATGAGTTTCAAAGGAAACCCTTCCTCCCTGAAAATCTCAGTTAACAATTGAATTGTCACCCTGGTAGTTAATTCTTTGCAAAACTTGACAACTAACCACCTAGAATACACATCAATCAGCACAAGGGCAAATCTCAAATCCACAGTAAGGCCATTGAAAGGACCTACAAAATCCATACAAACAGAATGCCAAGGAGCAAGAGGATCCTCAATAGAGCCATGAGAAACTTGACTGCCCAACTTTAGTCTCTTCTCACTCTCAAAACAGTCAGAACACCTCTCAACCCAATCAGAAACATGATGATCCATCGACGGCCACCAAAAATATTCCCTCAACCTTTTTTTGTGAGTGACTGACCCAAATGGCCTTCGTGTGCTAACTTGAACAGAGTGAACCTCAAATCTTATGGAGAGATAAACTTGTCACCCTTCATTACTATATTCTGCTCTTTGTCCAAAATAGACAGTTCATCTAACACTTTCAAAAATGGCCTGACTGCACACTCAAGAGTGCTCTCCCGCCTGGTCCCCTTAACGATCAATTCCTTCACCTTATGCAACACACCATCACTTGCCATGCTCTCATCCCATTTTTCCTTTCCTATTGCACCGGAACAAAACTCAACTACATCGCCAACCGGTGCTACCGAACCTTCACATAAAGATGACTCAACACCAACCCGATCAACCTCCTGCCAGGGTAGGGGAAGTCTCAATTAACCATCTGCCAAGTTATTCTTCCAACCGGGAATGTACTCCACCTTGTACAAATACTCTTGCAGTATTGCAGCCAACCTTGCTAACCTCGCCGAGCCTTTCCCACCTCCACCCGGCGACAATATCCTCACTAAGGGCTTGTGGTCAGTCTGTAATCTGAAAAGAGATCTCCACAGATACATCCTGAAATAAGCACACCCCCATGCCGCAGCAAGTGCTTCTCTCTCTATTATAGAGTAGTTCCTCTCCGAAACAGTAAGGGACCTGGATGCAAACGCTACCGTCTTCAAACCAGAAGAATGAACCTGGGCAAGTACAGCACCTAAACCAACTCCGCTTGCATCAACAGTCAAGACGGACTCCATGTTGGTATTAAAAGGTGTCAAAATACCAGCTTCACATATCTCTTTCTTAATACCAACGAACGCACTCTCCTGTTCTTGTCCCCAACTAAACTTACAACCCTTCCTGAGCAATAGTCTTATTTTCTCCGTTTTATCCGCAAAATTGCGAACAAATTTCGCGTAATACTCTATGAGACCGAGAAACGACCTCAACTGATCTCGATCAACGGGTGCTGGTGCCTTCCGTATGGATTCCAACAAGTCACGCTTTGACCTCACCCCGTCCGCCGACAAGGTATAACCCAGGTACTCCACCTCTTCCACCGCAAACTTGCATTTATCTTTCCTCAAAGTTAACCCAGCCAACTCCATCTTACTTAACACCGCCTTCAAGATTACATCATGCTCCTCTTTTGTTCTGCCAAACAATAACACGTCATCTTGAAAATGAACAACATTTTCCACACCACTCAACACCGAACCCATCATCCGCTGGAACACTCCTGCTGCCGACGCTAACCCGAACGGCATCCTAGTAAATTGAAAAATGCCTTCGGACGTGATAAACGCCGTCAGATGTTTCGACTCCTCATGGAGTCTGATCTGATGATAGGCACTCCGCAAGTCTAACTTCGTGAAGAATCTACCACCTTTCAACAACAGCACCAACTCATTTATATTAGGAAGAGGGAACCCATCCACGATAATATTACGGTTAAGTGTGCGCAAATCAACACAGAATCTGTATTTGCCATCAGATTTGGTCGTAATCACAACTGGCGAAATCCAACTTGAGGTTTCTATCTGCTCAATGACCCCTTGATCCAACATTTCGCTCAACATCCTTTTTACCTCTGCTCTAGCTACAATAGGTACCTTCCTGACCTTATGTTGCAAAGGAACAGCATCCGGTTTTAACAAGATCCTATGCACATAGCCTTTTAACTCACCAATCTCTTCCTTAAACAACTCAGGCATCCTATCAACAATCGACAAGGTGGGTACTTCATCCACCACCATCACTTGGTCATCGGCCCTCGGATTCAACACAATATGTAGATCGTATTGGTGTCCCCAACTCAATATGGCTGGACCAGACTGGGCAACGTACACCTTACCCCTCACAGTTCTTCTTTTGAATGAAATATTAGCAGACATAAACACCACAATCTCAATCCTTTCACCCTGGAACCCACCCGGATTGATGTCTTTCAGTTCCAACTCAATCTTTGGCCAATTCACACAAAATAAGCACACAGGAATAATGGTCCAGAACGGCCCTGAATCCACCATCAACTCAACTTGCACACCATCAATCTCAAACATCGCCTTTGGTCTCACCCGCCTCTTAGGATTCATATCTGACTCTTCATCGCTCACATACAAAATTTTATTCACCCCCTCAACGTTATCAACCGTAGCAACATCAGTTTGTTCTTGTTGAACAACAGCAATCTTCCCTCTTGAAACAAACTTGCACATTCTCGAAAAGTGTCCCCGTTTTCCGCATTTCAAACAATCTTTGTCTAAGGCAAAGCATTTTTTATAATCAGCAGTGTGGTACGTGCTGCCACACCTTGAACACATTCTGTCTCTACTCTTGTAAGAGTCACTGTTACCATAAGTATTATTCAACTTTTTGCCTACATACTTCTCACTCTTCTCATAGGATTTCTTTCCACCCACAGCTCCCACTTCCTCAACAACATCTACACACGACACATTCTCTTTTGAACTATCCTTGCGTTCCATCTCCTTCATGCATGCACCAGATTCTTCAACTATCTTAGCAATGTCAATTGCATTCTGTAAAGAGGGATTCTTCGCCGCCCACAGCTTCTCTTGCATCTTCTTGTTCCCACACTGGACGATGAGCTGATCCCTAATCATTTCGTCCCTGATGTTCCCAAAGTTGCATTTCAACGATAACTCTCGTAGGCGAGTAACAAATTGGTCCACCCTCTCCCCTTGACGCTAGGGCTGCGTGTAAAATTTGTGTCTTGCCATAACTATGTTGACTTCTTTAGAGTATCCTTTCTTCAAACGAGCTTTTGCCTCCAAGTACACATTTGTAATGGTTCTTCCTTCTGCGTTAGTTCCTGGGGACAAAAATTTAAAAGCGTGTTGTCCTTCCTTCCCCAAGGTGCTCAATAATAGCGCCTTTTTCCTGGTAGCACTGAAGTCCTTGCCATCAATCGCCTCGATGTAATTCTCGAATACCTCAATCCACTCTTCCCATTCTATTGGAGGGTCCCCGCTTTGCTGTAGAAATAATGGTGGCATAACTACACTATTGCTTTCCATTTTCGTCGTTATGCTTATACTGTGCCTCAACTGTTTCCAAAAATAGTGACGTGGCAGAGACTTACAAAAAATTTTTTTTTATTTTTTTTTTATATATTTAAAAAAAAAATTTTTAAGACTGCTACACCACGAGTTACGCTGCCCCCTGCGAGCTACTGGGGACAATAATCATACAACATTACTCACTGGACCGCTTTCGCTCCGATATTTCCCGGAGCTGTCTCTCCCTTCGTGCTCGTCTCTCGTTACTTAGCAACCATTCGTGTTGAAGGAAGCGAAAATATGGCCGCCGTCACGTTATGAATGCGTCGGGACGTAACGTGATGAGCTAGGAGGGGCCGCTACTCTCTCTCAGCAGAGGAACAACAATGTCAGCGTTCTCAATGGCAGCGTTCTCCAAAGGAACCACGGCTCGTGCTGAGCGTTGATGCCTTTTTTTAAATGTCGCACAGTCGTGACTGTGGCCTCAGGTAAGCGTTACAGTCTCGATACAATCACGCACTAGGCCCGACAATGTACATCCAAAAGTTGGCACAGACAAAGATGCTGTCCTCGATGCACGGATGAGTGAGATAAAAAAATTCACAGTACTCACTCCGTGATTCCTTAACTCCACAGCTGTATGCTCCGGCCTCTCCAATTTTCAATCCGGAGTAAATGAAACACAGTCTCGATACAATTCAATTTAGTCACGCAGCACAGTAGTTCAGCATGGAAAACAAATTCTTCCTTGTCAGTAACTCTGCGTTACTGGATACATGCGTGGTTCTCTCCACCAGCTGGTAATACATCTATCAGTAGCTTCTTCTCGAAATGCTAGCTTTCCATCGCCAAAATGTTGTATGGAAGAAGTCACAGTGACCATATATGAGTATAATAAAAAGGAAATATATTTATTATGAGCTACAGATATCAGCTGGTGTCCCTCTCCAGGCTAGCAAGCAACTACCACACCAGGCAAGAAGAGAGAACACCGAAGTGGGGAAGGATCTAAAAGGAATGAACAGATTAAAGGGGCAGTGAACATAAAGTAATAAAGCATGAAAACGAGATACAACAGTGTCCCAGGCAGGAGCGGCTGGACCATTGGTGCTGAGGGGTCATTCCCCTCCACCTTTTGCCTCTCACAAACAGTGTCTGTTGGGCTGAAAGGTCAGCCTGACAGACACTGTTCATTTCAGGTCAGGCAGTCAGGAGCCAGACATGTGCTAAATGCACAGGCTCCTGGCTGTCTGAGCTGAACTTTGCTTGGACAATGTAATGTAAAAAGGGGTGTACACGACAAGACTAGCCTAAAGGACATGACACCCACTCCTCATCAAAAGATCAACAAGGTCAGCTAAATAAGCTCACACTGAAAAAAGCATAAAAATCATTTGAAACTTAAGATACTAAAAAGCATTTCTTTAAAAGTCTGGTAAAAATGTCCATAAAAATATTTACTCCAAAAAGCATTCGAAAGGTCTTCTAAACTCCTATATGTTGTTATTATTTCACTGAGCACCTTGAAAGCCATGAAGCTCAGTTAGAGCAGAGGGGGGGAAATAAAACAAAGTCAGCTTTGACCTTCAATTTAGTAAATGTTGAAAAAGTTGCCAAATGATTCCCAGTACAGGAGAGGTCAGATTGTTTATGAATCCTGCGCTAAAGTCTCAAAATCGCTGAACATCGTATCTGCAAGTGGCACTCCCTCCAGAACTTCCAGTATCATGTTGAGTGAGCAAAGATGGGCATCTCTGGTTCCCACAGCAGCCGCTGGGAAGCATGCCTGATACCAATGCCTGTACCTCAGGAGCAGAGCTGATATCCCTTCCAACAGGAGCGGAAGCATCCCTTGGAGGTTCTGGAAATGCCGTCATCAACATGGGAATATGCTGTGGACAACTGTACACGTGGGCCTGAAAGGCCCCATTAGCACTTCTATGTCCTGTGGCGGAACCAATAGAAGTGTCAGACACAGGTCCAACACGCAGCCGAATCTGCAGAAGAGGCAGCGGAACACAGGCAGAACACAGTCTATCCGGATCGCTCTGAAAGACAGGAACCAATGCTCACTCAGCTCGCGAAGCCAAGGCGTACCCAGGTAGAACTAAGGGTAAAGGCCTAGCTAGTGCGTATAGCAAGGACAAGGCGTCTACTACTATGAAAATTAATATAAACACATGGTATCATTATATCTAAAATAAATTAATCAAACCACTCTAATAATGCAGTTCACAGCTACATTATCATTATCTTTTTCATTCTTTTTATTTTAGATTTTCCCCTGAAGAAGGGGCTCATGTCCCGAAATACATTGGGCACATTGATCACAACTTAATATCAAGATGTATGGAACGCAATATCATGGATTGTTATGAAGAATAATTAAATGTTACTTGTGTTCTAATATAGCCTTATAGCCCGCCGTAGAGGGCTATACTGGCTATTAAAGGCCCTCTCCAGCGTTAAAGGCCCCGAGCCGAAGGCGAGGGCCTTTAACGAGGGAGAGGGACTTTAATAGCCAGTATAGCCCAACTACGAAGGGCTATAAGGCTATTAGAACATTCTGCCAGTAGAGGGCAGAATGTTCTAACAAAAAAGAACAAAGCCTTATGGGAGCGTGATGGGATTGGAATCCCCTCAGGGTCCCTGAAGCCTTTGTTCACAGCCAGAGCTGTGAACAAAGAAACATTGGAATGTTGGAGCTCCAGGCTTATACCAGCCATTTTAAGCCTGGAGCACTCCATTGTTTTCAATGGAGCTCCCAACATTCCAATGTTCTAATAATTATTCATTTTTTAAATGTTTTTGATGCTCATATTTTATGAATAACACAACTTAGCAAAAATATAAATGATCTTGTAATAAGCAATGGTTAGCGGTTAATTAATTTATTGAAGATATAATGATACTATGTGTTTATATTAATTTTCATAGTAGTGCACGCCTTGTCCTTGCTACACACACTAGCTAGGCCTTTACCCTTAGTTTATACCACGTGTCAGGCAGACACATGAGGGCGGTACACACTAAGGTCCATTATAATATAATCTAACTTGTGTGCGAAAACTTGTACACATAGGAGTGCTCTCCCACACATTTTAAAGAACCCAGGTAGAACACCATATGCTTACAACAACGTCGTTCGAGCAGTGTTCTCTCCATTTCTTGAGGGATTGAGACGTCCATTGCGAAGCAAAAGAATAAAAATCAGGATGCCTGCTATTGATAGCAGGACCAAAGGAAGCCCTCCAAAAATGCTTCCAAGTACAGAGTGTATGAAAGCTGGAATTACTTCGAAGATGGTCTGAAATGTGGTTAAGAGACCTGATCCAAGTTGCTTAAATAAGTGTACGATCCCACTCGTTTCAGACATGTTACAGATAAGATGAACCATTTCTCTAAAATGGATCGGGAAGTTTGTACGGACCAGGGCCTGTATCTTGGCTGAAGACCTTGCAACCTGGAAACATCATGGCTTTCAGTCTGCTCAGAGAATTAAACCTCATACCTGAAGCATTCAATGAAGGCCACCGTGGTGCCTCCCTAACTGTGCGAGCCGGGGGACACAATACTTGCTTACAGCAAACAACCCTGAAGTTTACTGTGACTAGATATGCGATGCTTGGCACCATCCCGCAACAGCCTTGATAATTCGGCATTAAATAAGTCTCATTGGAGGCTAGGGAGCCTTTCAAGTAGCAAGATAAGTTTGCTTTTGATGCATTACATTCTCCATGAAGCGACACCTCTTTGCACAGTAAAGACCCACTTAAAGCCTTCCCGCAGTCTGTACTCCAGTGTCCATACTTCTGCACCTATATCTATTCGGTAACTCACCGGTTTTCTGTATGTACCCTTCACCCAATGCTTCATACCTGCCTGATTGGATAAATCTAAGGCAGAATTGGAACTCGAATGTCGTGATTGGCAGTGTGATATAGCCATGAATTAACCATTCCGTAGATGGTGACTCAGCTACTGTAAAAGGTAACTTCTCTAATTTTTCAATGAGCAGCATGGTGTACTTTTATTATTATTATTATTTTTTTTACACAGTTTTATATTGCGCAAACTTCACCCGAAGGTATCAGCTATCAGAGCGCTTTACATAGCACCAGTTGCATTACATGAGGACACATTCATTTTGTTAGGCACAGGGATATTAAGTGATTTGCCCAGAATCACAGGATGTTCAGTGTCATTGCCGTGACTCAAACCCAGTTCCCCAGATTTTAGGTCGACCGCCCTATCCATTAGGCCAACTCCTATCCCCTTTGCATCTCTGTGTGCCATGGTCAATTGTTTGTCAGTTAGATTCTAATCCGAGAACAAATTTGTGCTGTTAATATACTGACATGGCACATGGCCAGAACAAAATGATTATAGAGTCCAGTTTAAAAGCAAAATAGAACGCAATTGAGATTGCCCATGTTGTAGAATAGGCAAATCTTGTTCCATTATGTCAATAGCTAAGGACACAATGTTGCTCAGTGAATAAATTAGTGAAGAAAGTGTGGTCATACTTTTGTCCACTACAGCCATCGCCTTTTTTAGGTTAATTCTATCAATCTCACGTAATCTCTCAGCAGCATCCTGTTGGGAGACTTTCCACAGTTCATTGTAGATGGCATATAAGAAGCGTTTCTTATGCCGTTTCTTGGGACCTAGCAAGAAACCCCTAAGATCCATGTTGTCAGAAAGAAGGGACAAGTGTTGTTTCACCTGTAATAGTGCTGAGGTTTTTAGCCATTCTAGGCACAACTTTCCAACACTATAAGAAGTCACTATCTCTGGGGATCACTGACATAACCTCGACGGACCGAATATCGAGTGGACAAAATATCGATGACAAATTATCGACAACAAAATTATCGATTGCCTATACTTAAACAACAAACCACAAATATATCGAAACCACAATATCGACTAAAAAAAACAACGACTACAACAATATCGACTAACAACAATATCGACTTCTAAAAAATCGATAATCACATATTTAAATGAAAAACAGTCAAAATATCGAATACAAAAATATAGATAGCAAATTGATCGATTTTTTAAAATATCGACATTACTATTTCCTTGAATAAATCACTATATTATTTAAAATAGAGTCATAATAATCATAATTATTCAAATATTGTTTATATAAATTTATAAAATATATTATATATTTTCCTAACATTTATAACACACAATTAATACAAACATACATTTTATAATACATAAACAATGTTTTGAACGACTAAACATTTCTTACTTCAAATTATATATATTTCTCCACTTTACAAAAATAAAAATAACATTACCTATACTAAATAAGGCCTTACACATTACAAAAACGTTAATTGGCGTCACCCATATAAGGAAAGCAATTAGCATAACAGATAAAAAAATTCAAATCCACAAATAAAAACAGACTATCAATTTAAACAACCAATCCTATTTCTGAAACAATTAGACTAATACTATATAAACAAGATTACAACAAACTAAAAATGCAGGGCTACATCTCCTAACTAAAGGAAGACGAAACTCTGCAGGATTTCTGAAAGAAAACTGATTGACTGCAACATAAAGACAGCTACACCTATCTAAAGTAAGTACTACTACATTATTAGCCATCCAAAATGTAACTCTCAAACCTCACACCTATGTTTAAAAGCCAAATACCTAAAATATGTATTTTTTTTTACTACTTATCCTACAGACAAAAAGAAAATACAGAAGACCTACACAACACCTGGACATCAAAAGTGTACTATAAATAAGTAAGTATATAATTGAAATGTAAATTAGACATTTAATAGATAGGTAACTAAATAGAAATTAGCTAAAACACCTCTATCACAATATCATAAATAGTAATAAAATATTTGTACACATTTTCTCTACTTCCACAGGTACAAAAAGATATACACAGAAAATAACAGTTTAAAGAACATCAACACCTGAAAAGAACTACTTGAATTCATCAAAAGAATTACAGGTAAATTAAAAATGTATTAAACTGTATTATTAGAATACAACATTATTTTTTCTAAAATTGTAATGACATTCTCTTTTAATTACCTCCTAGAAATACAATACTATCATGACTGAAGGAGCTAAATTCATTTATTCACAAAAAGGGAAAATGCTTCTTTGTTACATGGGATATGTCTACACTCAAGAGAAACAAAAAGATTTGAAAGTGTTTTGGAAGTGTACGAAATATTATGCCAACAAATGTTATGGTAGAGCTATAACTCAGGAAACTACTGTTACTTATACTAAAGAACATAATCACCCACCCAATGTAACAGAAATAGAAATTAGACAAATGCTAGATTCCCTTAAAGAAGCTAGTACTAGAACAGATCAACCAACAACTGCTATTCTGAAACACCATTTAAGTGTACTTCCCCAACATGCTTCTAGCCAATTACCATCTATCGAATCCCTTAAAAGAACTGTAGCTAGACAAAAAAGAGCAGCATGCACTACTCCTCCCACACCAAAAACTTTTGAAGAAGTGCAAATTCCCCCTGAACTCTCTGTAACTCACAATAAAGATAATTGTATACTCTATGACAACAAATCTAAAGATAAAAGAATTATAGTGTTTGCCACAGCAAACAACATGACTAAACTTACCCAATGCCAAACTTGGATGATGGACGGTACTTTTTCTGTATGCCCCAAACCTTTTTATCAATTATACACCATCCATGGTCATTTCCAAAATGCAAATATTCCATTCCTTTATGCCCTTCTACCAAACAAACAGCAAGCTACCTATCAAGAAATACTAACTGAAGTCATTCAACATACTAACAACTATTTTCCACAAAAAATTATCATTGACTTTGAAAAAGCAATGATAAACAGCATCCTTAAAACATACCCACACACAGCAATACAAGGTTGTTATTACCATTTTAATCAATGTATCTGGCGACATCTACAAAAATCAACCTTGAGTATCCAATACGCCACTGATAGCACATTTGCTTATCAAATAAAAAAACTCATCGCCCTAGCCTATGTTTCACTAACAGATGTAACTGAGCACTATAACTTATTAATAGACAGCCCCTACTATAAAAGAAACGAAGACAGACTAAGCCCTATGCTTGACTACTTCGAAGACACATGGGTAGGAAGGCTACACAGATCAGGCCATAGAAGACAACCCAAATACCAAATAGCTTGGTGGAATGTCTACCTTAGCACACTAAATAAGGAAGCTAAAACAAACAATGCAGTTGAAGGATGGCACAATGCCTTCAAAGCAACTACAGGCCGAGGAACACCTACCCTTCACAAATTAATACAATCCTTACAAAAAGAACAGAGTTACCAGGAGCTCCGAATGGAGCAATCAGTAACTTTGATCGGGCCTAAACTCACCAAAGAAAGTAAAAAAATGTATAACACACTCCAAAGTCAAGTTACCCTCTATCCAACTAGCAAAGGACTAGAATATCTATCAATGATTGCCAAAACTATTCTTTAAAACATTACATAACTATACACATTAAATTAAGCTTTTTTTTTCTAAAATCCTTGATTTTAACATGTAACAATTTGCAATTAAATGATCAAATACATAATATTAACATATATAAAATGTATTTAGATAATGTATTTACAAAATGTTACATACAACGTAATTAAAGCAAAATTTAAAACAGTTTACCCACCCATAAAAATATTAGAAAATACTTACATTTCTGTTGCAGCTTCAAACGTAATCCAATTCCAAACAATCCATACGACACCATTGCAAAAACCCATACAATCCATGGAAGCCCAAACAAAAATGCTAAAATACAAGCAAATCCATAGCGACTCCTTTCCAATGTAATAGACACGAGATACGATAGAAAACCCGAAAAAAATAATGTTGAAAAAAAAACGCTCCAGGATAACTTGAAATCCCTAAAAATTGTGTTTAAAAATACGAGTATATAATACTCGTCACACAACTCTGATCGAAAAAGAAGGACCTCCTCAAAAACAGTAAAACACGACGATAACCTGGAAAAAATAAAATACATACCCACCCACACAAAAACCCCCATACATATATAAATACACATATTTGTACACCAAACATATTATCTTAGTAACATTTAAACATATTACCTCACCTCACACACCTACAACAAAAACGCGGTAAAAATCAAATATCGTACACTCTACCTAACACCGAACACACAATCTTCTCTTAATAACCCTATCTACATAAACCTAAACACACCACACATACACTAACAATAACTTCATTAACTTGTAAAATACAATTAAAACAAACGTACCCTCTCTAACGCGAAGCAGCATCCAACCGCGATCTGTTGAAGCACCAAATAAGCCTTTGTAACATTACGCGGTTAAAAAGTAGTCCCTGTATACAGCAAAATCCTCTTTAATTTCTATGGATTGCAACAACTAGGAGGTCTTTTAGTGCTACAGAGTATTATGGCGCACACCTGGGTGACCGCTGATTGGTGTATAACAGCAAGTAAACAGTGTAGGCAATGGGGCGAGTGGTAACACCTCCCAACCACTCAATTAGATCAGAACACTGGTCTGTATCGAATACAACTGCAAAGCCCCTGCACTAAACACAATTTGTATGGTATGATAGTTAAAACGTGGTTAATTGCAATAGTAGATAAAATTGCAGTACTCCAAACACATAGTAAGTATTCACAGTTCAGTGATCATGAGCACAAAAGAAAGCTGTGATAGGGTCAAAGGTCCGTTCATATGTTCATTTTCTGTTTAATGTTCCCAAAAGATAAGCCAACACGTGTTTCATCGCAGGGAACACTGCGACTCTTCAGGGCTGGAAACGATGGCTCATATGATAAGTGTTCTAAGTCAGAAACATCAAAGAGTAAGGGCGCGATAGAGCCGGTCAATGTGTATACTCCGGTTCCTGTCGGAAAAGGAGGTTGCGAATCTTAGTACTTTCAAATGCTAGGGCCCGGTCTGGGTGAGCTAAGGAGTTCCAGTAGTGTCAGCCTCAATGGACGGCCGATTAGTGGAGATTTACCATAAATCTCGATTTTTCACAAGTCGAGTGAAAACCGGGAGGAGACGTCTTCGTGATAGGGCGGGTGTGCCTCTATTCACGGAGTGTTCCGTCTTCGAAACGTAATTCCCCCTCTTTCAGTTTCCCGGCGCCGTGTTCCTGGTACGGACTTGCAATTAACCACGTTTTAACTATCATACCATACAAATTGTGTTTAGTGCAGGGGCTTTGCAGTTGTACTCTTTAATTTCTATATTCCAACACTTAAAAAAATACACTGAGTATTATATTAAGTGTAAATAATTATTTAATTAGTAGAAAATTATTTCTTAAATATACATTCCTTTCAAATAATTATTCAACTGTTATATGATACTTGAAATAATATTTGATGATTTATATATACATTTTGAAAATAATCTATATGTAAAAAAAATTGCATCTATAACTTTGTTACAAATAATTTGTTTATAAAAATAGCAAATATTAGTTGAAACATTACGTATGTATATAAAAACGTATTTTTGTGTTTATCTTTGTAAAAATTAAAATTATAAATATTTTCAATATTCATAATATTAATTTGAAAAATATATGATTACTTTGTAAAAAAACAAAAATGTAACTGTTATAAAAGAAATGTACATATTTATCTATGACAATATATTCAATGTGTATGTGAATAAAATAATTGTTATTAAATGAAAAGTACATATTACCAATTTGTTTCTTTACCTATTTAAATTACAATATATGTTAATAAACATAAAATAATGTTAATATCATTTATGTGTGAAAAACATATATATGCACTTCATATATATTTTTGGATAATAAAAACTGTTTAGTTAAACATTTCAATTGAAATAAAAAATAAATCTCTACTTACAATTTATTTATTAAATGTTAATAAACTGTTTTTCATTTATTGCATTTAACCCTGTGTATGTTTCCTTCTTTATTATTGTATATAAATATAAATTGCATATGAAATATTCTATATAAAAATGCATTTTAAAATTTAATCTTTGTAAAAGTGTATTCATCTTTTAAGTACTACAATAACAATAATTATAATTAAAACAAAAATTTTCTGTGTACTGTAAAAACTTTATTATAGTATCCTACCAATAATAATTTTTTTATATAAAAAAAGTTTTCTTATTTCCACTGCACCAATTATAAACTTACAAAACCATACTACACATTAAAACCATACAAATTACAATTCCCATTTCACCAATTGTAAAGTCATGGAAGGTGCTGGACACTGAACCCATACTAATTACTATTTCCACTCCAATGGGTGCAACATTAGGGAAAGTCAATACTTCATATATTAATAAATAAATAACAAAATATTATCAATATAATTTTGTTAACAAATGATTAACTATTTAATTTAACATAATAATTAATATATCCAAATTACTAAATAACTATCGTTATTTCTATTACTTACCTATTAATACTAATTTACAACTAATTACCAATAATTATTTTGATAATAAAAAATTAAATGTTAATTTTTTTCTATTAAATACAATAAAATAAAAGATGTATTACGTTTGAACACATACTTTTACAACGCATACCTTTACAACACATTTTTTACAACGCAAATAGCATTACAGCGCATTTATTTACAACAAATGTTTTTACAAAGCAAATACCTTTACAACGCATAGCATTACAACATAAGTATTTATAATTATATAATATATTATTTAATGTAAATTAATAGAAAATAATTTAATAAAATGAAATAAAATTTAATTAATTTAATGAAAATTTAAATTGACCTTATTTTTACCCTTTACCCCTCTACCCTAAAACCCCAAACTGACCATGAAACCCTAAAAACACCCCTTTACCCACAAACTGAAAACTGACCCTGAACCCAAAAAATACCCCTTTACCCACAAAATGAAAACTGACCCTGAACTCTAAAAATACCCCTTTACCCAAAAACTAAAAACTGACCCAGAACCCTAAAAATACCCCTTTACCCACAAAATGAAAACTGACCCTGAACCCTAAAAATACCCCTTTATCAAGAAACTGAAAACTGACCCTCAACCCTAAAAATACCCCTTTACCCACAAACTGAAAACTGACCCTGAACCCTAAAAATACCCCTTTACCCACAAAATGAAAAACTGACCCTGAACTCTAAAAATACCCCTTTACCCAAAA
This sequence comes from Lissotriton helveticus, assembly GCF_964261635.1. Lineage (NCBI taxonomy): Eukaryota > Metazoa > Chordata > Amphibia > Caudata > Salamandridae > Lissotriton > Lissotriton helveticus. The sequence goes on from NC_136072.1 coordinate 584,954,590, forward strand.
ACTAAAAACTTATCCATAACCCTAAAAATACCCCTTTACCCACAAACTGAAAACTGACCCAGAACCCTAAAAATACCCCTTTATCAAGAAACTGAAAACTGACCCTCAACCCTAAAAATACCCCTTTACCCACAAACTGAAAACTGACCCTGAACCCTAAAAATACCCCTTTAGCAAGAAACTGAAAACTGACCCTCAACCCAAAAAATACCCCTTTACCCACAAGCTGAAAACTGACCTTGAACCCTAAAAATACCCCTTTACCCAAAAACTGAAAACTGACCCTGAACCCTAAAAATACCCCTTTACCCACAAACTGAAAACTGACCCTGAACCCTATAAATACCCCTTTACCCACAAACTAAAAACTGACCATGAACCCTAAAAATACCCCTTTAGCGAAAAACTAAAAACTGACCCTCACCCCTTAAAATACCCCTTTACCCACAAACTGAAAACTGACTCTGAACCATAAAAATACCCCTTTACCCACAAACTGAAAACTGACCCTGAACCCTAAAAATACCCCTTTACCCAAAAACAGAAAACTGACCCTGAACCCTAAAAATGCCCCTTTACCCACAAGCTGAAAACTGACCCTGAACCCTAAAAATACCCCTTTACCCACAAACTGAAAACTGACCCTGAACCCTAAAAATACCCCTTTAGCCAACAATCCAAAGCTATAAGATTTTAAATATAATTATATACCTACCAACACTTACGTTGTAATGGTATGCGTAGTAAAAATACCTGCAAACTAAAAACATTTGATCTAAATACATGCGTTGCTATGGTTTTAGCGTTGTAAAAGTTTAATTGTAAAGGTATTGCATTTTAAACGTTGTGTGCTAAACTTTGTATACCTTAAGTAAAAATTATTTTTTCCTTATTTATTATTATATTACTTCCCACTCTATTCCCATATAAACAGACAACCCACTACAGAAAAGTAAATAATTAATGTAACATAATTAGCTAATAATCAATAAAATAAAATAATTTACCAATTATATTTTAATTAATGAACAATAATTTTTAAATTAACATTAAATTAAATATTACTACCAATTAATAATTTTACATATTTAATTGATTATATTTAAATTACTTCCCACCCTATTCCCCTATAAACTCACAACCCCCTACATCACATACATTATTTAAAAAAACATAATTAGCAATTACTCAATACAATTATATTAATTACCAATGTAAATTTATATAAGTTCAATACATTATTTGATTGACAATTATTAAATTATTACTACCAATTAATAATTTAAGCTTTTGTAAATAATTATAATAAAAATACTTCCCACCCTATTCCCCTTTAAACCCACAACCCACTACATGACATAAAATTTATAAATTCACATAATTAGCTATAAATAAATTAAATTATTTACCAATAAAAATGTATATGATTTAAATATATGATTTAAGTAACAATTATTTTAATTTAACTACCAATTAAGGAAATTACATATTTAATTATTTAAAATTTAATTACTTCCCACCCTATTCCCCTATAAACCCACAACCCGCTACATGACATAAAATATTTACTTTTTCATTATTAGCAATTATTCAATTAAATTAAATTAATTACCAATTAAATTATATATAATTAACATATTTTAATTAATTTACAATTATTTTAATATTAATACCAATTAATTAATTTACATATTTAATTATTTATAATTAATTTACTTCCCACCCTATTCCCCTATAAACCCACAACCCGCTACATAACATACATTTTTTGAATGAGCATAATTAGCAATTAATGTATTTAATTTAATTAATTACCAATTAAATATTACATATTTAAAAAAAAAATGAATTAACAATTAATTAAATATTAATACCAATTAATAAATTTACATATTTAATTAATTATATTTAAAATACTTCCCACCCTATTCCCCTAAAAACCCACTACCCGCTCCTAGAAATTATTATAGTATTTGAATTATTTATTAAAATTAATAATTATTTTTTAAATTATTTCTATATAAATAAATAAATAAATAACATATATTTTAACAATAAATGTATTTATAAAACATAAAAACAGTGTACATTTAACTATTAGATATTATTTATATCCATATTATTTGTCGATATCATGACAGTCGATATCATGACTGTCGATAACACAACTTTCGATATTTTTTAGCTACTAAAAATGTCGATATTTTTTACTGACGAAATTACATACTCGATATTTTATCTATCGATATTTTTTAACATACATAACAATCGATAATAAAAACTTCGATATTACTTACCTCGATATTAATGCCATTTCGATATTCTGGAGTCGATATTATGTCCATTCGAAATAAAAAACTCGATATTTAGACTGCACACCATCTCTGGGTCGCCTGTGTGTACAAAGTGTGGGTCAGGCCTATGGATACTAAACCCTCCTGTATTCTTGAATGCCGATTGACACTTATTTGTGTCTATAGGCCAAACCTACCATCCCTTTCAATTGGGAGCTGAGGAATTGTATGTACCATTCTGTATCATTGCTCCCAGCATCTCCTCACTTATCAGTGTGTCATTTAATATACCTTTGAAAGGTGTGGGCAAGGGAATGCATGGTATTTGCATGTCTTTCATTTTTGCAAACCCGCAGCAGGTACTCTGTTGAACTGTTCTGTTCAGGAATATTATCTGTAATGGTATGATGCAAGCTCTAAATAAAGCCTCTGCTCCCTGAAACTGGCAATCTTTCGTCCCCCAGATGGATTTTGTGTCTATCATGTCCCTCCAATAGTCGAAACCTTGTATAGACAGTTGGGAGATAAAAGGTGCTGAATATATAATCTTTGTATTTGTCAGCATCATTTTCTTTGCAGTTGAATTTGTCTGTGCTAGCTTATACTAGTATGACATTGGGTCTGATGTATTAAACCCTGAAAAGTATGCACATTTCTGTGGGAATGTGGCAGAACTAACTGTCAGTGGGGTCGCGCAATGTTCCGATTGATGATAAGTGTTAACAGTGCATGTGACACTTGTTCTATGCAAAAAGTGATGACCACAATGCTAGTAACAATACATTCTGCCGAAGTCAGGTGTATCTACGTACAATTCCCTGTAAGAAAATGCAGCAGATTGTTCTAAATCTGAGAGCATAGTATTCACAGTCTCAGTGTCCCAATCATCAGAGAGTGTGCTCGGAGTAATGAAGTCATTCAATGAAATTTTGAACACATGAGGAATTTTCAAATGTTCGGTTGGACCAAATACATCATATGAAACCCTATCCCAAACTATACCATCCGGTACTGGAACTGCTGAACTTTTCACCAGCTACAGGTCTCTCTGGGTGTGATAACCTATGAGGTTTCAAGACCAAGTTCACTGGTTGTTCTGCAGAGCATTGTGGGAGGTAATGTCCATTCAGTAATAGGAAAAAGAAAGTTACTATATGTTGGACTTGGCCCTTTTGGCAGGTTAACCCCTGAAATTTTTGCCTTTTAATATTACATAATTATAGTGATCTCTGGTCTTTGCGCACTTTGACACTGTGCCCCAGTGTAAAGTGCATGCGCAATCTGAGTGCATGTGGTGAGATTGGCCTGCACTCCCATAGGAATGCATGGGAAATGTGTGTGTCCATGGTAGTTCCTGATGTGTGGGGAGTGCAGGGGAGAGTTTGGTATGTGCGAACTCGTGAGATTAAATGCTGCGCGATGGTGTGAGTAGATTTAATGTGTCTAATGAAGAAGTGCCACTTCTAGAAGTTGGCATGTCTGTGTAGTATATGTGAATTGACTGTCTGGCTTGTGATTGGCTGGAGCTGACTGGTGTGCCTGGCTCCAGGAGTCAGGATGGTTCTGCCCCGGTGGTGAATGGAGAGATCTGCATGTTGATGGGAGGGAGGAGTGCACCTGGGACCTGAATAGGGTTGGGTTTTTCCTACACAATGCTGGCTCTTCCCCCTGTGGTGCGACTGATGTCCCTAGCCTGTCCTGTGAATGGGGAGAGGGGCTGAGCACAACAAAGTGCTCCAGAACCAGCTGTGCCTGGTTTTCCCCCTACCCTGCACCCTCCAGACAAAGGAAATATGTGTATAAAAAGGGGCTGTGACCCCATGCAAGTTGTGCTCGCTTTGACCTAACATGAGGGGGGCCTGCTGCTGCTGCTGGGTGCCAGGAGGACCGCCACTGGGGACTGCCTCCCTGCTGGAGGGCCCTGTGAGCTGGCCCCTGGGCCCAGCCCCTGCCCCACCCTGCCTTCTGAAAAGACACATTCTCTGGATTTTAGGCTGCAGCGCCTGGGGACACTTTATTTTTCACTCTGTGGAAGCGCTGGATCTTTCTTTCCTGGGGAGCACTTTTAGGCGGACTTTGACTGTTTCTAATTGCAGCACGGAGCTGCCAGCATTTTAAATAGTGATTCCCCTGCATTTATGCCTAAATCACGGGAGCCCACCCCGCATTGTGCGTGAAAGACAGCGGGTGCCCACCCCGCTTTATTATTTCATTTTTTCGGGTGCCACCCCGTGTTTGCCACCACTTTCGTTGGTAACTAGCGGGTGCCTACCCCGCTTCTGTGCTTTATGTATACAAAAACGGGTGCCTACCCCGTTTTGCCGCCTGCAGCCGCCGAGGAGTATGCCCTGAGGGCCGCCGCTCTGCCTACGGCGACCCGGAAGTGAAGGGAGGCCCGCCGGAAGTGAGCTCACACACACTAGCGGGGCTCCCGTGCTCTGGGAGAGCCCCGCCTGCCGTCAGGTGTGCTTCGCCGAGTGTGGAGGAGGACGGGAGCCCATCCTGCCTCCACAAGACCCGGAGAAGAGAGGAACGCGAGACCAGACAAGTGCGGGCGGGAAGAAGCAGACGGGAGCCTATCCCTCGCTTCTGGACCATGAAGAAGTGAGCCGGTGTCCCAGCAAGTAGACGAGGCCGGCGGGGCTCCCAGGTTGGAAGGATAGCCCCGCACGCTGCCTGCCTCGCCGCCCTTGAGAAAGAGCAGGGAAGCCCAGCGGAGACGCCACCTTCCAGCAGCCGGTGAGTGCGGGCGTCTCGGTGGGTCCCGATTCAGTTGTAGAGTGGCCCCGGAAGGCAGCGGGCCGCTCCGACGTGGTGGGTGCACTATGGTACTCAGAGCCTGAAAGGCTCCAACGTCTGGGGCATTTCTTGTGGTAGAGCGGCCCCAGATGGCAGCGGGCCGCTCCCACGTTGTTCGGCAGCAGTTGTAATTAGAGTCCACGTGGCACCCACGAGTGCTTGGGGCATTTTGCTGATTGAAGAGCCCAGAGAGAGGGCTCAGGAGGCACGCTGGTGCCCAGATTCCTTTCCACAGCTGCCCAGCACTTAGTGGGCAGCTGCAACGTTTAGGTGGTGCCCTGCGCATTGCTGCATTTGCAGCTGGTAGCCCTGACATTGTTGGTCAAAGGGCGTTGGAGCCCCTGAGAGGCCAAGTTGGCCTGGGGACAGTTTTTAAGTGTTGTGCCCTCTCTTAGGGTACATGGTTCTCCCTAATGGGTGCTTTCGCGTAATGTGCAATGCCTTTATGCCTGTCCTACACCCCTAAATGTGTTTATGATTAGGAGGTTGCTTTGCCTAGTACAGTTTACACTAGTGAGTTTAGGTGTACTTGCGTGATCTATGCCTATGGTGATTAGTATTGCATAGTGTGTACCTACCTGGTACCAGTGGTTACTGGTTGTGTCCTACAATTGTGATTTTGTGCTACAATTATTCTATGTTCTAGACGTGCTATTTCTACTAAGTGCTGATTCTGACAGTGGCCCACGTGGCCCTGTCATGTGTATATAATCCCTGTAAATACTGCCCAGGGCCAGTTGGCACAGTGCATCTGTGTGATTATGATCTAATGTGTTTATGGTAATACAAAGGCTATTTTTATATATAACTTTGTGTGGAGTTCCTTTTTGTGGTGTGCCTTGTGTGTTGCTGCTGTGTGTGTGTTGCGCAAACGCTTTACACATTGCCTCCAGGATAAACCTGACTGATCGTGCCAAGCTACCAAGGGGGTGAGCAGGGGTTATCTTGGTGTGTAACTCCCTTGCCCTGACTAGAGTGGTGGTTTCTGCCTGGCTTTGGCGCAAGCCTTAGCCAACCAGAAATCCCATTTCTAACACTGTACAAATCCAAATTAACAGAAACAGGATCCCTAATGCAAACCAAAGGTGCAACCACGGTACACTAAGTAAGTCTTTTTCAGCCAGAGATAGAATTGTCGAAATTTTTCTTTTTTGGAAAAAGGTGGCGTTTGCTCTGGTTCACTTGGATCAGAAGAGAAGTCATCGAAGTTGATGAAGTAGCCAGACGCACTTTGATCTATCCTTGGTAGCTCAGCAGTGTTTGTAGAACTGGCAGTTGCTTCTTGTGAAGGCATATTGATGTAGATGTCCTTATTGGGCTGAATTGCAATTTGCGTTGCATTTGCATTTGGACATTTGTCATCTTCAACTGGTGTAATTCATACTCAGTTATTTGATACTCCTGCATCTTGCACAGAGGAGTCTTGAAACGTTATTAGCATTTCCATCTGAACTTCCTGTATAGTAGTGAGAGGAGATCTGCGGCTACTCAGGATTCCATGTGGCCTGCTGTTGAGAATCGGCCACATAGTGTGGTTTTATAAGATCAATAGAGACAAATCTTTTTTCTTTTTTTCCGGCAAGAGGCTGAAGAAGAACTGTTCTTGTTCCTTGAACCGCGAGGACAGGTACGTGTTCTGTAGGATGGCCAAAACTCCTTCTTGTCCATGTTATTTTCTCTGATCAGGTCCCCAACCTTTGGGACCCAGACAGGTCTTGCCGGAACCGGGTTCACTTCCCCTGTGGCGTTGCGTTTTACTTGGATGTTGCTTTGTAATGCCTGGAATTCATTGAGTTTCTGTAAAACAGCCAAACAATCATTCAATTCAAATGGTTTTAAATCTGCTACTGTGCTGGCACAATTGAGGTAAGGTACCCACATTCTTGTCCCAAACAGGATCTCATAAGGGGTACGTCCTCCCAAGGAACTTCTTGGCATGATGTTTAGTGCGCTCTGGACACCATATAGGTGATTGCCCCAACTACCGTCCGCACCTAATACCCTTGCTGTTAAGGATTGCTTTAGGTCCCAGTTTTTCCTCTCCACCACCAAATTTTCCTCGGGACGGTAGCGGGAGGCATACCGCGAGGCCACTCCCATACTTTCCATGGCTTCCTTGTAAGCCCGAGAGCTAAACGCAGGGCCACGGTCGGAATGTAACGTGCCAATTGCGTATGTCCTGATGAAGACTTGCAAATCCTTTATAACAGTCCGAGCATCAGCTGAGCACTAAGGCCAAACCCATAGAAATCTAGAGCATGAATCTCCTACCACCAAGATGTACCTGTAAGCCCTGTCTGAATTTAAGGGGCAGCAGTGATCCAAATAGACAGATGCAAGAGGTCTATCTGAAATGAGTAATGGTGTTTGTGGTGGCCGTGCTACGGTAAAACCTTACATCTGCTGGCAGATGTCACACTTTATGACATAATCCTTTGTTTGTTTAGACAAACTTAGCCCCAGAATCGCCTCTTCAGTAATGAAATTGTAGCAGTGACTCCTGCGTATGCTGAGCCCAGACCCTCCTGTGCAGCTAGTATTAAACCTAATCTGCGATCCATGTTTGGTATAACTCTATCCCCCACTCCTGGAATTTGAGCATAAAGTGTGTTTTGTGCATCTAATATATAGGATTATTTGAGTGGAAAGCCCTTTGGGATGGCAGAGCCGTTCTATGAGGTGTTGATTGGTATCATTATGTCTCCCTCTATCCTTGTGCTAGAAAGAGTGATTGCAGCAACAGCAGCAGTTTGCACTATTGCCTTGGCAGCTTCATCAGCCAGTGAATTCCCTTTAACATGTATGCCAACACACTGATGACTCAAGGTGTGAATAACTTGAGCCCGTGGCAGGCATGCTTTTAGCTTTGCCACTTGTTCACATAACAATGTATGCTTAATTGTGCAACTCTTGGATTCTCTAAACCCATTCTGGTCCCAGTAATGGAGATATTCATTGTAGGACTGCACACAGTAAAATGAATCGCACACTATCAGTGTAGGGAATTCCTGATCTATATACTATAGTGCCAGTATCAGGGCTTTTAGTTCTGCCAGCTGCGTGGTACAATCTCCTAGAGATTGTGTAGTCATATTGCTGGGATGGAATCTACCATCCCGCATACGGCCCTTCACTATTGCATATGTTGCGCTGTATTGGTGCTTACTTCCTACGGCAGGTTGAGCAGAGCCATCAGTATAAAGGATTTATTAATATTTCTAGAGGCAAGATTACATTCGGGAAAGGGTATTCTTGTTCGTACTCCAGGAACACTTGTGGTTTCAATGTAGAATCGTATTTGTAATCTACATCAGTTGCAGTGAGGGAATTAGCCCATTGTATCCATTGTGGAAGCAGTGCTTTCGCATTTGGGATGCACGCTTTGGTAACAGCTTCTAAAGTCGGTACCAGGGTTACAATGATTATGCGTTTCCCCTATGCTAGTGCTCTTTCTCTAACTACAGCAGTCTGTACAGCTGTCAGTATTTTTTCTGTGGCTGAAATTCACATTTCTGAATGTGTGTACAAATGTGATTTGTATGCAATTGGGACTGTCTTACCTTCATTGACAGTGATGTAGGTATATCCTGAAAAAAGAGAAAAAGGTACCCCCTAAGTATATTTCCAGGTCCAAGAGAAAGGGGGAAGAACAATAACTGTAGAGAAGAAATCTTGCCAGGCCTATTTTTTTTTTTTTTTATGTATGGACTCCTAAGGCTCATATGCAAGAAAAATCCCCACTACAATTTAGAAGGTATTTAGAAGGTATTAGTGTACTGTGTTTCGACGCTATCAAGCGCAGCCTCACCGGATGTCAAGGCCGCCTCGACCATCCCAGCTTGCAGACAAGGCCGTCGGGGCACTAGTAATGGCGTGCCACATGGGTCAGTGGACCAGGTGGATCCTGTTTTGTTTCACCCACACATAAGCTGTAACAGGTGGGCCGTAGGGTTGATAGGCCACAGATTTCACTCCACTTCACCATTAACTACTGGGAGTCCTCACACCACTGCTTAGGCCTTTATTCGTGGGGAGCGAGGATTCCTGTGCGGCTTCCCCGGGGGGTGTCGACAGGAGGGCCCACACCACAATAAACATCCCAACTCACGCTGGTCTAGGGCCACAACGCTGGCGCAGCAGTGGAGCCAGGGGACACTGCTCAGTCCTTGGGTCATCAGACACTGGTGTTCCAATCTTTACTGGACTATTTTTTACTTGTGTGGGTAACTCCACTGCACGCGGACAGGATCACTTTGGTGAGGGAGGCCGTGCAGATCTGTGGCGCCCCGCCGGTAACCAACTGAGTTTCGCTACTCTTCAATGGCCCCCCGCCTCTCAGTCTCACTCCGGCGGTGCAACGGCACAGCACAGGGTCGTCTTCTCCCTAATGGACCCAATAGGTGCTTGCACGAGCTGCCGGCATCTAGAGGTGCCCTTTATCCCTTCCACGATCATGGGCTCGTCCCATACAGGTCTCGCTGTCTTCACCCAACCCCAGAGTCACACGGGGAGCCCCAGTCTATCTCGCTTGCACACGGTACTCACGATGTGCCATCACTCGTGCCGATCATGCCGCAGGTCCACAGTCACCCGACACCACCCAGCTCCTCAATTCGCACCGGGCGGGTGCAGCAGAGTGGCGGAGGAGTTTCAGGGGCCAGTACAGGCGTCCACTGGACCGCACAACGGCCTCACCACCGCACGTGGCAGGACATTCAGCTATGTGCTACTCGAGCACAGCCCAGCCCCCACAGAGGCCTCCATGTGCGTTCTTTCTCCCGGCTACGTTGTCAATGATAATTCCCAGTTCGAGTTTTTTCCCCCTCATTATTTCCATCACATTCCATTGCAGCAGGTTTCCCGCTGGCACTGCAGACTGCAGCAGCACCACAATCATCTGATCAATGCCGAACAATAAAATGTATTTTTGAATAATCTTTGGTGTATGGTACTTGTATTGGGGATTTGTCTTGCATTGAGCCTCAGGAGGCCATACATAAAAGAAATATAGGTTTGACAAGAGTTCTTCTCTATAGGTATATCCTAAAAAAAACAGGATCACCAAGTGGGTAGTATTCACACATGTGTGTAAATGTTTTGATGGTATCATGTCAGCCTGAACTGAACGTAGAGCGTCTGTGTGTTGCTGTGTCCACTGATGTGCTATGAAATCCGGTCTGATTAAGTCGTAGAAATGTTTTACTTGTTCTGCCTATTCCAGAATGTATGTTCTGCCAAAATTCAGAAATCCTAAAATGGATTGCAAACTTTTTAGATTCTTTGGAGGTTGGAGCAGCACACACTTTTCTAAAAAGTTGGTTGCCAGGCTCTTGCCTTCACTTGACAGCTCATATCCTAAAAAAAAGGACACTGAGATGTGCAATTTTTGTTTTTTTAAAATTATATTTGTAGCCCAAATTGGCGAATCCCACAACCATGTTGTTCACCCTGTTCAAGTAAATCATTGTCCGTCAGATAGATGTAATCTATATAGGACACTGTCTCATCATCGTATGCTTGGAATATTCCTGACACTCTTGTTGAGAATATCCCCAGGCTGTTCTTATACCCTTGGGGCAAATGACGGAAATTTTGCTGAGTGCCGAGGGCAGAAAATGCTGTCAAATGTCTGCTTTCTGGAGCTATATTTTGGCAGTAGAATCCATTCGAGATATCTAATGTTGTTTTGTATTTCTTCCGCACAGTTATTAATTAATGCGGCGCTATGTATATTTTGAACTGCAAATGTTTGTGTGCATGTGTTTAAATGTCTGTAATCCAAGACTAGTTGATATGAATTGTCAGGTTTCCGTACGGGAAACAAAGGATTGTTCATTGAGGAGGAGCAAGTCTCAATCACACCTTGGTATTCGAGTTGGTCTAAGATTGCTTTGAACTGTTTCTTTGCAGCATTTTAATAGGGTACTGTCTTTGTCGATTTGGAGTAGATTTTAATGGGATTTCGTGGTGGGGAGACTCCATGTCCCACCCTACATGGTTTTGGTATAATGCCAGAGCTAGCGCTAGCGCCCACTCCTGCGCGTAGTAATGTTTTAAAGATTCTGGAATGATGTCGGGGAAAGCAGGCAAAATTACTCTTTAATCAGGAGCTGGCCTAACGGCTAGGGCGGTCGACCTCGAAACTGGGGAACTGGGTTTGGGTCTCGGCAATAACGCTGAGCATCCTGTGCTTCTGGGCAAATCACTTAATCTCCCCATGCCTAACAAAAATGAATGTGTCCTCATGTAACGCAACTGGTGCTATGTAAAGCGCGCTGATATCTTCGGGTAAAGTTTGTGCTATATAAAACTCTGTTAAAAAAAACAACATCTTTTGGGCACTCCATCACAAACTCAGACGGCCAATCTTTTTCTGATAAGAGTTTTTCATAACCATATGATATGTTCTCCCAAATGAGACCTTTAATTTTTCTTGAAATGCCCCCCTCTATTTGTAGTGTAATTTTGCACAATCTATGTGGGACACTAACTCTGATATCACGTGTCTCCACCGTGAAATGCTCATTCAATACTGCTGTCACCAGAAAATCCTTCAGGCTCTGCCGAACTATTGTTACTTCTGCCGCACTGTCTAGCACCGTCAGAGCCCATTCTCCGTTCAGAAGCTGAGTCCTCAGTAACCTGGGCATGTCTCATTTTTAAGCCAGCTACTTTCTTCTTTTTGAATTCAGGTTTTGCTTAGGTTGTTCTTCCTGTTTGATAATATAATCTGAAGTACGATGTGTTTCGCTTTTTGTCTTTGGTCGATCTTCAGTCTTTTGTTCTAATCGCCCATCCCTCTCCGAGGTTTTTTGATGAACCCTGAAAGGAATGGAAGGAACATATATCAGTGTCCTGATACTTATCAGGTTTCCTAATGTTATCACGAATCCTCAGGTTGTACCTCTTTTGAGAGGACTCCCATTGGCGAGACCCACCCCTTGATTGTGAATTTTTTTCTGTATTATTATTTGTTGATTATTTGTTATCCCACTTCTTTTTAGAAGAAGAGGGTGCTTGCTTTGAGATGTCCTTATCTGGACTACCTGCCATTTCTGGCTTCCCAGCTTTGGTTCACAAATTATCTCTACCTAATGCTGCATAGGATCCTGGATACTTTTTGGCAATTCTCGCTCCCTATTGATAGGAGCTATTTCCCGTAGGTGGCCGTGTAGGGCCACTGCTTCTGCCTCCCCCTTTATGTTGCTCAGCATGATTTTAGAGACTTGGGCAAAATTATCCATCAGTTTCATCCCCAGGTCCAGGGGCGGACCTGCCCCGTACTCATTCTGTATCTGTTTCAATACATCAGAAATAACTGCTAAGAAAGGGGTACTGTGTACTCTGACTAAGCTACAGCAAAGATTGTTCTGTTAATATTCGCATGACAAACTGGACAATGTGTCTGTATAGCCTGATCATATCTTTGTATGTTGTATGGACTTCATCCACTGGTAGTTTATCTATCTCGGGATGTGGAGTGTATGTCGCTAAGACTGGCAAAGCCACTCCTTCTCTGCTGAGTGGACCGAGTCTCACAACAGATGTTGTGTGTGGGAGGGCACCTTTAAACCAGTTTCTGTGTTGCTGGTAAGTTAACAGGACTTCAATGTCTTCCTATGGAATGTATTCATTTGTTGGTTCAATTATAATGTATGTGTGGAATAAGTTAATCTGTGGATCTGCAGGTGGGAACTGAACCCAAGAATAGAATAGCTCTGATTCGAACACCTTGTGTGTCTCAATCACGAAGGTAACACAGCCACCTGTTTCTGGTACATTGTGTTCTATGAATTTCATAGTTACTGCATGCCTGCAGTTTTCCGAAATTTTAAGAGCATTTGCAAATTCTTCTTCCCCTGTACCTGAACCACATCTCGTGGACTCAGTCATTTTTAAATGAGAAGAGAAAAAGTTAAGAGCTAGAGTGTTGCACATTGTGGGAACCTTTTATCCTTACAAGCTTGTTTAAACCTTCAGCCAATACACAGAGTATATCTGCTCGGCCGAGGCGGATATCCCTTCCTACTTCATATGTCTCTGAAAGGTATGAGCAGGGCTTTCCGAGAAAGCATGACAGAACTACTCAGATTTTAACTGTTAATATAAGAACCAAACCAATATTGGCGGAGCCACGTCGTGTAGTTCCTAGGAATCCCCAGGACCTGCACGTTTTGGATGACCTTAATTGAGTTCTTGGTATTCCAACCGCTTCCGGAAACCCCCACAAGATATGTCAGCCGTTAGACCAGCTAGCTCTACAGTACCACTACCAACCCACTGTAATATACAGTGGTGTAGGTAGTTTCTGGCAATCACTGAACATAACAACCCTGATTCCTCAGGGATCGTGGAAAACAGTGCAGTACTTTTCGCTCAGTCACTCATGCCTACTTATTCTCAGAAAATACACAAGAGGGCAATCAGGACATTTTCAATCAGTATTTATTGGTCCAGCGTCAGTCTTGTGTAAAATATATTTGCTGCGACAATCAGGAGACAGAAGCATACGAAAGAGATCGCAAGTGCTAATATGGTAAATAGTATATACATTTCTACCATAATGCTAAAAAGATGAACATATACAGTTCAGATAAAATAATAGCATTTGCATAATCATATAAGGCGTGCCCAAGTAATTTGCCTAAATGTTCCTAGCCTAGATCTGTATGTGTACCATGTATATGCATATATGTATGTATATATGCATGTGTCTAGCCAAGAATCCCCCACCCCCCTCATGGTTTAGAAGGAAGGACCCTGCCTCTGCTTCGAGGATGACACCCCAAAAGGGATGCACAAAGCAAACTTGTGTTTGCTTTGTTTGCCCTAAGTTGGCAGAGTATGCCCAGACATGGGTCCCTTGCTCACTTTGCCACTGGATTCAAGCTAGCCTGGCTGATGAAGGGTGTTACCCAGAAACCGGTCCTGGCTTGCTTATTTCTGGTTCAGGGAAGACCTGGCTTGGCAGTTCGGGCTGGACTGTTCCCATGAGGCACAGGGTAAAGACTGGTTTGCATATAGCTGGGTCTGAACTGAGGTGGCGAAGTGAGCCGAAGAATGATGATGGATTCAACCCAGATCTGTTGTTGGGGGTGAGTGTCTGAAAAGAATCAGCGGTCCGCCCATCATCTCCTTGTTATGTTATGTTAATTATAGCTTATATAGCAGGTCTCTTAGCGCTTGTAGAGAAAACTCAGGTAGCCACTGAAATCCCAGAAACGCACCAGGCCAGTATATTAGACTGTAGCCAGGGCTTCAATAAACAAATAAGTCTTGAGACTTTTCCTAAAGAAGAGGAGGGCAGAATCCTTATGAAGGTTCTCCGGTAATTCATTCCAGATTTGGGAAATTAAGACAGAGAACACTCTGCCAACTTTCAATGCCATTTGGCTCTTGAGGGGGCCAGAAGACCTGCCGTGGGCTTCCCGGAGCATATTTTATCAGACGCTCCTTAATGTAGCCTGGCCAAAGATGGTTTTATGGGCAATGCAGAGGCCCTTAACCTTGGCTCTCTGTTTGGCAGGAAGCCAATGCAGCCTAAGCAGCAAAGTGGTGGCATGAGCCCATCTAGGCAGCCTAAAAATCAACCTAGCAGCATCGTTCATGATCACCTGCATCTTGCGGATTAGTTTCTCAGGGAGGCCGATATACAGAGCATTGCCATAGTCCAATCTGGACACGATCGTAGCAGACACGATCATCTGCAGATACCCAGATTAGCAATTCGCAGCAGGAGTTGTGCATAGGCGCGGTGCGTCCATTGGGGTGTAGGGGCATAGCCCCACTAAGCCCCATGGACCTACCGCATCGTCACTAAAAGCCAAATACAAATATTTTAAAAAATCGCGCTATCTGCCGTCCGGGAAACCGGGAGACACCCGACTTCCCCGGAGTGCGCAGGGGGGGGGGGGGGGGGATGGGCCTGCTGCATCTGCGCAAGTGTATTTTTGGGCACAAACTTGCCCGCGCATGCGCAGATCGTTTTCCTGTGAATTCCCCCTTAGAGAGAGGACCAGGGGGCGGGCCGCAGCCCCCTGGGTTACACAGGGCGACTGGGCGAGGAGTCATGGTGCCCCCCCAGCCAATCCTGGCGCTGCATACAGCGCCAGGATTGGCTGGTCAATACATAGCCCGGGTACATAACCCCCTGTCTGGGGGGGCAGAGCTCTCTCTCCCTCCCTCGTACTGCGGCCTCTGTATGGGGTTTGATTGAAGACTTGACCTCTGACCTGACCGGACCCAGGAATACGACGAGTACCGAAGGAACCGCTCGGCCAGGGAGACCCGGCGTTCACACTCAACTCAGGTATGATCAGAATTCAGAGTGCTAGGATACGGCCCTGCCGAACCCCATCACCGCCACATAAATAATGAATGTGCACTATGGTGCTCCTGCCTCTTGTGTGGGCCTATTTCATGGAACAGTGGTCGGGAAAAGTAAGGACTCAAGTTTGGAGCACAAAAGTTAGCACTGTTCTGCCTAGACAATAAAGCGACCTCTTAGCAGTCACAAAGCGTGGTCCTTCGCCGTGTCTGCCAATGCAGAGCGCGGTGAGGCGTGTCACGGGAGGTGCATAAACATAACATAACATAAACATCAATTCGCTAAGTCCTCAGCATCTCAGGCACCACCTCACACTGCAGAGTACAGCCTCCTAAGTCCATGCAGCATCAGACGCTGCCCTATTTAATGACTATCAGCGCTTTACAAAATGAGCTCGCATGGGAGAAAGCGTGGATTCCTATTTTGGTGTGTAGTTCAGTTGTAGAAATGTGTACATGACTTTGGGCTCAATATGTATGTTCCGATTTTGGTGTGAAGTTGTAAAAATGTATACATGACTTTGGTGTGAATATGTAACATCAAAACTTCAGGGCCACACCAAAGGGGAGAGGATGTGGTCTGACGGTTAGCGCGGCCGACTTTGGTGCTGGGAAACCAGGTACGAGCCTCTTATCGAGCCATAAAAATGTATACATGACTTACTTTGGTGTTAAATAAATAGATATTTTAAAAAACAAATAAAAATGATGTTCCGACTAAGGTGTGAAATTGGTGTCGAATAAATACATGTTTTAAAAACAATTAATATTAATCATGTATCATTGGTGCTGGAGTACAAGGTTCGAGACTGGTATTGAACACTGACAAGCTGTGTGCAAGTTATATGGTCATAAAAATACATGAATGATGGATGCAGGATGGGTGGATGGGTGGATGGGTGGATGGGTGGATGGGTGGATGGGTGGATGCATGAATGAATGATGGATGCAGGATGGATGGGTGGATGGATGGGTGGATGCATGAATGAATGATGGATGCAGGATGGGTGGATGGATGGGTGGATGCATGAATGAATGATGGATGCAGGATGGATGGGTGGATGGATGGGTGGATGCATGAATGAATGATGGATGCAGGATGGATGCTGGATGGATGGATGGGTGGATGCATGAATGAATGATGGATGCCGGATGGATGCAGGATGGATGGGTGGATGGATGGGTGGGTGGATGCATGGATGCAGGATGGATGCAGGATGGATGCAGGATGGATGCAGGATGGATGCAGGATGGATGGGTGGATGGATGGGTGGATGGATGGGTGGATGGGTGCATGAATGAATGATGGATGCAGGATGGATGGGTGGATGGATGGATGGGTGGATGCATGAATGAATGATGGATGCAGGATGGATGGGTGGATGGATGGGTGGATGCATGAATGATGGATGCAGGATGGATGCAGGATGGGTGGATGCATGAATGAATGATGGATGCAGGGTGGATGCATGAATTGGTGGATGGATGGGTGGATGCATGAATGAATGATGGATGCAGGATGGATGCAGGATGGATGGGTGGGTGGATGCATGAATAAACGATGGGTGCAGGATGGGTGGATGGATGGATGGGTGGATGCATGAATGAATGATGTATGGATGCAGGATGGGTGGGTGGGTGGATGGATGGATGGGTGAATGCATGAATGATGTATGGATAGATGGATGCAAGGTGGTTCGGGCTCGCTCGCTGCGCTCGCTCGCTCGCTGCGGTGCAATATGCAAATTAGTTTACGCCTCACCACTTTCAAATGTCACCAGCCGCCCCTGGTTGTGCATGGTTGACCGTATCGAACGCTGCTGACAGATCTAACAAAAGCATGGCTCTCGCATCTTTATTATCAGCTCTAACTCTGAGCTCATCGAGCACAGCCACCATCATAAGTTCAGTGCTGTGATGAGCCCTGAAGCCAGCCTGCCTCGCTTGGAGTAGATTATGTTCCTCAATAAAAGATTAAAGTATTGTGAGGACATGTTGCTCCATAACCTTTGCTAGAAAGGGGAGCTGGGCCTATAGTTTTTAAGATTGGCCCCATCCGCCCCCGGCTTCTTCAGTTGAGGAGTGACTCTGGCTTCATCCATGCTAATGGGCAGGTAGCCTCTCTCCAATGAGTGATTGAGTAGCGAGAGAATCTTTCTTTCTAGCCCAGGAAGGGCCATACAAAAGATCCTTGGTGGGCAGGGGTCAGCAGGGGAGCCCGATTTGATACCATTCATCAAGCATGATATCCGGGCTAAGTTTAGGTTAGGAAAATGGTGAGCTTTGTATCTGGATCACAGGGAATTTGAGTCGGGTTCAGGCCCACCTGATACACTGGGCTGTTGCCTATCTCAGTGAGATTGTCCCTGACTTTCAGGAGAAAGAAATCCTGAAATGTATTGCAGGGGGATACACCAGGGGGTAGGGGGTGCTACTTGGAAGCATCACTCCAGTCTCACCACTGCCACTTTTGTTACAGGGAGTTGATGTTGCAGCTATGCTGCAAAACAGGCCCCCACCCTGGCGGTCCACTGGGGAATGCCCAGTGCCCACAATGGCCAGTCCAGCCCTAACAGCAGGCGATCCTTTAAAGGAGTGAACTTCTGTCCCTTATGTTAGGAGAAGATGAGTGAAACTTGTGTTTGCTTTGTTCACCCCACAAGGGTTGTCAGACCGCTGCTTGTCGAAGATTCAGCATGCAGGACCCCGTGTCAGCTTTGGCTAATTTGCAGGGGGAAATAAGGGTCTTATATAATAGAGTGGTCACTCCAGGGTTTCTTCTAGAATCAACGTTTTTAAAACAATCACAAATGCTTTGAAAACAATCATCAATGTTTTGAAAACAATCATAAATGTTTTTCCAATACAAATATGATTATGCACAGCTAGCTATTAGCCAAGGATGAAAGAAATCAGTGACCCTTGTACAGAGTAAGTATGTCGTGCCTAAGGACATGTTTATATATGTCAGGTACCGGGACTAGGACAGAATACTAAGAGCTGGTGTCGAAGAGACAGGAGCAAGCCACTAGGTAAAAGGTCACGTGTTTCAGAACCCTTATTGTCGTGTGGATGGGACAATGTAATTAAAAAAGGGGTATACATGACAGGACTAGTCTAAAAGACATGACACTGGCAAACCTACTAATACAATTTCAAATAAAAAAGTCAAAAGACTAGCATTTTAGGGACTGTGAACTCATTTCCATTTTAGAAAGTTTTGACCAGTCAAAGGAAGAGAAGCAAAATTTCAGATTGTCTAACATCACAGATGCACTCCGATTTTTCTTTGCTTTCTGAGACATGTAGTCCTGTATTTACGATGATAAAACAATTCAAATACCAGAAAATAAAAAACGGAATGGGTAAGCGTCAATGTACGTTTTTACGATTAGGACCGGTGGCGATATGCTCATGGACGTTTTATTGGAATTACTTGCATTCTGCACTGGGAATACAAAAAAATCAAGGCCCTTTTTTGAGTTGACATTTAGAATTGTGCAGACCTCTGAACACACATCAGGTGCAAGCACTCCTTCTCCCTTGCAGTGATGAGCCCCAGGGCAGGGATCACCTTGGCTGTTGAGCTCCAGGGACACTGATTACGCCCTCTCTAAATCCTGCTGTGCTGCATGAATGAGGCATGGCAGCATAGCAAGCAAGTATGGACTGAGAACAGATACCGGCTCTGGCAAAATGCTCGGTTGGCCCGGGGGTACACGCCGGGGTGGGGGTGTGCTAGTTGGAAGCATCACTCTAGTCTCACTCCAGTCTCACCACTGCCACTTTTGTTACAGGGGGTCGATATTGCAGCTATGCTGCAAAACAGGCCCACACCCTGGCAGCCCAAGGGGGAAACGCCCAGTGCCCGCTACAGCCAGTCTGGCCCTAACAGCAGGTGACCCTTTAAAGAAGTGAACTTCTGTCCCTTGTGTGATGAGAAGATGGGTGAAAAATGTAATATGAACAAGATTATTATTAATGTGCTCCCTCGGCTGACTCTCTCTCAAAAACTTTAAAAATCAGGACTGTCCGGGCAAATCCGGGACATCTGATCACCCTGTCATGGGCAGAAACAGCACATGAATTATTTTTGAACAGGCCAACAGCCGAGGAGGGCTGACTCAAATCCCATTCTATGTATGTAAACAAATAAATGCATACATTTTTACGATGTATTTGTTTACAAGAGCCTGGCAGACAGCCAAAGCTGTCAGCTGGAGCTAAAACGTTCTTTAATATGCACACAACTAAATGATATGCATGAAATTAAAAATATGTATACCAATACAGTTTCTAAAACAATATAAATGTTTTAGAAAGGATTGTCAAAGTGTAAATATCCAGGGTTTGTCATAGCAAAAGCTAAACCTTGCCTACTATGGTTACCTGTGAGATTCTACATAAGAAATAGCTATACAAAGGTATAAAGGTCTTTTCCACAGTGTAACAATCAGTGGTGGCTGGTGACATTTGAAAGTGGTAGGGCGTAAACTTTCTTTCACTGGACACAGGGCTATTTTGATGCAGTATAAGTGAGGCCAGCAACAACGGCAGCACAACACCATGGCGGAGACACACACAAATTACAACCACATCAACTGCGACATGAGGCTGATGCTGCTGTGCACCACCTAGGGAAGGAGTCTCGAATTAGGCACACGTCACGTAATAAATATACAGCATTTCCTGAATAGGAAAAGGATGACGGCCTTCTTTCACTCCAAATGCACTGCAAACCCTCCCATCACACAACCTATGTACTTAGCAACATGGTCCATGCTGTTAATTATGTGGACTTAAGCGCTACGTGAATGGAATTACTGAACGCTCTGACACAACAAGTGCATGATGACTGCTGCTCGGATTTTCACACCAGCCTCGGTGCCGGAAGTATGCTTTGATTACTTGTCACTGCTGGTCTGAAAGGAAGCCGGTGTGATTGCAGTGGAGCGCCCTATAAGTGTGTTTTCCCGTGTCTGCTCGCAGCGGTCTTTCAGGAGCTTTGTGTTATCTGCTGAGAAGCAGCGTCCTGCCCTGAGAGCCAATCAAGAGAGCATGGCGATTGGCGAATAAGGAACCTATTGTGCCACTAAAAGCGTAAAGTTAGCAGCGGGACTGCTAGATGCACATCACAGTTAATTACCATTTAATAAACTTCTTCCAAACAAACCACTCGCCCCAGCGAGGTCGCCCCTTTGGACCACAGGCGGCCAGGTATTATGCTGCATAATTTGCCTTTCCTTCCCGCGCAATTTGTATCACCCCTGAAACATAATTTGGTCCTGTCCTGCCGCATAATTCTAGCGACACTGATTATAGAACAGGAAAATGGGTTTTTACTGCTGTCACTCAAGGCAGCCCCTTGACCCGAGTGACAACGGGGAATCACACAAAAGCCTCCGTTTGTCAGCGGACGATCTTTTCACATTGCTAGTAGTTGCAGTCTTGGCTTCTGGTAGGAGGAAATGAGACTCACTGACCAGTGACCACTCAGAATAATGGTATTTTAGTGTTTTGGGGCGCACAACCCCTTTTTTTCTCCAAGTTTTGTAAACCTTTCTGGCTTTGTAAATCTTGTGAAAATAATAAAAAAATGGATAAAGTGGCAAGGTCTGGGACTTTGCAACACTGCAGACAGTTAATATTTTGCTAATTATGCATATTCTATCATTGTCTTCTATAAACCATCAACTCTTGGCATAGTAAGAGACGACACACTCCACGGACATCTAAACTCTCTCCGCCATCAAAGGAAGCAGTTCGAAGGAAGTTCGTACTTTCCAAAGCATATTTGTCCAACTTGTGTTCTTCCACTCAACGAACAAAAAAAATAGCAAGATGCGAATATAAAATAAATTTAACAGAGTGCAGGGCTGTTACTCGCAGCCATTATAACCACGATTATTTAAAGGGGATGTTTGAAGCGAACTTAATGGACTCGGGAGACTGAACTTTGAAACAACCAGGTTCTGCCATGTGGCTGCCTGCAGCAGAATTAGTATATGGTTTGCACCGGGGCAAGAATGGCTCAAACTGATTTTTATCTCATTGTATCTACATCTACTGTAGGAATGCGCTGAACCAAGTGAGATTCAGTTTAATGTATGTATGTGGCGCATCAGCAAAACCAGTTTATGTCATTCCGTAATAGGCAAGCAACAAACGTGGTGCAAAGCGGACTTAGCTTCTATTTTTTCGAGGACACAAAACTTTCCAAGGCGTGCCACAAGGTCTGCGCCTATGTGCAATGATAGGACAAGGGTTACATGGCATCTTTGTGGGCGAGCTAGGCTTTAGCAATGTAAGAATACATCTACGTAAAATCAGACGGACTATTTTATCTAAATTGGACTACAGAGTAAAATCTGCATTATACCATACTGAATTATTCTGTTCGCTAAGTACTGGGATGACGCTCCCAAAAGCCCAGCCGTCTCACTTCTAGGCGCTGTAACCAGAAGCAGCACCCGCCACCACGTGCACTCTTACCTGGCGAGGGTGCTCATGTTTCAGGCTGTGGAGGGCCCTGCTGGTTGAGGTCTGTGGATGGTCAGGTGAGTATGTGCACGCGAAGCAAAGACCGCTGCGACAGGCAGGGACTGGTGGAGACAGTCAGGTACCGGCAGTGGCAGTCCGGTACGGGTAGAGGCAGTCAGGGACCGACGGGACAGCCTGAGACTGGAAGAGACAGTCAGGTACCGGTAGAGGTAGTTAGGGACCGACGGGACAGCCAGTTACAGGTACAAGACAGCCAGGTACCGTTAGAGGCAGTCAGGTATTGCCAGAGAAGGCCACGTGAAAGTAGAGACAGCCAGGTACTGGCAGAGAAGACCAGCTACGGTTAGAGACAGCTAGGTACCATTAGAGGCAGCCAAGTACTGGCAGAGACAGCCCCGGATCAGTGGGCCACCCGTGACAGTGCTCTCACAGCCAGGGACCGGAGACCACAGACCTGGCACCGACGGGCACGGAGCTCTCACTGAGAGGACAGGTACTGGTGGGCAGGCACAGAGAGCCCTCTCTTATAGGCAGTCGCGGCTGGCGTTACGGACGGGTGGGGCTGGGGGGGTAGAAATTGGGTAGTCGTGCCCCAAAGGGGATGAGGGAGGAGGCGGGAGGGGTTTAAGGGGAAAAAAAGATATACAAAAAACAAAAGTAAAGTTTGAACTTACAGTTCCGAAGACTCCACGACTCCCACCGTCCTCTTTTTCAATTCCTGCAGCAGTGCACGTCATCAGGAAGGCGGCAGGCAGCCTCCCACCCCTCCAACGCAGCGCAGCGCTGTGATTGGTGAGGCCACTGCCCCACCAGCGTCATTTTCTCTCTGTGTGCTGCAGCATACAGAGAGAACAGGGTGAGTGGGCGGTGTTTCTCGAGGGCATGGGGGAGTGACTTGCCCACTGTTCTTCACACTAACTGCTTGGGCGGCCTCAGGCTGCCCAAGCAGTCAGTATGAAGAACAGTGAGCAAGCCACTCCCCTCCTGCCCTCGAGAAACACCGCCCACTCCCAACCAGGAACTTCTGCTTTCTCTCCGTGCGAGAAGGCAGAAACAAATGGTAGTTATTACTGTAATAACTACCATTTGTTTCTGCCTTCTCACACGGCGATAAAGCAGGGGGGGCGGCACCCAAACGCCCCCATGGAGGAGCCGCCATAGTACAAACTTGAAGACCTTTTTGGCTTTAACATATGTTTTTCACTATAAATGAGTTAGTCCCACTGCCTTTGCCATAACGCTTCATAATAATAAACAAATCAGGCCTATAGCATCTAATAAATATTTTCCCACTGAATCAACCAGGCCTATAACCTGTACCAGTGGCTTAAGACCATAACCAACTCAGGCCTACTGAACATAGGTTTCAGCATAAGACAACTATCAGGAATACTCAAATAAAATTACAAATATGTACAGAATTATAGTTTGTAAAGCAATATACAACCTTCCAAGAGGGTGTAGCTAGAATGATCACATTATTCCCAGACTTTGTCAGCAGGGTGTGACCAACACCAACACCCTGGTCTGCTGCGGTATTCCGTGAGTTTCCATGTCTCAAAATACCCGTCTACAGATTTTAATTCCATGTGATAGCAATCCACTGTTAAAAGCCTACCTGCTTTAATGCTTTCCAAAATAAATAAGTCAGTACTTCTGCATTTAATGTAACATTTCATAATAAACAGATAAGATCTACGACATCTGACATAACTTTCCTGAATGAACCATTCAGGCCTATAGCGTTGCAAACTGATCTATCACTGAAGGGCCTGTGTTTCCCCAACTGGGTCTGCATGCAGCAGTTTTAAAAGCACTGCAATGTTTCTTGTATAATCAGCAGTTTTCTGGCAATAATAAAAGTGTCACAATAGCTCCAGTGATTAATGTGCCTGCTGGAGAGAGAGGAGAGGTTTGTCCAGTGGTGGCTTTGACTCATCTAAGGTAGTGCAGATGGTTAATATGCTTCCTGCAAAGAACGTGTGCCATGCATTTAAAAAAAACTGCATTTTATGTGCATTGCTCACTGGGTTACTGCTTTTGTCACAGTGATTCTTTTGTTACTGTGCAGTTCATAAATTATAATCGTAATCTAACACAGTGAGCTATGAACTGCCACCAAAGATCTGCATGCAAAGGCATGGAACAAGTTAGCAAGTTATGTTTTTCCTCAGTCTTTCAGTATCCTAATGCTGCTAAAAAAGGTTTGTTTGGGTAGAAATAAATTCTTCTTATTAAAATGCATGCAAACCACTGTGTTATGTTCTGAATCCCTACTTTGCACTTCTCCAGACCAAGCACTCTCAAAAAATGCCTACCAGTATGGATGACGTGAATCCTACACCTTGTAATCCCCTTTGCCTTATGCAACATTTTCTATACACTAATTTACACATATGTGATTCATTGTCTCTGTATGGGTGTCTGATGTAAAGTGCTCTGACAATCTATACTGGTATGAGAGGTGCTATAAAGCAAATTAAATACATGTGACAGAGGGGCTATGGAGAGATGGGAGGCACATTTGGAGGGTAATAGTGAGGGAATCATTGAAGAACCCCCAACAAAGATTGTCGTGTCCTGGTGCACAGTAAGGTCATCATTTAGTATATTTGAAAAGCTATTACAATTCAATATATAATGACAAATGTGCATTTTTCCCCATTTTTTTGGGGGGAGAGAGCCCCTAAAAGCCCACTTTGTAGTGGTCAGGCTCACTCGCTGAACTAGGTGTGCACCGTACGGGGGACTGGTCTGACAACATTTGCCAGGGATGCTTTGAGTTTAGTGTCTGGCCCTTGCAGGAGCAAAATAAAACCAAACATTGAAAAGTTAGTCACCGAGATGCAGCACCAACCTTCCCATAAAAAACTATTGATTTTTTCAACTTTCTTCAAAATAAAATCTTTAGAAATTTGAGTATTTGCTTGGTGTGCACTTGTTTGTGTACTTTTTGCGAATTACTGTTTTAACCCCTTTGCTGCGGCGCGAATTTCCGCCATGGCGCAGGGGGCTAGGGGGTGAGTGCGTCGCTTCCGTGCTCATGACAGAACCACGCCGTCATGAGTGGCGTGTGCTCATGACGGCGTGGTTCCATTATGACCATGCCCGCTCACTAATTCGCCCGCACAGGCGGGGAATTAGCCCCGCGTGGGCTGAGCGGCAGCAGCATGACAGAACCACGCCATCATGAGCACACGCCGCCTGTGGCTCACGACGGCGTGGTACCATCATGCGCATGCAAGGGGTTAATGTTTAAAATGTAAATTGTACAAATTGCGTAGGGATTCTGGGCTTCCAGTAGTGACTCGATGGGGGTCCTCAGGAGTCAAACGTTTAGGAACCACTGCTATAGACAATTCAGGACAACCGTAATGAGCAAATCTGTTCAGCACACAAATTCTGCCCTATCTAAACCTGAAGTAAGTAAGATTGAAGCCCCTCCCTTAGTTTTGCTTCTTAATGTTATTTTATCTATTGATCACATAAGGTCTTGTGACAGCTGCACTGTTAGGCTGGTATTAAATATGTTAAAAGGCCACCCCCTTACATGGGATTGCCAATAAAACAGTTAACTTAGGTTTGTAGATATTTCATTAACTTTTTGAAAAACAGAGCACCCATCGTAATCTGGTGGTATTTTACTGCAATTGGTCATTATTATTCAATTCTAGTCAAATAATTGTAAATTAACCGACATTTATTGTGTTTTTATTGATAAGTAATTCCTCTTTATCCATGTTCAAATTTCATTATCACTTAAATGGTGCTTTTTGTTGCCTCTTAATGTGCATTTGCAACCTCCCATGAGGACTGGACTTTTTACTTGTGTTGTTGCACATTCTGCATTATCGAAGCTGTATGCGCTATTTTCTTTAATGATTTAACACTACTACACCCATGACATGCTTTCCTACAAGGTAGCATGCGGCCCGCTTTTATATTTTTAATATTAATGTATTTATTTAATTTACAGCGTGATCAGCTTTAACTATAGCCACCGTGCTTATTTATTTATTTAATTTACAGCGTGGTCCGCTTTCACGATAGCGGCTGCGCTTATTTATTTATTTCGTTTACAGCGCGGTCCGCTTTCAGTTTAGCGGCCGCGCTACAGTACCTTTATTCATTCATTCATTTTGGGTGTAAGCACCCCATACCGCGCATTCACTTTAATGTTGTCCACGCCCCTTTCTTTAGACACTGCTCATTGTAACCTGAATACAGCGAGCAGCAACTAAAGAAAGGGGCATGACTACATTAAAGTGGTCTCGCATTTGTGAGAGTTTGAGCTATTGGCATTATAAATACCAATGCCTTTTTTGTGTGTGTCGATTTTAGAAACACATAAATAAAAGGCATTGTCATTTACAATTCCAATAGCTTAAACTCTCCAAAATGTGAGACCTATTGCATTGAAAATGCTTGTTGTTATATGCAGGTCTTTTAGTGGGCCGGGTGTCACCGGGTCTGAGCACCAGCAGTGTTTTTAAGGAGGCCTCGAAACGGGTCTCTATCGGGCTCTGTTTTGTGCTCTGACACAGGCAGTCCGTTTTTTCAAGCGTTATAGGGGAAGGGAAATCCTTTAAAGAGAGTAATTCCTCTATGGATTTCCCTTCTCTTTTTCAAACTCAGGAGCAGCAACATTGTTGTGGTGTCACAGGGGCTTTAAGTGGAAGTTTTTTTAATATCAATACAAGCCACAGTTGCCGCTTATTTATCTTATGCAACTAACAACCATTGACAAAGCAAATAATCCTGACTTGTTGTAGGCCTGATGTTACTTGTTGTATCATATATCTGGATGCAATGACAGAAACAGCAAAATACCAGTCGGGTGACACACTATGCTAAGCGCAAATTTTCAGCTAACATGTTTTTAAGCCACACCCTTAATTACATTGGCCTCGCCCCCTTGAGAGACCCCCCCACTTTTTTCAGCCCACTCAAAGCCCTGGTTACATGTTACCTGGGCCCAGATCTACAGAAGCTTTATGTCGGCGGTGGGAGCAGCAAGACACACAAGATAGTGCGTTGCACAAACTTTAGTGCATGTGGGCCATAGTGTTTAAAGTTCACCTTTTGGACATGTAAGAGTTATAGTTAGGTGTGTTTTTTTGGCAGGACACGATCCTTGTGGCACACACCCATCAGCCACAGCAATCTGAAATCGCTTCCGATGTTAAAGACAATGTTTTGATAAACCTAGATACACACGGCTACCGTACTTCAAAGGAGAGATTGTGGGAGTTACCAGAATGCACAAGCAGGGCAAGTATCGAAGCAGAGCTTTCGCCATCCATAAGTAGGAAAGACCTGTTACTGCACATCCTTGAGTGAAAAAGCAGCTATGGAGGAAGTGACCCGTTGACGTAGAAGTCAGTCTAATGAAGAGCTGAGTGCCATCAGCATGGTTCTTCAAAAGAATGCTGAGGGAAATCATCATAAAAGCGCTTGGACGCCTCGTCTGGGGTAGTAAGCGATATATAAATAAAATTACAATACAATAAATGTCTCAGGAAGGCGTTAATTTTACTGATTTAACAGGTACTAACTACTTCACCCTAGTTCTCTGGCCCAGATCTGGAATGAAATTGAAATAAATACACGAGGTAAAGCATGCCTTGCCCAGTGAGAGAATTTACCATTTCATCCACCTGTGAGAGTGCTCACCACACATCTGAAGGTGCATGCACTAGACCTGGGGAAGCAGCAGGGCTTAAAGTGGGATGAAAAAACAGTGGGTGGCCAGTGTAATTAAGGTTGTGGCTTAACATCTAAGCTAAAATATGTGCTTAGAATAGTGTACCACCCGACTTGTATTTTGCTGTTTTTGTCATTGCATCCAGATATATGATACATCAAGCAACATCATACCTATAACAAGTCAGGACTGTTGGCTTTGTCAACGATTGTTAGCTTCAAAGGATAAATAAGCAGCAACTATGGCTTGTATATAATATTGAAAAAGCTTCCACTTAAAACCCTGGTGACACCACGACAATGTTACTACTCCTGAGTTTCAAAAGAGAAGGGAAATCCAGAGAGAAAATCAGGGCTCGAGTCAGGGTACCACGCGGGTGGACGGCGTCCCCCCACTTATTATACCGGGTGGACGCCGTCTCTCCTGCCAAACAGCTGTTTTTCTTTAAAGGATTTCCCTTCCCTTAAAATGCTCACCTGGCATGACTTCATGCCGTAACTTCTATACAAGTGAGAAGTGAGCAGTGTGAGGACATGCACATCAATGTGCCTGCTGTCACTGCAGTCCGACAAAAAAAGGACCGCTGGTACCAGGGCACGAAACAGAGCCCGATAGAGACCCGTTTCGAGGCATCCTTTAACAAGCATTTGCAATGCAAATCAAATCAAATCAGCTTTATTCGGTCTTTTAAATTTAAAACCATAAAAGCAACAAAAAGAAATACATACATGTATATAGAATTCAACAGTTCATTACAATATTAAGAAAAAAAACAGATATTTAAAGCAAACTAAAATCAACCTGGTACAAAATAAAAACGCATGATAGACAGAGTCCCCTATCACCAATTGTTATAGTTCGGTACTCTGGGGCCGGGGTAAAGATCAAACAAGTCCCAAATAGAAATAGGGTCATCTCCAATTTTGGGCTGGGAAAATCTTAAAAAGGGGACAATGTTCCTGTGTTTGAATTTGATTAGTATCAGGTCTCCCGGAATGTCTTTGGGCAACATCCCTAGCCATCCCACCCTCCTGACGCTCAGGATTCCGCCATCTAAGTCAGGTGGCAGCGGTCTATTGTTATGAAGCCAAAAGATGGCTTTATTCAGCAGATCCTGGCTTGTTTCATGTTTGCCCTGACTAAGTTCAGGGACCCCGGAGAGAACAGTCACATAGGGGGCGGCTTCAGGGGGTAAGTTAATTCGATGTCTTCTTTCTTGAGGGAGCCTAGGAGCTTTACAAGGGAGATGAGTGGGCTTCGAAGTAGCATTTCGGTCACTAGGAATGGGTATGCTGAGAGAGGAATCAATTGTTCATTCTTTACTATGTACAATGGACTTGGGGTTCACAAGGTTGGTAGAGAGCGTAGGACAGGAGGGAATAGCAGTATTTACAGTTGATGGTAGAATCCTTTGTACTATTTTTTCAACATCAGACAGCCTATCTCCCAGTTCCTTAATTTTTGAGAGCAGGGGTGATAAAGCCGTATTCAACAATCGCTCAAAATTGGCCAGTAGGGTCGATTGGAGAGGGGAAACAGAGTCATTTGATGTAGTCCCCGCCTTAAACGGCGTTGATACGCTTGGGTTGGCGGGGGAAAAAGACGAGCTACAGCACATACGGGCGGCATTTGATGAAATCGCCTCATTGCTCCTTTTGCTGATTGGTTCCCGAGACGGTGTGTCAGCCTGAGGCAAGATTATTTCAGGGTCCTGGGGAGTACAGTCTATAAGGTCCGTATCTCTGTCCACTGTAGGGGGAGTAGAGATATCAGGGACATAGTTTGTGCCACACAAGGCATTCAGATCTTCCCAGATAGACATAGTATTTAAGCTAAGAGGGCCCCAATACGTCACTAGGCAAATCAAAAGATGATTGACAAGGGTAAATTGTCTCTGTACCTCTTCCTTTGATGGGGCCAAGTGGGGTGGCCCGTCCCGTCCTCCTCCAGTCCTCTGAGGGCCACAGAGGGCCCGCCCTTTGCCCGGGCTTAGCCCGGCGCACTCCCGCGCGCTCCCGCGCTGCGGGGATTGTGGGCGGGTTAAAACACGCCTAGGCTGGGGGCGTGTCAATCAGCCAGGTGAGCGGGGACACAGGGAATCCTGGTGGTTGAAGTTTCCAAGCGCCTACTGACAGACCGCTAGTGCGGCAGAATTCGGCAAAGTTTGTCGGTCTCCCTCAGCCCCTGGAAGTCCCGTGGCAGCAAGTATAGTAGGTGAGGGCTTTCAAAAGGTTCCCACAAATGTTCAGCACCCGCCCCAAGCAATGCAATAGGTCTCGCATTAGGAAAGTTTGAGCTATTAGTATTGTAAATGACACATTTTTTATTTATGTGTTGGTTTTTGAGAATAGCGAAATGAATAGCTTTGTCATTTATAATGCCAATAGTTTTAACTTTCGCAAATGTGACATCTTTAGCATTTGTAATGCAATAGGTGTGGTATTTACATGACTTAGATGTATTGATATTACAAAAAACAATGGCTTTTATTTTTTAAAATAATTAATACTTAAATAAAAGTGATTGTAATTTATAATGGCACTAGCTTAAATTTTTGTAAATAACTTTTGGGAAGATTATGTTCATTGTATTTTATAATGACGAAAATCCAAGAACAGAAGTGAAATATGAACAGTTTTTTGGTGACATTTGTAATAAAGCGTGAAACTTCGAGATAACATATTTGAACCAGTTGTTGCATACCAGATTTCAACATCAGCCAATCGCGTTGATAAAGAGGTTTTAATGCGCACGATTCCAACGATTGCAAGTTGTGTACGATCGAATTTTGAGCAATATGTTCCTGTGACGTGCAGCAAGTTTTCCCTGTTGCAAACCACGATAATGGATGCCTATATAATGCGATATGTAATATTGCTCCGACCGCAGACGGAACCTATGAACCGCCCCCCACCCCGCCCCCGCCCGCCCCCGCCAGCGAATCCAGCTCAGAGGAGAGGCGGCCCGCTGTGACCGCGGCGGCTGGGACACGCTAGTAGCCAGAAGGAGGCGTGCTCGCGACAGGCTGGGGAGCGCGCGCCCATGTTCCAGGCAGCGACGGGGGCCTGGCGCGCACCGCCTCCCTGTGCCGTGTCGCGCGCCATGGGTCTCGTCCCCTTTTCCTCTTCCCAGTGTGTGCACCGCGGGGGCCTGTTTCCTACGCTGGGGGCCTGCAACCGCCGCTCCCTGCGATGTTGGCGGAGATGCGCCTAACCAGTAAGTATCGGCAGCGATGCGCAGGATGCTCTTTAGCATTGTTGCTGTTTCAGCCAGGAGAGGATCAAGGCCCGGATGGGGGTTCATACGTCTATTGCGTGAAGAATAGTTTATTCTGTGGGGAAGGAATAGTTGGTCGCTGGCTCTTTGTTGATCATGATGATGTGTCTTCTGAAGGGCATTTACTGTTGATGAGTGCAGGTGATTTTGCATTTGCGATGAGTTGTCATGGAGATGTTGGCTGTGAGAATGAACTGTATCTTAGTGAAGTTTAATTTCAGACATGCTTGTGTGAGAGTACGCCATTCTTTGAGCCAGCGAATTAATTTTTAGTCCGTATTTCATACATTCGGGGGTATCGCAGATCTCCCGATGCATGGGGCGGGGGTGTGTGTCTGTGTGTGCGTGCAGGGGGGGTTAGGGGGCGGCGGCGTGTGTATGCGTGCCTGTCTGTATGTGTGTGTGTTGTGGGGGGCGGCAGCGTGTGTACGTGTGCCTGTGTGTGTGTGTGTGTGTGTGCAGGGGTGTGGGGGCTGGCTGTGTGCGCACGGGAATGTGAGGCACGAGATGGGCACGTCGCCGTGCGTTCCCATGAGGTGAAATCTGCGCTCGTGCCCCTCTCGTGTCTACATTCCCAGAAACGGGCAGCAATAGGTCTCGAGCAGACTCTGCTCGACCTAAAAAACTGCTGTTGCTCAGACTCGGTGAGACCCGGCCCACTTAAAGCCCTGGGACGCAGCATGTACATTGCCCCAGATAGGCCATTTTGAAATGGTGTGGGGCAATTTTGCATCAGTAATGCACTGGTATTTGCACCGTTCTGCTGGTACAAAATACCCTTTTCTCGATGATTGGTGGTGCAAAAGTTATGCAGCTTACGAAGGGGAGAGGGTTTGGGGGAGAGAGTCTGCCGACTTTGGAACTGGGGAACAAGGTTCCAGTCTTAGCGTCAGCGGAACATCTGTGATTCTGGGCACATGGCTTAATCTCCCCCAGCCAAAAAAAATGAATGTGTCCTTGTGTAATCTAACTGGCGAGCATGTAAAGCGCTCCGAAGACCTTCTCCGTTCGATTTCGCGCTATGTAAAACAGACAAAAACAGTAATTGACCCCCCTGAATAATTACTGTCAGGCTTGTGGGATGTCTCAGCAGAGACGTGTTAATGGTTGGGGATTATATGTACTATGACGAGAGAAAGGCGCTAAAAATAACTATCTATTGTGATTTAAGTTTGATTGAATTGCCCGGCACAGCATTTTGGTTGCAGGGTTATAGAGACAGACTGATGTTTTTGTATGTTTTTAAAATTTAAATAAAAAACACGTAAAAAGAAAGAAGTATTCGTGCCTGCACACTTAGAAATCACGCACTGCCTCTTCTAGCCGTCCTGGGGGTCATAAAGCAGCAGCTAGGAGGAGTAAACGGGTCTCTGCGAGGCTTGCTTACGTTCTAATCTTTCCTCGCCCTCCCGATGGCAAACAGGAGGTTATTGGGGGACAATGCGTTAGCCGAGGCATCTTCTGTTTGATCCCTCGGGGGCGGGGGTGTCACGCGAAGTATGATTTCACTTGAATGACCCGGGCATTTGTTAATCGGCATATCAACAGCAGTGCTCCTCCTGCTCAAAGGCATTTGATCTACGCAGCAGGTCCAAGACGGCTCACTCCGCTTTCGCATGACCTCTTTTAAAATCCAATTTATAAACACATTGCGCCCTCTAGTGCTCAGCTGGCAGATCATTTGAAAACAACCCTGCAGAGGAAGGCATTTGGCTGACGATAAAAAATATAATAAGGTTTCATGTGAAATAAATTTAGTTAACAAGCATTGGTAAAGCCAATAGCGCGCGACTTTGGGACCTATTGGCTTTGCCTATGGTTCTTAGCCATGCTGTACAAGCATAGCGTAAGGTGTGCAAAAGGAAACACACTTTAAACAAGTCATTTTGAGGCAGTGTAGCATCACTTTGTATGCACGTGTTGTTACACATGCTTAGGGATGCCACCCTTCCAAGCTAAAAAATACTGACCATTTGTTGTTGTTGTAAGAGGCTACAAAGACCAGATGCATTCACACAGTGCATCACATATCCACACACAAAGCCATTAGGCTCCCAGTGTTTTAGGTGGAGGACATACGTGACAACATAGAGTATCCAAGCCGCATTGGAGCACATGTGGGGGCTTGCTGAGATTAAAGGTCACACACTGTGAAAACACGGGAGAGATAGCTCTACATTACTAGTAAAGAAGAATAAATATACCAACAAAATGGGTATTACTTACAGCAGCAATGCTCAGCAGGGACTTACAACCTAAATCTGTGGATCGCATCTCCCAAAATGTGATCAAGAGGCAGCTCAAGCTAGTCCTTAAATAGTGCAATGTGTGCTTCGATGATCAGTTACACCTGGAGTCTTTTGATAAAAATGGCTCCCAGCCAGTGTGGATCAAGGCAGCCATCTTATAATAGGTTTATCTGTCAAATGTTCTCATGTTTACCGGCCACATGCATCATTGCACCCGTTTGCGATTCCTAAATTGCGAAAATTAAGGAATCGCAATTTAGAAATCGCAAACTGCAATGCATGAACAATTCAAATTTAATTTTGCGATTCGGTATTTTTCCTTAATTGCGATTCACAATTTGCGAATCGCAATTAAGGAAAACCCTTCCCATTGATTCCTATGGGCCAAAAGCCCCATAGGAATGTATGGGAAGGCATTTACATTTTGCGAATTTCAAATTGCGATTCGCAAAATGTGAATCCAATTTCAAGGGTGCAGGGGGGGTCCAAAGAACCCCTCCCTGCACCCCTGAAATGTAACTTCAAATGCAATTTACACACGCACATGCCCCAAGGGCATGTGTTTGTGTAAATTTAAACTTTCAAAAATGCAATTTGTGCATATTTGAAAGTTTTCGGTAAATTAGCATGAAGTTCAACTTCATGCTATTTTACCACTTCCAAATTGCGAATTCGCAATTAAAAAATGATCATGCATTGCATTTAAGAAATCTGAAATTGCGATTCCTTAAATGCAATCGCAATTTCAGAAATCGCAACATGGTTGCGATTTCTAAAATTGTGAAATGCATGATGCATTCCAAATTAGTCATTTGCATTCGCGAACGGCCGAAAATTGCGATTCGCACCGTTTGCGAATGCAAGTCACTTTGATGCATATGGGCATACATCCTTATTCCTATATCTATGTGCAGCATTAATTACCACTGATAGATAAAATTAATTGCCAGATCCTTCCAGTCTTGTCCCAGGCACAGAATCACTAATACAGACTCATAGAATGCAGAGAAGAAAGCCATATACATACACGTAAACAAGAAGGAGCTTGTCGAGGTTAGTCTGCTGTAATCACTGGACTGCCCTAATGAGCGCAGATGCAGTGGCCATCTTGAAATTCTTGGCAGACCTGCATAGGCGCATGTCAGACTGGACCGCTGTTCTAACTAATCTGCCCTGAAACCTGGCAATGTGTCGGCCATCATAAAATTCTAAGAGGGGCATCGAATACTGCTCAGTGCAATATCTTGAATTTTTGCAAACAGCATAGTAGTAATTTAGAAGATTATCAATACATTCCTGTCATCTAAAAAATATGTTAATAGACTAATGTGGGGATTGTAACTCAATGTTTCCCCAGGAAAAAGAAAAGAAATAGAGAATGTGAGCCCATGTGCAAATGGAATATCCACATGTCTCTGATATATCCCCCTAGCTCTCTGTGTGTGTACACTGTGAATCATTACCTATCAGTATATCATAATGTGAGCCTTGGGGTATTCATCTAGTGACTTTGTTCAACTGGGTCCATGGAATGTCATAATTCAGACCATGGATATGTGTACCCAACCTGTATGTCCACTATGGTTCTTTTTCTAGAAGTAGGTTGCTCAAGTCAGAATTGGTTTGTTGAGGCTGTAGGTATTCTATAACAATCCAATAAAAATCATTGGCAGTGTGGTCTTTATTAATGTAATGTGTGGCCATCTTGGTGGCTGCTCTTCTACATTGGAGGTTATTCCTACGCTCACTAATCCTCAACTTTCCTTTCCTTGTGGTCATGCCCACATATTTCTCATTACAGGGGCATGTGATCCGATACACATTTGTGGTGTCACAATCAGTGTGTACCCTCTGTAGCCGCTTGTGTGTATGTCCCAATGATAATTCTGTGTTTTTCTTTGTCAAATAGCAGATACTACACCCACTGCATGGGTGATGTCCGTGACAGGTGGGAGGTGCCACAAAACTGTATTTCTGTTCCTTTCAGTGACTGGAATTTTTTGTGTGTGTATTTAGGCATCACGTACATTTCTATTGCACTTGTTTGCTGACAGAGGTTTAGCCAATTGCAGTGCCCTAGTGTTAAGGCTAGACCAGTTCCTTTAATAATATTTTGACCTAGTTCGTGGCCTGGCTATATGTGGTCACACATACAAGTTGTTCAGTCTAATTTTTGTTGTTGACATGCTCTGCCAGAGCATCCCTGTTGTTGCTAACACGTGTCAGTGACTTTTGAATGATATGGTCTAGATACATCCGTTCCCGGAGTTTCTATACGGAGATCATAAGCAATCTCTTGTCTTAGTACAGTTCCTGCAAAGTCTTAAAAATTGCCCATATGGCAGGTTCTCCCATAATGAGTGGGGGTGAAAACTCTTAAATATCAGGAGACTATTCCTGTCTGTCAGTTTAGGGTAGATGCCACTTATAAGGTGACCGTTTTCATGGATGATGAGGATGTCTAGAAAGTGGAGAGCTTCTCGATCAACAGTGTGTGTGAATTTTAAATAGTCATTCAGATTTTTAAGCTAGGTCATGAAAAACTCAGTCAATTCATAGTCCCCATCCCAGATGATCAGCACGTTGTCAATGTCCCTCTTCCACCACTTTATGTTATCTCTGAATGGGTTTTTGGTCACGCAGGATTCTGTTTTCCTCTAGATGGTACATATAGTGGCATGCTATACTAGGGGCAAATGTACTGCCCATAGATGTCCCAAGTGGCTGTAGGTATAATGTCCCGTCATATTCAAATGAATTCCTAGTGAGGGCACGAGTAATGCATTCCAAGACTAAACATCCAGGGGTGTTGTGAGGCCAGGGGTGAGAAACTAACACTTCTTCAATCACCCACAGTGTCTCTGTTTGGGGCTTTGTACATCTAATCCAATTAGGAACTTTCTAGAGGGATCAAATGTGACATCCCAAATCTGAAGTAGGAGGACCTCTGTATTCCTGATGTAAGTGGTAGTGTCTTCTACCCTAGGTCTCAGAAACGTGTCACTGAATTTAGAGAGTGGTTCTAGTATTGAAATAATACCCAAACCTATGGGACGGCCAGCAATAGGAACAATCCCTTTATGTATTTTAGGTAGAGTGTAAAACACTGGTGTTCTGCTATTATCCGCTACCAAACAATCAGCCTCTTTTTTTGATATCCAGTAATTTGTCTCTCTATCTTCTGCAAGTGTGTGAATCTCATTCCTGAAACTTGGAGCTGGATCATCTTCTAAAATCTAATAATTCCTTTTATCTGCCAGCAGATGTAGGCATTCTGAGTTTTAATGGTTTAGGTTCAGATTCATCACCACTCCCCCTTTGTCTGCTGGCTTTATGAGAATGTTGTTATGTTTACTTAAAGACTCCAATGCTACTCTTTCATCTTTGGTCAAGTGCTGGAACTTATTTTTTTGTGTAGACATCAGTCTTTTCTACTTCATTGATCACAGCTTGTTCAAATGTAACTATTTTGTTAGGCAATATGGTCGAGGGTGGTGTGAAGGTAGACTTTTTCCTAAGTCTACTGTCATCCGTATTTCTGAGTTCTTTGAAGAAACCCTTCAGTTTTATTTTTGGGAAGAATTACTCCAGTTCCTGTCATAGTCTGAATTTTTTGAACGAAACGGTGGGGTTAAAACCAAAACCATTGTTTAACAGTGACTTCACAGCTGAAGACAATGACCTGTCTGAGAGATTAACAACTACATCGATAGGTTCATAATCAGCACATTCTCCCTCGTCATACTCCTAGTGTTCCTTCTTGTGGAGGAGTTTCATCACTGTACATTGTTTTCCTGGCGTTGTTTGTTCCTTCCTTGTCCATGGCCACTGTATCAAAAAAGTCATGCTGTTTGGTGCTGCATTAAAGTTTGGTTCGAAATTCGGGGGATTTGCATCTCTGCCAGCCATATCCAGGATTTGGATGGGTCGGGATAGAACTGAGATATTGGCTGATATCCCATAAAAGGGGTGACTCCTCTCTGTCCCCTACCTCTATCCCTCTGTTCCTGGTTCCATTTGTACCTATAGTCCAAACGACAGATCCTAAAACCAACTGTCCCAGGATGCGTCCTCTTCACCACTTTCCTGATTTTTTGTAGTGAGAAGCACTTAGACTTTGTAGTGAGAGGAGTGTAGGGATATACCTTTGCAAATGCAAACTTTTTCAGATCTTTCTGAAGTTTCTCAGCTTTTTGTTGGATCAAATACTCCCTAGAGTCATTGAACTGTTTGTTGATGTCATTCAGTTTCCTCTTGAAAGTACCACTAAAAACGGTAACTTTCAAGTTGTTCTTACTTCTGTATTTCAATGATTAAGGCATCAGACAGGCATTTTGCTGTTTTAATTATTAGCACAAGACAATCGCGTGTACATCTCCATGCCACTTGAGCCCATACTTTTCGGAAGGTGGTGTTGGTCAAGAATATATGTGGTGGATTTGTGACAACTATCCCCCTAGGCGACTCGTTCTTAAGTAAATAATCTGTGAGGATGCTACTGTTTAATACATTCTTAATCTGCTTCATCTTCAATATGATTAAAGTGTCCTAATCTTCTGACTTGACTAAAGTCTGACCAATGCTAGTCTGGTCAAACAGAGGTGCTCTTGCCAAGAGGGGACTTACCTCCTCCTCAGTAAAAGTCAGACCCAAATTCTCAGCTATTATGAAACTCATGTTATGCGGGTGACCTTCTCTAAAAAATACTGTTCTGTACTGGGCCTGGTGAGCACTAAGGACCAGGGCAAAGGAACTGCTTGTTTTGGGAGATAACCTCCACTTTTGGTTCATGTATGTCAGTGCGGGGAAACTGAGTGCCTTTCCTACATAATTCTTCCCCTCCCCTCTCATTGGTTTTGGTACCATAATTATTAGTCATAGATTATTAATGCAGCTCTATACCATATTTTAAATTGTTTCACCTTTGCTGTTTGAATTATATAGATAAGGACTGAAGACACTGGCATCATGTAATTTTGTTTGTTTTTGTATCAGCCGGTACATTGAAATACCGGTAGTGCCAGTAGAAAACTGGTCATGCAGCAACTCTGCACATGCGCCTACAAAATGACACAAGTGATTTTTTTAATTTAACGATTTGGATCGGTAAATTTTAAAAAAGAAGTTACGCAAAATACTTTTTTTGTGGTGTGGGAAGTGAAATGGAGGGCACGGGTAGAGGGAAGCAACACGGAGGGACAGAGGAGGAGATGGGGTAGCAGGTAGGAGAGAAGGAGAATGAGGATGGGGAAGTACTACAAAGGGTGGACTTAGGTGGATAGCAAAAGGAGAGCGAGTGGAGGTGGGGGAAGCAACACCGAGGCTAGAGTGTGGAGGAGCAGCCATGGGGGAGACACCAAAGTGCGGCGGACAGGGGAGCAGCACGGGCGAGAAAGCAACAGGGGAAATACATGAGGGAGAGTGCAACATGGAGGGAGAGAGGAGCACATGGGAGATAGAGAGCAGTAGAGAGTGCAGGGGGACAGAAGTACACAATGGAAACAGCTGATTAAAACATACACTTTCATTGAGTGCTTAATCCAGTGGTTCCCAAACTTTTTCGACCTGTGGCTCCCTTGACCTAATTGTCAGTTGGCCGTGGCTCCCCACCATTTTTTACCAGTGGGAGGATGTAAGCCCGACCTCGGAAGTACTTCCAGTTTTCTCCCTGATATTAATTGGGATGAGGCCAATGAAGGTCAAATTGCTGTGTCTACAGCTACAATTAATCCAAATTAATTCCCATTTTTACACCATTTTTTTGCTTGAACTTTTTTCTTTAATTTCAACATTGTTTCATGTTGCTTTCCAATTGGAACTTCAAATCCCAACATGCATCACATCTGCATTATATAATGCGCTTTCTCCCCTCCCAATGCATTTCGGCTGTTGCCTTCTTCAGGGAAAAGTCTAGAAAAAGTAAAACATTACATTCCTTTATTCAGGAGGTTCTCCACCAAATAAACTGTAACCACCACCACACTCCTCGTGGTTTCTTAAAATATGCCTCTAAGTTTGTGCTCACTTTCAGCGGTTCTCCACCAAATAAACTGTAACCACCACCACACTCCTCGTGGTTTCTTAAAATATGCCTCTAAGTTTGTGCTCACTTTCAGCAACGTGAAAAGTTAGTGAGTGTCCTACCCATCCTACATAAAAAATAATGCGCACCGCTTTTGTTGTGGAAGTGTGATCTTTTAGCATATCGTGAAATGTGTCTCTACGTTTGGGCTCGCTCTCAGCACTGTGGTTAGTTAACGTGTCTCCTACACCTCATGCATAGAAACTTATATTATCTCCGTATGGTCGCATAATCTTTAGCATGCCCCTTAAACGCTATACGTTCCGCTATAAACTCTGTCCACACAATTTTGAAAACCTTCTGGGTACCAATATACACCCTCCCCCTCCGTGCTTTTCTTGATCAAAAGAGCCTTCCCTTGCGCGAAGCAACGAAAACGCTGCCCCACTCGCTTTCCGGTTAACCGGGATAAACGCGCTCCTCTTTTCTGAAGCTACCGCATGGATGCGAGCTAGTTAGTACATGCGTGTGTGTTAAATGCTCGATTAGCATCTTGACGTGATGTTATAAACCTAGAAAGAGGACTGATCGTGTGTGCAGTGCGCGCTACTATGTGGATTAATAAAGTATTTTTTCTATGAAGTGGATGTCATTGGCAGTCTCTTGTGTAGAAGAACGTGCTATGTTCCCCACCTCATGTGCGGCGCCCCTAGCTACGCTTAACGGCGCACCAGGGCGCCACGGCGCACAGTTTGGGAACCACCGGCTTAATCCAAAAGAAAAAAATAGTGCTTGAAATAGTACTTGTAGAGGCATAGAAACCGGCCAGCAAAAAGAGATGATAAATAGACTATTGTCCATTGGAGGGACAAACACAAGCTTGACAAGTTGGGACACAAATATAAAGCAGGCAATTGAGAGTGACGGGAAAGTCAACCAATGGTAAGCAATGGGCGGGATCCAAATGCCTCTATGTTCTTGGTTAGTCCACAATTTGTTTTTTGTAGCCAGACAGCTGCGCTCTTTGGTAGGCTTGACATAAAAATAATTTTCTAGCAAAACAGTCTTTGGGACAGCAAAGTTGGAGGAAGCTAAATACACCTCAAAGGGTCTTCTTTACTTGTGGGGAGTTTCTTCAAACCCACTAACTAGCAGACCCTCTGCTATGGAGAAACAAGGATTGTCGGACAGGATAAAGATCTGTTTTTGTAAAGAAAATCAACCACTTAACACAGCATCTGTGCATTTGTTAAAAAGGGGTTATTCCAAATGCCCTCAGCCGGTTTTTCGACTTGTAAGTTCAAATTGCTGGAACAGAAGTACGTTTTTAGACAATTTGATTGCTCCTAACACTTCATCAAAGCTGCTAACAGGTCTTTGAATAGGACATAACCACTTTAGCTGCAAGGGTACTGACCATGTAATGAGTGATGTAATATGTGAGTTCATAAGCAGAGCATTGCAGTGGAGGAAGTTATAACTAGCTCAGGTAAATATAACTGCTGAATTTCTATGGTTGTGTGTGTACAATCTGAACCGAAGTATAACGTCCTTGTAACCTTTGTTTTTTTAGTGAATTTCTAAGGTTTTTAAAATTCTATTTCCTAACTATAATGTTCCTGTAACCTTTTCTTTTTTCCGTTGAATTTCTATTTTTTTTTACAAAAAAACATATATTTATTGAACCCACCTAACTATAACATTACTTTAACCTTAGGTTTTTTTAAGTGATTTTAAGCTAAAAATGTTTTTAGAAAAACGATATAAAAATATATCAGAATTTTTTTTCAAAACAAAAATGGTGTTTTTTTTAATGTCTTTATGATTCGTGGATCTGCCGAAAAACCAACTCATGCCTACTTTCTGTTCCTGTCTCTGTGGGGGAACCGCGGATCCGGTGTGATTTCTAACAACACTTAAAATCATATATGGACACGATTAAATTGATGTTTGAGGTAATTAATCGAGGAAAATACATAGTAATTTATATTCCAATAAATAATTCTAGCTTACAAGGTTGTTTTAATGCATATTTCTGGATTTGCTGTGATGTTGTGGTGCTGCCGTAAATGATCCACAAATCCCATGTGCCAGAGCAATAATTATATTTGATTGGTTGAAGCACCTGTCAACCTCTTCTACAGGAAGTTCCGTCCCATTTCCTCTTCTTTGTGTGTGTCTCCTTAGTCTTCACACCTCTGCAGCCCAGGTGGAACTCTTTCTTTTTTTGTGGTGTTTTTTTTAACCATCTTATTAAGTGGCTTGAGGAGGAGAAAGAAAGCAAGAGGAAGAGCAGCAGGAACAAGAGGAAAAAGAACAGCCAATAAAGAAAGAATCAATCACAAGAAACTTGTTTCCCCATTCAATCTGGACAGCCAATAAAGAAAGAATCAATCACAAGAAACTTGTTTCCCCATTCAATCTGGAGAAAAACAAGTGTTAGCAAAGGTTGTTAAGTTCAACCTTTGCGATAAAGAACTTTCCAGTGGAATCAAAAAGTACTCTCATGGGATGACCAGCATGTTAAAACATCTGTGGACCATCCACCCTAGACAACTGGTGAGAGCGGAGATCCAGAGGGATCTACCAGAGGCATAAACATCAAGTGCTGCAGTCATCCCCCTCCCGGAGGCCCGGTTCCTGCTGCCGTTACTGCAAATATTCCTGCACTGCTATACCAAATGTTGAAAATCATATCTTATTGCACAGTGTGCACAATCAAATCATTACTATTAGAGAACAGTCCATTCCAGCATGTATGCATGCTGTCATTAACCACAAGTGCTTATTTTTTTAAAGACACTTTTTGCACACGTTCTGTGCATTTTTCCAAATCATTTTTATAGTCACAGTTTGTTCTAAAACAAAAATTAGAAAACACCAAAAAAAGAAGAAAATCAGTTCCAAAAACTCAAAAATTGTTCTTTTTAGAACCCCTAATTTTGGTTTAAAGAAAGAAAAACTATGTTATATGTTTTTTTGTCAATGTATGAATAACTGCTGTCATATGTCTACATATATGTCACTGTGGGAAACATCCTTTACAACGCAACTTTTACCACGCAGTGCCTTTACGATGCAACCATTAGAACGCATGTCATTACAATGCATTGCACTGGGGGGCGCTCTAGGATAGGGAATAGATTTAATTTACTATCCAACACCTTCCCTACTATCCAAGGGGACTGGAGTTGGAATAGTAAATTAAACTATTCACTATTCAGCACCCCAAAGCGCTATGCGTTGTAATAGCATGCGTTGTAAAAACTGCATCGTAAAAGCATGCGTGGTAAAAGCATACATTGTAATGTCATACATCCGTCACTGTGAGTGGGTGTGTGAGTGTTTGTATGGGTGTGTAAGTGGTTCTGTAAGAGGCTTTGTGGGTCTGTTAGTGGGTGCTCCAGTGGTTTTATGGGTGTGTGAGTGTGTGAATGTGTGTGTGAATAAGTGTGTAAATAGATGATTGAGAGTTAGTGGCTGTGTGGGTCTTTGAGGAGGAGGAGCAGTAGTGGTTTTGTGGGTGTGTGAATGGATGTGTGTGTTTAAATGGGTAAGTGGGTGCGTGTGTGTCAAGGGGAGTGTGAGTGGATGTGTGAGTGTGAGTGTATGAATGGCTGTATATGTGGGTGTGAGAATGGGTATGTCAGTGGGTGTGTGAGTATGAGAATGGATGTGTGCGTATGTGTGTGAATGGCTGTATGGGTTTGTGAGTGGGTGTTGAAGTCGTTTTGTGGGTCTGTGAGTGGGTGTGTGAGCGTGTGAATGCGAGTTCGCCTTGGACAGATGGAACTTTTCTCATGAACTGGATACTATCCTAAATGAGGAGCACACAGACTTCTTAATCGGTTGTATTCTTCAACAGAACTTGAGTCTGCGTTTACTCTGCTCTCATCAAATGCAAGTAGATTCAAACCAGTCAATGTCCCAACTCCATGCAAAACTATGTATGGCATACATTCCTTAAACACTATTGGCCCAATTCACAGAAGTAACTTAAGACAAAATCCTAAACTTACTACTATTTTGGTATTCAGTGAAAGCACTTACTCATTTTGGTATTCACAGAAGGCACTTACTCATTTCGGTATTCATAGAAGTTAGGAGTCCTAACTTTAAGACTCCTAAATGCCTTCTGTGAATACCGAAAGTCTTAAAATTAGGATTTTTCTCAGTTTAGTGTTAGTAAAGTTAGGACTCCTAACTTTAGGACTCCTAAATGCCTTCTGTGAATACCGAAAGTCTTAATATTAGGATTTTTCTCAGTTTAGTAGTAGTAAAGTTAGGACTCCTAACTTCAGGACTCCTAAATGCCTTCTGTGAATACCGAAAGTCTTACAATTAGGATTTTTCTCAGTTTAGTAGTAGTAAAGTTAGGACTCCTAAATGCGTTCTGTGAATACCGAAAGTCTTAAAATTAGGATTTTTCTCACTTTAGTAGTAGTAGTTAGGACTCCTAACTTTAGGACTCCTAAATGTCTTCTGTGAATACCGAAAGTCTTAAAATTAGGATTTTTCTCAGTTTAGTAGTAGCAAAGTTAGGAATCCTAACTTTAGGACTCCTATACTGAGAAAAATCATAATTTTAAGACTTTCGGTATTCACAGAAGGCATTTAGGAGCCCTAAAGTTAGGAATCCTAACTTTACTACTATTAAACTGAGAAAAATCCACACGGAGGAGTGGCGAGTGGAGGAAAAAGCAACTATTCACCACCGACAACGCGCAGCGCAAGATTCAACAAAAGACGCATGTAGAAAACAGTAGTCAGGGGGAATCTAAGAATCTAACTATTGTGAACCTGAGTAACCGTATCCTGACTAAAGAAGAAGAACATGTGTTGAAATTAGGCCTTTCCTTTTGCCCGTCTAAACCGCTGGAATATACACAAACAAAGATTGATTTATATAAATTCTCAAGAAAGTTGAAATTACACAAATTCTATAAATTGA
The DNA here is from genome assembly GCF_964261635.1 of Lissotriton helveticus. Lineage (NCBI taxonomy): Eukaryota > Metazoa > Chordata > Amphibia > Caudata > Salamandridae > Lissotriton > Lissotriton helveticus. The sequence goes on from NC_136072.1 coordinate 584,998,712, forward strand.
GACCAAAGAATGCAATGACTCAAAATCAAATGAGAGAAGAAAGACAAGGAATTTGTGTTAAGGATATTCCGGCACTTGAAGCTATGCAGGAATTAAGAGCGGAAGGGGCAAGCCAGCCTGAAAATCTATCACAAGTGAATATACAGCAAAAAGGAGGGGACACTGACTTTAAGCCAGCATCCACATTTGTACCACAAATGCCAAATGACAATATAGATCTTTTCATAGACTCAGTCTCAAAAGAATTAAGGAAAATAGAGAAGAAAGGATCCACGAATAAACAGTGGAATCTCACTCGGAAACACCAAGAGGATATAAAAAACTTACAAAGCGACAAAAAATTAATCATAAAACCTTCTGATAAAGGAGGAAACGTCGTCCTTCAAACATATGAATCCTACAACGAGGAAGCATTAAGACAACTACAGGATACAACCTGCTATTGCAAAGTGGGGAGGAAAGATTACCAAGAGAGCATCACAAAGTGCCACGAGATGCTAAAGGAATGGCATGAAAAGGGAATAATTGAAACCGAGGAGTTTCTATATTTGAGATGCCTGAATCCAACCACACCCTGTTTTTACCACCTCCCGAAGGTTCATAAGGACAAAAGAAAGCCACCAGGACGCCCAATTGTAAGTGCCCAAGGAAGCCTTTTAGAACATATTTCCATTTATGTTGACTATTTTCTGATTAATCATGTTAAAACGTTGCGGAGTTATATAAGAGGTACGAAAGACTTATTGTGCAAGTTGGAACAGCTTGATTGTAGAGAAGGAGATTTATTGATAACAATGGACATTGCTAGTTTGTACACTAGCATAGGACATGAACACGGTATAAGAGCAGTGGACAAGATCCTACAAACTCGAGCAGCCAACTATGTAGAACATAATGCTATGCTTTTGGATTTCCTAAGATTCAGTCTTAATAATAACATTTTTCTGTACCAAGACCAGTACTATAGACAATTAGTGGGAGTAGCCATGGGTACGAGTTATTCTCCCAGCTTTGCAAATATCTTTGTGGGGTGGTGGGAAGAAAATGAAGCATGGGATCCCAAACATAAGGAGTGGACACAACACATACTGGTATGGTACAGATATATAGATGATCTGATGATCATATGGAGGGGATCAAAGAGCAAAGCGGAAGAATATATCGAAAGGTTAAACGATAACTGTTATAACTTGCGCTTCACACAAGAAATAAGCAATACCAAAGTGAGCTTCCTAGACCTAGAAATAAGAATAGAACAGGGCAGGATTAGCACACAACTGTACAGAAAACCCACAGCTGGCAACTCAACCCTACACTCAATGAGCAGTCATCCCACTAGCTTGATCCGTAGCATACCATATGGAGAACTCCTACGTATGAAACGTAACTGCACTTCAGAGGAGGATTTCCAGGAGAATGCTAGGCAGAGTATAGAAAGATTTAGACTGCGAGGATATGGGGAGGAATGTTTGAGAGAAGCCTTTATTAAAGTGGAAAATATCCCATGAAAAGATACATTACAGATTAAGGAAAAGAAACCGGGAGAAGAGGGAAACTTCAGATTAATCACCGTGTTTTCAGAGGGGGACCCAATAATAGGCACAGACATTCCCACACAACCTATGATAACCTATAGGAGAGCAAGAGCGTTGAGAAACGCCCTAACAAGTAGCTATCTCCCCCGTCCAACGGTAGAACCTTTTGGGAAATCAATACCAGGCTTCTATCCCTGTGGACGCTGCAAAGCGTGTAGAAACAGTAAGAAAGTGTTATCTTACCAAGTACGAGGACAACATCGAAAAATGAAGTCTTTCCTAACGTGTACAACGCCCTATACAGTCTATTGCTTAGTATGTCCGTGTGGACTGAGGTATATAGGGAGCACAGTAAATCCCACTAAAATGCGGATTTTAGAACACTCTAGAGCAATCACTAACTGTGACCCATCATACCCAGTGGCGAGGCATTACAAGCAATACCATAACAGCAACAGCGATGATCTGATATACTTTGCACTGGACCAAGTACCGAATAATCCTCGAGGGGGAGACAGATTGAAAAAGTTGAGGAGATTAGAGTCCAGGCACATTATAGATATCGGAACAAAGACCCCAGGAGGTCTCAATAGTCATGAAGAAATGACTGTACATTTGGGATGATTATACTAATGAAAAATGAAAAATAACGTGAACTGTTATAGTGTGAGAATTGATAATGTTGGAAATACTGTAAATGTAAAAGTACAGAGAAATTTTAAAATTATTTTATTGTGGTTGAGGGGATAAGTCGCATAGTGTGTAAGCGAGATATGTGCAGGACGAATACAGGCGCAGAATTTGCCCATCCAGGGCGTAATGGATGAACGTGGATTAAACACGAGATTATGAGTTGTGAATGTGTATATAACACAGGAGCAAGGGTAAGCCCATTCAGGGCGGAATGGACAAATATTGACCTTATAATGATGATAAATAAGGGTTGGAACGTTGATACTATGTATTGAATATGTTCAATGTATGCATTCAAACATGGCGCCAAAGTTAGAGGTATAGTCCTGTTTCTATTTCTGTAAGAGTGTGTCACATGAGGTGTATAAAAAACTCAAAAAAATGGCGCGTCAGTGTACCACTGACAAAGGCAGGAGCCGAAACGCGTCTGGTGCTCAAAGGATCAAAAATAAAAACTTAGATCCTACTCCCGTGAGTGCTGTTTTCTTTACATAGAGGAAAAGGAAAGTAGCGGATATATATATATTGTATATATATATATATATATATATATATATATATATATATATATATATATATATATATATCAACAAACCAAGTGCAAATGATGCCCAAAACAGATTAGAGGGACTCCAATTACACTGGTGCTGATATATCAAATTTATTTCAAGCTCGTGCTGCCCATGACGTGTTTCGATAACGTACTGTGGCCTTGAACACATGACCACGCTGTATCTTTACAATACATTTAAAGGAAACCTAACCACTGTGTGACTAGTGATGTCTATCATAAACATAAAGGACATACTACTTTACTTGCAAAAAAATAACAATGTGTCATTATAGCAACTCCCTAATAGAAAATAATATTAAAGATATCAATATTTTCATATAAGCAATTGCTGTTGAATAGTCATTTCATATATATTGCCACAATCTGTAAACATCATCGTGAGTCGTCTATATGTAAGCCAATATGGATGGTTCCTTGTTGCGTCGTGAATCAACCGAACATATGGACAAATCATAAATACACACGCCACCAGATGGCACACAGCACCTGATATGTTGAATCTGAAATATTTACTGTCTATACATTTATCTCTTTGTGGCACACAATAATACGGTAGACATTGTGCTAACTTCAATAATGCTGAATACTGACGAGTGCAAATACGCAAATATCGAGTGCAAATAAGCAATATACAATATTCACATATTAATACATAAGTGCTGGAATGTAAAATATTGGCATAATCTCTGTGTGCAAATACACAATAGACCTTCTAGTTCTAGAATTATTCCAATGAATTACATAATACAGTACGGTAATAAGATGCCTGCATAAAGTGCTGTAGTTGATAACATGTCCAAATACTCAGATATATTGTGCAAAATACGCAATACTGTGTTTACATACACATAAATGTCATGATCCAGTACGGTAATAAAATGCCTGCCAAAAGTGCTGTGGTTGTTAAGATGTGCAAATACGCAGATATATTGTGCAAAATACGCAATACTGTGTTTACATACTATTTTCAATATAAATACAGGGAGATGAAACATATTCACTACAAATGTGAGTAAGTATAAAAATGATCCAATGTGAAATCTAAAAAATTATTTACAATGTGGTATGAAAAAGTATAAAATACAAAAATGTGTATAAGCTAAGACTGCCGTTAGATTGACTAAATTTGAATCTGTTGTCTGCTTGGGGCAAATCTGATATCCTGTTAATGTGGAATACTAGTGCAAACAACCTTACATTGTAAGTTAGCACATTGTCAGTTGTAGAAAAATAATGATTTGCTTTAAAATATTTTCATTTTCATTTTGTATAATTTCTTGTTTAGTATTTGTTAGTTTAAGGTTGTCTGGCATGTATATATCTTGGAAAGTTCTTGGGGCTTTCAGTGTTCATCTTGCTATACTGGTATGGGCTTCTCTTAAGTCTTGTCTGCCATTTCTTACTTGCACCACAATTGTATTTGGGGGAGACGGGTGCCTGTTATTAATTTTTCTTTCTCTGCCATACCTTCAATTGGAGTAGCATTTAGTACATTTACAGTGTGTTTTCCATTAGTACTATTCTCTTTGCTGAAGGAATAGCCAATTTAACTTAAAAGGGCTTGCCATTATATCAGTGTACTTGACATTCTGTTGTAAATCTGTCTAAAAATAAATTGATTAGATGCAACAGAGGGAGCCAACCGAATCGTATGGGACCCAGTTGCAGTACCGAGCAGGGACCTCAATATTGAGTCCTTTCCTGAATTGTGGTGTGGAGTTGTGCTTTTGAGAAGGATCTATGAAGGAAACTGTGTCCCAGTGGCACGAACTTTCCATATTACAATGGAATGGAATGTTAGGCACATATGTGAACCTCATAGCAGTAATTCCAATCTGAATTTGTTCAAACACCAAGTTAGGCCTATGAGTGAAGAGTATAGGCACAGAACCATGAGGTCAACCATGCCGGATAAGCCTCATAAAGTTAACATCATTAGGGCAGGGAAACAGAGATTAAAACATAATTATTCAAAATCAATGGACATACAACATTATTAGTCTTATGTGAAGCATATTATCCAGGAGAGTGGCAAACTGATGTAGAAGGTTTTGCTTAGGGGCACTGGGAAGGATCAGAATACTGTTTTTGCACCAGCTTCCACAATAGTTAGGAACTCGCTCCTTTGTGGGACTAAATCCAGCCAACTTTTGTTTTATTTCAAGACTATATTTGAAATCAATGTTCTCATATTTGCCTCATTTGATTATTTCCATGTGTGATTAGCCATTCTCATTAAATATAATTTATCCATTCAGCCATTAAATATCAGTATTCCAGTCAACAAATATTTGTTTCATAAATCCAAGCTTTTATAAATCCATTCTCAATGCATTTCTGTATAAAAACCTCAACCAGAGCACCAGAGGTTATTAAAGTTTTGAAAAGTAAAACACACTTTTTGCTTCTTAGGGGGTCTCATGAATAACCTTACCCACCCGTTATATGTTTATGTAAACCAAAATCACACTTTCAAACACTGTAGTCCAGAATTTACTACTCGAATATGTTTCTGCAACAGTATGCTGTTTGAAAAAAATACAACATCATTAGCTTGAAACCCTGTGCATCAGATGTTGTAAATAAGAATATTCAGTGGATAGTCCTACTTTATTTTAACAGGAAAAAGGAGCTATGCAATACCCAATACCTATTTCTGAAGTATTTCTTTCATTTTAATTACCATCCTCCCACCCGCTCCAGTGGTCTTAGGTAGTTATTGATGAATATTTGATTGGTGCTCCTGCCTATTGTGTGCTACCTTCGATCATGCCTACATAAAAATGTTTGCACACACATAAAATTGCATTCGCACAACACAGTGCATAATATGAATTACATTCATGTAGCTTGATTCTCTTTCTTCAATAAGTGTGAGTTACTGCATCTCCTTTGACAATACGAGAACAATTAGCATAGTGTAAAGAAGGAAAAGCTCCAATCTGAATAATTTTTCATTAATTAGTTTTTCCATTGCTGTTTCCCAGAGCAATGATTTCATAATCATGCATTTTATGTTAGGTCCGCCCAGAGGTATACACCCGTTACAACGGATCTTTTACTCCGCACTACCATTACAACGCGACCATTACTCCGCATACCATTACAACGCATTGCGCTGGGGGGCGCTCTAGGATAGGGAATAAGTATAATTTACTATCCAACACCTTCCCTAGGGTCCACGGGGACTGGAGTTAGAATAGTAAATTATACTTACCACTATCCAGCGCCCCAAGGCGCTATGCGTTGTAACGGTATGCGGAGTAAAAGTCGCGTTGTAATGGTCTGCGGAGTAAAAGTATGCGTTATAACGTCATACATCCCCGCCCAGATGTACTATTAACGGTCTCTGCAGACATACATATGCACTTGGGATTAACTATACATTTTATGACATTACTCTGTTGTGAATGTACACTTGATTTTTCATGTATTTCAGCAAGTTGGCCATTTTCACTTAGGTATTCCTCAGAACAAATTTTTGCTGGATCTCTTCAGAGTATGCCCTCTTGCCAAACTATTCAAATCTTTCAGGTCCATTTCCTATTTTTATTAGTTGTCTTCTTATAGCCATCAGCAACCCGAAGTCTGCTTTTGGAGACCCATTGTAGCATAACCCCTTTAGAATAGGTCTAGTCATAAGACGTCCACTCAGAACCAATAATTGGGTTGCACTTGTTTTCCTCTGCCATACAAAACAGACCTAGATGCAAAGATGCCCCTAAACAGACTCTTGACAATAAGTAGTGCTGAAATATTACAGATATCAAAGATTTAGTAACAGCTCAGTCAGATAAGGATTGAGTGCAGCAGCTGCAGTTTTTCAATTTAAGCTTGGTGATGTGTAGTACTACGTGCAACTACAATTTCAAAGAAAGAGGCATTCAATAAAAGGTATTTAGAAAAGGAAGTTAACATTCACTTAATGAGAAAAGTAAAACATTTTCGTATGCAATATTACTGTTTTTCATTAATCTCCACCCCTATATTTAATCTAGATATGCATTTCTTTGCTGCTCTCACTTTTTATTGCAACCACAAGCTCAATATTATGTTAATTTGACCCATTCATCTGTTAAAATATTGAGCCACTGAGCATTTCCATTGTTAACCTATTAACATTTTGACAATCCCAGTTGCCAGGTAAAGAAGTATTTGAGTTCCTACCGCAGAGTTTATGGGGCAGATTTATGATAACTGGCGCATACCCAGGGATGCGCCAGTTATTTTGCGCCTCTGCTCCGCCACCCATGGTGCGCCGCATTTACAATGCGGCGCACCATGGTGCAAAAACGGCACAGATGCGTGACGCATCTGTGCCGTTAAGGTGGCGCATTGCTGGAGTTGCGTCGCAAGCGCGACGCAGCTCCAGCAAGCCTCGAGGGTGCCCCATCTTTACAATGCTGCGTCAAGACCTACGCCTGCTTCAAGCAGGGTTTTGACGCAGCATTGGCCTGAAAGTGACTGAGTGAAATCTTATAGGGCTTTACAACGTGACGCATCTGCCTAGATGCGTCACGTTGTAAATGGGTCATAGGGATGCGCCACGTTTACGCCGCAGTTGCGTGACGCAAACGTGGCGCATTCCCAACATAAATCTGCCCCATATGTTCCCACATTCATCTCAAAATACTGCGTTTTGAACGATTTTCACACAAGAATTGAAGACAAAAACATTGAAGAAAATACGACAATGCTCACTTGCATTAGTGCATCTATGAAGCAGGTGGACATGAATTGCATTTGTCTCTGCACATCTTGGACTTCCACGACCAAATCGCAGGTACTTTAAAATTAACTTCATGGGGATACAGTAGACTTTGGTGGATCTTGAGTAGTGCTGGCGTCAATTCTTGAATTTATGGTAGTTCTGTACTTGAAGGATATGGAGCTCAGTCAGTCCTCACCAGCAAGTAAGAGGCCTCTGTGTACCCTTTAGTTTGTCAATTCAACCACATAGCAACTTTTACCTGGTAGTAATTTGCTTTCAAATTGAGAAATAATAGGCATCTGGTTTTCTGAGTAGTATAAAAATGAATTATCCCTTATGTGTTGAAGAGCCAATGTTGTCTAGTGTTTGCTTCTTAATCGTGATAAGATTTGGCGGATAATATAATATGAGACTGAAGGTGTGATATATATCTTGCTGTAGTTCCTCAAATGTTCATACTATTCCAGTATCATTGAGAATATCCGTATGGCAATTGATCTTATCTCATTCCCAAATTCTAGAAGTGCAGGGCACTCCAAAGGTTACAGGTCATGGTTTCCAAAAATGAGCAACGTAAGGGAACTTAAAAAATGTCTGCATATCATGCCACATGTGTGCTAGGTGTTTAATTATTTAAAATCGTACTTTCTTGAAATACTGTGGCCTGTTGACGTTAGTGAGAAAGCGGCTTTGGGACTATGGGTAAACAAAATATATACAAAATTTAATTTATGCAGGATAAGATCTTTCCAGAGCAAATAAGAATTCAGGGTCTTATTTATGAAGGCCTGTGTCACTTTTGCACCACAGTTGCGTCACTTTTAGTGACGCAGCGGCGGCGTAAATAATGCGCCATTTTGCACCATACTTAGGAAGCGACGCATCTAGGCAGATGCGTCACTTCGTAGACCCCTGTGCTACATTATACCTGCAGTAATACTGACGTATCAATCATTCCTTGTGACATGATGCGTCATACAGTAAATATGACGCATCATTTGTATCGCAAGGAGGGCACACTGAGAAGTGTCACATTGCTACTTTCACGCAGCGATGCAACACTTCTCATACATGAGGCCCTCAACGTTTGGAAGTTGTGCTGCCCAGTAATAATTGTTTATGTCAAAATGGGGCTACCTTGCTATTTTCTTTTCTCCACTTAGCTTTTTTATTGAAACTCTTGGTTCTTTGCGATGCCATATAATGTTGACCAACTGTAATTCGAGCTGCTTGAAAAATCTGTTTGAACTATGCAGTGCCAGTTTTTGAAATAGAAATAAGAATTGTGGAAGAATTGCAATTTCAATTTACTCTCTCACTGATAGAAGGTGGCAGCTGCTGACTGTGGTCTAGAAATTGTTTAACCTCTACCCAGCTATCTGTTGAATTTAACTGAGATTGTTCTTTAGTTTCCTGGAGGTATAAACCTTGATGTCTAGCTTTGTTCACAATAAGACCCAGAGAAGCTCTGAAAATATAATAAATTGTTCTTATCAGTCGATTTTATTTATAGCTGCTCGTATACCAAGTATTTTTATTATATTATTTTTATATCTAACATTTCACATAGTATGTCATTAACATTGCTTGTTTAATTGTGTCAAATTATGTTCCAATCAAGTTTTTGATGCAGACCCTAACATAAAGGTACCTTTTGTGTACCTTATATACATTATCAGATCGTTTTTTCACTGAACGTTCTCCAGAAATTGACACATAGAGGGTTTCAAATGAGGGTGAAACAGATGAGCACATAGAGATTCATGACATTGGAAGGAAGAATTGTTGTTTCTACTGAGAATATTATACATGAGGACAGTTTTCAAACTTTTAGAATTAAACACTCCTACTTCTCAGGCGTTAATTCTTCAATCACCTAAAAGCCATATTGGTGCCATATAGTTGGATAGAGGCTTGATGTATTCATCATACAGATAAATCAATGTTTCCTTTTCTTTATTGTCTACAATTTATTTATTAATGCATAGTGTCCTGAATGTCTGAACAATCGTCCTAACTACTGTTTGCTAAAAAAATCAAAACGTATTTCCAGATGTCAATCAACAGTATTAGTTACTGTCACTTTTGGCTTGAAAGGGGGTAACTAATGTTTGTGTTTTTTTGTAAATTAGACAGGATTGGAAACAAGGCTTTCATTTGTATTAAGAATCCTTTCATAATTCAGGTAGCCATTTTGATCAAGTGCATAATCTATAGAGTTTTAAATCAATACCCCTGATTCTGAGGTGGGCCAGTCTCAAATACACACGCTCAATTTATAAGTGCTATTCCATTATAGTTTTAAATTATGTAGCAACCAGAATCACTTGTTAGTTTATTCCTAAATAATCCATGTCCTATTAGCCAGTTGTTTTGGTCTAAAACTTTCCAGATTCTTATTTTACTTTTTATCATACCTTTTCCTTTTGTGCAAAAAAGACCATTGGGGCATCTTCTGAATCCAATTAAACGTTTTCTTTTGGGATCAAATCAAGTTATTACACATGTTCTTATGTAATTTATTTCAAATTGCACTGGTCTGTGTTCGATAGCATTCAGTCGATATGTGCAAAGTTTAAAATCAAGTTTTCTTAGACCTTTATTACCCTTCTATGTTCGTCTTCCATGTAATTTTATTTCTGGATCACCTCCTAAAAATTATCTATTTTGCACACACATTGTATAGATCTTGCTTTTTGGAATCTAGATGTGCTAGGTTGGTCCCTATCTAGTTCCCCTGAAGATCCTCCACTTAAACTTGCACTACTTTTCATTTTTTCTCCGTTCTTAGACTATTTCCTGACTAGTTTGGGGGGCAATCTGCTATCATACCTCTATTTTGCCGAAGACCTGTGGCACCTCAGCTTCACACCCACTGGGCTTCGACAATGTCTGGAAAATCTGAAGAGCATTGCCTTACAGAATAATCTATCGAGCAACATAAATAAAACTGGGGCTGTGCACTTTGAAACTGGTAGATCTAAGCATAGATGGTACCTGGTAACATATCGACTGGTAGTAGGTGGCAGCTTATTTTACCTAAGAGTCCTGATTAATTATAACAGAAGCAGGCTCGCCAACTGGAAGGATGTGAGATTAGGCACCGGACACTAGCAATACTTGGGGACATTGGACAATGGGCCATGCTGGATGTCCAATTATGGTCTTAGGAACTGCTTCTGGATCTTCACAGTGCTCACAGGGCAGAAAGAGGTATTTGCTATGAAGGACTCTGCCTAAAACTAGTCTTCCTTTTTTCCCTTTAAGGTCACTGTATATTAGAACTGGTCACAGTAAATTTTGTTTTATGTTTCTTTCCCTCACCGCTGGTGAAATGAGCGAAGGAAGCAGATAGGAGGGAGAGGTGTGATTGTATCTTATGTTTTGATTTCTCCTTTGCAGGTCTTAATCAGTAGAGTCTTTAACTCCATGTGGCTTTTGTTTCCAAGAGGAATTGTTTGTGTTGAGGAATGGTTTGAAGTGCCTGTCAGAGCTTGTCTGGCATCTGTACTGGTGACTGTGACACAATGCAGGAAAATGCTTAAGGTGTATGCAACTTGCCTGGGTGGCTTGGAGAGAAGACCCTGTGTCAACTACCTCTGCTGTCTGGGGAAACGTTGTAGAAACCATGGCCCTCGATGTGGTATGTACCAGATCTCCTTGTCTGTGAAGTGGTGAATTGTTGATTTCTGGAAATAATTTTAATTTCCTCTATAATAAATACAGCCCTAGGCAGAGCCACATATGAGAGTTGTTTGGCTATTTTTTAAGCAAGGGAGCGGGTAAGAAGGATCAACAGGTCTGCTGTCTACTTAACTTGGCATCCTTTGGGTGTTGCTAAGGAACATAGTGTTCCAGACAGAAATGGGGGCTTAACAGTAACTAGCAAGCAGTATGGGGGGAGGTGTTCACTGTTAGGAAGGCATACATAACTGGGGGCCCGATGTAGGTAATTAGTATTTACCGATTTGTAAATACCGAATTTTACTGATTCGGTATTTACAAATCGGTAAATGTTATGTAGGTATTTTTACCAAATTATTTAACGAATCTGTAACATTCGGTAATTACCGAATCGGTTTTTACCGATTCGGTAATTGCCATTGATTCCTATGGGCCTTGAGGCCCATAGGAACCAATGGCAATTACCGAATCGGTAAATACCGATTCGGTAAAATTACCGAATTGACAAGTGGGACAGGGTGTCACTTTGACACCCTGTTGCACCCCTGATTCAGGCTTGTGTGCCATGTGACACACATACATGCCCTTAGGGCATGTATGTGTGCCACATGGCACAGGTGTACATGCACAGATGTGCATGTACACAGGAATTCGTTATTTACCATCAAATAGTATTTGATGGTAAATAACGAATTCTTAAGGGCCTGTGGCACTGTTTTCAGTGCCACCTACATCCCACATTACCGATTCTGTAAATTTAACGATTCGGTAATTTACAGAATCGGTAAATTTACCGATTCGGTAAATTTACAGAATCGGTAATTTTTAGGCCCCCTACATCTGAAACTACAAATACCAGTCGGTAACGGCCGAAATCGGCCGTTACTGACCGGTATCTGGCCACCTACATCTGGCCCAAAGTCTCTTCCTTTACTGACATATGACACTGCTCTATGGATAGCTGAAGTTGGGCAAAACTTTTAACAGAAGTTGGGCCAAGCATGGCACTGATTGCTAGAGCTGAGAAGCTTGTTGCCATATGAAGATATCCACCTCGAGTGCACCGTGAAATCAGGTGCCGGGGGAGGGAGGGACGTCTGACAACATCAGGGATCTCTGGCATTTTCTGATAACTTGTTGTCTCTCTTATGTGGAGTACGGGTATGCGGCAGAAAAAAATTGAATGGCGTGATCTTTCAGTGTTTTGGGAAGCTTTAGATTTTTGGGGTTTGACTGAAACTTAATCTGACGATACTCTCCCCATTTCTATATTTAAACTTCCCAGATGTACCTATATTCCATCAATGGCAGTTGATGCAGATAGATCCTCACTGTTAGAAAAATCCTCTTGCATGATTTATGTGAATGAATTCAACTGTGCACAGGTACACCTTACCTGCTTTGTGAGCTGTCTCCTGCCATAAGAACTAATGTGTTGTATAGACTAGATGTACTAGCATTGCTAAGGGGTAATGTGAGAGATAGGAATGATTGCATATAATGGCTTTATATCTACATGTGTTTGGAATGATTGTGGAAAGAGTAAATAGATGAAAGAGGTGTATTGAATGTTTTATATTGATACGTATTGTAATAAGGGCTCTGCTGGCTTTTGGGTAGGTTTGCACTATACAAATACCACAAACATACATACAATGAAAGAATTTCACATAGACTGTGATTTTTAGATTTTTTCACATGCACAAAGGTTTATGTGAACTGGTTATTTGGTTTTATAAACTATGTACAAACAATATCAACTTTAAAAATGAAAGAAATGATCAATTTTATTGCATTACTAAGCAGAAGTTACAAAAAAATAGTAATGAGCCAGATAGAATCCTTTGATCCTTCCACTCTAGCCGAGGCCAAGAAGCCGCATTGCTTTTCGCTGAGCATGAGAGAATGTGGATGTTTGTTGGTGAAAGAGATTTTGCTTTTAATAGATCTGTCTGCTTTTAACAACATAGATTATTCAATGCTGGTGGGCAGGTTGATATTGCTAAGTGAGGGCCACAGATCAAACCCTACATCATTTGGAACTCTTATTGAGAAGATGAAAGCCTTTTCAGATCTGGCCTTAGCCAAGACATTTTGATTTCATGAAAACTGCATGTATAATATACTTACTTCATAAAGATGTTCAGCCAGCCCCATTCATCCATTGATCTGACGTTTCTCATTCACATTTTTCTTTCTCTCACTACTGTACACAGCATGGGCAGTGAGTCAGTCCACTAAGAAGGAGGGGCCCCCTGGAACAAGTGATATAGGGCAGACAAGCAGGGGAGAAAAACCAAAACTTCAAAACACAAAAAAATAGTCTGCCCCCTGTAGTCAATCTAGCGGCTCGATTAGAGTCCAATATTTATACAATGCAGGGATGAGCTCACTGAGACCAGAAACCAAACCACATACTCAAAATCACAACATTTTTAGAAAAATATAATTTTATTTATTTTCTTTCAGTTTTAAGTAAATCGTTTCATTCCAAGAAGGTAAGATCAACACATAATGTACATAAATAATAATTTCATAAAACACCCCACACATACCTACCATTCTTCAGTCAAACTTCAGAGCACACAATCGTTCTACCACATCACAAATCTCATACTATCAGTCATACCCATGCATTCTTCTTTTGTTCTAAAGTCATCATACTTCAAGAGTCAGATGTAGCACAAATATTCTGTCCAAAGAGGTCTCCCAGACACAGGATGGGAGACAAGATGGCAAAAATAGTAGGATAGACTGCAAAAACGCCAACGCGTGTTTCGGTGCAGTGCCAGGTCTAAGGCCACACCTTCATCAGGGCAGTCAGGGTAGGGGCGGGGAAGAAGGGAAACAGCATACAATCTGCAATAAGTAAAAACATTTTCAGTTTTACATACACATTCTTGAGATGGACAGTTTTAACATTTTCTGTGACAATTAATACAAATAATTTTCCGGCTTTATCAAAGTTCTGGTACACGACAGTGAGCTCAAAAGACTGCATCTAGAATTTCAAAGAATACATTTATAAAACGGCTATAAACAGAAAAGGAATCCCAATGGACAACAAAACCGAAACACAATACATACACCTGCATATTTGCTGCTTCTCCCATAGAAAATGAGAAAGAGGAAGAAAGTGAAAAAGAAAAGAAAATGAAACAATGGTATCCACGCCATTATCACTTATTTCACCTCTGAATGGCTCATAGGTTCAGGATCCTCCTCAATCGCGGTGCTGAAGACTAATAGTCAACAGCATACAAGCTGACAAAACAAAACGGTCACACTCGATATTTTGTTACATCAGCCCTAACAATTTCATCACCCCAAGTTGGCAACTTAGTAGACGCTCATACGAGTGAGCGAGACTGATACTCACTAGAAAAGGAGAAAATCTGTTTCACAATTTCATATCGTCGAGTATCCCAATTTTTTTCCTTTTTTCTTTTTTCCCCCCCAATGGCTAACGGGGTTAGACAGCAGCAAAGTACCGGAGATTGGTATCAAAGAATTTCTGAGGGAGAACAAACAGAGGCCCGGTTTTGGGCGTCAAGGTTGGGATAAAACCGTGAAGGACCGAAGATGTAAAATTCGGGCTCGCTCTCGTACATTCACTTACCAAAATTACGGTCGAATCGCGCCCAAAAAGGGCCGACGGCTTCAGGACCAACGATGAGGCCTACGAGGAGCACCCAATCCAAAATAAAGCAGAGAGAAGCCCGTTCCAAAAGATGGCGAGTTCGTGTCACCACATCCAAGATCTGTGGGGGTAATAAAGAAAAGTGAGGATAGATTCAAGTCCCATAGTTAAATTGGGGAATGCTAGAAGGACCGAGGATAGTAACAACACCACGTTAATTCAAAGTCGGATAACCAGCCAGCAATAAATCGGCTGTAGACCCTGCAACACTGTTTCAGACATAGAGAAAGGCCTGCGGCAGGATTACCTGGTCAGATTCGTGGAGGCAGCCGCTCGTACACATAAATTGAGGGCGGCGAAATCGTTCCAAGAATAGCTTCCACTCCTTTAAAGAATGGTGAATAAACGATTCAGTCATGAAACTGAAGGTGACTAGATTAAAAGCTGAGCCAAGGTATTTGATAAATAAACGGTCCAAAAACATATACGGCCCGAGTTTGAACGAAGGAAACGCATGGGGGTAATTAGGCGTTCCAACTTCAAGGGCTTAACACTATTCAACATATATATGCACGGTAGGAAAGAATGAATGCCAAAGAGCCGCTAGGACACGACCTGGCTAGGTGGGCCAAATGGACTGATCCGACAAGAACGATCACTAAAGGTTTACTGGGCAGGGTAAGGCTCACATAAATACTGCCCGCCAGGACTCTACCCCGTTTTCTAGATGCTAGGGGACAAACAGCGATAGCAGAAAACGTACCTGAAGGACCTAACGGTGGGGCTAGCAGCCGGCGTACTACAGAATACACGGCAAGAATGGGCCGGGGGTTGACCCGGAAGTAAACTGCGGGGAAGCCCGCGAGATTTAAATATTGCGCGTGGGCGGTTCTGCTCCAATAGGGGAGCTTGGCGGGGAGTGGCCCGACAAGGATGCACAGAAAGTGAAAAACCCGCGATGGAGTATCAAAGACGGGCACACGATGTATACAGGAAACTCCAAAATGAATAAAATACAAAACACAGTCCTCTGTTGAAGGGAGGAAATGCTCATAGCAAGTCGAAGGGGGACAAGTTTAAAGAGCCAGTAAGCATTCGCTCTCACAGGTTAAGGCCCGGGACAAACATGCCGTCGACTAGGGTCAGGAAGATAAACCAATAGCGACGGGCTTATCTGCACAGAGCTAGCCCACACGGGAGATAAGGTGACAGAAAGGGGAGGACAAAAATGAGATAACGAACTGCCCTTTGAGAGAGGGTATCTTTCACAGAATCGCATTTTCCCATGGACAGTGTTCATTTAGACCCTTGTTCATGGAGTTGAGAAGGAAGATCCAAAAGACCTCCCTTTTCTTTCTGAGGGCAGTGCTGTCCCTCCCTGATACGGTGCGTACCTTCTCAAGAATAGACCATTTAAGGTCCAATTCTGTGTGTTTGGCGTTGATCCAATGTTGAACAAGTGGAGCCCCACTTTTCAAATTCCTAATACTGGATTTGTGTTCGCCAATCCGATACCTACATTCACGCCCTGTCACGCTCACATAGGGCAGCCCACAGGGGCATACAATGACATATATTACATTGGTGAACCGACAATTGCTCATTCCGCTCAATTTAACAGTACGGTTGTCAATAGCCAAGATGTTTCCCACCATCGCCTGTGGACATGCCTGGCATGTTCCGCAATGGTGGTGGCCCTCCACTGGGGGGAGACCTAGGATTCCAATCTGTCTCATGTTTCCAGGTGCCCGCAGGGCCCCACGTACCAAGTGGTTGCGTAAGTTTTTATTTCTGCGAAACGCGAATAGGGGTTTGGGTATTGTCTTTTCCTGACCTTCAATATTGAGAAGGTACCGAAGGGAGTTGACAGTTTGTCTCAATTTATGATTGATGGTTGAATGTTTGGTGATACAGACCAATCGATCCTGTGCCACCGGGTTACGCTCTTGAAACATACTTTCCCTATTGAAGTATCGCGCACGTTTGAATGACTAGCGTTTGAATGACTAGCATTGGCTAACTTCACTTTGAGTGACGGCATTCTGCTCATTCACAAACAGCACATCCACAAATAAAGTAGTTCTTCTAAGTGCCTGGTACTACTATGGAAATGTGTGATTTTTTAGACCCAAAAATATTTGTGCTTTTAGCTACGTTTTTTTATTTAGATTGAGGAGGGAACAACAGCTCCCCAATAATAACGATTGCAAAAAACACAACAAAACAATATAAATTAACAAAGAAAAAAAGGATGGCACCAGAGCTAGACCTTCTGGCTTTGCCAAAATTTGTTAAATCATTCCAGACAATGTTCCACGGGCATTATTCCTCTCACGAGAAATGTTTAATGTGTGCTTGGCCTTCCCTTCAAACGCTTAGACGACCTGATAATGCAAGGACACCAAATCATTGCTAAAAGCATCTGTAATTTGAACTGAATTCATAGCACTGTAAGACTGTCTGACTAAAATCTCAAAGTGGGAGGAAGGCAAGTTGAAAACTCCTGCTGAATACAACTGAAGTAATCCGTTCCTGATATGGGGAAGAGCTGCTTGCACAAACAACTGATGTGACTTTTAATTTCTACAGCTCCTGGCATTTTTTGTGCACCAACATCCATTGCACAGACCTTGGAATACGACCCATGATGGGGCAGTAACTAACCAGAATGAAAAAAGGGAAATGTAGAGTTATTTTAATAGAGGCATGTCCCTTAAAAACGAGGTTTAAGCAGTTTGCGATTTTTTTTCCAATGCACTTATTGGCAGGGGTGCAATACATTTTGTGGGAGAGTACCTGCTCTTTTCAGTAGCAAACAGGTATCGTATTGTATTGTAATATTTGTAATAACATTTAGATAGCGCTTACTACCCCAGACTAGGCATCAAATCGCTTTTCCATGAGTAGCACGCTACTCCGGAACGCATAAAGGATTAGTGGTGAATTAGTATAGTGAAATATGAAAGTAATTTGAGTGGTGGATATTAGTCAGTTATTTGGATTGAGAAGAATAGCGGACGAATAAAAGAGGGAAAAAAGGTCTGCATTTATATAGTGCTTGTTACCTATGATGGGTAGTTGAGGTGCTTTTTTGGCGAGTAGCACGCTACTCCGGAACCCACAAGGATTAGTGGTGAATTAGTATAGTGAAATATAAAATGAATTTGAGTGGTAGATATTAGTCAGTTATTTGGATTGAGAAGGATAGCGGATGGATAGAAGAGGGAAAAATGGTTTGTATTTATGTATCGCGTGTTGCCCCTGATGGGGTGTAGAAGTGCTTTTTTTGGTGAGCATCACGCTATTCCGGAACCCATAGAGGATTAGTGTTGAATTAGTATAGTGATATACGAAAGTAATTTGGGTGGTGGATATGTTAGTCTGTTATTTTGATTGAGTGGGGGTAGCGAAGGGATAGAAGAGGGGAAAAGGTTTGCATTTATATTGTGCTTGCTACCCCTGATGAGGTGTTGAGGTGTTTTTTCAGTGAGTAGCACGCTACTCTTGGACCCATAGAGGATTAGTGGTGAATTAGTATAGTGAAATATGAAATTTGAGAAGTGGACATGTTAGTCTGTTATTTTGATTGAAAGGATAGTGGAGGGATAGAAGAGTGAAAGATTTAGATCTTATTCTTTTTTTGTTTGTTTTTTTGTTTTGGAGGTCATAGCAGTAAGAGGAGGCTTGGGATGAGTAAAAAGGGATGTGGAGGGGAAGAGTCAGCGGGAAGAGGTTTAGATAGGCTTGTTTCGGGGGATCGGTATAGTAAAGAGATGTCAGAGGATGCAAGGAGGGTAGAGTTGGGGAGTCTAGAAAGGTTTTTTGGGGATCATAGTAGCGGTATGGGGTTTTGGATGATTGAGAGAGTGGATGGAGAGGATATATTGATAGAGGTATAGGGTGAGAATAGGGTAGTGCATATGATATGCTGAATTAGAAGGAAGAAATAAATATGTAGATCCATAAGTACATGGAAAGTATATACTTGCATAAAGGAAGTAGGTGTATGTAGATTAAATATATTGATAAAGATGTAGGGTGAGAAATAGGGTAGTGCATTGGAAAGAGTAGTAGATAGAGGTTTGATATGAGTCAGAGTGTTGAGGGAGAGGATATATTGAGAGAGATATAGGGTATTGCATTGTATGCTTTTTTATGGGAAAAGTAATAAATATATAGATCCAAGTACATGGAAGGTGTATAGAGGCATAAAGTAGGTAAGTATATGTAGATTAAAGATGCTTTAGATAAACTCTGGTTTTCAAGTGTTGTTGTACTTAAAACTTTATTTATTTATTTTTTAAAACATAATTATTCTACATGTTTATGAAAAGCAATACACATATATAGGTACATATCTATAATACCAATAAATGCTTATATACACAGTGATATGCTGTATATTTCTGTTTGTGTATGGTGCTTATGTGGGGAATAGCCAATTCTTGAGTAGTTTTCTGAAGATAAGGTGGTTGTCCATGGATCTTATGTTGGGGGGTAAAGAGTTTCATAGTTTGGCTGCTTGAACAGAGAAGGATGTGCCACCGATGTTTTTTTTCTTGTATCTTGGGATTTTGAGGCGAGGTGCCACTCTAGAGCAGAGGTTCCTTTGTTGAATGTGTTTGGTGATTTTATTCCAGATGGTGAGCGGTCCCATTCCATGTATCGCTTTGTGGGTGATACAAAGAAGCTTGAACGTGGATCTTCTGGCAACTGGTAACCCATGCAGGGCTTTCAAGGCAGGGGAGAAGTGGTCTTGCGGTTTGATATGCAAGAGTAGTCTGGCAGCCGAGTTATCAATCTGTTGTAGTCTTTTCATGGTTGTTAAAGGTGATCCGTGGTAGAGGCTATTGGCGTAATCGAGTTTGGACAGTACAAGGGAGATGGTAGCTTGGACCTTGTGTGGAAATCCCAAATAGGGAAAGATTAGTCGCAGAGTTGTTATAGTAACAAAGCTTGACCTTGCTAGTTTGTCCATTTGGGCATTCATCAATAGCTTGGAGTCCATGGTCATTCAAGAGATTTCTTACTTCCTTTGATACTTTAGGTGGTGATCCCAGTTCATGAGGCCAGGCGGCAAGCGGGTCATAATGTTTCCAATTGCCACACGTTAGTGTTTCCATTTTGGGAGCATTCAATTTGAGATGACTCCAAGTCATCCATTGATCCACGGCTCTGAGAGAACTGAAAATTAGTGAGTTTACAATTTCTTTGGGGCATTCCAGTTGAAGGAGTAGTTGCGTGCCATATGCCTAGTTATAGCATGTGAGGTGAAATTGATTGATCAGTACCGGTAATGACTTCTTGTTGATGTTGAAAAGCATGGGTGAGATGATAGAGCCTTGAGGGACCCCTGCTTTTGTGGAGTAGTGTTTGGACGAGAAAGGTGGGGTATGGATGACATTAGTTCTGTTTTGAAGGTAGGACGTGATCCATTCTAGAGCAGTCCCCTCTATGCCAGCTTCGTAGAGTCTTTGCATCAGAGTGTCATGGTCAACCATGCCAAAGGCAGCCGAGAGGTCCAAAAGGAGTAGCGCAGCAACCCCGTTGTGGTCAACTCTGCTCTTCAGGCCATCCCAAATATCAAGGAGGGCAGATTCTGTGCCTCTTCCGGGACAGAATCCTGTTTGGAAGTCTGAAAGTATGGCATTCTCTTCTATGAATTGTAACATCTGGGCGAATGCTGTTCTTTCTATCAGTTTACCCAATAAAGGTCCATTTGTAATGGGTTAGTAGTTGTCAGGGTTCAGCGGGTCCGAATTTATTTTCTTCAGTAAAGGGCGTCAGGGCCGGACTGGGAACAGAAACCGACCCGGACAAACTGTTCAGCTGCCCGCCATCCCCCTGCGGTGAGGGGGAGTGCAGCCGAGCAGTTTATGAGGGCTGGTTTCGGCTGATTTTGTTACAGGGGGCCGATATTGCCGACCCCCGGTAACAAAAACGGCCCCCCAGGGTCCCAAAACCGGCCCCACCCTAGCGGCCTACCGGGGAAATGCCTGGTGCCCGCTATGTCCAGTCCGGCCCTGAAGGGCGTATGTATGACTTGAGTTCTTCTGGAAATATTCCGATAGTTAAGGAATCATTGATGATTCTTCTTACTGGAGAATGTGACAGGCCGCTTAACTAAAATCAGTGTTTAATTAAATAAACAGCATCTTAAAATCATAACAGCAACAAGAAACTATTACAGCTACAAATAATAAATTATATATGTAAAATGAAAACTTAGGAAAGAAAAACGAGTACAGCTCTTTCAAACAGTTCTAAGTATTTAGGCAATCTGAAAGATGAAAATCGAGCTCCAAAGCCAAGGAGCAGCAAAAGAAAAGGCTTGGTTGGAATTTTGGATTTCTAAGGATGAGGGATCCAGAGTGAAGTTTATACATTTCTTGCAAGTGGTAAGGAGACCAGAAGAGGTTTGAAGCTTGAAAGCATTGTCTGAAGTCGCCATCGATGCACAGATTCCTCCAACTATCTTTAAAGAGCAGACGCCACCCCTTAAACTGGGGGAGGAAAGAAGGTGTTGGTAGCGACACCTTGTCCCCCAGCAATGACTGTTTGCACTCACAAACATTGCATGGCGTCAAATTCCCTTGTAATGTGGCCTCAGGTGTTTTCAGCACTTCATTCCCCAAGTAGTATCTTTTCTTTTCAGGTGAGAAGGCCTAGGAGGGGTTATACTTGGTTGAACTAACAGTGACTGACAGAAAAATACGCACTGTTAATTTGTCCAGCCCTTAAAGAGGCAAGAAAGCGAGGTACTTTGTTGGTGCACTATGGTAAACAAGCATTGGCATAGCTAATAGGTCTCCCCTTTGGGACCTTATAAGTGATCAGCTGTGCAGCACCTTATCCATCACATTACTCCTTAAAGACATTAAAGTTTGCCCTGAGTATCCCTAGCATGTTGAGCATTTCTGTGTACCTGATGAGTAGAGTTTTCAGAATATTGTAACCATAGTGTGAACACAGCCCTAGATTATCGAACAAACTGCAGTCTCAACGGCACACTGTCTATGTTCGGAGTCAGTTCCTGCACTTTAATAGATCCTTTTCAAGCACTGGCAACGGCACAAATTAAGCAGTAACTCAATGGCCCCTGTCTGTTGTAGTAATCTGAGGTGAGGGGCGCTAGGCCCTCATGGACGCAGCAAGCACACAATGAGGCAGACACCGACACAGTGGTAACAGATGGGTGAATGGGCCCCAGAGCACGTGCGCTCGGCCCCTTTATTGGCCAGTGTCACATGACCTGTGACGCCTGGTGGTGGGTGGGTGTTAGGTGTGCAGTTACAGAAAGAACTGAGACACTAGACCGTGTCTTACGTTACTACATCCCTCCCAACCTTAGTTAAGCAAATTACCCTAACTAGAGTTCAACCTGCGGGGAAAAAATACAGTTCAAACAAAACCTATGATTTACACGACGATTCCCACGTGGTGGTCTTTACTGCTGGTTCAGTTGATTGCTGGCAATGTCTTTTCTTTTGCCTTGGCAGACTTGCAGCTTGTAAGTGGGCTTTACAGTCTCTCTCGCTCTGTTTCACATCCTGTGAACGTGCAGAAGTATAAATATACATTGAGTCCCAAGTGTGTTACTTTTCGCTGGACCGTCCTGTTCAAAGTGCTTGGTTGAAACTGGTGTCTGTTCCTGACTGGACTTTCAGCTGCAGGTCATCCCTCTCACGGATGCCCCTCTCTCGTGGGTGTCCCCTCTCACTGGACGACCCGGAGGCCCTTCTGCCAGGCTTCCACTGGACCGGTGTGCATGCCGCCTTGCCTCTTCAACATGTTGAAGGACGTCGCTACGGGTCATCTTCTCCGTGTCCGAGTTCCACCTGAAAGGGTGTTGTTGGCACTGGTTCAGTCGTGTGCGACCTTCGGTCTTCCAGGATCTTCAGCGTGAGCTTCAACAGTCCGTCTCTCGTTGGGGACCCGCTGCCACCGGTGTCCCTGAGGCCTCTGCCCCTGGATTTCCGCGGCCCTTTCGTCCGTTCCATCCCAGAGGTGGGTGTTGCCAACAGACTGGCGTGCTCTCTTCTGTCCTTCCATGGATGACTGTCGGGTTCGCACGTGGATGCTTCCTTCCAGTGATGTTACTTGTCCCGGTCGTGCTTGTGGACTGTCGTGCACCTCTCACGTTCTCCTCGGTGTTTCCCCTTTTGAGTGTCGTGGTGTTTTGGTCCACACTCCTCTTGGTTATCCTCCATTCTCTTGTCGTCCTGTCGTCGTGCTTCTGACCTCTTTTCCTTTTCTTCTCTTCGGTGGTGGCAAACGTGCCACTCAGACCTCTTCTCCTTTCTCCTTCTTTGGTGACGTCATGCCACTCAGACTTCTTCTCCTTTCTCCATCTACTTCGCAACGCGGTCTGGTCACCTTGCTGTTACATCTTCCTAACCAGACTTCTCCAGGCAGCGTGCACTCCACCTGCTTCCATCCGGTCCTGTCCTGGTTCACGGACACTGTCTTCTCTCGTCAGTCTGTGACTGGACCGGGCGTTGCGATCTTCTCTCTCTCTTTAGACGTTACATGTTGAATTGTGGTTGTCGAAGTTCGTTAGTCGCTGATCATGGACTGTGTCTTGGTGTTCGAACTTCTTGGACCTCTGCCGGTCCACTCTGCCGATGCTGGCAGGCTATCTTCGGTCCTCTTGTGGGATACTTGCTGTGTTACGGTTTGTTGACCCTTGCTTCGGTCACCTCCTTTTGCGACCGCCGGTGGGTCAGTTTTTTGGTGCAGCCATCTGGCTGGCCGGCTTCTTGAGTGTGGCACATGTGTGACTGTCTGTGTTCTTCGTGCGACCGTCTGTGTTCTTCGTGCGACCGTCTAAGGGGTCGGCTTTTCCTTCTCTGCGACCAGACGGGGTGGTCTTCTGCGTGAGTCCCCACGCTTCGCTGTTTTCAATTGGGTCACTCTTCGCTCCGTTCCGGTGCGTGAGCATTGGCGCGCTTTCGTCCGCGCTCTTCCTGTGCTGCATTTCTGTGCGGAGGGTTACGCCGCCACTCCAAGCTTCTTTGTGTTAGGTCAGCTCCCCGTTACGTCACGGGTGTGCTTGCTTTTCTTCTGAGACCTTGGAGCAGTGTTGACGGTCGTCGCGCTTCCTCCCTGTGTCGTACTTGCTTGCTGGGGAGTCTTGGGACCTCTGTTCTGTTCCCGTGGTGACGGAGCTGCAGTTCCTTCCCTGCTGTTGCAACGACAACCTGTGGCCATCAGGTGCCGCTCCGCTGGCAGTTGGTCTCTGCTTGTCCCCTGTGCGTCAGGTGGTCTGCGCTTCCGTTTTGTCTCCTGATCCTGTTCACTGCTTGCGAGCGTCAGTCCTTGCGCCCTTCTTCGTGCGTGGAGTTACCTCACTCCTTCTCCTGGTGCGTTAATTCTGCGTGCTTGGCGTATTTTTGCCTTTCTGGCGCGTTCCCGCGCCTTCACTTGCTGCTACAGTCTTGTGCTGTTGCTGGCCGTTCCTAGGCTTGTGCAATGCTTGTTTGCTTCTTTGTTTCGGGTGTGTAGCGGTTTGCAATCTACCCTGGACGTGATTGCCGGTCGAGTGTGGCAATTTGTAGTCTTTTCCCTGCAGCTGCACCGGAGGGCACTACTTTCCCCTGAGCCCCTTTTGTGTGCTGTACAATTGTCCTTGTTAGTCTCTGACTCTCTATGGCATGTGAGTAGGTGCCATAGCATTTCACTGCGGGGGTACAGTAGTGTCCTTCAGTCACCCCAAACTGGGTAGTGTCCTTGCACCCTTCTGGCATATCTGTATGCCTTGCATCGTCTTGGGGGAAAGTTTGTCTTGCAGGCTGCAGTGTTGCCTGTTGGCCACTGGGTGGCAGTGTATCTCGAACTGGCTGCCTGCCGCCTTTGCTTTCACTCGCTCCGAGTTATTTTGGTTCTCCGAGGCACCTCCCGGTCTTCACCCCGGAAACGCGCAGGCCTTGTGCAGCTTGCTCCTGACGGCCTTGCAGTCATTACCCCCTGGGCGGGCACATCATCAGACAGCCTCGCTGCCTCTGAATTCCCGGCAAGTCCTTTATTTATATATATCTTTTTATCCCCAGTCTCGCACGATGCCCATTCAGTGCTGGGAGGGGGGGGGGGGCTGGAGTTGGCGCTTTCCTTGACGGGTGTGGAGGAGTGGGTAGCTACTGCACTCTCCACTGTTTTCCCAGCGGCCTCACTGCCCCATTGCTGTACGGGCTCACCTTCTGCCCGCTTCCCTTCACTTTACACTTTTCCTCCCCCCGCAGCAGCTCCTTCACTCACGCGCTGCCGGGGGTGTGGTAGCGCCGTCAGCCTCTCCTCAAAACGCGGGCGGGCTCCGCTTGCGATGCTCTCCCGCCCGGCAGCTCTCCTACACGCTGCGGGCACTTCTTTTGTAGATTCTTCGCCCCGCCGCCGCGGCCTCCACTCACACACTGCGCGGCGGGGACAGGGACACTCGGGGTCGCTTCTCACCTGCCGGCGGACCTCTTCAACCACGCGGGTGAGCACCGCGTGGTCCTTTCATTTTTCCCTCAGGGCGCTCAGTCACTGCTGCCGCTTATTTGTTCAGGGGCAGTCGCGGTTGACGCGGGTAGGCTCCGCTCGAAACGCTTCGCCCTGGGGCACCCCTTTATGCTTGGCGGCCCTCTTCTGCCACGCGGGTAGGCTCCGCAGTGGTCTCCTCAGTTCATTCACGCCGCCGCCGCAGCCTTTCACCACACACGCAGCGCGGCGAGGACAGGGGACGCTTCAGGCAGGCCGCGGGTGGGCTCCGCTGGCCTTCTTGCACTCGGGGCACACTGCGCGTAGGCTTACCTTCGGCCACAGGGCCACTCTTGCCACGCGGGTGGGCTCTGCGTTGGTCACCTCACGGTGGGGCTCAGTCGCGGCCCAGTTTTAGCCGCTGCAGGTGGGATCCGCGCAGCCCTCTATTTATCCCACGCAGGGGGGGTGGGCAGCTCCCGATGTGCTCATGAGGTGCGGGGTCGGCTCCCGGTCATCTCCTCGGTCGTGTCGGCCCGGGGCTTGGCTCACACCCCGCGGGCCTCACGGAAGGCAGGCGCCGATCCTGTGGGGGGGGGAGGGGGGGGCGCGATGTCGCCCGGCAGCTCTCTCCCCTTTTCATTAGATTTGGGTAGTGGCACGCATGGGCGCACATACCGACCTCGTCGCCATTGTAGTGATCTGAGGTGAGGGGCGCTAGGCCCTCATGACGCAGCAAGCACACAATGAGGCAGACACCGACACAGTGGTAACAGATGGGTGAATGGGCCCCAGAGCACGTGCGCTCGGCCCCTTTATTGGCCAGTGTAACATGACCTGTGACGCCTGGTGGTGGGTGGGTGTTAAGTGTGCAGTTACAGAAAGAATTGAGACACTAGACCGTGTCTTACGTTACTACATCTGTGATGCCTATTTGGATCAGGCAGCCGAGAATAATAATGGCCGTTGAAGTTAGCCTTGGATTCAAACTTCTGTGCTCGATGTGACAGGGTAATCTATATACACTTCGCCTGAATCTGCTGACCATTGAGGGATCCCTCTGTGAGCACAAAAGGGCGCCTTGTGTAAAGGCAAGAATCAATCCATACTTTTTTTTCCCGACGTAACCCTCCACCAGCACGGGCTCTTCCCCACTGAGCTAACTCACCCAGGTTGAAACTAATGAACTTCGGGTTACTCGTTGATCGCCTGTAGTAACACGTGAGCGCGTGGAGCTTTCTTGCTGGCATTCACACGTGACCGAGCGACGAGCGGCGGGGCTTCGCAGCAGGCACGTTGACCGTTAATGCTAGCATAAAAGAATTCCAGCTTGAACCTTCAGATTACTAACAGGTCTCCACGGTATTAGAGGGGCCCTGGTACACCTCCCATGATGATGCACACAGCCTGGGGGCAGACACGGGAGCGTGCAGACAAAAACAAGGAAATGAACACTCCACGCCGCCCCAGTGTGAGGCTCACGCTCCCGCAGCGAGGCAAGCACAGCGCAACAGCATTTTAACAGGAAATCGCTGCTTCGTGAAATGTGCGGTAGAACACCCACAGCCACTGACGTTTATATTAAGCACATATCCCAAAAATCGTTTGGTAAAAATAATAACCGCATTAACCATTTAATTATTATTTGTTGATAGACTGGTGTTACAGTTTGTTCGTATTATGATCCAGCAGTTAGCAGGCAGGCATTATTACCATATACTTTCGACACACATGGCATAGGCTTCCAAATAGCGTTGTCGGCAAGACGCCATGCAGTGGTGGCTGGTGACTTTTGAAAGTGGTGAGGCGTAAACCCATCACAGTCAATATTAAAAAATACAGACAGTTCCATTTTAATATTATTGTTACTCCAGCAGACAACATTTGGTCTATGACAGGGGGTTAGGGGTATCACAAATTCAAAACACCAGACTGACCCTGTTCAATAATCTACGTTATTCTACTGACATATTCATTATATCTCACGTGTGTGTGCCATCAAGTGATCTTTCATGTCATTTCATTGCCACATGAATGCGATACCTAGACTGGGAAGACTTACTTTCACAGATGCAGCATCTTGTGTGGTGTAACCTCTGTTCTGTCAGATTATGTCTACTCCTGGCCAAGTACCTGCCTGCTCTTTACTGTGATAGTATATCTACCCGTCCAGTACCTACCTCCTGGACTCTGGACAGCGTAGCACCTCTGGAATCTGAAGAGTGACACAAACTACTACTTGTACATATCGGCAGGATTGCCAACTTAGATAAATGACCCCCTTTTGGTGCTGAACAAGCTATTCGATCATCAAGCAAGGCTATATTTACGCAGGTGCGTCGTCCAGAAGCTCGTCAGCTTGGGGGGCTCAAGGGAGCCCTTATGTAGAAAAAACAGCAATGGACCGCACACCGCTAGCCCCTCCTCCGGGTCGCCTCTAAGCACTCTGGTATCTGCAGTGCCTGAAGTTCGAAGAATTACTGAAAGTTCGTAAGTGGTTCACCTATGTAGGTGCAAGTATATACTTGTTGTTCCCCCGATCTCTAGACCCGGGACATGGCCCGGGTTTCGAGATATCTTCCCTCATCAGTAGAGAAAGTCAATAGGGGTGGAAGAGTAGGCCACCTCGTAACCGTCACGGGCCTCGTTGCCCAGCACGCAGGTGCGTTGTCCAGAAGCTCGTCAGCGTAGGGGGCTCAAGGGAGCCCTTATGTAGAAAAAACAGCAATGGACCGCACACCGCTAGCCCCTCCTCCGGGTCGCCCCTAAGCACTCTGGTATCTGCAGTGCCTGAAGTTCGAAGAATTACTGAAAGTTCGTAAGTGGTTCACCTATGTAGGTGCAAGTAGATACTTGTTGTTCCCCCGATCTCTAGACCCGGGACATGGCCCGGGTTTCGGGATATCTTCCCTCATCAGTAGAGAAAGTTTATAGGGGTGGAAGAGAAAGGCGCCTCGTAACCGTCACGGGCCTCGTTGCCCATCACGCAGGTGCATCATCCAGAAGCTCGTCAGCTTGGGGGGCTCAAGGGAGCCCTTATGTAGAAAAAACAGCAATGGACCGCACACCGCTAGCCCCTCCTCCGGGTTGCCCCTAAGCACTCTGGTATCTGC
Organism: Lissotriton helveticus; assembly: GCF_964261635.1. Lineage (NCBI taxonomy): Eukaryota > Metazoa > Chordata > Amphibia > Caudata > Salamandridae > Lissotriton > Lissotriton helveticus. The sequence continues at coordinate 585,027,117 of NC_136072.1, forward strand.
AGTGCCTGAAGTTCGAAGAATTACTGAAAGTTCGTAAGTGGTTGACCTATGTAGGTGCAAGTAGATACTTGTTGTTCCCGCGATCTCTAGACCTGGGACATGGCCCGGGTTTCGGGATATCTTCCCTCATCAGTAGAGAAAGTCAATAGGGGTGGAAGAGAAGGCCAAACAAAAGTAAAGTTCGAACTTACCGTTCTGGAGACTCCACGACTCCCGCCGTCGTCTTTTTCAATTCCTGCAGCAGTGCACGTCATCAGGAAGGCGGCAGGCCGCCTCCCTCCCCTCCACCACAGCGCGGCGCTGTGATTGGTACGGCCGGCTGCCCCACCTGCGTCATTTCTCTCTGTATGCTGCAGCATACAGAGAGAACAGGGAGAGTGGGAGGTGTTTCTCAAGGGCAGGGGGGAGTGGCTTGCCCACTGTTCTTCATACTGACTGCTTGGGCGGCCTCAGGCTGCCCAAGCAGTCAGTATTAAGAACAGTGGGCAAGCCACTCCCCCTGCCCTCGAGAAACACCGCCCACTCTCATCCAGGAACTTCAGCTTTCTCGCCGTGCGAGAAGGCAGAAACAAATGGTAGTTAATAACGACAATTTGTTTCTGCCTTCTCGCACGACGAGAAAGCAGGGGGGCGGCGCCCAAATGCCCCCATAGAGGAGCCGCCACTGACGCCATGTTAAAGAGCGCGCGCTCGCACATGTGTGTGTGTGTGTGTGGGCGTGTGTGGTTGCGTGAAGTGGTCACCTTTAAATCACACAACTTTTCTCTTGGAGCTCATTGTTTTCCTTCCTTCCTCGTTCACTTCTCCACGTTCCGCCCTCGACAGCCCAATACCTCATGACCAACGGGTGCCTTAGCAAAGACAAGACCAGCACTGCAGGCCTGTAGGTGTTGCTCTACATGTAGAGAGAGGCCGCTGCTCGTTACTAATATTGAGGTGGTCAAAAAAGAGGTTGGTATAGGAGAAGAAAGCACATTTTAAGTTTGAACCGTATTGGATTTCGAAATAGAAACGAGTTTGTCATTAATATGGAGATTAGCATGGACAAGTCACTTGGGAAGTGAACAAGAATTGAAAATTGGTAGGGACGTGGAAAAAAAACAGCTTGCTGTAATCCAAAAACGACAACTTTCTGCTTATTATATGGCAGTTTTCAAAACAATGATGAAGGATCGTATTGAGGTCGCCAAAATGGCAGACAATGATTCGGTATGGGGAACGCCAAAATATATTCAATACGGGAATTAGATTTGCCAAGGTATATTGAAATGGACCAATATCAGTGTCATCCAATTGTTTCTGATAATTTATGCTGGCAGTCACTCAAAAGTTTACAACAAGATATAATCAGTACATTGGGCTGCAGATATGACTGAGTTGTAGTTACCACTTAATCAGACCATTCATATTTCCAAGGTCAATGCACCTTTTTGACATGATTGATATATATTCCATTATTATAATGATTGAACTTTCATTCCAATGATAATGTTCAATAATAATACTCCATTTCAATTTGTTTCACATTAATCACGCATGTTCCCATGCAACCATTTCATATTGTCCACATATTATTTTCTCCCCTATACATCTCAAGGGTAATCCTCTTCTTCATAGAAATATTCCCAAAAAACCAGAGTGTCTTCTGAAATGAATTTAACAGCATCTTTCAATAAATACTTAAAATCAATTGTTTATCTGCTTCTCTGTAATTAAATCTAATTTTCCCAAATCTGGAAGCAGTAATTTATTCAGTGTTTGAAAACTACAATTAAATATGTTTGCTTCATTGCAGTAACTGCGACAGCAATTATACTTTACTGTATTGCTAAAAATTGTAACAACAATAAAAAGAAGAATTTCTTCAAAGCCTATTGTAACGTTTTAACTATTTTTTTTGACAAAGTAGACAGTAACATTGTTTTTAATTTAATATCCCTTTATCATAAGGCATGTATAAGTTATAAATAAATGACACCTACATTCCTTTTGACTAGAGATAGTCATATTTTCTCAGGTCAAAAAGATTTCTAATATCCCAATTTGCAGGCCCGGAAATTTATTTAGCACTTTTTTGTAAATCAGAATGGGATATTTAAAAAGGAGTGGCAGCACAAAACAATAAGAGGTTCCTGGGTCCCTATGCCATCTGATGATCAATATCTTTTACGAGGATTAGGGATAGGACTGAGCTGCCTAATTATAACATTCTCCTGAGCATGTGAGGCCAGTTTCTCCAAGGGGTAGCCCGTGAGCCACTGGTAACTCTCCAGCCGGGCTGCAAGTAGACCTGTGTGCAGCTCGCCCTACTAATTTAGAAGCTTTTGCTTGGTTCCCGTAATCTATGTGTACCAAATTTGTACATCGTGTATTTGAGATGGACATCTTTGAAGTTTCAAAACTCATAAACTGATATTTTGAGAGAAATGTATTTCCAAATAACATTTAAAGCTGATATTTGAGTGATGAATTATGCAGTGTTGGGGAGACTTATTATAAATATTATTACCTTGGTGTCAGGGTCATTGCAGCTATGGCGTTCATGTTCCACTCATGCATAGGAATTTCAAATTAGGATAGCCTTTTTCTTTTTTTTACATTAATGCTGGCAACCCTTCCTGATGCACTGAGGAGGCACTGAGGAGATTATTGCTAGTAATCATGCCTGGGATGGCCACTACTGTAATCTTGTCTTAATTGGTCACGAATGCAAGACAAATAATAGTAGCTCAGGATTATTTGTATTCGCCATAAGTAGCTCTTATTACACAAAAGGTTAGAGACCCCTGATCTAAAGTTAGACCGCTGTCAAAAACAACCTCTCGATTCTTTGTAGCATAATGGGGATTGAAGCTGACCCTAAAAAAGAGGACACTTGTAAAAGTAAACTTTTGAGTTCATAAGTATTCTTGAGCAGGACTTTGGTGTGATCACCGTTGAGATCTAGGAGATTGGCTCCTACAATACTGCCTCAAGGCAAAGAAATCAGCAGTGAAGAGCAAAGTAGAAACTTAACTGCAGATATGAGAAGAGGGTGCTGTCCTCCAGGTTATAGAGAAGTTGGACAATAAAATCATCTCCTATAATTTTACCTACACAAAGTAAGATCTACTTTTGTATACAGATTTCTGAATTTGAAGGTTATCCTTGTGATATTGTTAATAAAGGCAAAACAATTACTAGTTTGAGACTTTTCAGACAAATTTGATACAGGATGGAGAGGCATTGCTAACCAAGGCCACATCTTCTGTATTGGCCTTAACCAGGGAGGCAGGTGTTAAATCATGTTGCATTCCAGAAACGGTAATATTTTTGCTCCATGCATGATGATGTTGTGGCTGGTGATTGATTTATATATTTGATTCTGTTATATAGGGAAAACTGTACCTTATGGTACTAGGGCACTTTACATTGAATGCAACATACAAACCAGCCCTATTGAATGAGTTACAGTAATGATAGGAAAAGAACAGGGCGGAGAACAACAAAACCAAGGGGAGCGAATGTTAATAATTCTATTACACCCAATAGGTCTGAAAATATCTGGAGGATTTAGATTAGGTACACTTCAAACTGGTGTGTTTTTAGGGTTTTTCTGAAAGAGAAAAGGATGTTAAGGGTTCTCTGTTTTTAGGCAAAGTTCCAAAACTTGGGGGCAATACCAGAGAAAGTCATTTTCTAGGCCAGGCTCCTTTTAGAATTCAGTGACTTGAGAAGGAGAGAGTCCTTGCTCCTCAATCCTCGTAGGCCTCCTGATACATTCAGCAAGTTTGGTGGTTAGGGAAGGGTCATCAAGTTAATAGCTTTAATTACATGGCATGTGGTCAATTGCAGAAGTGGGATTGTGTATTAGTGTACAGTGATCCCTGTTTCTGTGTCGGCCGGGCCTGCAAATAGTTATACGTGTTGGTGGATCCTGGGGACATTGGGAAATTGTAGCCAGAGCTACTGAAAAAGGACTTCATCACAAGGGGCAAAGTTGGATGCCCTCCTAGTGTTGATCTGTGTGGTGCTGGTGGGGCTGTAATCGGTAGGCCCATCCCTATTTTCTCTTCAGTCTCTTGTTTACTGAGGGTGTATGGCTCTTAAGTGTCCACAAAAGGAGGCGAGATTGTCCTTGAGGCCTATTCAGATGGGGGAGTTATTAAACAGTGTGTTGAAAGTAGGGTAGATGAAAGAGATGGCAGGGGCTTTAGGGAGATAGGGTTCAGGGTGTGGGTCTTTATGGGCTGACAGGGCCAAACAGGGGTCACTAACACCAGAAGACATTCATAGCTAATTTGACTCTGTTTGTACATCCGGGCAACGGCGCCTTGTCCAACTTGCTACAGTTGTGTAATCAAGGCTAGGGTACAGAGAAAAGTACAAATGAGAGTCCAAGGGAAAAATTACCTCTTGAACATTCCCCAGGTGACATAAGCCCCAATCAAGGTAGAACAGAGGCAGCAGAAAAAGTACAGAGAGTTGATGTAGGCTTTTACGCCTCTGTGCTTTCTTGTGCTGTTTTCAAGACCTAGGGTCTCTTGGCAGTAGCGGGCCAATCAGACATGTCGGGCAGGAACACATGGGACTGAGGAAGGGCAAGGAGGTTACAGTAAAATGAGTATTTTTCTGGAGGCAAAAGGCACCTGAGCCCTTTGGGCATAGCACGGGGGCAAAAGATGCGAGAAGGGGACAATAGCCTTCGAAGCTTATGCTTTTCTCTTTACACACTAGTGCCTGAGGTACTGAGGGCACGAGGTGGATAGGGGAAGTATGGCCATGCCTTAAAACGTCTCTGAACTGTATAGTGTGGACAAAGCCAATAGTTGTAAGTCTCGCAAATGCAAGACCTATTGCATTGCAAATGCTTGTTTCCTCTTTCCATTCTGCAGCACACATAGAAGGAGGGAGTCGCCTTCGTTGATTGATTTTGTAAAGAAAGGTGTTCCTTCATGCACAAAATGAATCATCTTGCAACGCATGCACTCTTGCAACATGATGCAAGGGTGCCTGCGTTGGTGCTAGGCTACTTTTTTAGCACCGGCACAGGGGTCTGTACAGGAATGCACTGTATTCTTGTAAATACTGCACGTTCCTGCACTTTTAGAATGACGCAGCATGGCGCTGCAAAATTGTTTGTGGTACCGCGCTGCACCATTCTATTGTAAATGAGGCCCTAAATCGCAGACTTGGGGTGGGGTTTTGGGCGGGGCAAGAGGTGGGGTTAGAAATTATGCTTCGGGCGGAGCTAGACGAGCACATTTAATGGGATCAAGATTTTCTTGGGGTGCAGATGTGTATGACAGAAGCATTCTTTTTGGGGTGCAGATGTGTATGACAGGAGTGTTCTTTTTGTCCTTATATGGCCAGAAGGGTACATTTAATGTGATCTTTAAAATTTTGCATGTGCACAAATTACCTCTGTGCACAGCACATGAAAGACATTTCACATTTTTACATTATGCACAGCAGCAAATAGTATGGGCTCTTTAAAAAGAAACCTTAAAATGAAACAGCATGATATCACTCTATTTAACCAAAAGCCTTATCTGTTTAAAATCAGTAAAATTGACACTGCACGCAATACTCTCGCATGCAAGCACACACAGTCACATACGAGCACTCAAGCACTCACACACAGCATTCAATGCATTTGTTTTTACAAATGCTTGCATGCGTTAATGTTCGCTCTGATGCACCTTGATTGCCATCCGCCATGCCTCAAAGTCACTGTCGCCCCATTCCACCCCATCGACTCGAATCAAGCGCTCGCTTACTCTGCTACACCGTCATGTAGCCTTCACTTACATTTTATACCAATCAAGAGATGTGGCAGTCAGCAGGCCCTGTCACACTCCTGCTGTGCGATTGACTCCACGGGGCCTTTCTGGACCCAGTGCCTTTAATCACCGTGAGACGCTGGCCCATTCCAAACTCCCCGGCAGCTATGAATAAATGCAAATGAGCTGAAACCGAATTAGTTAGCAGCGGCACAGGACAATGGTAGGTTGGCACTCGAATGTCGGAGTGCAGCACGAAAATGGACAGACTAATTTGTTATCAGCTAGAGAGAAGCAACTGCTCTACTGTATATATCCATTGCACTAAGCATGCCTTGTTGCACCATGTATACCAGTACTCTCTTTGGCCAAGGAGAATTTCCATTACTCAAGGGTAAAAAAAATCAGAAGTACCGGTACTTGGTACCAATGAGTACCAATCCATTTATAGCACTGAGTGGGGGGGTTACGGAGGAGTGGATGGGGGTATGGAAAGGAAGTTGATGCCACCCAGCAATAGGGGGCAGGGTGGAGGAGAAACAGAGGATCAGGAGGGCTTTTTTATAGTAAAAAAATATCGAAGAAGCGATGAAGTAGATGTGGTGGCAGGCAGGAAGCAACGTGAAGGGTGGGGTATTTGAGGAAGTTGCAGCACAGGAGCTAAAATGCAGGAAAATAAATGCACTAAAAGAAACAAACATTGCCAAAGCTAACAGGTCTCGCCTACGCAGGAGTTATTGGCTTTGCTATTGTGCATTGCCATGTTGTGGCGTAGAGAATGACACTACAACGCGGGCTATTACCACGCGTGCCATTACAACGCAAGTCGTTACAACGACTTGCGCTGTAAGCGCTGGATAGTGGAATAGTTTAATTTTCTATTCCAACTCCAGCACACATTACAGTAGGGAAGGTGTTGGAATAGCAAATTAAACTATTCCCTATACAACAGCGCCCTCCAGCGCAAGTCGTCATAATGACTTGTGTTGTAAAAGCAGCGTAATAATAGCAGCGCGTGGTAATGCCCGCGTTGTAAAGGCTGCTCACCATAGAGGAGAGTGGCGTGGAGTGTCGGAGAGTGGAATGATGAAGACTAAGAGTAGATTGTTGTAGAGTGGAGTGGCAGAGAGTGTTATGTATTGAAGTGGCACTGTGTTGAGTCGGGTAGAGTGGCCCACACTGGAGTGGCATAGAGTAGAGTGGACTGGTGTAGAGTGCATTGGCGAAGAGTGTTGCAGAGAATAGTGGCAAAGAATGCAGTGGCATTGAGATCAGTGGCTTTCAATTGAGTGGCATACATTGCAACGTCGTAGAACACAGTGGCATAGATTAGAGTGCTGCATAGCAGGGTGCAGTGGTGCGGTGTGCAGTGATACAGAGTGGAGTGGGAAAGAGTGGCATGGGGCATAGTGGAGTGGTGCAGAATAGAGAAGAGTGGCGTAGAGTGCAGTGGCGTAGAGTAGAGTGGCATAGAGTGGTGCAAAGTAGAATTGTGTAGTGTTGAGCAATGCAGTGGGCAGTGGTTGAGAGTAGAGTCGAGTGGCATAAAGTGCAGTGATGTAGAGGGGTGCAGAGTGGAGTAACATTGAACCGAGTAGAGTATAGTGCCATAGAGTGCAGTGGGGCAGAGTGGAGTAGAGTAGAGTGGTGCAAAGTGGAATGGCGAAGAATTGAGTGATGCTGAGTGCAGTGGTGCAGAGTAGAGTTGAGTGGCATGAAGTGCAGTGGCAGAGAGTGCAGAGTAGAGTCGAGTGGCATAGAGGGCAGTGGTGTAGAGTGGTGCAGAGTGGAGTAGCATAGAGTGGTGCAGAGTAGAGTATAGTGCCATTGAGTGCAGTGGCACAGAGTGGAGTAGAACAGAGTGGAGTAGGGCAGGGTTTAGTGGCATAGAGTTCAGTGGTGGACAGTGCAGTGTTGCTGAGTAGTGTCAGAGTTCAGTGGTGTAGAGTGGAGTAGAGTAGTGTAGAGAGCAATGCCGCAGAGTACAGTGATGCAGAATAGAGTGCAGTGGCATGGAATGCCATCAGTTAGAGTGCAGTTGTGTAGAGTGTGCATAGAGTGCAGTGGTTAGGATAAGAATGGCGTAGAGTGCAGTGTGTAGGAAAGTAGGACTGCTTCTTACCCCCACTTTTTGCTAAATTTGATACTGTTTTTTGACTAGTCTGACTGAGATCCTGCTAACCAGGACCCCAGTCTATCTGCTTTCTCCCTAAACTGTTATGTTATATACTTAGGTACACTCCAGATTGGATACTGGGGTACCCTTGTCAGTCCCTAGTATATGGTACCCGTGTACCCAGGGCATAGGTACCCAAGAGGCCTCCCATGGGCGGATGCATGTATTATGCCACCCATGAGAGGCCATGCAAAATGGAACTACAGGCTTGCCATTGCAGCCTGTGTAAGTTGGTGCATGCACCACTTACTTAAGACATAGGTTTACTATATCTAAGGGTCATTACACTTAAAACCTATAAGTCACCCCTATAGCAGGCCTTAACAACCCTGAAAGCAGGATGCTTGGTGCTAAGTGAGAGGGTGCTACTGCCTGAGCAGGCCCCCCTGCAGCTACGGAGTCCATTCTCCCGGGTTGTTAGTGAAGCAGCCATTTACAACATATAGAGTGGCATTATGCAACCTCGTGATGACCAACTCTAAAACGGCTGAAACCAACCCTATTGTGTTTGGTGTCAAACATGTTGGAATCATACTCCCACTCCAGTAACCGGTGTGGGAGGTATGATTTCACCCCTCAGAAGCGAGCTTCGTTGGGTCCCTGGTGTTCCTGGTACCAGCCTTCTAGTCCCGGACAGCACAAAATGGTTGCTGCCGACCAGAGACACATTTCTGCCCTCCTGCTGCTGAGCCAAGTTTGAGCAGGGGAAGGCAGAACACTAGGCATCCTGTCACAGGGATGTATGACCACCTCCCTGACAGGATATAGTGTATTAGGGCTGGGTGGGTGCGCTTGCCCGCAACTGAAAGTATATATGAGGGGCACATTTGATGTCCCTGTTCATAGTCCAGTTCAAACCAGTCCTGGGCTCCTGCTCTGGTGCCAAACTGGACAAAGGACATTGGAATAACTTCCTCACTGTCCAGACCCTCCCCTGGGAGGGTCCCCTGAATCGGTCCAACCCTTTCCTGTGGGTACAAAAGGGCTTACCTGGCTGTAGGACCCTAGATTCGACGTGGACAAGATTCTGAACCAGAAACCACTGAACTTCGACCGTCTGGACACGCTGGACTTCTCTGGACTTTGTTTGGATCCGACTTTGTCTCCCATTCCGTCCAAAGCATCTTCTGTGCCTGTGCACCATGCAGGCTTCATGCAGGACCTGTGGAGCATCAAAGACAACCAAAGATATCTCCCTTGGGGTGAAGGAGTCACTCCCCAGCATTCACTGGCATCACATCACAACTGTCCAGTCTGCTGCTCTTGAGCTCCTGTGAACTCCAAAGGCTCCAGCAACACAGGAGGTAGGTTTCTATGTCCCTCGAGGTCCAAGCTGCCCTCTTACCAAGTTTGCAGCCAGAATCCCTAGTGAGGGCTGCTATTACTGTACCCCTGTGCACCTAATTCATTTGCAGTTGTATATGCTTGTTGGCATTTCCTGATCAAGTGCATTGGGCTTCGAGTAGCCCCAACCTCTGTCACTATTTCCTACCAGGAACCCTAGCCTCCTCACACCGAGTACTCTATGGACTGCTGTTTGGTGAAATTGCTTGATGTCCTCTCGCGACTCCTGTGCCTTCGGCCTGTGAGTCCACCTGAGGGTCAACATTGCTTTTCTTGGGCTCCCCTGGTTGCTCCAGGCTTGCCCTGACTCCCCTTGCTTTGGTAAGTCTCCTGGACCTTGCTGGTCTGAACCGTAACCTTCTTTGACCTTCTGCATGGGGTTGCCATTGCCAAGACTTGTTGGTGCTCCTGCCAGATACCGACTCCTCAGCACTCGACATCCTTCATGGGATAGCTTGAATCCGGCTCCTGGTTGCCCTCAACATCTCCTGGTCCCCGTAGGTGCAGAGTCAAGAACCCATTCAACGGATCTGAAGCACCCAACATTGGTGGTCATTCGTCTACTGAGCCCCTGGTCATTCCTGAATGACCCAGACTCTGTCCCCTCTGCTTTCAGGTACTCTTCGACAAGAATCCACCTTTGGATTCCAACGGACACTTTTCTTCCTTCCAGCAGTGGCTCTTCTTCAAAGTCCTCCATTAGGTTCGACTGCGGTTTCCGATGCCACTTCAGACCTATGCACCCGGCTCCCCTGGGATAGGTAACTGTGATACTATAGTATCCGTGGGTGAGGTGGTTTTCCAACCTCCTAACTTCCACAGGGTTTCCTTGAAGTCCACTGGGAAGGGTCCTTAAACTCTAAACCTTCAACCGCGACTTTTCCATAGAATTATACGGAGCACGTGTCGTGTTCCCACACTGCACCCGTCCTCCGTGGGGTCCCTACTTACTAACCTTGGGGTCCCAGCGATTCTACAACCCCATGACACTGTCTTGACTCAAGTCGTGATTCTTATGCCACTATTTTAGTATATGGTTTGGTCTCCCCCTGGAGCCCACTGTGTATTGGAGCTATTTACTATTGTTTCTGTGTTACCGTATTGTGTGCTTTGTGATTATCTTCATGCAGAAGATACTGTGTTGTACTAGAGAGTGTTTTACTAATATATACATATTTTTATAACTACTGTGTGTTTCTCCTTTCATTTAACCAATACAATAATAAGGTTGAATTCTGGTAAAACAAGCTGCTTAACATTCCTTCAAGACTAAGCCCGAAGGCTGCTCTCCACAGCTACCACTTGGATAGCTTTCTAAGGTTATCTTTGACCTCTTAAATCACCATAAGGGTTATTTGGACTGGTGCAAGGTGCCCACTTTAATTAGTGGACAGCATATACCAGGCCAACTTCTCACACTGTGACTTAGGGTGGGGTGGCACAGAGTGGATTGTGTCAGAATAGAGTGAAGTGACGTAGAGTGGAGGGGTGCAGGGTACAGTGCAGTGTAGAGTGGAATGGTGCAGAGTAAATTGGTGTGGCCTAGACTGAAGTGGTGTAGAGTGCAGTGGCGAAGAGTGCAGTGGTGTGGAGTAGAGTGGCAAAGAGGTCATTGGCATAGAGGAGAGTGGTACAGGTTAGAGTAGAGAGGCAAAGAATGCAGTGGCATAGAGTGGAGTGGTGTGGAATGCAGTGCAATGGAGTTATGCACAGTGGAGTCGTGCATAGTAGAGTGTAGTGGTGTGGAGTAGAGTGGTGTGGAAAAGAGTGGAGTATTCATGGTGTGGTAGCACACTGTCATTACAGACAACACATTTTCAATGGAAATTACCAATACATTTGCATAGATGTACAGTTTTACTAATAATAATATATGGCACACAGATGAAAATGTGTGGAAATTGCATCACCTTGTGTAATAATTTGTTTTGATTATATTAAAGTATATATTTTCAACCCACTTCAGAAATAACAAACAATGTACTCCATGTGTTTCTAATTCTGATATATTCTGACATAGTCACACAGTTAATTTAAATGTTGTGTGATAGAAAAAAACCTCTTTCCCATCACCAGTATCCAGCAAATTTGTCACATACATCCTCTCAATTTGAAGTCAGAGAAAGAAAAGTAAGCAAGTGCCCTCGAATGACAGCGTCTGACATTTGGCCTCCATCTAAGAATGTACAGCAAACGTGATGAGATAAGAACAAGATTTACAGGTCTGTTTACAAAAAGGGAGCACTAGGAAGGATATTGTAAATCAGGTTTGAGCAAGGGAAGGTACGAACTCAAGCCGGACAGCCTGAAACAAGTAAAGCAAGCAAATGGAAAGCAAGAACACACAAGTTACAAACCACAAAGCCAACGGCTAGCAACAGGCAGAATGCATTCCAAGGTTAACTTTCTGAATCTCCCCAAGATGTCTTTAGCAAGCCAGACAGCTGCTCTGTCTGGTAGGCTGAGTCCTAAAAATAACCAATTTATTGAATGGAAGCAGTGGATGGACGCAAGTCATCGAATCAGAGCATAGTTAGGAAATAATGGTCCACAGGTGGTACAAACAAAGAATAATGGAGGAATGCCATCTAGTAAGAAGTATGAACATGAGGTGAATAAGAAAGCCATTCATCTGAAGCCCACTATATGTATTTATTTTACGGTATGAGAAGCAATTGGTATTTAATAGCCAACAGCTAAACCAATCTGTAGGCTAGACCCGACAATGTGGAAATGCTGGCTTAATAGCGTGATGCCACAGACGGAAACCAGCCATCACACAATGTGAGAGGAAAGAATAAACTGCATCCTAAATATTTTCTTTCAAGTGATTTATTGCTGAGAAGAGCAAAGTCGAGAGGTCCTCTTTATAGGTCTGGTTTCAGGCAACTTTAGCTGTTTCAGAAGATCTCAATCCACCAAAAGCACGACGCAGAGAAAAGGACTTTGGATCAACCCCCTTAAGTCATTAGCTTGTATGTTCGAGCCTCCTTCATACACTGGTTTTGGTGGCACGTTTGGAACCGACCCAGAGCATTTTGCAGATGTGTTCATTTTGTATGGGTTAGATTTTGATGGGATGATATTTCATTGGTCCATTTCAGGCATTGGAAGTAACAAACGTCAAAGGAGATGGTGCTCCTGTCTACAGTTTCATGGCTACCCAGAAGGCGCTGCATGCATTGTGCCCTTCCACCCTATCACCCATCCCCCCCATATTGTTTCTGCTGCACTGTCACAACCACCAAGGAGTTTTCGGCTGCTTTACCTGCAGCACTGACTTCAGAGTCATAGATTTGAAACCATTCCATAATAGCTCACGTAGAAACACGATCTGTGACATCACATTGAGTTACTGCAAGCCTTTTTGATTCCAACGAATGCAACGTGCATGTCTGGTAGCCATATTGGAATAGTTTTTAAAACTATTGCCTGCCATCTGACCATACACGTGTCATGCTGGCTGGCCATACCTTATTGTATCAGAGAAAAAGTGTAATGATGGACCAGATCTGGCAGGGCCCGACATGTTCAAATAATCGTGCACATAAGGAGCAGACAGACCTGAGGATCCTGTGGCCGCTGCAGAATGAAACAGGACATGATAGACTCAAAATCTGGAACCACAGTCCTATCTTGGAGATCCGAATGGAGTGCTCTGTGACATGTTGTGAAGGAAATAAACCTATATTACTAAGTTGTATGATTAGGAAGCGATTAGTATTCAATTTTATGGACCAGGACTTTGACAGGCCCATGTGGATGATCAAGGGTGATTAGTCTTTTTTCTGTTTTCCAGGACTCTCAGGTTCTGTGTGGGACATATGGCTCTTACAGGAGTGGATTGGAGAGGAAATACAGGACAGAGCTGCTCTACTGGCTCAGAAAGAAGCAATACCCAACTGGACTACATTACCCAGATACCCCTGCACTTCCTCCCAGGTGGTCTCTATCCTTCCTGCCAACATCTATTGCAATGCAAACCAGGGAAGAGCAGTGCGTGCCAGTGACATATAACAGCAGCGCCCTGCAGGCACACAGAACCCCCACTGCTTCAGTGGTGCCTATTTTTGTTCATGTGCCTAGATTCGTTTTGCAGCAACCTGCTCTCCTTGTTTAACCCTGCCTGCCCCCGCCTTACAGCCTCCAGACTCTTCACCTGGCATGACCTTGATTGTTTGTCTATGCCTGCTCCTGTAACATCCGAACTGCTGAACTGTGTGCATCCTGTTTGCCTGCCTTGCCAGCTCCTACTATTAAAGAGCGCTTGACCGGTTTCACCCTGTTTGCTTCCACCTCCAAACTGCTCACCTTGCCTGACCTTGGTTTGGACTGATACCGAGGCCTTCAATGTCTGGATGGCTCACCTGGCTTGAACTTGTTTGTTTTGCATGGCCTTGCTGCTAACCCCAGGACCATCCCAATGAGACCAGTTGTGCAAACCTTAACCCCCATTTCCATTGCTAGTTTTCAGGTCTAGGTCATGTCTCTTTATGGCCCACTGCAGGAGCACCTTTACTCCAGGTGTCATGGTGTGGATGGTCCCGAGTAAGGTTTCAGCATCCCTGAGTGGTCTCATGTAACCCAGCCACCTGTCAGAGGACAGCAATTGCAATGATTCCACTAGACCAGATTTCGTACCCTTGTGTTTCAGGCACCAGAATCATTAACGTAAAAAGTGTGAGACAACAGTTAGCATTTTCTCACATCAATTTAATTGGACCATAGTAAGAACATGGAATTTGACATTTGCACCATTGGATTACAGGTAAGAATATATATATATATGTTTCTTTGTACAGTTTCTCTAAATGGCATGTATATATGCCATTTTGCCAGTGAAAATATATATAGTCCACTGGCCGTGTATATTTGTGTATACACATATAGATACATACACATTAGATAACAAACTGCTACCCCCTGAACAACATCTAATGTTTAGCGTAAAATGATACATTTCTCTCTTTCAGCACTGGCACTTTGATTTGAGTCGTTCAATGAGTATTACATTGAATGATACTATTGAGCATTGGCACTTTAATTTATGTGAGATTTGGGATTGTGCAGTGTAGAAAGATACTCCACCCCTTTTAGGCACTTGCACTTTGATAGGCCAAAGCGACTGAACTGTGCAATAGTAAATGAGGAATATAACGAAATGGGCCTTTGCCAAATTGAGGTTGAATAGGCATTGGAATTCATATTGTGAAAGTTAAAAGTGAAAATAGGTAACAAACTAAGAAAAAAACTATAAAATAATTTTCATTTAAATGAAATGCAAAACAATGTTTAGAAATAGTTAAAAAATGTATACATCACTAAACAAGTGATAAGAGAAATCGTAACAAGAAACTGACATTGGTTTGTACTGTATGGTATTAAAAGAAGTATGTTTTTTATGTTTAGGACACAGTGTGACCAGCCAACCCTGATAAAATAACAAGCAAAATGGCGCTCAGCGTGTGAGCAAGGCAAGAGACAGTGCCGATACCCATTACAACAGCATGAAATAAATAGAACGGGTTATTTTCCTCCCTCGAGAGTGCTGTCTCTTCTTTGGAAGTTTGGAGCCCCATATACATACATATAGTGATCAAGGTCATGTGTTGACACAAACGCGTAATGACATGGAGGAGTGAGGCTCAATAAATCTTTGCACTGCAAATTAAGAGGAGTTTGTGCCTGTGTGTTTGTTCGCTTTGGAAAGCGGAAGGGCGTCGTTTGTAGTTCTAATATATATATATATATATATATATATATATATATATATATATATATATATATATATATATATATATATATATATATATATTATATATATATATACCAAACACACACGTTCACGATTCCCAAGAACGGAGTCCAGGCCACCATCAGTTTTCAAATCCGGATTTATTTCACAGCTTAACTCGACGCGTTTCGGGAATTGCCTTCCCTTTATCACGAGTACAAGAGTCTGTTTGCATCCGTTTTTTAAAGTAAATCACGTGATTGTGATGCAACAAAATTATAATGAACATCGT
Organism: Lissotriton helveticus; assembly: GCF_964261635.1. Lineage (NCBI taxonomy): Eukaryota > Metazoa > Chordata > Amphibia > Caudata > Salamandridae > Lissotriton > Lissotriton helveticus. Next base: position 585,042,425 of record NC_136072.1, read on the forward strand.
GAACAGACTACCATATCATCATACGTCTGGAGCTATGTTGTACAATCATTTTAACAGGCTGTGCGCCAGTTTATAATATCAACATGAAGTCGTATTTGGCATTTCAGTAGTCCATTTTTAGTAAAATACATTTTCGGTCATTTAAATCAATTTACCAAACATTTCATGGCAGCGGCATTTCTAAAGCACTAATGCCGCAGGTTCAAATTCAGTTCTCTGCATACGGCATGTGAAGGGAATTAATAGTCATACCCTCTTGCAAAATGATGATATTTGCAGGTTTAAATTGTTTAACATGGCGGGAAGCAATAAAGTTGTAAAAAATGAAAAATATGAACACAATGTATAACCATATTTACAATCTGACACAAGTCTCGAACTCTCAACCATCGAGTTCGTATGTACCCTCCATTGTTCGTCAGGCTATTAGACCTATCCGGCAGCCTGTCTTTTGATAGCTTACACTCTATTGGGTAGCCTTCCTGCGGTGTGCTTGATCATTTTACATCCCAAGGACCGATTGCACTTGCTATTTACAGTGACCTGTGCCTGCCATTTATTTAGATACTGCCCCAGTGGGCAATTCAAGCTCCATTTCAAAGCCTCCGCGCTATGTATTTGGTCACTTTTAAATTCAAAGTACCTGTTACACTTGGTATATGATTTTTAGATTTAAAACTGCGTCTGCCATTTACTTAAATACTACCCCAGTGGGCCACCTTTTTCATCATTCAAGAGTCCGCTAAATGACCATGCTAAATCATTCATGTTATACCAGAGAACACAGTCTCATGTGCCATTTCGCTCGTGTTTTTCTGCCAGTTGATACATACTGCCATACACGTTCTGATTGTGCTGTACTTTCATACTCTCCCACATTCAATGGTACCTGTGACAAATGATAAAAATACAGTGATTTAATAACCTTATATTTTCGTGCCTTCATTTCATTCATTCACTGTTAAAACAAGGTCAGAGGACAGCTAGACAGAAAACATAATTGCACACATTTCTTATTTCATCCAAGGTGCACACCTAAGGCTTCATCGCAGTTGTGTCCTTGAGGCTGTAAGGTATGATATTTGATTATAAATCTTGACTCCAGTCGTCTAAGCTCTTGAAGTCTATTTCCGCCTCTTTCTCTTATGGGCACTTGGTCAAGTACCACAAATGAGAGGAGACTGTTGTTACTTTTGTGGTGAGACGCAAAGTGTCTGGCCATCGGGTACTGTTTATCCTGATTTTTTATGGCTCTTAGGTGTTGTAGGATCCTATCTTTTGCCGGTTTGATTGTACTGCCCACATAGATTTTGTCGCACGGGCATTTAAGTGCATATACCACAAACTCCGTGTGGCAGGTCAGATGTTTGGTAATTCTGAAAGGGGGACACAAGTGTGATAGTTTCACCTCTTTAGCATTATAACTGAATTTGCATGCCTTGCATCGGCCACAGACATAGAATCCTTGGATTGGATTAGTTCTCTTTTTATTGGCTATTAGGGTTTGACACACTTTATCTTTAAGGCATGTGGGTTTTCTATAGGTGATTTGAGGATGATCTCTGAGGCTCGGTAGGATATCTTTATCAGTTTTGAGGGCATTCCAGTATTTATTGATTGCCCCTCTTACTTCTTTGGTTTGGCAGTGATAATCAGTAATGAATCTCACTCCTTCCTTTACACTCTCTTTCGCACTAGCTGAGGGTTGGTTCTTGTCCCTCTCCGCTACTTTTCTTACTGCCTCCGCGATACATTTTTTGTTGTATCCTCTCGCTTTAAACCTGTCACACATGATGTCCCTTTCTTTCTCATAATCTTTCTGTCTGGTACAGTTCCTCCTGGCTCTTAGTAATTCCCCCCAGACCCCCCAGGATATAGCGGCATGGATTAGCAAATTTAGCGGCACAAAAATGGAAATTTAGCGGCACAAATATGGAAATTTAGCGGCAATTTTGCGGCATTTTATGTGGCAATTTTTCCTACAACAAACACAGATATCTTAGTTTTTTTAGTTATTTAACAACATGAAGCTATGTATATTTGGTTTACTTACAATGTAGACACTTTGTTTCCCTCGAGCGTGTGCTTCACAATTATGGGCTGCTGCAGTTGTCCGCGGTATGTCCAGACTGCACTTTCTACTAAAAATGGCTTTGCCAATGTTTAAGTCAAATTGACCTTTAGAGAAATATATAGATTTTCAGAAAGGCGAGTACATATAAAAAAGCCATTATGGCTTGGTGCAAGTAGTTCATGTAATATAGAGAACAAGGCTAGGGTTCTGTCCGACTAATGAGGCGATTGTTGCAGTTCAGCATTTCTGTGCCGTGGCCAGTGCCTTCTCAGACAGCAGGTGAGTGACAGATTCAAGTAATTAGTAGTAAGGAGGGAGTAGTAACATACATCTGCCCATAGCTGAGGGAGAAGAGATGCTATTTAAATTGAGTCTCCTTCCTGAATAATGTGTGTTTGCATCTATTCAGCGCGGACAATTCCCATGAACAGGAGAACAAGAGAACCACAGCAAGAGGAACAGTCATGAACTGTGTTTCAAACCCAGGCTTCTCAGATGGGAAGGCTGGCAGAGACACCACAGGCATTACATGATGGTCATTCAGTAGGTGTAGGGAGTGGTTTAAACTTTGTAGAGTATCACGTGACATCTGGAAGTGGGGGGGGGAGAGAGAGAAAGAGAGAGAGAAAGAGAAAGAGAGAAAGAGAGAGAGAAAGAAAGAGAGTGAAAAAGAAAGAGAGAAAGAGAGAAAGAGAGAAAAAGAGAGAAAAAGAAAGAGAGAAAGAGAGAAAAAGAGAGAAAGAGAGAAAGAGAGAAAGAGAGAGAGAGAAAGAGAGAAAGAAAGAGAGAAAGAGAGAAAAAGAGAGAGAGAAAGAGAGAAAGAGAAAGAGAGAAAGAGAGAGAAAGAGAAAGAGAGAGAAATAGAAAGAGAGAAAGAGAGAGAGAAAGAGAGAAAGAGAGAAAGAGAGAAAGAGATAAAGAGAGAAAGAGAGAAAGGGAGGAAGAGAGAAAGAGAGAGAAAGAGAGAAAAAGAGAAAGAGAGAAAAAGAAAGAGAGAAAGGGAGGAAGAGAGGAAGAGATCGAGATCGATCCTGACTGCCTGCCACTACCATCAGCCGCCATCCGATGCATGCCAGAGCTCAAGTAGCCAGGGAGCTTCTATAAGCCCCTGCGCTTTGCTGAAGCACGCACATGCGTTTCTCTTTCAGTAATCCTAAGGAATTCACTTACAGCGATCATCTCCCTCTGTCAGTCAAAGATGACAGACTCTTTGTTTCTAGCGAGCACTAATCGCCCGTCCCGTAGAGCGGGTAAGTGCATTCTAGTGGACAATGCATAGGTCCAGACTGCACTCCAGGAAGTATATTCTCAGCCATACCACCTGACCTCGATTTGACCCTGAAAAGTCACCTTCACTGCCTCCCTGTTGATCATCTTTATCGATCACGGAGCTTAGTCACTAAACAGACCCCCCAGGATATAGCTACTTTCATAAAAATGCAGCGCGATTTCTACAAAAGTGCCGATTTCGCGGGCACTTTAGTAAAAATCGCGGCATTTTTACGAAAGTGCCGATTTCGCGGCAAAACGCGAAATCGCGAAATCGCGATATCCTGGAGGGTCTGAAAGGGGATTGAATTAATCAGATTTCGGGGGTGACAGCTTTGTGCATGGAGGAGACTATTTCCAGCAGTCTCCTTTCTGTACAATGTTGTCACTAAACTTGATTCTTCTATGGTGATCTTAAGGTCTAGGAAATCCACAGTTTTCTTGTCAATGTGACTCGTAAATGACAGATTAAATTCGTTGACATTTAGGACAGCCACAAATTCTTCCGCCTTCTCTTTGGTGCCCTCCCAGATTATAAAAATGTCATCTATGTACCGGAGCCAGGTGCGAACTCCGGTACAATATTGATCTAACTTCCTGACAATCAGTTCTTCCCACCATCCTAGGTAAATCCCAGCAAAGCTAGGAGCAAAGCAAGTGCCCATCGATGTGCCAAGTAATTGGTGGTAGATGGCACCATTGAACAGGAAGTAATTCTGGGTAAGACAGGTAAAGATCATGTCTAGTAACATTTCGGTATGTAGCATATATGAGATTGATCTTGTGCTCAAAAAGTGTTTGCATGCTTTGATACCCATCTCGTGGGGGATATTGGTGTACAGGCTGTTGATATCCATTGTCATGAGAAGACAGCCTGCACCAATCTGGATGTTCGATATTTTTTCCAAGAAATCCCCTGAGTCCCTCAAATATGACGGGAGACCCTGTACGATTGGCTGTAGAAAATGGTCTACATATCTAGATGTATTTTCTAGGTTACTATTCCTGGAAGACACTATCGGCCTGCCTGGCGGGTTGATAGGGTCTTTGTGCAGCTTTGGGAGTAGGTAAAGTGCTGGCAATTTTGGGAATTTACAATTTAAAAAATTAAATTCCTCTGTTTCTAATAGTTTTTGATTCCTCCACTCACACAATTTTTCATGATATGCCTGATTTTTACTCTCATACACTTTTCTGTTACTCTTCTCATATTTAGTAGGATCACTGAGTTGTTTCAGACCTTCTTGTACATACATTTCTTTTGACATTACAACAATGTTTCCCCCTTTGTCCGATTTTTTTATCACAATAGTGTGGTCATTACTTAAATTTTCAATGGCTATTCTTTGCTCTAGATTCACATTATTTTTTCCACCATTGCTCAAATTAGCTAGTTTTTTGAATTCTGTGATAACTCCCTTCTCAAACACATCTATTGCTTAATTATTAATCATTGGTAAAAAAATGGATTTTGGTTTAAAACCACTTTTGCTGCTCAAATCCAGCCTGATGTTTTCATTGATGAGATTGAGAGTGGGGTTTTCCATTGTATCAACATTTCCCTCTAGTTCATGCATTACTTGTATTATGTCCGCATCTCCAATTTGTAATATACTTGGAGTCTCAGAGTTTGTACCTGGATCGCTATTCATTCTGGTGGCGAACCATTTCCTCAGTCTGAGTTTCCTAGTAAATTGGAAAAGGTCAATGCGGCTCTGTGTATAGTTAAAATTAGAGGTAGGGCAAAAAGATAATCCAAAGGATAGTACCTCTATTTCGGTAGCGCTCAGGTTCCTGTTGGAGAGGTTGATTACCGTCTTGATGTCCTTCATTTTAGCTTTTTCTGGCCCCTCGTTCTCTTTCCCACAGGGCTTGATGTGCTGGCATCTGTTAAATTTAATCTTTTTCCTCCTCTCCCTCCTCTTCCTCGTCCTCTTGCTCCTCCGACAAATGCTTTGCTCTGGGATTCTTGTCTCCCTTTGGCCATGAGCGAGAACTCGATTAAAATTTTGTCTTTTGGGCTTAAGAAGCCCGGCCTTGTCTCATTTGGCTGGTTAGTATCATTACCACTCTCTACTGTTTGGTCTCCTTCGTTCACTGTAGGTGTTTCCAACGAAGTTAAGGCACCACCCAGTGCATTTGCTTTCTGTGTTTCGGCTCGCAAGTGATCATATTTTTTGGAAAACGTGAGGACTTGGCCTCTTTCATAGTCCAAGTGGTCCCTGAGGAACTTCCTTTGTTTTTTCTCCTTGATTTCTTTCTCAAGAGTTTCCAATTTTTTCTCCATTTTCCCCATTTCTGTATCAAATTCATCTTTGGTACATAATTCCATCAGTTCATCAGTGATTTTGGCAATTTCAAGCGCACATTTATCACAGTCTTTGTTCGCGAATTCAACTAATAATTTCAACATAATTATAGAACATTCATGGCTGTTATTTGCCCATTTCTCCAAAAGCTCGGGGTCAGGGTCATTGAAAGTTGGGGTTGTATATATTCTGAGTCCCCTTGGGATTCGACCCACTTCTATGTATTTGGCCAGTGTTGTGGCCTCCCACCACTTGGTTTGTTCTATTTTAAGTAATTTCCATAACTTTGACCATAAATCTTGTTTTGATTTACTTTGCATCCCAGTCCCCACGCTTGGCGGTGTGCTGGCATTGCCTTCCCCTGGTTCGAGGTAAAAAATCTGTTTGGCTGCCTCCTTCCTTTTGTTGATCCTGGATGCTGCCATGAATAATAGTTTTTATAAATAAATGCGCATCAGAGTAGAAATTTAAAGATGCGCCCCGTTTTTGAAACAATCAGTGCGTGTAATCTATTCTTACACTGCAACTGACTTCCGCTTGCCTTTCTCCTATTCTGTTACACCCACACAGTTCCACCTTAACGCTCACCTTTTGAAAACGGTAATTCTTCGCGTCTGTTGTTGCTCTCACATCAGCCTTTAAACAACGTTACTTTTTCCGCAGTTTTCCTTGGAGCGAGGTCGGTCTTAGTATTCAAGCTTCGACAGGCGGTTAGGGGTCAATTGCTCTGTCTTCGAGCGGAGACACGGCGGGCCACAGCTTTTTTTTTAAATTCAGTTCCAGCAAAAGTTTTGGCACTAAGCTGTAGTGGCCTCTTTCAGCGGCGGGCCCGCCGCTGAAAGAGGCCACTACAGCTTAGTGCCAAAACTTTTGCTGGAACTGGATATATATATATATGTATATATATATATTTTCGCCTGGGGAGCTCCTGCAATTCCCCAATTATCAGAACCACACAGGAAGGGACGAGCGCTGATCCAGTTGAAGGTGCAGGTGAGTAATTTTATTTAAGTTTCAGCGTTGCTCTTATCCGCCATGATCTGCCACTGATAAAGGGAAGAATGGGACTCCTGAAACGCGTTTGGCATATTGTTTTGTTGGCTGTACACGTCTGGCTGCCTGCTTGCAAGTTTTCAAATAAACGCAGTGAACCACAAACCTTCTGGCGGTCTAACTCCTTGGGGCTAACCTGTTGTGGTGGATATAAATCGGCTGTTGCCCAGCCGCGGAGTTAAACCCATTGTTTGAGAACAGGTCCGTGTCGGCGCCAGCCGGGTGCTGCAACTTACGGAGAGACGGGAGTTGGGGCTTTTGCAGGACTGGTGCCAGCTCAATGTTCGCTTTGAAATCTGTAAAGCGGGGCAGGTAGACCGACGTGTCAGTGCACAAACCCACTTGGGGAACATTTTTGCATATTTTCAAGACTGATTAGAGCGCCCCCACAAGGGATTACTGCAACGCACTACAGTTACCAGAAGGCTTTGAGGAAGGCCACGCCCACTGTTGCAGGTAATCTGGAACATAAAGTGTGCGCATGAAAGACTGCTCTTCTCCGCCATGATCTGCCACTGATGAAGGGAAGAATGGGACTCCTGAAACGCGTTTGGCATATGGATTGTTTTGTTGGCTGTACAGAACCACACAGGAAGGGACGAGCGCTGATCCAGTTGAAGGTGCAGGTGAGTAATTTTATTTAAGTTTCAGCGTTGCTCTTATCCGCCATGATCTGCCACTGATAAAGGGAAGAATGGGACTCCTGAAACGCGTTTGGCATATTGTTTTGTTGGCTGTACATGTCTGGCTGCCTGCCTGCACATTTTCAAATAAACCCAGTGAACCACGAACCTTCTGGCGGTCTAACTCCTTGGGGCTAACCTGTTGTGTTGGATATATATATATATCCCACTGGCGGTCGCCAGTAGGTAGTTATATTAATAGTTAGGATCGTTTTCCATAGGAAATCCGCAACATTCTATTGGGAATAACTTTGGCGCCAAATGAGGGATCTGCCTGTAATTTTCCTTAACTTTGCCTCGCAGCGCTTCTTCCCTGAAAGTTTCGGGGGATCCGTCAAGCGGGGGCCAGATAAAAGGGGGGTCCCAAAACGTGTTTTCCCCATGTTAATTTCCATAGGGCGGTTGGACTCACTTTTAGCCCGAACGGCTGAATGGATTTCCACCAAACTTGGCAAAATTGTAGGGACTGGTACCCCGATTTGCCTTTGCTATGTCTCAAGATATATGACACAATATGTATGAGTGACTATATAGAACTGTTGGTGAATGAGTGCATGAGTATATAGATGGTGGAATAATTGAATTGGTTGTTGTAACTGGTATGGCTATCTCGATTTATTTGAAAATGTTAGTTTTTATTTTTGAATATGTGTTTCAAGGGTTACATTTCAGTGAAAGGAGGTCTGTCACTCTGTCACAAGGATGGTGTCATCAGTGATGTCATGAGTGATGTCACTGACCATGTCATGAGTGATGTAATATGTGACGTCATCAGCAGTGCATTGCACGCGCAAGTTATAGTGAGTCCAACTAACTATAACGTGGGAATTTCAATGGTTTTATGCAAGTAAAATTTCCAGCTGACTATAACTGGTGTGAAACCTATAGTTTTTTCAGTGAATTTAATAGGTTTTTTAAATGCTAATTCCTAACTATAACTGGTGCGAAACCTATGGTTTTTTCAGTGAATTTCAACGGTTTTTTAAATGCTAATTCCTAACTATAACTGGTCTGAAACCTATGGTTTTTTCAGTGAATATATATATATATATATATATATATATATATATATATATATATATATATATATATATATATACATACATACATATATATATATATATATATATATATATATATATATATATATATATATATATATATATATATATATATATATATATATATATATTCGCTCCGTCACTGGCTCAGTATGCTGGATTTCCGGCGCTCTCTGATGGTGCGAAACCCTGCGATGGAGCCTAGCAGCAATCAATCATCCAAATTCTTTCAGAAAAAGAATATGGGTCACACTCATGAGGGATTTTACAAATTTGCCCTTTTAATTCCTCCTTTTCACAGGGTGAAAGCCCAGATCGACGCGTTTTGGTCTTGATCACGATCATCATTGCCATGTTCAAGCCAGCCAATTAAATACATTGAGACAGCATTAGGTCATTTCCTGTTAATACTGAACATGACAATGCATTATGGAAGATATAGTAGTCATTTGTAACGTTTTTCTTTTCTTTTTTGTGACAAGTGCTATTTGTGATGCGAATTAAGTTCAACTTTGAAAAGTATAGTGGAAATGTGTGAAAACAGTGAATTCTACACAACTTATTTCGAATAAACTGATCCCTCATGGTGTACTTTTGCTATTACAGATTTTTGACCATTCATTCCGCAGTTCATTACAAGGCTTTGTCTTCCTTCTAGTTTCAGTGTTTTTCGTGCTTTAGAATCCTGTCCTCCAGTGGGCTTATTCTTGGTTTATTGAATAATCCTTATGTGATTTCCATTCCATCTTTAGGGGACCAGTTCAACAGTTATTATGTAAAAATACAAAATATAATTCGTGAATTTTTTTCTTTTGTTTCACAATACACAATTGTTGGGATGTAAGATTCCTGACTTATAGATGAATGTACAATTCTTCACTTTGGTTCAGTCCATAAGGAGTGAATGTTCTCTAATTGAGTATCTGTTGTGATTCCCTTTGCCGTAGATTCATCTCCCTGTTTACGCCTCGGTCATTTTGTGCTACTGTCTCCATTGCATAGAATTTCACGAGTTTCCAATCACTTCCATGGTGTAGTTCCATGTGTTTTGCTACTGTGTATCCTCGATCTTTATTGATGGCGACACGTACGTGTTCCAGAATCCATTTTTTAAGTTCACAAATTGTGCTCCCCACATATTTTAGGGAGCAAGCACATTCAATAACATAGACCACAAATTGACTTGCAAGTGATTAGCTCTTTAATTTGCCACATCCTATTTTTTGCCATTTTTATTTCTGTTGTTGGTTTTGCTATTTGGCACCCCTTGCAATTGTGACATTTGACGAATCCCTTGGTTTTGAGCCACAGATTTTGTTTGTTGGCCTGTCTTTGAAAGTGACTGTGAATTAACCAGTCTTTTAAATTGCTTGCTCTCCGGAATATTACATTAGGATGTTTGCCCATTATTTTACCTACGGAAGAGTCCAGTTGTAGTATCTTCCAGTTTTTTCTCAGTATCTCCTTTATTTCCTTTGAATTTCTAGAGTAATCCATGATCAGTCTCTTTGGCTCAGAGTCTTTTATTTCTCTTGAGATTTTGTTTTCAAGGTTTCTTCTCTCGTTTTTTGGTTTGATTTAATCCAACACTTGTTTAGTACACTTTTATTATAATTCTTTGTTTGAATCTTCTTGCTGTTACTGTACTATGTTTAGTCCATTCATCTTCCTCTGAACAGATTTGACGTATTCTTGAAAATTCTCTGTACGGTATGTTTTGAATAAGTGAAGGTTAATGGAAACTTTCTGCATGAAGTGTGGCATTGGTTGCTGTCATTTTACGGTGCAGAGTGAATTTGATTATGTCTTATGTAGATTTCCATATCCAGGGAAGTTACCCTCTCTTTGCTAATGACATGAGTACATTTGAGGTTAGCCGTAGTTGCATTCAAGATTTTGAGATATTCCTGGAATTCTGTCTCTGTTCCTTCCCAGATAATTAGCAAGTCATCGATAAATCAAAGCCACATCAAGGTCTTATTTGCAAATTCATATTTTGTGAGTGCCAAGCAATTTGTTGTTCCCACCACACCATCACTAAACACGCATAGCAGGGGCTAAAAGAAGACCTCATTGCGGTTCCTTTGTTTTGTCTGTAGATTTCTTCTCCAAATAAAAAGATGTTTTGAGCTAGGCATATTTTAATAATTTCCAAGTAACATTTGGTTGCGGTCAGTGTAATGTATATTTCTTTCCTTTAAGAAGAATTCACAGGCTCTGACTCCAATGTTGTTCTCTATGTTTGTGTATAATGATACTACGTCCATTGTGATGAGTCTGTATGATACCTGCCATGGTATCCCCTGTATGTTTCGCAGTAGGTCACTTGTATCCTTGATATAGGAGTTCCTACTAGATACAAAAGGCATTAAAAATGATTGATGTAGTTAGCAATTGGTTCCAAAAGTGAACCTTTAACCGATATGATCTAACGACCTGGTGTTTTTTTCTGATCCTTATGCAGTTTTGGTAGGAAATATATGGTCGATGTGACTGGGAAATCTGTTGTTAAATATTTCCTTTCTTCGTTATCAATAAGATTTAATGATAACCATTTCGAAAGTTTTTGATCCAACTAATTTTTCAAATCCATTGTGGGAATACTTTCCAATTTTTCGTAATCCTCAGTATTTCTTAGTTGTTGATGTGCCTCTGTTACATAGGCATTTTGATCCCAGATGACGATATTGCCGCCCTTGTCGGCCATTTTAATTTCTATTTGATTGTCCTGAGTTAAATTGTAGAGGGCTTCCCTCTCCTGTTTCGTTAAATTATCAGAATATTTTGTCTTCTTCAGTTTGTAGATGTCTTGAGTTACCACATCATGGAAAATATCGATTTTATTTCCTGGTGTTAGTTGGGGGTAAAAGCGTGACTTTGTTTTTTTTTACTTAACCCCGCTTCCATGTGGGGGCAAGCTGTTTGCAAGGGTATATTTTTACTTGCTCTTTCTAAATCCAAATTAATTAGGGTTAATAGGTCATCTGACTCCTTTGCCCTTAAGGTAGACACTGGTGTTGTGGTGTTCTTTGTGTGTTCACGCATTTCCTTATTTTCTGCCAATACCTTAGCAAGTTTTATTTTCCTCACATATTTATAGAGGTCTATTCTTATTTGTGCCATGTCCATTTGTTCAGTTGGGCAAAACTTGATACCACATTTCAGTAAAGATATTTCCGATTCTGTCATCTCTCTCTTTGAGAGGTTCATTATTTGCTATTCCTCAGTTGTTTCTAGAAATTGTTCTTCTGGGGCATACTCCTCGTTGTTGTTCCTATTTTTTCAGTCATCCCGCTTGCTCCTTTTTCCTCTTCTCTTCTGTTATTTGGGTCCCACTGGCGTCCCCTTCCTCTTCCTCTTAGGTTTTGTTGGGTCATCCTGTTTTGTTCCCATTGTCGTTGCTGCAGGACTAACCACACATCCCCTAAAAAAGTACATTTTGATGTATCCACCATTGTTTCATTTTCCCCCTCACTCGCATCCAGTGAGGTTAATGAGGAGATATCTCTGGAGATGTGGGTTGCGCTATCCATCCTATCTTGTTTGAAGGAATCAAATTTCCTTGCATAGGTAAAAATTCTACCTTCAGCGTAGTCGTCCTTGTCCGGTTGCGTTGTCTTACTGTTTCCTCGTGTTTCTCAATCTGGCACTCTAGTTCCTCTTTGAATTTAGTCATTTCTGAATTTAAAACCAGCATTGATATTTCCTTCTCTCTTGCAATTGTTCTTTAGTTTGTTGAGCCCTATTTCTATGTGTTTTACCAAGATGGCCATTAGTCCCATTGAGGAGTTCAGAATGTATTCCCCCCATTTGTGTCGTAATTCATTTGTTGAATCCTGATGATTGGGCATTAATGTTATCCTTAATCCCCTTGATTAAGCGGGGTTAAGTGGAAAGAAACTTTTTAAAGTATTTGAGGGAGCGGAGCGAGGCTGAGCTATGCCTAGCTCCACTGAGGTTTTTTCAAACTCTGTGGAGCTACACGTAGAGGCACTATGCCAGCTCCACCTGCCCAGATTTCAAACCCTACTACACAGATCCGTCACCCAAGACAGAGGTCTCATTGGAGGGCCGGACCCTCCACACACCCTACAATGCTCTTACCGGCAAGATGGTATAAGAGTGCCCAGCAAGTTATAAATCTCCCTAGTTTAGTTCCCGCTTAATGGTCTTACAAAAGACTTCAAGCGTCTAGAGAGGAACTGGAAGAAGTCCTATGATGAGGTTAGCAAAACTGAATATAGCAAGGCTATCAGAAACCACCATGCAGAAATCAAAACCTCCCAAGCCGCTTGTTACTCTGCAAAGGTTGAAAACTCCTTCAACTCCCCCAAATAGATCTTTCAGATCCTTAGAGCTATCATGGAGCCCAAACCAGCCAGCTCTACTCCAGAAGCCTCTGTGGAGCACAGTAACAATCTGGCACACTTCTTTCAAAAGAAGAAAATAGACATTTACTCCTACTTCTCCGATATGCCTAATCTGGATGATCCTATATTCAGAAAGACCCCCTAGAGCAACTGGAGGGCAGCCTCTCGGCCTTCCCCGACCTCACAATGAGCCTTCTCACAGACTTACTTAGCATGGTGAAATCAGGCTCCCCCTTAGACTCGCACCCTCTCCACATCCTTGGTATAGGGTCAGAAAGCATATTCCCAGCCTTGTTAGATCTGCTAAACATGTCTCTTATCAGTGGGCTTAACTCCCCCAGTGGAAGCACGCAGTGGTAAAAACACTACTACAAAAGTCCAGCCTTGACCCCCTTTGTTTGGATAACTGCAAGCCAATCTCCCTGTTTCCAGGAGCATCTAAGCTCCTGGAGAAACATGTAAATAAACATCTCTTTGCCTTTCTCGAATCCAACCAAGTCCTCCACCCCACCGAAATGGGGTTCAGACCACAACACAGCACAGAAACAGTTTTGCTAACTCTCGTAAAGGAACTGAGATGGCCACTGAACCAAGGTGGCTCCATAGCTATTATTCCCTTAGACCTCAGTGCAGCCTTCAACACTGTCGATCACAACACACTTATTTAGAGAATATCAAATGCAGGCATTGAAGCGAGGGCATTGACATGGCTCACTTCTTTCCTGGAGAATATAACCTTTCAGATACTAGATCAGTTCTCCTACTCCGACAGTCTTCCAGCTGTGGGGTGCCCCAGGGCTCTGCACTGAGCACCACCCTTTTAACTTATATATGCGCCCCCTGGCTGAAATTGTACACTCCTATGGTCTGTTGTTAGTCTCCTACACTGACCACACCCAGTTAGTTATGTCAATCTCCCCAGATTCATGCTTTAATCACCTCCAATTGGACAGCTGTCTTCAGGGAGTAACCAGGTGGATGGTAAACTGTCGGATGAAGCTAAACGAAGACAAGACAGAGGTCATGTTGCTAGACAACATTAGAAAGCAGGCTCTGACTTCGTGGCCTGATTGACTTGGGAGTCTTCCGAGCCCAAAAAGCTCAATAAAGAGCCTGGGGATGTCGCTGGATAACAAACTCACAATGGACCATCAAGCAAAAAAGCTTGCAGCGAGGTGCTTCAGAATTCTTAGAATTTTGAGGAAGGTCTCCCATCTTCTCCCCTTCCCATCCAGAAGGCTGATTGTCAAGGCCCTTGTAATCTCACCCCTTGACTATGGCAATGTCTTGTATTTTTGGTCTCCCCAATATGTGCTAAAGAGGTTACAGGTCATCCAAAATGCCCCTGCTCTCCTCCTCATAAACAGAGGCACCATTCTGACAAAAAGGCTTTGGTGGAACTACACTTTAGCAGCGGGTGCAGTTCAAGGTCCTTTGCATTATGCAAAGTACACTCCACAGCCAAGGCCCGACATTGTTAAAATCGCTCTTTATCCTGCCTATACACTCCTTGTAGGCTACTCAGATCATCCTCGGGACACCGGCTGAATGTTACCAAATATTCTCAGATCTAGATGGATAGGTCACTCAATGGCCTACATGGCCCCAAACTTTAAAACACCCTATCGATTGGACCGTGAACTCCCTTTTCGTGAGGCCCTGAAAACGTGGCTGTTTAGGATCTAATCCCTCCCTTCGTGTGGCTGTTTAGGAACTAGTCCCTCCCTTCCCGTGGTGATGTGGCTAGTACAGTGTTAGTTCTAGTGTTGGGAGGCCTTTGGGTAGCCATGTGCTTTACAAGAACTACAGAATAGGATAGAATAGAGTTGTCTTATCCCTCCTCATACCTACCACATATACCCATCATCAAAGAGAGAAGTCTCAGTGTACAGGCCAGTACTTCCACACACCCTACTATACGTACCCGTCACCCTAGTGAGGGGTCTTAGTGGAGATTCCGGTTCTTCCCTAAATCCTACTACACGCACATGAGGATAGAGGTCTCAGTGGAGAGGTCAGTCCCTCCCCACACCCTACAATGCTCCCTTCTCATACTGCAGGATTTGAGTGGAGAGGCCAGTCCCTCCCCACTTCTTACTGTATACAACTGTTAGTAAAAGGAAATGTCTCAGCATATAGGCCAGTCCTTACCCACACCCTATATGCATACCCATCATCCTGGGGTGGGGTCTTAGTGGAGAAGCCAGTTCCTCTCCACACTTTAGTACATGCACCCGTCACCTTGGATAGGGGTCTAAGACGATGTTTCTGTGGACAAGCCAGTTCCTCTTCACACCCTAGTAGGCGCACCAATTGTTCAAAAGAGAGGTCCCAGTGGAGAGGCTAGTCCCTCCCTGCATCCCACTATGCATACCCATCACCATAGGGAGGTGTTTCAGTGAAGAGGCCAGTCCCTATCCACAGCCTAGCATGCACACCCATCATCAAAGAGAGAGGACTTAGTGGAGAGGCCAGTCCCTCTCTCTCCCTACTACGTATGCCTGTCCTCCAAGAGAGAGGTCTCAGCATATAGTTCAGCCATTCCCCACACACTACTAAGCACACTCATCATCCTGGGGAGGGAGTTTTAGTAGAGAGGTCAGTTTCTCCTCACACCCTTCTACGCACACCGGTCCAATACAGAGGTCTCAGCGGAGAGGCCAGTCCCTCCCAAAACCCTATAGCACATGCCCATCATCTATGGAGAAATCGATCCCTCGCCACACCCTACAGAGCATGACCGTCGCCCTGGTGAGTGGTCTGTGGTTAGAGGGTATTGCCTTCACACACCCTGCAGCGCATGCCCGTCGCCCTGGGGAGTGCTCCATGCAGAGAGGGTACTTACTTCCTCAATGTCCTGCAAAGCACATCTGATGCCCTGGAAGTGGTCTGTGCACAGAAACACCCCTATCCACATGCCCTATTGCACATACATGTTGTATTATCTTGTGTTGAAAGGGTATTGGGGTGTTGCATGTGTTTCAGGACAAATGTGTAATGAAGTTCACGGTTCTCCCACAGGAGTAGGATAAATATACATATGAAGTGCTCATTTACTCCCTCCTGCATGCCTCCAGCGTGTGTTAAAATTGTATTTAAAAAACGATTGTAATAAACAGTAATGGTTTTTAGGGTGACTATGAGGAGAGCCATTGTGTTAATGGTGTGTAGAGCATGCAATCCTTTTGTATTTTTTTCTATTGGCAAACATGGAAAAAACTTAAGAAGAGAAACTAGGACACCAACTGAAAAAGAAGGAGAATAAATATGATTTATTTGCACAGTTGTGTTGTCTAAAAAGTCAATTTCTAATTTGAGTGCTCTTTTCTTTAAAAACAATAATTAATGAGGACAAGGAAGAATACATTATCATATTGTAGTACTCAGTAATCTTGTGTGATTCCTATTGAAGCATATGGGGAGGTGCCGGTTGCCCTACAACAGGAGGAGGAGATGCTGCTGAGTTTTGGCAGGTGTCTATGGTGCATGGCTTTTAGATACTGCTACATTTCAATTGTGCCATGGGATTTCTTATCATCTGTGCCACAAGAGAATGTTTTCTTGCACAGATTACAGCTCACATTTCACTTCTTTTTCCTGGTGGCAAGCTGAAAAATTGCCACTGAAGTGGCACTCTTCCTCGCCCTCATCCTTTTCCTCTTCCTCCTGAAGTTATTTCACCAACCTGAAAAACAGACAAAATACACAATTGAGCAACTCCAACATTGACCACAGGAAGAATGTCCTGGGATCAAGTAAAAGTTAGAAGTAACATAGAAAGGGTGGAAACATACTGTAACATATAATTGATAGTAGTCTCCACCAATCAATATTCAATATTGGCTCGCACGGACCTTTCACGAGACACTCGCGAGTGAACCATGTGACCGCTAATCATAATAATTGTGCCAGTACTAATTAAAAACTTCATAGTAATGATCATTACATGCCTCAATTAGAAAACCTCTACATATGTGTTGAACTAAAAAGTATTCTTCTATAAATGTTCAACTTTTCCCCCCAAAAACCCCTTGGTCTCACAAGCTTCCAACAAGAGTCAGAACAGGAAGTACAGCCCACTCAGAGATTCCGCTGTGGTATGTCATTGCCAGTAAACTTTTGCCAGTTGCTTGCGAGAAACCCACAGAATCATAAAATGGAATAACAACTATATTATTCTACAAAAGCGCTTGAGTGCTGCTCATTAAGTATGCCTTCAATAAAACCTCTGAAACTAAACTTGGACAAAAAATACTTTTTCATAATAAACAAAACACAATAATAATTTTTTCTGTTCTGGCAACACACTCGCTAGCATTCCCCTGGAGTCACAATGAGCCATGTAGCATCAACTTCATCCCGCGATCTCTTTGGATTGGCAAGAAACTCTCACAGCAGTAAAAAAAAAAAAAAACTATACCTTCCTAGAACATACATAGAAATTAATGTACCATTATGGTTATGTATGGTAATAAGATATAGATGTACATTTTAAGAAAAACAAATTCTAGAAAAACCAATGATCAAAGTAATGTTATAGTTAGGTCTGATAATGATAGAATGGTTTACATTTAAAATAAAATTACAAATTCGGTGACAAAATGGTAATAATATTTTACTATACAACAAAAAAAAAAATAGAAATTCACTGTAAAAACCTAAGGTGAAAGTGACATTAGAGTTAGGAGCTGAAATATCTCACTTTGCACTAAAAAAACCTCAGACATTTACTAAAAAAACAAACATTAAGTTAACGTTATAGTTAGGTGAAACTTTCAGTGACAAAGTAATGTTTTAAACTAAAAATAAAACCCAGATATTTCACCACATATAGTTATAAGACCTAACTATAACTTTAGTCCCCACCATGCACTGCATATGACCTCACATATTTATATAAATTGCACAATTGAATTGATCAGTTGTTTTTTCTCTGATGCATTATATTTTCATGCATAAAAAACAATGTTTAATAGTAAATAGTACTTAGGATTCTATTGGGAAAGAAATATCTTCAAGCAGACTTTTTAAATAATTAATTTTTCCCTTAACTCTTGTGAGTTATGCGGTATGTTGTGTGAAGGAGTAGATTAAGGTATGTATGTGACTGAGAGTGAGTGGATGTGTGAGTTTTAATATGTGTTGTCAAATGAATTTGTTCTTTAATCGCTAATTGTTTGCAAAAAAGTATAAAACAATATATATGATGAAAAGAAAAT
Source organism: Lissotriton helveticus (assembly GCF_964261635.1). Lineage (NCBI taxonomy): Eukaryota > Metazoa > Chordata > Amphibia > Caudata > Salamandridae > Lissotriton > Lissotriton helveticus. Next base: position 585,060,463 of record NC_136072.1, read on the forward strand.
GATAATTTTGTTAGCAAAGAAGGAATTGATGTATCACTATAAATGAAGAAATAAACATTGTTGATGTAAATACTAAATGTACGGAGCCTCTATCACATTCTAGTCAAATTGATAATGGCGATCCACTGATTATGCAAAGTCAGACAGGGGTTCTTTATATAGTTTTGAGTCTTTATTCCCTACCTCATTGACCCATTTATAGCAGGGGGTCTTTCATTTTTTGCAATCATGACCGCACATATTACATCACTCATGACATGTTCTATGACATCATTAATGACATCACTGGTGGCATCTCAAATGATATCATTAATGACACCACTGATAATATGCATAGGGTTCCTGGGGATTGAAAAGACTAAGGTAGGTGAAAGGGGGTTATGCACACCCCTCCCCATTAAAAAAGTAATTGATCCTGGGCAATTGGGTCTCCTGGGCCATAATTAGGTTAGGGGAGGGGGGCAACAAGCCTCCCTCCCCTTTAAAAAGGGATCTGCCCTTAGTGATGGGGTCCCTGGGGCCAGGAAATTACTCAGGGCGGGGGTCCGCATGCCCCCTCCTCAATTACAAAAATAAAGCAGGAATGTAAAATGAGCACACGGGGTGGCTGCTCATTACGCATTCACTGCTCCACATGGGAAGCGCCCCACAATGCCTTTCAAGGGTTTATGGTTTAAGTTTTTTTATGCTTGTGCTACTTCTGGAAGGGTCAAGGGCACCACTAAGCTTTTTTTCAAATGTTGTGGGGTGCTGCAGGGACCACAGCAGCCCTCCTAACAATATGTTTAAAACATTGCAGTAAATCTCTTGTATCATTGAGTCCATGGCCCCAAGACAGCTTATCATTATTTTTAAAGCACTCTGAGCGGGAGATGTGCCTTCCCGGCCCTTCTGGCCATCCCACCCGGGAGCTGGGCCTACTTATTTTCTTGAATAATGGTTCTACCTGCTTTTATCCCAAATGTATACGGAATTTGAGACTGCTTGTTTTTCCGGCACAATGTACCTAACCCTTTATATCCCATTGATAGCCTCCCCTCCTAAGTCCTTTGTATACCACCCTTCAACCACTCTGATACCCTCACGGGTCTGGTTAGCGCTCTATAAAACTTTAAACATAAATAAATAAATAAATAAATGAAATAAAAAAGATGTATACTCTTTAGCTAGAAAGCAGGGACCCCTTGTGGCATATTCTATGGCAGCACTTTGTGGTTTGAAAAATAACTATAATCAGGTGTATATATTATACATTCACACATTGCAATGTTTAATAATAGTGTTTTCCCCAAAATATTTTCAATCAAGCATTCAAAATATGTCTTTGACTCATGCTCCTTGTGTCCTGAAGATTATTTGAAAATATGAATATAAAGGGGCAGAGTGAGCACACTGTGACTTCAAAGAGTATCTGAGGGTGGGGGTCCTTTGATTGGCCAGACACAACACTGGCAACGTGTTATAGCAGCTATTAATGCCTTCGCTGCCAGGCATCCACCCTCCCCCATTGCAAGCTTTTTTGTTTTGGCTATTTCGTCTAGTTTGCGCTTAGGCACGTATAAATTAGTGTAAACATACGGTATTCATGCAAAATTTGCACATTTTTTTTCCAACATATGGGAGATTCTTAAAGTATCCAGGGTTTGTGGATTCCCCTAGAGGGTACCAAGAAATCAACTAAAATACAACAAAAGTTTAGGTTTTTGGGGAAAATTGGAAAAATGGGAAAAAACTGCTGTAAAAGAAAGTGTATGTTTTTTTCCCCTGCAAATGGTATCAAGGAAGGGTTTGTTGTGCTAAAATCACCATCATCTTAGCTTTCCGGAATAGGGAGACTTTTGTCAGAAATTTTCAACACAGCGTTGGCATTTTACTGGGATATAGGCCATTTTTCCAATTTTTGTGCTTTCAACCTCCTTCCAGTTAGTGGTAGAAATGGGTGTGACACCAATGGTGGATCCCTGAAACCTATACATTTCTCAAAAGTAGGCAAAATTCTAAATTCAGCAAGGGGTCATTTGTGTAGATCCTTCAAGTTTTTCCTATAGAAAGTAACTGTTGTAATTTTTAAAAAATTGTTGAAATTGAGTTGAACAAAATAGCTATTTGTGCCTACGTTTTCACCTGTAACTTCTTCTAACTATGGCAGATTTTTAAAAGCAATATAGTGGAGTGTCCAACATTTTCTGTAGTGAGAGCTACTTATTATCAATGAAATGTGCTGAGTGGTACTAATATTATTAGTGTTGTATCATTTCAATTTTGTTATATGTATATTAATTCGACCAAGCAAAAACATCATAATTTAATAAGCTGTGCTGCACACAGGTGAGCTATTCATTGGTAGCTGGAGAGCTACAGTAGCTCACGTGCTACTAGTTGGAGACCCTTGTGACTGTTAAGTTCGCTGAACCCTTCTGGTTGTAGGGATATATAGGGCTTGTAGGTTCACCAAGAACTTGAGGTACCCAGAGTCAATAAAAACTGCACAGACCTTGGCTTTTCAGTGTGTACCAGCTATACAGCTATTTATTTGGTAAAATATAGAGAGTGAAAAATAGGTATCTAGGAAACCTATGTTTTTCTGAAATGGGAACAAGATATGAAGTTTAAAAGCAGTGGTTATTTGAACATCACTGAATGTGTGGGTACCCATACTAGTTGTGAATTAGAGGGCATTTTTCAAAATATCTTCTTTTTTTGTATACTGTCTTACATTTGGAAGGCTCATATGCAGAGAAAGACAATAGATAATAACACTTGTTCTACTATTCTGTATTTCCCCAAGTCTCCTGATTAAAATGGCATCTCACTTGTGTGGGTAGGCCTAATGCCCACAGGAAATGGCCCAAAACGCAAAGTGGACACATCACATTGTTACACTGAAAAGCTACCCTTTTTTTGGAATGTGCCTAGCTGTGGATTTTGGACCCTAGCTCAGCCAGCATCTATGGAAACCTAGCCCTCCTGTGCATTTTATTAAAACTAGACACCCAGGGAAATCCAGGATGGGGTGACTTGTGTGTCTGTCACCAGGTTCTGTTACTCAGAATCCCTTGCTAACCTCCAAATTTGTATAAATAAATACCCTTTCCTCACATTTCTGCGATGAAAAGTTCTGGAATCTGAAGGGAGCCAGAAATTTCTTTTCATCCAGCTTTCCCCCAAGTCACCTGATCTGATAAAAATGGCACCTCACTTGTGTGGGTAGTGCCCGATACAAATAATGGCCCAAAATGCAATGTGGACACATCACATTTTCCACTGAAAGCTGATCCTTTTTTGCAATGTGCCTAGCTGTGGATTTACCTACCTAGCAAACTTGTACATTTTTGAAAACTAGACACCTAAGGAAATCCAGGGCGGGCTGAATTATGTGGCTCTCACCAGGTCCTGTTACCCAGAATCCCTTGAATACATCAAAATTGTCTTAAAAACTCATTTGGTTACATTTCTGGGATGGAAAGTTCTGGAATCTGTGGGGAACCACAAACTTCAATCCACCCAGCATTCCCAGAAGTCTCTCAATAAAAAGTGTACCAGGCATAGTGCACACAACAGGAGACGGCTCAAAACGTATTGTGGAGACATCAACATTTTCTATCACAAAACAACCTGGTTTTGCAAGGGGGACACCTACGTTTTTGGTCCCGAACTCAGCAGCCATCTAGATAAATCTACCAAACCGAGACAGTTCTGAAAACTAGATTTCTAGGGGAGTCCAGAAGGTGTGGCTTGAGTGGATCCCCCAAAGTTCTCGTACCCAGAACACCCTGCAAACCTCATATTTAGCTACAGAAATAATATTCTCCTCACATTTCTGTTTAGGAAAGTTGTGGGATTACTGGGCTGGCACAAATTTCCTACCCCCAAGCATTCTCCCAGGTCTACCGATAAAAATGCTACTTCAGTTGTGTGGGTGTGCCAAGTGCCAGTGACAGGGAAGGGCCCAAAGCTTGCTGTTGAGATGGCAAAATTATCTATCACAAAACAACCTGGTTTTGCAAGGAGGGCACCTGAGTTTTTTCACCTGGGCTCGGCGTCCATCTAGGGAAACCTACCAAACCCAGACATTTCTGACAACTAGACATCCGGGGAAGTCCAGGGAGGTTTGGCTTGCATCGATTCCCCCAACATTTTCTTACCCAGAATCCCCTGCAAATCTCAAATTTAGATTAAAAAAAATCACATTTTCTCACATTTTTGTGTGGGACAGTTGTGGGACCAATGGGCCGGCACAAATTTATTACCACCCAGCATTCCTCATGTCTTCTGAAAAAAAGCTACCTCACTTGTTTGGGTGGGCCAAGTGCCCACGACAGGGAAGGGCCCAAAACGTTTTGTGAAGACATCAAAATTATTTATTCCAAAATGACCTGATTTTGCAAGGGGCACCTGAGTTTTTGGTCCCGGGCTCAGCGGCCATCAAGGGAAACCTACCAAACCAAGACATTTTGGAAAACTACACAACCGAGGGAGTCCATGGAGGTGTGGCTTGCATGGATCCCCCAATATTTTCTTTCCCAGATTCCCCAGCAAACCTCAAATTAGCAAAAAAGAAAATCACATTTTCCTCACATTTCTGTGTAGAAAAGATTCCGGGATACGTTTTGGGCCCTTCCTTGATGCAGGAACTTGACCCAACCACACAAGTGAGGTAGCATTTTTATCGAGAGAGCTGGTAGGAAATATGTACCGGCCCAGTAATCGCACAACTTTCCCACCTGGAAATGTGGGGAAATCATGAATTTATTAGCTAAATTTAAGGTTTGCAGGGGATTCTGGGTAAGAAAACGTTAGGAGCTTAATGCAAGCCACACCTCCCTCAACTCCCTTGGGTGTTTAGTTCTCAGAAATATCTGGGTTTGGTAGGTTTCCCTAGATGGCTGCCGGGACCAAATATGCTGATGACCCCCTTGCAAAACAAGGTTGTTTTGTGAACGATAATTTTGATGCCTCTACAATACGGTTTGAGCCCTTCGCTGACACAGGTACTCGCCCACCCACACAAGTGAGCTACCTGGTACAGTGATCCCATAATTATCCCCTACAGAAATATGAGGAACATGTGATGATTTTTTTAGCTAAATTTGAGGTTTGCAGGGGATTCTGGTTAAGAAAACGTTGTGGGATCCACGCAAGCCACACCTCCCTGAACTCCCCGAGTGTCTAGTTCTCAGAAATGTCTGGGTTTGGTAGGTTTCCCTGGATGCCCACCGAGCCAGTACCAAAAATGCAGGAGACCCCCTTGCAATACAGGTTGTTGTGGTAGGAAATTTGTGCCGACTTGGTGATCCCACAACTTTCCCACACAGAAATGTGAGGAAACAATATGTTATTGTCAATGAATCAAATTTACAAGGGCTTCTGGGTAAACATTGTGGGATCCACACAAAACATACCACATAATATTCCTTTGTTGACCAGTTTCTAAATATGCTGGTACCGTTCAGCCTAGCGCCAAGACACTCTGTGGGGATGTATGATGTTACAACGAAAGTGAGTACAACGCATGCCGTTGCATCGCGGTCGTTACAACAAACACGGTGTGGCCACGCTATGCCATTACAACGCAAGTCTTCACATCGACTTGTGCTAGATGGTGTGCTAACATTACAAATAGTGTAGTTTACTATCCCAACACCTTCCCTGCTGTTAAGTGTAACAGCATCGCGGTGTACTAACCGCGATGTTAGGGATGTTTCCCCTCTGTGGAGTAACAGTGCGCTTTACAAATACCCCCACATAGACATAGACACATAGAGATAGACATGTAAGGGCAGAAGATGTTCACTACAGAGGAGTAAAAAGTAAAAAGTAAAACAAACATCAAAGCATTACTGCACCTCCATCTACTAGTCAATCAAAGGCCTTCTGGTTGGATTTGGCACCAGGGTAAGTAAATGGTACATTTAAGAAACTGTATTCACCAATGACTTCAAGAAATTCAGGGGCATATTATCAAGGGATTTAGCTCCGCTTTTTGGCTTTAAAAGCCAAGAAAGCGGAGATAAATGTATCTCCCTATCAGCAACAGGGTGCTAACACGCAAATTCGCATGTTAGCACCCTTTTTCTCTATGCTTCCCCTTGCATCTCTAATGAGATGCAAAGGTGGCGTTCCAGAGAAAAATAATAGGAGAAATGTTGTTAAGCGACATTTCTCCTATTATCAAGGATATCGCTAACCCTGTTAGTGATAGGGGGCGCTAGAGGGCGCGCAAGCGGAATGGCTGCTTAGGCTCGCAGCTCCCGCTCCTTGGATCATAATCCTTTCAAGTATCCTTTGCCACGGGACCCACATTTGCCTAAATTCCCGGTGATCTGCTGCAGGGCATCTGTCCCCACGCTCGTTCCAAGTTTGAAGGCGCTGAGGGGCTCGGGGCCGGAGCTGTGCCTCCTTGAAGTTTTGCCGACTGGTGCCTCGGAGCGGAGAAGCACGGCCGGCTGCAGCGAGCTATGCTAGACCGGGGATGGCCACGAGGGACTAGGCCGCTCCTCGACACGACTGGCGGACCCCTGGACAGATTCTGGCCGGCGGACTCGAGGCGGAGGTAAGAGGCGGCCTGCCCGACTGTGCGGAGGCCCCCCGCCCCCCCCAATGCCCTTTCTACCCTCGCTCACAGCACTGCGGGTGGCCGCTGTCCTCCCGCGTTGGAGACTGCCGGGGGGCGGACGCTTCACCTCCTGGGCCCCCGGAGGTGCCTATGCCTATTCGGAGCCCTCGGGAGACGGCGTGAGTTGGAGGGCTGCCCACGGGAGAGCTGACTATCGAGCCTGGGCCCTTGGGACTGCTGCAGCTGCCGTTTCGGGCCTCCACCGGCCCTGGTCACCCACATCGCTCATACCATCGGGACGTCGTCCCATGCTGCCGAACTACCGCAACTTCCATGCGGAGAAGTCTGGGACCCTCCTCGATCTCCCTTAATTTACATGGCATTGCTCCTTCCTCTGCTGGCTGTACTGCGAGAGGCGGGCCCGCTGAAATAACCCCAGGTCGACCACCACACCTGAGTAGTAATCCCCAATTGAGGCTCGACTGCTCTACCCTCACTCACGACTGGGCCTGTCGAGCCGCCAACATACATAGCAGGGATAAGAGGCTGGGCTCTGATACCACCGCTACTTGGGCTTAGTCGCCTCCCCCCCGGCCACCGGACCACACAGGGCCTGCCCGGCCTCACCAAGACCCCGCATCGTCTCCGTCAAGACCATAGCTGTATTGTTTGGGCGCTGTCCTGTATCGCGCCTACTGTGGCCCTGCATTCTGGTGATAGCGTCTTTGACTGACGGCCCGTGGGGCTTCCACATCCCGCGGTCCTAGGGTGTCGCACCCCAGTGCCATCATGGTGCGACCAGAGAACCGCCAAACCAAACTCAGTTTTGATGCCGCGAGAAAGGGCGCGAAATCGACGCAGCTGGACCCGGACCCTAGCACGTCTTCCCCGAAGGCCACCGTTTCTCCTGCTAAAGACACTGACATGACTAGCCTGATACAGGAGATGAGACAGGGCTTCGCCACTGTTGTTGAGAAAGTTGATGGTGTCACCGCTCGGCTGGATGCACTGGTGCACAAGGTCGACCGTCATGAGGAGCGCATCACGGCTGCGCAGCAGCGTATCTCCGATACCTCGGATGTTGCCACATCTCACACCACTCAACTATCCAGGATGGACAACCTACTCAGGATCATAGCGGCAAAAAATGAGGATTTGGAAGCCAGTAGCCGTCGAAACAACATACGGGTCATCAATGTGCCGGAGTCCACGGATACGGGCAGAATGGAGCTCTACATTGAGAAACTGCTCAAGGGCTCCATTAGTGAGGACGCTTTTTTGCCTCAGTTCATCGTCGAAAGGGCACACCGCTCCTTGGCACCTATGCCCAAACCTGGCCTGCCGCCGCGCCCCATAATTGCTCGGCTGCTGAACTACCGTGACCGGGACACTGCACTCCGAGCGGCCCGATCTCAAAGGTCGCTGCAATATAATGGTATCACTTTCTCCATCTACCCAGACTTTACGCCAATGGTACAGGAAGAACGGCGCAAGTTCCTACCGGTAAAAAAAAAGCTGCGAGAGGCTCACATCGATTATGCACTATTGTACCATGCGAAGCTGCGAGTCACCCACCAGGGCAAGCAATGGTTCTTCACGAATCCGCAGAAAGTGGAAGACTTTCTCAAATCGCTCCGGAGGGCACGCAGGGAGGACCAAGACGCAGCGGAGGATCGTGACAATGCAGACTTATCCCCGGCGCCACACGAAGACTAACTGCTAACATCCACTACACTGCGCGCCTTGACCGCGATGGTTTATGGTTATCCTGCAAATTGACGCACAGACGTGGGGGACCGGGTGGACAATGACCCTGCACGGACTCTACATCCCTGTGGTAATGTAAACCAAGGACCACTTTCCTGGCCCTAGTCTCCACCGAGGGCGGCACAGGAACGGAGCTGGGGTCTAGGAAGTGGCTGTGCGTACTCTATGTCTTACCCCCACTGGGAGATCCCCTTTGACTTGCTGGCGTTTCAGCTGTTACTGTTGCTTCAGTTGGGGGGAGGGGGGAGGGGGGCGGGTTGCTGGGTGGGAGTGCTTGGCTGCTGGCATGATTGGGATGCTAGGGTGGGTGGAGGGTGGGGTTGTTTCATGAGGCAATCATTTCTTGGACTGTATGCTTGTGCTTTGTCTTGGTGTAGGCACAGATGCTGGTGGTGCGGGGGTGGTTTTCTCATGCTGCCTATACCGGCACTGATATGTTTCTTGTTGTGCTGTCAATGGCTACTCCAGCAGTGAACACACAATTAACCTGTTTATCCTGGAATATTAGAGGGTTGAATATTGCCAGAAAGTGTCGTAATGTTATTGCCTATCTTGATAGACATCATGTGCAGGTAGCTATGTTGCAGGAAACGCATCTATCACCGCAGGGCGGGATATCCTTCGCGAGTAGGTGGGCCGGAGAACGTGTCTTCTCCTCATATTCCACCTATTCGAGGGGAGTCGCTATCCTCATTGCCCGCAAGATCCCATTTCAGAAGTATGGGGAACTACTTGACAGGGAAGGCAGATATGCACTGCTATGGGGCAGGATAGGCCGCGACACCTTTACATTTGTAACCATGTATGCACCTAATGTCGACACACCTGCCTCTTTCACTACTCTCTGGGGCAAAATCCTCTCTGTTGCGTCAAGACACGTGGTCTGGCGAGGGGACTTTAATCTGGCGTTGCTGCCTCAGCTGGATAGAGCAGATGGAGTCTGCTCCTACAAGCCCAGGGCACGGGAGGCGCTAGAGGGCATCATTGAGGAGGGCGGACTATTGGACGCCTGGCGGCACTTGCACCCCCTGGCACGGGAAGGCACACACTTTACATCACATACCGGGACCTGGGCACGATTGGACTATTTCTTTATCACGAGGGATGTCGCTGTGGAACTGGCGGGGGTTCGTCACCTACCGAGGACATACTCTGATCACAGTCCTGTCTTGCTTCACTTTCGCACACCGGGGTGGGACAGTCCTCGACCGCAGTGGAGACTTCGCCCTGATATCCTCCTTGATAACCTGTTTCACACTGAACTAGGGGAAGAGATTGCAGATTTTTTCACTAGGAATAAGGGGTCGGTAGACTCTGTTGAGCATATATGGGAGGCGTTCAAGGTCACTATTAGGGGGTACTGCATTTCCAAAGGCCATGGTGTGCTACGCTCTATCTTCACATCCATCAGCACATTGGAGAAAGAATTGCGAGATTTAGAACTACGGATGGTATCCAACAACTGCCCCGACCTGCAGGCCGCATTCCGGAAGAAGCTGTCACGATATGAGGAGGAGGCTGCGCGAGAGGCAAAGTTCCGGGGCAAACACTGGCAGGCCCGCAAATACTGCGAAGGGGACAGGCCCGGGAAGGCACTTGCTATGATCACACAGCCACCGCGAGCACATAACACTATATTAGAACTCACCGACATCTCTGGCACTGCTATCAGGGACTCAGATTCGATCCTTGTTACCTTCGTGGCGCATTACCATTCACTCTACACCTCCACGGCGGGGCCTGATGTGTCCTATACTGACTACCTCAACGACGTAGCACTGTGTTGGCTTAGTGATGGCGATAGGGCGTTTCTTGCGGCACCTTTTGAGCTAGATGAGGTGCGTGAGGCCATTATGTCCCTCAGGAATGGCAAAGCCACGGGGCTCGACGGCATACCGGCCGAATTCTATAAAGCTTACATCGACATCATGGCCCCGGTACTCAGTGAGGTCTTCTCGGAATCCTTATGCGACGGGATGCTCCCCTGCTCCATGCGCGAAGTAGTGATTACATCTCTCCTTAAACCCGATAAAGACCCCAAATCCTGTAACTCTTATCGCCCGCTCTCCCTCCTAAATTGTGACGTCAAGATACTCGCCAAGGTATTGGCCACCCGGCTGTCGCTCTTACTGACCAGACTTGTACTGCCCGATCAATCAGGCTTTGTGGCGTGTAGATCTACCTCCCACAACCTTCGCACGGTTTTCTCCCTGCTCCGCACGGTGCACCCTGACACACCCGTGGCGGCCATATTTCTCGACGCGACCAAGGCCTTCGACTCTGTCGAGTGGCCATACCTACTCTCGGTGCTAGCTAGTATGGGGTTTCCCAAATTATTTATATCCTGGGTCCACCTGCTGTATACTCGCCCTATGGCACGAATACTGATCAATGGTCACTTATCACAGCCTATCGCACTAACCAGGGGCACAAGACAGGGGTGCCCTCTCTCCCCCCTGTTGTTCGCCATAGCTGTCGAGCCTCTTGCCTGTCGATTGCGCCAACTTCACCGCGGCGGTGCAGTGCAATGCTTGCAGCGCCAGATTGATGTGTCCCTCTATGCGGATGACATCACACTGTATGTCAAACACCCCGAAATATACCTTAATCCCTTACTCAGAGAGTTTGTACTGTTTGGCGGGATGTCTGGTGTCCATATCAACTGGTCCAAGTCGCAGCTTTTCCCTCTAACCGACGCAGTGACTGCTTTCCCTCTTGATTACCCACTCGAGTGGTGTCGGTCTGATCTCCGCTATCTTGGTATCTGCATTTCGCGCGACAGGGACGAGACACTGCGATCCAACTACGGGGTAGCGATCACCAAACTGATTGTTTCAGTGGACCGCTGGATTACTCTGCCGCTATCTATGGCCGGAAGAGCGTCGCTCATAAAAATGGTGGTGCTCCCCCGCTTTCTCTACCTTTTTCTCAATATACCTTACTTTCCTGGCGCTAATTTCTTCCAAACCCTGCTGTCGGAGCTGCGACGGCTCTTTTGGGGAGGCAGGAATCCCCGGCTCAAGTGGTCCACACTCACCCTCCCCTACGAAAAGGTTTTTTTTGACGTTCCTGAATTTGAGGCCTACTATCAGTGTGCACAGGCGCATTTCGCTTACCATTGGATGGCCCCTACTCCCTTCATGCCGCATATAGCAGTGGAGGATTGGATTGTACATCCTCTCCCGCTCAATGGTTTACTCCACTGTCCTGAATCTTCCATTACTACACCAAATACGTCGGTCTCCTGCACATTAGATGCGTGGCGCCGCATAACCAAGAGTTTGGCTTGTAAACTTCTCTACTCGCCCAAGTTGCCGCTTACACATCACCCTAATCTTACCCTTCTGGGGGAACTGGGCTTTCGCAACCTCTGTGCCAAGATACGAGTTTCTTGCTGGGGAGACCTATTCTCCGCCGGCACCTTTAAGTCGGCGGATCTGTTCTTTGCCGGATATGAACGCACTCCCCTCGAGCTCTTTTACTATGTGCGGCTGCGGGCAGGGATGAGAGACATCCTGCCTGACTTTCCCAGCGAGCCCGACACCTTGCCACCGTTACACTTCTTATTGTGTTCACAGGATGGGGCCCATTTGGTCTCAGGCCTTTATCGTCAATTCAGAGGAGCTGTCCCGGTACCAGAATCCAATGCGCGGCTGCGCTGGTCTGCCGAACTCGCTATTGATATATCAGATGAGCAGTGGCATCATTGCTGCGCGCTCACCTCCCGCATCTCTGCCAGCAGCAGATTGAAGATCATTCATTATAAATTCTTGCAGCGGGTGTATTACACGCCGGTGAGGAAGCAGCGATTCGGCCTGGCGGACGATGATCGCTGTGAACGTTGCCACGCCGCGGGTGCCGACTTTCTCCACTTGGCGTGGACATGCCCCCAGGTGGCGTGCTACTGGCAGCAAGTGATAGACGCTCTCGCGGAGATGGCTGAGGAGACTTTGCCCTTTGACCCGCTGGTGGCCCTACTCGGAGACACTGCGCAGTTTCCTAGGTCCTGCCGGTAATTCGTTGATACCGCGCTTCTGCTGGCCAAGAGACGCGTGGTGTGCCGATGGGGAAGGGGCAGAGCGCCCAAATTCAAGGACTGGCTGGGTGATTTAACTCACTGCCAGGATCAGCATGCAACATTTGCTGAACTATTGCCCATCTCGAGTCGTCCAGGCGACATCTGGGATCCACTGGTGCGATATCTACTCGCGCGTTCGGATGCCGTAGACCCGACAGATGATTAACCTATCATAGATTAGTGCGCTGCGTTAGTGTCGGACCTGGCCGGAGACCCTGTTTCTACGCGCACGCCTCCTCCTTGTGCTATCCAGATGGGGGTCCCCCTGGCTCCGACCGCTGTACTCTCACTTACCCCCCCCCGTACCTCGTGCAACACCTGCATTATGACTATACTCCCTTGGACTACCACTGCTCTTCCTTACTTGCACGCTGTCACTCTGTGCCCTACCTGACGTACGTCACACCACCCACTGATGGCTGCTTCTCTGGGACTCCGTATCTGGCATTGCTTCTGGCTTATAATGGCCCTCTTGCTGGGACGACTATGACACGCACACATTATTATGCACGCCTCTGCTCACATAGTGTGCCACACCAACTCATCGCCGCTTAACTTACCATGTAGTCATGAATTGCCTCTTAGTTACTACATTGTTGGGATGTTTTGTTAAGTTGTTCTAGACACCTAAAATGGAGAGGAAGGAGCTTTCTTTTTTCCCCAAAGAAAAACACTATTCTACTGCTGCTCATCCTCCCTTGCCGTGCAACATTGGCTGTGCTATCCCATCTCATTTCCTCTATGCATTGCTGCCGGGCCTCCGGGTTGCCGGCCATAAGGCTGTGTCATTTTCAATCTCTTTCTGCTGCCGGCCTCCGGGTTGTAGGCACAACAAGCTGTGTGACATGTCTCTAATTCCACAATAAAGCAGATTTGAACTCCCCAAAAAAAAAAAAACCCTGTTAGTGATAAAAAAAAGCAGCGCTAACCGCGGTTAGCGCGGCTTTTTTTTATACCTGGGTGTCGATTCCGATCCGGTAAAAAGCGCTCCGATTAGCTGTACGGAGCGTTTTTTGCGTACGAATCATACACAAACAACGTCCCCGTACGAACTAGCAAGTACGATCCCAACCCAAAGCGCCACTCCGTATGACTCGTACCAAACACCGTACAAATACAAACTACTTACGGATTCACTCCGTCCAACACTGTACGCCACGCCCGTATGTAAATCGGCAGCCATTTCCGAACCAGGAAGTACGATCCGTGTTGACGACACTGCGTACGGCCCTTTTCCTACGAGAGCTGTAAACTGCCGTAAATCCAGAATCCGCCACGAACTGCACCCCGGTACGCGACATACACGACATGAACCCCATCGACCGTGTCATCCGAGCCCTGTACGCCTACGACCTTGTACATAGAAACTGACGACGGTGCAGACGGTGAGTACAACCCACCGCAACAACGGAAGTATACCTGTACGGTGCGCCACATGCCAGCGCATATCACCATCCCAATAGGGATACGCGGCGCACACACGTCATTCTTCTCGGGGTACGGTGCGTCACTCGCCAGCGCATATCACAATTGCAATAGTGATATGCGGCGCACACACTTCATTCATCTCAGGGTACGGTGCGTCACACGCCAGCGCATATCACCATTGCAATAGTGATACGCGCCGCACACACGTCATTAATCTCGGGGTACGGTGCGTCACACGCTAGCGCATATCACCATTGCAATAGTGATACGCGCCGCACACACCTCAGAAAGCTCGGGCTACGGTGCGTCACATCTGAGTGTTGCTTGGTAAAGACCCCCAGCAGTGCCCAACAGTAGAGGGGGTGGGTGCAGAGGACCCCCAGCAGTGCCCAACAGTGCCCAACAGTAGAGGGGGTGGGTGCACAGGACCCCCCAGCAGTGCCCAACAGTGCCCAACAGTAGAGGGGGTGGGTGCACAGGACCCCCAGCAGTGCCCAACATTGCCCAACAGAAGAGGGGGTGGGTGCACAGGACCCACAGCAGTGCCCAACAGTGCCCAACAGTACAGGGGTGGGTGCACAGGACCCCCAGCAGTGCCCAACAGTGCCCAACAGTGAAGGGGGTAGGTGCACAGGACCCCCAGCAGTGCCCAACAGTGCCCAACAGTAGAGGGGGTGGGTGCAGAGGACCCCCAGCAGTGCCCAACAGTAGAGGGGGTGGGTGCAGAGGACCCCCAGCAGTGCCCAACAGTAGAGCCACATGCAGCCTTAAATCTGTGCACACACACAAATATAGATAATATTCTGAAACATTGGGATACCACAGAGATACCATGGTCCACCTCATTCCCATCAGAATAATAGACATCTATCACAATACCAAAGCATTAACATCACACAAACTTGTAGGCACACAGCACCTAAAGAAATTCCCTGAAATGCTATAGTTCAGACAGAAAAATAAAATGCTTTATTCAGCGCCAATCTGTAGAAAAGAAAATTAAATTAGTCCAGGAGCACTGAAGGCCATTACAGTGGTGACTTTGTGGAGGCTGTCACCCCAAAACTTGCCTGCACATGTTGGACTTAGAGGTCCGTGGACCCATGGGGGGCATCATCTGAGTCTGGGTCTGGCACCGCGGGGACTGCAGAGGGAAGGGTATGTGTAGTGGGCGCAGGTGGGGAGGATTCCTCCACAGTGGCAGGGTCAGCGCAAAAGGTAGCAACGTATTCAGCGCTGCACACTGCTGCCAGTTCAGACAGGCTACCACCTGAACCCGGGGACACAATGGGAGTGGAGGTAGAGGGCTGTGAGTCAGGTGTATGGTGGCTGTAGGTGGGTGGGTGATGTGTGTCCCCTGTCCCTGTGAGTGTGCGTACATACCCCTGAGATTGGGTGAATGGAGGTCTGCGCTTGGACTTACGTGTGGGTGTGCTGGGTGACTCTTTTGGGGTGTGTGATCTTGTGCGTCTGCGTGTATGGTGGACAGGGATGGGAGAGGGGGATGTGGATGGGTCAGAAGGAGTGGGGGGGGATTGACGCTGCAGGATGGCAAGTGCTGCTGTCAGTGTTGAGTCCATGGACGCCAAACTCCGACGTTGATCAGACATGTCAGCTGACATGCCCTCCATTAATGACAACAACTGTGTCATTATTTGTGTTTGGCCATGGAGGACAGTCAGCATTGACGCCTGACCAACTTGAATCAGCCGGAGTAGGACAACAGACTCAGCACTGAGGGCAGCAGGGGAAACAGGGGCAGGGGCCGCTGTGCCGGGGACAAAGGAGACACGGGGGTAGAACGGACTCTAGGGCCCCTAACAACTGGGAGGGTGGAGATGGATCTTGAGGAGGAGGGGACAGACATAGTTGCAGTCGATGCCATTGCTGCATATTCCCCCTCCTCCTGGGAGTCAGATTCCGAGTTGTCTGCATGGTAGGTGTCGTGCTCATGAGGTCTGGCCGGCTGACTCCCCTCACCCTCTGTGCCACTGCCTCCCTCCGACTCCTCGAAGCTGGTGGCAATGTTGCTGGGTCCCTCGGTCCGTTCTGTGTCTGTGTCTCCTCCAGGTTGTGGTGATGATGCAGTTGGCAACGAGAAAAATAACAATATATCAGTCACCTCTCCCTATCATACATGTTGCGCCATTTCTAATCAAATTAAAACCCTTTGTCCCCTTAACTAAGGCTTACACCCAGGACAGCAGGGATGTCATCGGCAAATTAGAGGGCCAACCTTTTGATCCAGACTCAGAAATCCTAGTCACGATGGATATTGACAATCTCTATACAAGCATCCCACAAAGCGATGCTTTGGTAATCATCAGTAACATTCTAGAAACAAGGACACGTCCACATCAAGTCCCCACAGACTTCATAGTGCAATGTGCAAAAATCGCCCTGAATGAAAATTATTTTATATTTGGCACAGACTTCTATGGCCAACTTAAGGGGGGGGCCATGGGAGCAATTTTTGCGCCGGACATAGCAAACCTTTATGTGGCTGCATTCGAGGACAAAGTTGTATATAACAATAATCCTTTCAGTACACATTTACAACACTATCTAAGATACATCGATGATGTCTGTCTTATTTGGAAGGGTACTGATGATGACTTAAAAAAATTCTATGAGTGGCTAAACCAACAAGATTCAAATCTTCATTTCACAATGGAAAGTAACAGAAATTCGATCAATTTCTTAGATCTTTCTATATACAATGATAATAAAGTATTAGCGATGCGTTTGTATACAAAGCCAACAGCAAGGAATACCCTTTTAAAGTATGAGTCATCACCCTCGAAGTTTGCGTGATAACCTCCCTTTTGGACAGTTCTTATGTCTTCGACGTAACTGTACCAGGAGGGAGGATTATTTCCGTGAAGCAAAGGTCCTACAGTCTAAACTTGTGATGCGCTCGTACCCCTATAGATTGGTGAAAAAAGCGATGAAACGCGCGTGGTACTACGACCGTGAGGCCTTACTAACTAAAAAAGTAGATTCTGAAACAGATGATTTGAACACCAAGCCCATAACGTGTGTGATGACGTTTGGTTGTGATTCTAACCAGATTAGATCAATTATAAAAAATAACTGGCATTTGATCAAAAAAACTGAACCACATTTGGCACAACCACGTTTCGCGTTTAAAAGGGGAAGAAATCTGAGAGACTATCTAGTGAAGGCTTACAAAGAACCACAACCGATTACGTTGCAATCACAATGGGGGTTGGCTCCCATCATCGGGCATTACCCATGTGTTAATTGTGTGGCGTGTGAAACGACTAAAGAAATGAAGAAGTGTAATCTGAATGGGAAGGAAATTAAAATGTTACACCAGTCAAATTGTAATACAAAAAACGTCATCTATTGTATTCAGTGCCCATGTTCTTTATCTTACATAGGTAAGACTACACAAGAAGTTAAGAAACGTGTATTGCAGCACCAATCACGTATTAGGTGTAATGTAATGACGGCTCCATTGGTGGAACATTACATTGAGATGTCACATCGACCTAATGAAATGTTGTGATTTGTTATAGATGTCATCAAGTGCACCAAACGTTACCACAATGTAAATCGTCTGCTCACTCTAAGGGAAAACAAATGGATTTGGACATGTGATACCGTAGAGAAGGGGCTGAATTCTGTTATCGAATGGCACACTGTAGCGACATTGTAGCATCCTTTTCTGGGAAGTTTGACAAATATACTTTGTATGTGGCTAACGGTTGTAAATTGAGTCTGGTTGATGCAGGGTAAGCAGCCTGTCCTACATTTGAACCCATTCCATCATGGCCGCCACAAGATCGTAAATTTATAACTCTTTCGTATTAGCTTTTTTTTGATTGGTTTCTTTGTCATTTAAGGTATACTCTGCCCGTCGATAATTACTAGCATGCAATAGTTTCCTGATTAACTGATGCAGGTTAAACAGTTTGATCTACATTGTAACCCATTCCATCATGGCCGCCACAAGATCATAATATTGGTTACTCCTTCGCATTAGCTTTTTTTGATTGGTTTCTTGGTCCTTGAAGGTATACTCTGCCCGTATGTCTGATATTACTAGCACACAATAGTCTTCTGATTATTTATAACAATACCGCGGTTTCACATTACATGCGACCACGTGGTATAGGTCAACGGGTAAAATACCCGGTAGTGCCGTGACTGGCATTCCCTGACCGTTGAGGCATGAGGAAGTGTAACGCGAGTGCTCCTGAACCTAAGTAAGTGCTAGCTACGTATTAGTAACTTCATATGTGGAGGTTTGTTAAGGCCACATGTAGTAATTAGTCCGTTCTGGTTTTTAGGTGATAAAAGAAACATCGAGTGTTTCACTCGTGAGTATCTGGTCCATCGCACGCTGTGGTGTGGTGATGGTAACATGGTGATTAATCTGGCCGGTTGAATTAACATGGCTCTGGTACCGTTTTTGTATTGCTGCAGGGTACTATACTCTCCTGATTAATACGCAGGATTGAGTCGAATATTTTGTTAGTATGGTAATGAATAGGCTGTTTGTAGATAATCTTAGGCAAATTGAGAAGTGTCACGTCTAATAGGTGGTTGGTTTTGATTTTAGATTCTGCAAAGCAATTTGCCCATTGAGGCCTCACGTCCACCGGCTGGTGGGTAGTGGTAAGACCTTGATGTTATGTATATAGTGTACATTGAGCACTTTGGTGGTGGTTTTATAAAGTTTTTCACACAACTTGATTTGTTTGTTTTCTCTTTGAATGATTAGACGATACTTGGAATGCAAGGTGTTTTACATGAATGTATATTTCTTTGTAGATATATTTTGTGCAACTGGTCCTGAGGATGGTCCTATGGGATTAATTAACCGAAGAAGGACCGAAACGTCGACGCCTGACGCCGCTTTGCTTATATTAATACCATTTATGTTATATAAGAATGTATGACTCTGATAAGTTCTTTTGTACATGGTATTTTGGTTCATCCATGTAAAGAGCATAAGGTGTTATATACTACCAAAAACAACGAATTGTAGTAGTATCATGTTGTCATGCCTGAATTTTGATAAAATATTCTAAAAAAACTTTTGATAAATAATAAAAAAACAGTAAAAAACTGTATCTACCTTGCTTCTGGTAAATAATTGATCACTTTTGGTGACGATATTATTTAATGAAGTTGGTTTAAACGATTCCTCTGAGGACAATTGTTTATTTGTTATTTCTAATCATGGCATGCATCATGAGTCAATGCAACATAACTCTGCACATATCTAAGTCTCCTAATGCGCAATTGTAAGAGACACAAAGCTCATTGTATCCAAAGAGCAAAGTCACAAACCAGGCCACAACTTGGAATACAGTCACAATGATGAGCCACTGCCTGTCAACAGGAGAGGTGTTAAGCAATCATCTCTGGGAGCCAATAACATTTCCTGTAAATCCAACAATGACTATCTTCTCCAGCAGCACAGCCTAAGTGCATAGTGACAAGTCCACATCAGATATTACATCCTCAGCACACCACTGACAAGGCTAAACAGTTGGTCCCATCACACCTCCCATGCACAACATCCCAAGCACTCCGTCAATGTGAGTAATACAGCCCAAGTATTAGAAAATATGAATCTGGCTCTCAATAACTGGAAACCTATATAAAGAAATCCAAGGTCACATTGTTTTGCTGCACAATCAATATGTGTCCCAAAGAACCTGCTACATTTCTTGTGAATATGCACACACGCACTGCCCAGTGTGAGTATGCACAAAGCAAAATTAGGATACATGGACAGTGTGCACATGTACCTAACACATGAGCACATGAGAAATACAAAGCATACCAAGGACAAAGGCCACTGAAGCAGACCTGTGTAGTACTCCTTGTTGAGACTCATGATCAGTGCCAAACTATCATGAAGGGCAAGCACAGTGCACAGGCTGTTGAACAGTTAAGGTGCCAACAAGTGTCACAGACCCCCCTCCAACATGATGATGTGCTAAGCAATATGCATACTAATACCTTTCTTCCCTAGGAGGACATGCACAAATATGAAATATAGAAAGCAGGGGCCAAATGTGGAGGAGGGTAAGGGATGTAAAAGAGCATTAGCTTAAAAAGGGGCATTGAAATCACAATGCATTAAGTGCCTGTCTGACCACACCACCCCACTATGGGAGTGTCACCAGGCTCACAAACACTGCAGGTAGCATGTGACATACATGACAGCAAACAGACATGTATCTACCCCCTCCTTGCTGCTGTCCCTCCTGCATCTGGCTATGGAGGTCAGGGAAAACAATGGCCAGGACCCGGTGCAGGTTGCGGGTGAGGTGATGGCTGCCTCCATGCCGGCATGGAGCCTCCAGCTTAAGCTGCACCCGGGCGATACGGCGGGTCCAGCACCGGATGTCCTGCCACCTCTTGCGTATGTTCCGGACCCTGCGGTAGGGTCCCCCCTCAGACCTCACATCCCTGACGGCCTTGGCAATGTCCAGCCTGATGTCCCCCTTCTCATGGGCAGATACCTGTCAGGAATAAAAAGTGAAAGTACATCAGTACACCTGCTCCATGTCCCAAAGACCCACACTTGCCCCACATTGATGATAACAACAGGGCAGAGGATGCAGACAGGACTAGTATCATTGTTCATGTGAATGTGGCCTGTGAGCAAACACAATTGCACTACATGCCTGTGAAAAGCAACTGATGCCCTAGTGCTTTCAAACCACTCACTGAGCATGGCTAACACTGAACAAGCTATGCTTTTTCATGGTGGTGTCCAGCACGTGACATGCTGGCACTTATCCCACGACACCTAAGAACTCTAAGCAGACCACACACTCTCAAGTGAATGTACTTAGCACAATGGCTGTAACCAGTACACAAGATTTAGATACATCATTCACTGCATGGAAGATATTTTAATGTACACACCAGGCACTCACTCTGAAGTACATTGCATCTCTCTCTGTCCCATAAATACACAATGGCTGTAGTAACACTCACACATTAAGCACTCATCTGATCCCCTGGTTTCCCATACAGCTTGCTGTAGTTGGGTAGGAGGGCATCCAGCAGTGCCTGGTTCTCCTCCTCACTGAATGCAGGTGCCCTCTCCATGTCCAGCAAAATCAGGGTCCAGGGAATGCAGAGACAGCAACAGTGTTGTCCACTCAAATATTGTGCAGGCAAGTGCCCTCTCACAGCCACATGCAGCCTTAATTCTGTGCTGCTGAGGGGCTGTCATTCTCAGGAAGACATTGTGATAGGGCACATCACTTTGCATCCTATGTTTCATCCAATCCCATTACACATAAGGCCCTGACACACATTTGCATGGTTTGAAATTTTAGCTCTAGCTACACAACAAACATAGCAACATTGTATACTTTTGGCCAACTGAATTTTGCAGGACACCTGTAGCACACTCAAATATCAGTTTCCTTGACAACCAGCCTGCATTCAGTGCATCCAACTCGTCCCCTAGGTGTTCCCTATGTATTTTCAGGCATCCACACATAAGTACGGTGCGTGAATCGTTGCAAACGCCATGTTTCGATAGTGAGACGACTCGTACACCTGCCTGCACCAGTGGGGTACGCGCCTGACTTGTATCGCGTATATGCACAATGCATTGGTGAGACGACCCGTACACCCACACGCACCAGTGGGGTACGCTACACACGCGTATGGACACAATGCATTGGTGAGACGACCCGTACACCCGCACGCACCAGTGGGGTATGCTACACACGCGTATGGACACAATGCATTGGTGAGACGACCCGTACACCCGCACGCACCAGTGGGGTACGCTCCTGACTTGTATCGCGCATATGCACAATGCATTAGTGAGACGACCCGTACACCTGCACGCACCAGTGGGGTATGCTACACACGCGTATGGACACAATGCATTGGTGAGACAACCCGTACACCCACACGCACCAGTGGGGTACGCTACACATGCGTATGGACACAATGCATTGGTGAGACGACCCGTACACCCGCACGCACCAGTGGGGTACTCTACACATGCGTATGGACACAATGCATTGGTGAGACGACCCGTACACCCGCACGCACCAGTGGGGTACGCTCCTGACTTGTATCGCGTATAGGCACATTGCATTGGTGAGACGACCCGTACACCCGCACGCACCAGTAGGGTACGCTACACATGCGTATGGACACAATTCATTGGTGAGTCGACCCGTACACCCGCACGCACCAGTGGGGTAGTGTACGTATCACATGCTTCAGTCAATGCATGTGTACAGTGCGTTCCACAGGCTCACACATGGCACCATTACTATAGTGACAACAGGAAAACACATGGCAGGGATGTGGGTGTGAGTTTATCATGAGGATGTCCATGTATGTATTCACATGGCTGACCTACATTAGCAGGCCCCCGGTGTGGCACAAGTCAAATAGCAGAGGGCATGTGAACTAGTGGCACTGTTGATGTGTGATGGGCTGTGGAGACATGACATTTGTGATGGGCCACTATGTGGTTTACATTACCTTCACACTTGTCACATGAGTAACATAATGGACATGTAGTCATTCACATGAACACTGTGATGGCACACTCTTCATTACGGACATCTGTCACATGATGCCAGGGAAGGGGGCACTGTCTCACTGTACCAATTTAGGCTATGCATGACCCTGTGTGACAATGTAATGTGTGTGCCATGTAATCCATTGGACATGCTGTTTGTATTGGGTAAACGTCATCCTCTATCGGTGCATCTATGATGGGTCTGTGTCGTGATAGTAAGTGTCACACATGTACGCACACCATGCCACAGGGGCATTTCTACAGCTCATGTGTGTGATGGCGTCATAGAGCATTTGGCCACAGACATACAGATCTGCATTCAGAGGATGTCTGTGGTGTAGTATTGTAAAATGCTAAACTCATGCACAATATCACTGAAATGCAAAATATAGAGCACATGTGACGTGGGTGTGTTCCGTGCAGTCAGCTGTCTGGATGTGTTGACCACCTTCTCATGCAGATCACGTGACGTGTGTCACTGACGCTATACATTGGTCTGCCAACTCTGACATGCCCAGAATATCTTTTGTGTGCATGTCATGTACATTTCACAGACAACAGGGGAATCAGTTATGTGTTAAGAGAGCCAAGTAGCTTGCATAACTGTCCATGATGTATAGCCCATGGCAGGTTGATAAGTGATTTCATGTGTGTAATCAGTGCTGATTGTGATATGTACATTGTAAAATGTTTTGGCTGATAGTGGTACACTTTTTTCCCCACACATGTCGTGCAGGGCACCCCCTCTGCCAAGGCCGTTGCCTGACTTGGATGCCATGAGGGAACGGGATTGCATCCGCCGATACAGATTTCCACAGAAATTGATTGAGGATTTGACTGACAGGCTGGAACCACACCTACAACCGCGACACAGGTATCCAACTGCGCTGACACCTAAGGTAAAGGTGATGGCAGCCCTACATTTCTTTGCCACAGGTGCGTTCCAATTCACCATAGGTGATGTGGGGGGGGGTCCCAGACCATGTTTAGTCGTGTCCTCCGTGATGTCTTAGCTGCTAAGCTGCTATTTTGCAGCACATTGAAGATTTCATTAAGGTCCCCACTCCACAAGAGTTGAACAATGTCAAGGGTGCATTCTATGCTCTGGGACGCATGCCACATGTAATTGGGTCCATTGATGGGACACATGTTGGACTGGTGCCACCACAGGCTCAGGAGCAGGCCTTCCGCAACCGGAAACATTACCACTCCATAAATGCCCTGGTGGTGTGTCTTGCTAACATGATGATTTCCCATGTTTGTGCACGTTTTTCAGGATCATGCCATGATGCATTCATCATGAGGCGGAGCAGGGTACCACAGATGATGCTGCAGCTGCGCAACCATCGGGCATGTCTAGTTGGTGGGTATACACTGTTACTCATGTATGTCTCAATGTCAATCATCTCTCTCATGGCTACTCATTGCCCACTCATTGCCCAGATGTATTGTTGTAGGAGATGCCGGATATCCGAACATGCCGTGGCTCATGACTCCACTACGCAACCCCCGAACTGTCGCAGACCAGCGTTACAATAATGCACATGGGCAGACACGGCGTGTGATAGAGCGTACTTTTGGACTCCTGAAGAGCCGGTTCAGGTGTCTCGACAAGACAGGCGGATAACTACCATACTCCCCGCTCAAGGTGTGTGACATCTTCACCGTGTGCTGCATGCTGCACAACATGGCAGTGGAGGGGGAGTGCCACTCATCCTGGATCCTGATGAAGAGGACCATCCGCCCGTTGAGGACGAAGGCCTTGGCCAGGATGCTAGCGATGAGGAGGAGGACGATGATATCCGGAGTCAACTCATACGCAACTTCTTCTTATAACAGTGAGTACCTGTATGATAGTGTGCAATCTTCCACCGTAGAGTGACATGTGTAGCATAATGTGTGTCCAGCAGACTGCACACAATATCACTTTGATGTTGGTGGTGCTGTGTCACACAAGTAAAGATGTCATGCCACACACATGAGCACAATGATTGCAGTTCGAATGTACAAGTGTACTACGTTGTCAGTGTATTGTACGTGACCATGTCTAAATGAATCTATACAGTACGTGACCCCTTGTGTGCCAGTCCTTTCCAGGTTGCCCGGGCTGTTGTCCGTTTGTGTCATCTTGGTCCTCCTGCAATTCCTCTTGATGATAGCAACGTTGGGTGAATCAGCGTACCCTGCACTGACATGTCGAAATGTCAATTTGGGTAAGGATTCCAAACCGGCAGTTCATTGTTGTAATGGTTTGTTTTTGGGTAGAAACTGTTCCTGCGCATGTTGTAGGCCCATACATAGATGTCACATTGCCATGTATCAAATTGCATGTAGTGCCACTCCCATGACAAGACAGTCACCTAACCTGACAGTCATCTGTAGTTGAGTTTATAATTTGGTGAATGCATCAATGTGTGTTTACTTTGACCCTTACACATTTCGGATGCCACGGGTTGCCATTGTGTGTGACATCACATACACAGGCACTGTGGAGAATTGCTGCCTCACTGTGTGCAGCAGGATGTGTCAAAATCATCCACTCAACCTTGTGGGCCAGTACAGTTTGATTTCCTGTGAACCATGTTGTGCCGGTGTGGGCCAGTGTATGTCCCACATTTTCTGTCAATTGTCCTGTGAGTCTGTTTGCATGGATGCATTGCCCCTTGTGGCAGTATGTCATGTCACTGTCACATTGTTACCTCAGTGCCGGTGGACAACACTGCTACGCCAGCCTTCTCAGTAAGTTGATGTTAACTTTCCGTTCCCATGATGCCAGGTATGTTGCGCTGATTACATCATGACGTTGGCCTGGAGCTAATGTTCACACTTACGTGGCAACAGTCCGTTGAGGTAAATGTCTGAAATCTCTTCTGCCATGCAGCATATCCTGGTCACGGTAGGGGTGTATCTTTTAGCATTGTACCTATGTACTCACAGTTGAGTTTGTTTACACATGCTTTTCCTGTCTAGCATAGTAAGGCACAGTTGCAAGAGGTAATGAGTGGGCCCTATGGGGCTTAATGTTGTTTAGGTTATTTCCTTTCTCATTTGAGGAGCTGCTTACGGCTCTTGCGGGTGATGTCAACTTTCCAGTCATGACCCTCACTTATTCACAGGGCTGAGTACGTATAGTTGGCTTTGTGTCATTTGCACTGCTATACGTTACAATTACTGAGATCGTGAACATCAATCATACACTGTGACGTCGTTCATGACTGCATGGATCTAATTCCATTGTAGCAGCCTAGTGAGCATCATACATGCTCCATTTTGGTGAGAACCCCTACCAACTCTCATGTGTCCCTGTAGAAGGATCTGATCTTGGCTCATTGCAAGATCTGTGATCACTAATAAGACACAGTGGCAGTGGTTGCACTACACAGGTGTGAGTGGTATAGTGTAGATGCCAAGATAATCTGAGATTCTGTAACTGAAAGTATGGAATCCTCATGCATGTTTTGCTCTTTTTCAGATCTCCCTCCCTGCAGTTCCCATCCTCACCTTCCCTCGCCTGATCACCCTAATGTGTCTGTCATTAGTAGTCAGACCAAGGGGATATTGGGAAATGGAAACCTTCCAGCATCACACTACTCTGATGGTCACAGGTACGGACAGTCCCTGGCAGTTGTGTGGAGAGTGTATTACCAGCATTACAGGTAACATCATTGCATGTGTGTTATAGTCGTCTGAGCAATGCCACTGGACATGTAAATTGACTGATGCAGCATGTCCTTGCAAGTAAGTTCATACTATTGTGTAGGAACTGTGTTTCACACTGTACATTGTGCCTCATTGCTGTCACCGCCAGTATCTTTCCAGACTGCATGCATTCAATATGTCATTCTTTACAGTGAGTGATCATATGTGATTATGTGTACACTCACAACAAGCATGCTGTTCTTAATGGCTAATGGACCATATTGTACATGATGAACATGGTTGCGTATGTGTTCTGTTGCTTTATACACACAACGTGCAGGCTACTGCTGCTGACACAGTGTGTCGTGTGCCCTGATTGGCATTATGGTGACTGGTCCTGTGGCCGTGATGTTTATTCAATGTTCACACATTTGCTGGGACTGACCCATGGGTAACCAGCCACTCCAGGCTCACATACACATGTCAGTTTTTGCCTAGCAAGAATCCTTGGGTTGTGTGGCTGTTTGGCATGTTCAATTGCCCCTTCTGCCCTCATGTGTTCACTACTCCTGGCTGCAGCATCCACAGCCACAACGCTGCACCGCATGCCCCAATCAAGCCACACACACCTATGAGATACTCATCCATACATCCATCAATCTATCATTGGAGCATGCCGCATCTTGTCTGTGCCACTGTTGCACAACCACCATGACAAAGGCCGGTCCGTCAGCACCTGCAACATTCACACTGCTAGACACTCAGCTCATTTGATGACACATGTGACCCCATCAGTAGGAAGTTGGTTAGCTAGCAAGTATCACCCCTTTTCAATAGTGGTGGTCGATTGTCCTTGGCTCTCATAGGGGTACCAGGTGCAGACACACATGAATTTCACCATAATTAACATGAGGGGACGTAGTGGTTGATTATTTTATCCCCATATTATTATTAGTTAGTGAATCACTGTTTGTATTTGCCTCTTTGTTCCTTACTCAGACGAAGACAGAGTGGCCGATGATGAGAAGTGGGTAAACTGGCAATTGTCTGTCAGGAACCCCCTCGGGTGTTGCTACCGTGAGGCACTCTCTCTTAGCTCTCTTCATTTTTACTTTAGTGAATGGGATCAGACCTTGGTGTCAATGTTGTATAAACGTAAAACACGACATGACCCTATGGATTAGTGTAAAGGTACACCTCTGAGGCAGTATTTTAGGTTGGCCATGTAACTCTGACATTGGTTGTTAGGAATTTCTTGAGAGTTGGGCTTGGCCTTTTTGTTGTTGAACAGTGTCTGAATGGGGTGCGGCTTTTGCCAATGGTATCCACTTAGACTCCTTAGTATTTAATTGCAGATGTGATACAACAGACTCATGCCCCAGACAACCTCCACACAGTGAACAGCTGACAGTAATCCACCTGGTAACACGCTACCACGAACATACACATGACAGGCTCTCAGGCTGTGTGTGCAACTCATACTGACAACTCGACGCAGACACACTTAACAGTGCGTGTACGTACAACCAGGTCATGTGCCTCGTACTGCACACACACTACTTCCAGCAGCACCACATTGTGGTGTATTACCTCGTTGACACAACACCACCACACATCGCCTCAAATGCTGTAACGTGGTAGTACGCAACCTGAGAACGCTACTCATGCCGGGAGATCACAGACGGATTTTCAAAAACCAAAGGGATCACACAGCCAATCCAGGATTATGATTGGTCAGACTTGACGGCCTACACTCTCTGAGTCACATCCAACACCATGGACACACTCTGCATTGTGAAACATCTGCACAGCCTGTTTCACACCAGCATCCTGACCCGCATAATTGTACCTATCATCTACAGCTCTCCTACACTACACACAGATTTTGCCTAAGCCATCTACAATCAGTTGATTCGTTAATTTGACGTACTACCTACCTGTGACGGTCTCAATGCGCTGGGGGGTGCTGGTACTGATCTAAACACACTGGCCTTGAGAAATATTGTGAAGGGCAGCAGGTACTGGTTCTGTAGTTGACTTTTAGGGAGGGTGTACCATGTCTTGGAGTCGAGGTAGGAGATTGATCTGTCACTGTCCGTGTTATTCGGGAAGTGAGGGACAGTGGCGAGAGCATGGTTGTTAGAGCAGAGGCTGCGGGTGGGTGTGTAGAAGTTGAGTCTGTGGTTGTGGTATGCTGGTCCTTCGTGGTGTAGAGATTTGTGTGCGTGGATGTGGATTTAGAAGCTTATTCTGTTGTTGACAGGGAGTCAGTGCAGGCCTCTGGGGTGTTGTGTGATGTGGCCGGGTTGTGGTAAATGAGGATCAGACGTGCCGATGTGTTACAGATGTGTTGCAGCAGTCTTAGGAGTGTGGTTGTTGTAGCTGCGTAGATGGCGTTCACTTACTCAAGTCAGCTGTTGGAGAGGCGCAGGGTGACAGTATTTTGTAGATTAGAGCTGATCCATTATAAGATCCTGCGGCCCATTCAGAGGATGTTGGAGCTGAAAGCAGAGATGGGGTAGTCCTGCTTGGTCATGGGGATTGAGTAGTCCAGGATGGCCCACAGGTAGTGTTCGTGTTTGGTGGCTTATGGTGCTGTTCCTAGCGATGTTGCCCACCAGGAGTTGTCACAGGCTGAGCTTGTTGGGCGGAGGATGTGTTCCTCAGAAATTTCAGGATTCTGTATCAACCTGCTGTCCTTACTCCATTTCGCTACAGCCGTGATTCCTCTGTGGAGGTAGATGTTGCCAGTGTGTGGGTCCTTGGTGAGGGATATGATCAAATGGGTGTAATTGGCATAGTAGATGATATTGAGGCTTGGTTGTTGTGCCACATGGGTGAGTTGTGCCATGTGGATAATTAAGTCAGTTGGGCTGTGGGATGATCCCTGTGTGACGCTGTGGATGGTGTCAGTGCTATTGTAACATTACTGTGGGAGGCAGATGCCCGAGGTTATGCCGGTGGGAAAGGATGTGGGCCAGCCAGGGCACTCGCTTTGCTTCCTAAGTCATGGATGTGTACTGTTAGGGTGCCGTGGGCGACCGTGTGGTAGTCTGCTGATAGGTCCTGATGGATGTGGGCATCTGTTTCTCCTTTGTCCATGAGTATGCAGATGCTGTTGGTGTTGGCTATGAAGACGGGGTTCGTGCTCTGGTTTATGTAGGATCCAGACTGTGTTGGTTCTATGATGTTTATGTCTTTGAGGTTGTGGGTCAGCTCTCTGTTGATTATATTCCACATGACTTGTTCTGGGAAGGGGGGCAGGGAGATGTGCTGGATTTTCGAGATGTATTTGTGGTCCACCTTAGGTTTATTCAGTAAGGCAGTGAACACACCATTGTCAATACTTCCTGTGAAGGTTGTTGTCTTGAAGGAGAAGTAGGATATTTTAATGGAGAAGTGGTGAGATTGCTTATCTGGCTTGTTAGGAAGAGTGGATATGCCATGGGTCAGATGGGGATCCAGAGTGAATGTTTTCCTTGCTCATGATGGACGGTGTCTTCAGTGCGGACGTTGTAGCAGCCAATAAGGTCAATTTTGTGGCTGTTTGTCGCAGGGGGGGTGGTCTCAGTTGTAGATGTGGGGTTGGTGGAGTAGAATCTTTTGTGGATGTGGTTGATCTTACCGTGAGCAAAGTTGGCCAGTGAGTCACACAGGTCTTGTGATGGTGGAATGTTGTATGCGCTATAATTGGCTTTGGAGAGTTGATTGCCAATGTTGATGTGCTATTTGCTGGTGTGTGCGTTGGTGTCTAGCCGGTCCTTGATCGGTGTCCTGTTGTCGGTCATGAAGTGTTAGTGGTGTATGCGGGGGCACTCAGGTGTACGTTGAAGCTTTTTGGTGACTGTTTGCAGTGCGTGCTCCTCTACAGCTTACAAGAGGTGGACTTGGAGGTCCGGGGATCTTTGGTGAACCATGTGGCAATGTGGTTGTTGTGTTAGGTGGCGGAGGACTTGATTGGGATGATGGTGTATGCGCAGTCGGTGATCCACTGTTTGAGGAAGAAGGCAGCGGTGTGGGGGTTGGTGGTGTTGGCTTGTGGGCCCAGGGTAAGGGTGGCTGTCAGTTAGTCCTTGTTGACCTTGCACCAGCAGCTGCGTGGCATGGTCTGTGTGCAGGGGGATTGTGTTTGCTTTCCTGAAGTGTAGGCTTCTGTGGTCTTTCCAGTGTTGTGAGGTGTTATTGTGGGATTAGATGTGTGGAGTTTCTGCAAAGATGGGGTCCTGTGTGTGCCTAGCGTTGTGTGTGTGGGTTGTCACTTGTTGTTGTAATCCAAGGTTCTACAAAAGGGGGGGTGATGGACGGAGTTTCGGAAGCTTGTTTCCTGGTCCAGGGAAGGCATAGCTTGGCAGTTCGGGCTGGACTGTTCGTGTAGGAGAGTGGGGTCTGCAATCCTATGGTCACCCCAGATTTTTGCTTTTTGCTTCACTGGTTTACGACTTTCTCTGGCTGTGGGCCTGCTAATCAGACCCACAGCCTAGCTGTTCTCTCTCTAAATTGACAACCATGTACTTTAGGTGCATTTACCAATTGGTACTGGGCCACCTTATCAGTCCCTGTACCCAGGGCATAGGTGTACCCAGGGCCAACCAGGGGCTGAAGCATGTATTATGCCACCCCTGGCTGGCCATCTAAATCTGACACAACTGGCTGCATGACAGCTGGGGCAAGGTGGTGTAAACACCCTTTGCTGAAGATATAGTATACCTATATCTAACCCTAAAATGGACACATATATCCCTATCAGTCACTCCTATGGAAGGCCTTATCAATCCTGAAGGCAGAGTGCTTGGAATTATGTGAGATGGTGCTCTGGCATGAGCTGAGCCTGTTTGCAGCTTGCGGAACCAAGTCCTAATAGCTGTTCCATGATAACGCTATACCATATACTCTTAAGTGCATTATCTACCTCGCGGTAAAATGCTAACTCTGGTATAACATTATCAAAACATGTCGAGTAAGGTGTCATACGATTTGGAATACTACCCCCTCGCCAATTCTGGCGACGGGGGTAGCATTCCACCCTTCTAGAGGGACACGACATGTATGTAACTGGGAACCCCGGTTAAAGATAACTCGAGCCTCAGCATCACAAAATGGATGCTGCCACCACAGACACAAGTCTGACCTCCTGCTGCTGGGAGTCCTTCCAGCGAGGATGGCTTGGACAGAGGGTTTCCTGCCTTGGGAGGTGCTAGCACCACCCCAGACAGAATTTTGTGTATTGAGGTAGGGAGGCCTGAAAGGAATGAGACATGCCTGGGCACACAAGGTGCTCTGTGCATACACCGGTTCAAACCAGTTGCTGGGGCATCCCAGCCCCAGCTCTGGCGGGAAACCGGACAAAGGATAGGGGGTGTAACCACCCCCCTTCCTGGTCCCACCCAGGGGAGGGACCTAGTCAGTAGTGCTGCCCCCTTTAGGAGAATAAAGGTAGGAGCTGGTCCCATTCCAAATTAGATTATCCTGAACTATTCAAGAAGAAGAAACTCTGGCCTTCGACGTTCTGCTCCACAGAAGACTGAAGAATCTCCCTTGTGGACAAGGAGTGTCCACCCTGCACAAGCAGGCACCATCAAGCGTCCAGCGGCTTCACTTTGTCGTCTTCCCTCGAGGATCCAGACTTCAGAGCCCGACGAGACCCGGATTCCCAGACCTCTCCGACCTCAACTCACATCTGCAGCAAAGCTGAGACCCGTGGGTGCGACGAGACACGTGGGACCGGTCATCTTGGAAGAAACTGCACTTCGCTTCCAGCACGACTCCCGAGGTAAACTCGACCAAGTGCTTTGGGGACTGAGAAGCCCCAACCCCGAGCAGCTCCTGCACCATTGTAATTTTGTGCGACTTGTAGTATTTTTCGTAAGAGATTGTCATGTGCTTAGCCCTCTGACCTCATAAAGAGTTCAGAGGTGTTGTTATTAATAAATAGACTGTTTATTTTCATAACAACCTGTGTGATGTCCTTTCATCTGGTATTCAAGGGGTTATATTGTGGTAAAACAGCTGGCTTCACATGCCAAAAGAGTTTAGCCTAAGACTGCTTTGTCCATACTACCATTAGAATAGCTGGTCTATAAGGTTGACTTACAACCAATCACCATAAGGGTTGTTTGGACTGATACAAGGTGATCACTAGAACTAGTGAGCATCATATATCAGGCCAACTTCTCACATTGGTGTGCAGCGGTTTGGATTTGAGCTTGCTGTTGTTTTTACCAAATATAATCTTGAAATATCATTTGAAAGATCACATAAGGTACCTAGGTACATATAACAAGCTTAGAAATACTCTGAGTTCTACTGAACCAGCGGTTGTAGTAGAAAGGGCCTAGCACACCCTGACTACAACTCTTAGCAAGGGATCAGCAGGAAAACCCATAGTGTAGGTAAGTGCATCACTTGCACCTCACTAGAAAGCATGTCTACCCATGGAGAGTCCTCAGAGACTCCCCTAGTGGTTAGTGACCCTCGACAGGTCCTTTCCAGATATGCAGCTCTCAGTTTCCAGGAGATGAGACAATTGTGGACCTCCAGGAAATTGAAACAGGGTTCTAACCCTACCACTCCTTTTCTGTTAGGTCTCTTAGAGACATATGATGCCAGAAGGGCTGCCAACACAGACTCCTCTAATCCAGATAGGAGCATGCCAGCCTTAGAAGGTACCCTTGGTGATCCAGATCTCCCTGAAACAGAGAATGTAGAAGAGGAGGAGGAAGAAGAGGACACTTCTGGGGATGAGGCAGACAAAGGTCCTGAGTTAGTCAGCAGACTTACAAGGGCCAACTTTGACCTACATAGGGAAGGATCTGGGGGATCCCCAGTACTGACCCTGAGCAGGCCTAACCTTGGAGGTAGAAGAGATAGGTCTCATTCTAGGGACTCCAATGCATCTGTGTACTCTCATGCCTCTGCTCAGTGGAGAAGGACGTCTCCCCAGAGGAGAATGACTTCCCCTCAGAGGAGAGAGCATGAAGCAAGGATGAGACAGGCTAATCTGAGGATCCAGAGGGAAGAACTTGCCCTTGACAAAGAGAAGCTTGCCTTTGCTAGAGAGCAACAGTTGAGTGGGGTCGTCCCCACTGGTGGCAGCAATATCCCTAAGGATAAAGACAGGAGTTTTGATAATAGACACCTGGGTAAAATAGTGCCCCCCTATAAGACAGGGGATGATATCCACAAGTGGATGACTGCTTTGGAGAGAGCCTGCAAAGTACAGCAGGTACCCCAGAGTCAGTGGGCAGCTATATTGTGGCTCTCCTTTGAAGGTAAAGGTAGAGACAAGCTCCTCACTGTTAGAGATGAGGATGCTAATGATTACCAAGTCTTGAAACTTGCTCTGATTTATGGGTTTGGCTTAACCACTGAACAGTACAGGTTGATGTTCAGGGATACCCAGAAAACTCAGGCTCAAGATTGGACTGACTTTGTTGATTGTGCCACTAAGGCTCTGGAGGACTGGTTACTGGGAAGTAAAGTTACTGATTACACAGGATTGTATAATCTAATTATGAGAGAACAAATCTTAAATAATTGTCAGAACCAGTTGTTGCATCAGCACTTGATTGACTCAGATCTGACCTCTCCCCAAGAATTAGGAAAGAAGGCAGACAGATGGGTCAGGACAAGGGTCAAGCAGCAGAACCAGAACCAGGGTGGTGGCCAGAAGAAAGCAGACCAGAAGGGTAATGAGAATAAGCAAAATGACCAGAAGTCTTCAACAGGGCCCCAACAACCTAAGGAGGGTGGGTCCCAAACTTCCCAAAAGAAGAAGAATGATGGTCCTAAGAAACCATGGTGCCAATACTGTAAACGTAAGACTCACTGGTTTAGTGAGTGCACCAAGAAAGGCCAAACTCCTACCACTACTGTCCCTAAGATACCTGCACCCCCTAGTACAGTTAGTAGTGGCAGTGTACCTCCCAAGGCTATAGTTGGGTTTACCCTGGGAACTGAGGTGGGTTCTGACTTAGTTAGAATTCCTACTCAGGCAGTTCTTGTTTGTACTGGGGACATGGATATGACCCCTACTGTAAGTCCTAGTACTCTGGGCAAATACAGACAAACACCTTTAATAAATGGAAAAATGGCTCAGGCCTACAGGGACACATGTGCCAGTGTCACCATGGCGACACCAACATTTGTGGACCCTGACCAGATCATGCTAGGTTCAGATTACCTAGTGACCAATGCTAGCAATGTCACTACCAATCACAGTATGCCAATTGTTAATTTCTCCTGGGGAGGGGTAACTGGCCTCAAAAAGGTTGTAGTTAGTTCAGACCTCCCAGTAGATTGTCTTTTGGGCAATGATTTGGAATCCTCACTGTGGTCAGATGTGGAGTACAGGACTCATGTAGAAATGCTAGGTCTCTCCTCACATGTCCTTGCTGTGACTAGGTCACAGGCCAAGAAATGCCCAGCTGAACTAGTGCTGGATCCTGGAAGAATGGACCAGACACTAACCAAGAGAAAGAGCAGTAGGGGTAAAGCTGATCCTTCCCCCCTGCCTCAGGTTGAGGATAAGCTCTCTCAGGAGACTGACCCCAAGACCCCAGAAGGAACTGTCCTAGAAGAGCTTGAGCCTGAACAGGTTGAGTTTCTTGGGACAGGGAGACCTTCCAGGGCAGACTTGAGACAGGCACAGTTAGACTGTTCCTCTCTTGAACCCCTCAGACAGCAGGCTGCTGCTGAGGCTGCAGGGAATGCTACAGGTGCCCATAAAGTTTATTGGGAAGATGGACTCCTATACTCTGAGGCAAGAGACCCCAAGCCTGGTGCTACCAGGAGGCTGGTCATCCCCTTGTCTCTTAGAGGTTTCCTTCTCACCTTAGCCCATGAGATTCCCCTTGCAATTCACTTAGGCCAGAACAAGACTAGGGACAGGCTTGCCCCACACTTTCACTGGCCTCATATGTCTGAGGACACTAAAGAGTTTTGTCGCTCATGTGTCACCTGCCAAGCCAGTGGCAAATCAGGTGGCACAACAAAGGCCCCCCTCATACCACTACCTGTGGTGGGGGTTCCCTTTGAAAGAGTGGGGATTGGCATTGTTGGACCAATGGACCCCCCAACAGCATCTGGGCACAGATTTATACTGGTGGTAGTGGACCATGCCACCAGGTATCCAGAAGCTATTCCCCTTAGGACCACTACAGCTCCTGTTGTGGCCAGGGCCCTACTTGGAGTTTTCTCCAGAGTGGGGTTTCCTAAGGAGGTTGTCTCTGACAGAGGTGCAAACTTCATGTCAGGATACTTGACTGCAATGTGGAAGGAATGTGGTGTCAATTATAAATTCACCACACCCTATCACCCACAGTGCAATGGGCTCGTTGAGAGATTCAACAAGACCCTCAAAGGGATGATAAAAGGGTTACCTGAAAAGCTCAGGCGAACATGGGACATCCTTTTACCCTGCCTCCTGTTTGCTTACAGAGAGGTCCCACAGAAGGGGGTTGGTTACAGCCCTTTTGAGCTTCTGTTTGGTCATCCTGTAAGAGGACCCCTATGTCTTGTGAAGGAAGGATGGGAGTTACCTCTCAAAAAGCCTAAGCTTGACATAGTGGACTATGTACTTGGTCTCCGCTCCAGGATGGCAGAGTACATAGAGAAGGCATCTAAAAACCTTGAGGCCAGCCAAGAACTTCAAAAAGCTTGGCATGACCAAAAGGCTGTCCTAACTGTGTATCATGCAGGACAGAAGGTGTGGGTGTTGGAGCCAGTGGCCCCAGCAGCTCTCCAAGACAAATGGTCTGGACCCCATACCATCATTGAGCAAAAGGGAGAAGTCACCTACTTGGTGGACATGGAAACTCCCAGGAGTCCTCACAGAGTACTTCATGTGAATAGGCTCAAAGCATTTGTCAACACGGAGGACATGGGCTTGCTCATGGCCACAGATGAGGGGCAGGAGGAAGAGAGTGACCCTCTCCCAGACCTGCTCACTCAGAACCCTGATGATGGGTCAGTAGATGGTGTATTCTTTTCTGACAGCCTCTCTGCTCATCAACAAGAGGATTGTAAACAGGTTCTTCAATCCTTCAGGCAAATGTTTTCTCTGACCCTCAGTCAAACAAACTGGTGCACACATGAGGTGGACACTGGAGACAGTCTGCCTATAAAGAGTAAAATCTACAGGCAACCTGACCACGTCAGGGACTGCATAAAGAAAGAAGTACAAAAGATGTTGGAATTGGGAGTCATTGAACCCTCAGAGAGTCCTTGGGCTAGTCCTGTAGTTCTAGTGCCTAAACCTCACACCCAGGATGGTAAGAGAGAGATGAGGTTTTGTGTAGACTACAGGGGTCTTAATGCTGTCACTAAGACAGATGCCCATCCAATACCCAGGTCAGATGAACTGATAGACAAGTTGGCTTCTGCGACTTTCTTAAGTACATTTGACCTCACAGCTGGTTATTGGCAGATCAGGTTAGCTGAGGATGCCAAGGCCAAAACAGCATTTTCTACCCCAGGAGGTCATTACCAATTTGTGGTGATGCCCTTTGGTTTGAAAAATGCACCTGCCACTTTTCAAAGGTTGGTGAACCAAGGTCTCACTGGGTTGGAAGACTTCTGTGCAGCATATCTAGATGATATTGCTGTCTTTAGCTCCACCTGGGAGGATCACCTGATCCACCCGAGGAAAGTTTTGGAGGCCCTGCAAAAGGCAGGCCTCACTATCAAGGCTACTAAGTGCCAGATAGGGCAGAGTCAGGTTGTGTACCTGGGCCACCTTGTGGGTGGAGGCCAGGTTCAACCATTGGAGAGCAAGATACAGGCCATAAAGGACTGGGCTCCTCCAACCACCCAGACACAGGTCAGAGCTTTCTTGGGCCTGTCTGGTTACTATAGGAAGTTTGTCAAGAATTATGGGTCCATTGTGACACCACTTAATGACCTGACAAGCAAGAAAATGCCAAAGAAAGTTCAGTGGACAGTTAGCTGTCAAAATGCATTTGATGACCTCAAGCAGGCCATGTGTACTGCACCTATTCTCAAGAGTCCTGACTACTCCAAAACCTTCATTGTCCAAACAGATGCATCTGAGTTGGGTGTGGGAGCTGTTCTTTCTCAACTGAATATTGATGGTCATGACCAGCCCATTGCTTTTATAAGCAGAAGGCTGACCCCTAGAGAGAAACGTTGGTCAGCTATTGAGAGGGAGGCCTTTGCTGTGGTTTGGGCCCTGAAGAAGTTGAGGCCATACTTGTTTGGAACTCACTTCAAGATTCAGACCGACCATAAGCCCCTCTTATGGCTAAATCAGATGAAGGGTGAAAACCCCAAACTTCTTAGGTGGTCCATTTCCCTACAGGGAATGGACTTTACAGTGGAGCACAGACCAGGGACTGACCATGGCAATGCAGATGGTCTCTCCAGGTATTTCCACTTAGAACAGGAAGACTCACCTGCTCGAGGTTAGTTTAATGTCCTTAAGTTTGGGGGGGTTATGTAGGAGAGTGGGGTCTGCAATCCTAAGGTCACCCCAGATTTTTGCTTTTTGCTTCACTGGTTTACGACTTTCCCTGGCTGTGGGCCTGCTAATCAGACCCACAGCCTAGCTGTTCTCTCTCTAAATTGACAACCATGTACTTTAGGTGCATTTACCAATTGGTACTGGGCCACCTTATCAGTCCCTGTACCCAGGGCATAGGTGTACCCAGGGCCTACCAGGGGCTGAAGCATGTATTATGCCACCCCTGGCTGGCCATCTAAATCTGACACAACTGGCTGCATGACAGCTGGGGCA
This sequence comes from Lissotriton helveticus, assembly GCF_964261635.1. Classification (NCBI taxonomy): domain Eukaryota; kingdom Metazoa; phylum Chordata; class Amphibia; order Caudata; family Salamandridae; genus Lissotriton; species Lissotriton helveticus. The sequence goes on from NC_136072.1 coordinate 585,098,228, forward strand.
AGGTGGTGTAAACACCCTTTGCTGTAGATATAGTATACCTATATCTAACCCTAAAATGGACACATATATCCCTATCAGTCACTCCTATGGAAGGCCTTATCAATCCTGAAGGCAGAGTGCTTGGAATTATGTGAGATGGTGCTCTGGCATGAGCTGAGCCCGTTTGCAGCTTGCGGAACCAAGTCCTAATAGCTGTTCCATGATAACGCTATACCATATACTCTTAAGTGCATTATCTACCTCGCGGTAAAATGCTAACTCTGGTATAACATTATCAAAAGATGTCGAGTAAGTTGTCATACGATTTGGAATACTACCCCCTCGCCAATTCTGGCGACGGGGGTAGCATTCCACCCTTCTAGAGGGACACGACATGTATGTAACTGGGAACCCCAGTTAAAGTTAACTCGAGCCTCAACATCACAAAATGGATGCTGCCACCACAGACACAAGTCTGACCTCCTGCTGCTGGGAGTCCTTCCAGCGAGGATGGCTTGAACAAAGGGTTTCCTGCCTTGGGAGGTGCTAGCACCACCCCAGACAGGATTTTGTGTATTGAGGTAGGGAGGCCTGAAAGGAATGAGACATGCCTGGGGCACACAAGGTGCCCTGTGCATACACCGGTTCAAACCAGTTGCTGGGGCATCCCAGCCCCAGCTCTGGCGGGAAACCGGACAAAGGATAGGGGGTGTAACCACCCCCCTTCCTGGTCCCACCCAGGGGAGGGACCTAGTCAGTAGTGCAGCCCCCTTTAGGAGAATAAAGGTAGGAGCTGGTCCCATTCCAAATTAGATTATCCTGAACTATTCAAGAAGAAGAAACTCTGGCCTTTGACCTTCTGCTCCACAGAAGACTGAAGAATCTCCCTTGTGGACAAGGAGTGTCCACCCTGCACAAGCAGGCACCATCAACCGTCCAGCGGCTTCACTTTGTCGTCTTCCCTCGAGGATCCAGACTTCAGAGCCCGACGAGACCCGGATTCCCAGACCTCTCCAACCTCAATTCACATCTGCAGCAAAGCTGAGACCCGTGGGTGCGACGAGACACGTGGGACCGGTCATCTTGGAAGAAACTGCACTTCGCTTCCAGAGGTAAACTCGACCAAGTGCTTTGGGGACTGAGAACCCCCAACCCCGAGCAGCTCCTGCACCGAAGATCAGCCCTCCAGCCTCCACGAGATCTGCGTGGGGCCCTTCTGCTTGTCTGCTGCTCGACGCGTTGTCTGGTCACTTGCCGGCTGGCTAGTGGCCTCCCAGACGACGAACCTTTGAATTTTCACTGCTGATCTGGTTGCTCCAGATTGGCCCTTGCTCCCTTCCAAAAGAGGGGCACCCGGACTCTCCTAGTCCGCACCAGACGCTTTCTTCACTCACCGCGTGGGTTGCCTTTGCCAAGGCCTGTTGCCTCCAATCCCAGATCCAACACCGCCGACAGCGAGAGCCTGCGTGGGACAGCTCGTGCCTCCATCCTGGTCATCGAAGACACCTCCTGGTCCACGTGGCTGCAGAGTCAAGCGTCCACTCTTCACCTGATCGCGACGACGACATCTGGTTCCTTCCTGGTTCCACTCCAGTCACTGGCTAGTGACTGTGAACATTGTCCCCTCTGCTTTCAGGTCTCCTTCTTCAACAATCCACCTTTGGATTGCACCGTACATCTTCCTCCTGGTCGCCTGCAGCATCTTTTCTTTCAGGCTCCATAGACTTCAACGCGAGAACCCGACGCACTTTGACACCTATGTACCTGCAGCCCGTGGGTGAGGTAACGAGAGCATTTCGGTGCTCAAGGGTAGTTTAACTGTCCTAGTGTCCAGTTCCACAGTCGTTGTTGTCCTATCTAGTCAGGATTGTCCGTACTCACCTTTAACTTGAACTGTACTGTCCATAGACGTTGTTACGCATCTCGCGTATGAGTTCACACTCTGCACACGTGTTCCGTGGGCCTACTATTACTTACCTGAAGTTAGTGTAGCGTGGTCCCATCGATCCAACAGCCTCGGGACAGCTCCATTCTTTTTATCGACTTTCACATTCCACTTACTTAGTATATGGTTTGTCGTGCCCCTAGGGCACCATTGTAATTGTGTGCGACTTGTAGTATTTTTCGTAAGAGATTGTCATGTGCTTAGCCCTCTGACCTCATAAAGAGTTCAGAGGTGTTGTTATTAATAAATAGACTGTTTATTTTCATAACAACCTGTGTGGTGTCCTTTCATCTGGTATTCAAGGGGTTATATTGTGGTAAAACAGCTGGCTTCACATGCCAAAATAGTTTAGCCTAAGACTGCTTTGTCCATGCTACCATTAGGATAGCTCGTCTATAAGGTTGACTTACAACCAATCACCATAAGGGTTGTTTGGACTGATACAAGGTGATCACTAGAACTAGTGAGCATCATATATCAGGCCAACTTCTCACAGTTCCCATGAGGCACAGGGTCAGACTGATTTGCATTTAGCCATGTCTGAACTGGGGTGGCAGAGTGGGCTAAAGAACGGTGATGGATCAAACCCAGATCTTTTGACTGGGTGTGAGTGTTTGATTGGTTCTGATGCTCTGTCCATCACCACCCCCTTTTGTACCGCTTTGGCCGCCATAAGTGTGGCAGGGTATGCTCAGACGTGAGTCCCTTGCCCACTTTGCCACTGGATTCAAGCAAGCCGGGCTGAAGACGGCTGGAATGCCAGAAACCGGTCCTCGGAAGCTTGTTTCCGGTCCAGGGAAGGCATGGCTTGGTAGTTCGGGCTGGACTGTTCCCATGAGGCACAGGGTCAGACTGATTTGCATATAGCCATGTCTGAACTGGGGTGGCAGAGTGGGCTAAAGAAGGGTGATGGATCAAACCCAGATCTTTTGACTGGGTGTGAGTGTTTGATTGGTTCTGATGCTCCGTCCATCACACCCCCTTTTGTACCGCTTTGGCCGCCATAAGTGTGGCAGGGTATGCTCAGACGTGAGTCCCTTGCTCACTTTGCCACTGGATTCAAGCAGGCCGGGCTGAAGATGGCTGGAATGCCAGAAACCGGTCCTCGGAAGCTTGTTTCCGGTCCAGGGAAGGCATGGCTTGGCAGTTCGGGCTGGACTGTTCCCATGAGGAACAGGGTCAGACTGGTTTGCATATAGCCATGTCTGAACTGGGGTGGCAGAGTAGGCTAAAGAACGGTGATGGATCAAACCCAGATCTTTTGACTGGGTGTGAGTGTTTGATTGGTTCTGATGCTCTGTCCATTACCACCCCCTTTTGTACCGCTTTGGACGCCATAAGTGTGGCAGGGTATGCTCAGACGTGAGTCCCTTGCTCACTTTGCCACTGGATTCAAGCAGGCCGGGCTGAAGACGGCTGGAATGCCAGAAACCGGTCCTCGGAAGCTTGTTTCCGGTCCAGGGAAGGCATGGCTTGGCTGTTTGGGCTGGACTGTTCCCATGAGGCACAGGGTCAGACTGATTTGCATATAGCCATGTCTGAACTGGGGTGGCAGAGTGGGCTAAAGAACGGTGATGGATCAAACCCAGATCTTTTGACTGGGTGTGAGTGTTTGATTGGTTCTGATGCTCCGTCCATCACCACCCCCTTTTGTACCGCTTTGGCTGCCATAAGTGTGGCAGGGTATGCTCAGACGTGAGTCCCTTGCTCACTTTGCCACTGGATTCAAGCAAGCCGGGCTGAAGACGGCTGGAATGCGAGAAACTGGTCCTCGGTAACTTGTTTCCGGTCCAGGGAAGGCATGGCTTGGCAGTTCGGGCTGGACTGTTCCCATGAGGCCCAGGGTCAGACTGATTTGCATATAGCCATGTCTGAACTGGGGTGGCCGAGTGGGCTAAAGAACGGTGATGGATCAAACCCAGATCTTTTGACTGGGTGTGAGTGTTTGATTGGTTCTGATGCTCCGTCCATCACCACCCCCTTTTGTACGGCTTTGGCCGCCATAACTGTGGCAGGGTATGCTCAGACGTGAGTACCTTGCTCACTTTGCCACTGGATTCAAGCAGGCTGGGCTGAAGACGGCTGGAATGCCAGAAACCGGTCCTCGGAAGCTTGTTTCCGGTCCAGGGAAGGCATGGCTTGGCAGTTCGGGCTGGACTGTTCCCATGAGGCACAGGGTCAGACTGATTTGCATATAGCCATGTCTGAACTGGGGTGGTAGAGTGGACTAAAGAACGGTGATGGATCAAACCCAGATCTTTTGACTGGGTGTGAGTGTTTGATTGGTTATGATGCTCCGATCATCACCACCCCCTTTTGTACCGTAATCCAAGGTTGGCAAGGTTGTCCATCAGGGCTTGGAGTTTACGTCATAGTTGTCATTACGGTGACAGTAAATTTCCCCAAGGAGGATGTAGTCGGTGTAGGCGAGGGCATGTGTGCTGATGAGGTGAGCGATGGAGTTGGTGAATAGTGTTGGGACTCCAGGTGGTCTGTAGATGAGTGTTCCTCAGAGGGTGTTGTTTGTGTGGATCAGTAAATGCATGTTTTAGGCGATGTGGAGGGTGTCGTTGTTGGTAGTGACTCTGGGAATATTAATGTGGATGATGGGAATTCCTCCTACCACTCTGTCGGTGTGGTGTTAGCGGGATTTGTCATTTCCTTCAGGTATGTCTATGGTGATGTCTGTTGGCAAGGTGGTGTTCAGCCTGGTTACCATCCACAACACCAGCCAGCCCTACTACAGCAACTACCTCTACACAGGAACAAGAACATGACTTACGGAGTACTTGTGGAAATGCAGGGTGCATGCACACACCTCATCCTCAACATCCCCTGCTGCTGCCACATGACCATCCGCCTGAGATACCTACAATGGTCCCACAGTCAAATGCAGTTTCACCTTCATACTCATCAGCCACACTCAGTCGGCACTCCACAGACCCAGGCTAAATAAATGATATGGACGTCTAACATCTAACACCCTATTGCCCACAGTCCCTGTTGGCACCCTCGGCCAGGCCATCAATCTTCACATCCACAGCACAACAGCATGTGGCTGCTAGTTCTCATTCCTCATTACACAGATCCTGGTGCTCCCTCCGTGGACACCTAGCATATTTGCCATGCTCTTGACACCTCACACACTCTTGAATGACTGTCTGTCATTGCAGTATTTCAAGCAAACCCCATCTTCTGCAGTTAGTAACCATCACGGGTGAGTATTGATATCCATGTATGTAATTTAGGCTATCTTGTGACCTAGGTATTTCCACTGCCGAACTAAAATCCATGTGTGTAGATGGCAATAGTTTGCAGGAGACGGTGGCATTTGAATACATTTCACCTCACAAATGTATTAGAATCTGAGTACATACAAATACATCAATGCTTTTAGTGCAAGTGAGATTTATTTTTGACTCTTGTGCGTGTAACGTGAGTAGGTGCTGTACAAGAAGGGGGGAATCCAAAGTTCACAACGGGAGATGTGATGCCTTACAGTATGGGTCAACAGAGTCCAGGCCACAGTGCTTGGCATCATTGGGCACACTGCGACCAGCAAGTCCATGTGAGAGAGTGTTAAAGTCAATAGGGTGATGCTGTTGCACACAAAGGCAAGATGCCAGACCAGGTGACCTGGGAGTTGTTCATGGCCCTATGCCTCTCAACGTCTTGACCGTGGACGACCAACCTTCCTTGGGGGATCCTCACGTGCAGGCCTTGGCGATGCATGGGAATCTCCATCTGACAATTCCGCCTCCTCCTCCCTCCCTGTGCCTGTTGTTGGTCTTTGCCTAGATGTTTCTGGCCTCGTGACACAGGGAAGGTGCTGCATGTTGACAGCGATCAGACGGAGCGATTGGTTAATTTCCCGATGCACCGTCACAAGCTCTTCCAGTCTTGCCTCCATCCGTCCCTGGTGTCGTTCTTGACTGGCATGTAGCTGGGCCTGCTGATCTGTCATTTTGTTGAGGGCCTCCACTACCAGGCTGAACTCCCTGGTGTCCCGCCGGTATTCATCCATGATGTCTCGGAGTTCGGACATACCAGGCCCTGCAGCTGGCTGGTCAGGTTCTCGCCTCCGCCTAGCGCCACTCCCGCCACCCCTGCCCACACGAGCCGGTCCAATGCTTGTGGGCACATCATGTCGAGGGGACACATGAGTGCTGGCAGTGGAGGTGTTGTCTGCCACCTCATGGGTGCCCGGCGAACGATGTCCCTCATTGTCAGACAGGCTCTGTTGTGTATCATGGGCAGGGCTCCGGGCTGTCTGCTGGGATGTGGTGGGAATGGGTGTGGTGGTTGGCACAGATGTATCTGTTCCAGCTGCTGCAGGGGTTTGGGATCCAGAGGAGCCTGGTTGGTTGGGGTCATCCACAGTATGTTGAGAGGCTTCAGTTACGGTGGGGTCACTGCCGTGCTGAGCCTGGGACTGGGATCCTTCACCCCCCTGGTTGGGGGTAGTTTGCACACGTTCCCCTGTGAGTGTGAGAGAGAAACACTGTAAATGCACTATCATGCAACAGCCAAATGTAATATACATAGTCGTTATCAATGTTCCCCCTGCTTTGTATTTTAGAAATTGTTCACTTGTGTATGTGTATGTTGTGGGCTGAGCTTGACATGTGATCAGGGGTGCTTGACATGTTGGGTACTGTCTTTTGATGAATGTCACAGCCATTGCTGTGGCTTGTGTGGCCAGCACCACACAGTTCAAGATGTGCTCTGTGTGGCCCAATCTGCACAATGCAGTCTGAATAATTATTGCTGGTGCAAGCATGCACAGGGTTTTCATGCTGCATGTTTATAATGGCGACTGAGTGGAATGTAGCTGATTTCATCTAGCTACTTTAGAGAGGGTTTGCAGGGCCAAGACAGCCACCCACTCCCAACCCCCCAGGAGCAGTACACCCTCTTCAGGCACAGGGCTTTAGGACGTGGCACTTCTCTAAGATGCATTACCTTGTCAGTACCCATGTCCATGGTGCTACTTGAGTGCATCCACAGCATCAACAACACTGTGTGAGAGGCACAATGGACTTGTGATTCTGCACTGTGCTTTATTTGTTTGCATACGTCATCAGATCAGTATTTGAGAGGTTTTGTAACATGACAATTGTGACAGTGGTGCACTCCATTGTCTGTCCCCAGGGGCTCAGTTTCTGTAAGGGGTGTGTGTGACAGGCCATGGTAGTAGTTTGAGTGTGATTGGCTAGTGGGGGTCCCTCGAGGTGTGTCTGTCCCCCCATGAAGCATGCTGCCATTATAGTGGTTGTGAGTTCCTGTGCAAGATATCTGCACTTGTCCTGGTGTTAGTGTTTGCACTGGTCACAGGAGGCCCATGTGCTGGCTACACCAGGGCCCAGTGTCAGCTATCTTGTCAGTACTTTCACACTCCCTGTGCATTGAGCATGGTGCATGGGTGTGTACCTGGCCAATATGGGTTGAGTGCTGCCTCCTACCATACACCTTGCACCCTATCACCCACCCTTGTAGCCTTCTGCAACTCCACTTTCACCCCCCCATACTGTTAGGCACTGCTGGGAGTCATGGCCACATACCCCCACACACCCCCACACCCCCACCCCCTACTGTTGGGCACTGCAGGGTGTCATGCCCCCCCCCATACTGTTGGGCACTGCAGGGAGTCATGGCCACACAACCCCCATACTGTTGGGCACTGCTGGAAATCATGGCCACACACACCCCATACTGTTGGGCACTGCAGGAACTCATGGCCACAGCCCCGCCATACTGTTGGGCACTGCTGGAAATCATGGCCACACACACCCCATACTGTTGGGCACTGCAGGGACTCATGGTCATAGCCCCGCCATACTGTTGGGCACTGCTGGGAGTCATGGCCACACACACCCCATACTGTTGGGCACTGCTGGAAATCATGGCCACACACACCCCATACTGTTGGGCACTGCTAGGAGTCATGGCCACACCCCTCTACTGTTGGGCACTGCAGGGACTCATGGCCACAGCCCCCCCACACCCCCCATACTGTTGGGCACTGCTGGGAGTCATGGCCACACCCCCCACCCCACCCCCTGCTGGGAGTCCACCCATGTTACATGAGTTGTTTGTATACTCACCAGGCACAACAGCTCCTTCAATTCCGTGAACTCCCACCGGTGGTAGCATGGCCATGACTTTCTCCTCCCAGGGCTGGTATTGTGCAGGTCTGCGGGGAGGTCCACCTCCAGTGTGATGAGCGTTGGCGTAGTCATCATCCATCTTGCGCTTGACCATCCTCCGCAGATCGTACCACCTGTTCTGGCAAACTGCCCTGGTGCGCCTGATGGGTGCAACAGCATTGACCTTCTCGACTATCCTCTCCCACAAGCGTGTCTTCTGAGCTATGCTGGTCTGTCCGACCAATGCACCAAACAGCTGTGGATAGACTCTGATGACTTCATCTGTGAGGATCTCCATCTCCGGGTTAGTGAACTTTGGACCCTTTGGTGTGGTCATGGTGTGGGGTGTATGTGATTGGGGTGGTGATGGTGTATATGGATGAGGGTTTGTGGGTCTGATTGTGAAGGGGGTGGTGTGTGTGAATGAGATAGGGTATATGTGTGAAGGTGTGTGGCTGCAGTTGTTGGTGTGATGTCTGTGTCTTAGCAAGAATAGGTATGTTGCAAAGGATGATGGGTTGTATTTGTGGGCCCTTTTATTGGTCCATTTGTGGGTGTGGCTTTTTTTGAATTTTGTGTGGGTGTGTCATAAGGGGTGGTTGTGACTTGGGCCCTCTGTTTGTTTGTTTCTATGTGCCAAGGACATTGTTTTCCTATGCTGTGTAGACTGTAGCTTTCTTTATTGGGCAGTGCGCCTCGTATTTGTTAGTGCGTCTGGCAGTTAGGCACGTTTATCGTCGCCGGGGGTACATGTACGCTGGATTGTGGGGTGTGCGCCTCGTATTTGTTAGTGCGTCTGGCAGTTATGCTCGTTTATCGTCGCCGGGGGTACATGTATGCTGGATTGTGGGGTGTGCGCCTCGTATTTGCTAGTGCGTCTGGCAGTTAGGCTCGTTTATCGTCGCCGGGGGTAGATGTAGGCTGGATTTTGGGGTGTGCGCGTCGTATTTGTTAGTGCGTCTGGCAGTTAGGCTCGTTTATCGTCGCCGGGGGTACATGTACGATGGATTGTGGGGTGTGCGCCTCGTATTTGTTAGTGCGTCTGGCAGTTAGGCTCGTTTATCGTCACCGGGGGTACATGTACGCTTGATTGTGGGGTGTGCGCCTCGTATTTGTTAGTGCGTCTGGCAGTTAGGCTCGTTTATCGTCGCCGGGGGTACATGTATGCTGGATTGTGGGGTGTGCGCCTCGTATTTGTTAGTGCGTCTGGCAGTTAGGCTCGTTTATCATCGCCGGGGGTACATGTACGCTTGATTGTGGGGTGTGCGCCTCGTATTTGTTAGTGCGTCTGGCAGTTAGGCTCGTTTATCGTCGTCGGGGGTACATGAATGCTGGATTGTGGGGTGTGCGCCTCGTATTTGTTAGTGCGTCTGGCAGTTAGACTCGTTTATCGTCGCCGGGGGTACATGTACACTGGATTGTGGGGTGTGCGCCTCGTATTTGTTAGTGCGTCTGGCAGTTAGGCTCGTTTATCGTCGCCGGGAGTACATGTACGCTTGATTGTGGGGTGTGCGCCTCGTATTTGTTAGTGCGTCTTTCAGTTAGGATCATTTATCGTCGCCGGGGGTAAGTGTACGCTGGATTGTGGGGTGTGCGCCTCGTATTTGTTAGTGCGTCTGGCAGTTAGGCTTGTTTATCGTCGCCGGGGGTACATGTACCCTTGATCGTGGGGTGTGCGTCTCGTATTTGTTAGAGCGTCTGGCAGTTAGGCTCGTTTATCGTCGCCGGGGGTACATGTACGCTTGATTGTGGGGTGTGCGCCTGGTATTTGTTAGTGCGGCTCGCTCATACGCGATGTTTTACGTACGAATTGTGCTTCATGCGGGACTACGTTTGGCCGTCCAAATCGCGTACTTGGTCCCTGGTCAGGATCGTACTTGTTAGTTCGTACGGCATGTTTACAAATCGTACGGTTGGAGTTCCGACGACATTTCGTACGGGTTTTCGATTGTGGTTCGTACGGTTCGCTGATATTCGTACGTATTTGCGGTTTTCGAATCGTACTACGCAATTCGGATGGGTTTTTTCAATTTGTACGTAAACGGGTACGAATACGAATTGTAACACGGATTTTCATCCCGGATCGGAATCGACCCCCTGGTAATTTCCTGACTTAGCCATGATATCCTATGGAAGGTGCATATCATTGCTAAGTTTGTGAGCCCCTATCATCAAGCTAACGCCAAACTTCGAGAGATTATCGTTTGTTTTCCAGCGATAATCTCTCATTTGGAAGTTAGCGCGAGGAATTCTATCACTTCTGAGATAAGCGTTGCTGATAGCACGCTATCTCAGTGATAAAAATCCACGCTACCCGGCGATAATTATCCTAGCTCTAAGTGCGCTTAGCGATAATTATCGCTGGGGCTTAATAATATGCCCCTCAATCTGCAAAAGTCATTGTTAATAATTTCAACATTAGATCAAAGAACCACTGACTTACAGCTTGTGAGCTGTAAAGCTACGTCAAGACAGTCTCTGCTTTACTGTCCATTCACACGTGTTTCATGCGTCAGACACAGAAAACCAATCACACTGCCAGGTGCAGGCCCAACCCAATACAACATTTACAACCAGCGCCATTCAACGACTCATTGCTCTCATACTCCAACAGCACTAACACACCTATCTTACCATCAAGCACCCAAACATCAGGGTATACAGTCATAATATCGAGTAAAAAATATAGAATGGGCAAAATATCAAGTTAAAAATATAGAATGGGCAAAATATCGAATGGACAGAATATAGACTACAAAAATATCGAATAGAATAGCAGTAATATCGAATCCAAAATATGGAATGGACAAAATATCGAATGGACAGAATATAGACAACAAAAATATCGATGGACAGACTATAGATAACAATGATATCGAATTTTAGGTAAGTAAGTTAATATTTATTTTTTAATAATATGTAAGTGTTTTTTATGTTAGTATATGTGTTAAAAGTGTCTTTTTATTTTAAAATTTATTTTAATTAATTAATTTTATGGTATTCAATTTTTGCGTAATATAATTCTGGAGCGGGTTGTGGGTTTATAGGGGAATAGGGTGGGAAGTAATTTAAATATAATTAATTAAATATTTTAATTTATTTATTGGTATTTATTTTGAATTAATTGTTAATTAATTTTTAATTGGTAATTAATTAAAATATAATTGGTAATTAATTTTTATTAATTGATTAATTGATAATTATGTTAATTTTATTAATTTATTTTCTGTAGCGGGTTGTGGGTTTATAGGGGAATAGGGTGGGAAGTAATTTAATTATAATTAATTAAATATTTTAATTTATTTATTGGTATTTATTTTGAATTAATTGCTAATTATTTTTCAATTGTTAATTAATTAATTGTTATTGGTAATTAATTTGTAGTAATAGATAATTATTTTTTAGTAATTCATTTTCTTTATTATTTTTAATTGATTAATTATTATATTATATTAAATTGGTAATTAATTTTAATTAATTTGTAATTGGTATTAATATTTAATTTATTTTTAATCATATATGAAGTATGTACTTTCCCTACTGTTGCTCTCCTTGGAGTGGGACTAGTAATTTTTACCCTCCCGCTATGCAATGCTTTCCCTACTGTTGCCCTCCCTGGAGTGGGAATAGTAATTTTTACCCCTACGCTATCCAACACTTTCCCTACTGTTGCACTCAATGGAGTGGGAATAGTAATTTTTACCCCTACGCTATCAAACGCTTTTCCTACTGTTGCACTCTCTGGAGTGGGAATAGTAATTTTTACCCCTATGCTATCCAAAACTTTTCCTACTGTTGCACTCTCTGGAGTGGGAATAGTCATTTTTACCCCTTCGCTATCCAACACTTTCCCTACTGTTGTACTCACTGGAGTGGGAATAGTAATTGTAATCCGTACGCTATCCAACGCCTTCCCTAGTGTTGCACTCTTTGAAGTGGGAATAGTAATTTTTACCTTCCCGCTATCCAACGCTTTCCCTACTGTTACACTCACTGGAGTGGGAATAGTAATTTTTACCCCTACGCTATCCAACTCTTACCCTACTGTTGCACTCCCTGGAGTGGGAATAGTAATTTTTACCCCTACGCTATCCAAAGCTTTCCTTATTGTTGCACTCTCTGGAGTGGGAATAGTAATTTTTACCCCTACGCTATCCAACGCTTTCCCTACTGTTGCACTCTCTGGAGTGGGAATAGTAATTTTTACCCTCCCGCTATCCAAAGCTTTCCCTACTGTTGCACTCACTGGAGTGGGAATATTAATTTTTACACTACCGCTATCCAACGTTTTCCCTACTGTTGCCCTCCTTGGAGTGGAAATAGTAATTTTTACCCCTACGATATCCAACGCTTTCCCTACTGTTGCACTCCCTGGAGTGGGAATAGTAATTTTTACCTTCCCGCTATCCAACGCTTTCCCTACTTTTGCACTCACTGGAGTAGGAATAGTAATTTATATCCCTACGCTATCCAACGCTTTCCCTACTGTTGCACTCTTTGGAGTGGGAATAGTAATTTTTACCTTCCCGCTATCCAACGCTTTCCCTAGTGGAGAAGTGTGGCTCACTGGTTAGAGGCGGCAGACCCTGAAACAGAGGTCAGACCCGGGACCAGGGTTCAATTCCCGACGCGGTAGGGTCTTGAGCCCAAATATCCACAGACTCGATAATTCTCGTTTCGGTGCCTACTCGAGTCACAGGTTCACACTCTGCAGCTCTGGGCATTAGCTTGCTTAATCTCCACTACGCCCCCCCCCCCCCTGCGGCGGGATGCCTGGCTTTCACCTTGGGGATGCCCAGTACGGGTATCTCACAGGGAAAAACCAGGACGGGTTCCCAAGGCCAGCGCCGAGATGCCTACGGGTAATCCAGCGCTATATAAGAACGCTTAATAATAATAATGAATAATAATAATAATAGTGTTGCACTCACTGGAGTGGGAATAGTAATGTTTACCCCTACGCTATCCAACACTTTCTCTACTGTTGCACTCAGTGGAGTGGTAATAGTAAATTTTACTGTCCCGCTAACCTACGGTAAAAATATTGTATATTTTTTATTAATATTATGTTTATATATATGTATATATTTAAAAATTAAATTGTATGTTTATTTATTTTTAACTTACATTAATTATTTATTAATTTTAAGGTTATTTAAGTATTTTAAGTATGTTTAAGTTAATTATATTTAATATTTTATTATTTTTCTACTACTTTTAGGACATTTAAAAAATTCGATATTTTGACTATCTATATTTTTTACAACAATATTTTTGCACTTACCTGTTTGGAGATAGGAGTTTGATATTTTTGTATTATATATTTTTAACTCGATATTTTGCTACATCGATATTTATGTTATCGATATTATGTCAGTGATCCAAACATCAGACAACTGACAAACACACTTCAAGCAAGTCAATACACAAACTGGCTACCAGCCACCAACACACCCCCAGTCCACACACACCACCAGCCAAGCGCAAGTCTACACACACTGCCCACCAAACAAGCTCCAGCCTACACACACCGCCAGCCAAGCACTAGTCTACACACACCACCAGCCAGACCCCAGTCCACACGTACCGCCAGCCCAGCGCTAGTTCACATGCACCGCCAGCCAAGCTCTAGTCCACACGTACCGTCAGGCAAGCACCAGTCCAAATGCACTGCCTGCCAATGCCAGTCCACACTCACTGCCAACCAAGTGCTAATCCATACATACTGCCAGCCAAATGCCTGTCTACACACACCACCAGCCAAGCACCAATATATACACACCGCCAGCCAAACGCCAATACACGCAGATCGTCAGCCATACTCTACTTCGCACACACACATAAACTTTCTCTGGTGTCTAGTGGTTTTAGGACCTCCCTTGGGGGCAGATGGCTAAAAGAATATGTCTGATCTGTCCAAAGAGGGACAAAAAATGGCTACAATATTGCCCCACAATGGGGAGCAACCCTTGCCCAAGGGGCAGCTCCCTGACATATAAATGAAAAAAATCTCTGGTGTCTAGTGGCTTTCTGCCCCTCCCCCCTGGGAGCAGATGGGCCTAAAAATCAGGCCAAGCTGCCTCCTGGAAGGGGTACAAAATGAGCAAAATATTTCCTCCATAATGGGGAGGGACCATGCACAAGTCGCCCCTCCTCAACATATAAATAAGTAAAATCCCTTGTGTCTAGTTTTTTTGCCTCCTTTGGGGGCAGAGGGCTAAAAATAAGGCTGAGCTGGCGCGGGAGGCAGAAAAGGGCCAAAATATTGCACGTATAATGGGGCATGACCCTTGCCCAAGGGGTTGCTCCCCAACATATAAATAAGTTGAATCCCTGGTGTCTTGGGGAGCAGCAGGGCCTAAACATGCAAGTGGGGGACAGAAAAAGTCCAAAATATGCCACAATAATGGGGAGAGACTCTTGCCCAAGGGACCCCTCCTTAACATATCAATAACTTAAATCCCTGGTTTCTAATATCATTCTGGCCCCTTGGAAGCAGATGGGCCTACAAATAAGACTGATCTGCCCCTCGGGGTCAGACAATGGTAAAAACAGTGCCCAAATTAATGGGGAATGACCCTTGCCCAGGGGGCTGCTCCCCTACAAAACAATATGCACAGAAAATCCCTGGTGGCCTAGTGGGTTCATTCCTGCTACGCGATCGCATCCCCACCTGCGATCTCACAGCAGGAAAGCACCCCTTCCTCCTCAGTGCCTCTTTACCATCCCTGCTTCCCCCAGGAGAAATAAACATACTTTTTTCACCTACGTGTTGGAAGCAACGGCTTCCAGGGCATCCCCGGCCTGCTCAGATCGCCGAGGGGTCAGGGGTGACAGTTGAAGCACTTTCTCTCCCCTCCTCGGTGGGGGCTCGTTGATAGGCGACCACGGGGGGAGCCGCAGAACTTCCCCCGTGGATGGGTGCCATGATGGATCGCTTCCGTCATTGGCACAGGAGAGCCACGGCCAATGGCGGAATCGTTCCGTCATCGGCACCCAAGCGGTTAAAGGACTCTGGCAGCCCTGCCAAATACCTTGCATCAGGGGTTAGTCTTGTGTTGTGTCTGCATCACTGCATTAAAAAGCATTAGTCACACATTTATAGTGCACTGGCAGACCCCCGTGAGAGACGTTTGACAATGTAGACCTGCATTTGTTCAAACAACAAGTACGCTGCCAGTGAAAGTGTTTTTTAGCTGCTTGTGGTTGCCCTCTAAAATAGACTGTAGCTAATAACTTTCAGAGGCCAGCTGTTGTAGTTTACTTTGGTGATGTGGCCAGGCCAGTGTTTCATCATAGCCCAGCGTCTCGCTCCAGCAATTATACCATGTGGTCTCAGAGCCAGCGCATGGTGTAATATAATTGCAACTAGGACCCTGCGGTGCTCTCACAGTTAGATCTGTGGGCTACGCCTTGCCTGTTGTAGTTTTCATGTAAGGCAGTGGTTCCCAAACTTTTTTGACCCGTGGCTCCTTGATCTAATTGGCAGTTGGCCGTGGCGCCCCCCATTTTTTTACTGGTGGACGGGTGGATAGGGATGTAAGCCCGACCTCGGGAGTACTTCCTGTTGTTTTCCTTAAATTAATTGGGATGCAATGAAGGTATTTAATCATATTTGTAACAAAATAAAAAGATAACAGTTGTAAAAGGGGAAAAACAAACTTTTGTTTTATGTGCTGATACGTTTGCTCTCATCAAGAATGTAAATGAAGCATGAAGTCAGGCATGGGAGGCTGTATTGAAGCCAGTGACCATACTGATGTTTCCGTAATATTTGAATGCCTTCCCCTTTCAAGGACCATCTGAGAGTTCTACTGGGTTTGGTCTAGAATAGTTTAGAAAAATGATGATGGCCCTGTTTGTCCCCTTCATGTCTTGAAACTGTTACTTCTTTCCATGCCTGCTCCCTTTGTGTCCTCTGACTGAGTCTTCTATCCATGCTGCTCCCTTTGTGTCCTCAGACTACCCTTCTCTCCATGCCTGCTCCCTTCGCGCACTTAGTCTGCTTCTAGTGTCCATGTCTGCTTCCGTCGTGTCCTCAGACTACCCTTCTGTCCGTGCCTGCCCCCATACCCCTGACTACCCCTTCTGTCCATACCTGCCCTGTGCACTCTGACTGCCCCCTCTGTCCATGCCTGCCTGCGCCCTCAGACTGCCCCTTCTGTGCATGCCTCCTTTCTTTGTGCACTCAGTCTGCTCCTTGTGTCCATGACTGCTCCATTTGTGCCCCCTGATTGACCCATCTGGCAATGCCTGCTCCCACTGTGCTTTCAGACTTCCCCTTCTGTCCATTCCATCCCCCTTCATGTTCTCAGACTACCTCGTCTGTCCATGCCTTTCCTCCATGCCTTCTCCCTTCGTGCCCTGAGACTGCCCCTTTCCTCCATGCATGCTCCCGTCATGCCCTGAGACTGCCCCTTTCCTCCATGCCTTCTCCCTTCGTGCCCTGAGACTGCCCCTTTCCTCCATGCCTGCTCCCTTTGTGCCCTGAGACTGCCCCTTTCCTCCATTCTCCCTTCTTGCCCAGAGACTGCCCCTTTCCTCCATGCCTGCTCCCTTCGTGCCCTGTGACTGCCCCTTTCCTCCATGCCTGCTCCCTTCGTGCCCTGAGGCTGCCCCTTTCCTCCATTCTCCCTTCTTGCCCAGAGACTGCCCCTTTCCTCCATGCCTGCTCCCTTCGTGCCCTGAGACTGCCCCTTTCCTCCATGCCTGCTCCCTTCGTGCCCTGAGGCTGCCCCTTTCCTCTATGTCTGCTCCCTTTGTGCCCTGAGACTGCCCCTTTCATCCATTCTCCCTTCTTGCCCAGAGACTTCTCCTTTCCTCCATGCCTGCTCCCTTCGTGCCCTGAGACTGACCCTTTCCTCCATGCCTGCTCCTTTCGTGCCCTGAGGCTGCCCCTTTCTTCCATTCTCCCTTCTTGCCCAGAGACTGCCCGTTTCCTCCATGCCTGCTCCCTTCGTGCCCTGAGACTGCCCCTTTCCTCCATGCCTGCTCCCTTCGTGCCCTGAGGCTGCCGCTTTCCTCCATGTCTGCTCCCTTCGTGCCCTCTATCCATTATTCCATGCCTGTTCTCTTTGTGCCCTCAGACTCAGGCGCGCAACACCCATTGGACTCAAAGGGTTTCCACAGTGAACTCAGCAGGCAGACGGATAAAAGGAGGAGTATTTGGCACTTACAAAGAGTGATGGGCACAGCAGAGCACGACCTTTAACACCCACCTATAAGCCGAGATAAAAGTGAAAAGGGCAGGATAACAAATTCAGCCATCATCAAACATCCCATGTTGCCCACATTGTGCCGCGGCACCCCTGGCAACTCATAACGGCGCACCAGGATGCCGGGGCGCACAGTTTGGGAACCACGGATGTAAGGCATCATTATCTGTAACCACAGCCATGCACGGATTGGTCCCTGAGGCAGCGGGTGACAGCTTTTGTTGTCCTTGCCACACCTGTGCCTATTCTTATCCATGTGCCACATCTGTGCTTCTTTGAAATGCAGAGGAGATGACTTTCCGTCACACAGGCAGGATATTTGCCACATCCTCTGCCCCTTCCACAGCCCTACCCCCAGCACCCAGCTTCGAGCTTCAGCTCTGTACCCAAGGCAGACTCCATGCCGCCCGGCTAAACTCTGTAATGAACTGCTGGCCTCCACGCCTGTTACTTTTACTTTTTATTATTTTTAATGCAGATTTTATATAGCGCAAACTCAACCCGAAGGTATTGTTGCGCTTTACATGAGCACCGGTTACGTTACACAAGGACACATTTAGGCACGGAGAGATTACGTTATTTTCCCAGAATCACAGGATATGGACGCAACCCCGAGACTCGAACCTTGGTTTCCAGCACCAAAGTCAGCAGATTAGCCGACGGACCACATACTCTCCTACCTGTCCTGTTAGGAAAGGTAGGAGAAGTCGGGGGGACAGAAGTCACTTCTGTCTGGTCCGTGCGAGCCCTGCTTCATCGGTGGCGGCTCCTTTGCTAAGGGGAAGGAGTGTCACCCCACTGCTTTGCAGCAGTGAAGTACAGGAAACATAAAATGATTATAACTTGCGTTATTATCAGATTATGTTTCCCTCTGCTGCAGCTTTGGGTTTGGGTTTGGGGCAGGGCTGCTATGATGACAGAGGAGCAGGGGAGGATTGGTTTGCCCACTCCTAAGAGCACATGACTGTTTAGCCGGCTCTCTCGGGCCGGCCAAACATTCATGTGCACTTCGCATCTTCTCCATGCAGGCTACATTACAGCCTGCGTGGAAAACATGCCCAGGGCCCCATTCCATGGCTGAGCGCCGATTCATGTTGCTCAGACCAATCACAACAGGAATCCACTCCACTAGACAGCAGGGATATTTGGGGGCACATTTTGGGGATAACCGCTCCTCAGGGAGATAATTCATTAAAGTAAATCCGTGTTTCGGTCCCCCCCTGGGGACTGATTCAGCTGTATTTTTGGCCGATCTTCCCTCCAGGTGGGTCAAAACCCACTAAGCACCAGAAATTAATTTAAAATATATTTTTAAGGGAGCGTCCTCATGGGCAAGGGTCGCTGCCCTGGAGGCAGCATGTTTTCCTGACTTTCAGTCCCCCGCTGGCTAGATCAGCCATTTGATTGGTCGATCTAGCCCCGGGGGGGGGTTAAAACCCACTAGAAGCCACTGATTTTGTGCTTTGTGCTTAGGGGGAGCAACCCCTTGGGCAAGGGTTACGCCCCCTTTTGGCTGTTTGGTGGCAGATGAGCCATACATTTTTTAGGCCATTTGCCCCCAAGAGGGGGAAAACCCCTAGACTATCAGGGATTATTTTTATATATGCAAAATATTTTGGGAGAGGTTTTGGGGTGAATATTTGGGCCGTTTCTGACTCAGGGACAGATCAGCCATGTATTTTTAGGCCATCTGCCCTCCTTGGCATAAGCCACTAAATCACCAGGGAACTTTTGTGTGTTGTTTAGTGTAGTTTGGCTGAAGAGTGTTTTGGTTTCTGGCTGGCTGTGTGTGGATTGTCACTTGGCTGGTGGTGAGGGTGGCTGGCATTTGGATGGTGATGGGCAGACTTCATAGTGTTTGATAATGGTGACTGTTATTTTTTGTCCTCATTGGTGATTGTAATGTTTTTTTACTCCTTTTTATTCTAACAGAAAGCTTTTATTTTCCTCGTGGTTGCGGTTACGACACTGGTAGATCTGCAGTTTGTGTAGTTGCAGGTGTTTGGTAAGAATTTTTTTTTTATACTGTTTACTCCAGATTAGTATCAATGACATGCATAAATGTGTTTTTAAAACTGCTGTAATAATAGCAGCCTATTTAGCTTCTGTTTCAATGTGTGCAAAATTTTCCTTGTATTTGTGCACAATGTGTATTGCGTTTCCTTGTGTGTCATTTTCTTTTTTTTTTTTTTCTAGTGGGTTTTCGTTGGTGATTGCTGTGTCTGTGCAGAGTAGGTGCTGGTGAGTCTAACTGTCTTTAGCAAGTGAGTGGTATTGACTCATAGTATAAAGGTCTTTGCATGCTTTGTATTGATAGACTTTACCTTGCAATAGCTATATACCAGTAGTTTTACTTTTTGTTTTATAAATCCACACTTTGTATATTACTTATTTTACACAGTTTCGGAGCGCCAGATCTCCAATTATATTTTTATTGCGCTCAGGCACAACATGCCCATTACTGGCTACATCCACAAGCACACATGCCGCACAAAGCTGTGGAACATGAGAGCGTGCTACTGTCTCCGCTGATCACCTAAATATCCGATCCGAAGAGAAACACCCCGAGGGATGAAATACACTCTTTAACTAGCACATCACGAGCATGGTGCACATTAGCACAGCGTGCACAGAAACTCCCAATATATGCTCTGGCGTTGCCCATCCCTCATCACCCACGAATAACAGTCACGCAAGAGAAAAACATGCTAACTTTACTGGGGGAATTGAGGCTACGTCTATGAGTGATATTGTCCCACATAACCGATTTTTCCGCAAGACGACCCATCACTCAGCACACATCGCACACCACTGAAGATCTTTGTGTATCTGCAGCTGCGTATGGCAGTCAGGGAACTATACCCATCATTCCCGGACAAACCTCCACAGCTTAACACACTACAAATCCTGCTACCAGCACCCACACGCCAATGCTTAGTAACACGCCTGTACAACGCATCACAGGGGGAACAGAGTCAAGCCCAGAATAGATCGCTCCAGAGATGGGAGGAGGCAGTCGGAAACCCTATTGACAAGGAAGACTGGGATTTTAGTTGCGCACAAATGCAGCTGCCAACATCAACTTGCAATCTGTGTATTATTCATTTTAAATTCCCACATCAAATTTACTACACCCCAGCAAAATTACATAAATACCGACTTAGACCAGACAATAGGTGCCACAGATGCGGGGCTCCAAACGCAGGCTTTCTAAATATGGCATGGGCATGCTCCCAACTCAAATGATACTGGCAGGAAGTTACTAGCTCCCTTACAGCTATGCTATCTTAGCAGATACCAAATGCTCCACTAGTCTGTTTGTTAGGGCTCTACAAGATTCGTCTGGCTAGAAGACGAAAGCTTCTGGCGGTAGCATTATTACTAGCTAAACACTGTGTCGCATTCTGATGGGATAGCAAACTCCCACCACGAAGGACTGGATATCCAATATGACCTACTGCAAAGAGACACTAGAAACATATGCAGGAGAAATATGACAGGCCTCTAGACCTAGGGATTGCTGGGAACCTTTTGTACAATACCTTAGGTCCACACAAGACACTGAATAATTTAATGCCATAGGATATAGATAATGCTTGAGTAGCTCAGGGATGGCTTTGCGACAAGGATGTGGATGGCAAGAAATATGTAAAGGTGGCAAGCAATGAATCCGGGGAAGGATGAACGCTGTACGAATACTATACTGTATAACCTATGTGTGGAAATTTTTCCCTTTTTACTGACCATAATAAATACAAATTTTAAAAAGTAACAATTAAAAAAAGTTACTTCTCTTGGTAAGGATTATGGCTAGCCACTCAGCAGGTTGTTGGTATGCTTTTCGACTCTTCTTCTGACCATGACTATAAGATTGACTTTGCATCTGAGGCAGAGGAGGAAGGCCAATTTTCTGTCAGGGAGGAGTCAATCAATTAATCAATCAATCAGGTGTTAGTTAAGCATGACTACTCATCTCAAGGCGCTGTGGGGTGGGGTCTCAGGTTCCAGTCCATCAGGGAGGGGGTCTGTCGAAGAGCCAGGTTTTGAGGTTTCTTGCGAAGATGGGGAGCGATGTTATCTGTCTGAGGTGTAGCAGAAGGTCGTTCCAGGCTCTGGCTTCGCGGAAGGAGAAGGAGAAGGAGCGGCCTCCCAATCTGGTCTTTCTGGTGTGGGGGACCATGGCGTAGGATAGCTGGGCTGATCGTAGGGTCCTTTGGGGTGCGTGGAATTTGAGCCGGCTGTTCAGGTATGCTGGTCCGGTGTCGTGGAGGGCCTTGTGAGCGTGGGTTAGCATTTTTGAAGGTGACTCTAGCTTCGATGGGGAGCCAGTGGAGTGTGCACAGGTGCTGGGAGATGTGGCAGTGTCTTGGTAGGTTGAGGACCAGTCTTGCGGCAGCGTTTTGGATGTTCTGTAGCTTGCGGGAGAGTTTTTTGTTTATTCCGGCATAGAGTGTGTTGCCGTAGTCGAGCTTGCTGGTGACCAGGGCGTGAGTGATGGTCTTTCTGTGTTCGAGGGGGATCCATTTGAAGTTCTTACTTAGGAGGCAGAGGGTGTGGAAGCAGGAGGACGAGACGGAGTTGATCTGGTGGTCAATTTTGAGCTCTGAGTCCAGGATGATTCCCAGGTTGCGTGCGTGGTCCATGAGGGTGGGTGGGCTTCCGAGGGCGGGTTGCCACTAGTTGTTGTTCCAGGCATTGGGGTTTGGGCCCATGATGAGTATTTCCGTTTTGTTGGTGTTTAGTTGTAGGCAGCTGTTTTTCATCCATTTGGCATCTGATGATGAAGCTACTCTCACTGCGGATAAAGTTACTCTCAGTGTGGATGAAGCATCTGTTTTAGAGGAGGACACTGATGTGCCGATAGTGCAGCAAGAGGCATCTGGATTGCAGCCGGGGGCTGCAAGGCTTCCCATTGGAAGTGCTGGACTCTGGGTTGACCCAAACACGGTGCAGCCACTGTTGCCTGTCCTAGTGGTGTTGCAGGGTGTTGAGTAAATTGTGACAGTGTTTTGCCTATACATTTCTTTCAGTTGTTTATGGCAGAGGTATGTTTGGCTGAAATTGTTGCGCAGACTAATTTGTATGCTGAACAGTATTTGAGGGACAAAAGTGGCAGACGTAAGCCCCACTCTAGAGCTACCCAATGGACTCCCACAAATCTGGATGAGCTGAAGAAGTTCTTGGGTTTAACTTTTTTGAGAGGCCTGATAAGGAAGCAGTTGCTATCTTCATATTGGTCTACTAATCTCTTGATGGCAACAGCTATATTTCCTGTAACCATGAGCTGTAATCGGTATTTGCTTCTTCGGATATTGCAGTTTGTTGATGGTGCTTTAGTGTTGCCCCAAGATCAACCTGATTGTGACTGTCTTTTCAAGGTTCAGCCTGTCCTTAATCACTTTGTAGATCAATTTTCAGAGATCTATGTGCCAGGGAAAGACATAGCTGTGGATGAGTCTTTGGTCCTGTTCAAGGGCCGATTGGTTTTTAGGCATTCCTGCCAAGAGGGCACGTTATGGAAGTAAGATGTATATGCTGTCTGAGAGTAGTAATGGATATGTCTATAATTTCAGGGTCTACACTGGTAGGGTTTCAAGTATTAACCCCCTGATTGTCCGTCCATTTTTCGAGTTACAGAGAAATTTGTGTGGGAACTTGGTAGACGACTTTTTAACAAAGCTCACCAT
The DNA here is from genome assembly GCF_964261635.1 of Lissotriton helveticus. Taxonomy (NCBI): domain Eukaryota; kingdom Metazoa; phylum Chordata; class Amphibia; order Caudata; family Salamandridae; genus Lissotriton; species Lissotriton helveticus. The sequence continues at coordinate 585,121,200 of NC_136072.1, forward strand.
TTATATGTAGATAAGTTTTACACTGGTGTGCCATTGTTCAGGGAATTGTTCAAAGTGGACACTGATGTTTGTGGCACAATCCACGCTAACCATAAAGGTTATCCAAAAGAGCTGGTTTGTAAAAAAACTTGTGAAGGGACAGAGCAGTGCCTTGCATAGTGATGAGCTTCTAGCTGTGAACTTTTCTGACAAGAGAGATGTCTATATGCTGACTAACATCCATGATGAAAGTACTTCACCTCTGACTGTTTGGGGTCAGGTTGCTGAAGTGTGCAAAACTGTGTGCATTTTAGACTACAATAAGCACATGGTTGGTGTAGATCGAGTAGATCAGAGGTTGCAACCTTACACTGCTGTTCGTAAGGCATATGTTTGGTATAAGAAGTTAGCTATTCATTTATTCCATTTAGCAAGCTACAATGCCTTTGTTGTATTTAAGGATTGCTCTCCAGAGTCAAAGATGACATTTGTTCAGTTTCAGCAGTTTCTGATAGACAGCCTTGTTTTAGTGGAACATGCAGTAGTTCCTAGAGAAGCAGTGGTGGAGGATGTGGCTAGATTGAAAGATCGCCACTTTCCTGATCACCTTCCTCCCATGGCCAAAAAAGACTTTACCGCTGAGAAATGTACAGTATGTGCCTGAGGAGGTATGCGGAAGGAGAGTTGTATGTACTGCCCCTACTGACCACACGCAACAGAGTGTTTAGTTGCAACTGTGAGTGTATAAGTAAACTGACTGGTCTGTATCGTTTTATATTTTTTGTTCAGATTCCATGGTTGGCATAAGTGTGATGTATTTAGATTTCAGAACTTTCCATCACAGAAATGTGAGGCAAATGTTTTGTTTTTTTACAAAGTTTGAGGTTTGCAAAGGATTCTGGGTAACAGAACCTGGTGAGATACACACAAGGCACCCCATCATGGATTCCCCTGGCTGTCTAGTTTTTAAAAGTGTACAGGGTTGCTATGTTTCCATAGGTGACGGCTGAGCTAGGGCCCAAAGTCCACAGCTGGGCACATTGCAAAAAAAGGGTCCATTTTCTGTGGAAAAATGTGATATGTCCACGTTGTGTTTCCTGTGGCAGGCACTAGGCCTACCCACCCAAGTGAGGTACCATTTTTTATTGGATGACTTGGGGAAATACTGGGTGGGTGGAGGTTTGTGGCCCCCCACAGGTTCCAGAACTTTCAATCACAGAAATGTGAGGAAAGTTAGTTTTTTCGACAATGTTTGAGATTTGTAAAGAATTCTGGGTAATAGAAACTGGTGAAAGCCATACAAGTCACCCCATCCTGGATTTCCCTGGGTGTCTAGCTTTCAAAAATGTACAGGTTTGCTACATTTCCTTTGTTGCTTGGTGAGCTAGGACCCAAAATCCACAGCTAGGCACATTGCAAAAAAAGGTCAGTTTTGTGTGGAAAAATATGATGTGTCCATGTAGAGTTTTGACCCGTTTCCTGTCGCGGACACTAGGTTTACCCACACAAGTGAGGTACCATTTTTATCAGGAGACTTAGGGTAACACCGGATTGTAAAAAAGGTGTTATTACCTGTTGTCTTTCTATGCATTTCTGCCATCCAAATGTAAGACAGTGTTTAAAAAAGAAGACATTTTGAAAAATGCCCCCTAATTCACCTGCTTGTATGGCTACCCAACTATTTAGATGTGTGCAAATAATCACTGCTTCTAAACTCCATATCTTGTTCCCATTTTGGAAATACATAGGTTTCCTTGATACCTAGTTTTCATTCTTTGTATTTTACAAAATATACAATGAAAAACCATTTCAAGATGTGGCTCAGTTATTGGCTCTGGGTCCCTCAGGTTCTTTGTGAACCTACAAGCCCAATATATCCCCGCAACCAGAAAGGTTCCGGGATGTAACAGTATATTGCTTTAAAAAATCTAGCATAGTTAGAAAAAGTTAGAGGTGAAAATGTAGGCACAAAGGGATGTTTTTTTTCAACACAATTTCAATGTTCTTTAATTTTAACTGCTAGTTTCTATAGGAAAGCCTTGTAGGATCTCCACAAATCACCCATTGCTGTATTCAGAATCTTGTCTTTTTTAAAAAACATGTATAGCTTTCTGGTATCCATTATTGGTTTCACACCCATTTCTACCACTAACTGCAAGGAGGTTGAAAAGACAAAAAAAAGAAAAAAAGGCTATGTCCCGGTAAAATGCCAAAACTGTATAGAAAATTTTGGTTTTCTGACAAAAGGCTGTCTGTTCTTATAAGCTGGGAAGATGCTCATTTTAGCAACACAAACCCTTCATGGATACCAGGAAAAAATCAGATGCTGTCTTCTGCAGCACTATTGTCCCAGTTTTCCCCCCAAAAACAAAATATAGCTGTATTTTGCCTAATTTCCCAGACCATCCAGGGGAATCTACAAACCCTGGGTACTTTACGGATCCTCAGAATGTTAGAAGAAAAGGATGCACATTTGGCATGGATATCATTTGTGCACAAAAGGTTATGAGGGCCTAAGCACAAACTACCCCAAATAGCCAAAAGAAAAGGCATAGCACAGGGAGGGGAAAGGCCTGGCAGCGAAGGGGTTAATAACTTTTTTTGTCCTCCACCCCAATGGCCCCGCCCCACCACTCAGGTCCAGTAGCAGCTGCTACTGTTCACCACTTTAAAAAGCGCATCACTCTGTTCAGCCTGTGACTGTGGGTAATGGCAGTGATGAAGACTGACTGGCAGACAGTCAGAGACTGAGGCCATCATCGACTGGACTCAACTGAAGCAGCACAATAGCACAGAGCCAAGTTACTAGCGCAACGCGGCCCAGCCATCCTTGAGGCAATTAACAGACAACAGCTGGCTGTACTGATGTGACCTTGACAGCTGACTGAAGAGAGAGACCAAGCACGGTCAGATATAAATATTTATAAGATACAGTATTTGACTCGTTTTAGCAACAGTAAAGTTCTACACCTATGACTTGCAGTTTCCGTGCAGCTCCTGATGCAGTTCATAACTCACTGAACTATTACAATAACTATAAATTATAAAATGTCACACATTTGGCACCAGAATGTCACTCATACGTACCCTGAAAACATGCAAATGTCACACATTGTCAATCTGTAAACTTGGCAGCTATGCTCTGGGACATGGGCCCTATGGAAATGCATTGTACTGCGTTTGAAGGGTCACAAAAAGGAACACCTTTAGAGGGTGAAATCAGATTTTAGTCAACATATAAAACATATGTTGGTGGTACCATACTCGTTTTAGGAATTGTGGTGTATTCTAAGATAATTTTACCCTATGTAAAATGCTGATCCTCAGCTGGACTTTGATGAACCGTGTTTGAGAGAAAACTTATTTTCTTCTATAATTCTCTCATACAGGTTCTGGAAGTTGCTTCACGTGTTAAATATAGAGCATGTATTCAGTAAATTCACATTATCTTCCTCAGCAATGTGAGAATAAAGTCTGACATATTGATTAAAATATGTACTTTCATCTTTAGGCTGATTCCAGTGTTCTACGGCAGCCTCGTGTTCTAATGAACAACTAGAGCACTAACATTCTTACTTATGACAAATGAACCTGAAGCCATCTTGATTGAAGCTGTACAACTTAAAACATTTCCTTAAAAAATTAACAGAATGAGGCGGTTTGCTTTGTCATAGAAATGATGGTTTGTGCTGTATAAAAGAAAAGTAGGACACATTTTGTATGAGCTCTCAAATATCTTCCTCATCCATTTGAGAAAAATATTCTGGCATGCACACTAAAATATGTACTTACAACACCAGTAGCAGCCTGGTAGTTATCTCTCTAGTGATCAACTGCAGCTTTACCACAGTGTTTTAATGAGCAACTAGAGTGCTAACATTCTGTGTTTATGACAAAAGTGTGGCCAAGTTATGGAATCAAAATGTAAAACTGAAAGCATTTCTTACAGAAGATGCTGCAGTATATGAAGAAATGAGGGAGGTTTGCAACAAAAAATTCTCCCAAGATGGCCGACCAAGAAACAAGCATTCACCAAGCCAATAAATCTTGCCTATGCAAGAGCTATTGGCTTTGCCAATGTATCTTAGTCATGTTGTACACCAGCGTGGCTGCTGTTCAACTAAAAGTTGGTGCCATAGAGGAGAGTGGCATGGTGTGGAGTGTCTAAAGTGGAGTGGAGTAGAGTGTCATAGGGTGCAGAGGAGTGGGGTTTCGTAGAATGGAGTGACGTGGAGTCAAGTGTCGTCGAATAGAGTGGAGTGGAGTAGACTGGAGTAGAGTGGTTTAGAGCGGAGTGGAGTAAAGTGATATAGAGTGGAGAGGCATCGAGTGGAGATGTGCAGAGGGGAGTAGAGTGTCATAGAGTGGAGTGGCATAGAGCGTTGTAGAGTGCAGTGGCATAGAGTGGTGTACAGTGGAGTGGCGTACAGTGGACTGGCGGAGTAAAGTGAAGTAGTGCGCCGGAGAGAACAGTGGAGTGAAGTAGAATGGAGTGGCATAGAGTGGAGTAAAGAGGCGTAGAGGGAGCTGAGTGGAGTGGCGCATTGGAGTACAATGACATAGAGTGGCATAGAGGGTAGTAGAGTGTTGTAGAGGGGAGTGGTGTAGCATAGAATGGAGTTGTCATGCACTCACTTGGTCCCAACCGTGGAGATGACATTTGTTGTTGATGCTGGACCTCCTATCTCGTATGAAGACAGGGCATGCCAAAAAAAGCACTACCTTCTAGCATAATCTGTCCTTCATGGGGAAAGGTGGTTGGGACAGAATAAGAAAAGATAGACTGGTGGTACTGCATATGCTCAGAAGCTGGATAATACTACCTAACAGGATTTGTTATTTAAGAGGCCTTCTGTGTCTGAGAGGTAAATATGCACTGGACCAGAGCCTCTGGGTACGCCAGAATGCAACATACTGGAAATAACAAGAGGCGGTATTTACCATCAGAGTGCTAGCAGGCTTTCTTATATATTGTAATTGAATCAAGTTTAGTAACATTCCCTTACATGCTTCTTCTACAAAACGGTAAATAAATAGGATAACCAGGTTCCGAAATAGCAAACTCTGAAGCCCTCGAGAATGAGCTTCAAACACTGGTTGGAGCCTGTGACACTCTCAAGGTAACACTCGACTCAAGGATTGGAGTTTCTGACTCTTCCAAGGTTTCACTCGAAACATGGGTTGCAGTTACAGGCACTCACAAGGTTGCACTCGAAATATGGATTTGAGTTACAGGCACAACTAGGATATACTCGAAAGATGGATTGGATTTTCTGGCACTCCCAAGATTACATTCAAAACTTGTGTTGGAGTTACAGGCACTCCCAAAGATGCACCCCAAACATGGATTGAAGATACTAGCACTCCCAAGGTTACACTCGAAACATAGGCTGGAGTTACAGGCACAAGGTTAGAACTAGGTGCAAGGTTTGCAATATGACAGTCCAAGGTATACTAGGCACATTAATATTGATACAAGGATCACACAAGAATCATGAGCTCTGAAGAGAATTCTCGAGACACTATCTTTCATCAGGTAACCACAAGCCAATTCTCTAGGCCTTGAAATAACACACTTCAATAGTCAGGGTTGCAGGAAAAGTCCAGAACAAGACCAATAAAGGTGAGCTGGAGTGAAGGCAATCAGAGGGAACTTGAAGGCAAGTATATAGTCTTGAGGACACCAATACTCTGGCCTCCTTACCACTGTAAAAAGGATAGTGCACACTAACTTGATATCAAGTACTTAGCCCAGTACTTCAACTTGTCCTACGTCTGAAGAAGGACTCGAGTTCTTGACTCAGGATGTCGCCGAGGAACTGGAGTAGCTGAGCAGGAGCCAGATATCAAGGATGCATCAAGCGAACTCGAGCCAAGGGAATCACTGAAGAAACTCGAATTGCACCGAGAAGAGAGCTGCCCAGGACCGGTCGATAGAGAGGAAACTCAGCATGGAATCACATTGCACCACTAGGTGCCACAGGGGTAACACTACACAGACTCAAGGATTTAGGATACTCATGGTTTTGGGAAATTACACTATACAGAATCATGGGTAATAGAATCAGTGGTCTGGGGGAATCTAAGGCATGCCATAAGGTGCCACAGGGGTAACGTGGCATGAGCCCTGTGCGTTAGGCCCACTGCACAGAGGGCACATGAGGGGATTGTGGCAGGAGTAAAGTGTTGTAGAGTAGAGTAAGTGGCGCAAACTGGAGTGGCGAGGCGTAGAGTGGAGTGAAGTGACATAGAGTGGAGTAAAGTATTATAAATTGGATTGCCATTGGGCTGAGTACGCGCGTTATAAATTTGCTTTCATTTCATTTCATTTCATTACATTTCATTGCATAGATAAGAGAGGTGCATAGCGGAAGGGCATAGAGGGAAGTAAAGGGTCATAGAGTGGGTGGCATATAGTGTCTTACAGGGGAGTGGCATACAGCGGAGTGGTGGAGAGTGGAGTAGAGTGGAGTTGAGTGTCGTTGAGTGGAGTGGAGTGGCATAAAGTGGAATAGGGTGAAGTGGCACAGAGTGGAGTAAAGTGGTGTTGAGTGGTGGAGAGGGAAGTGTGTAGAGTGTCGTAGAGTGAAGTAGAGTGGAGTAGAGTGCCATTAGAATGGCATAGGGTGGAGTAGAGTGGCATATAGTGGTGTACATGGAGTGACATAGAGTGGAGTAGTGGAGTAGAGTGTAGAGGCATAGGGTGGTGTTGAGTGTTGTAGTGTGGAGTGTCGTGGAGTGGAGTGTCCTAGAGTGGAGAGTCATAGAGTAGAGTCTCCTAGAGTGAAGTTTCCTAAAGTGGATTGGCCTAGAGTGGAGTGGTGTAGCGTGGAGGGGCATAGATTGGAGGGGTGTAGTGTGGAGTAGAGTGACATAGAGTGCAGTGGCATAGAGTGGCATACAGTGCAGTCGTGCAGTGTGGAGTAGTGGAGTAGGGTGTCAAGGAGTGGGACAGAGTACAGTAGAGTGTTGTGGAGTGTAGTGGAGTGTTGAAGCATGGAGTGTCGCACAGTGAGATTTTGTACAGTTGTGTGAAATAGAGTGCAGTGGCATAAAGTGGATTCAAGTGGCATGGAAGGCTTGTAGGGAATTGTGTAGAGTGATATACAGCAACGTGGCATACAGTGGACTAGTGGAGCAAAGTGGAGTAGATTGTCATAGAGAGGAGTAGCATAGAGTGTTACAGAGTGAAGTGGAGTGTCATAGACGTAAGTGTTGCAGAGTGGAGTCTCCTAGAGTAGAGTCCCCTAGAGTGGAGTGGTGTAAAGTGGAGTGGTGTAGAGTAGAGAGGTTTATAGTGGAGGGGAATAGAGTGGAGGGTTGTGGAGTTGAGCGGTGCAGAGTGGAGTAGAGTAGAGTGCCATAAAGTGGAGTGGCGTAGAGTGGAGGGGTGTTGAGTGTATAGGCATACCGTGGAGTGTAGAATAGCGGTGTAGCTTAGAGTAGAGTGAAGTGTTGTAGAGTGGGGTGGAGAAGTGTAGAATGCAGTGGTGTAGAGCAAAGTGGACTAGAGCAGGGGCGGTGCGTCCATTAGGGCGCTTCGGTGTTGCCCTACTAATTCATTTGAGGCACGAGTCGAGTTGAGTAAGAAGCGTGCGTGACGTTGTCGTTTCTCACTCACATTTGCAAATTACACAATCACATCCACAGCCAGGCCGCCGGAGCCAGTCAGCTCAGAAGGGGGCCGGGCAGCAGGAGTTCAGTGCAAGTGCATCGATTCGACAATAATATGTATCAATTCAGGTGGTCGGCGGACCACACAGCAAGATTAACCATAATCAGTTTAGGGCTTAAAGATTTTGCGACCAGCCCGAACATGCGCACTAGGCTGCTCATCAGAAGAGCGAGGGTTGTTCCATGCTGCTCTTCTAATGAGCAGCCTAGTGCGCATGTTCGAGCTGGTCGCAAAAGTTTTTTAAGCCCCAAACAGAACATGCGCACTATTGCTCAAGCCAATCCTGGCGCTGCTGCTGGATTGGCTGAGACATAGGCGGTACTTGCCAGCCAGCCAGGAGCGAGCGTGATATCAGAGCTTCCTCATTGAGGCAGACACACACCACGTGTTCACTGCTACCACCACGGGTGACGGGAATCGGCCGAACCTGCAGCAGTGGACGGGCCGGCACCAGCCGGGGCGCCCGGTCTGATTGGTAAGTAACGTTTTATATATTTGTTTATTTTTATTCCCCCCCTCACCAGTGAGCCATATGTTAAATTCTAATAATTATGCAGAGCAGTATAAAAGTAAGACTTAACAGTAAAGACTATTCTTCATTGATGATCGTCTTTCTGTTTCTTTGATTCATTTATATTCTCGCTCTTTTCAAACTACAAATTGGTATTTTTTTTATAGTAGGGGTTGTACATAGTATGATGGAGTTCAATCAACATGTATTTTGCCCCTTCCGTTCCGTTTCCGTTGCGCGTGGTGCATTGCACCTGTACAGAAATTACTGCAACTATGATAGCGGCCTCCAAGGTTTGCGTTATTGGTTCCATATAGCTGTATGCATAATTAAATAGCTTCTTTCATAAACCTTGCTTTATCGCTGCATTAATTTGCTTTAAAATGCACCATTTGCCAATCTTTTTTAAATTTCTTTCTCAGGAGAAAGACTCTACCTAGACCCCAGATTTGTCCATTGAACTTGTTCACATCGCTAACTAGTGTTTTCTATTGGAAAGGGTAGAGCCAAAGCATTCTTGCTTAGTACCCTACCCCTCTTCAGAAGTCAGACTTGCTTGGCAACTCAGAAATTCTCTGAAATAATGTATGAGCTTTCTTTTATGACTGCCTAGAAGAACAGAATTTTTAGTCCATTCATCACAGAAATAGTGCTGTAAATCGCACCAAAAAGATTCCAATTTGTAAAAAATGTCTTCACCGGGGAAGAACCCCCCGAACTCCCCTTATTGCCGTCCGGCTCGCTCGCTGCGCTCGCTCACATTGATTCGGTTTGCATACGCCTCACGAGTTCCAAATTCCACCAGCCGACACTGGACTAGAGTGGCTTAACCTACAGTGGAGTAAAGTGTTATAGAGTAGAGTGGAGTGGCATAACGTGTAGTAGAGTCAATTGGTGTTGGCTGTTGTAGAGTGTCATAGAGTGGAGTGTTGTTGAGTGACGTGTAGTAGAGTGGACTGACAGAGTGAAATGGCATAGAGTAAAGTGTGATATAGGTCCATATGTATCAAGCAAATTGCATTCGCAAAGGCCGAAATTCGCAGAATTTCTGCCTTTGCGAATGCTAATTTGCTAAATGGAATGTATGAAACATTTTCACCGCAAAATAAGGAATCACAAAATTTGCCGTTCCTTATTTTGCGATTGTACTTAAGGAATCGCAAATTTAGCGATTCCTTAAATGCAATGTATCAAATAAAAATGAATGCAAAAATGCCCATAAGGATTCGCAAATTACCACCAACTTCTAGTTGGATGATACATATGGCCCCCAGTGTTATAGAGTGGAGTATCGTAGAATGGAGTGGCATAGAGTAGCCTACAGTGAAGTGGCACAGAGCAGCATAGATTGAAGTAGAGTAGAATAGAGCAGTGTAGAAAGGAGTGTCTTGTCATTAAGTGTAGTGTAGTGAATTGGAGTGTCGTAGAGTGTTGCTGAGTGGAGTGCCGCAAAGTGGAGTGGCAAAAAGTGGAGTGGTGTGGAATGCCATGGAGAGGAGCATTAAAAAAAGTGGGGTGTCATAGAGTGTTGAAAATGCTGTACAGTGGAGTGGAGTAGAGTGTCATAGAGTGGAGTGGCATAGAGTGGCAGACAGTGGAGTATTGGAATAGAGTGGAGTAGGGTGTTCCAGAGTGGAGTGGCATGGAGTGGTGTAGAGTGTTGTACAGTGGGGTGTAGTGGCATAGAGTGGATTGACGTAGAGTGAAGTGTCGCAGAGTGGAGTAAAGTGGCATGGAGCGGCATAGAGGGAATTGCGTAGAGTGGATTAGAGTGTCATACAGTGCAGTGTCATAGAGTGGAGTAGAGTGTAACAGAGTCACAGAGAGTGGAGTAAAGTGTCTTAGAGTGGATTGGCATAGAGTGGTGAACAGCAGAGTGATGTGGAGTGGAAGTAGTAGAGTAAAGAGGAGTAGAGTAGAGTAGCATAGAGTGTTGTAGAGTGTTGGAGAGTGCAGTGGAGTGTCATATAGTGAAATTGTTGTAGAGTGGAGTGGCTTAGAGTGGAGTCTCCTAGAGTGGAGTCTTCAAGAGTGGAGTGTCCTAGAGGAGAGTGATTTAGAGTTGAGGGGCAAAGAGTGGAGCAAAGTGGAGTAGAGTTAAGTAGAGTAGAGTGTCAGAGTGGGATGGCATAGAGTGGAGGGGTGTAGATTTAATAGGCATACTGTACAGTGGTGTAGTGTAGAGTGGAGCAAAATGTCGTGGAGTAGAGTCGAGGGGTGTAGAGTGGAATGAAGTATAGTGACGTGGAAAGCCCTAGAGTGGAGTAAAGTGTCAGCCAGTGGAGTGGCACAGCATGGAGTAAAATGGCATAGAGAGGCATATAGCGTCGTAGAGTGGATTGGCATAGAGTGAAATGGCATAGAGTGAAGTGGCATAGATTGGAGTGGCTTAGAGTGTCGGTGAGTGGTATAAAGTGGAGTGCCGTCAAGTGAAGTGGCCGAGTGTATTAGAGTGGCCTAGAGTGAAGAGGCATAGAGTGGCTTACAGTGAAGTGAGTGGAGTAGAGTGGCATAAAGTGGAGTGTCTTGTCATGGAGTGAAGTGTTGTGTTGTGGAGTGAAGTGTCGAAGAGTGGACAGTCAAAGTAAAATGGATAGAGAGAAGTGGCATACAGTGAAGTGGCATAAAGTGGAGTGGCCTAGAATGGAGTAGAGTGGCCTAGAGTTAAGTGGCACACAGTGGCACACAGTGAAGAAGAATAGAGTGGAGTGGCGTAGAGTGGCATAGAGTGGAGTGTCTTGTCTTGGAGTGGAGTGGCTTAGAGTAGAATGCCGTAAATTGAAGGGTCATAAGTAGATTGGGATACAGTGGAATGGCGTGGAATGCCATAAAGTGGAGCATTTCAGAGTGCGTGTTGTAGAGTGTCAAAGAGAGCTGCAGAGTGGCATGGAGTGGAATAGAGTATCGTAGAGCGCAAGGGTGCAAAGGGGATTATGAATGGTATGGTAGCGCACTGCAATTACAGACAGCACATTTTCAATTGAAATTACCATTTATTTGCATATACAGTTTTACTGATAAAATTATACAGCAGACAAAACAATAATGAGTGGAAATTGCATCACTTAGTGTATGGATTTCTTTTGTTCGTATTAAAATATATGCTTCGGAATTACAAATAAATCAGCTTCCTTTGTGCTTTCCTAATAGTTCATTTACATTTTTGTGGTGCTAGAAAAAAAAAGTTATTTTCCCATCCCCAGTTCCCTGCAGGATTGTCACAAGACCTATCACTTTGAAGTAATCGAAAGAAAAGTAAACACAAAGCTCCTTGGACCACAGAACCTGACATTTGACCTCGATCTTTGAATGCACAGAAAATGTGACAAGATAAGAACAAAATCTAAAGACCTGTTTACAAAAAGGGAGCACTTGTCCAAGGATGGTAAACAGGCTATGCTCCACCGGAGGGACAAAGACATGCTGGACAGTCTAACATAAATAAAACCAGCAAATAGAAAGAAAGCACATGTGAATTATAAACCACACAGCCAATGGTAAGCAATGAACAGAATACATTTCCAGAGAAACTTTCAGAATCTCCCCAAGGAGCCTTTCAGCAACCAGACAGCTGCACGGTCTGCTAGGCTTTGACCTAAAAAGAGCCCAATGTAGCACAAATTTAGCCCAATGGTAGAAGCGTGCAGGATGCATAAGTAGCTCATGCAACAAATAATCCATCATTATCTTTATTCGGCAAATTAATCACCATAAAAGAAATACATATGCATATACATTTACCAATTCTCCATAAAAATTATTAAAACGAATAAAAGAAGAGGTACACGACAGTCACTAGTTTGCTACCAGCGAATGCAGCATTAGACCGTTGGGGCCCCCGGTCGCAGTTTCAGTAATCTGGAGCGCGTCAACCACGCACTACCCAAGAATTTTGCCACCCCGCAAATCATGATGGAAGATGAAGTGTCCGTAGAAAGTACACGTAGTGCCTGGCTATGACACCTCAGCCCCAGTTCCCTGCAGACCGGTTTCAACCAAAGTTTCCGCGCCCCTTTGTAAGCTGGGCAGGCAAAAAATAAATGGGCCACAGACTCCTTAGGTGCCACACAGCCAGGGCATGAACGCTGGGGGGCACCAGAGTTTGACCACCTCACCGTGAAATCATGCACCGGAAGCGTCCCATATCGCAGTTTTAGATATAGCGCTCGATCTAGAGGTTTAGTTATCAGGTTGAGGAAGGGCTCCAATTTTCTCACACATTTAAATAACAAAAATTGATCCGTGAGTGAGCCCCCATCCGCAACCCTCAGCGCATTACTCTGTACCCAGTCCCAATATAGCTTTTTGATCACTTCCTTGGGTGGTGGCGATTGTGACTCCCATGCATCCCTTAGCCCCAGGTTAAGAGCCAGGTCTTTCAATCTATTCAACCATCCTATTTTTTTACCCGTGTCCAGTAGCAGAAGATCATCCAGCCCTTCAGCATATTTTGCAAGCTCCGCAGTTCTTCTCAAACGAGTCCAAAAGAGCAACGGGCGTAGCCTTACCAAGTCCTTTAGTGCTCTTCTGCCCAGATCTAGTCTCAGGGGGATCAATGGGGTGGAAGTAGGAAGAGCCACCACCTTCCTTAGAAAATTGTTTTCCGCTGTCGATAGTTCAGAAACATTTTCAAACCCCCAGAGTTCAGAGCCATATAGTGCCGCAGGAAGAATCTGGCCCTCATAAATGGCCATGGCGGGGGAGACAGGTTTACTACGTGATTCACGGAGCTCCCTCAAAGTCACCCCAGATACTCTTTGGAGACTGAGTAGCATTTTGGCCAAATGACTCTTCCAGGTCATGCGACTGTTTATCCGGACACCAAGATAATCAAAAGACTCAACCAACTCCAGAGGAACGCCATTGAGCAGAAAATTATTTTTGAATCTTTTGGAGGGGGAGAGTGCCATCAATTTAGTTTTTGAAGTGTTAATGGTTAAGCCTCGGATGGTACAGAAGGAGCTAAACCGGTTCAAGAGTTTTTGCAGACCCACTGGGGATTTAGAGATTGATAAGGTGTCGTCGGCGAAGAGTAAGGTGGGGATTCTTTCCCCCGCCAGGGATGGGGCATCCGCCTCCTCCCCCTTCAGATGGTCCACCACTCCATTCACGAATAGGGAGAAAAGGGTCGGAGCCATAACGCAGCCCTGGCGTACTCCTCTCCTCACAGGGACCCTATCTGTTAACTGTCCCTGGGATCCCCATCTGACCCTCGCGTAATTCCCCTCGTGGAGCTTTACGATTAGGTTAAGGACACCACTGGGAAATCCCATCTCCCCTAGGATTTTCCATAATTTTGCGCGAGGGACCAGGTCGAAAGCTGTTTTGAGATCTATAAAGGCCATATATAAACTGCCTTTCTTGATGGTCACTGCCTTCCAATAGATTACAAAAAAGCGAAAGACCTGGTCCATCGTCCCTACCTTTCTTCTAAAACCCGCTTGTAGGTGGGAAAGAATACTGGCCTCCTCCATCCAATCTCCTACTCTTGAGATGATGACCCTGCCAACCACTTTCTGAATTATGTCTATCAAACTGATAGGTCTGTAGTTTGCAGGGTCCTCTCTTGCCCCCTTCTTGAACACGGTCACTACCTCTGCACCTTTCTAAGAATCTGGCACCTGGTGGCCCCTAGTAATCAAATTCATTATTATGGCTATTAATTTGGCCCAGGCCTGTGGCTCCACTATCAACAGATCTCCAGGAATCCCATCCTGCCCGGCTGCTTTCTTGGGGGTTAGATGTCTAATCGCCGCCACTACCTCTGTGGTCGTAAATGGAAGGTCGTCCACCCCTAAGGAGTCCCCCTCACCCAAACTATCTGCCCCAGGGCTGGCTGTTTCCTCAATGCCTCCATACAGGGATGAGAAATGATCAAACCATTGCTGACTAGTTATGTGTGCAGCCAATGGTTGCGATTTCCTCTGTCTAGTTCTATTAATCAAATCCCAAAAAAGGTTCGGGTTCCTTCTACTCACGGCATTGGATAGGTCCTGCCAATGCTGTTCCTCCCACTCGCGCTTGGCCACTGATAATACTTTCAGGTAATCCTTCCTGGCCGCTCTAACCAGCAGAGGATCCCCAGAAATCAGGGCTTTTGTCAAGTTTTTCCTTTTACCCTTACACTGGTCAGTATACCAAGGTTTATTGAGAGTGGGGGGTGTAACAGTAGCCCTATTGCTTTTCCCTTTCGAGGTAAAAAATTGACCAACATGATTTATTGTGGCTTTGTAAACAGAATCAAGGGAGGGGTAAGGAAGCCTACTAATCTGGTCTTCACCAATCCAGACCTCCAGATCTGAAGACAAGCGCTCTACCAAAGATTTAATGGCCCCTAGATCGTCCTCCTTAAGTTTAGCCTTATCCCATTTCAGTCTGCGATTGTTATTATATGGGATAACCTCTTTAGATGTTTTTGAGGTGACTTTCGCCCTCCTGTCTTTTAGGGTAACCCAGTTAAACTTGCAACACAGGGGATTGTGGTCGCTATCCTGACTTGGGTAGACCTCCATATCAATAAGGTCTGCCCAGAAACTAACATCCATTAGGATGTAGTCAATTCGGGACGGCCCAGTAAGTCTATTGAAGGTCAGTGCCCCTACCTGATCGGATATAGTCCTACCGTTAAGGGCTCTTAACTTGTGGTCCCTAGTCAGTGCATTGATTTGAATTGCCCTAGCTGACCATTTCCTAATGGGGGGCAGGGATAAGGTTGGGATGGACCATTTTGAATCCTCCTCTTCGATACCCAAAGGATCATCTCCGAGGAGGGGTTCAAACGTACAGTTAAAATCACCCCCCACAATGATCTTTGCTGATGACGGACAATTGGCTAAGGCTGAGTCCAGAGCTGTTAAAGTCAAAGAGGCAGAGTCCCCAGGGGCCCCTCTAGCGTAAACATTGAAAAGGTCAAGCCTACTACCCTCCACCTTACCTCTACAGGAGAGGTGGAGAATATCATTACACTCCACGGTGTGGCGTGTAACCAACCAATCCAGTTCTATTTTGATCCAGACCATGAGGCCCCCCGCTGGTCTACCCTTTCCCTTGCTTACTGCTGGAAAAAAGTGGGTGGTATACCCCGCT
Source organism: Lissotriton helveticus (assembly GCF_964261635.1). NCBI lineage: Eukaryota > Metazoa > Chordata > Amphibia > Caudata > Salamandridae > Lissotriton > Lissotriton helveticus. The sequence goes on from NC_136072.1 coordinate 585,136,451, forward strand.
TTGTGTAGCGGAGATAGGCTCCAAGTTTCCTGAAACAGGCAAACATCAAACCTCTCAATGAACATGTGCCACTCTGGAATTTCTAACTTCCTTTTTAACCCCGCGATGTTCCAGGAAAGGAGGTTTATTACCCGCCTTCCTTTTGGCACTAAGGTGTATCCCTCCCCAGTCCCACCCTCGTTGTCCACCATGGTCATACAGCACCCCCCCTCCTGTGCCAGGGGGATAGTGGTCACAGGACAGCCATCCATGCTAGTCAAAGGCCTAGCTGACATAGAAGCCTCAGTAATGTTGTTGGTAATAGCAGTTTGAACTGAGAATGACCCAACTTCCTCTATATCTACACTGCCACAGAGTCGTCGCGAGGTCTCCCCCTCGGGGAGTTCACTTGACTCCCCCCCGAGCACTGAACTTCAATCGCAATCTTCCAGCCCGGAGAGCTGAGAAAACCGATTGTAAGTGTCCAGCGGGGTAAAAGGTCTCAGACGACTCATCCTGGTGTCGTGGTTACTCGTATGTCTATAAGGGACCGTGGACCACGCAAGGTGCTGATCAGGCACCAAGGCAAAATGTTGTCCATGCTGGGGATAGTTATTATTAAAGGGCAAGGTAAGAGAAGGCCTATAGGATCGAAATTTATTTGGATATTTAAAAGGGGTAGCCTCTGTCCTGGGGTAAAAATATGTTAAGTCCCGAGGGGTAATGCAGGTTTCCCCGTTTCCTGGTGGCCAGTTTAAAATATAATCAACAGCCCGAGGGTCTCTAAAATTAACCACCACTATGTCCCCCTCTATATTTTTAGTTCTACTCCCCAGCCAATTGATCCGTCTAACATGGCCTATATCCCCATCTATATTGGGCGCTATCGGCCTGTACGTTCTCAGCCAATTAATAATTTTATTCTTGAGGTCAACGTATCCCTCCTTCTTATTTTCCGCTAACTGAGGGACCCCTGTCAAGACCACCACAAAGGGCGCTGCTTCTGGGGGAATCTCCACTTGTGGGACCTTTTTATGTGGTATCTTGTTATTTCGACCTACCCCTTGGATGTTCTGATTACTGCTTGTCGTGGCCTTCAAGATTGGTTTATTAGGGGCATCACCTAATTCGGTTCCTGGTGACTTTAATTGTCTTAGGGGCGGTGGGTTTTGGGAGGAAAGGTCAACTCTACCCTGGGGCTGTAGAGTTTGCTTGGCCGGCTGAGCTGGGGCGGGAGGGTTTTTTTGAACTAAATTAGGAGGGGGCATTGTCGAGGGTGTAAGATGCGCCACCCCACTCCCCTGGGTTTTAGTCAGAGTGGCCATGCTAGTTATAGCGGCTTCCAGTATGGTCAGTCTGATTTCCACCTTTTTAATAGACTCATTGATAGGTAAAAGGAGAGATCTCAACAAAAACTCCAAGTTCCCTATCAATGTGGGGGGAGATGAAGTAACAGCTGCTGCAGCTCTAGTATTATCATCAGGAACCACTGTCTGTATAGCTACTTCAGATGGGCTGTTACCCAATGGTTGTACTACTGCTGATGTAAACTCCTGATCTACTGCTGGGGTAATGTCAGATAAAATGGGGGGTTTTGGCCCTTTGCCGAACTCAGTATGCGGGGTTTTGGCTTTACCAGGTGCCACCCTAAGTTTCTTCCTTTTTTTACTAGGTGGTGGGCGGTGGATCTGGGCCGCAATTAAAAGCTTTGGTTTTTGTTTCCTGAGTTTAGATGTGGCAAAGACACGAGTAGGACTAGGGGTGGGAGAAACAGTTATAATGTTATCCAAAGGAAAATCGGGTGTGGATACAAAGTCACGGAACAATAAAGGGACGCCTTCTTGGCTAGCGTTGTCCACACTCAAGTCTACAGAACCTCCCTCCCGGGTCAAATCCAACAAGGAACTATCAGTGAGGGGTCTATGTTTCAAGCTCTCAACTGAGCGACGCCGCTCTGCCCTACGCTCCGCTAGAATAGAGTCCTTTTCTCCCTCACTCTTCTTGGGAAAGTAATTCTCCAGTGACCCGTTGCGTAATCTACCTTTTTTCCCTGGGGTTTCCTCTTCTGTCGCCATATCCAACGTGTGGCCAGGCACGGGCCACTAAACTACAGGTGTTAAGGGGCTGGCCCAGCCCGGCCTCCTTCGGCCCCGGACGGCCACAGACGGTCCCGCCCTTGTCCCGGGCTTCTCCCGGTCGCTCCCGCAGAGCGGGGACAATAGACAGTTTTAAACTCTATTGGCACCTGCAATTGGTTGGTGGACAGGGGGGTGTGGCCAGCGGGGAGAGCAGCCCAGGTGTGTAGAATGGGCGCGCAGGGGCTCCTGGACACTGGAGTCCCTGCCTGTGCTCGCAGCCCCGCCGGCTCTCCTACCTGCCCGCACCTCCGGTGATAGCTCCCACAGTAACAGCAGCCTCTGGGTCACAAGGCGCTGCGGGACCCGCGAAGCGGGTCCGGCGAGGACAGCAAAGTTCTGCAGGGTTTAAAACAGGATGTCCTCTGAGGAGGTCGCTTTCATCCAGTGAGCAGCTTGGGGGCAAACAAACAGTTAGAAGGGGAATCTGAGGATCTGTGCAGGAAACCGGCTTTTCAGGCTAACAGCGGGGGGCGTGGCCAGCGGGGAGAGCAGCCCAGGTGTGTAGAATGGACGCGCAGGGGCTCCTGGACACTGGAGTCCCTGCCTGTGCTCGCAGCCCCGCCGGCTCTCCTACCTGCCCGCACCTCCGGTGATAGCTCCCACAGTAACAGCAGCCTCTGGGTCACAAGGCGCTGCGGGACCCGCGAAGCGGGTCCGGCGAGGACAGCAAAGTTCTGCAGGGTTTAAAACAGGATGTCCTCTGAGGAGGTCGCTTTCATCCAGTGAGCAGCTTGGCGGCAAACAAACAGTTAGAAGGGGATTCCAAATAATCAGGTGGTTAACTGGATAACAACATTAAAATTGTAAATAGTCTAAAGCTCTTTGTTGTTATTTAAAAACTCAGAAAATGTACTGTAATTTTAGTGCGCTGGAGCATTAAACATAATTTCTATGAGGGAAAACTTAAAATTGTTTTCATTTGTAAAGGAAATGCTTTAGGTTTTATAGTTTTGATTCCATCCAGATGACTTTGTGTTTGCCACATGTTTCCCATATATACAGTGTTAATGCTGTAATTGTTCATTAGAACACTGTAGGGAAGGAGGAGCAGGGGCATGGACTTGGGCAACGGAGGATAGGGGAGGAAACATGGGCCGATGCAACAAGCTGAAAATGGTGGGCAGGTGGGAGAGACAGTTGCAGCTCAAATGACCACACAAGGTAGGTGGAAGGGGCAGTAGCAGTCCAACAGACCATGAAAAGCAGGAGGGATGAGGGCAGCAAGCCAACCATGCAGCACTGGCAAGATTACTTTCTTTTAAAAAATTATCGATCGATTTATAGAGCAATTTGAGGAGCAGCAATTTGGATGATGTCATCAGTGATGTCATCAATTATGTCATTTAACATGTAATGAGTGATGTAATATATGAGGTCATAAGCAGCGCCTGGTGGGGAACCTAATTGTAGTTAACTCACTGAACTATACCTGGCGAATTTCAAGTGCTGAGAACAAGAGCCAATCATATTCTATCTGTTGGCCTAGTTGCCATCCTCTCAAGCAGAACACTTGCCGCAAATTTAGTGTAATTATGATACATGGCATAATTTCAGTAATTTCATATGACAAGTTTAATGCAAAATTCTCCGAATTGTGCCAGATTATGCCTGTGTAATGGAAATTTCCCCCAGTTCTACTAATAAGCACAAATCACACATTTACTACAACAGTGCATATGTCAAATTCCATACACCATACATGTAGAGCTACAACAAGTTATGTGCCATTTATCACACTTCCTTAGGTAAGTGAGGGGCATCATGACCCCTTCATACTTTTTCTCTTGTGAATCATGGCACCTGCCCACACTTAACATTGGAAATAAAGGATATACACTATGTGGATTTCCATATGTATAATGAACCCCTCCGAGAACTCCACTGTGAAACCTGATGAAAATAAGAATATGTGCCGTCTTGCAGAATACCTGTTGACCTACAATTCTATTGCAATCATATCACCAGACTGGAGGTAACAAGCTGCCTGTTCGAAAATGTGTTTTGGCGCAGTACACAGGGGTATGAAGTGCTTTATAAGCAGCTGTCGAAATGGAATAATAAAAGTATAGAAACTGTGATGCTGCATGCAATGGGGTGGGAGTCAGTGAGCATGGGGCAGGGTCAAAGGTGCGGCTAGAAAAACAAAATATTTCTGTACTTTTGTGGTCTTTCGCCATCAGATACTACTTGTGAAATAATGCACAATGTAAATGAAAAATACATTTTTTTAAAAGATGTACATTATGAAACCTCGATTAATTCATGCACTGCAAACGGTCTGTGTAACCAGAGAGCCATAGAATAAAAGTTTGGTTGATGCAGTGGAGAATAGTGACTTGTGTATTTTCAGTGCTATGAGGTCATAGCCTGTGACAGAAAGAACTGTGAATATGTAAGTCATTATGTTTAAACTTGCATTAAATACATTATAAGATAGACTGTTAAAAAATGTGTAAAAAGGTTTAAGATAAATGTTGCTTCCAAAACTTATACTTTTCGTAATACCCAGACTGTAATAATACAACTTTTTTTTTACATAACTGTCCATTCAACAGGTCAGGGAAAGTAAGTGCTATACAAATACAATTAAAAGGACGCACTTCACAGCTCAGTTGTTAACTCTTTGCACTGCATTCAAAAAGAATAAATCTTTGTCATCACAAATGCTGGAGTGATTCAATCAATTAAAGCCAAGGCTCCCAAGCATTGTTTACATTTGCAGATTACCCTTTACATCTACAGAATCTGCTTGTTGTGCACTTTTGCATTTCTTTCAGGCAAGCAGGCGCCAAAGCAGGACGGCTTGTTTAGCTGTCTACTGAGTTTGGGTTTCACAGCACAGGAGCCTCACTGAAAGACACTTCAGCTAAGGCTTTTCAACTATCGGAATTAATGGTCCCAGGAGGGTTATTTTTTTACAAAAAGTAGGAGAACGTTTTTTCATAAATCAAAAACGTATGGGCACGTTTGTCTCTCCGATCCCGACTACTTTTTAAAGGTGCTGCAATAAAACTATGGTTTATGGAAATGTCCAGTGGCTTAGCAAAAGCACAGAAATAACAAAGCATAAGCCTGGGTGTGGAGAGTATTATCAGCTTTTATTTTGCAAAACGGTCATTAACATTAATCACATGTTGAAAAGAAAATAAAGCCTCTGCCAAGGGCCGTGTGTCTTTTTCGAGCCATGTTAGCAGAGCAATAAAACAAGGCCTTTATCCAAAGGAAAAAATAAGTAATACATTGTATCTCAAAATTAGGAGACCTCATTTCTCTTTTTTTCCAGCAGTCTACACTTTCTGCCTCTTTATCTCACTCTTGCAGGGTTTTTATGTTTCACCCCGCCCCTCTTTCTCACGGGTTTTCTGCATTTTTTTCTTCCTTTTTCTCTCTTCTACCTTTCTCACTATTTCTCTGGTTCAGTCTGAGATGGAAAATAAGTCATGGTCCCTAAAATGGCTGCCTATAGCCACTGGTACCAATTAAGCATCAATAGCGCCATTGTTCGCCATCAGAGAAACACGCCAAGGCGAGAGGGATACCAACCTCTCTCCTCCAACAGTACCATTGGCTATTCTCCACACAGGTCAAGGTCAGAATCAATCTAACCTTGGGACAAAGGGAAACCTTAGAGGAGGAGTGGGCGGGGCTTTGTAGGAGAAAGAGCACATCTCTGGCTCCCTTGATTCACCAGTAAATATAGCACCTGGAAGATTTAAGGGGGACTCAAACAGAACCAAAGGCCCTAAAGGTGTTTTCACAAAAGTTGTGAGGTCTTTCCTTAAAGACATGAAGTGATCGGTGAGTACTGTGAAGTATATGTGATGGGCACTGTTATTTACCACTGGTGCTCCAGGACCACAGGTCCTATTGCTGTCCAACTGGACGCACAAGTAGCTCCCTTTAAGCACTTGTCTCTCTTAAGGTAGTTACACCAAGTGCTTTTCATAACTACTACTTTGGAGAAGAATTCGGCTTGAGATATAGGTTTGCTGTGGAGAGTAGTTAACATTAACATGCCTGCCAACTTGCAAATGAATGTCACCCGGTGAGGACGGGGTCGGGGCCTTGGAGAGGGCAGTGCAACGTGCTGAGACCTACCTAAAAGGCACTCAGCCCTTCACCAAGCTCCCCACCTCCTCCCAAAAGACAAAAAAAAAAGCAAAGTGCCTTTAAGACTGTTGCCAACGTCCTGGGGTGTTTTCACACTTCTTAATGGACATCTGCTACGTAAAGCTGCAAAAGAGAAGCCAAAAAGCCACTCTCTTCAGTGGTTTTAAGCTTGTCTTTCCTGTCGCCACCATGTGATTTCGGCTCCTCACCGGGTGAAGGGAACACAAATTCTGTGACACACGGTGGCACTGTCTGAGTTGGCAGGTCTGCATTCAGTAGAATGCAATAAAATGAAGGCCCTTGCTGACTTCTGCCTCAGAGAGGACAGAGTTATAAATATAAAACACTTGGGCACACTGGGGAGAGGTATACAGCACTCTGAGTAGTGCAGGGGAGAAAGGCAGAAAAGGGAGAAAGAAATGAGGAAGAGAAAGATAGGAAAACACTGACAAGGGAAGGCGTCAAGGATGAAAAAGAACCTCCAAGACTGAGGTTAAGAAATATAGTGCGGGCAAGCCGAAGAAAGAAGCATGAAGTGGAATCAAAGCTAGGAGACATTGCTATTGTTTAAAAGATGCAGCAACAGCTTTGGGCACCTAAGAAAAACACAGGGCCCCTGCACCTATATATTTATTTATTTTACAAATTTAGGGTGGTGGAGATTCCATCCACAGGTTGAAGGAAGACTCATTGTACATTCAGTAGGTTATGTCACATAATTATTAAGCACCCTTGAATCCCATAGGGTTTCTTGGCGCTAGTTGCCTCAAGTAAGGAAGTCGTGTTCACAAAAACTGAAACCTGATGTGTTGCTAAGTATGTCTCCTTTGTTGCTGCTGTTCCAAGTTCTAGTCATATTCTGAAGTAGCCCCTTATTCGGAAGGTATATGGTTTAACCATCCTTCCCACAGTCATGACAGTTTTAGTCTGTCTTTAGCTCTCGATCAGAGCTCTGACCTGATGGGGGCGTGGCTTACGCGCCGGCGAGTGATGGCGCTGCCTCCTTGAGCTCCGAGGCGACGCGGGATTCTTTGAACTTTTCCTGGTGCTCTTCCCGGCTCCGGAGACCAGCTGCAGGCATCCCCGCACGGCGGAACGTGGTCCGCGCGTGTTGCGAGATGCGGCGGTTACTTTAACTGCCGCTTTTGTGTCATTTTGCCGTTTTGTTCTCCTTGGCAGTCGCGGGACGCGAGCGGCCCCCATTTTGTGCCGCCGAGCTCGCGTCCCGTTTTTCTTCACGTCTCTGCCTCCTCAGTCACCAGTACTCCTCCTGCTTCATTGTTTGGGCTCATATTTACAAGGTATGTTGTAAATGGCCACAGCATGCTCCTCTGCTCTACCCTCTTGACTTTTTGCACCATTAATCCCTTCCTTGCTTGTGACTGCGTCATCACTTCATAACGACGGCCATTTTGTGGTGCTCTTCCTGCGCAATGCTTGCCATCTTTCTACCACCTCCCTGCAACCCTCTGTGGATTATCAATTGACCCTCTAGGTTTCATATCTTGTGGACGCTTTGCTCTGCTGTTTCTCTCATGCCCCATTGCTGGATGGTTTTGTTGCCTACGTATTGAACTAACTTTCACTCAATTTCGACGCCTGTCCTGTGGATTTGAGGTATTGCTTCTCCATTGCTCTTCTCTCCCTCATATGTAACCTCCTCCTTCCTACTGCATCTTCGAGCTCTGCATATAGGGTCTAAGTCTTGTGGTGTGGCTTTCATCCCTGCGCTCCTCCTAGTGTGCTCCTCTGTTGCCGCAATGTCTCTAGATGGGGGTCACACGAAATCCTCCGTCACTGGTACCAAACCAAAACGCCTCAAGAATGACCCTCCGTCTCCAATTCGTTCTTCCTCGAACCCTGTGTTGGATTCCATCCTAGAAGAGGTTCGTGGTTTACAACCTTTTATGTCTGCAACTAACGAGAAGCTCAAGCAGATAGAAGATAGATGGGTTGTCATGGAGGGCAAGGTTTTGGACCTAGAGCAACGCATCAGTGACATCCAGGATGTGTCCACCAAAATTCCCATTCTTGAAAAGGAAATTCAGCAATTGAAATTACACACAGAGGACCTTGAAAATCGTAACAGGAGGAATAACCTACGTATTTATGGAGTTCCGGAGTCCCTTGAGGGGGCGGACATGGTGTCCTTCATCCGCAAATTCCTTTATGATCTTTTGGAACTCCGACCAGAATCCAATCCTCTAAACATCCAGCGTGCTCATCGTCTGGGCCTTCTCACATCCAACCCGACCAAACCCAGGGGCATTATCCTGCTATTTCTTGAATTCACTGAATTAATGACTGTTCTTAAAGCTGCAAGACTGAAACGTCGCCTCATTTGGTCAGGTCATACCATCTTTATTGCCCAAGACTTATCAAACGCTACGAATGCACGTCGCAAGGAGTTCCTGAATCTTCGCCCTCATATGAGGGACTTAAACATTCAATATGGAATTCTGCATCCATGCCTCTGCAAAATAACTCACAACGGTCGTTCCCGTACATTTGATGATCCTCTGAAGCTTCGAGCGTATCTTCAAAGTGTCTCTACTTCCACTATGGACACCAATGACTGAAATTGTTTCTGCTTTCTTCATTGCATTAATTAACTCATGTCTTGACGACTGTTGTGGCCTTGTCCTGGTCTCTCCTTCATAACTCTTTCCTATGACTTTTCTTTTATTCTTATCTCCTATTTCTGTTTTTCCCGCGTTTCCCTTGCTCTGTGGGGTTGGCGCCCTTGCCAGCGTTTCCATGCTCCTAATGTCTTGGTATTCTCTTTTCTCTCAGATCTGGCTTCTTTGCCATGATCTGTTTATTTCTTCTCTTCTTCTCTATCTTTCTTCTTTTGTCCTTCATTTCACAGGCCTTGCGTGTTCTCCTCCTATTCCTCTTTGTTTCCTTCTCTTTCTTGTTTACCCCTCCACCCTGCTTCTTGTTGCTCATCGTATTTTTCCTTGTTCCCCTTTTCTTCTCTTTATGCTCGATATGTTCACCCGTCCTTTGTATATTTCTGTTTACCTGACTTTCATTGCCTTCGTATGTATTTTATACTCGATTTTCATTTGTAATATATTTGTTTGCATTGTCTTGCCTTGTAGTTGTTTCCCTGAAGTGTACTGGATCCGGATGTCACCCCCTTCTCCTGCCTTCCGTCATGTGTAATTTTGTCACTTGGAATGTTCGTGGTCTCGGCAACCCTGTTAAACATCAAAAGGTACTATCTCATTTATCCAAGTTAGATTCTCAGATTGTTTTTCTCCAGGAGACTCATTGTACAGATGTTGAATCGTTAAAACTCAAGAGGGCCTGGGTGGGTCAAGTTGTATTTTCTCCTGCTGTTGATAAAAAGGTGGTGTTGCTATATTGTTTCGCAAAGGTTTGAATGTTCAAATTCTCTCTTCTCAAGCTGATGATGTGGGTCGCTGGGTTATGTCTAAAGTCATCATACAAAACAAAACTATGGTACTCCTGAATATATATGGCCCCGTCCGCCCTGACCCCAAATTTTGGTCTAACATCAAAATCCTCCTTTCCTCCATTGATTGCCCCGACATTGTCATAGCTGGTGACCTTAACCAATGGTTAGATCCCTTTTCAGACAGGCTATCTTCCAGCAAATTCCAGCCTGATAAGACGCACAAGTCCTTTCAGTCAGCCATTGCCTCCCGTCCCCTTTTTGATGTTTGGAAAACATGCAATCCGGACTCGCTGGAATATACCTTCTACTCGAATGTTCACCACACCCGATCCAGAATCGACTATATTCTAGTCAGCAAGTCCCTTCTCCCTGCGATCCAGCAGTCCCAAATTGGTTCTATTTTTCTTTCAGACCATGCCCCTGTTTCTGCCACTTTTGACCTCACCCAAACCTCCTCCTGTTTTAGCCGCTGGAAATTTAACACTTTCCTCCTGTCAGATTCAGTTTTTATGTCTGACGTTAAGGATTTCATTTCTGAATACTTTTCCCTCAACTTACCTCAGGACACATCGATTTCGAAGAATTGGGATGCCTTCAAAGCTGCCCTACGTGTCGTCACAATTTCCTATGTTTCTAAGAAAAAGAAACTCAATCGCTCTAAATACAATGCCCAACTCACCAATATCAAGACACTGGAACACTCTTACTTTTCTTCCACAAATCCTGACGCTCTCCTCCAACTTATCAAAGCCAAATCTGACCTCAATCAAATTGCCACAGTTGAAGCCTGTAACACCCTTTTGAAGATTAAATCTAAATTTCACGGGGGTCAGAATAAAGCTGGCAAAATGTTAGCGAATTACCTCAAAATTAAGTCTGAACGAAAATCAATTGGACCCATTCTCAATGATGCATCTAACTCACTAGTTACCTCGGACGAGGATATTGCAGACGTCTTTCATAACTACTATAAACTCCTCTATACTGATGACACTCATCCTACTGACGACGACCTCTCCCATTTTTTCGACGATCTCCCCCCGCCCCCATCTCTCCCTACTGAGTTCCAACAATTAGAAACTGACATTACACCTCAGGAAATCCTCAAGGCAATTACCTCTCTAAAAAAATCGAAAGCCCCTGGCCCAGATGGTCTTCCTATCGAATTTTACGCCGCCTTGCACTCTATTTTTATTCCCCACCTTTCACAACTTTTTAACTCCTTTATTACGAACGCTAAGGCTTCTGGCTCCTTTTTGGACGCCCTGATAGTCATAATCCCCATGCCTGACAAAGACCACTCTTTATGTAAAAACTTTCGCCCCATTTCCCTAATTAATTACGATTGCAAGATCTTTGCCAAAATTTTAGCTGCCCGTCTTGAATCCCTTATCCCACTTTTAATCTGCACAGATCAGGTCGGTTTTGTGAAAGGTAGACTTGCTGCAGACAAAGCCCGTGTTTTTGCCAATGTTATTTCACACAGTAAACATTTTAAGGCCCCCTTAGCCGCCCTCTCCCTGGATGCTGAGAAAGCTTTCGATCGCATTAATTGGAATTTTATGTTTAAATCATTACAATGGTTTGGTTTTGGCCCCTCTTTTATCTCTTTAGTTAAACTCCTGTACTCAGCTCCACGTGCCAGCGTCTTTGTCAATAATCAATTCTCGAAATGTTTCCCCTTATCAAGAGGAACGAGACAAGGTTGCCCTCTTTCCCCTTTATTGTTTATTCTCTGCCTTGAACCATTCCTGATTAGAATCCGCTCAAACCCCCTAATTAATGGGTTCCAATTGTCGTCGATTGAGATGAAAATTTCGGCCTACGCGGATGACATCCTGGTTTACATGGCCAATCCTGTCTCTTCCCTCCCTCCGTTTTTGGACGAGGTTCGCTTATACTCATCTGTCTCTGGCTATAGGCTTAATCTTTCCAAAACGGAGGTTTTACCCTTAAATTCAACTTGTTACCAATATATGTTTGCTTCCACTGATTTTGCCTGGTGCCCTTCCAAGATCAAATACTTGGGTATTTGGTTTTCCCCTTCGTTGGGTGAAACCCTTAAATTGACCTTTGCCTCCCTTACTCAAAAAATCCAATCCCTCCTTCAATCCTGGTCCCCACTTTTCCTCTCCTGGTGGGGTCGATTAGATACCATTAAAATGATGATTTGCCCGCATATTTTATACACTGTTTCCATGCTTCCTATGAAGATCCCTAATTTATATTTTAATCGGCTGAACTCTATCTGCTCCAAATTTTTTTGGAATAATAAAAGACCCCGTATTGCTTTACATAAGCTTATACGTCCCAAATCTGAAGGTGGAGTTCGCTTTCCTGATTTTAAATCATACCACCACGCCTTTCTGATAAAGCAAGCTTTCTCATTGGCCTTTAATTTCCTTGATACCCCTCTGCCCAAGTTGATTCACATTGAACGGTCCTTATTAAAGAATTTTACTTTCCAACAATCTCTTTTTATGTCAAATTGTTCATTTCTGACTAACCACCCTGTACTGAAATATTCACATACTCTGCTACACACTGTATTATCGAAAGGTTTATCTCCCTTGCAATGTTTTCTCTCATCAAGTGTGTGGTACAACAAATATCTTAAGTATAAGGGTAAATCTTTCTATTTCAAGTATTGGAAAGAAAAGGACATTGTATTTGTATATCAATTTTTCTCTGATTCATCCATTATTTCATTTCCTGTAATGCAAACCATGTTTGACCTACCTGTTCACTTTCGTAAAGAATATGACATTATCACTTCTGCCATTTTATCTCACTTATCTACCCTTCCTACTTTTGATTCCCTTCCTTCCCTTACTCCTTCCACTCCTCTATACCCTTTGTTTCCCCAACAAATCCCCAAAGCTGCTCTAATTTATAAACTTTTGTTAGATACTATTGTGCCTAGACCTAAAACTCTTACTGAAACTGCTTGGGAAACTGATCTTTCTATCTCATTTTCTGTTGATGTTTGGGATCACCTATGGTGCAAATTGTTTAAGACATCGCTTTCAGCTCGAATTACTCAGTCACTTTTTTTATCTATCATAGAGCTCTTATCACCCCTGTTAGCATTGCAAAATTCTCTCCCACGTCCTCCCCCCTCTGTTGGTCCTGCGCCTCTCTCCCAGGCACACTCAAGCATCTCCTGTTTGATTGCGCCTCTGTTCTTGCTTTTTGGAACTCAGTTTGGGATTTTTGCATGCGTATTTTTCATCTCCCTGTTCCCTTTTCACTGCTACATGTTTTTTTAGGTTCTCAATCTGATATTTTAGACTTACATTCATATAATGCTAAACTATTTGATCTTTTCATTGCACTTGCCTTTAAAGTCATTTTGTCCTGTTGGAAGGATAATACTAAACTGTCTGTTCATACATGGTGGAATTTCATATGTGATGAGCATAGAATTGCAATTGCTTCTTCTTCTTCTGTCACCTTAAAAATTAAATCTGATCTTACCTGGCTTCCTTTTTCTAACTACTTATCATCCCCCTCCTCTTCCTAACTTTTCCTTCTTTTCTCCCTCTCTCTTTCTTTTCCTTTTCCCCTCCTACTTCCTTCTGATCCTTTCTTCCCTTTCTCACATTATCTGAACCACTTCTCTTCTTCATCTCCCTCTCCTTGTCTTTTCATATTGGTTCTGATTTTTTGTATACTGTTGTATTATGCTGTACTCTTCTTAAACAAAATAAAACTTTATTAAACTGAAAAAAAAAGCTCTGACCTGATAGAAAAAGAAAGACCATCAGATGCTTCCCTCTCAATGACCTTCTGTGGTAAGATGTGCATAAACCGGAGAGCTGTCTCAAAAGAAATCGCACGTCCTTTGGCTTTCTCTGACTCTGCATTAGTCTCCCTGAAATCCTTCCATTGCCTGTGCACAGCAGAATCTGAAGGGGTCTAGGCAGGGTCTGAATGGATAGAGAGAAGTGCAGTTATCATCGGCCATAGGCAACCTGCTTCCTTGTGAGAAGTGCTGGCACTCCCCCCCAATTGATAACAATACATCCCTGCAAAGAAGCAATGACACTCGTCCTATCAAATACATGCAAGTAATTGGAGTTAGTCAGCACCTTCCCTTCGAGAGTTCTGTGTTGGGGGGCTCAGTGGACTGATGCATCCACTGTTACAGACCTGTTTTGGACCCATGGTCACAGTTTCAAATCCTGGCAGCTTCACTCAGTCTTCAGAGGTCAATAAAAGGAATACCAATCAGTTCCTAATAATAAACATCTGTTAACGATCAACGGTGACAAGAGAACCTTTTGGAGCGAAAGTGCTTTCTAAAAGTACACCAGAGGCTGCATTTAGATAGGGTACACTGCCCCACTCTGTTCCAAGGTGCATCTTTTAGTGTGTGAGCCGGGCACAGGCCAGGAAAGTGCGCCCTTTCAGATCAGGTAAACTGTTCAACTTCAAAAGCGGCTGCTACCGGACAGGGTGGTGAGGCAGGGGTTTAATTACCAAATAAAACCCACACACTTACCTTAGAATGGCCGTCCGGCCGCCACCTTCCCTGCGTCCTCTTCCTTCTTCCTTTCAGCAGTCCGATCGGCAGCAGGAAGCACCTGGGCAGACAGGCTCCCCTGAGACAATCACAATGCTGCAATGCAGAGTTGTGATTGGTCTGAGCGCTGTGGAGCGGCGCTCAGACTGGAACTGGGAGCCTGTGCATGATTCTCACCAAGCTGTGTAATGCAGCCTGGTGGGGGACATGCAAAGTGCGCATTAACTGTTTGGTCGGTCCAAGAGGGCTGGCCAAGTTGAACAGTGGCGGCTCCTCCGCTAAAGTGGAGGAGCGTTGCCCCACTGTGCAAAAATAAACAAGCATTGGAAATGCAATAGGTCTTGCAGCATTAGAGTTAGTGCTTTTAGAATTGTTTATGGGTTTTTTTGTAAATCTTTAGCATTTTTGTTTCCTGTAGCCAATGCTAAAGAATTAAAAAAAAAAAACCATAAACATTTCTAAAAGCTCTAACTCAAATGCTCCGAGACCTATTCCACTGTGTGAGGGTGAGGGGTTGAGGGTGAGTGAGGGTGAGTGAGGGTGAGTGAGGGTGGGTGAGGGTGGGTGAGGGTGAGGGGTTGAGGGTGAGTGAGAGTGAGGGTGAGGGTGAGTGAGGGTGAGTAAGGGTGAGGGTGAGGGTGAGTGAGGGTGAGTGTGAGTGAGGGTGAGTGAGGGTGAGTGAGGGTGAGGGTGAGTGAGGGTGAGGGGTTGATGTTGAGGGTGAGGGGTTGAGGGTGAGTGAGGGGTTGAGGGTGAGTGAGGGTGAGGGTGAGTGAGGGTGAGGGGTTGAGGGTGAGTGAGAGTGAGGGTGAGTGAGGGGTTGAGGGTGAGTGAGGGTGAGGGTGAGGGGTTGAGGGTGAGTGAGGGTGAGGGGTTGAGGGTGAGTGAGGGTGAGGGTGAGTGAGGGTGATGGGTTGAGGGTGAGTGAGGGTGAGGGTGAGTGAGGGTGAGGGTGAGTGAGGGTGAGTGAGGGTGAGGGGTTGAGGGTGAGTGAGGGTGAGGGTGAGTGAGGGTGAGGGTGAGTGAGGGGTTGAGGGTGAGTGAGGGGTTGAGGGTGAGTGAGGGGTTGAGGGTGAGTGAGGGGTTGAGGGTGAGTGAGGGTGAGGGTGAGTGAGGGTGAGGGGTTGAGGGTGAGTGAGGGACCGCAAAGCTATGGGGGGCAGAAATACCACAGGAGGGGGCTATAGCATAAATACCACTGGGAGTTGATAGAGCGGGAAAACGGCCAGAGATTTGCAGGGCAGAGAGAGCACCACAGCGAGACAGCAAGGTGCGAACTGTGTGAGATATTGTGACCGGCGCACGGTAGGGCATTCCCAGGGTAGAAACGCACTGGGACAGTGGCAGGACAGAGAACCCGCGCGAAGCTGGAATGGCAAGAAGATCTCTGGGGTTGGTATGGGTTGAGTACCACTAAGGCTGGTAGGAGGGGTGTACCACGTGAGACTGGGGAGTGTGAAATAGGAGCAGCTTTGTGAAAAACGCCGGAGGGTGGTCCGTGGAGAATTTGGAGATTATTGAAAGCATGGCGGCGCCCCCAGATGTTCTTGTTCTGCGTACAGTGTTGTGGACGCGCAAATAGCCGGAAATCCGTGAATTGCTCACGGCAGCAGCGGCGGTGTTGCAGGACTCCTGCATGGTGCTTGCCAGAACTTGGATAACTTCAGAGAATACGGATAAAGTACATTTCAATGCACGCAGGAGACTCCAGGAAAAGGTGCAAGGCGCACCGAAAATGGAACTGCCTGACAGGATGCAGATTTAGAAGGTCGCGTGCCAAATGCAAATAATTAAGACAGTGCTGCATTCCGTAATGTAGCCCGTGAAGCAGCATGCTGGAACAATGACAGAGGGATCTGCTTAGCAAAACAGTCATTCCAGGGAAAACAGCATGACCAGGCGAGAGCAGAATGCTGTGACGCACTTAAAGCAGGCATGGAAATTCTGCCAGGCTAACTCAATCTATCTTCGATGATTCAAGTCTCTTCTGCAGGTAAAGATTACGAAGCGGACGGCACATGAGCGTTTGTTATAATGCAAACCGCTCGAGCTAACTCGACAGACGTCTGAAGCAGGACCAGGGCGCCTAGAAGACCACCCGAGGTGATACACAGTGGTATGCAAGGGATGGCACCCACTCATTCGATCTCACGCAGGTTCACATAATAACAGCTCTCTAACACTCTAGGTCAAATTTTGAAGTGCATATTAGGGAGTCAGGGAGGAGATATGGTGGTGGTGGGGGGGAGGGGGGATAGTGTTGCTAAAGGAGATTTTGAAAATCGTCAGGTCATTTAAGATATAAATGCGCGAGCGATAAGGATTAACACAACCAAGAATGGGGAAATGAAGCAAAATACACGCAGAATGGGGCAAGTGGCAAGACAAACTTGAAGCAAAAGGGGGAGGGTAAGGGTTCGTAGGCATGCTATAGATGCCGATCCTGCCACGCCTCTGTAGCAAACTAGAAACTATATGGTAGGCAGGGACATTCGGAAAGATGTCAGCTACTTTAGGCAGTGTTCTATCTACCGTAACAGCATAAAAAATGTTTTTAAAAACGGTTCGACTTAATGGTTTGACGGTAAGAGCTGTAATTTTAAGTACTGAAAAATAGAGCTTGTGCAAAATTCCATGAAAAATAAACTGGAAATCTTTAGATTTATACAGCAGCTGAGGAAATTGCCCACTTATTTTCATTTTTTTCCATTTCAAAATACTTATTTTTTTTCACGCTGCATACAGACATGTAACATAATTTTGTTAAAGATTTGATCCAAACTTCAAGTTACCGGCAATATTTTCCATTATACAGAAAACCATGGCAGTTCACAGCAGCTGTGCTTTAATGTACAACAAATCGGGAATCTTTTTTTATTCCACTGATACATTTGCCTTTTAGCGGAATTGGAAGTAACATTTTCTTAACAGCTAAGGTGTGTTTAAATTGTGCCTGTGGTGGTGGGCCCGCACACTCGATGGTGACCCAGAGCTAAACAGAGAAAGACAGAAAACGAAGAAAGACCGAGGAAGATATAGATAGAAAAACAGTCACAAAGGAAGACAACAAAGATGAAAACAAGACGGAGGGAAGAGAGGGGAGGGGGGAGGAGAAATGCGACACGGCGGGAAGGGGAGGGGGCGGAGCGGGTACAATAAACAAGACGGAGGGAAGAGAGGGGAGGGGGGAGGAGAAGTGCGACAGGGGAAATGCGAGACGGCGGGAAGGGGAGGGGGTGGAGCGGGTAAACAAAGACGGACGTGCACGCGCTTTTAAGCTCAATGCGCATGCGCATTGAGCTTAAAAGTCACGGGCACTGCAAGGAATCGCCACGATTCCTTGCAGTGTGGATAAAGAGCGGATAAGTCCCAATACTCTCGCCTTGCTCGATGCGCATGCGCATCGACAGGCGAGACCTAAAAATAAATTGACAATATCATATCGTTATTGTCATTTTATTTTTCCAATTACATTCAGTCAGTGGCCTGTGTGGGGCGGGACTGGCCAGAGCAGGGGAGGAGTCGTCCTTGCAGGGGTTAAGGTGAGTGACTATACCAACATAAAAGGTAGTGCCTGGGAGGTCCCTGGAACCTCCATTCACCCCTTCTAATGGGTGCACTGACTGTGTGTCACCTCTATGTGGCGCACAGGCAGTGCAACTGCTTACAGACTCTTTGCCACTACTCTGGTGTCTGTAATGTGGCAGGTGTAAAGGCAAAGAAAACCCTTATTTGCATGTGCCCCACCCACAGTAAATGATGGGGATGGCCATTGAGATTGAGCAAATGCAATCCAAATTCTAGAAGAAGCCACACCAGTTTATGAGACCCCTTCTGTAATACCAAAGTGCCATAGGGGCAAACATGTGGGCTCACCTAGTCGTTGCACACTTTGGCATTTTGCATAATCCTTGGCATATTACACATAATTCAGCAGGATGAAGTAAAAGTGCCTTGTGCGGGACAGTAACACTAATGAATACACATCCAGCCCTATGAACCCCTTCGTAGGCACATATTTAATCACCAACTTTTCTGGCATGAAGGGAACCCTCTGGAAATACAGCCACAACGTAGGGGCACACTGTTGTTATTTGTCATTTAAGTATTGTGACTCTGCCAGGGGAATAACATAGGCCCACAGGGGGTTCCTGCTCAGCTCAAGGATTTGGCACTTCCGTGAGACGGCCAGCAAAAGTGAAATTTTAGGAAGTCATCCCCAAATGTAATAGGTGGGAAAATGTCACCTTACACTACTGAGCCCTGCTCCAATTACTCATGGCCAGTTTCAGGTACCTCCAGGACACCCGCTAGCATGAGAAGGAGGCAATCCCTGGGAAGAAAAGATGCCCAGTAGCAGACAGTATGCTCTGACAGCTTCATGGTCAGGGTGAAGGTGCTAGGACTGTGAGCCTCCAGAAATGAAAGAGAAGACTAAGGATGAACAGACACCACCCCTAAATATCAGCTTTCTTCCCCTTCCAATGAATGGCATGAGACTGGGGAGAGGTTGTGGCATTACGGCCAGAGCTGCCGACTTTGGAGCTGGGGATCTAAGTTTGAGCCTCAGGGTCGGCTCAGTTTCCTGTGATTCTGCGCAAATCACTTAATCTCCCTGTGCCTACCAAAAAATGAATGTGTCCTTGAGTAACGTAACTGGTGCTCAAATACCTTCGGGTCGAGTTCTTGCTATATAAATCTGCAAAAAAAAGAAGAAGAATTGGGCTCCAGAAAATTCTTGATTGCGTAATCTGATATACAATCTTTCTTTATGCACCCTTAATTTGTACCTTTACTAAATCTGTTAGAAATGGGATTTCTGGTTGGCTAAGGCTTGCGCCAAAGCCAGGCAGAAACCACCACTCTAGTCAGGGCAAGGGAGTTACACGCCGAATATAGCCACTGCTCACTCCCTTGGTAACTTGGCACGAGCAGTCATGCTTATCCCGTAAATGTAAAGAATTTGCACAACACACACACACACACAGCAGCAACACACTAGGCACACCACAAAAGGAACTTCACACAAGGTTATATAAAAAATAGCCTTTGTATTGTCATAAACACATTAGAAACATAATCACACATTTACACTGTGCCAACTGGCACGGGCAATATTCACAGAGGATTATATTCAGGACCAGGCCAATTGGGCCACGGTCAGAACCATCAGGATGCAAATATAAAACACAAGCATTAACTACTGGTACCATAATGACCTTAGCATTATCATATTAGCATAAATCCACATTAGGCCCAAACCTCATCAGCATAAACACATTACGCTCTAGGCCTTACTAGCATAGACACATAACGCCATAACCTCATGAGCCGAAACATCATTAGAGGCATAAAAACAGGCTGCATAAGACACATTTGGCACACAATACATATCAGGCAGGAATTTAGCAGTGTGCCGCAGTAACACTACTACCAGGTGCATACATCACCTTAGGGCCTTGCGCCCTCTCACCATTCTACCTATGACCCCAGGCCAGCTGGCCTTCTCGTAGGGCTCAAATGCCCTATGTCCAGCAAAGTTGGGGCGCTAAGCTGCCATTTGCAGCTAAAGCAAAAAGCGCGGAATGCGCTGGCACCATGGTGCCTCCTGGGACTCCCCACTACACCCTGGCCTAAAAGTAGCACCTGACGCTAATTGCCGTGCAGCTGTGAATGAAACGTGGGCACTGGCAACTCTGTGCCCTCGGGGTCCCCACTGGGACTCTCCAAAAGCAATGTGGCAAAATGTGGTCGCTGCCCACTGTCATGCAGGGCAGTTGGGGCAGGAGCACGAGCACCGACAATGTGCTCTGATCGGGAGCCCCCACTGGGCTCTGTGTAATTAGGGAAAAACTGCCCCCACGTTGCAACGGCCCGCAAATGTGGCGCCGCTGTAACAATCAGCAAACCCTGGCAAGTTGGAGCCCCCTCTGGGACTCTGAGGTCAAAAGTGCTTTAAAGGTGCCCCAAACAGAACCGGCTCCTCTGAGCAGGCCACACAACCCTCCCAACACGGTAACTCACCACGCACTGAGAGTTACCTGGGGAGATGGGGCTGGCAGCGTCACGAGGCTCCTCCGGTTCTTTCTCCACCACTGGTCTCGCTCCTCTCTGTTGTGTTGCGGCAGCCAGCGGGGCTCTGCTGAATTCACCCGGGCCCCCGGACTTCTATGTGAGGCTCACGAGGCAGGACCACAAAGACGGGGTGGACTCTCGTCTGACCCAAATTCTCCTGCGGCCGGCAATAGTCACCTGACTGCCTCGGGGCTCCCTCATCACCACGGGAGCCCCGCTGATGAACGGCAGCACCTCCACTTCCTTCCGGCTGGCTTCTGGGCCCTGCCCGGAGTCAGGCAGACTTTGCCTGGCTTCCGGGTTGGGCCGACGGCATTTCTCTTGGTGGTGGCAATACAGGGTAGGCTCCCGTCTCAAACGATGACAACTGCAGGGTGGGCCCTCGCTTTCCTGACTATAAAAAAGGCCGGGTGGGCACCCACCGAAAATCCTAAACGCGGGATGGGCACCCGCCTCTATTCCGTGCTGCAAAGCCCTGGCTCTTCTCCTTAGAGGAAAAGTAAAGTGCTCTCAAGGTGCCAGAGTCCCCAAAATCCAGGAGAAAGTTCTAGGGGCATGGCTGGGCCCAGAGAGGCCAGCACACAGGGCCCTACAGCAGGGAGGCAAGCCCTCATGGCGGTTCCTCCTGGGCCCCAGCAGCAGCAAGCCCCAGCAAGTCAGGAACAGCATAAGCAGGACAAGAACTGAACAACCTTATGGGGTCACAGCCCCTTCATTTATTCACCCTTTTCCTTTGTCTGTGCCTGCACAGGGCTTGGGGAACCAGCCGAAACTGGTTCAGGGGGAAATTGGAGCACTCTGTTGACAGGGCTCCTCTTCCCCATTGTTAGGTGGGGGCTCACCATCAGACACACCACAGGGGGGCGGACCTGGCATTCACTAGGGAAGCACCACCCTATTCAGAGTCAGGGGATTACCCCTCCCACCACTCTTACTCCAGGTGTCCCATTCAGCTCAGCGCTGACTCACCCTGCCCCACCTGGAGCCACCCACACCTCTCAGCCCCTGTCACTCACAAGCCGAACATGCAATTCACATCAGGCAGGCAGACACACAGCACACAGAAATGCCAACTTCTAAAAGGGGTATTTCCCCACTAAAAAAAAGAAAAACCAAAGGTGGTGATGGACGGAGCGTTGACAATACAATCACTCACCCCCAGTCAACTGATCTGGGTTTAATCCATCACCGTTCTTTAGCTCACTCCGCCACCCCAGTTCAGACATGGCCATATGCAAATCAGTCTGACCCTGTGCCTCATGGGAACAATCCAGCCCGAACTGCCAAGCCATGTCTTCCCTGGACCGGAATCAAGCTTCCCAGGACCGGTTTCTGGCATTACAGCCGTCTTCAGCCGGGCTTGCTTGACTCCAGTGGCAAAGTGAGCAAGGGACTCACGTCTGAGCATACCCTGCCAACTTATGGCGAACAAAGAAAAACCAAAGGTGGTGATGGACGGAGCGTTGACAACACAAACACTCACCCCCAGTCAACTGATCTGGGTTTAATCCATCACCGTTCTTTAGCTCACTCCGCCACCCCAGTTCAGACATGGCCATATGCTAATCTGTCTGACCCTGTGCCTCATGGGAACAGTCCACCCCGAACTGCCAAGCTATGTCTTCCCTGGACCGGAATCAAGCTTCCCAGGACCGGTTTCTGGCATTACAGCCGTCTTCAGCCGGGCTTGCTTGACTCCAGTGGCAAAGTGAGCAAGGGACTCACGTCTGAGCATACCCTACCAACTTATGGCGAACAAAGAAAAACCAAAGGTGGTGATGGACGGAGCGTTGACAATACAAACACTCACCCCCAGTCAACTGATCTGGGTTTAATCCATCACCGTTCTTTAGCTCACTCCGCCACCCAAGTTCAGACATGGCCATATGCAAATCAGTCTGACCCTGTGCCTCATGGGAACAGTCCAGCCCGAACTGCCAAGCCATGTCTTCCTGTGATGTATTCCTATAGGTTCTGAATCGATCCCCCTATTCCTGACCCTATTCTGGTTAAACAAACCAACAAGTTAACTAGCAGTCAGCCCATGAGGCAGAAAACCCCCATGATGCAGATACCGTTATCTGACGCAGTCACACTACGGCACAGGAACGTGTTATCTGATTAGGTCATAACGCTTGCGATCTAATTAGACAAGCGATATTCCTCCAGCCCCTGATAAGGCATACGGAGTTCTCATAACAAATCAAACCTATGACAACCTGGGCAAAACCCTGCGGCCATTGTTTTGATTTCACCGAGAACTTCAGTAAAAGAATGTGCTAACGAGCAAGTCGTATGACATCCTTATTGACGTATCTATGTCCATCCTTACGTCAATCTCGGCACCTTAAAGGTATAAATATTACCGATATTGCCCTATGCAAACACACGCGTGGTGACGAGACGGAGCAGCCATACTTGCCGAAGCGAAGAGCAGAGCAGACCCCGCTGGCGCAGCCCCGCCTTCCTGACGCGCTGAGAGAAGCTGCTTTCTCCTGCCGAGAAATCCAGCACCGGCGTTTCTGGGTAGCCCTCGCAGGCAGCCTGGAATATCGAGACCAGAGACGAGAGATACCATCCCTCATTCAACCTAGATTCCAGGTACAGAACTGAATAACCCCTCACAGAGAATTCTTTAGTTATTCACTTGGCAAAAACAAACTTAACTTAAACTGTAACTTTCTATTCCCGCCCACGTATTAGACTTAGGTCAGGTACACGGGGTAGGCGTATTTAGAAACACCAGTTGAGTACGTTTAGTCAAATGTATATGTGTATGTAATATATTTTATTCATTTTAAACATCTTATGGCTTAGAAACCATATCAATGTTTTTACAGTATTATTTTATACTATTGCTTTTAATGTATGCACTTTACTTAACTATAAGTATTGCAATAATATCGATCCATTTCTCTTGTATGAGAAAAGAGACTGATCAATAAATAACACCTTTTTATTGAACACGCCCGTCTCTTCCTTTTCTCTACAATCTGATGAGACTAAGAATGCACGTACTGACTGAGTAAAATAAATTGCCTTTTGTTCACACGACTCTCGAGATATACTCTTGATTAGGGGAGAGCAAAGTTGTCATGTTCTATGGTTGTCAGAAAGTAAATCCCTTCTTGTCTAATCAGGGAAGTTAAGTCCTCCTTGAACATTCGAGAAAGTTTCTAGTGAACTCTGAGCTAAGCTGGCAAACCCAAAACTTTAAGTCTAGTATCAACAGTAGTAGACCTAGTTAACGTCTGGTCTAGGCCTTTACTGCTGTAGGTATTATTCCAATGCGCAGAGCCTATTGGGATGATAGGAACTACACTACATGGCGCCCAACGCGTTTGGAAAGGGCGATAAAACTAACGTAAGACATTTAGAGTAACTCAGTCGTGCTTTCTCATTCAGACCCCTTTTCCCAAATACTCCAAAGACGTCTGGAGTGGGTGAAAGGTTATATCCGCCAGACCTCGCAGGAGGGAACTCCTATGTATGGTTCTTGGTACAAGTCAACGTTGAAGGATACACGGTTCCAAAATATTGTGCATCTAATCTTTGTTTCCATAAGAAACCTGATCTGCAAACAAAAGAAAAAACCTTTTGGACAGTAAAATGTCAGACAATGAGGATGAAAGAGAGGCAGTTAGATTAGCAACTGAACTCGCAGCAGCTGATGCTACCATGCAGGCAGCAGACGAGGATATAATACTCATCCCGGTCATTAAAAGGAAATCTATAACCATAAAACTTATAGAAAATGGACTGACACCTAGAGGTGGTACAGTCATATTTGTAATTGAGGCACACGAATATCGGCAGACAGAGGTATACTATTCATGGATACATTTTCCAGCAGCAAATCCTGTAACAAAGTACTTCCACTATTACAAAATAGAGGAACCTCCTGAAACGTACACTCCTTTCGAGGAGGTGGAAGTACCACTCAAATTTCAAGAGCATTTGCTCTTATTTGATGGCGCCCTAAAACACAATAATCACATCACCAGGCTCGGTCCTTTAGGTAGACCAGGAGCAACGTGGCCGGTCCTAGCCGGATACACACCACATCCAGACATCGATGGGATGTCTGCACCAAACCTTTTAACACAGCTAAAACAACTAATAAAAATACACAGACAATTAGTCCAATATGTGATGCGGACTTCAACAATTCAGCCAGCGATTAAACTCCCACAGCTGACCCCTCACCAGGGGAACACAAATAAAATTACACCACAGAACATCCAGTCCTGCCTAGGTAAAGTACCGGCTAAACGGGAACAAATACCATTCTGGCTAGTGCAGAAAATCACCCAAATAGAGGCGGTGTTTCCAGACACCACCCCGCTAGAAAAGCACAGGATTCTGACTATCTGTCTTCCAATGGGAATCGCACCACACATTGAGGACTGTGACACTTGGGGTACAGTCTTTGCTTCCATCTACACAAAAACGCACGGTGTTCCATCCATTTCGGTAATACCAGATGTGCTAAAACAAATTCAAGATGAATATGGTCCTGAACCCGCTTTAACTCTTGGTATGAAATTACTAAAAGACTTCAAGCAGGTCTCGGCTATACTATTAGCCAACATAAAAGGAGAAGCAGCAAACGTGGCGATCCGCCAGAGGTTAAAAGAGACAGATATAGCAGACCAACCAGCTGAAATTGCCAGAATCATAGAAAAATCCTATGAGGAACTAGGTAGAGATAGTTTAGGTGGAATACCAGTAAAACCGCAACTAATTGAAAGTCCTGAAAAAATATTTTTTAATAATAATTCTACATCACCAAAAAAGAACTGGGATGGAAACAAACAATCCAATCCTAAAGAAAAGAAATTCCAGTCCCGAGGAAGGTCTCCTAGGCGAAGAGAAAAATCTCCGAACCAAAGACACAGGTCACCTCAGAGTGACCCCTCTGGGAAAAGATATAACCTTAGAAATAGGGATAATATTAAAAAGCCTGATAGATATCAAGACATTGATACACGTCCCTCTCAATCTTTTCAGACTTCCTCGCAGAAATCGGAAAGAAGAGGACGATCAGAACAAAGAGAAGAGCACACCAAGTCCAAAGACAAGGAACCTGCTCAGCTAAAAAAGAAATTACAATTTCCAAAAAAGAAGGTAGCCAGTATCAAGGTAGTTAACAATGCCGAGAATACTGAGGACACAACTGAAAAACGGAGAATGGGCTCAGACAATGCTAGACAGCGCAGCAGAAGTGAGCATAGCTCGCAAAGTCCTTATGAATCATCTGGAGACAGTGGGCACGAATGAATATCTTCAAGTGGAAACTGCGGACACCAGAGTTAGCAAACCTCACAAAATATACGAAATAACATTGCGTATAGAGGGAGATAAGACTAGGAAAATAAGGGGACTATTTTGGGATAATCTCTCCAAGGGCTATGATATCCTTCTAGCTGAAAAAGACTGGCCACCAGAGTTTGTCAGGGAGTGCCCTCATGGCGAAGAAGTAATTATGCCTGCCTTCTCAAATCATATCCCAATTCATAAAAAATACACACTTGCCAGAAAGTGGGCAGTAGCTCTAGCTCCTGCTTTATATAAAAATCACGTGGGATGGGATGAGGACTCTCCTCCTCACAAAATCCAGTTAAAATCACAACCTACTGCACAAAGGCAGTACCCAATTAAGCAAGAAGCTAAAAAACAGGTAAATGAAATACTAGATCAGCTAGAATACCAGGGGGTGATTGAAACTTGCACCTCACAAATGAACAACCCTTTGTTTCCGGTCTCCAAACCAGACAATTCATATCGTCTAGTTTTGGATTACCGACACCTTAACACATGTTGCAAAACTTTTGCAGTGCAAAACTCACATAGTGCTGCACTAATGAATAACATAGTGCGCAAAAAATACAAAACAACATTAGACATCTCTAATGGATTCTTTTGTCAAAACATAGCACCAGAGAGCAGATATTTATCTGCATTCTCAATAAATGGCACTCAAAAACAATTCTGTCGGTTAGCCCAGGGGTACAAGAACAGCCCGGGAGTATTCTCAGCGAGAGTAACAGAATTACTACAAATATATGATGATGAAGCATTATCTTATGTCGATGACATTTACTTAACAGATGATGACTTGGAGACTCACTTGAAAAGAGTGAACACCATAATACTTGGGTTCGCTGCAGAGGGTTACAAATTCAACTTTTAAAAATCCAGAATTGCCCATCTGACAGTCCTGTTCTTAGGATATGAATTATCAAGTGAAGGCAAAAGCCTGGCTGACAATTTCCTAGAGAAATGTGCCGTAATCCAAGCACCTAGAACACTAAAAAACCTACAGTCGATTCTAGGCTTCCTAAATTTCGGAAGAACATACATTGCAAATTACGCAGAAAGGGTCAAACCCCTATATGATCTGATAAAACCAGATTTTAAAAGATCCAATTGGACTCAAATACACACAGAAATTTTGAGATCCCTACAAACAGACATGCTAATTAAAACAAAATTAGAAACACGTGATAACACACGCAATCTTGTGATTCGAGTCATCCCAGGGAGATGCGGATTCACATACCTGACCTCTAATGAGGGAGAAAAGGTACCAATTGCATTCAAATCACACTTGTACACAGAAGCTGAACAGAAATTCAGCAACAAAGAAAAAATTGTTCATGCAGTTCAAACCGCAATAGCTAGAGAAAAAGATCAAGCTGACGGTAGACATATCACAGTCAGAACAGCAGAATCAGCCTTTGAGGCACTAACAACACCGTGTAATTTACCAACAACAACATTGAATCCAGAATGGATACAATGGGTGAATTCAATCACAACGGACAAAGTATACTATTACTTTGATCCAGTACTAGAAGAATTAAAAAATCTAGAATATGAAAAAACATATCCTCTGCCAATCGATATTCTGCCTTTACGACATTACGCCTGTGTAATTTATACAGACGGACATGCTCAACCCCCCGTTTGGGGCGAACAGGCATACAACCCCACATGTGGGATTACAAAAGAAGTGTGGCGCGGAGGTAAACTAAAACCTCTATTAACAAAAACACACTCAGTAGAAACTAATTCAGAACAACAAACTGAAATATTAGCTTTGAAAATGGCGCTAGATAATGCGGATCGCGAATTCCCGACACTTATAGTGTCAGATTCATATTACTGCGTCAAATCATATAACAAGGATTTGCAGACATGGATTCGAAACGGTTACAAAGATGACACAGATGCACCAATAAAGCAGAAACTGCTCTGGGAACAAATAGCTCTTTTACAAAAAGAACTACCAAAGACTCACGTGACACACTCACTGAGTCATCAGCGTGATGGCGTTCACGTTGCAGGGAATTCATTGGCTGAAACAGCCACAGCGGCAGCCACTAAATCGGCTCCCGTAGATCGAAAAAAGCGTACATTAAAATACATTGACGGTGAAACAGTGCTGGCAGTGAAAACGTCATCAAAAGGCGACTGCTCAGCGTTACCGATCAACTATCCACTCAATTATACATACATAATCGATGCAAACTCCGTCCCTTTTGCTCGAATCCCTGGAGTGGGGGATAGGGTGATTCCAAACATGGACAGGAAAAACTTGTTAATCGCAGACACACATATGGGCGAGGGTCTCAGACACCTCAAACTAAAAGATTCTCTGGAAGAATTACAATCACGGTACTGGTGGCCAGGCATGAGCCTGCGTCACACCATGTTTCTAAAAAACTGCCCAAACTGCAACAGAGATCGCAGTGGGGAGAGAAACAGTTTAATACCTCGTCGGTTTACTCCAGGAAAAATCAGGAGTAAAAAGGAAGGGTTGCGATTAACATATACAGGCTAGTTCCACTTATAATGTAGATCACCAGCACTCGGCTGACGTCTGGACTGTTATACAAAGATTTGCGAGTCTAAATGGCATATACGCTAAGAGCATGCTACGTTTGACCATTGTCTTCACTCTAGCCCAACAGCCTGAGGGGAAACATGACCAAATGAGCATAGCCCAGCGGGAATCTTCTCACTTCCTTCCTGAGGGTACGGGATGGTGTAAAGAAAAAACCAAGGCATAAAGCAATCTATAGCGGAAAGGATATTAGGTTCGGGAGCTGGGTGGGTCAAACATCTAATAAGTGTCCAACGTAGTCTAAATAACTTGCCAAGAAATTCTCTGAAGGGATTCAGTGCGTACGAATTATTATTTGGAACTAGGATGTTGATCTCTGACATTGATAGTCAGACTTCAGTGGTAGAAGAAAAAAGCTTTGATATCAAAGACCGTTTGGCTATTTTGCAGGACTTAAACAAAACAAGAAAAGACCTGAGCAACATAAAGTTGAAACAACAGCCAACAACCACTGAAGAACCACCACCTGTCCCAGCAAGACCTGTCTGGATTCCAAAAGTCGGGGATCTAGTCAGGGAAAAGATCGCGGTAAAGAAGGAATTTGGGCCTTCTTATAGAAAAGCAGTTCCTGTCTTGTCTGTCAACGGGACAAGATCAGTTGTACTACCGCCACTTGCTGGAAAAAAGGAGAACCGAGTTGTATCCATCGACCTGGTAAAACCACAACATGTGGCCGATAACAAACAGTAGGCCAAGTGGACTCCCAATAAGTAGCAGAACACCAAGGTTTGCTACCAGTACAGAGGTCCTAACGAAGAGGCTCATCACATTCGAAACGCCTACAGAAGAACAACAAGGACTATGCAACAATGCAATAGAACTCAGACCTCTGAAAACCCAAATAAAAACATTTAGCAGAGACACACCAATCTATAATGAAGTACCAAGTGAAAATGCAAGAAACAGTAATCCTGAAGCAATTGGAACAATTGACAGAACAGCATCCGGCTACTTCATAAACTTCGATGATTCCTCTGAAGGCTTCAGTGAATCAAAGACACAGCCATCATCAAAAACCTTTAAAGATAAAGCTAAAGAACTTTTGAAACAACTGAAAGAAACATATCTGATTTCCCCATGGATTGAATTTTGGGTGGGTTTTGGTGCATTTATCCTCATACTTTGGCTCATCATGATACTAACTTTGGGACGCTTCATTGAGGGAAAATATGCAAAAATGGACACAGCAAGTCAGAAAATCAACTTGATCCTCAAACCACACACATCTTCACACATCGAGAAAAGAGAACTTTCTTCAGTCAACTTCACAGCCAATCCGATACCGGGTGGGGTAGCCTGGGACAACACTGACTATGAAATGTAATGGTCCGGTCGAAATCCTGAAATATCCACACCAAATTAAGATCTCCTTGAGTGACTTTGTAAAACCAAGCTCATTTGCTGATGATTGAGACTTCGAAAGCATTAATAATATGATGTCTGACTTAGTAATGTCTGCTAAATTTACCAAACATGATTATTTGCAGGGTTCTACAAATTATGATAGTATGTACTGTTATAACCACTATGGTAACCATTTTTTACATAGATCTGCACAACCTAGAAATGTTTTAAATTATAATCAATGGGAACATTGTGCAACCCCTCCAAAAGGAAGCTCAAGGACCTTCTATGACAAATATTCATACTTTTCAGGTTTTAACACAAGTAATGCTGAAGCATTCTATTTTAAATTGTCAAACAAGACAGGGACAAAGACCATGATAACCAACACAAAATTGATATATTCAGACTAATTTTTTGAACAAATGAATACTTTTGGTTTTGATTATTGGGACAAAAATGTTGAATTGAAAAGTGTTTGGGGTACAAAAGAATGGCAAGTGCAGGGTATAGAATCTTTGTTTAGAGCCTGCATGATCCCAGAACAAATGATATTTTTAAATGACACTGTTCAACAAACTACCTGTCTTGGCCTAGCCAAAATCAAAGACTTAAATACACCGTCTATTCCAAAGCCAACAATGCTCAGCAATAGCTCTACAGATGAAGAGATAGACGAATATTATGTATTAAACCAAAACAGAACACATCCTGATTGGAAACAGTGGTTGATCTGGCCCACAGATACTAATAACTGTCAAGACAGATTCCTGAATAAAACACAGGGGTTCAAAATGACCAGGCCAGACCCTAGATATCCTCAAAGACATCACCCAGGGATAATAACAACCTACAGTGTGGGCAAATTATGCCTTCAATGGCTACAAACTTCCACACTGGTAGAAATTAAACAACACCTAACTTTACTTACTGATGGTGCTGACTTGCGTGATTTCATAATGGGACCACGCAAACAGCGTCAAAAACGTTTCATAGCAGCCTCTGTATATGCAGCATACAATGAGGCCTGGAAGGTTACTCAAATTGAAACAGCAGAGAGAATACGGGAAATTGACCGTATTAATTTGGAAAAATCACTTTCTGTAGTGGACAATGGGTTAATGACTCTGTCCTCCAGAATTTTTTCTTTGGACAGCATTGTGTCTTCAGCAATCGACATATTATCGCAAGACTTACTGTTATTACAACACGGTCAGTCACAATTGCGCTCTATTGTACAGCTTGGCTGGACGTTACAAAATCTACGTTCAGGCTATGTGCCTTGGCGTTTAATCAACACAACGTCACTATTCCAAATCTTTAACCTTACTGATAGACAAATCAGTATGGCACAAAAGGGTGCTGATTATACAATCTTGAGCATTGAAAAACTCGAAAGATTACCAGTGACAATGTCAGAACGACCTGTCAGTGAATGGATAATACATGGGATAATAAATATTCCAATC
Organism: Lissotriton helveticus; assembly: GCF_964261635.1. Lineage (NCBI taxonomy): Eukaryota > Metazoa > Chordata > Amphibia > Caudata > Salamandridae > Lissotriton > Lissotriton helveticus. Next base: position 585,167,424 of record NC_136072.1, read on the forward strand.
TCAACCTTCAGGTTTCAATACTGCCAAAAATATATACAGGCTGGCATGTACGAGAAATTGGGAAAGGGGTACCTTAAAACAACATGGAACCTGCCCTATTCACATGCATGTGTCAGTAATAAAGGACAGAAAGTGTTTCTTAGTGGCAACAATTGTGCGATGTCACTAAGTGGCACACTTCTGTGTAACGGAATTAGTTTGCATGGAGCCTGTGAAGGGAATTCATACAACCTTTCATGTCACCAGCAAGGCGCACCTGCAACAGAAATAGAACCATTCTTTCAAAGACTCTATAATGGGAGTTACATTCTAATTGTAGACCGCAGATGTTGTAGTCTTATGCCTGGGACTCCTTATCTAGTAACTACGACTGCGAAGGTCAAGTGCTGTGGACGCTCTTTTTTCCCCAGATCCTTTCCAGACAGGGAGGCAAGGGCATGGCCCAATTTGAAAATTACTTCTATTCGAATAGATACTTTAAGCAGAATGAAAACAGTGCTTCTTCAGACGCCTACAAGGCTCACGTCATCAAAAGAAACGTATGATCTACAAGTCGCAAGGACGACTGCAGAGATACATTCATTGTTATCAACTAATTCCCCCATACATTTCGCGGAAATTCTAAACGAAATCTTAAATATTTCTGATACCAATGGGGTCTCAAAGGTATTTAAGACAGTATTTTCGATGGCATTAACACCATTCAAAGCCATACTGGGTATTTTTCCAGATTTCGTCCATTCGATTTTTGGCGGACTTCCCCTGATCTTGGGACTAATTGCAGGAATCCTATTCTTAGTCCTTATTTTTCGTTATGGCAACCCATGTCACAGACAAAACTCTTGCGACAAGGGAAGAAACAATCCTAGCCATTGGATACCGGGACCGGATATCAAAAATCCTGGGACTCTCCCGGCTTAGAGACCTGAACATGACTTGGTTTCTATCATTTCGACCAATGTGGCAAAGATGTGTTTTACCTGTATTAAGGTGTCTGCTATGCGGAGAAGAATGCGTGTTAGACACCTGTCTGACGCTACAATCGGATGCGCCAATGGATGCAGAAACATTGTTGAGCCCGATCAAGGTTCATGCTTTGTGCTGCCCTCAAAGGCTACCAATCCTGATGACGGCATTCGTGGAAGCTTCACCACTACGATTGATGGGTAGTGAAGTTCAAGATGAAAGCAGCATCGATCAGGTACGACCTTCTGTCAGCAATGCGAATCAGAATGTCAATGGAGACAATCATGCGCACGAATGCATGATTACACCTATATCCGAGTTAGTGGAACTTTCCCAGGAAGCTGTTGACAGTTTTTTCGAAAGCCTAAATGATATGATGTTCTCGCCAGAACAGAAATAGAGACTTTTGAACAAGCTCGCACACGGCGTTCCCTGATTTCGGCCTTCAACTTTAAAAATAAAGTCACATGAACAATTTTCCCTCCAGTTCACGGACAGCAATTTTTCAGCAGCCCCAGAATATTTTTGCATATTTTTCGGGACACTATCTTCTGCTTAAAGTAAGAACTATTCTTAGAGAACTAAGGTTTCTAAATTTTAGATAGCTTATAGACATTAGCTGCCCGCTGGTATGTTCATAAATATTTTATTCTGTGATGAAATGGTCTCGAACTTTTCTTCTGTATTAAGAGCCATTTCATGTGTAATTCTCATATACAAAATAGCAATAATGTATACAAATGCGATTACTTTGGCATTATTCTACAGCTTGAGTGCATACAATACATATGACTGCAATTTTTCCGTATATTTGAAAATTTCAAAATGCATTTATGTATTTTGGGGTGGTAAGGTATACACTATACTCTATAGTATGTTGTACTATGTTATACTATGCATAGATTAGTAAATATGACCATAGTTAGCGTGGAGTGGGTGTGATGTATTCCTATAGGTTCTGAATCGATCCCCCTATTCCTGACCCTATTCTGGTTAAACAAACCAACAAGTTAACTAGCAGTCAGCCCATGAGGCAGAAAACCCCCATGATGCAGATACCGTTATCTGACGCAGTCACACTACGGCACAGGAACGTGTTATCTGATTAGGTCATAACGCTTGCGATCTAATTAGACAAGCGATATTCCTCCAGCCCCTGATAAGGCATACGGAGTTCTCATAACAAATCAAACCTATGACAACCTGGGCAAAACCCTGCGGCCATTGTTTTGATTTCACCGAGAACTTCAGTAAAAGAATGTGCTAACGAGCAAGTCGTATGACATCCTTATTGACGTATCTATGTCCATCCTTACGTCAATCTCGGCACCTTAAAGGTATAAATATTATCGATATTGCCCTATGCAAACACACGCGTGGTGACGAGACGGAGCAGCCATACTTGCCGAAGCGAAGAGCAGAGCAGACCCCGCTGGCGCAGCCCCGCCTTCCTGACGCGCTGAGAGAAGCTGCTTTCTCCTGCCGAGAAATCCAGCACCGGCGTTTCTGGGTAGCCCTCGCAGGCAGCCTGGAATATCGAGACCAGAGACGAGAGATACCATCCCTCATTCAACCTAGATTCCAGGTACAGAACTGAATAACCCCTCACAGAGAATTCTTTAGTTATTCACTTGGCAAAAACAAACTTAACTTAAACTGTAACTTTCTATTCCCGCCCACGTATTAGACTTAGGTCAGGTACACGGGGTAGGCGTATTTAGAAACACCAGTTGAGTACGTTTAGTCAAATGTATATGTGTATGTAATATATTTTATTCATTTTAAACATCTTATGGCTTAGAAACCATATCAATGTTTTTACAGTATTATTTTATACTATTGCTTTTAATGTATGCACTTTACTTAACTATAAGTATTGCAATAATATCGATCCATTTCTCTTGTATGAGAAAAGAGACTGATCAATAAATAACACCTTTTTATTGAACACGCCCGTCTCTTCCTTTTCTCTACAATCTGATGAGACTAAGAATGCACGTACTGACTGAGTAAAATAAATTGCCTTTTGTTCACACGACTCTCGAGATATACTCTTGATTAGGGGAGAGCAAAGTTGTCATGTTCTATGGTTGTCAGAAACTAAATCCCTTCTTGTCTAATCAGGGAAGTTAAGTCCTCCTTGAACATTCGAGAAAGTTTCTAGTGAACTCTGAGCTAAGCTGGCAAACCCAAAACTTTAAGTCTAGTATCGACAGTAGTAGACCTAGTTAACTTCTGGTCTAGGCCTTTACTGCTGTAGGTATTATTCCAATGCGCAGAGCTTATTGGGATGATAGGAACTACACTGGACCGGAATCAAGCTTCCCAGGACCAGTTTCTGGCATTACAGCCGTCTTTAGCCGGGCTTGCTTGACTCCAGTGGCAGAGTGAGCAAGGGACTCACGTCTGAGCATACCCTGCCAACTAATGGCGAACAAAGAAATACCAAAGGTGGTGATGGACGGAGCCTTGACAATACAAACACTCACCCCCAGTCAACTGATCTGGGTTTAATCCATCACCGTTCTTTAGCTCACTCCGCCACCCCAGTTCAGACATGGCCATATGCAAATCAGTCTGACCCTGTGCCTCATGGGAACAGTCCAGCCCGAACTGCCAAGCCATGTCTTCCCTGGACCGGAATCAAGCTTCCCAGGACCGGTTTCTGGCATTACAGCCGTCTTCAGCCGGGCTTGCTTGACTCCAGTGGAAAAGTGAGCAAGGGACTCACGTTTGAGCATACCCTGCCAACTTATGGCGAACAAAGAAAAACCAAAGGTGGTGATGGACGGAGTGTTGACAATACAAACACTCACCCCCAGTCAACTGATCTGGGTTTAATCCATCACCGTTCTTTAGCTCACTCCGCCACCCCAGTTCAGACATGGCCATATGCAAATCAGTCTGACCCTGTGCCTCATGGGAACAGTCCACCCCGAACTGCCAAGCCATGTCTTCCCTGGACCGGAATCAAGCTTCCCAGGACCGGTTTCTGGCATTACAGCTGTCTTCAGCCGGGCTTGCTTGACTCCAGTGGCAAAGTGAGCAAGGGACTCACATGACGTCTGAGCATACCCTACCAACTTATGGCGAACAAAGAAAAACCAAAGGTGGTGATGGACGGAGCGTTGACAATACAAACACTCACCCCCAGTCAACTGATCTGGGTTTAATCCATCACCGTTCTTTAGCTCACTCCGCCACCCCAGTTCAGACATGGCCATATGCAAATCAGTCTGACCCTGTGTCTCATGGGAACAGTCCAGCCTGAACTGCCAAGCCATGTCTTCCCTGGACCGGAATCAAGCTTCCCAGGACCGGTTTCTGGCATTACAGCCGTCTTCAGCCGGGCTTGCTTGACTCCAGTGGCAAAGTGAGCAAGGGACTCATGTCTGAGCATACCCTGCCAACTTATGGCGAACAAAGAAAAACCAAAGGTGGTGATGGACGGAGCGTTGACAATACAAACACTCACCCCCAGTCAACTGATCTGGGTTTAATCCATCACCGTTCTTTAGCTCACTCCGCCACCCCAGTTCAGACATGGCCATATGCAAATCAGTCTGACCCAGTGCCTCCTGGGAACGGTCCAGCCCGTACTGCCAAGCCATGTCTTCCCTGGACCGGAATCAAGCTTCCCAGGACCGGTTTCTGGCATTACAGCCGTCTTCAGCCGGGCTTACTTGACTCCAGTGGCAAAGTGAGCAAGGGACTCACGTCTGAGCATACCCTGCCAACTTAGGGCAAACAAAGAAAAACCAAAGGTGGTGATGGACGGAGCGTTGACAATACAAACACTAACCCCCAGTCAACTGATCTGGGTTTAATCCATCACCGTTCTTTAGCTCACTCCGCCACCCCAGTTCAGACATGGCCATATGCAAATCAGTCTGACCCTGTGTCTCATGGGAACAGTCCAGCCTGAACTGCCAAGCCATGTCTTCCCTGGACCGGAATCAAGCTTCCCAGGACCGGTTTCTGGCATTACAGCCGTCTTCAGCCGGGCTTGCTTGACTCCAGTGGCAAAGTGAGCAAGGGACTCATGTCTGACCATACCCTGCCAACTTATGGCGAACAAAGAAAAACCAAAGGTGGTGATGGACGGAGCGTTGACAATACAAACACTCACCCCCAGTCAACTGATCTGGGTTTAATCCATCACCGTTCTTTAGCTCACTCCGCCACCCCAGTTCAGACATGGCCATATGCAAATCAGTCTGACCCAGTGCCTCCTGGGAACGGTCCAGCCCGTACTGCCAAGCCATGTCTTCCCTGGACCGGAATCAAGCTTCCCAGGACCGGTTTCTGGCATTACAGTCGTCTTCAGCCGGGCTTGCTTGACTCCAGTGGCAAAGTGAGCAAGGGACTCACGTCTGACCATACCCTGCCAACTTATGGCGAACAAAGAAAAACCAAAGGTGGTGATGGACGGAGCGTTGACAATACAAACACTCACCCCCTGTCAACTGATCTGGGTTTAATCCATCACCGTTCTTTAGCTCACTCCGCCACCCCAGTTCAGACATGGCCATATGCGAATCAGTCTGACCCTGTACCTCATGGGGGGGCCTCTGTTTGTTTTTGGGGGCACTTGCTCAAAGGATCACTCACCGCTGACCCAGGGACGCAGGGAGGCTCAAGCTTGCCAACAGTTTCCCCTGCCACCGAAGACCATTCCGGCCGCCGAGTGGGGACGAGCTGCGCCTTGCGGGACTACAATACCCAGCGTCCCCTGCCTGACCGGGACGCCGCCTCCTCACGCCTGCTGCTTCCGCCCGGAGGCACTTAAACACCAGCAGCACCTCCGGGGGAGCGGGGGCCTCTGTTTGTTTTTGGGGGCACTTGCTCAAAGGATCACTCACCGCTGACCCAGGGTTTTTCTTTGTTCGCCCTAAGTTGGCAGGGTATGCTCAGACGTGAGTCCCTTGCTCACTTTGCCTTTGGAGTCAAGCAAGCCCGGCTGAAGACGGCTGTAATGCCAGAAACCGGTCCTGGGAAGCTTGATTCCGGTCCAGGGAAGACATGGCTTGGCAGTTCGGGCTGGACTGTTCCCATGAGGTACAGGGTCAGACTGATTTGCATATGGCCATGTCTGAACTGGGGTGGCGGAGTGAGCTAAAGAACGGTGATGGATTAAACCCAGACCAGTTGACTGGGGGTTAGTGTTTGTATTGTCAACGCTCCGTCCATCATCACCTTTGGTTTTTCTTTGTTTGCCCTAAGTTGGCAGGGTATGCTCAGACGTGAGTCCCTTGCTCACTTTGCCACTGGAGTCAAGCAAGCCCGGCTGAAGACGGCTGTAATGCCAGAAACCGGTCCTGGGAAGCTTGATTCCGGTCCAGGGAAGACATGGCTTGGCAGTTCGGGCTGGACTGTTCCCATGAGGTACAGGGTCAGACTGATTTGCATATGGCCATGTCTGAACTGGGTGGCGGAGTGAGCTAAAGAATGGTGATGGATTAAACCCAGATCAGTTGACTGGGGGTGAGTGTTTGTATTGTCAACGCTCCGTCCATCATCACCTTTGTTTTTTTTTTTTCTTTCTGTATTTCCCCACTAGTCATCATAAATCTGCGCACACCATTGCACAGCATTTATTCTCACAAGTTCATAAATACTAAACTCGCCCCTGCCGCTCCTCTCATTCCAGGAATGAATACAGACACATTTATCCCCAATGCATTCCTATGGGAGAGCAGGCCAATCTCACCACACGCACACAGAGAGTGCATGAACTTTACACTGGACCACAGTGCTAAAGTGCTCAGAAGCCCCAAATCACCAACACCAGGTTACAGAAAAAGGCTAGGAGAATGCAAAAAGTTTCAGGGTGAACCTGCCAAAAGGGCCAAGTCCAACAATATCGATCACCCATTACTAGGACAGTCAAACCATGCAGCTCAGAGATTTCTTAGTTACCAGCAATTTATTTTAATTTTGTAAATTACCCACAGATTTTCTATCAGTACCTGCATTTGGAGATAGCAAAAATGTGTCTTGCAACAACAGGAAGAAATGGGGCATAACTGATGCCAGGGAGGAGTAGCCACAGTTGCATGTATTAACCTAGACTAGTAACTCTATAGGCACAACCTGAACTTCTCATTAATTTTAATAACCGCTCAGATGATTTGGATGCTGAGCTGAGCAGTGGGCACATGCATAATCGTTATTTTTAGAGAAGGTACAAGCTCTTCACTCAGTCTCCGAGTGACTCCTGTCTCCCGTAGCCAGGACCACTGGAATTAACCGATTTTATGCCTGGGACATTTTCCACATAATTATGGATTTGACGAATTTGTCACATATTCCTTCATCTGCAGATTTGAACAAAAAATAGTTTCTTCTTAAAACGGATCAAACGTATTGAAAACGTAGCAATGTGCTTCAGTGCAGTAGAAAGCCCATCGCAAACGTAGACTGGTCCTCTTTCAGTTGCTTGCTGCTGTATCTGCTTGTTAAACTGGTAATAATGAGGTGAAATCTTTGCCCAGTGTTACCATGTGTAAAAATTACAAAATAATGAAGTGATAACATCACAAAATGTGCACATTATTCTGCATAATTTGCCTCTTCTTGCAGCATAATTTAATCAGCCCTGTAACATAATTTTGTCCTCCCCTGATGCATAATGCCGCTGGAATTATGCTTCAGGGGAGTAGACATGTAGCAAGCACAAGTGAGCTCCTATTCAATGCTTTAAATTAGCCAGGTCCTCTGGGTCTTAGACCAAAGAGTAATTAAAAGCTCAAATTGCAATGGGTCATTTTCGGACCCTATACTCAGGTCCTTAACTTTACTGGTAAAAACACCGAACAATTAATGTAAAAACATGTAGGTAATCCATGTGAAAGATTTAGTTCCTGTTCATATTTCATGTTCTGCTTAATATAGCATTCCGTGTTGAACCCCCCCCCCCCCCGCCTGCTTTAGTAGCTACAGCGGGGGTTTCCTCTGTTAACGCTGGAATGCAATGTCAATAGAAGAGCAGCAGGAGCCAGGAAAAATACAGCTGGGTAAATAGAACAGGGAAAGAAAGAAGGAACATTTGGAAGAACGGATGAACAGAAGGAAGTATGGATGAATGAGTGGGTGGATGAATGAGTATGAGGATGAATGAGTTGGTGAAAGTGTAGGAGAGTAGGGTCTGCTATCCTATGGTCACCCCAATTTTTGCTTTTTGCTTCACTGGTTTTCGACTTAATGTGGCTGTGGGCCTGCTAATCAGACCCACAACCTGCTGTTCTCTCTCAAAATTCACAGACATGTACCAAAGGTACATAACCAATTTGGTACTGGACACCTTATCAGCCCCTGTACAGTGCACTATAGGTGCCCAGGGCATAGATGCATCCAAGGCCTACCAGGGGCTGAAGCATATTTTTTGCCACCCCTGGCTGGTACTTAAATCGACACAACTGGCTGATCCCTCAGCTGGGGCAAGGTGGTGTAATCACCCCTTGCTTAGATATAGTATACCTATGTCTAAACCTACATCTGGACACATATACACCTATAAGTCACTCCTATGGCAGGCCTTAACAATCCTGGAGGCAGAGTGCGTGGTTTTATGTGAGGTGGTGCTCTAGCATGAGCTGAGCCTGTCTGCAGCGTTCGGAGCCATTTCCTTACTGCTGTTCCAGTGATACTGCCATACCATATACTCTTAAGTGCATTATAATCCTCGCGGTTAATGCTAACTTTGGTTTGGCTTTATCAAAACATGTCGTGTTTGGTGTCATACACTTTGGAATACTACCCCCTTGCCAGTTCTGGCGACGGGGGTAGCATTCCACCCTTCTAGAGGGAAAATACATGTTACTTTGCTTAAAACGCGGTTAATCCTAACCAGAGCCTCAGCATCACAAAATGGATGCTGCTGCCCCGACACAAGTCTGACCTCCTGCTGCTGACCGAAACTTGGCAGGGGAGGCCTGGACAAAGGGTTTCCTGTCACAGGGAGGTGCTACACCACCCCAGACAGGAGATAGTGGATTGGAGCAGGGAGGGTTGAAAGAAACTAGACACTGCCTGGGGCGCACAAGGTGTCCCAGGCAAAATCCAGTCAAACCGGTTCTGGGGCACTCCAGCCCCAGTCCTGGCGCGAAGCTGGACAAAGGGAAAGGGGTGTAACCACCCCCTTCCTGGGTCCCACCCATAGCAGGGACCTAGCAGGTAATCCAGCCCCTTGATTTGGAATAAAGGTAGGAGCTGTGCAGATGGACATCAGATTATCCTGACTGAAACTTATGAAACAAAACTCTGGACCCTTCGACATCCCACTCGACGTGGAAGACTGAAGAATCTCCCTTGTGGTCAAGGAGAGACCACCCTGTGCAAACAGGCACCATCCAGCGCGTCACCATTTGCTTTGTTGCAGTTCCCACCAGAACTCGAGCAACAGAGATCAACAAGACCCAGTGTACCTGCCTTCCAACAGCCCGATCCACAGTCCCTGCAAAGTTGAGACCCGTGGAGGCAACCTGAAGCATGGGGCCGGCCATCTTGGAAAAACAACAAAGTGCTGACCGTGCAGCATCCGAGGCTCCCTTGAAGCTGTGCATTGGAGTTGGAGAAGCTCCAGCCCCGAGCAGCTTTTGCACTGAAGCTCACCCCTCCACACTCATCGAGTACTGCGTAGGGCCCTTTTGCATTTTCCTGCTTGATGCGTTGGTCCGGTCGATTGCCCATTGGCTAGTGGCCCCAGTACCAACGAACCTAGTCTGGTTGCTCCAGACTGGCCCTCACTCCCCTGAAAAGGAGCACCCGCTCTGACCTTGCTGGCCCGAGTAAAAAGCGATCTTCGAATCCTGCGTGGGTTGCATTTGCCAAGGCCTGTTAACTCCGATCCGGAAGCCGACACCGCCGACAGCGAGAGCCTTTATGGGACAGCTCGTGATCCACTCCTGGACATCCTCAGTGCCCCAGAGTCTACGTGGCAGCAGAGACAAACTTCACAACAACCACCTGATTGCGCCCGACATTGCCTGGTTCCTTCCTGGTTCCTTCCTGGTCACTGGCTAGTGACCCAGACTCTGTCTCCTCTGCTTTCAGGTACTCTACATCTTCAATCCACCCTTGGATCCAACCGGACTCTTCTCTGCTGGCCGCCTGCAGCATCTTCATCTCCAGGCACCCTAGATCTTCACTACGAGACCCGACACGCTTCTGCACCTGTGCACCCGCTTCCTGTGGGTGAGGTAACTCTTGAACGACGGTGCTCCTGTAGTGGTTTACACCTCTAGTGTCTAAGTCTAAAATTTTGTCCTTCTAGTCCAGTCGGAAGACTCTTAAAACTGTAACTCGATAACTGTTACGCACCATTGACTCTGCATTGGTGCATGCGTGTGCTTTTAGCACTGCACCCGAATCCCGCGGGCTACTCCCGTCCTAACTGCTGTTAGTCCAGTGGAGTCCCAGCGATTCCCAAGGCCCTAGGCCTTACCACTGATCGATTAGTGATACTTATACCACTTTTTTGATATATGGTTTGAGTGGCCACCGGCCTCATCCATAACTGTGCAACTTTCATATGTTATACTGTGCTTTTGTTTAAACGCTTGTGCCTCTATACTCATAAAGACTACAGGGGATTATTCTGAGAATAAATACATATATTTTTATAATATATAACTTGTGTGGTGTCCTTTCATTTGATATTACAGGATTGCATATGGTAAAACAGCTGGCTTCACATGTCCTCTTGAGTTAAGCCTTTAGGCTGCTTAGTCCATGCTACCTCTAGGATAGCTTGTCTTTAAGGTTGACTTACAACCATCACCATAAGGGATTGTTTGGACTGATATAAGGTGCCCCCAAAATTGGAGACATCATACATCAGGCCAACTTCTCACATTGGTGAGCAGCGGTGCGGATTTGAGCTTGCTGTTGTTTTACCATTGCAATCTTTTATCAAATTGAAAGATCACATTAAGTACCATAGGTACATATAAACAAAGCTTAGCATATTTAAGTTCTACTGAACTTTGTAATTGTAGGTAGAGGGGCTTAGCACACGCTGACTACAACTCACTAGCAAGGTACAGTAGGAAAACACTTAGTGTAGGTAAGTGCATCACTTACACCTCACTAGAGTCATGTCTGGCGCAGGTGAAGCTCATAGCTCTCTACCTGTGGTGGTTGACCCTCCACAGGCAACCCCCAGCTATGACAAATTCAGCCACAGAGACTTGAGTGCCTTGTGCACTGCAAGGAAGCTGAAAAAGTGTCACAACCCTACCATTCCCATCCTGAGAGGCATCCTGGAGAAGGATGATCTTGAGAAAGCTAGAATGGTTCCCTCAGGGTCAGGAGAAGGAGTGAATCCCCCAGATACTGAGACCACCACCCCAGAAGAGGAGGAGGAGGACACAGAGTCAGGTGATGATGTAGAAAATCATCAAGGGAATGACCAGGTACCAGTTGTAAGGCTTAGCCAAGCCAACTCTTGGTCCTACATGGGAATGGAGAAGGGAATCACTTCTCCAGACCCAACAGCAGAATTCTCCCAGGCAGTAGAAGGGAGAGAACTTCTTCCAGGGATTCTCACATTTCTAGTGCCTCAAGAGAATCTCAGAGAGGAATGACTTCCCCTCAGAGGAAAGAGCATAAGGCCAGGATGAGAGCTGTTAGACTCCAAATAGAGAGGGAGGAAGTAGCCCTGGCCCAAGCTAAGCTTGCCTTTGCAAGAGAACAAAGATTATGTGGGGAGACTCCCACTGGTGGCAGCATTATCCCTAAGGATAAAGACAGGTCCTATGAACATAGATACCTGAGTAAGATTGTTCCCCCCTACAGAGATGGGGATGATATCCACAAATGGATAACTGCTCTGGAGAGTGCCTGCATGGTACAGCAGGTCCCCCAAGATCAGTGGGCAGCAATCTTGTGGCTCTCCTTTTCTGAGAAAGGGAGAAATAAGCTCCTCACTGTTAGACCTGAGGATGCTAAAAACTACTCTGCCCTGAAGAGTGCTCTTATTGAAGGGTTTGGCCTAACCACTGAGCAATACAGGTTGTTGTTCAGAGACACCCAAAAAGCACAGACTCAGGACTGGACTGATTTTGTTGACTGTGCCACTAAGGCTCTGGAGGGTTGGTTGCAGGGAAGTAAAGTCTCAGATTATACAGGATTGTACAATCTTATAATGAGAGAACAGATCCTCAATAACTGTCCTAACCAGCAATTGCATCAATACCTTATTGACTCAGATCTGACCTCTCCCCAAGAATTGGGTAAGAAGGCAGACAAATGGTTCAGAACAAGGGTTAAGCAGAAACCCCAGAACCAAGGAGGTGATCAAAAGAAGGCAGACCAGAAGGGTGGAGATAAGAAAGAAAAAGACCAGAAGTCTTCTACAGGCCCCCAAAATAATTCTAATAAGGAGGGTGGTTCCCAAAATGGAAACAAGAAAAAGAAGAATGATGGCCCAAAGAAACCTTGGTGCAATACGTGTAAGTCCACTTCACATTGCGGAAGTGAATGCACTAAGAAAAATCCAGTACCTACCACTGTAGTCCCTAAGACACCTGCACCCCCTAGTACAGTTAACAGTGGTAGTGCACAACCCAAGGGGATAGTAGGGTTAACCCTGGGAACTGAGATGGTGTCTGGCCTAGTCAGAATCCCTACTCAGGCAGTTCTGATCTGTGATGGGGACATAACCGTGTCCACTTCTATAAGTCCTAATACTTTGGGCAAGTACAGGCAGACGCCTTTAATTAATGAGAAACTGGCTCAGGCCTACAGGGACACTTGTGCCAGTCTCACTATGGTGACACCTAACTTTGTGCACCCTGATCAGATGATACTAGGTGAGAAATACCTAGTGACCAATGCTAGCAATGCCACTACTACACATAGTGTGGCTGTTGTTAAATTCTCCTGGGGAGGGGTAACTGGCCTCAAGAAAGTTGTTGTTAGTGTAGACCTCCCAGTTGATTGTCTTTTGGGCAATGATGTTGAGGAATCCTTATGGTCAGAAGTGGAGTACAGGACTCATGCAGAAATGCTAGGGATTTCAGCACATGTCCTTGCTGTAACAAGGTCCCAGGCTAAGAAGAGCCTACCTGAACCTGTGGTGGATCTTGAAACAATAGACCAACCACAACCCAATAGAAAGAGCAAGAGGGTCAAGGCAGTGCCTTCCCACTTGTCCCAGGTTAAGGATCAGACCTCACAGGAGGGTGATTCTGAGATCCAAGAGGAGACTTTCCCAGAAGAGCTTGAACCTGATCAGGTTGAGTTTCTTGGGACAGGGGGACCCTCAAGGGCAGATCTGGCGCAGGCTCAATTAACTTGCCCTTCTCTTGAACCCCTCAGACAGCAAGCTGCTGCTGAGGCTGCTGGGAATGCTCAAGGTACCCATAGAGTGTATTGGGATGATGGGCTCCTTTATTCAGAGGCTAGAGACCCCAAGCCTGGTGCAACCAGGAGGTTGGTTATACCTCTGCAATTTAGGGGCTTCCTTCTAACCTTGGCCCATGATATTCCCGTTGCAGGACACTTAGGCCAGAACAAGACTTGGGACAGGCTTGTCCCTCACTTTCACTGGCCTCACATGTCAGAAGATACCAAGGAGTTTGTCGCTACTGTGACACCTGCCAAGCCAGTGGCAAATCAGGTGGCACCACAAAGGCCCCCCTTATACCTATACCTGTGGTGGGGGTGCCCTTTGAGAGAGTTGGGATTGACATTGTTGGACCAATGGATCCCCAAACAGCATCTGGGCACAGATGTATCCTGGTAGTAGAGGATCATACCACCAGGTACCCAGAGGCAATTCCCCTGAGGACCACAACAGCTCCTGTTGTGGCAAGGGCCTTACTTGGAGTTTTCTCCAGAGTGGGCTTTCCAAAGGAGGTACTTTCAGACAGAGGTTCCAACTTCATGTCTGGATACTTAAAGGCAATGTGGAAGGAGTGTGGAGTGAACTACAAGTTCACCACACCCTATCACCCACAGTGCAATGGGCTTGTGGAGAGATTCAACAAGACCCTAAAGGGAATGATAAAGGGATTACCTGAAAAGCTGAGGTGTAGATGGGATATCCTTTTACCCTGCTTACTCTTTGCTTACAGAGAGGTCCCACAGAAGGGGGTTGGCTACAGCCCTTTTGAACTTTTGTTTGCGAGGGCCTTTGTGGGACAGCTCGTGATCTACTCCTGGACATCCTCGGTGCCCCAGAGTCCACGTGGCAGCGGAGACAAACTTCACGACAACCACCTGATTGCGCCCGACATTGCCTGGTTCCTTCCTGGTTCCTTCCTGGTCACTGGCTAGTGACCCAGACTCTGTCCCCTCTGCTTTCAGGTACTCTATATCTTCGATCCAACCGGACTCTTCTCTACTGGCCGCCTGCAGCATCTTCATCTCCAGGCACCCTAGATCTTCACGACGAGACCCGACACGCTTTTGCACCTGTGCACCCGCTTCCTGTGGGTGAGGTAACTCTTGAACGCCGGTACTCCTGTAGTGGTTTACACCTCTAGTGTCTAAGTCTAAAGTTTTGTCCTTCTAGTCCAGTCGGAAGACTCTTAAAACTGTAACTCGATAACTTTTACGCACCATGCATTGCATTGGTGCATGCGTGTGCTTTTAGCACTGCACCCGAATCCCGCGGGCTACTCCCGTCCTAACTGCTGTTAGTCCAGTGTAGTCCCAGCGATTCCCAAGGCCCTGGGCCTTACCACTGATCGATTAGTGATACTTATACCACTTTTTTGATATATGGTTTGAGTGGCCACCGGCCTCATCCATAACTGTGCAACTTTCATATGTTATACTGTGCTTTTGTTTAAACGCTTGTGCCTCTATACTCATAAAGAGTACAGGGGATTATTCTGAGAATAAATACATATATTGTTATAGTATATAACTTGTGTGGTGTCCTTTCATTTGATATTACAGGATTGCATATGGTAAAACAGCTGGCTTCACATGTCCTCTTGAGTTAAGCCTTTAGGCTGCTTAGTCCATGCTACCTCTAGGATAGCTTGTCTTTAAGGTTGACTTACAACCATCACCATAAGGGATTGTTTGGACTGATATAAGGTGCCCCCAGAATTGGAGACATCATACATCAGGCCAACTTCTCACAGAAAGGATGAGTGAATGAACAGGTAAAAGGATGGCAAAGTAAATGGATGGATGAGTGAGTGAATGGATAGGTGAATACACAGGTGAAAGGATGGCAGAATAAATAGAGAGATAAGTGAATGGATAGGTGGATATACAGATGAAAGGATGGGAGAGTAAAACGATGGATGGATAGTGGATGGACAGGTGAAAGGATGGCAGAATGGATGGGTGGGAGCGAATGGATAGGTGGTTGGGCAGGCAAAAGAATGCCAGAATAAAGGGATGGATGGATAGGTGGATGAACAGGTAAAAGGATGACAGATTAAATGCATGGATGGATGAGTGGGTAAAAAGATGAGTAAATAGATGGCAGAGTTGATGACAGAAGGCAGAGTGGATGGGTGGATGATGGCTGGATGGATGGCATGATCGATGGAAGAGTGGTTAGATGGCAGAGTGGATGGATGGATTGATTGATGAATGAATGGCAAAATAATGGATGGATGGCAGAGTGAATGCATAAATGAGTCGATGAAAGGCAGAGTGGATCAGTGCATGGCAAGATTGGATGATTTGATGGATGGATGGATGGATGGCAGAGTAGAAGGATTGATCAGTGAATGGCAGAGTAGGTGGGTGGTAGAGTGGATGGATGGCAGAGTGGAAGATTGGATTCAATATTGGCAGATTAGATGGATATATAAGAGTGTGAACCGACAGATGGCAGAATAGATGGATAGATAGCAAAGTAATCGAGTGACTGGTTGGATCGATGAATGGATGGCAGAGTGGACGGGTGGAAGGATGGATGACTGAGTGGATTTATGGATGGCCCAGTGGATAAATGGATGAATCGCAGAGTTGATGGAGGGATGGTAGAGTTGATCGATGGATGGCAGAGTAGATGAATAGATAGATGGATGGCAGAATGGATGAAGGGATAACCGAGTATAGGGTTGGATGGATCGATAGATGGATAGATGGAGGGATGGCAGAGTGTCTAGATGGATGATTCGCAGAGTGGATGGGTGGGTGGGTAGCTGAGTTGATAGATGGATGGATGAATGGCGAATTTGATGGATGGCAGAGTGGATAGATCGATGGGTGGTAGAGTGGATAGATAGATGACAGAATGAGTGGATAGATGGCAGGGTGGATGGATGGATGGATGGATGGATGGATGGATGGATGGATGGGCAAATTGCAGGATGAGTGGAAGGAATGGGAAAGATTGATGTATGGATGGAAGGATGACAGAGCATAAAGGTGAAATAGTGGATATCAGCAGTTTGATGGAATGGTCAAAGAATGAATGGATAGATGCAGTGATTCGGCTCACATGCTTCTGTTAGTTGGTGGCATATGGCCAGGTACGGCCTTGACACCTTCTTCCTATGTACCCAATCCTTACCGAATGGCCCCTTTTACCGGTGCCAGGTTACCGCCTCCCATTCACCCCAAAGCGGCAAAACATTTGTCACAAGGAATTACAATTTTTGGGATAAGGGTTTTTTAAGTCCCCTGCCGTATTTATTAAAAATTAATAATAAAACAATTTTTAAATACATTATTTACACAATACGCAGAAAACCATGGCATTACATTGAATACATTGATAGGTACATATGTCATGTTTGCTAACCTTAACATATCTCTAATACAAAAACATTCCTATCCAAATCTAAACATTCCATAATCAAATAATGTTTAATTTTTCTGTGTATCCCTATTTGAGCCTACGGCAAGGTCAATGACTGGCGCCAGATCCTGATCAAACTATGCCCGCCCTCCAACCGGAGTGCGCATGTGCAGGAGGGGCCCGATCACCCCCTACGCTACGTAGATTATCTCCATAAGGGGCCCTTGCAGTTATGTGCTGTTTACTTGCGCCCTTGTGCCGGTACGGGATGGCCAATCAGCCTACTGGAAAGCGTAGCTCCCCTCCCCCCGCACCCATCCAGTCAACCGGCTGTAACTACCACTGGAGTTCCATGAGAGACCACTTGTTCCTCCCCCTTGGGTGAGCCCATTCAAGAATGGCGCTGCCCTCTAAGGGCATTAAATGTAATGCTCACCAATCATGACCTTACCACCACAGGCGTGCATAGTTGCCCGACTATCAGGCCCTCCCCCAATGCTCACTGAAAGGTCATGCCCTGTCTCTAAACCCAACTAACCAAGCCAGAAGATTTCATTACCCAATTTCGACAGATGGACGCCGTCTTTTAAGAAGCACGGCTCCCCCCTGATGCACCCATGGGCGATTGTCTATAAATTTGGAGCCCTAAATAACCTCTCCATTTTGTTATTAATTCTTCTTACAGAATGGTTCAATGCCCTCATAGACCGCCATTGGAATCTCTGCACCATCTGTGACCAAACCAGGATGGATCCTAGACATAACCGTGCTAACCAACCCACTTCAGTGATTAGGGTTTCCACCAGCCCCCTTCTACCCAGGTGTACTAAATCGTTCCCTCCCAGGTGCAGGATAATAATGCTGGGGTGAACCCTTTCCCTGTCTAGCAGATCTAACACCAAGCCCCTGCATTGACAAAAGCTCAGCTCCCCTGTTCATGAAATGATATCCTAAAACCAGCCTGTCTTGCCCTGGTCTCATAGTTGCCTGAAAGAAAAAAGTTACTTAAACGTCTCACATAAGAATGACCAATGACCCACACGACGTGAGTTCCCGGGTCCTGGACGTGCACCCATTCTTGTGCCGACCCATGTTGCTGTTGTGCTGTCACCAGTTTCCCCCCTGCGTGACAGGCTTGAGAAACTGTAAAATGAGCAGAAAGGAAAACCAAGCATCAGAAAAAATGACCTGTGTCTTTCTCATAACATATGCAGCCGCACATAGTGCTTATAGCAATTAGAGGAACACCTGCCAATCTTCTGCACCTCTCTCTTGGGGAAACCCCTTGCAGCCGCTTCGGTGGCATCCCCTATACTGAACTAATGTTTTCTGAAGCTGCTGGGATCTAAACCTGCCTTTTGTACTGCTGTGTCCATGACTCTTTTAAATTGAAACTTCGTGAGTGGGGTACCATCAGCATGAATTAACAATGCCCCCCTGTCCTTCTGGGCCTTTCCTTCAGAAAGGCCTCCAGGTTGGTGATAGGGCAGCAAAGGTTCCCCTGCGCCCAACGCAGCACCACCCCCTCCCCGCGGGCCTCCTGGTCAGTTTTGGATCTTTGAATAGAAAAAACAAAGAGTCACCTAGTATCCTAGCATGGCTAAACTGCAGACCACCCTGCTCGTCTTGCTTATTTTGGGACACCAGCTCTCCAATTCTAAATGCGCCATAAAATGCCAGTGAAAACGCAGCATGGAAAAGGCTTCTGCCTCAGTGTTGCAAATTTGGCTAAGTGTCCCCAGTATCGCTGCCAAGGTAACAACCCCAATAGGCCGGCTTGGGTCCGGTTGTGACCCCTGGAGGCACTGCCATCCCTTCAGAGCTTTCCTGACTGTGAAAATATTAGTGGGTTCCCCCCTACCCTTTGCTTGTGCAAAGAAAGAGATCGTTGGTACATGCCCCCTAGCTGCTGCCACTTAGCGCCCTTCATCCTTCAATGTCCCCAGGTAAGAAAGATCAGCCCCCGTGTCATGCCATCTCTCCCCCCACTCCTTCCCCAAAAAGGTACAGTATGCCCAAAACGCCCCTTCGTAAGCCCGCCTGGTCCTGGGTGGTAGGCTAGCTGCCACGAGGTCAGTAGTTGGGGGCACCATTCTGCCAAAGTTGTTCTGGGAAGGGTGTCAGGTTCTCTGCCGCAGGCGGGAGATGTGCCCTGAATACCTGCATCTTGAAACGAGATAGTGCATCAGCAACATGATTTAACACTCCTGGGACATGCTTAGCCCTAAATTGCATATTCAATTTCATGTATAATAAGGTTATCTCTTTCAACAGACGGAGGATAATTTTACACCTTGCTGCTTGTTGGTTGATGCATTCCACTACCGTCATGTTACCTGACCAGAAAATAACTGCCTGATTCCTTTATTGCTCTGGCCACACTGACAATGCCACAAAGATAGGGAACAGTTCTAAAAACCCAATGTTATCTGTCAAACCGCTGTCTCCGCACCATGTCGGCCACCGCTGTGCCACCCACTTGTTGTCCAGAATAGCGCCAAATCCCTCACTACCCGCAAAATCAGTCATTAAACCCAACTCTGCGGAAGAAGTGAGCAGACCAGGCCATATAACTGTACTGTTGAAGTCATGCAGAAATGCCATTTAAATCCGCATATCCTGCTTAACCTCCTCAGACAGCCTGGTGTGGTGCAGTTTCTCTTTGAGACCTGACATGGCTTGTGAGATGGATCGCAAAAATGGTCGTGGCATTGGGGTGATGCGTAATGCAAAATTCAACTGACCCACTGTCTGCTGCAGCTGATGCAGCGTAACCTTCTCTTTAGCCAAGCGCTGCTGCAAGGCTGACCTGAACTTAGTGACCTTTTCAGTGGGCAGCCAGAAATAACTCTGAGTGAAGTCTAACTCTATTCCCAAGAATTCAATTGTTGTAGATGACCCAACTGTCTTCCCTGTTGCTAGAGGGACCCCAAAACTCTTCAAGAGCGTGCAAAACTCCTGCAGTGCCCTCCCACACTCCTGGGAACCTGATGCCCCCAGGAAGAGGAAATCATTAAGGTAGTGCAAGACATACTGGTGTCCGGTCACCTGTCTAAAAACCCACTCCAAAAATGAACTAAACTTTTCAAAGTAGGCCCAGGAAACCGAGCTACCCATATGCATGCACATATCCATGCAGAAGTTCCTCTGGAATTGGAAGCCCAGGAGACAAAAATCTGAAGGGTGTACTGGTAACAGGCAGAAAGCTGACTCGATGTCTGACTTTGCCAGCAGCGCGCCAGGGCCCAAACACCTGATCATCTCAGCAGCTTGATCAAAGGATGAGTACCTGACTTTGCACAGCTCATCATCAATAGCATCATTCAATGACTTCTCCCTGGGTGCAGACACGTTATGAATCAACCTAAACTCCCCTGCTTCCTTCTTAGGGACCACCCCATGGGAGAACAGACAACATTCTTAACTGTGATGATGTCAAATGGGCCCTCTACCCTGCCCAGGTGCAGCTCTTTCTCTATCTTTGTTTCAACCACCCTTGGGTTGGCCCTTACTGAGAGCTGGTTCTTGCACTCTGGTGTCCCTACAGAATGTCTGACAAAATATAGAAAGACAAAATATCGACATACAAAAATATCGGAGCAAAAATATAGATGTCAACAATATCGACATCCTATTTACAACATGGTAAGTACAAAAATATCGAGAAAAAAATATCGGTCAAAAATATTGTTTTTAAAAAAACATCGTTTTTTTAAATTAAAAAAAATATGTAAAATAAATTTAATAATTCTTAAAAATATAATAAACATAGTTAAAATATTTTATAATAATTAGAATTAATAAATATACATAATTTAATAACAATTAATTAAACATACATATAATATGTAATATAGATACTTAATAATCCGTTTTAATAATTAATTTAATAACTTATAAACAATTAAAAATATTATTAATTACAAATTCATTTATACACATAACATAATAACAAAAATAAACATTAAATAATTATACAAAACAAATTAATAAAATTACATTTACTTTTAATATTTTAAAAATTAATTAAATACAACATTAACTAAAATAAAACAAAAAATATGAAGTAACAGAGGGAATAAAATACTATTCCAACTCCCAAAAAAAAACAGTAAGGAAAATGTTGGAAAGCGTAGGGGTAAAAATCTCTATTCAAACACCAGAGAGTGCAACAGTAGGGAAGTTTTGGATAGCGTAGGGGTAAAAATTACTATTCCAACTCCAGAGAGTGCAACAGTAGGGAAAGTGTTGGATAGCGTAGGGGTAAAAATTACTATTCCCACTCCAGAGAGTGCAACAGTAGGGAAAGTGTTGGATAGCGTAGGTGTAAAAATTACTATTCCCACTCCAGAGAGTGCAACAGTAGGGAAAGTGTTGGATAGCGTTGGGGTAAAAATTACAATTCCCACTCCAGAGAGTGCAACAGTAGGAAAAGTGTTGGATAGCCTAGGGGTAAAAATTGCTATTCCAACTCCAGAGAGTGCAACAGTAGGGAAAGTGTTGGATAGCGCATGGGTAAAAATTACTATTCCCACTCCAGAGAACATACTTATAAATAAATTAATATTTTAAAATATTAAAGAAATGAATTATTAAATAAATCTAAACTATTTACAAATACCAATAAATAGTTATTAAAAACATAATTACCAATGAATAATTAAGTACCAATGAATTAATAATAAATACCAATTAATAATAATTAATAAATATAAATACCAATTAATAAACATTGAACAATAACATATTTCTTATAACAAAAGCATATTCATTATTAAAAAGAAATGACAAATTAACTAATATTGAACTATTAAATAATTTGCAACACCAAAAATAATATTTATCAAACATTAATTACCAATTAATAATGACTTATTAATATATGAATTAAAAATATCAATCAATATTATTTAGTAATATTTAATTACCAATTAATGATTAAACAACAATAAATTAATTTTCATAACCAAAAAATTATACTTTTAAATAAGTACCTAATAATAACTAATATCCAATAAATTAATTATCAATATCCAACTATACATTTAATAATTACTTAATTACATATCAATTACTTTACACACTATTCCCCTATAAACACACAACAAACCCCATTATTAAAATAAGACACTTAACATAATTATCAATTAATCAATTAATTAAAATTTATTACCAATTAATAAAAATTAATTACCAATTAATAATTCATTAACAATAATGAATAAAATCTTTATTTGGATAAAAGAAAAATATCCTTAAAAGCTTTACAAATTGAATCCACAAATCGGTACATTGTAATTAAAAAAGTTTCAAAACATATTTTACCACAGTTGAGGGGAGCCCTTTTCTTAGTTGACAACCCTGAAGGAGTGAAACGCTGTTGGGAGCTAGGCGGAGAACGAGTCTGCCAGCAGGACGAACGAAGGAGCACCAGCAGTTGTAGAGCCCCCCCCCCGCCGTCACGTTCTACCATCGACGCGGCTGCAGAGCGGGGGGACTCCAACCCCCAGGAGCCTTTGCGGGGGCGCGCCGGTGTGACGCGCAAGCAGGCGCCCGGAGGCGATTAAAACAGTGGCGTTCCCGAAGCGCCTTGGGAGCCCTTTTCTTAGTTGACAAGCCTGAAGGAGTGAAACGCTGTTGGGAGCTAGGCGGAGAACGAGTCTGCCAGCAGGACGAACGAAGGAGCACCAGCAGGAGTAGAGCCCCCCCCCCCGCCGCCAGGTTCTACCATCGACGCGGCTGCAGAGCGGGGGGACTCCAACCCCCAGGAGCCTTTGCGGGGGCGCGCCGGTGTGACGCGCAAGCAGGCGCCCGGAGGCGATTAAAACAGTGGCGTTCCCGAAGCGCCTTGGGAGCCCTTTTCTTAGTTGACAAGCCTGAAGGAGTGAAACGCTGTTGGGAGCTAGGCGGAGAACGAGTCTGCCAGCAGGACGAACGAAGGAGCACCAGCAGGAGTAGAGCCCCCCCCCCGCCGCCACGTTCTACCATCGACGCGGCTGCAGAGCGGGGGGACTCCAACCCCCAGGAGCCTTTGCGGGGGCGCGCCGGTGTGACGCGCAAGCAGGCGCCCGGAGGCGATTAAAACAGTGGCGTTCCCGAAGCGCCTTGGGAGCCCTTTTCTTAGTTGACAAGCCTGAAGGAGTGAAACGCTGTTGGGAGCTAGGCGGAGAACGAGTCTGCCAGCAGGACGAACGAAGGAGCACCAGCAGGAGTAGAGCCCCCCCCCCGCCGCCACGTTCTACCATCGACGCGGCTGCAGAGCGGGGGGACTCCAACCCCCAGGAGCCTTTGCGGGGGGGCGCCGGTGTGACGCGCAAGCAGGCGCCCGGAGGCGATTAAAACAGTGGCGTTCCCGAAGCGCCTTGGGAGCCCTTTTCTTAGTTGACAAGCCTGAAGGAGTGAAACGCTGTTGGGAGCTAGGCGGAGAACGAGTCTGCCAGCAGGATGAACGAAGGAGCACCAGCAGGAGTAGAGCCCCCCCCCCCCGCCGCCACGTTCTACCATCGACGCGGCTGCAGAGCGGGGGGACTCCAACCCCCAGGAGCCTTTGCGGGGGCGCGCCGGTGTGACGCGCAAGCAGGCGCCCGGAGGCGATTAAAACAGTAACGCCCCCTCCGCGTAGCGGGACGCGTGCGGGACGCCCGGGGCTAAGCCCGGGCAAAGGGCGGGCCCTCTGAGGCCCTCAGAGGTCTAAGTGGTCGGGCGGGCTACCCCACTAACATTTCCCTCGTAAGGTCAGTTCCCTATCTGGTTAATATAATGTGTGACCACAATGTGATTAGTACAACTGCTGATGCAATCGCTCAGGACTTAGAGACCTCTGTATCATTGATATCATCCTTTGAGACATTGATAGATACCGCGTTTAATGAGATTGTCGAAACTGAAAGGAGGTTCTCTATGGGTCCAATGAATATTAACAAACAAAATGCCACGAGTTGTTTAAACGCCAACACTCATGTAATTCCGGAAGTTATTGTGGTTAAACCATCACATCCTGTTGTTACTGTGCCCATTGTTCTGGACGATGAAAATACTGTTACATACACAGCCTCAGATGTAGCTCCTGACCCTACCCCGTTATTAACATCTACAGAGGCTACTATTAAGGCGTCGGAGAACGTTGTAGCTAAGAGAAAGAGGGGCCCTGTAAAACTGTCACATAACAAAAGGAAGCAGCCATTAAGGAGCGTAAACCAACCAACACCACAAAGTATGTGGAATAGGGGGAAGAAACATAAGTTGATTCAACATAATGTATCTGTGCAGGAACAATCTCATCTGGGTGATGTCGTAGTCATAAATAACGAGGACTTAAATTCTATGTCAATTTCCACCCAGACTGAACTCCCCAATATCAACAGTTACCACTCCAAATCAGAGGGGAATCTCATTGAGACTATTGCAGATACTATTTTTAAACAGCTTGAAGGTCAAATGAACAAACAATTTAATAATATTTTTAGAAGACTTGACAGACTGGAAAACCTAATTAAAAATGATGATGCCAAGAGAAAAGGCATTGTGAGCTTGGACAAAATAAGAGTAGAACGTCTGCTAAAGGATTTGGAATCCACCACCCGTGTTCTTACTGGTGGAGATCATGGCAATAATATGGTTAAGGAACCACAGGCTGCTACTATTCTATCACCGTTTACTACATCTGCGGTCACTAAAAGCAAAAGCATAAGAGGTAGTAACCCGCCTGACTTGTCAACCAAACCCCTTTTGCCTCCAAGTAACGTTACCAGTGTTTCTGATTCCTCGACTAAATCTTCTGCTCCCTCTACCGCTGCAAATGGAACATTAATGAAAAACAATAAGAGTAATTTAGCGACATGCACTAATACAGTGCAGAAGGCCCCCTTGAATTCTAGCCAGCGCTATAATAAGATCTCACATGAAGACACTAGGCCTGTTAAACATCAAGGCCCTGCCTTACATCTTTTACCTGAGGCTTGTCCTTATGTTCTAGTTCTGGCCGGTATTCCACCCCTTAGGGAAGGACAAGGAGAATCGTGGGTTCAATTGCACAACAAGTGTATAGACTGGCTAACGAAGCATAAGGGGGTGGGTTATGACATATCTAAAGAGATCTTATCTACAAGGCGAGTAACCTGGGTTGGTCCTCTTTTCAAAAACATTAATGGGGACTGTATTGTAATTAACTTTAGAAACCCGGGCACTGCAAAATTCTTGCTGAATAAAAACTTTGCTCGACATGGTATATCCACAGTGGTGACCCCCTTACCGCTAAATTACTTCTACCGTCCCCCACACAAAATGATGCAGCCCCCACCAGTTTTTCCGTTACATAATAGATTTGCAATATTCCACGATCTGGAAACATTGGATTGACTGCCCTCCACTACCACTGAACCGGTTTCTGTGTGTTCTGCTATCGGCCAGTCAGTGGAAATACTTCCTGAGGCATTTCTGTTAACACCAAATACTTTTTTACTTAGTACACCATGTGAACAACAGGGGCATACTATAGTCAATCTTGTTTCAGGATCTGATCAGGGCCCTTGTTCGAGTCTAGATAATATTTTAAAAATTCTTAGCTGGAATATTGCCGGTCTGAAGGCCAAGATGGAAATCACTTCTTGGAAGGACTGGGTCAACTGTCATGATGTACTAATGTTCCAGGAAACCTGGTGTACCGATGACTTGTTATTTGAGGGGTACAGCTGCCATAATAGGACTGTCTTAGCCCCCCCGTTTGGTCGTCCAAGCGGTGGATTATCTATTTGGATAAAAATTACTGCGGAAGTTAAAGTTGATACACTACTAACCAATTGTCCCAGCTTCATGGCATTATCTTATACCCAGAGGACAAGGTTATGTCTGATCAATTTCTATAACAATGACTTTTTGTCCCAACCTAATCATAATTTTATTCTTTTATTTGATTTTATTGACGAAATTATGGATGGACAGAAATACGGGAAATTTGATGGCATCTGCCTAGGAGGGGACTTTAATGCTCATATACATCCAAGAAATCCCCCATGCAAAAGAGGTACAGAACTGTCAAATCTTCTCGCAACTAGAGACCTTGTAAATTGTATGGAATATGTAGGTATGGAAAACAGCGTCGCCCCATTTCCCACTTTCATTGGCCATGGGGGCGGCACTACAATTGATTATGTTTTCGTTTCACCTCCAGTCGCTAATGCTCTAATAAGGGCTGAAGTGGTATGTAAAATTTATAGCGACCATCACCCGATTGTCATTCACCTATCACTTGTGAGGGGCAAGTGTTTACGAAACGAAATAGGTGCTAAAAACTTGAAGGTCTCAACTGATAAATTGAGGGTAATCTGGAAGGGCGCAGACAATAGGGGAATCCTAGCTGAAACTATTAAAAAACATCCAGTTCTGATCGAAAACTGTCTGAGTTCTGATGACTATGGGGTTAAAATAATTACATCATTCTCAGAACTCTGCTCTGTAATAAAAGGCGAAATTTCCAGACCAGCTTCTAGTAAAGCTGAGGAAACACCTAGATGGTTGGATGCCCTTTGTTCAAAAGCAAACAGGAAGTTGAGAGCTGCCCTAAAAGCCGAACCTAGGGATATACCACAAATAAGGCTGCTCAGAGCAGAGTACAAATGTACCCTACGCACTAGATCAAATGAACTGCTTAAAACTCACTGGGGTTCCTTGGCACGCTCAGCCGAATTGAAAGATACTACTGGGTTTTGGAAGGAGGTAAAGGAGATAAGATCTATAGGCTCTAATTTAACGGAAATTAATTGTAATATCACCGGTCCTATCTGGGTTGAACATTTTGCTAAAATCTATGCAACACCAGACAACCCTCCTTTGACTCTACTCCCCCTAAACCCACTTAATATTTCTGTATCTGAGGTTGAGGATGCCATATCAGAAAGTGCTGGAAATAAAGCGCCCGGTCCTGATGGGCTCTCGATTGACCAGTTGAAGTGTGAGCCCGATTTTTGGGCGCCACTATTATGTAATGTTTTTAATAATTTAACAAACGGGCGAATTCCAGAAACATGGTCTTGCAGCATAATCGTTCCCATTTTTAAGAAGGGTGATAGGCTGGATCCGGGGTGTTACCGCCCCATTTCGTTAATTGATAACACTTTGAAAGTTTTGGGGCGGGTTATATTTAAAAGGATTAGAACTTGGGCAGATGAGAGTAAGATCCTACATCCCAGCCAGCTTGGTTTCCGCAGTAGCGTTGGAACGGTGGAACAATGCTTAAACCTGAGCCTGATTATGGCGAAATATAACACTGCTAAGAAATCCCTTTTATATTTTGGCTTTATGGATTTGAGTTCCGCTTTTGATTTTGTTAATCGTGCCCGCCTATGGTCCACCCTCCTTGAGTATGGTTTAGATGATTATTTGGTCCACTTTTTAGCTTTTTTACATCGTGATTTAAAAGCATGTGTGCGTATAAATCAATCTGGTGAAGTTTCTGACGATATCAGCATTGGTAGGGGGGTCAGACAAGGGTGTGTGCTGGCCCGCCTCCTGTTTATTTTGTATATTAATAATTTAAACGAATCTCTGGGTATTTTAACAAAAGATGTACCCCACTTAAATGGAGTCCCTATACCTACCCTTCTTTACGCTGATGATGCGGTCCTGATGGGCCGCACCCCCAAGGCACTCCGCACTCTAATTTCAGGATTTGTTCTTTTTATGGCCGATTTAGGCCTGACAACTAATTTTAAAAAATCCTTAATCATGAGTTGTGGCCCTAAAAATTATAAAATCGCCGAGATTAAATCAGGGTCAAATGTCTTGAAAAGTACCAGTACTTTCCCCTATTTGGGGTTGCTATTTTCAAACACTGGTTCGTGGCATGCACATGTATCTTATGCTAGGAATAAGTTGGGTAAAGCCATAAATTGTGTTATCTCTTTGAGACAACCCAACTACGCAGACGTAATTACACCACTAGTTAAGATCTATCAAACCCAATGCATGCCAACTGGCACTTATGGCGCGGAGGTCTGGGGTTACACAAACTGCTCCCATATCCAAATGGAAGAAAATAGGTTCTGCCGGAAGGTGCTGGGTGGGGTCATTTGTTCCCCTAACTATGTGTGCCATAACGAATTAAACATCTCATACATAGAGGACTTTGTAAGATCCAGACCAGCACTCTTCTGGCTAAGGATATGGAATAACCCGGCTGCCATCCTGACCCGTGAAATAATTTTAGATTGCTTAAAATGCGATAGGGCACTCTGTATACCATGGTTAAAAGCGGTAAAAGATTGCCTTGAAAGTGTAGGGCAGGGTTCTCTGTTTACTATACCAAGTTTAATAAATCGTTCCCATAAGACCATTATTCTTAGGGCACTATATGACTTGTATAGAGAGGAGCGGGAAAGGAAGAACTTGACTAAATGCACTGTTACAAAATATATGGGCTATTCTGAACCCCACATTAAACATCCTGGCCCACCATATAGGTACTTACGTCTGCACCTTGGCAGGTGGAATAGGGGTTTACTGTTTCGTTTCCGAGATGGGAGTATAGTAAATTTACTAAATTTCCCTTTGGGTTACAATAAACATCTAGAAACTCTAAATTGTCCATGTAACCCTAATATGAAACAGAGCCTTATGCATTTCTTGTTCTTTTGTGGTTTTTATAAAAAACTTTCCGTCCATTATTTAATGCCTTATTGTAGAAAACATGAATTGACTAATTTTAAATTAGCATTGAGGTCTTTTTTACTACTGGGATCAGATGAAGTTATATTCAGGGTGAGCTGCTTCCTTAAAGCTGCCGTCAGATCACGAGCCACTTTAAATATTGAGGTAGAATAATTGCACACTGCACTTCTTTTTATGCGCTTTAGAGAATCTCTTAGTTGCATATTTTTAAATTGTGTATAAAGCTGTTTTTATTATAATATGAAGGGACAAATTTGCGTGTAGATATGAAATTGAAATTTGATTATGCTTGACTGTTCTTAGACTTGTTTTCCAGATGTCATTATTGTATCATATTGTTTTTATTGTATTTTGTATGTACTTTTATGGATGTTTTTATTCCGAATAAAGATCATTTGACATTGACCACAGTTGAACAGTAAAAATCTATCGACACCTGTTACTCGATTTATATTGCACCTTAAAAATTAAAACAATTGTGTAATAGACAGGGATAACACTTAGCAAAAGAACAGGGGGAATTGATGTACTGACGTTTGACAACTAAAACTCATAATTTTATTAGATTCTTTTTTTTAACTTAAAACTAAGGGCTAAAATGCAGCTTGAGTTGGGCCACTGGACGGGACAGAGAAGGGGATTGCTGCTCCTTCCGCCTTTGCTGTAAAGATGCGATAAGCATCCCGAATATAGGTTGTAAAGGCGATATTCAGAGCTATGTTTTCTGGGCACAGAGAGGTGATAATTGCCTGTCTACAGGTCCGAACACCCAACCTGTTCCACTCTGCTCTGAGTTTACGTCTAAGTTGGAACGTAAGTGCGGGGCATAAGCAAACCACGTGCTCTAGCGTTTCAGTTGTCATGCCGCACCCTCTGCAAGTTAGATCTTCCGTGGTACGCTGCCATGTGGGCAGATCTTTTAAAAAACGCCAAACCCCCAATCTGATGGCCAAAAAACTCCGCTTTAAGTGCAGTGAATAAGTACAGGAGAGGTAAGTAGCCGGAGATATGCGCCCATAAGAGTTAATGACTGACCATGCATTGCTGCGTCTGCGGAGTAGCGCTTTGTCCATAATGAGTGAGCACATTCTGACGCTCTTTTTGATACATGTTTTAAATGCTGTCATGCTGGGATTGAGGGCCCATAGATCACCCGCCGCCATTTCGCCGATAGAGTCTGTAAAAAGGCGGCCATATGAGCCCCCAAGGTTCTTCTGACTGATCTCCAACCAAACTAGAGACTCTAAAGTACCTATAGCTGCTTTTCCTAGTTTGTGACAAAAGTTTAGATATGTGCCGGTTTTAAAAGCCTCATGATTTAATAAGCCCAGTTCTAGCCTGATCTGGGCAGCAGAGGCAGATTTGGGCAAATGTAGCACTTTTTTGTAAATCTTGGTCACAAGTTGGTTCAGAGTTGTGTTTAGCTTACCCCTAAATATTTCATTACCATATGTAAGGGTGGGTCCGATTTTTGCTCTCAAAATTTCCAGTAGGAATGAGAGGGTTGGACCGGACAGCTCTTTAGCAAGCTTAGATAAAGTAACCTGTAGGATCGTGGCTTTTACTGCAATTTCATCACGCTGTTTGGAGAAGTTACCCCTGGAATCAAAATGGACCCCTAAGTATTTATATGAGCGTCCTGTTGTTAGATTATTATTGTTATATGACCACACACCGCCGCCATTGCGTTTCCTTCCAAAGGAAACAACTTGGGTTTTCTTTAAGTTTACCTCACGTTGGTTCTTAATTGTGTAACTGTGTAGCCTGTCCAAAAGCCTTTGAAGCCCGACCCGAGTAAGGCTGAAAAGAACCAGATCGTCGGCGTAAAGAAGATTACTTATTGCTACGCCTCCAACCTTAGGGGGGTGACTGTTTATTTCATCAAGTGTGACCGGCAGGTCTGCAATGAACAGGTTAAAAAGGAGGGGGGCCAGCACGCACCCCTGTTTGACTCCTCTGTTTGTCATGATTTTCCGTGAGAGGTGCGTGCCGGACCCCAGCTTCACCTGAACCCAGGTGTGTGAGTGAAGTTGGATTATAGCATCCAGAAGTTTTTCAGGGATCCCCCATTTTTTCAGTTTACCCCATAGAGCTTCCCTTGGGACCAGATCAAACGCTGCTTTAAAATCAACAAAACAACAGTGCACAGATCTTGATAATAAAAGCGTTTTGTCGATGATTATAGACAATGTAAGCAAGTTAGTCTGGGTCCCTGAATTGGCAGTAAAGCCTGTTTGGTTCATTGGTAACAAATCACGCTGTTCTGCCCATGCCTTCAGCTCCTTCAGAAGAATGCCTGCATAATGCTTTGCCTCGATGTCAAGGAGGGCAATTAGTCTGTAGTTGCTTGGAGTGGCACGGGAGCCTGATTTATGGATTGGGTGGATTATAGCCCCACGCCAGGAATCTGGAACAGTTGAAGTCCTAAGCACAAAGTTAAACAAGGTGGTTAAGTGCCCCGACCAAAGAGCTTTGTTGGATTTGAACAGTCTCTGAGGCAAGCCGTTTGGGCCCGGGGCCCCGTCCGATCTTGCTTTTGACACAGCGTTGGCGACCATTTCTTCGTTGATCTTAATGTCATCTGTACAATAGCCTGCACAGTTTGTGTTCTTGCGCCTGCAGATGCTTTGGAGTGCTTCTACCGCTTTAGAGGAGCTGCTTCCTGTTCTCACTGTGCTTTCCGGGGACCTAAAGTGGTCAGTCAGGAAGGCGGCCCAGTCTGATTCCTGTATGTTTGCCGACCCAGCTTTTGATGACCCCGAGTTGGAGCAGTTGATCAAGGCCCAAAATTTTCTCGCATTGCGGTTTTTGCTTTCCCAAAGGAGCTTGGCCCATAGCTGGTTTTGATGTAGACGTTTGTCTTTTTGTGAGGCCATCCTGAATGATTTTTGCGCTAATTTGTACACATGACTGAGATAATTTTTTCCTGGGGATTTTGTAAGTGCCCACAAGGCGTTGTTCCTGGCTTTCTTCAGCGCCCTCGACTGGGTTGAGAGTGAGAACTGCCGGATAGTGCTGGCATTGTGTTGGTGCTGTTTAACAGGAAAAGCGTGACCAGTTGTAAGCAGATAGTCGTCCATACGGCAATTGGGGAAGCCGTCTGATTTGTGACCCCATTGATAAGAGCTAAACTTGTCTTCATGATGTTATGGCTTATATCATCGCTCCATTTTAAGCGCCTCAAATTCTCTGTGTAGATCCCAGTACAAGTACTTAAGGCAGACGTATGGTACTCCGGCTTTATGTTAAGAGTGATGACTTGTGTGAGGGAAATCAAAAATCCCATCTCAGGGGTTTGCACTAACACCTGATCCTTTAAAGCAGCATGAAAAAGTTGGCACAGAATCTGTAATCAAGAGAAACATATTTATTAAATTACAACAAGTGAGGCCATGTCACACAGAAGCCGCAGCACTCTGTATGAGGTGGTCTGAGGACTGAAGGCGACAGTATCTCTTATATACCCTCACAGGGGCTAAAAGGGGCAGTACAAGTACACATAAGAAGAGTTACACACATAGATACAGAAAATGCACAGTCGACAAGTAGGAGGATCTAACAGTTTTGCCAATGCTAGCAAGCACATCCTGACAGTTATAGAATATTAGCAGCTGCAAGCACAACTGAGCATGTGCAAAGTAGAAGGAAGAGGCTAAATATACCGAGCAGAGAACAGCAAGATAGGACTGAGTACATGGTGAGCACATGGCCATCTAAAATGGCTGCCAAATACAAAATGGATTCCATAAAAATACAAGATAGTCTCTAAATACAGGATGTCTTCTGCTAATGCTTAATCTAATCGCTGCTAAATTACGACAGACGACCCTTTCAGCATTAGCTGAAGACATTCCCATGATCCAGTAAGAACATAGAAAATATTTGTACATTAATTTTCACAATTTATCAATATCCTAATTCATTGCTAGGGGAGTATTTTCCAGTCTAAACATTTCACTAAGGGTATCAGCAGGAATCCAAGAAAAACGGGCATTGGATCATAATAAACATACAGACAGTAGGGGAAAGCAATGGCCACTATTATAAACAGAATTATCATTTTTCTTGGCCTGAGCTAAAGCAAATCCTAAAATTATCTAGTAGACATTTTCAGGGCTCCTATGCATTTCAGTGACTATTCATTTTAAATTTCAGAATAGCTAACAGCTCATATCTAATAAAAACATTTTCCAATTGACTGTTACATTTTCCTTTTATGATGGCTAGAACATCAAGCATATCTGGGACCAGGAGGACCACACAGGGCCATAGGAATTAGGACCAAGAGCTGTAAAGGGCTGCTCTTCAAAAATGGGACAACTAAAGGGATACATTATTGACAAAAAGAAGAAGTCCTTGGGGAAATTGAAGCCGCTGTACAACCAACCAGAGGGGGAGTCTTCTCCCTGTGTCCGTTTGAGCCTCACAGGCAGGCTCTTGTTGTTTCCACGGTGGAGCTGCACAACTCGCAACTCAAGAATCACAGTCCAGTTTCAAGGGAAAAAAGTCTCTTCTTTCAGGATAGGGCAGTCACCCAACAGGCAAATGCTCTTAGCGATCCTGTCCAGTGTCTCAAACAGTGCACCACTTTTCTTCACTTAAATCTAACAGGCACTAGTGACACAGAAATTGAACCCTAATATCAAGTCCTTCCCTATCTGCTGGTGCACTGCTCATTCGTTGGGGCTACACATTTGCCAGTGTACCCAGGTATCTCTTGACCAACAAACAAAGGTGCAAACTTGTATTCACTTTAGGACCAGAAATCAGAGGCCTTATTCTAGGATCTCTGAAGCAACCCTTGTTTCAGAAGGGGTCACCTCAAGCAAAGCCTCCTTGCCATTCTGGTCGGTCTGTGACTCTCAGCTGGGCATGATCCACGATTTCTCCTTTCTGATTTGTGACCCCGTTTTTCGCTTAAAACAGTGGCAGGGGTACACACTTAATCACAGGGTTTCCGCCTTCACTGAGGTCCTAGTTGCCAGCAATGCTTGTGCTGGTTACCTTCACTTTGGCTTCAAGCTGCACTGGTGCTGACGCTGACTCCCCAGGCTGAATCTGATGTCCGGGCCCCTCTGGTAGTGGTTTATACAGCAGCAAATATCTATTGGTGGACAGAACAAATTGTCTTTAGACAAGGCACAGAAACAGTCAACAGAGTGTTAGAAAATACTTCCTAGTCTTGGGATGCCCCATATATTAGCAAGGCACCCAAGAACCACTTCCATCTATCTATGTGAGAGTAAAGAAAAACACAGGCTGGACCTATTGGCAAGTATACAAAAAACAATTTATTGCAGGGGATTTGCAAGCAGGTGGCCTGCAATCTTCAAAGGAGTGGCCATACACCATGGGACTATAGTGATCTAAAACAAAATACTGTCATTGTCATAGAGTACAAAGACAAAAGGTAGTAGGTAAAACAGCACCTCTAGCCTCTTCAATTGGGTTTCCATGTGAGAGCATACCCTCTACCATCTAAAGGAAAACAGCTACATACAAATTCTGTTTGAGTGGATGTTTTCACACATAGTGACATTGTCTAAGGGGGTAAACAAACTTTCCTCAATTATTAAGTGCAGTTGTTCCTAAATTCCTTATCTAGAACACCTCAAAAAGAGAAATCACATAATACAGATTATCAGGGACATGTAGACTAATTGTGAGTCAGGTGGACTATACAATACAAAAGCTAATAGCAATGTAGAAACAATAGACAATAACTAGAGTCCTGGTATTTCTATGATTAGGACACATCTGATCCCACCAAAAATTAAGGCAGCAGGGAAAAAAGAACTGAAAACCAAATTTAGAATAGGCATTTGAATTTGTCATACTAAATACACGTGAAAGTATCTCCTATTGAGGTGGACAACTTATCTTACTATAATCTATCACTACCCTAACAGTCAGACTAGAAAACATCAGAGTAGGCCTAAAGAAAAATTTTGAAAACCAGTTTGGTCATACAAAAGGGAATTACACATATTATAGAGGAACCTGATACATCACTGTAGTCTGGAAATGTAAACCTCTAAATGGTGAAAGAAAAACGAAAAAGAAAATAGGACTAGAACACAGCTAAAATCCCCAAAAACTAGGCACAATGTGACATCAATCAGGGGAGAAGCAGCAAAAGAAAAATCTATAGGAAGGACAAAAAATGACTTGGGTGATAATCAAGTTTGTGACATAATACCAAAAGCATGGATACAAAAGTCACAATAGTGCAGAAATCTGGACTCTACCACTGGCCCCTACACCATATACGGTAATGTCAGCTAATGGTCCAGGTCCTTCTGCAGGGAAAAAATGAAAAGTTTAGGTCACCTTTAACAAGAGCCATAAATCTATAATTTCATCCTTAGGTTCAATCAAGGATACATAAATGTAGAACTACCTGGTCCATGAGGGAGAGGGCAGTATCATGGCTCCTGTATATCTCTTTTTATTTTACTTCAATACTATTATGGCCAAATTTTGACATACACTGGTGAGGTGTTGTCTATTCTTCTCCACAGCATGCAAACATCATGTCTGTGAAATTTAGTATCAACAAGTTTTACCACTTAACAAGTTTTAACCACTGTTGCTCAAAGGATATACATCGTCATGTCATCCCTTCACAACACAGAAAAACTTACAAAAGCACCAACATGGATCACAAACATACATAATATAGGACATTTCATGCCAAGCCATCAGATATACTTTGCTATATACCGAAGCACAGAAAAAACACAATAGCATGCAACACCATTTCATGCACTTTCTGCACAATAAACACTCCAATAACATTAAAAAAAAACATTCGGGCCCATTTTAATTTTGTCAGACTTATACCTAAATAACACCTTCTTTTAATCCATCCTCACCCTTTTGACAGCAGATCAAGCAGTCAGTGAAGATCAGCTGTCAAATATAACTTACTGTGTCGCGTCAGACACACAGGAAAAGCAGGGAAAATTCATAGAAGAAATGCAAAAAACATGAAAATGCACAGATAATTCATTTCAAAGAAGTCATGAAAACACATCTTTGTTTCATCATACAGCCAATACTTCACATAAGACGCAAAATCTCAAGTGGAACCACCCAGCTTTTGTAAATGTACAAAATATCTTAAGCAAAAGCTCTTTCACAGCCTCTGCGTGTCCCTTACACCAACCCCCCAGTTTAGGCCCTGCTGTTTATAAAAAGCTGTGTCAGGAATGCACTCTTCAAATGTCGACGTGAATGGCTCCTTTGCGTGACGCTTTTCCAAGCAATCATTTCACCATTTGTTGTCGCATACTCCTAAGCCCCCACCACACTGACTTAAAGGTAAAAATCTGGCTGGAACACCAAGCTTTCTTGTAACCCCCCTGGGACCCTCACTGTGAAACTGACAAAGACAATAAGTCTCTGCAAGTCTGTGCAATAATCAACCCTATTTAAAAAAGACATTTTAAATATATTACTTCTTGTAGAGAACTACAATTTATTTATTCTCAGAGCATTAACACATTTACTGTGAACAATTCATGGAACATAACAACACACCATACCAGCTTCAGAATAAATGTGTGTCACTGTGCCATGCAATGCTACACATTTTATCAACCTTAAATGAATGAATGGCTCAGTAGGCCCCGCTGAAGTCAGAACCTTCAATCCTGATATTAAACACAAGCCTCTGCGCTGGGCACATTGACTCACTAAGCTATGAAAAAGCAAACGAGCACATTTGTATTATACTTGAATGTATGCATTCACTGAAGCCTAAGGCACTATAAAACTAGTTTAAATGGCAAGAAAGCCTTTTAAAATGGTCTATTTAACTCAATATCGTTTTTGCAATTTGAGGTACTTAAAAACAAATAACCTATACTTGTGTTACATATTAATCATCCTCAGAATGTTCTTTAAAGATTGCAGAAATCAGACTTAGACATATCTCATATAGATCTTTAAAAAATGAGTTCTTACGCCTGCACCAAGTGACGGTCCCATACATAAATGTCCTCATTATGCAGTACTGCACAACTTAAATTAAATTATAATGCTAGGAGGTCACAGTATGAGTATTAAGCTTTATGAATATCAAAAAACGATTTTAAAAAGCACTTATTTATTTTTTTTCAAAATAATTTTTTATGTCATAATTCAAAATTACTCTCCATATTTCGTTTTTGTAATAATCCTATATTTAAAACCAAGCTGCATCCCTATTATAAATCTGCCCCTTGCTTATGTTTTTAGAGCAACTATTCACAAGCCTAAGTACATAAGCTCAATTTTAAATACACGTCAACTTCGTGCCACTTTTGTTTGAAAAGGACAATGATTTTAGCAACAGAGCCAGAAATGCTAAAAGAGAAGGGAAACCGCAATTAAAATGTCTGTCTGTGATACAAATAATTAACCTTATTTTTGTAAACCTTGTTTCCAAAATAACACTCTGAGATGCAAAGTTGCACGTTTAACTAAGGAAGAAGTCCTGGCTAAATAAACATGGCATGCGAAAATAACAGCTGTGTCCTTGACGGCAGGCCCTACCCAGTGTTGAATTTCCTGGAGGCAGCCTTACTAAAAACAGACATTCCAAGCTTTGAAATGCGTGTTTAAGAATACACATTTTAAGTTCAGAAAAACTCACTCCAGCTAAACTGTTTTGCCTGTAAGCATCTTAATGCAATGTATATTAAGTAAACACGCTATGAGTGTGTTGTCTACAAAAACACACCATTTCATTTTTCTGCTGTAGGCCTTTAATATTCCTAGTGAATAAGAATTTTAAGTTTATCCCTTAAACATTGAACAGTTGTACATGTGCGCTATTCCTTACCCTATAACTTTAAGGAGAAACATATAGTTATGTTTAGCACATCACATAGGTCATTCCTGAATTTCTATCGAATTTTTACCTAATATTAATTAATCTAACATTATGTTTAACAGACTGAAAACATCAAAAATACCCACAAAAATACATTTGAGCTCAGTACAGACATAAACAGAAAAGGGGTAAAACACAAAAGACACACAATACAGCGCGCTTTAGCCATGTTTCATAAATAGCGACAACGCAATGTACAAGCAAAAGTTACATGAATGGGAAAAAACCCACAAACCAGCTAGACAGTTAAACACACCTTTTAAACCATGGGTCAACACTAAAGCCAGAAACAAAACACAGCCCGCAGATTGCATCCAAACCACCTATGTAAATACCATTTGTAAGTCATATTTACAAGGAGAAACCCTATTCTCAACAGTATTCTAAAAACTGAAGTAGAAATACTTTCAATTCACTAATTCAGGCTGGCAGAACACCAAAAAACGCTCTGCATATCTTCATACATAAAATTGCACAGAACAAAGGATCCTCATGTGTATTATGGGCATATTTAAATTCCCTGGGGAAAAATTTCACCAAGGAAGAAATATGTTTTCATACTTAAAACCTATTTTAAGTTTTCCCTCTAGGGGAAGCCGGCTAATTCAATTCATATCTCACTATGGTACCTCTCATAAAACTACACATTTTACATGTGAGTTTGGAACAGGCATGCAAACATAATGCAAAATATGCATTATCATAATCTAAAATGGCACTTAATCATTGCGCCGCTCATAACCATAAATGGAGAAACATCTCCACATTACCTGCCTACATGTGTTGCAACGCATATATCACATAAACCATATCATAAATATGATCGATCATCCATACATATCCATATCCATATCCATATCCATAAGCCACAGCAAGCGTATCCTAAAACTGCCTTGCGAGTCACTGGCTACCATAAGCTCACAGTAATTACCATACAATGGTTCTTACCAAGCACGAGCGTCCAGGTTCTATCTGCCAAGTTTTGAATGACCTAACAGTCTTTTCCTTTGAAATACTCACGCCAAATATGTTCTCAGTCAGGGGTGCCATCATATGGAGGATCAAAAATCAGGAAGATCAGAAGTAGACTGGGCTACAGAGACTAAGAACCCCCAGAATTGGTACCTCCGTTAGTAGAATCCTGCCTTGTCTTCCTCAGTAAATTTCTGTCTCCTGACCGCTCCTTCAGATAGTCACCGCTCTGATGAGCCCCAAGTTGGCGCGCCAAATGAGGAAAATCAAAAATCCCATCTCAGGGGTTTGCACTAACACCTGATCCTTTAAAGCAGCATGAAAAAGTTGGCACAGAATCTGTAATCAAGAGAAACATATTATTAAATTACAACAAGTGAGGCCATGTCACACAGAAGCCGCAGCACTCTGTATGAGATGGTCTGAGGACTGAAGGCCACAGTATCTCTTATATACCCTCACAGGGGCTAAAAGGGGCAGTACAAGTACACATAAGAAGAGTTACACACATAGATGGTCATACAGAAAATGCACAGTCGACAAGTAGGAGGAGCTAACAGTTTTGCCAATGCTAGCAAGCACATCCTGACAGTTATAGAATATTAGCAGCTGCAAGCACAACTGAGCATGTGCAAAGTAGAAGGAAGAGGCTAAATATACCGAGCAGAGAACAGCAAGATAGGACTGAGTACATGGTGAGCACATGGCCATCTAAAATGGCTGCCAAATACAAAATGGATTCCATAAAAATACAAGATAGTCTCTAAATACAGGATGTCTTCTGCTAATGCTTAATCTAATCGCTGCTAAATTACGACATGTGGACGGTGATCACTTTCCCGTCGTGGTTGGATGCTAAAGCTGGCCAGATAATGGAACAGGTCTGAGTTGCAAATAGAGAAGTCCAGAAAAGTTTTCTTGTGCCCGTTTGTCCAGGTCCAATTTGGGGGGGTGTCGTCCGGTGTCCTTCCGTTCATTACCAGGTATCCAGCGCTATAGAATTGTAACACGAGGAGCTCACCCAGGGCACAGTGGGCTTGATTTGGAGGCTTAGATTGGTTTGGCACCTCCAGTAGAGTAAATGGAGAAAGTCTG
This sequence comes from Lissotriton helveticus, assembly GCF_964261635.1. Taxonomy (NCBI): domain Eukaryota; kingdom Metazoa; phylum Chordata; class Amphibia; order Caudata; family Salamandridae; genus Lissotriton; species Lissotriton helveticus. The sequence continues at coordinate 585,206,717 of NC_136072.1, forward strand.
TCATGGTCTGTAGGTTTGCCCTGGAAGAGATTTGTGTTGAAGTCCTCCGTCACTATGCAGTCCGAATCGGGGTGGTCAACGGCCAAATCGCTCATGATTGTGGATAAGGGTGCCAGATGTCCCTTTTTTGTCCGCGTGCTTGGGTTGATATACACATTGAGGAGAAGGAGTGAGCGTTGCTTGGACCATGATTTAATTTTAACCCCAAGTAGCCAGTCTTCCTCAAATTTTAGCGGAACAATCGGGCCTTTTAGGGTATTTGAAACATAGATTGACAGTCCCCCTTTTGGGTGGCCATAGCGGCAGACTCTGATTCCTGGCTTCCATAATTCAATAAACCCTGTGACTGGTGAGCTTTGGGTAGCCCATGTTTCTTGCAGGGCAATTAATGCATGCCTGTATATGAAGGAGTGTGTCTCTAGATTGGTTAATTTGTGCTGAAGGCCACTGATGTTCCATGAACACAATGTGAAAATGGAGTCTGTCTTTGTCTTTGTCACAGATTTTTGAAGGTATGGTTGTACCGGTGCTTTGTGGTTTTCATCCACTGAAGGCACATCCTGTGGTCAGACTGTTTTCCCGCATGACAGGACGGCCGGAATCCATTCCCATCCCTGGATATTGTCGGGGTCGTGTTCCCCAGTAGAGAGGGGTGTCTGTGTTTCTGTGATCCCCAGCGCGTTTTTTAGGATTGAGTAAGACTTAGTTTTATTTCCAGCTGGGAGACTTTCTGCTTTTGTTCCTACTCCTGGCCGATTTAAAAACACTGAGGGGTAGCCAGGGGTGGAGTAAGGGTAAATTCTGATGCCCCAATCCCGGAAGGTGGCTTTGTGGTCCATGAACACTCCTGCCCAGTAGGGTGATCTAAATGACACCAGGGTTGCCTCAGACGGTTGAGAGCCCCTTGGGGGCAGGAATTCAATTGAGTCTATATCGTCCAATAATAGTGCTTCAAACCCCGGGATGTCGTTTACTAGTTTTAATATATTTGACCTGTTAAGGGTATCATACCTCCCCCTTGATTTATATTCGGGGACTAATAGGATCGAAGTATGTTTTAGGTCACTTTTGATCCCTGTGAGGTCGTGGGTTTTGGGGACCCCTAAGTCTACTCTTTGATGGGGAAGAGGCTGATGTTGAGATCCTGGCCACGTTACCTGCCTGCTTTGCGGATTTGTTAGTTTGTGAATGAAGATTGTTTTTAAAGGAATGGTATCGGTATTGAGTTTTTCCTGCTCTGCCAGAGGAGATTGAAGGGCTGATTGGGGATGTAAATTGATGCCTATGTGCCTCGAGGTGGGAGGATCATTGAGTGGTGCCCTTGGTTTTTCTGTATCAAGCTGAGGATCGGGTCCCTCTGTTTGTGCAGGAGCCGCTGCGGGCCAGATGGGATACTTGGGGCACGACCGCATGAGAAGGGATTTTGACGGGGACTTAGGAATAAGCTCCCTAGTGGGTCATTGTGCGCTGCATTGATAAGGGTTGGAGGTGCTGATGAAATGCTTAAACCTGCCTTCTTAGAAGTCGTTGTGAAGACGGGAAATAATTTCTGGGGGGCAGATGTTTCTTTGACTTTAAGTTTATTTCTATGTTTGCGTTGGCATTTCCGCTCTCTCTTGGAAAGGGGAGGCAAAGGAGCGGACTGTATTTCTGAGTTGAGGGATTCAGAGGTCACCAGGCTACCTTGCTGCTCTCCCCCGTTAGGGCTGGTGTAGTTTACTAGCCCATTTGGGACCGGAGCTGGGGTCCTTAAGGGCATTCGGTGTAGAGGTGGTGTTGTTTGGTTATTGCTATCGCCTATTTGGGGATCTTGATCCCCACTTGTCTGGGGAGCAGATGCAAGGGATGACTGGATGTTATCAGCTTCTAAACACAGGTTTGTGGTGGTTTGCGATTTCTTGTGTGGGGTTTTTTGCGAGCCGCCTTCTTTCAGCTGCTTAACCTCGTCTATAACGATGGAGAGAACAGCTGGCAGAGAGGAGAGTGAGTCAATGATTGGTGAGCAGCAGCAAACCGACTGTACTAGTTTTGAGGATGATTGTGCGTTGATGATTAAATTATTCAGTTTGTCTAGTTTATTGTCGATCCCTGCTGTAAATACTGCTAGCGTGTTCAATAAGTCAACCTGCGTGTCCAGTTTATCTGAATGGTAGTTTAATGCAATAACTGTCGATTGGAATGTTTGAAGTAGTTGGGGCCAAAGACTCTGTGTAGTAAGTACTTCTTGCTGTTTGATTATTTTCGGGCTTGGAATAGGGGGGGGTTTGCGAATTTTTCAGAAAAAGGGACAAGTCCGCTAGGAAGTGATCATTTATATCAGATTTATGGGGTGATTTAGGTGTAGTTATTTTTGCGCTTAGTGGTGAGAGCAGGCATTGTTGTTGATTGGGCAGGACCGGACTTCCCTTTGGAGGACTATTGGTGTCCAGCTGGGGGGAGTTATCAATGGCATTGTTAGATGCCTGGTTGGAGAACTTGTGAATTTGTGGAAAAATTAATTGGAAATGAGAAGCTGAAATAACCTCCTTTGGGATGTTAAAATATTGAGATAACTGAGGTGGTGGGGTCACTAGCTCGCTTGCTTGGGGGAGTGCGTCAGTGGTTGGCGACCCAGAGGGAGGTGGGGTGCAACCTGCCTCTTGCTTGTTGGAGGCGAGTGGTCAATGGGGCTGTATCAATGGAGGCTGGTTGCCTGATGACAAGTCTTCCGCCGTCCTCCCGCCACCCTCTAGGGCTAGTCTCTGGTCGTTAAATACAGACCCAAAGATGAATACTTCTTGGTCGGGGGCCGACCTTTTAGTAGTTGTTGAAAACAGCATTTGCGGTGAGAGCGTGTTTAACTTTACCGGTTTTGCCAAATATCCTGTATGTCCTATGATGCCGGAGTTCGTAGCCTCCCCGAGTTGAGGGGGAGAAGTAGCCATTGGTGAAACCGGCGCTTTTTTAAAGTAGTCCAGTAGCGACCGGGGTTTTGGCCCACTCCAGGCTAGTGCCTGGTCAAGGATCTTGTTGTTCTGGCTAAGGTGTTGCTTCCCAGATGCGGGCAAATTTTGGAGCTTCGGTGAATTACGAGGGCTCATAAGAGTGGTCTGGAGAGGGGTTTCGAGGACAGCCTCCGGTTTAGCCTTCTTCCTTTTTGTTGCTGTGGTGGTAGTTTTTCTTACTCTCCCGATCTCATTGCTTCTGTTAGGTGGCCAGATCGCAAGGGACCGCTGGTGATGGGACCAATAAAATGGTGACTTCTTCCAGAGTTTCTGGTCTTCCCTTGGGAGGTTCTACTAGCTGCTGGCTCCTAAGTTAAACGTAAAGACATGGGGAGCAATGGGAGGCAGGATCCCCTTTTGTCTCTCAGGCAGGATTTCAAAATTTTGCTTGTCTATCTTGTGTCGGGGAGGTCAAACTGCCAAGGTGTCTGCTGTTACAGCTGTGGTTGCTGTTTGTTATAGGGGACACGCGTGAGGCTGACCCCAACTACCCCCTGCTCACACCTCACCCCCCCCCAGCCACCCACCCTGCAACCTGTAGCCACCCAGTAGCTGGACCAACCACTCCGGGGGCCGAGGAACTGTGCCTGGCACCGAGGCACACCCTCCCCTGGTGCAAAGCTACGGCCACGTAAGGGGAAGGGGTACGTGTGCCTTCACAGCCTGGTCACCGGAAGATGGAAGACGCCAGGCGAGTGACCACAGGGCGAGGGTGAGGCAGGGGAGGGGGTCAACGGGACAGGGGGCAAGGAGAGCGAGGGATAATGCCCAGAGTGGATGACCCAGCAGGGGGGGGCGGCACACCACAAGAGGAGCGAGCGCTGACGAGCAGAGCCGGGCGAGAGGAAGAACTACTATCTTTGAAACCACCGGGGGCTTGAAGACAGGTTGGGAGAGCCTCGGCGTCGGTGACCCTTTAGGGTGGAACTGGTCGTGTAGGCAGAGTTTTGGCAGTATTACGAGAGCTGAGCTGACCGACACACCGTACGGACCAGGGAGGAGCACGTTTGGTCAGGGCTCAGTCGGGGCTTGTGACTGCCTGCCCACGGCTGTATGGCACCCGCGCTGTAAGGCGCCACCACTCCCGCCGCTCCCCCCCTCAACTTACTCAAGCTCTGCTACTGCCGCCTCACTTGCCGTATTTACCCCGACCACGGTGCCCCGGTCACCTTGTCCACGCCGTCCCGTCCGAAGCTCGGAAGAGCCTCCGCGTCTCCCTCCTCCTCGCCTGCTCGCTCGCACAGCTCGCCCACCTGCAGCTAGCCACGCCTCCACCGCGTCGACACTCGCGTCGCGTCACGTCCAGCGGAATCAGAATTAATAATAATATAATTAACAATACCAATTAATAAAAATAAATTATTACTTAATTACATTTAAATTACTTCCCACCCTATTCCCTATTCCCCTATAAACCCAGAACCCGCTACGGAACATAATTATCAATAAATCAATTAATTAAAATTAATTAGCAATTAATAAAATTTAATTACCAATTAATAATTAGCAATAATATAATTAGCAATACCAATTAATAAAAATAAATTATTGGGGGGCGTGGCCGAGACAGCGATGTGAGAAGACGTGTCTCGAGCGAGCTCCGTCGCCCCGCTGCTTTCTCAAGCCTGTATTAGCGTAGTTTTCGGGGGGCACACACTCCTGGAGACCCTCTGTGTACCACTGAACCTGCTGAAGTTCCTCTCTGGTGGTGATCTGCGGCTGGAAGTCCACACGCGGCAGCGGCATCAAACTCCGGAGCTCCTGTGAACGGCCGTTGGCCGCCATCTTACAACGGGGCCTGCTGCCGGGCCGCTTGGACCGGCCCCCACGGCGACGACCAACACTGTGGTTTGGGTGAGGCACCGGTGCACCCCTGACCCCTCTTGTGGCTCCACTGCAGCGGAACCAGCCTGACGCCATAGGGGACGTGCCGGTGCTGCCTGCGGCCCGGGCGCCGAGACTACGCGAGCCCCCGGCTTGAGCCGGAGCACCAGGCCCGACCCAGAAGGATTGCCGGAGATCTCCCGCCTGCGGGCCCTGGCCGCGGCTCCCTCGCCCACCATCGGACTCCTCCGGTGAGCTGCAGCGCATCGCCCCCCCCCTCCCCGCCATCTCCCGGGGACCTGGGGACAGCGAGGCCCGGCCGCGGGCCTGCCCGCCATTTTGCCCTCTTGGTGGGGGACTGGCCCCAGCATATGGAAGATCCCTGCCGGGGTGGACGATCTGGAAAGGAATCCCACCGCTGCATACCGGTAAGGCCTGCGCCTTGGGGGCCCTCAGCATAGCCGCCCTCGCCCCCTGGCTCCCTCTTCGACGCGGCCCGCCCCTGCCGGGCCTTGTGAGCTGCTGACTTGGCGACCCTGCTGCGCACCTACGGGGACTCCGGGGCTTTCCACCGTCACTCTCCCCTGCTCCTGGGACTCTTGCAGCTGGGACGCTCCCGGGGGCCTTCTTTGACACGGCCAGCTGGGCACCGCGCTGGGGGTGGATTCTGGCCCAGGCGGGACCAGGAGGCGGCGCCACATCACGTCCTTTCGGAGATCCTCCGCCTGCAGGCCCCAAGCCCGACCCACCGTGGAACACCTGCCGCCATCGCCCCCCTGGCGCCTCTCCGGCCTACAAGCTACAACGCCCCCCTGGCTGCACTACCTGCCCCCGCTCACGCGCCTGGACTGGCTCCCGGGGGGAGGCCCGACCCTGCGTCCCGGGTGAGGCTCCGGAGCACCCCTGCTCCCACCCGTGGACTCCCTGCACCAGCGGAACCAGCCTGTCGCCGGCGGAGTCGCGCCGGAGCGGTTGGAGCCGGGCTGCCACGAGCGGAGCACACGGCGGCGGCCTGGACGCCGAGCCTACGCGAGCCCCCGGCTTCGGCGGGAAAAACAGGCCCAGACCCGAGGACTTGCCGGCGGCCCCTGCCCACGAGCCCTTGCTCCATCACCCGTCGCTGGACCCACCCGGTGAGCTGCAGCGCGCTGACCTCCTTCCCCCCCCCCCCCTGCTGCCTTCCCGGGGGGTCCGGCGGTTGCGGGGCTTGGCGGTTGGTCTACCCGCCATTTTCCCCCCTCGGCTGAGGGCTGATCCCGCTCACGGACGATCCTTGCCGGAGTGCCCCCGGCTGCCCTGGACTCACTGGCAGCGTGCAAGCGGACCCTGAGCCTTGGTGAGCCCCATATCCTCTGGACAAGTCTTCTGGCCGCCTCCCTGCTAAGGCCCGGCCCCGCCAAGCCTGGTGGGCCGCAGACCGGGCACACCTGCCGCGACCACACGGGGACCCCGGGAGCCTTTGCCTTCTGCTTTTCCCGGCGCTGGGCTTCCCGCAGCTAGGGAGCTGGGACGCCTGGGGGGCCCTCCTGGACACTCCTCGACTGCTGTAAAGGGGCTGGCTGGACGCTGCTCTGGGACCAGGCCCTGACCTTGGTGGGACGAGGGGACTGAGCCTGGTCGGGACTCTTCGGGGGCCCCCCGCCTGTGGGCCCCAGGCGCGATCTGCCGTGGGACACCTGTAGCCATCACGCACCTAACGTCTATCCTGCCTCATCGCTACCTTGCCTCCCCGGTCGCTGCTCCGGCGGCCCCACCACATTCTGGACTCCTTCAACTTGAGTGCGCCCCACGCCTTGTTAGAGGACGGACCTGGCTACAGACAGCGAGGGCAGCGGCACGCATCACCATCTCCTGCATCGTGACCTTGAGCCCTAGATCGTGGGACCCGGGCAGCTACACCGCAGGGCACCAGTGCGTCCTCCCTCGAAGCACCCCCCACCTCGACCCGGCGATTGTGCGTGGAAGCCGAACCTGTCCCCCGCTGCCCCGTGCCGCCTTGAGTGGATCATGACTCGCGGCAAGGGGACCAAGCTGGAACCCCCGCCCACGACGACCAGAGGGGCATCAGTAGCTTCTATGTGGGGCAAGGCGGGCTCCCCGCCATCTTCCGGAGGCCACTCATCGGCGTCAGGGGGGAAGCCCCCGCCGCCAGCCGACTCTCCACCGGTGACGCAGGCCTTCATGACCTCCTTCATGGCCGATCTGAAGACGGAGATTGGATCCCTCAGAACGGAGGTCCACACCTGCGTCAAAGAAATGCGCAGGGAAGTCACTGACCTTGGAGATCGAGTCGACGGCCTGGAGAAAACGGTCGACTCCCGCACCGAAGACCTGGAGCAGATCTGGCAGAGAGTGGCGACCCTTGAGGAACAACACATCCAGCTTCAAATCAAGCAGGAGGACCTGGAAAACAGGGGACGACGCAACAACCTCCGCATACGGGGCGTGCCACTTGGAGAAGAGGGGACTAATACCATGGCCTACGTGGCCCTGCTCTTGCAAGCGGTGTGGGGCGAGGAGGACGCCCCCCCGCCGCGCCTCGACCGTGCACACCGGGTCTTTGGAGCGGGAGGAAAAGCGGGCCTCTTGCCCGACATCGTCACGAGGCTCCACTACTTTACCGAGAAGGAGGCCATTTTGAAGGTAGCTAGGGACAATCCAGACCTGCGGTACGAAGGCCACAAGATCCAGATCTACCAAGACTTGGCCCCCACAACACTCCACAGGAGAAAGGTCTTTCGCCCGATCACCGAGAGGCTCCGGACCCTCAACGTCTCCTACCAGTGGGGCCACCCTTTTGCTCTCATCTTCAAGTGGGAGGGCAAGCGTAGGGCTCTCCGGTCCTACCGAGAAGCGGCACACCTGCTAAGCATACCGGAGTCCCCAGACCACAGCCCGACTCGCCCCCCCCGCTCGGAGAGGGGCCCCCCGCGCCCAGATTGGTCCACTGTGCGCCCCCGACGAAGGTCCCCTCCGGTGGACGCGCTCTCTGCTTCTCAGACCAAACAGGACATTATCGCACACATCCGCTCCCTTGAGGGCGACCGCGAGGGGCAGGCCTCCCAACTCCTCGCTTCTGGCTCGGAGGGTGGGGATCGCCCCTCAACGCCGGATGGCCGCTGATCGCTGCTGTTGTATCACATGCTACCCTGGGCGCGCGCTTGCCAGCTGGGCGCTTGGCCTTGCCCTCTTCAATCACGATGGCCTGATCCCACTGCTCTAGAAATGGACAACACTCTTCGCTTCTTCCAGGCCGAGCACCACATCGCCGAGCTCCAGCGCCCTGTGGGCGCCTGACCGGGCCGAATGGACCCCACGGCCCGGCACACCCCCCGAACTACCTCGAGGCAGCGGGGTAGACGGGCTCTGAGACGACTTGTTTGCACACTACTTTTCCAGATCTCCGCTCCCCCCCCTTTGTCCCGTAGGAAGTGACATTCCTGAGTTCGTCCAAACCCTCGGGTAGAGGATGTCCGGTACCTGGGACACTGTACACTGGGCCCGTTGGCCTGTTTTGGTTCTCTTCCCCCTCTGCGCCTTTTCTTCTTTCTTTCTCTCCTCTCTTCCTACTTCCCCCTTACACATCCCCCTCTTCCTGTTCCTTCCCCGCGCTTGCGGAGGGGTGGCATGGTGGGTCCTGCGGGGATTGCCGCGCTGGCGACGGGTTGACGCTTCTGCTGTCCCGCTTGCGGGAAGGTCTGCTAGGCCGGGTCCTGCGCGACTCCAAACCCCCTTAGAGCTATGACAGCAAACATCCCTACACCCTTGAAGGTCCTTTCCCTTAACGTCAAGGGGCTCAACTCTCCCAACAAGCGAAGGCAGATATGGCGCTACCTCCTGCACCACTCCCCCGACATTGTTCTCCTCCAGGAGACACACCTCCTCAGGGGGGACATCAAACGCATGGCGCACCCTAGATACCCCACACAGTTCTGGGCATCCTCTGACACCAAGACAGCGGGGGTGGCAATCCTCTGTAGGGCTGGCATTAGGCGGGGACCCATGAAACCCTTTAAAAGCACTGACGGGCGCTTCCTCCGAACCACGGTACAGATAGGCTGTGCACAGTTCACTCTAGGATGTGTGTATGCACCCAACCTGTCGCAGGACAAATACCTCCAGACACTATTGCGGGAACACTTCCCAACGGGTGACGCTAATACAATCCTGGGCGGTGACTTCAATCTTGTTTGGGACCCCGAGCTGGACCGCGCAGGCGCCCCCTTTAACGGCGCGGGAGCAATGTCTTCTACCCTCAAGACGCAGCTTACGGACCTGGGTCTCGTGGACGTGTGGCGCTACCGTAACCCGGGGTCCCGAGATTACTCCTTCTACTCGCATTCCCACCGGACGTACTCCCGTATCGACTATCTGTTTACCTCCCTTGAACTGGCCCGAGACTCCTTAGCTGCTGCTATATCCGACATCTCCCTGTCGGACCACGCCCACGTGGAGCTGTTACTGCAGGACCCCCAGGCTCGTGCCGCTCGCGAACGCAGGTGGGTGCTCCCGCCGAGAGTCCTTCGAGACCCGGATGACGTCGCCAGCATCCGTGACGCCATAGACTCGTATTTCACCGTTAATGACACCCCTGACCTGCCCTTTCACACGGTGTGGGACGCCTTCAAGGCCACCATTCGGGGCCACATCACCTCCTTGGCGGTGGCGCGGAGGAAGGAGGTGTTCAAGTTGGAAACTGACCTGGCCAGTGAGATCAAGCTGGCGGAGGCCCAAGATCGGGACGCCCCCACTCGGGCGACAAAGAGAGCCCTTGCCAATCTCAGGGGGCAACTCCGCGCCCTGCGCACTAACAAGGCGGAATTCTCCCTGCTGGCGCTCAAGCAACGGTATTATGAGGGAGGGGACAAAATAGGTCGCCTACTAGCAGGCAGACTGCGGGCGCGCGCCGCTAGGGCCCACATCGCTAATGTCAAGCGGCAGGATGGCACCCGTGCCACCTCTGAGAGGGCCAAACAGGCTGCATTCGTTGATTATTACTCCTCTCTATATGCCGAGGAGCCCACCTCTGCGGAGGCACGGGAGGCCGTGCTCGCGAACTTTGAGGGATCCCCGCTGTCTCCGGCGTGTGCAGCCACGTTGGAGGAACCCCTGCGGGAGGAGGAAGTGACAGAGGCTATAGGGGACCTCCCCGTGGGGAAAACCCCGGGGCCGGATGGCCTGCCGTTGGCCTTCTATCGCCTGTTCCTGACCCAGCTCCGCCCGCATCTGCTGCGCCTCTACGGCTCCTTTTCTGACGCCACCGGCCCGTCCCCCGATATGGGCATGGCGGAAATAGCCTTGATCCCCAAACCTGGGAAGGACCCCGACCTGTGTGCTTCCTACCGCCCCATCGCCCTCCTTAACACCGATCTTAAGATTTACACTAAGATCCTGGCCAAACGGCTGGATCCGCATATGCCGGGTCTGGTGAACCCGGACCAGGTGGGTTTTATACGGGACCGCCAGGGGGCCGATAATGTTCGCAGGTTGGCGCACTTGGTGGGAAAGGTACACCATTGGAAAATCCCGGCCTGCCTCCTCTCGCTAGACGCGGAAAAGGCCTTCGACCGGGTCGACTGGACCTTCCTGAGGGCGGTCCTTGAGAAACTGGGTCTTGGCCCTACCATGATCTCCAGGTGCATGGCCCCTTACATTGGACCACAGGCTAGAATCCGGGTCAACGGCCAACTGACACCGCCGCTCTCGATCCACAGGGGTACGAGGCAGGGATGCCCGCTCTCGCCGCTCCTGTTCGCCCTGGCGGTTGAACCGCTGGCGGAGTTGATTAGGCGTGCCCCTGACATCCATGGCATCCCCCATGGGGGGCGTGCTAACAAAGTAGCGCTGTTTGCGGACGACCTGATCCTTACCCTCACGAACCCTCGAGTCTCACTCCCAGCGGTACACGACGCCCTCACACTGTTCGAGCGGGCGTCCGGCCTTAAAATTAACCACACCAAATCTTGGGCGCTTAACCTCACCATCCCCGAGGAGGAGGTCTGCCTCCTGAGGGAGGTCACGCCCTACCGTTGGGCGGATGAACACATCAAATACCTGGGTCTGGACCTCACTCCCCGCCTCGACTCGTGGTCCTCGAGGAACTGGGCTGCTTGCCGAAAGGATGTCCTGGCGGACCTGCGGAAATGGAAACCCCTGATGATTTCCTGGTTGGGGCGGCTCAACGCGGTCAAGATGTCGATCCTCCCCCGCATTCTATATGTCTTCCAGTGCCTCCCCACCCCGATACCGATTCACTGCATCAAGACCCTCCAACGCGACCTCACGTCTTTCATATGGGGAGGCAAACGGCCCCGGTTCTCACAGAAAGTCCTCATGGAGCCGAGGGACAGGGGCGGCCTCGCCTGCCCGAATCTTCTCCACTACTATTGGGCGGCGCATCTCCGGTTCGTGATAGAATGGGGTGCACGCGAAAGCGACAAGCACTGGTTCCACATGGACCGAGCGGTTACGGGGCGCACCATATGGGACCTGCCTTGGTTACCGCGGGTGGCGCGCTCCAGAAGTGCATACATGGCGGTCCCCACGAGGACGGTTCTTGAAGTATGGGACAGAGTGGCAGTGTCCAAAGGTCTGACCACGTTCCCCTCTCCGCATACCCCCATTGCAGGCAACCCGCACTTTCCCCCTGCTGCTCAGACCCGGGCGTTCGAGAGCTGGACCCAAGGAGACTGCAGGGTTGCAGGAGATCTTTTTCTTAGTGGGTCGCCTAAATCGTGGCTGGACTGCAAAGAAGAGTTCAACCTCCCCTCGACTGCCAGCTTACAGTACGCGCAGCTGCGCCACTGGACCTCGGGAGACGACATGTATCAGGCTGCTTCCAGGGCGCACACTCCATTTGAGAAGTTGGCACGCTCCCTCGGGGGACTGAAACGACTCATCTCCCAAATTTACAACATCTTGCAGCACCCCTCCACTCCGCCTGCGCATCCCTACCAAAGGCAGTGGCAGACGGCAACTGGCACTGAAATCACGCCATCTCAGTGGTCTAGGCTCTGGAACGACATCCCCAAATCCTACCGCAGCATCCCGCAGAGGGAAAATGCGTACAAGATGTTAACACAATGGTACTACACCCCCCTGCGACTCAGCAAAATGTTCCCTGCCTCCTCACCGCTGTGCTGGAGATGTGGCACTGCGACTGGCGATTTCATACACATCTGGTGGTCGTGCCCTGCCCTGGCTGTCTTTTGGAAGGAGGTCCTCAGTCACATTAAGGAGGTGTTGGGTTTTCCCCTCCCTGAGGAGGTTTGCACACTACTGCTGGGTATACGACCCCCCACACTTAAAGCACTCACGCGCAGCGACTGGATCCTCACCCTTCACATGCTAGGCGCTGCCAAACAACTCATTGCACTATACTGGAAGCGGGCTGAGGCACCGCCGATAGCTTCCTGGTTCGTGCGCCTCTGGCAGGTCCTGACCATGGAGCTGCTCACGGCACGGATACAATCAAGGGGGGTGCGATTCAAGGCAGTGTGGGAACCCCTCGTGCGTCACCTGTGCTCCATCAGCTATGCCCGCCACATGCCTCCCAGGCTCCGCGCTTTGCAATTGTTTGAGGACGCCCTCATCCCTGCCGACCCAAGCAGACTAGGCTCATAGTCACTTCCCCCAGTGCTGGTTTGCGTCTTATGCCTCTTGTGGGCGACCGCAGGTACACCTCCCTGGCCCCTCTCCACCTCACCCCTGCCCTCCCTCTTCCGACTTTCTCTTTTTCCTTGCCTTGCCACTCTGGCTTCCGCCCCCCTTTGGGGCAGTTTGGTCCCTGTTGGGCCTTTGAAAATGTGACACCGCTGCTCTCCTTCTCATACGCGCCTCCCCCGTACTATGGCACATTGCCAGCACATGGCCACCTCTTGCTTTCTACTCCCTTAAGCCACGCGGCCGGCCCCCCGGGGGTTGTAGGCAGGGCGCTGTGTTAAGGATTCCACCTCACCTGGTTACCTACTCCTGTTACTGATTTTTCTCTGCGCGGCCGGCCCCGATGAGGGGTTGTAGGCTTATCGCTGTGTCCACAATAAAAACAGATTTGAACAAAAAAAAAAAAAAATTATTACTTAATTACATTTAAATTACTTCCCACCCTATTCCCCAAAATCCCACAACCCGCTACAGTACTAAAATACAAAATTAACTTAAAATAACATTAAAAAAATAACACATACATATACATAATAATATACATAAAAATCATATAAAAATCGATATTAGTAACATCGATATTACTAACATCAATATTAAAAAAAACATATTACTTACCTTCGAAATTCTGTCACTTCGATATTAAAAAAATTGATATTACTTACCTTCTGTATTCTGTCACTTCAATATTTTAACTTCGATATAATTGTAGGTCGATATTTAAATTTCAATATTTTGTCTGCCCATGGTCCCTACATAATCTGGGGCGGGAATCCTAAAGCCACACCTGAAACCATCTAGCAACCACCTGGCAGAAGAAGGACAAGGGTATCTGTTTAACCATTGGGCCAATGCAGTTATTCTAATAGGAGAACGTGTTTTATTCAGAGCAATATCAACAATCCTGCTTCTTTCTCCCTTTATCCTTTGTGTTTTTTAAAACACTTGGATTCAGGGTGTGATGTATTGGCGCAGAAAGAGCATGCGTACTTGAACTTACACATGCCTGGAGCCCTAGTGCATGTGCGCCTGTTGAAATCCCAACACGCCCCTTTTTTTACCTACTCCACTACTGGAGCTGGCGGGGGAAAATAACCGAAAGGGCTCAGAGGACTTGCCCTTGGCACTGTCTTCTGACACACAACCAAATTGGTCTAACCATGAAATCATATCAATTTGGTCCCACATGAGGGCAGGATCTGAAGCCTTAGCTCTTTTGAAGTTTTTATTGTATTCTTTCCATCCTATCCCACCATATTTGTCATGTGCCCCAGTGATCCTTCTCTGGTAGCATGCCTTTTCAGCCACCAAATTTGGGAAACGCTCTACCATTACAGCCATGTAAACTGAGAAGTCCCTCACACAATTAATCAAATTTTCCTCAATTCAATATTTTTGGAATTCACTTGCGCATTCCCTACGGAGCATCCAGTCCTTCTTTTTCTTGGCCATCTCCCTTTCAGTTTCAATAAAGCAGCAAAGAGAACATACTGATATAGCTCCCCTTCCAAATCTTCTCTTTCACTTGATCTGTGACATGTCTTGCCAGATGTTCCCTATAGGTGCACGCTTCCCCCACACCTAACACTGGCAAAGTCTGCCGCTTACCTACTGCCCCTGCTGGTTCTGCTGGCTTCTCCGTTGCAGAGTCTGCGCCTGTGCTGCTTTCTGGCAATTCTTTGCTGGCTCCACTAGGGGTTGCATCCCTCACTGGAGTGATGGGTTGGAGCACCCCACCCTTCCCTTGGTGTACCTCCCGCTGCCCCATCCAACTGAGCCACTAGTTGCCTAGCTTTATCCAGTAAGTCCTCCCCGCTGCCAGACATCCCAGCTGCTGGGGACAAGTTCCAACCTTACCCAACCATGGAAGAACGGCCGCTAAACTGGATACCAAATCCTGAGTAACTGGGGAAACCCCAGTGGGGTGCACCCCCATAAGGGCAACTAGAACCTGCGGGCAGCTGCCTGCTGCTCCCGGCTGCCCTCCTGTACCTTCTGGAGGGACACCCCCATCATTGCCCGGTGGATCACTAGCCCCTGATGGCCCTAGGTCCCCCCATCCCCGCTTGTCTGGGGAACTGGCAGAGGGGCCACTGTTTCAATGGGGCCATTTGCTCCCTCACCCCTCGGTGCCCCCCCCTTTCTTAGTTCTACTCTTTTTAGGAAGGGGAGGTAATGCTGCTTTGGGTGCCACAATGGACCGTCTAGGCCTATCCTCAACCTCTTTGTGCCCATATACCTTCTCTCTAAGGTCCGCAATGGCCTGTCCCATTTCATCCACCTTCTTCAATCTATCCTCCATATCAACCATTTTGCGCATCATGGCCTCCATCACATTCTCCATGCCAGAGCGCTGCTCGCCCCGTTTTGCCTTACTAGCCATAGTACTTTAAACAAACTGCACAGCTGCCTGAAAGGAACGCCTGTGCAGGAATGTGTGACCAACCACCACAAATCAACAGTGCCCCCCACAAGTTAGAAGGCACCCTTGGAGCAGCCTACACTAACACACCCTTACAGCACACCCTGGCCTGAGACACTGCCCAGACCCTTAACTTCCGAATCGTGGGAGGTACACAACTGGCCACAAGCACCCACGCAACCAGAGCCACGCCCATCAGCTAGTCAAGTGGGTCAGGTGAGTAATACTCAAACCTGCGTGGCTCCCAGAAGCGATGGAGTGCAGGCCTGTCCGTGTCCCCTTAAGTTCCCTCGTGTTGATGATCACGGAAGGAGCCGTCCAACGAACCACACTGTAGATCAGCTGTCGATCATCCCCAGACACAGTAAATGAGCTGCTCCTGTCTGTTGCCAGCACGTGCTCAGCGCCGTCCCACCTGGTGATCGTTCGCTTTAAAACACAAGCACAAACCAAGTGAAGCCTCCAAGTGAGGCTGAGGAGCTGCTGTGCTCACTGAATCCCAGGCAGCTGCCCTTAATTATTTAATATATCCCTTGCCCCGCCTAGGATTCCAAACTGCAAACAAAATGCAGACACAGGTGAAGCCTCTACCCGTGGCAGTGCTCCCGCAGAGGCTGAGGCGGTGTCCTTATTTGGCACTGCCAAAATATGCCCCCGATCCCTCTTCTAAAGTGCTACTCTCGACAACAATCCCGTTCTTAGAAACAAAGACAACTGGCCCAAATCGTGTTGCCAAACAAGCTATTGCCGCCAGTTATTGCTGCAATAGACCCTCGATTGCGCTTCTAAAGCACTTCTGTTTCCGAGAATCACGAAGAAAAATTGCCCAGTCGCGCTGCAAAATGTGCTATTGCCGCCTTGAAAATTCTTTATTTTGCTGGCAATCATTTACTATGCACTCGCACGCAGTTACCCTCAGCAGTATTGCCATGTGAAGGGGCCACGACCCCTACCTCGGCGAAGCCGCGCCTTCCCTCACGATCCCGGCGCCCGCCATCCGATCCTCGGGCATCCATAGCAACCTGGACTCCACCCCTCTCTCCTTCGTTACAGGAACCAATCACGACGAGCGGGATCCCGGAAGGACTCTCCCGTGACCCCGGAAGTCCCTCCCACAGACCCGAGGCGGAGCACAGAAAAGCCGGAACCGAAGACAACAGGGCGTTCAAGTAGGAAGACTCGTGGCAGGAGACAGCGTGCGGAGAACCCCGGGAGCCGAGCGGAGAAGCGGAAGAAGAAGACGAATCTGGACGGAGGACTGGTGGAGTCCGGTGGAGGAAGCTGGAGAGCGGCCGCAACTCGCGGGAGAGTTGCGGCGGGCCAAGTGAGTACCGACTCCCCTTGTATAGTGAGTGTAAATATCGTAGTGTACAGTAGGCCATCCCCCACCTTGCACCCAGCACTGTAGGATATTGTATATATATACCTCGTTTGTAGTCACTGGCACGATTGTATATACTATCCCCTCATTTGCCCGTCACTCAGTCACCCTTCTGCCCGCCCCTCCTTCCTCTTTCCCTCTCTTAATCCTCCCCTACCTACCTCACGTTCGCTTGAATTCAAACACAACCCCGGTGAAGGTAGACGGCATTACTTTGTTCTGAGTGGAAGAACTAACGGCCCTCTTTTCTCTCCTTCCCATACCTCCGAGGAGCCTCCGTCCCGCTGTTCAACTGACCATCCCCTCTGGAAATCCTCAACACGTCTTCCAGCCAAGTGCCTTCCCTCAGTGAAGAGCCTTCATCTCGACGCCGCGCCAAGCATCGCTTCAAGACTCTGTTCTCCCTTTCCCTCACCCTCGAACTGTGTATTGACAATAAAAATCGGCTAAGAGATAGCCCACTACATAAGGCCTCCACGCCTGTTTTTCCGGTCCGCCTACACCCCACGATCACATGCCAACAAATGGATCTTCTCCCTGTTCACCTCTCTGATGCCGCCTAAATTTGTCACACAGTCTGGCGCTTCGTAGGTGCCTGCAACTGATGGCCGCTCTCTCGGTCACCGCTCCAACGCCGTCCAAATTCTAGAGGTGCCTGCAACTGCCCCTGGCCGTAACAGATGTCCCGTCCTGAAAAAATAAAACACAATGCCGTAAGCCTCCCAGCGAGGCTGCAGATCTCCTGACTTGCAACTTCCAACTTCGAAGAACCGACAGGCCCAGACCTGAAAATACAAAAAATGACAATTAGATACAGCCTCCTAGCGAGGTTGGGTGGGCCCTGCTATGGGAGCGGCGAGCAAAGAGGCTGACTCTGCCGCTCCCCAGCCTTTTCTTAGCCCTCGAGAAACCCAGGCCATGCCGGTTCTAACCGGTACCTGGCGTTTTAGGCGATGCACGCTCCGGAAGTAATTACTATCACTTCGGGGGCGCAACCGGACCAACAAATCATTAGTGAGGCGTGCCCGTCGCGTCACTAATGCCTGCGACGGGCCCGCCTCCATATGGTCATCGGGCTGGCATGACCGCTATACATGTGGCATGTCCTATGCCGGCCCCACCTTTCTATCAGTGCTTTACTTCAAAGTAGGGGGGGGTAATTTTCTGGCTACTCCCTTGTTGCATTCTCTAAGTGTTAGCTATTTCCAGGATGTGGTGTTTCTGTAGTGTAGCATATTACTCTTGTATAGATGCATACTTTGAACTGAGTCACCTCCAGTTGTTTATAACAGGCCACGATTGAGAGCTCTGGAGTTGAGCCTGAAGGCAGTGCAAGTTTAGAACAGTCACTGTCAGTGGGTCAAAAAGATGCTCACACTAAATGGCCATTCAGCCCTTCGCCTCTCTGCAGAGTGCCTGTAGCAATGGTCACATATTCCAGTTGCAAATGTGATTCTGTGCATATATGTGTTGAGGAGGTATTGACAAGGTGTACGTAAAAGAAAATGCAGTGCTTACAGAGCAGCAAGTGCGTTTGGAGGGTGCTGACGTGAAGGAGATGCGGAAAAGTATACTCAGGAGAGTGTGAAAAAGGGTGCTAAAGATGAGAGATAAGGTGTCAGATAAGCCGCTGGACGAGACGTGGAAAGAAAAAGGGCGCACCTGTCTAACAGAGTGAACATAACGGGTGTGAGTGAGACACTCCGAAGCCACTACTCATTTCACAGGACTCGGTAATTTCTAATTCAGCTTCACAATTTCAGAGTTGAAACATTTTAATATTATTTACAACAAAATCATTCTTACTCATTTATCCTAAACAGCTAACAAACATTGACAAAGTCAATAATCCTGGCTGGTTGAAAGTGTGTGTCAGTTGCCGTGTTCTATATGTGAATGCAATAAATGAAATCCCAGAGAAACCAAGTTACTGGGCAGTGGGGTGACACACTATGAGAATCACAGAAATGCAGTTTATGGGCCCGATTCACAAAGGGCATCCGCACTCGTGGTGGAGGCCCAGCAGTTGTGGTGGGGCCCCACACTGGTGGCGGGAACTCCCCACTTTGTCATTGTGGAGGCCTTGCCACGAGTGCAGGCCCCCACCAATACTGCGAGCCCTTGCCAGGAGTGTGGACGCCTTTTTTAATCTGGCTCTATGTGTTTAGGACAAGACCTTAATGGCACAGGCCACTCCAGTTTGGAGATCCCCACACACACACATTTTTTTTGTTATCCCACTTAAAGCCAAAGAGGACCTGTGGAAAGGTGTGAAACGATGCAGATACCTGGATTCAGGACACAGGAAGTGTGAGGAAAAATGTGATTGTGGGGCAAGGGGAGATATCCGAGGGAAACAGAGAGCTTAACATAGTGAGTTGCTGATAGAAGCTTATGAAAGGCATGTTAGTTATTGAGTGCTTAGTTTTCTCTTTGACATTAGTCTAAGAAACATTATTGATTTTTCATAGTGTTTTTTTAAGATCTAACACCCATTTAGCCAGTGGCATAGGAAGGGGGATGCAGTAGGTGCTGGTCGCACACATATTTTTGCCATTTTGTCAAGCTGGGTGTGACAAGACATTTTCTGCACCGGGTACCACCTCACCTTGCTACGCCACTGCTTTTATTGGCAGATGTTTGACATTTTCGCAAACTTTCACATATTTTCTGGAGAAAATGCTCCCATAACCAGCACTTCCTCTCCCCAAATTCCACAATAAGCCTCACCTGTGCCACTTCCCGAACACACACTCTCTACCACACTCTCCCCACTCAGCCTCTTCACTCCCCAAACTACCTAGAATCCGCCGAGTCTACACCCCAAAGCCATTATATAGCACAGGCGCGCGACTCCTAGACAATCTCCATGCGCCAGTGGCATACTGTAAAATGATGCCCCCCCCCCCCCGCCCCATCCCCCCCCTGCAGAACGTGAAGAGGAGTCCCTGAGTCTCCCATATCTCACATATTGGTCTTGGGGTTGAACGGGGCCCTACTGGAGAGTTGGGAAGCCCCTGAAAGGTCTGGGCCCCACAGGCCCTTGTTTTACGCCCCTGCCAGGCCCTCCAGATGCACCTTCCGTGTCCCTCGCTTGAAGTCCTCAGTCGAAAGTGACGACGGCGCGAGGTTGATGCAGGTCACAAAGGAGCTACTCGCCTCGGTAATAGCATCGCTGGACCCAGGCCAGGGAGGAGGCGGCTGGCTGGCACCGTGGCACTGTGTTCATCCAGTCCTTCCCTGCCCCCCTCTGCGGATACAAACACCTGTCACAGAGGCAGGGCACGTGTAGAGGCCGCTATCACCCAGAGAGAGCCATCGCAGAGCGCAGCAGGCCCGCCCCAGCCACATAGGGTGTGGGAAACCGACATCTCTCCTTATCCAATCTATAGAGCAATCAGCACCCCGCTGTGAAGTGACACAGCTGGATGATCGAGCTGGAGCGCGCATTAATGAAAGATATACTGCATGCCGATGTGCAAGGCCCCTTAGCTGAAAGGCGGAGCTGGAATGGTTGGATGTGCAGATCTCTCAACTACAGTAAGGTGTAAATTATTGTGCGTAGGTCTTTCGTACACAGCACACAATTAATAGAGCAGTCGGTCTACCTGTGCTCTTGGTGCGCTGATGACATTCTACAAATAGTACGTTATGCAATGGATAATTTGCAAAAATGTACCATCTTCGATAGCACTTGCAGCATCTCAAATTTTAGACTCCTGATTGGAAAGTCTGTATTTCAGCACGAGTTCGCCTGTATTGCACCGCATTAGGTTTAGGTGTGGCCTTTTTCCTGTCTAAATGGTAAACAGAGATATAATTAATGATAACGGTAGCGTTAAAAAAAAAAATGAATTAAAAGAAGCAATCTACGTAGAATTTAAAAAAGCACTGAATATTCAAGGCCTTATTACGAGTACGGCTATCCATAGTCCCACTGTAATCATGGTGGCATTCCGACCACCTCTAAACTGTGGTCCCGCTCAAGTGGTTAATTTGTAAAATAAAAAGTGCCAGGGCTCTCCTCAGGAGGCAGCGCTAACAGGAGAAATGAGCTGGTGCAAACTGCCTCCTGGCTAGAGCCCTATTATTCAGGAAAGGACTTGGCCTAATGGCTAGAGCTGCCGATTTCAGAGCTGGGGATCAGGGTTCGAGTCTTGGCGTGGCTCAACGTCCTGTGATCATGTGGAAAATCACGTGCCTTCCAAATGCGGCCCCCGGGGAAAGCAGGTCGACAGACCAGTCTTTCCCGGGGTGTTGTTCGCGCGATAGGGCAGGCAGGAAGTTGGGGTGGGGGAGGTTATTTAAGGGGACAGGAGGGGAAGGACTTCCTCTTCCTGTCCCCAGTGCCTCAGGCCAGGGGCGGATGGGCATTCGGGAATCGGCCGAAGGGCCGCTGTTTCAGTGCCCTCTGTGGGCCGTTTTTTTCTCCCCTTTCCCAGTCCACAGAGAGTGCTCTCTGCTGTCTGCTCTCTGTCGACTGGGAAATGGGAGAAAAAAAACGGCCCACAGCACGGAGACAGAGACAGAAATGAAAGCGCTTCACTGTGCAGGCCATACAGCGATTATCAGCTGTGGCCTCTACTGCACCCCCTGCCCTGCAAAGCAATCACGCTGAGGGTGGCTGGGGAGGGGGTGATTGTTTACAAGAATCGGCCTCCCTGGGGGCCAGGTGTTTCTCAGGCCTTTTGAGCCATTTTCACCATGGCCCCCCCTGGGGCCCACGCCGCCTGGGAAACAGTGATTGTCTTAACACCTCGCCCACAGCCCCTCACATTCAGGGCACAGTGGGCGAGGAAGAATGGGTCTGGCTGCGGGGGCCAGGTGATGTTTTGAAAGTGCACAATCTTCACCTTAGCCCCCCCCCCCCGGTTCCCCCCCTGCAAGAAGTTTTTAAAAAAAAGGGTTATAGTTCTTTCTCGGTGTCATTTTAGAACTGATGCATTTTCAATATTACATTCAAGGAAGTCATGGTTGCAGCTTTTCTATTTTATGCAACTAACAACCATTGACAAAACCTATAGTTCTGGCTTGTTGTAGGTGTAACATTACTTGCTGTATTATATATCTGAACGCAATGACAGAAGCAGCAAAATACCAGTCGGGCGGCACACTAT
This sequence comes from Lissotriton helveticus, assembly GCF_964261635.1. Classification (NCBI taxonomy): domain Eukaryota; kingdom Metazoa; phylum Chordata; class Amphibia; order Caudata; family Salamandridae; genus Lissotriton; species Lissotriton helveticus. The sequence continues at coordinate 585,228,107 of NC_136072.1, forward strand.
GCTAAGCACAGATTTGTAGCTTAGGTGTTTTAAGCTACGCCCATAATTACATTGAACACCCCCTTTGGAGAGACCCCTCAGTTTTGTCATCCCACTTAAAGCCCTGGAAACAACACCATGTCACAGACACCTCAGGGCCTGGCACTGTGCATCATGCATGACTCATGACTTCCAAGGTTTCAGATTGACTATGTGCAGGGGCATCTTGAACGCCTCCCTTTGCTTTAGGAACTACAGCGAGGGGTGAGTTCCTGATGAGTCTCTTCTGTCTGCAACGCTGCTTACAAAGGCTCAGCTCACAATTATTGTGAAAAGGTGGGTGAGAGAGTAAGTGAAGGGATGGCTGGATGGATCAGTGAAAGGGTGAATGGATGAATGAAAGGGTGAATGGATGGATGATGAGAGAGAATGGGTGGATGGATGAGTGAAATGATGGATGGATTGATTAATTGATAAGTGAAAGTGTGAATGGATGAACAGATGTGTGAAAGGGTGACCGTAAGGATGGATGAGTGAGTGAAAGGGAGGGTACATGGGCAAAAGATTGGATAGATGAGTGAAGGAGTGAAAGGATGGATGGATCGATGATTGAAAGGATGGATGAGTGATAGGGTCAATGGATGGATGCATGAGTGGATGAGTAGATGGATAGTTGGGTGGATGGAAGGAAGGATGGATGGCTAAGTGAAAGGGTCGATGGAGAGAGAAAGGGAGAATGGATGGCTGAAAGGGTGAATAGGTGGAAGGATGAGTGACTGGGTGGATGGATAAGAAAGTGAAAGGATGGCTGGATAGGTGAGAGGGCAAATGGCTAGATGGAAGAGTTAAGAGATGAATTGGGTGAAAGGGTGGATGGAGAGAAAAAGTGAGGATGGATGTGTGGATGACTGAAAGGGTGAATGTGTCTAAGGGTGAGTGACTGGGTGTATGGATGAGTAAGTGAAAGGGTGGCTGGATGGGTGAAAGGGTAAATGGATGGATGAGTGAATGGATGGATGGGTGGAAGAGTGGATGAATGGGTGGATAATGGGTGGATGAGTAAAAGGGTGGATGGAGGGATGGATGAGTGAAATGATGGATGGAAGAATACATGATGGATAGGTTTGCAAATGGTTGAATATGTTTGGATCTGGATTAGCGGCATCTTATGTTTGCCACTTTACATCTCACAATGACTATCCAAGCAGATCTTCCCGACCATTTCTCTCACCAAACATGCCTGCTCAGAACCATGAATTGTAAACAAAATATCAGACTGGACAACCCAGTGCTGTAACCATATATATAGATTATTATCATATGAAATATCACAAAAAGACCTGCACAGTTGATCAAAGCTGCGTGCATACCGAAAAACCGTGAAGTACACGATTGGTTCAACCTGATATAAACTTATTTTGACTAGTGCTTAAATGGTTGTCTATTTACTTACTTACATAATAATGCACAACCTCCTCTGATGGGTCTGTAAAACGTACCTTTTGTCCAGAAGGTTTGTTCTGAATTTTAACCCTTTGTCCTGAATTTTTACACTCCCCATCCTGAATTTGCACCCATGCCAGTTGGTCACCCTAGTCCTGACACTCCCATACAGAACTACAGAGTGTTCACCCTGCCTTTTCTATTTGGTTACTCTTGTAACCAGATGCACCACACTGCCAAGCTCTAACTCAAGAGGGGCCATCTAATCCCCTTGGCATCCCACTCTCCACAGGGCTGACCAAAGTAGGCTGAGTAAAGCTAGTAGCTAAGTACTCAAAGCTACATCGAGTGTGCCTCAATTGTCATCCCACCGAATCCAGAAAATACTGCACTAGACTCAGTTCAGTAGGTCTTCCTTAAAGGTTTACTTGACTTGCCACATCCAGCACCCAGAAATGCAATGTGTTGCTAGCCGATCCCTTCCTCTGAAGCAAGAAGGAACCGGTAGGAACCATTTTGTTTACCATTTCTTTGCACAATTTACTGATTGCCCCAGTATTGGAACTTTCATAGATTCCCATGCTTTGTATCATTCCCCGTCGTCGGAATGGGAGCCTCGGTAGTATAAAAACCATAGAAACAAAAGAGAAACCTAGGCCTAGGCCTCATCTCATTTTGTATTCTATCCACCTCCTTTTGTAAAAAGAGACCAAACTTTTGCCAGGACCAATCAGAGCAGCCTCACCCTCTAGAACCTTCCTGAGAGAGCTCAGAGCCTCAGATTTTTCTACCGCACGTTGTGCTAGGGAGTCTCCACTGAGCTCTGCTCAGTTTTCACTGTTTTTCTACTTATTTCTTCAAGTTTCTGCTTCAATTCGTCATGTCTGACAAGGAGAAGAAGGCCTTATTCAGGTCCTGTGCCTCTTGTGGCAAAAAACGTCTTTTTGTGGAGGATAAGCATGATAATTGCATTTATTGCTTATATCCTGACCACAAGGCCACAGACTGCAAGATCTGCAGGACTTTCTCGAACAAGACTCTTCGGGACAGAGAAGGCCGGCTACTTACCTGGCTTCAGAAGATGAAGACACGCAAGGAGGTGCTCTCTTCGGATGAGGAGGATTCCGTGTCTGCTGCTTCCTCGCAAAGATCAAAGAAGAGGGGTAGGTCTCCCCCTGGTTCTTCGACATCTGAGCCCCCTCTTAAAGCCCCTCACAAGATCTCTGACAGGTCTGAGAGGGCTGGTCCCCTTCAATCTCCTCACGAAAGTGTAAAGGAGAGGCAGGGACAGGCTACAGCAGTGGTGCCAGCCTTAAAGGACAAAAAGGAGGTGGTGATCCTTTCTCCTCCGTCCAAAAAGATCAAGCCCAGTGATAAACACTCTACTGGCACTTCAGGATCTGGGCCGGAGAAAAAACAGCGTCCGTCGACGACGAGAACACCAGGTATGTCGACGACTGTGACTTTGGCTAAAGTTCCCGCTGTTTCTGTGGCTCCGTCGACGGGCTCGTCGACGGTAGCGGTGTCCACGACGGCGACTTCGTCGACGTTCAAGGTTCCGAGCTCGTCGACGATGATGGCTTCCACGTCGACGACGACTAGCAGGCCGCTGTCGACGGCCGCAACGACGACGAAGACTACGTCGACGACGTCGACGGCTTCCACGTCGACGACGATGATAATGACGACGAGTTCGTCGACGAGACCGTCGACGGTGGTCCCATCGACGACGAAGATTGTGTCGACGAAGGCTGTGGAGCCGTCGACGGTTACATTAACTGATGCTCCGACGACGACGGCGTCGTCGACGAGACCGTCGACGGTCCAAAAAGTGCATTTTCCAGTTCGGAGAATGAAAATCACGCCGGAGATGACGTCTCCGCGATGAGTCTCTTCCCATCTACCGACAATGCTGTTAGATGATGAGTCTGACGAGGATGAGTTTCAGGACACTTATGGACCTGCCTATAGTCCCTCGGACTTGAACGTAAAGTTGCAGGAGACGGACACGGAGGAGTATTTCGACCAGGCAGGTGGCCAACAACTACATCCTTATGTTGTGGAAGACCGACATCCGCCGAGTTTGGGACAAGGCATGGTAGCCATGCCCTCCTCTCTCATTTCGGATCTTCAGGACATGCTTCAGGATTATCGTAAAAGATTTCCGTCAGACCTATCTGGACAGACTACGTTTTTTCCACTTCCACCACAGCCGCAAGTGCAGCCGGCTACTAGTGTTCCGGTGGTACCCTCCACACCACCGCCAGTGACACCTTTGGCCCGGGTTCCCACACCAGATCCCGTACCACTGCCCGATGCCCATCAGGATACCTCTTCGGATGAGGAGGTTGTTCCAGTGGATCCCTTGATGGATCCTTTACAGGACCCTGACCCGGATCAGGGGGACAATGACCCGCAAGACCCAAACGCTGCTGGTCGTGACACTTCCATCTCCCCTCCGGTGGATATAGGGGGTTTTCATCATCTGATGGAACGGGCTGCTAAGAGGTTTGGCCTACCTATTTCAAGAGAGGAATCTGAATGTTTCCTGTATGACTTTAAGGAACAACACCAACGCTCTGTCAAATCTATTCCCATTATAGAGCATGTATGGGAGGAGGGCATGAAGATCATGCAGAGTCCTGCCACGGTGATTCCAGTCCTCCCCAGGCTGGAGAAGAAATATAAAGCTCCTGAAGGCAGTCCAGCTTGCCTTATTGGTCAGCCAAAGCCTGACTCGGTGATTTCTCAGGCGGCACAAAGCAAGTCAAAGAATCCGTCCACACCGTTGACCACTCCTCCGGACAAAGACGGCAGACGTCTGGATAATGTTGGAAAACGGTTTTCCTCTATGGCCAGCTTACTGGTTCGAGCGGCGAATGCCCTTGCCATCTTAGGCCGTTACGACCGCCAGATGTGGTGCGACATGGAACCCTTCGTGGACCTATTACCTGAGCCCACTAAGGAGGACGCCAAGAAGGTGCTGGCGGAAGGAGAGAAATCGTCAGCAGAAGTGATTGACTGCGCAATGGACATTGCTTCCACGGCCTTCCGGGCCTTGGCCGGCTCCGCCGTCTTACGGCGTCAGGGTTGGCTGAAGGCCACCTGGTTTCGTCCTCGCAGTCTTCCCAGTCATATAAACCCCATTACTCGAATCAGCGACAAGGGCAATCAGCATCTTTCTCTCGCAACCCTCCGCGAGGCCGTCAACAGCGACAAGGCCGTGACAACACCAAACGACAATAGCGGCCTCCCGGCTCTACCTGCTGTTCCTCCCCTCCCGATCACATCAGTGGGGGGCAGGATATCCCTTTGTCTGGACAGTTGGATGTCAATAACATCGGACCAATGGGTCCTCAACATCGTGAAGAGTGGCCATACGTTGGAGTTTCACAACTTTCCTCCAACACGAGCTCCAGGCGCCATCTGCTCAGGACATCTAGGATTACTACATCTAGAAGCCCACCAGTTGTTCCTCAAAGGAGCAATAGAACCGGTCCCGCTCTCTCAGAGGGGCCGGGGGTTCTATTCAAGATTCTTCCTAGTGCGGAAGACGAAAGACACTTGGCGTCCCATCCTCGATCTTCGGGAGCTCAACACCTATCTCGTAAAGCTCTCCTTCAGGATGGTCACTCTCCAGGAAATTCTTCCTCTCTTAAATCCAGGCGACTACTTGGCGTCGCTGGATTTAGAAGACGCATATTTCCATATTCCAATACACCCAGCTCACAGACAATACCTTCGCTTTACAGTGGGAAAGAGCCATTTCCAGTTCAAAGTGCTTCCATTCGGCCTTCGATCGGCACCGAGAGTGTTCACCAAAGTATTGGCACCGGTGGCAGCTTTCCTTCGACGACAATCTCTCGAAGTTTTCCCTTACTTGGACGACTGGCTCGTCAAGGCACCATCTTTCCAGGACGCTTCGCAAGCCGTGTCTACTTGCCTCCATTTGTTCCGCTGCCTGGGCCTTCAGTTGAACGAACACAAGTCAGTCCTCCTGCCTTCCAAAACTGCCAGATTCCTGGGGTCCGTGCTGGACACCACGCATTGTACGGCTCGTCCCTCGGAAGAGCGACAACAAAAATTTATGGTTTCGGCTCAACTACTCTGCCGCAGCAAGGTCCTATCGGTCCGCCAATACAAATCCCTTCTCGGATCGATGTCCTCCTGCATACCATTAGTACCGCATTGCAGGCTAAGGATGCGTCCTCTACAGGAGGAGCTGGACAAGCAATGGCGCCAAGCAGAGGGGTCGTTCAACGACAGGGTTGTCGTAACATCAGCAATGAGAACAGCGAGCGAATGGTGGCTTCAGAAAAGCAATCTCGCCCAAGGCCTCACGTTCAGGATTTCTCCTTCACCCATGGTGATGACCACGGACGCCTCGTTGGAAGGCTGGGGTGCAGTGCTCCGAGAGCTTCAAGTCAGTGGCCATTGGAGTCCAGGACAGCGGCAGTGCCATATCAATTTCCTGGAGCTGACAGCCATTGGGTTGGCCTTGCAAGCTTTTCTGCCCAGAGTGGGCAATCGCTCAGTGCTGGTCCGGACGGACAATACGACGGCCATGCACTATGTAAACAAACAAGGAGGCACCAAATCGCAGACTCTGTCCGCAGAAGCTCAACGGATTTGGGATTTCGCGATTCACAACAACATCACTCTGAGAGCCGAGCACTTGGCGGGAACTCTCAATGTCAAGGCGGACGCCTTGAGTCGCCAGACGGAAGTGACTCACGAGTGGGAGTTGAATCAATCCATTCTCGACGGAGTGATCTCAGTTTGGGGGACGCCGACCATCGACCTCTTTGCTTCGCCGGAGAACGCCAAATGCCGGTTCTACGCAAGCAAGGTTCACCATCGGGGGTCCCTAGGGAACGCTCTTTCGATGGCCTGGTACAGCGCGTTCTTTTACGCTTTTCCTCCCATTCCCCTCATTCCTCGAGTTCTCAAGAAAATGAAGGCGGAACCCTGCAGGATGATTCTAATTGCTCCAGCGTGGCCCAGACAATTCTGGTACACAGAACTGCTGCGGCTCTCCCAAGCTCCTCCAATTCACTTGAGGCCCATTCCGTCCCTCTTGTCCAGGAGTCAGGGACAGGTTTTCCACCCGGATCCGAGATCCCTCCACTTGACGGCGTGGCTCCTGAACACAGAGAATTCAGTCATCTAGCTTTGTCTCAAGAATGCAGAGAGGTCTTGGCTCATGCCAGAGCACCAAGTACCAACAAGACGTACACGGCAAAATGGAAGAGATTCTGCTTGTGGTGTCAACGGGAAGGTCTCCATCCTTACACTTCCCAACCTCATCAGTTGCTGCCGTATTTGCTATCTCTGGCTAAGTCTGGTTTGGCACATTCATCAGTAAAGGTGCATCTAGCGGCCATATCAAGGTTTCGACGCAGTTCGGCAGGTCCTTCCTTATGGTCCTCTAGGGTGGTTAAACAATTCTTGAAGGGCCTATTCCGGATGTATCCGCCAGTTCGTCCTCCTCCACCAGTGTGGCAGCTCAACCTTGTCTTGGCTCAACTCATGAAAGCTCCGTTCGAGCCGGTTCACAAGGCAGACTTAAAGTTCCTCTCCTGGAAACTAGCCCTCCTCTTAGCTCTAACATCGGCTAGACGAGTGAGTGAGCTTCAGGCACTCTCCATAGTGCATCCATTCCTGCAATTTACAAAACAAGGTCTGGTTCTTCGGACTAATCCCAAATTCATCCCGAAAGTGCCATCTGAGTTCCACTTGAATGAACCGGTGATTCTGAAAACCTTCTTTCCACATCCTTCTACACCTGCGGAGCGTACGCTCCATTCTTTGGACATTCAACGGTGCTTAAAGTTTTACTTGGAGCGCACACGTCCCTTTCGGAAGTCTACTCAGTTGTTTGTGTCCTACAGTGCACCTCGTAAGGGGTTGCCTTTGGCAAAGACTGGCATTTCCCGCTGGATCTCCAGTGCGATTCAATTCTGTCATCAGGAAGCGGGCAAGCCGCTGGACGGCAGAGTCCGTGCACATTCCACGAGGTCGGTGGCTTCATCTGTGGCTCTCTTTTCGGGAGTTGCCATTAAGGACATCTGCAGGGCAGCAACGTGGAGCAGTACTCATACCTTCACGAAACACTACTGCCTGGAATCTGCAGGACGAGATGATGCGGCTGTTGGTCAGGCAGTCCTGCGTAATCTGTTTCATTGAGAGGTGAGCTTTCCCTACGATCCCTCCATCCTGGTGAGCACATTTTGTTTGTTTTTACTGTACTTTATGTATTTTTCTATGGTTATGTGATGCCATGTATTTACAAAATGTGTTCATGGTGCTGTACTGCTAGCTATTCTGATACAAAGCATGGGAATCTATGAAAGTTCCAATACTGGGGCAAGAAAACAAGTTACTTACCTGTAACTTTGGTTCCCCAGTATTGGTAACTTTCATAGATTCCCATGCGCCCGCCCGCCTCCCCTGGGAAAGCTCAGTCTTTTTACAGAGTTTGTGGCGGTTTGCACAACGGCTACGAAAATCTGAGGCTCTGAGCTCTCTCAGGAAGGTTCTAGAGGGTGAGGCTGCTCTGATTGGTCCTGGCAAAAGTTTGGTCTCTTTTTACAAAAGGAGGTGGATAGAATACAAAATGAGATGAGGCCTAGGCCTAGGTTTCTCTTTTGTTTCTATGGTTTTCATACTACCGAGGCTCCCATTCCGACGACGGGGAATGATACAAAGCATGGGAATCTATGAAAGTTACCAATACTGGGGAACCAAAGTTACAGGTAAGTAACTTGTTTTCTTCATTTGTGTGCCAGTTAATAATGTAACTTTATTTTAAAGGCCTCATCCAAAATGCAGACAAGGGGCATATTTCTCTATATGCGAAACATATTAATTAGTAAGTTTTGGTTCGTTTTTGTTTGTAGTGTGTAGGTCTGACTGCACTCTATTTTAGGTCCTAGGCCAGAATGTGGCAACATGTTTGTGTGTTGATTTCAGGACATGTCTAAGACTTTATGTAATGTGATTTCTCAAAAGAGAGCTGTTTAGCCTCATTCTATGCTAGGCCTTGTTCGAGGCCTAAGCAAAATTTGCAAACTTGGCACTTCTTTCTCTGTGCAGAAGAATTAACTTTTCTAGCATGTTCAGGTTAGAATTCCTTTTTGCAGATTTTATATCATTTTCATGGTTAATTGAGTAATCCTCAGTCTCCTCATGGCCCAGACTTGAAGGCAGCAACAGATGTGAATTAAACTGTGTTTTTTGTATATAGACATCACTTGCTGGCTGTGAAATAAATTTATGACTAGATTGTACAGATACATTTTTTCAGCATTCTTTACACCCCAGACTGCCTTTTCCTCATTTGTGAATTCTTACTTTTGTTATTACATGTTCTGTTCCCAGAGATTCCAGTCTTACCCTTTCTCCTTGACTTTGTACTAGATTTCTGATTTATGTGATGATTAGCTGGTTGGGAAAGAGTATCTAACGACCTTGTGCAGGGCGTTAAGACTGCATGTAAGTATTCAGTTATCAGACCTGCAGTGCTCCTAGTCTTTACCAATGTTACTTGCTCTGTAAGCTTTAAAAGGCTTAATTTACTAAATATTTCTCTACGAATTAGACCTCAAAGAGTAACCAAATAGTGTTTCATGAAAGGGCACGCCCCTTGAATGTGGGCCACGCCCCTTAACTGTAGGCCACGCCCCTTAAATGTATGCCACACCCCTTGAACGTGGCCCACTTTTTTCGTCAGTGTCCGGGCCAAATTGTGATCCCAATCCGACCCTGCCTCAGGGAATAGGTTTAGTTTGTTAGCGGTGTTTTGTAGTTAGAGAGGCGGGGTGTGAGTTATTGACGGAGCGTGTCGCTACTGGTGCCCCGGTGTGTGGCGCAGGCAGAAGGTCACAGTGTGGATTTTGTTGCACGGCGGTGAGAGGAGCGCTTCGGGAGTCGGCATGGAAACGCCCGATGCAGAGGTGGTGCGGGCGGCTTTGCAGGTGCACGGCCGGGCTGGGAGGGCTTTGGACCAGGCGTGGGTCGGAATGACCCGAACGCCTAGGTCCGCTTCTGTGGGGGGTGCCGCGGCCGTCGCCGCGTGCATGGACGAGCCCCTGGGGCCTCGAGGAGGTATGTCGGGGCGGGGGAGGGGAAAAAGGCAGCAGGATGCCCCCAAACGCGGAGGGAGACGGCTGAGCCTCCCTGCTCGTGCCGATGACGGGGGTGTGGTGCCTGGTGGGGTGGGCGGCCCCGGGGAGGGGCTCAGGGCCCATCAGCAGCCTGCAATGGATCCCCAGCTGGGTCTGGCTCACTCGGCCCCCCTGGTTGGGGGGTCAGGAAGGGGGGGTCAGTTGGTTAACTATGGGGAGAGTAGTGAAGGCAGTGGGGGGGGAGGACCTGGGTGATTGGGGGCGGCGGCTGGGGAGGATTTCGCCCTCATGCTGTCAGATGGTGAGTCTGGGGGGGGAGGAGGGGGTCCCCTCCAGTGGGCAGCCAGTGGATCTTTCGAAGGGCAGGAAGGGAGTGGTCAAGGCACAGGGATCTAAGGGCAAAGGCCCGCTGAAGGCTGCAGCAGCAGGGGGGGTGGGGCCTGGGAAGGGGGCCCTCTCGGTGCCCCCGCCTGGGAAGGGTCCCTTGGGGGACCTGGAGAGACAGGGCTCCTGGTATGCCAGGTGGGAGTTTATGTCTGAGGAGGAGAGGGTCCGCGACCAGCGTCGCATTATCGAGGAGGTTGAGGGCGAGTGGCAGCGGCTATGTGTGGCCAGGGAGGCGAAGGCGGGTGGGGTGCCCGGGGGCAAAGGGGCCCCGGCACCTGCGCGTGGGGGGAAGACTGATGTAGGCCAGGATGTAGGGGTTCCTGGGGCCCTCGGGGAGTGGATTTGGCTAGAGGGGGCAGGGACTGCCTTGGCGGCGCAGAGACCTGGTGGCACTGGGGCCTCCCCGGGCGCATACGGCTCGGGGGAGGGGTGCAGGCCGGCAGGGACAGCTGGCAGAGGCCGGGGTGGGCCGGCGGGGCGCAAAATGGTCTCCAAACGGCGGGACGAAGCAGCAGGGGGGTCCGCGGCGGCCTGCCCTCCACCGAGGGAGCGGGCACCGGCGATGTTGGAGTGTGAGTTTGTGCCTGGAGTGAAAGGGAAAAGTGCCAAGAGGGTGGTGACTGAGGTGCGTGAGTTGGTGGCGCCGGATGTGGAGGATGAGATGTTGGATTATGAGGATGAAGAGGATAAGTTGGAAGAGGGTGAGGTGCGTGAGGCTGCGAGTTGGGGAAAGGGAAGAGCAGCCACAAGCAAGCTTGGTGCTTTCCAGGAGGCACGGGAGGGTGCCGGTCGGGCCAACAGAGGGAGTGTGAAGCCGGCGGAGATGCTGCGGACAGAGCGGGACGTCCCTGCAACTTTATCAGGTGAGGGCGCCTGGTGGGACGCTTTGGGGGACGGGACTAAAGGAGGGAGAAAAAAGGCCTGCCGGTCGGTGGGTGTGGAGGACGGGTCTGTGAGGGAGACGGGGTCCTCAGGTGGGGTGGGGCCTGTTCTGCTGGATGGTAAGAAGCAGGTGGCGATGGTGAGAGCGCAGACTGACAAGGCTGAGAACCAAGGGGGTAAAGAGGATGGTGTGGAAAAACTGCGGAAGAAATTGCCATATATGAGTTTGGCAATGCCTCTCGGGTCGTATTTGTCTGAGAAGACCAGGGCAAGGATTTGGCGGCATGAGTACATGGATGTGTTGAAACTCCTGCACAGGGAGATTCAGGCGAAGGAGGGGTCGAAGGAGGAGGAGTGGGAGTTGACCAGGCGGCCGAGAGTCCCAGTGACGATGGAGAATTGGAAGTCGGCCTTTTTGATCTATGCGAGTATCTATTGCGAGAAGCACGCGGAGCGGGCGATTGCGCTTTTTAAGTATATGGATGTGATCAGGAAGGCCCAGTTGCATTTCGGCGGTTTTGCTTGGTTGAGCTATGACAAGGAGTTCAGGGCCAGGATTAGTGTTAACCCGGACAAGCCGCGGGGGGACGTTGACCAGGAACTCTGGGTTCAATGGATTTCATCGACGCAGGCGGCGGCTTCTACTCATACGACCAGTGGGCTTCCGGTCACCTATCGGTCTTTTCAGTCGCTCCCAGCCCAGTCTGGGGCGGGTAGTCAGGGTGCTTCCGGGGGGCCAGGAACTCAGGCGGTGTGGACAGGGGCAGCCGGACAGCAGTACAAGCCGGGATCCACTGGGGCCTGCTTGGGTTTCAATAAGGGTTTCTGCAATCGACCTTCCTGTAAGTGTGACATCAAGTCGGCCTTTCGCCTCCTCCCCATTCATCCGGCGGATTTTTTCTTGTTGGGCATGCAGTTTGATAGGGCCATTTTTGTCGACATGGTGTTGCTGATGGGTTGTGCGATTTCCTCTGCGCTCTTTGAGACTTTCAGTTCCTTTTTGCAGTGGGCCTTTGTGGACCGCAGTGGGCACCGGCTGATGTCTCACTATTTGGATGATTTTTTGTTTGTTGTTGTGGGTCGGACAGGAGAATGTGGTGCGGCCTTGGGCCAGTTTCAGCTGTTGGCGCAGAAGTTTGGGGTGCCGTTGGCGCCGGAGAAGACGTAAGGGCCTAGTTGCTGTCTGACCTTCTTGGGAATCGAATTGGATTTGGTGGCTTGGCAAGCGCGCTTGCCGACGCAGAAGGTGGCGGAGATGCAGGAGGTTTTGAGACAGGTGCTCGGTGGCCGCAAGATTGAGTTGAGGTCTGTGCAGCGCTTGCCGGGTTTGTTGAACTTTGCTTGCAGGGTGGTGAGGGCCGGGAGGACGTTTTGTAGGCGCCTCGGCATGGCCATGTCGGGGGCGGTGCTCCCTCATCACAGGGTCAGGGTCACGCTGGGAGTGCGGTCTGACTTGCGGGTCTGGCTGGTGTTTCTGGAAGAATTCAATGGTGTCTCCTTGGATTTCGCGCGGGACAGGATGGTGTTGCAGGTACAACTCTACTCTGATGCGGCGGGAGCGGCGGGTTTCGGGGTTTTCTGGGACGGCCGTTAGTGCGCGGAACAGTGGCCGGCCCATTGGCTGCGCCAGGGACGGAGCATTGCGTTTCTGGAATTCTTTCCTCTGTTGGTGGCACTGTTGGTGTGGGACCCGGAATTCCGGAACAGGTCGGTGTTGTTCCATGTTGACAACATGACAGTGGTGGACCTGGTGAACAATCAAAAAGCAAAGGATCTGCGAGTGCTGCGCTTTCTGCGAAGCTTCATGCTGCTGTGTTTGCGTTTTAATGTGCTGTTCCGCGCGCAACATGTGCCTGGCGCGAGTAATGAAATTGCGGATGCGTTATCTCGTTCGCAGTGGCAGTGCTTCAGGAAGCTGGCGCCGGGAGCGGAAGCTGGCAAGACCAAGGTGCCGGAGGGTATCTGGGCCTGGGGGGAGTGAGAGTGGTGGGTTTGGTGGAGAAGTCTATAGCTGAGTCCACTAGGCGGGCGTACAGGTTGGCGTGGTCTGAGTTTGGAGCTTTTTTGTTTAGGAAGAAGGGTGCTTGGCGGATGCCTAGGGACGCATGTGAGCAGGGGATGGTGTGATTTGTGCTGGACTGCATGGACAGAGGATTGTCTCAGACGACGATTGCTGGCAAGTTGGCAGGCGTTTCATTTTACAGCATGGTTTATTTGGGTTTTGATCCGGCTAGGACAGATCTGCTGAGTCGTATGATGAAAGGTTGGGGATGAGTGAGGGCAGAGGGGGGAGGGGGGGGAGTTGCCTCGTGAGGCGATTACTTTTGACTTGTTGGACAGGATCTTGGGGGAGTTACCTTTTTGCTGTCACGATGGGGATGAGGTGGCGTTGTTTCGTTTATGCATGGTATGGATGTTTTTTGGAGCGTTCACGTGTCGGAGTTGTTGGGGGCTCGTGGGGCGCCGGGGTGGATGTTTGCGGATGTGCAGTTGGATGGGGCCCGGCTGGGTATATGGTTGGGACGTTCCAAGACGGACCAGGTTGGTCGTGGCAAATGGGTGTGGCTGACAGAGAGTGGTTGTGCGGATGTGTGCCCAGTGTGTGAGTGGAAGGGTTTCTGTGGACGAGTGCGGAGGTCGGATGGTGAGATTTTTGTACACACTTCCGTGAGACGTTTGACGTCCTTTCAGTTGCTGGCGGTGTTACGTTTGGCCTTGCGGAGGCTTGGCAGGGATCCGGCGCGTTTTGGCACGCACTCGTTTTGGATTGGGGCAGCCATGGCAGCGGCGGGGTTAGGTTGGTCGTGGGAGGAGATTCGGCGGATTGGTCGTTGGCGGTCTCGATGCTGTGAACGCTATGTGCGCAAATAAGGGGGGGGCGCAGGCTTGCCATGGCGGCGGTGGTTGTGGTTGCACTCTTGAATTGCTGTGGCACTAATCTCTTTCTCTTCGTAGGTTGTGTTCGGGGGCCGGGGACGAAGACGTTCACCTGGATTGTGGGACACTCTTTTGTGCACTGGGCCTCAAAGTATGCTTACAGGCAGGTGTATGGTCGTAGCCTGGTCCTGAGGAGCAGTCATCATGAGGTCCAATGGTGGGGTAAGAGCGGAATGCGATGGGGCGAATTGTTGCCATGGCTCACAAAGAAGGTGTCACAGCTGGGCTGCCCGGACATGCTTGTTATCCACTTGGGGGAGAATGACTTGGTGAAACAGTCGGGGGTGTCCTTGTTACACCTGATGCAGCGGGACTTGGAGGCAATGAGGAGCATCTGGCTGGCGCCTGTATTGTTTGGACTGAGTTCATACCACGACGGATCTGGAGGGGTGCTCTTAAGCCTGCAGCCATTGAAAGGGCCCGCAGGAAGTTGAACAGGGCAATAAGACTTTTTTGTGCTGATCATGGAGTTAAAGTGCTGGCTCATGTCGGGCTCAGGCTGGTGGAGCCCCTTCTCTTTCGAGATGATGGCGTTCACCTTTCGCACATGGGGAATGCGTACTATCTTATGGAGCTGCAGGATCTGATCAGTTTTTTGTGGAATGAACAGATATGGTGTAGGCGTGACTGAGTGCGAAAGGTGCACGAGTGGTGGGGCAGGTAACCGCCCTCCGGGGGTTCCCTGGGTGGCGGGACGTGGGAGGGGTGGGGAGTCCATGATGGGCAAAATCACCCTTCCGGGGAGGGGGTTACAGGTGCAGGATGGGGGGTGTGGTAGACGGGAGTGCGAAGGATGGAGATGATGGAGGAGTTTGGAAGTGAAAGGGGGAAGTGAATGGTATACGTGAAGAGGTCGTGGTGTGAATTGGGAGTGGCTATTGGAGTACGTGAGTGGATGATGGTTGAAAGGCAGGATGTTTGGGGGGATTGTTAATTGTTAAAGATGTTATGTTGATTTTGGCTGTCATGCCTGTCCTAATAAATGGCCTTTTACGCTAACTGATGCGTGAAGTGGTTATTGCACGATGTGGCCCCCGGGGAAAGCAGGTCGACAGACCAGTCTTTCCCCGGGGTGTTCGCGCGACAGGACGGGCAGGCAGGAAGTTAGGTTAGGGGGTGGGATTAGGGGGTGGGGGTTAGGAGGTTATTTAGTGCCTCAGGGAATAGGTTTAGTTTGTCCGCCCACCCACCCTACAGGGTTCAGGAGTGGGGGTATTGGGCTTTTTGGTTTGACATGTTGTAAGGCATGCCAGTTTAGGACAGGATGGCACGGGGGGTGTTTGCGGGACCTGGGAGGGGTGGGGAGTCCATGACGGGCAGAATCACCCTTCCGGGGAGGGGGTTACAGGTGCAGGATGGGGGGTGTGGTAGACGGGAGTGCGATGGATGGAGATGATGGAGGAGTTTGGAAGTGAAAGGGAGAAGTGAATGGTATATGTGAAGAGGTCGTGGTGTGAATTAGGAGTGGCTATTGGAGTACGTGAGTGGATGATGGTTGAAAGGCAGGATGTTTGGGGGGATTGTTAATTGTTAATGATGTTATGTTGATTTTGGCTGTCAGGCCTGTTCTAATAAATGGCCTTTTACGCTAACTGATGCGTGGAGTGGTTATTGTGCGATGAGTGTGTCCTTAACTGGTGCTATAAGCACCGGTGCTGAGGATTACGTGCAGGTGCAGAAAGCACGTGCTCAATTTAAGCACAACCCGCTCACAGTATTAGGAGTTTGGCGGCCGGACCACTGCGTTCATCAGGGATCCATGTTCCCGTGGCGGTCATGCAGCCGGTGGTCAGCAATATGCGGGCGGTGACACTGAAGCACCGCTGTGCATATTATGAATTGCCTGTCTACCGCCCCGTTCATGACGGTAAGCCTACCATTAAAAGGGTGGCGGAGAGGCAACTACTTGCCACTCCTGGACCTGGAGGTGCATACGGGGGGGAAGCACATGTTGTGCTCACCTCAAAAAAGGAGCCCAGCTCATGCACGGTGTGGCACTAAGCCACCGTGCAGGAGCACACCGTGCAGGAACCAGGAACGTGCTGCTGTCACGGCAGAGCCTGCTGTTAAGGCTCACCTATGAGCCTTATACAGCCGCCGTTGAGACCGTCACAGCCCGCCCTCCCGTCATGTATTACAGTTGCAGCCCAGCTGGCGGGCGCATAACGAGGTTGGCGGTCCTCTTATCAGCGCTGTGGTGGCGGGTTAACAGGAGGACCGCTAAACCCATAATAAGGCCCTCAGTATACATGCCTGAACACATCTAAGGGATTCACGTCTCAATAGGACCCCATTCTGAGCCCAGAGGTCATTTAGTGTAATAATGTCACACCGAGAAAAAGAAATATCATCAGGTGGGGTATTTACTGTGTGTGGTATTTTTACATCACCCCCAGTTCTACCAAATAAAATGGAGGATAAGGGAGCAGTACATGTTTTCCCAATTCTTAAGTGCTAAAACATTAAATGGATTTTCCACAAACAAATTTTGCCACATTTTACCTGCAAAAATAGGTTGAGGCCAAACCTGGAGGTGCAGTTATAGTACAATATGGAATCCTGATTCAGGAGCAGTAAACCTCTGCTTTCACACATCAAAGTTTCTTTGAGAGGAGCACGACGCGAGCGCCAGGCAAGATGGCCACAGAGCTCTAATCCTCCTGAGCGGCTATGGAAAACCCCCATGAGCACAGCTTTTCATCACACTGACTGCTCCTCTCTTGCTTGGAATACATAATCGGAATGTGGGCACCACGCTTTCAGCCAATTTTCATGTCTTTCATGCGTTTGCATTTTATTCCTCATGCTACTCTGCACACGTCACAGGACGATGCCGCCTTATGCCTTCATGTTCTTCTGAGGGGAGTTTAATACTGTGACACGGTGGCTATGAGACATACTTATTCCAATTCTGGGTACTAATGCAACAGTAATTTAGATACAGCAATGGGCCTATTTTCTCTCCTCATGGCCAATTTGTTTTTTATTGGATATCTCCTGCAGCTGTTTAGTCCTTCACTGCGGTGGTTCTTTGCACTTTATTAACTCTACGTTCTGCCATGCTGATTGTTCTAAGCCTCCACATGGGCTACTGCTTTTAACCTTATAGTTATTGAATATCACTGCAGGTGAAGCATTTTCTGTTGGAAATATAGAGCTCCTAATTTTTGTATATGTTCTATCTGCTTCACTATTTTTTCAGGTTCTAATTATGCGTTTTAATCCTGCTGGTCACAAAGTACAATTGATTTTGGCTTCACACTTGGACTTTTCGATGTTTTTCTTTTTTTTAATGCTCTCAACGCATTAGGTGGCAGTCTCCTTGCTCTTTGTTCATCTTGTTCTCCTACTCGCATGGTTATTGAACAAGTTTGTCAACGTTATCTCCCTTTATGTCACAGTGGAAGGCTGATTACAGATTCATATACGTGGAACTAAATTCAAATACATAAAATAATTCAAAACGTCACTGCGCAAATGGATGATTTCTTGTGATTTAATTTGCATCACAGAAATATTTTATGTATTTGAATTTAGTTCCATGTACATGAATCTGTAATCAGCCTTCCACTGTGACCTTTTTTCTTGTACCATTGTTCACCCGGGTCCAGTGGTCCTACGGGTTACCCCATTTATAATACTATATCTTCCTTTATGGGCAGATCTCTGAAGCAGAAGGTAAAAGGCCACACCCCTCCCATCCTCCACCGTCATATGAAATAAAAGTCGCCAAAGGGACCTAGCCCCGGAGAACATCTCAGTCCTCATGGAGGGCACCTGTGTTTTTGGGATGGGAAGTACTACATCAGCTTCTGGATATATGGGAAAAACCTCTAGTTCTGTCAAAAAACCTAAGAAAGACTTGGACTCTTTCCAAATCACCCTCACTTCTCACCATACAGGATATCATGGAAGAAATAAGAGCTTTAAAACATTTTTTGTGGAAACCAATGAATCCCTTCAACGCATCGAGGAGACATGTTCAACTCATAACAAACATATCACAGCTATTGAACAGCAGAATAGTGATGTGGTGGACTAAATCCCAAGCGTAACTCAGCTGACAAAGGAAATCGAGCAACTCAAAAAGATTACTGAAGATTTGGAAAACAGGAACCAGTGAAATAATTTGTGGGTTCGCTGTATTTTGGAAAATTCAGGATGTCCCAAAATGATTTCCTATCTGCAAAAGGCCATCCTTCTAATGTCCATCTACAAGATCATAGCCCTATTAGCATCCAAGGAGCTCATCGCCTGGGCCCCCAACCATCTGAATAAGCTCCACTTACCCGACCAAGAGGAATAATTATTCTCTTTTTGCAGTTTACCAACTTAATGCATATTCTCTCTGCAGCCAAACAAGTGGGGTTCTTGGAATGGTCTGGACACATGATCCATTTCTTGCAGGATGTCTCCATTCCAACAGCTGATTGAAGGAAACGCTTTCTTGAATTTCATCCACAGCTAAAGGCCTTGAACATTCGATAGGGTTTAGTCCAACCATGCTTTCTCAAAATTACTTACAATGAGAACTCCTATACTTTTGAGGACCCAGCTCAACTGCAGGACTTCCTTCGTCAACATCGGCACAAAGACATAGAGACGTGCGCCACTGCTAAAACATTATTGTTATTTCTGCCAAGTCAAACCATCTGTTTTTCATTATTTATCATTGTTTTCCTCCGGGTCACTTCCCCATTTAACTTTCTTATTTCTTTCCCTTTGTATTTCAGCGGTTGTACGGCATTACAACGCAGGCTTTTACCCCGCATGCCATTACAACGCAGTTTTTACAATGCAAGTCGTTACAACGACTTGCGTTGGGGGGCGCTGGATAGTGGAATAGTTTAATTTTCTATTTCAACTCCAGCCCACGTTGACAGTAGGGAAGGTGTTGGATAGAAAATTAAACTATTCCCTATCCTACGGCGCTCTCCAGCACAAGTCGTTGTAACGACTTGCGTTGTAATAGTAGCGTTGCAATAGCAGTGCGGGGTAATGCCTGCGTTGTTATGTATGTTTCCCATTTCAGCACCAGTATGTTATATGGAGGTTTACATCTGTATTAGTCCTCTCTGCCTCATTGTTGTTGTTTTTTTTAAACACAAACTTTATTTGCAGTTTTTATATATACCATTCATATACATATGGGTAAAATAATAAATAAATTATCAGTTTGAGCACTACAGCACATGTAATACGAATTGAGCAATACATGTTTAAAACAATAATAAGTTGCATTGAACAATAAAATGAAATATCTTTTTCCAGACATATTAGTGTATATATATATATATATATATATTTGTATTAGTGGTTACTTGTTACAGAGAGACTTAGAATAGATTCTGTCAACTGTTTGATTTAAACTAGCTATCGACCTTTATTTAATGCATTTTCTTCCCTATGTATAGCTTGTTCATTAGAAATATAGGGGTCCCCTGTTTCCAAAACAATACCTGTTTCACCACAGAGCATACATGTCTTGCAATTGAAACCCCAATCCCACTACCATACACCCAACAACTGTCTGCCATCCGCCTAACATTGATGTGATAGTGTGGGGTCACCGTCATCTCAAGAACACTTAACGTGTATAAGACAAGTTGGACAGGTCTATTATTGCGTACAGCTGGAGGCTAAAGTAATTACACCCACCTGGAATGTGGGTAGAAACAAGTACGATGGACAATAAGGTAGGGTATATTAGAGTACACTGCAGGGAAGGGGCGGCCCAGCTAGCACAGACCCAACATGGATGTAGAATTACGTTATGTGGCTCTAGTGTACACTGTTCTCCTCACTATCTTGTACTTTAAATGCTTCTAGGAGGGTATCCCATTGCAAAGATATCGGCCTCTTATGTATTCTTCTATATTCCTCACAACAAATTGCAACACTTTCCGCCAGGCCCCATTGCGCACCCTTCTACCTCCATCGAGCAACCATGGCGACCAGCAGGGATTTTCAGCGTCTTGTCTGCAAACATTTTTCTATCAGCAAAGTCAAGTCTGCAAAACGAGAAGTCACCCCGGCACATTTAGGTCTGGGACGTACACCTCGGATATTTAGGTCTGGGACGTACACCTCGGATACACTGCTCTAGTGTGCTCCAATGGTAGTTCCCTGTCAGAGCTGACAGGGATGTCCCTACTTCTGAACAGTAAGCTGCCAGTAAAGGATACGCCCACAACATATGCGCCAGATCTACGTCCAGTGCATGGCACCTGGGGCAAGCTGCAGAGGCCGTGGGGAACATCATGTTTATTTTGTGGAGCATGAGGTAGGTCCTGTGGAATATAGAACATTTTATGGTGTTAAAACGTATTGCACGCGACCTTTTTATGGTACTGCAAAAGAAAGGCCCATCCTTTATCTGTGATCGCCCTGTTAGTGTCTACCTCTCAACTGCACCCGAGTAAATCCAGGGATAGCCCAAGAAGAGCTCGGAGTCCACGACACCGCCATCTGACCAGGTGTCTGCCATGTCCCATAGCGTGTAGTGCTTGCAACAACTCATGCATTACTGGATCAGTAGTGTCTGGAGACCAATACAGGCAGATATAGCTGCACTCGTATATAAAACATTGAAAAAACCTCAAACAGATAGACCTAAAGCCAAATTCAAACTATTGTGGGAATTCGACTTGCAAACTACCTGGCCTAAAACCTTATGCAATAAGATATGGGCGATATGCTACTGCTCGTCCAGCCAACCTTACCCAAACATTATAATATTTTTATAACAGACTTTTTTATACCCCAGCACACCTTTTCAAACTAAAACTTATCAAGCAAGATGGCTGTTGGCATTGTAACACCAATTTCAGTACCTACAGCTATATGTTTTTTTAAGCCCTAAGTTATCAAATTTTTAAGTCCATGAATTGCGGCTGTTACCAGCATTCACATAATATTCTGACTGACCACTGTACTTTTGAGTGGGTCAAATATTCTCTGGTCTCATAATAAAATGTTTGGAAAATTGGTGGCTCTTTTAATCGTGATTGGTTGGCAGGTGATTACCTCCAAATGGAAGTCTAAAGACACCAAGGGGCCCATTAGGATGTCGGGCAGATTGCCCCCACCAGGCAGGCGGTAGCGAGGTGAGGGGACCGCAGTGGCGAGGGGACCGCAGTGGAGAAAAACACCGCCCGCCACTTTTCCGCCCCGGTCGCCTTGCGGCCGGGGCGGAAAATGTTTAATATGGTGGCGGTGTCTATTAGACACCGCCAGCCATATTACAATGGGCTTTGGTGATGCCTTTGCGTGGCGGCGATGCCGCCACAGAAAGGCATGCGGTCTTCACTCTTGGGGCCCCCTGCGGGCCTCCGGAGTGAAGGAGGGGTGGGAATTGCACATGGGGGGTACCTGTGGTACCCCCTTCATTTGCATGAACAAAGCGGCAGGCACCGCGCGGTGCCCGCCACAATGCTAGAAATGCAAGATGTGCCCGTCATAGTGGCCCGTCATCCTAATGACCCCCTATGCCTCTTTAAGAGTGGTGGAACTTTGTCATAATCATCGACTGGATCGGTATAATTTACATTTTACCCTTTTATCTGTCAAGTGCAAAATATTATGGGCACCACTTATCAGATATATGTCTTCAATTGTAAGTGATACTTTTTGTTGATTTCCAAGGTAAAGCATACTGTTTCTCATTTATTTGTTTTTCATATTTATCTCTTGTTGTTTTCATGACTTCTTTATCATAGATATGTTTAATAAGGTTATTGTTGAATACTTCTCTCTCTCTCTTCCTTCTTCTTTTTCATTCTTTTTCCTTCTGCTTTCTCTTTTTTTCTTCCAACTTTCCTCAACACTTATTCATATGACTACCTTCCATTGAGATGCATTTAAAGATGCACATTATTATTTTTTCGTTTGCTAAGAACCATGTTTGATAGCGTATTCTCTTTGCTATAATATTGCGCTATTGGAGTGGTATGTTTGTTCTTATGTACACTATGCTCTTACTTTATTAAACTTAAAAAAACAGTGAAAATAATGATGTGGTAAACAAAGGCTATGATTAATGCAATGCCAAAATAATCAATTATTGAAGTTTACTTCAGTTGAATGGTGGAAAAATATTGCAACAACCCTTTAGGCAAGACTCATATAAATGAGTGATGTGAAGCAATCCTGCGTTACTCAGCCATAATCACCATAAGGAGTGAAAAACATACATACATATTTCAGTTCGAAAAACGTGGTTACAAATTATTCGTAGCAAAATTAGGTTAGAAACAACAGGTAAACAGCATGTGTTCCAAAAAATAATCAATATGTTAAGTAATACTATTCAGAAAAAAGCTCGAATTTCTGTGAAAATCTGAAATAATGTAAGGTAAAGAAGGTATGGCTGGATGACTGAGGGGAATCTTTGTGTTTGTGAAACACAGTGCATGGGCCTTATTTAGAGTTTGGCAAGCAGTATACTCCATCACAAACGTGACAAATGTCTCATTCTTCATATTAGAAGTGCCTTATACCCTGTTGCCATTGTAATACGGCAGGCGTGATACAAGTCACATTTTGGTTGAGTATCTTCACATCCATCAAACTCTAAATAAGGCCCATTGTCTTTTCTTCAGATAATGCCTCTAAAATCCTGTAATGACATTCGTTTTTTTCTTTACTACATATTTAGCCTCATTGGACGCAGCAGGTTTCAAAATCATATGAGCCAAAATAGACTGAAATTATTCTTATGCCAGCCATGGTGTGGTTGCCAAACTAGCGTAAATATGTGAAGGATTGCGAAAAATATATTTTACAGATCACATTATATACAGCAAAGCATCTTTAAATTAATTCCTGTGACAGCCAAACATACTTTTGGATAGTAAAATAGGTGAGGGATATGTTAGGGGCAAAGGCAGACGGTAAGCATTTGGAGGGTATAATGGTTAAACATGATTCAAACAAAATGCAATTTTGACAGATTTCATTAGAACAATTTGACTCAAGGATAATGTAATTTAAAAAACTTTGATCCACATTATTGGCCTAGAACCTATATTTGACGCCACCTTGGAAAAAAACGTATTCATGATTTAGAATTCTTTTGAGTACTGAAAATGGCTAACAAGTTATGTTCTAGAGACTTAATTGGAGGATAAATTGGAGCCTGAGGGGGATGGGCAAGAGCAGAGATGAGGCTCTAGCCCAGCCAAGACCCCTGTGTACTAATAGCCTCTACTGTGGCCATGTTGTCAGACCAAAAGATAACACTCTTATTACTGGAAGATTCTGATCAGATATTCACTGCAACAAAAGTGGGACAGAACAATAGGAATGCACTATTCTTGGTTATTCCAATGTCATGCCAAGATGGCAGCCAATCTCCCCAATGCCACTGATTACCCAGAATTGCTCCAAAATCCATACTGCTGGCTGAGTCTATAAACAGGCCCTGCATCTGATAGGTATGGGAGGCGGAAACCAGACTACTGAACCGTTGAACCGTTAGCTCCTCCTTGGGACCTCAGCAGGCAACCTGGTATGATGATGTTTCCGTGCAAGACCTGCTATGGACCTGTCAATAGATCTGGGATATGAATGGGTCATTGGGATAATTCTCGGGGGAAATGTAGTTGATCCACCAGAACCTGTAGCTGTTACAACGTTACCTTCTTATGGGATAACACCATATCAATTAACTGATTGAACGCAAGCACTTTCTCAGGGGCAAGGTGACATTCACCAGCCACTGAGTCAATCTCAATGCCCGAGAAGGTAATGCAAGTGGAAGACCCAACAGTTTTTCCCAGTGCAAGGAGCACCTCAAAACCGCATAGGATGGAGATGAAGGCCTCCAGTGCATGACTACCCTCATCGAACTCGGGTTGGCTCAAGCAAAGGGTCATTGAGGTAGTGGCTGACATCCTGGGTACCACTTTGCTTTACAGATATCCATTCCAATGCAGAACTGAACTGCTAAAAAATAGAGCAGGAGACCGAACAGCCCATGGACATGCACTTACCATAATAGTACATGCCCCTGATTTGGAAGTCCAACAAATGGTAATCATCAGGGTGAATAGGCACGAGCCAGGAAGCTAATTTTATGTCAGTTTTTGTGAAGATGGCCCCCGTCTCAGGTTCCTTAGAATGACACCGGAAAAGGTCTGCAATCCTGCTCAGAGACAATACTTTCTGAAGCTACTTGGTCACTACGCTAGGGTAAGTATGCACTGACATCTGGTTACTGCCATGTGAAATTGGTGCCACATCAGTGTCTGGGATCCTGAAACCAGAAGAGAAACCAAAATACAATGACTGTGCCGCGTGTTTGTTAGGATACATGTTGAGCTATGACAGTAACTTATCCACCTCTACTGGTGTGGGCAGGCTCAGATCAGTTGTTGGATTTGACAGATTCCCTTCGCTTCTCCTTGGACTCTTTTTTTTTTAAATTTTTTTTTTAAATAAAGACGTTTATTTACATCTGCTTCTTATACACAGCATTTGCCTACAACCCTGAGGCCGGCTGCCATATATTTCGACTTTGTGGTAAAGTAATCACATCATTTTTCATCCTGTATTCTTGGTCGGTAACATTTTAGTGACATTATAGCAGAAGGTCCAGTGCTTATTCCTGTAAGGATCAGTACACGTCTTTCTTTTATATTTTATAACCATAAAGAAACGTTTGACTCATTAGGCTCATCAGGCAACATTTTTCCAGCGATCATTTTTCCCTCATTATCCACATTGTCCATTTAACCTACGCACATAACCCAGTACTATTGATCCCAGGGTTTTTTTTTCTTTTCATGAGTCGGCCGATCTATCTACTAAAACCACCTTTCCAACATTTCTGCACGCCCAGACAATCAGAGATCTATTTATTCTATGTCTTCTTCATCCTCCGAACTAGCAATGTCTTCCTCCGGCAAAGGCTCACACATGTCCCCCCGATAGCTATTCCAAGGCATCCAGATCTTGTTCCATTTGCGGGGGTGGCTCTCATGTTATAAACTTCTCTTTCAATCACTAGAAGCATGTCCATGTTTCTGCACCATTGTGCCAAAGTCGGTGTTTCTGCCACTCCCCATTTCTGTGCTATATCCCGTTTGGCGACCATTATCCCCACAGTGGCCCATTGTTGCCCCTGGCGCGTCAAGTCATTTGGTCCCCATATGTTCAGCATGCACATTCGCGGGTCAGGTGTAAGGGATACCTCCAGGGTTTGGGAAATTGTACGTAGTACTTGTCGCCAGTAGTCAGCAATGTTCGGACATTCCCAAAGTGTGTGTAACAATGTGCCCTCTTCACCGCAACTTCTAAGACAATATGGGTGGTCAGCCCTACGTAATTTATGTAGTGTGGTCCTTGTAAAGTAAACCTGGTGCAGTATTTTAAACTGTACCAGTCGGAATCTCGTCGATATACCCGCTTCTTTTGGGGATGCCAGCGCTGCGTTCCAATCCGTCTCGTCCATTTCGCCCAGTTCACCCTCCCATTTTTCCCGCAGTTTAAGTAAGGGGTTTGGCATATTATTTATTAGTTTTCGGTAAGTTAGGGAAGTGGCTCTAATCTCCATATAGTCTGTTAGCAAGTGATCTTCCAGCGGGGAGGATTCCGGGACCTCAGCTCCTATCTCGATGGCCGTTATTAGTGCATGCCGTATTTGGATATAGCGGTATGTTTCGTTAGGACCCAGTTGGTATTGCTGTTGGAGGCGCTCAAACGGGATAACCCCATCCTTTGTCCACATATCGCCTACCGTGGAGATTCCTATGTTATCCCATTGGGTGAATCCCTTGCTATGTCTTAACTGTCCCAGGGCCTTGGTGTCCCACAGAGGTGTAAGCTTAGTTATAACACCCTCCCACTTAAGCCTCGTCTGTGCTCTATGCCACAGCGCCACCGTGTGCCTGGTTGGGCCTATCAGTTTAGCCGCTAGTCCTTTATGGTACAGCAGGGCCAATAAACTTTGCGTGCCCAGCTGTATTCTGTCTGCCAAGTAAGCCGGTTCGCTCTGTGGGGTATGGAGCCATTGGTTTATAACTTTAAGGTGTGCTGCCCAGTAGTACATTTGCATATCGGGTAGGGCTATCCCGCCGTCGTACCAGTCTCGGACCAGCTTCACGTGTGCTATACGAGCCGGGCGGTCCCCCCATAACAATCCAGTCACTTCAGCCGTCACTTTTCGGAAGTATGCGGGTGGCACCATGATTGGTGTATTTTCTAACACATAGAGGAAGCGTGGCAGCGCCATCATTTTAAACAGCGCTGCCCTCCCCAGCAGTGTCAGCGGGAGTGCCTTCCAGTGTCTCACGTCAGTTTTCAGTCGATCTATCGGTGGTAGTAAATTCAGCTCATAGAAGACCCGGTCATCACGAGTGACATGGATCCCCAGGTATCTAAAGGATGAGCCCGCCACCGTCAGTGGGCAGTCTGCGGGGAGATTCGGCAAGGGACCCCTTAGCTCATAGACGACAGACTTTGACCAGTTGATTGTGTACCCGGAAGTTCGTCCATGGGCATCACACAATCTCAGAAGCACCAGAATGCCCTTCTCTGGGGCTGATAAGTAAATTAGCATGTCGTCAGCGTAAAGGGAGAATCTGTCCTCCCAGTTGTCTCCCCAGTATATTCCCTTTAGTAGCGGGGAGGCTCTAATCGTATTGGCCAGCGGTTCCAGGACTAAGGCGAATAGCAAAGGTGAGAGCGGGCATCCCTGCCTCGTCCCTCTAGCTAGTGGTATCTTGCGGGAGATATGGCCGTTCGCTGTTACGTGTGCCACCGGGCTAGCGTACAAGAGTTTTATCCACGCGATAAATTTGGGCCCAAAGCCCATATGGGCCAGCACCGCAAATAGGTATTGCCATTCCACCATTTCAAACGCCATCCTGGCGTCTAGCGATAGGATGGCTGCTGGTTCACTCAACCGTGGGGCTCGCGCTAACTCTCCGTGTACCCTTCTGAGGTTGAAAGCCGTGCTCCTGTGCGGCATAAAACCAGATTGGTCCGGGTGGATTAGATGTGTGAGGTGGGGCATCAATCTGTTAGCCAACAGCTTCGCCAGAATCTTGGCTTCGGCGTTAATGAGCGATATCGGGCGATAAGATGTACATTCTGTGAGTGGTTTGCCCGGTTTCGGGATCGCCACAATGGTTGCCATCCGCTGATCGAGGGGCAGGATCCCCCGTCTGAGACTGTCGTTATACATCGCCAATAGAGGTTCACTCAGCTCCTCAGACATTGTCTTGTACCACTCAATGGGAATCCCATTAGGACCCAGAGCCTTACCGGAGTGGAGAGCAGTGATTGCTACCTGTATCTCCGCCGGTGACAAGGCAGCTTCTAACTCCTCTGCGGCTTCTTGTGATAGAGTCTGGGTGGGTACATTATGAAGCGCCGCCGCTGCCATCTCTGGTGTTACTTCGACATCCGGTGTGTATACCCTATGGTAGTGGTTGGCTAAGGCCTCAACTATCTTTGACGGGCGCGTATGCATTTCCCCAGTGGACCCCCGTAGTTGTAAAATGTGTCTACCCCCTCCTTTCTTCTTATCCAGCCATGCCAGTAGCTTATTCGCTTTGTCCCCTATGTCGTAGACTCTATGTGCTGTTTCCTCAATATTCCCGACCACCCTACGTCGTAGGTGGTCGTCGTGGAGTCGCTGACAGAGCTGTAGCGAGTGCAGTGTGTCTTCCGTTGGGTCAGTCATGTGGGCTATATTTGCCCTGTTAAGTTGTGCTTCTAGTTCTATTAAGTCTTTTTTCTGTTCTCGCTTATGTCCCATTATGGTCGCGATGGCCTGCCCTCTCAGTACCGTTGTGTAAGCCTCCCATAGGATCGTAGGCGATGTCACAGAGGTTGTATTTTCGGCAAAATAGTGTTGGGTCGCTGTTTGCAGGTCTTTACGTACGGGCGGAACCTGTAGATATCCCGGGAAAATTGGGTATAGTCTCCTACGAGTCCTCTCTGGACAGGACAGCGTCAGCGTGAGCGGGGAGTGGTCAGATATGCCTCTAGGTTGTATCTGGATGTCGTCTATGGTAAAGGCTCCCTCACCCAAGGTGAGGAAGTAGTCAATACGACACAGGCTATTATGAACAGTGGAGTAATATGTGTACTGCTGTTCGTCAGGGTTTAACCGTCGCCAGACGTCTGTCAGTCCTTGCGCCTCTAAAAACTCACTGAGTTTGGAGCTACCCGGGGTCTGCGTTCTGACCGGGAACCTATCCTGTGTGCTATGTGCCACCGCATTGAAATCTCCTCCTATAAGAAGGTCGCCGTCCGGTAACTCAAGTAGGAACTTCCCCAGGTCTGGAAAGGCAATTGTTTGGAGTGCTGGTGGAATGTACACAGATACGATGTTTATCGGTCTACCCTCCCATTGCCCATGCACTGCCGCGAATCGGCCCTGGTCGTCAGTTTTGGTGGCCTGAAGTATGAATGGGGATGATCTCCGCATCAGAATACCCGTTCCGCGTGATCCTGAGGTGAAGTCCGAATGTACTATCATATGATAACCCCGTCTGTCAAGTGCCCGACTAGCTTGGCCCACTAAGTGTGTTTCCTGTAGGAGAACTAAGGCAGGGCCTAACCTTCGAATGCCCTGTATAACTAGTCCTCGCTTGATCTTGTCCCCCAATCCCCTAACACTCCTTGGACTCTTTAATACATTTGAATTCGGGTGAGATGGGAGGCCACAAAAGGAACACACATGCTTAAGTTAGCAAGATCCAGATAGGTGAGTGCATGCCTTCCTGTTGAAAGCCCAACATGCTCCCTTGTTGTCACCAGTGGAATGTTGGTGGTGAAAAGCATGCTTAACTGTGGCTTTGGCACTAACCGTTTCCAACCAAATATTAACCTCAGTCTGATTCCTCTCAATATCAGGGACCTAAACCATGGCCCACGTTTAGTCCCGGTCATAATCAAGCCAAACGGTTCCTCCATAGACATGCTGCATGTTAAGGATTTTATTTGAATGAAATATCATTGAGGTGGCCAACATTAGTGTTGAACCTGGCTCTTTTTGCAGGGTTATCCCCAAACTTTGTGCATCCCTCCACCTATTTTTCTAACCGTTTTGTTGGCTTTAGGACTCTGGGCACTTTACCACTGCTATTCAGTGCTAAAGTGCATGTGCTGTCTCCTCTAAACATGGCATGATTGGTTTACACCTGTTTCGCAGGGGGAGCTCCTTTTACCTGTTTTTGAGTCCTACTGTTGTTGTCGCCACCGCTGCCGGAGTCACTTGCAGACATTACTGGTCCCACAAGGGTGGCCAGTAGAAGACCACAAGTCCCAGCAGCCCTAGCGGCACGCACACTGCCGACACCACAAGAAAGCGCCAGGAGGGGCTTAAAAAGACGACAGGGCTTCCGCAGCGTGGGACGCGCGCTGGTGTGCCCGGGCCATCTGCAGACCCATCTGCACTCGCCAGAGGTCGAAGGAGGCCGGACTGGGCTACATTATTGACACTTTCTGGTCAAGGGGACTTATTTGTGAAAATACTAACAAGGTACAAGGAGATAAGGCATCAGTTATATATTTTGGACTGTGTAGGGGGGGCTTAAACCATGAGCAAACACAAATTGTTAATTGGGCAGGGAGTGGGAGGAATATTAGATGCTTTCCTTATAAGGGCTGAGTCTGCTTTGATTCACGAAATCCAGCTTACTGAGCGCAGGCTAGCCCTGGAGCCCCAACTCCCTCATAGCCGCTTTGTAACAACTATCCCTGTAGTAAACAGCAATCAGGTTTCCAATTCATTTGCAACAGTCTCTCTGCAGCCCTCAGTAACCGACACGGAAATTAATGATGTCCCTGTGGTTACGGAGGATATTAATAAATTGACCGGGTCGACTGTAACCACTAGGGGCCAGAAAGCGAAATCTAACAAAGGCAGTAGTCTTGCTCCTCCACCTAAGAAGAGAAATGGGCAGGGTCTTAACAAACAAAGCCACACCTCAAAAGGCCTGGGACGTAAATCCAACATTGTGGAGAGAGAACCCACACAGGAGTATAATACAATCCCAAAGGATACTGGGCATATAAGTTCACTCCCAGCGCAAGAGCAAGAGGATTTTTGGAAAATTTAGAGTCTACTGTTTTAGCCCTCCTAAACCCATTAAGCATACACTCCCCCAAATAGAAGGGAGGTTATCCAACTTGGAATGATCTGTAAATACTGTGACTGTAAGCCCCCGATTCCTGTCAATGTAGATTGCAAGCCCTACTTTCAAGCACAAATAGGGTTCCATTACTTAATCAATCCAATGGCAATTGTGCAAGTGGGAATGTACCACTGCAACAAGCACATCCCACCCACCTCGGAAATATTAAACAACTCTGCAAGGTTCGGGTCGTTGAGAGGAAGCACACTTCAACCCTTCTTAAATCAAGCAGAGCCATTATACTCTAAACAGGGCACACTTGCAGGGAAAGATCAATTGACAAACAACCCAAAACGGGTCTCTCTAGATAGAGAAGCCCATACCCTGGGTAATGTGGGTCAGAGCTCAGGTAACCTAGGCCGTTCAAACATGACTCGGGGAAATTTGTCAGGCATGAGGAACTTGCATCTTCCCCCGGAAGCCACGTCATACACAGTTGTCTTGGCCATTGTTACTCCTTTGCCATTGGGTGAAGAAGAGCATTGGTCAACACTGAGGAACAATTCTTTCCATGTTTTAAGTGCAAAGACAGGTATAACTAATAAACTGTTCACAGAGTTTAAGATGTCTAGGCGAATCGGCTGGGTTGGGAGCTCTTATAAGTCATTGCAAGGAGATTGTATGGTGTTAACATTTAGGTCACCTGGCATGGTTCAAACCATATTAGACAGGTTTGGATTTTAGCCCGTCAGAACCAAGGGGATAAGCTTTCTACCTCTGGGTTTCGTTAATCAACCGCATAGGCTTACACAGTATCCCCCAGAGGGAGAGAACTTCTTTGGGTTAGGACAGCAAAGGTACGCAGTTCCGATCAGTAATCAATTTGATGTCTTCAATGTCTTAGAAGATATTGATTGACTGGTTCCCCCGTCCCAGTACTCAAACCGGGATGATGGGTCAGCTGGGAGTAGTGTAGTGGGAACTCTAATACAGGAGAGTAGTTCAGAACAAATGGACACGGAGACAAGATTAATCGTGCACTATTGTGAAGGGGAAGTACCGGCGAGGGGAGACACTACAGGGAGTGCAGCTCCTTTGCCTGCACCCTGTAATCATCTTGCACAACCATCAGTGTCAACCTGCATTGTTAACCAAAATAGCTCTAAGCTTGTTCCATCCTGCCCCCCTCCCAACTTTGACTGGCTCCCTGTAATGTCATTTCCTTGAATATTTCAGGACTACGTTCAAAGATAAACAATCCAGTCTGGTGTGATTATATTCTGAGTTTTGACATATTATGTTTGCAGGAAACCTGGTCTAGAGAACCAACTCACAGGCAGACCAAAGGGCGGTCTTTGCACGTATAGCTCTAATAAGTTGGCAATAAACAAAGTAGAGTCCTTTTTGGGGGATACATATTATCGGTATACACCCGTTACAACGGCTCTTTTACTCCGCAGACCCATTACAACGCGACCATTACTCCGCATACCATTACAACGCATTGCGCTGGGGGGCGCTCTAGGATAGGTAATAAGTATAATTTACTATCCAACACCTTCCCTAGGGTCCACGGGGACTGGAGTTAGAATAGTAAATTATACTTACCACTATCCAGCGCCCCAAGGCGCTATGCGTTGTAACGGTATGCGGTGTAAAAGTCGCGTTGTAATGGTCTGCGGAGTAAAAGTATGCGTTATAACGTCATACATCCCATATTATCAGATAGTCAAACAGTTTTTTTGTGCTAATTATTGTATGGTATTGGCTAACTTCTATAACAATATTGCACCAGGTGAACTATGCCAGGTGTTAAAAAACTTAATTGGTGATCTGAACTCCATTTGTAATGATAGCCTAAAAGATGTTATGAGAATCTTGGTTGGAGACTTTAACTGTGCAATGTGCCCTTTGGAGGATAGCAGAATTTACGGTCTTATGTATGAAGAAGGATTGTGCAATACCCATTTTTATCACTGAATGGCGGGGGAGTTGATTAATGAGCTGCTTGTTAGAACTGAATTGGGTTTTGTGAATGAATTATTATCAACACCTGTTCTGATGCCTCTCACTTTTAATGGAAGGGGTCTAGCCTCAACTGTAGATTACATTATAGCTTCATGCAGCCACGCATCTAGATTGCTTTCCTTTTAGGTTGGAGATAATTCCCTGAGTGACCATTTCCCTCTATGTCTAACGGTTAAAATGCCATTGTATAGGC
Organism: Lissotriton helveticus; assembly: GCF_964261635.1. Lineage (NCBI taxonomy): Eukaryota > Metazoa > Chordata > Amphibia > Caudata > Salamandridae > Lissotriton > Lissotriton helveticus. Next base: position 585,260,170 of record NC_136072.1, read on the forward strand.
CAAAAATGTCTAATAATGTTATGCAGGTTATAGGTGAGATGAAACTTGATAATAAAAATAATAGATATGCCCTAAAATGGTCAAAAGTGGATCCTGTGGCAGTGACAAAACGATTATTGACAAATTGTAAATCTGCCATTGATAGTTGCCTGTGTGAATTAGCCTCCCACGATAGTATTTTAGCGTCTTTTACTGAAATATCTAACGAATTCAGGGAATTTTTATCTGCCCAACAACGTAACAAAGCCAAAGATACAGGCTGGTTTAATACAAGGTGTACGCAAGCTTATTCTAACTTAAAGCTTGAGTTACATAGGCAAACCAGAATCCTGAACAATGTCAGGCTGGCGAGACCGGAGTACAGGCATGCTATTAAAGAAAGAAAGAGTGCCATGAGAGATGAAGCTTGGGAATCCCTTCACTCAGCAGCACAAAGGAAAGACAGTGCAACATTCTGGAGAGCAGTGAAGGTCCCTTTTTTAACTCCCGGAGATGGTCCCTCGATAAAAATTGCTATCTCCGAAGAGGTTTGGAGCAAGCATTTCTCGAAGGTATACAACGGCCCAGGTAACTCTACCCTGTCAGGTAGCAATAGAGTAGTGAGAATTTATGATAATGTAGATTTGAAGTTCACCTTAGAGGAAGCAAACAGAGCCCTTGCATTAAGTGTCCCAGTGGACCTGTTTAAGTCCAACATCACTCTTTGGGGGCCCATCATAACCCAGGTTATTAATACTAGTTGCCAAGCCCGAATACCTAAGACGTGGGCGGAATTTATTATCGTCCCAATTTTAAAACAAGGGGACCGCTAAGACCCCGGTTGTTGTAGATCAATTTTATTACTTGATTCCATGGTAAAAGTGGCTGGGCATGTGATCTTGGAGTGTCTGCAAGATTGGGCAGAAGATACTCAGGTCCTATCAGACCTGCAGCATGGTTTCCGTGAGGGGCTGGGTAGAACGGAGCAATGTTTAAATTTGGGTATTCTTGTAGGGAAATATACAAGGGCGAAAAAGGGCAGATTGTACCTGGTATTCGTGGACACTGCAGCTTTCGATTCCGTTAGGCATGATAGATTATGAGAGGTCCTCGAGGCTTTGAGGGTTGACCCACATATTGCTTTTCTTAGGCGCCTTTAAGCATTTCTCTTCTAATTAATACATCCCCCTCCTTGACTTCCGCTACCTCTTCAACACTAAGTAAGCGCCGAGATGCCTCCGGGTGAGTCGAGCGCTATATAAGTGTCATTAACATAACATAACAGAACATAACAGAGTGCCGCTCCAGCTAGTGTGCGTTTTGGCATAGGTGGGGAGCGTACAGCTGCATTTCTCAATAGGAGGGGGGTTAGGCAAGGTTGCGTGCTGGGTCCCTTTTTTGTAACCTTTATATTAATGGATTGGGTGAAGTATTACTTAGGAGTGGACAAGATTTTCCTCAAGTTGGTGGCCGATTCATACCTGCTCTCCTTTATGCAAATGACACAGTTTTAATGGCATGAACGCAAATTGGTCTCCAGAGGGTCCTTGGCAGTTTTTTTGTCTTTATGAAGGACCTTGGTCTTAGTATTAACATATCAAAGACTTATGTAATGAGATGTGGCCACGGGAGTCTGAGGTCAAAAGACATGTTTGTGGATGGTCAGAAACTAGCCTCGACTAAGAGCTTCTCATACCTTGGTGTATTATTTAACCACAAAGATTCATGGGCCCAAACAATATCCACTAAATAACTGGTGTTCGTTAGGTCAACCACTGCCCTTGCAACTGTTTCAAAGAAATTAGGCAGCAAACCCCCAGGGGAGCTCCTACAAATCTATAAAGCCAATTGCATTACCTCTGCTATGTATGGAGCTGGGGCGGTGGGGTTTTGTTAACACTCTCTCGCTTCAACTTGTTGAAAACTCCTTTTTAAGATATATTTTATCCGTCCCACTGAGCACATCTTCCTATGGTTGTCATGAGGAGTTGGGTCTCCCTTTTATTTCTGATCTTATTAAAATGGAACCAATACTATTGTGTCATAGTATCTGGTTAAAGGAGCAGACCCCGCTAAACAGGGTGATTTTGCAGAATAGTCTTAAATTGGATGGGGCTTTAAAGATTCCTTGGGTTGGTGTGACGAGGGGAGCCAAACCAGAACCGATACAGGCATGAGCATTGCACTGGAGAGTATGAACGAGCCCCTCTACCCTCTCTTCCTGCAGCAGTCGGAAACCTGGAGCAAGGCGGAGACTCCACTGTATTTGCCTGAAGATGAAACAGGTCCCTGTTTCTTTAACTGGGCTGACTTTACATCAAGCCCCGCCCCCTTGGATGATGCAGAGGACGCTAAACGCATAAAATCAGGAAGTGAACAGACTACGGTGTGTTCTACACCCGAAGGAGAAGAGAGCGAGTGCGGAGAGAGTGCCAAGACTTATGAGAAAGGAAGAACTGACGGAGCTGCGAGCCACGAACCAACCCGACGTCTACCGGAACCAGGAGGCCAACAACACCGCAAATCACCTAGCCACGCTTCGGAGGAAGCGTGGCTCACACAGGTATGTTCGCATATCTCAGATTGGGAGGGAAAGAAGGGTTTTAAACCACCTTTGATAGAGTGATTCGAAAACCCGACACTCCCTTTCCTAAGCACAGCCGTCACCTAGTTCCAGCATTTGTTTTGCACCGAGTGACTCCTCACTATCCTTCCCCTGACACCTTGTATATATTGGGCACCCGACTGAGTCCAGTCTTTCTTTATTTTTGTTCCCTCATTCTCCGGACACCAGTGAGAGACCACTCAATCATCCTGGAGTGGAGAAAACGAGGAAAAGGCTTCCCGAGAGGGCGTGTATCCCCGGAGAAGGAATCTGAAGCACCCCTTTCCTACTACAGACTTACTGTCTGCAGAAAACGCATATTGAAACCAATAAACCCTAGTTTAACTCCCTACAGTGTCGTACCGATTTCCTCTAGCACACCACAGTTGGGTTTGTTTGTGATTTTATGAACGACTTAGGTCATTTAGATTATTTCACCGACCCAAGGTCCCTGCAAGTGATCCCTAGAAAGGTCCTAAAAAAGGAGGATCTTCGGTTGCTGGACACAGTAAGATTGGCAGGGGAACTTTTAAAGCCCACCTGTAAGTGCATCCCACCCAGGGGCAACTCTTTCTTTCATTTGTTAGCGGCCGGCTCGGTCGCGGGTTTGCACTACCGCGGAAAAACTGCGGGTCCACAGCTACCTCATTTGGGCAGCTTACTGTGGTACGGGAGGTGCCTTTTACTTGCGGGGTGCTTGCGGGGACATTGGCAATCCTTTTAATACTTTTTTGCATGTGAATGGCGGCGGCGACCCACTTGGGTTCTACTAAACCACCAGTCTCAGAAAGCATTGCTTCAGGTGTTACACCTGTGTATAATTACTGTGGGTATCTACTAGTGCTTGCAGCTTGCCGTCATGTCACATGGTCTGCCACTGAAGAGGGCGTTGGCCTGAAACGCGTCTGGCAGGAAAAGGACTTTGTTCGCGGCTCGCACCCTTGCTTTGGCATTAATTCCTACCTGTAAGTGTATCCCACCCAGGGGCAACTCTTTCTTCTCTCTCTCTCTCTATATATATATATAAGACGCATTTGCAGTAATCCAGTTGATTTAAAGAGAGCACAGGACCAGAGTACCACTCGCTTTTTGGAGCGAGGTTACTCGAACCATTTGATTCAAAGGGCCAAGGATAAATCCATAGCTGTATCTCGAGAGGCATTACTCACCAGAAATAGCAGCAGGCATGAGGGGAAATCAGACAATACAGCAGCTGAGGCTCCTGGTGACAAAAATTGCTTTCGGGTGATCACTGGATTTAACAGACAACATCAACAGATTCGGAAAATACTCAATAAACACTGGCCTTTGGTTACCCACGACTCTGTCATAGGCAACAGTCTCCCTAAGCAAGTCTCCCTCACATTCAGCTGGGCACCGTCACTGCGAGATCATGTGGTGGTTACCAATCCAGAACCCTATATTAAATGTTCCTGGTGGCAAGACAATAAAGGTTTTTATAGATGCAAAACCTGTAAAGCTTGCATCCATGGACAAAACACGAAAACCTACAGGGACGGGTTCACCAATATTCAACATTCTATCTCCCAGGTTTTAACATGTAAAACCGAATATGCGGTGTATATATTGGAATGCCCCAGCCTACTTAAATATGTGGGCAGCACGAAAAATGCTGTCCACATACGTATTCTCCAACATCTGCTTGCCATTAACAACAGCGATAACACCTATCCAGTGGCCCGTCATTTTAGAGAGTACCACCGCAGTGATAGCACTCAGCTCAGATACTGGGTGATTGATTCAATCATGAGCAGCAAGAGAGGGGGAGACAGGGATGCTAAATTGAGGAAACTGGAAACTAAATACATCCTACTCCTCAATACCAAGTCACCTATGGGCCTGAACATCACAGAGGACTTATATACATGTTTGCCTTGATGAAATATAAAATAATTATTGCAATTGTCTTTAGAACCAGCAGGGACTCTTCATATTGGTTTTCCTTTAAAGGAGTCACCCGGCTGGGTGATTCTGTGGGAAAACCATGTGGAGGGGAGATGAAATTTTAATAATGTATAGCAGCTGTTAACCAGGTGAAATTATTTGATTCGGTGGTGGCATATATATATATCTAATATTTAGACTGTGGTGGGTCTTTATTCCCAGTCAGTTTGTTAATATTAGTCACAGTATTTATGCACTTATGATTATTGAGCAGGACTATGGTAAATAACATGTCTCTTTATTGGAGGTTGGGGATATAAATTAATGGGTACAGGGTGGCAGGCTGTACTCTAATATTACCCCCGTATTATCCACTGAACTAAGGTAACATGAGTACTATAGGTATTCAATTATGTATTTCAGGATTTTGATGCAATAGACATGGATTTCCCTTGTAAATAATATTGTTGATGATACTTGGTCAATACAACTGGATGTTAGTTGGATTTGCATAGTTTGCACACATTGCGGATTTTGCACATTTATTTGCCATTTTGCACTTGTCTGAAATTTGCACATTTGATGAGCATATTTGCATAAATTGGTATTATACCATAAGTAGCACTTGCACTTTATTTTTAACAGCATCATTGATATTGTGTATTCAACTTGACCATAGCTATCTAACATAGTACATTGGAAATTGGGGGACACTAGTGATGTTATTTTAAATTGACATAAGATTTATCTCTGCAACCTTGAGCAATACTTGCATTTTACCAAGAAATTAAGGCCAAAATAGTGCAGGATGAATCAATCTGTATATTTGTACAGTTACGCATATTTATATACGAATGTCAAATGTTATGGATTGAACCTCTTATCCATTCAGTCATTTATTATTTATTCACTTATTTTCCCTCGTTCTTTGTACTATTTGCATCATTGGTATTTAACTAATATTTATGATTAACATGAATTTTGTTACCCGGTTGGAAAGTCGATGAATAACCCCAACAGAGTATGTTTTCTATGTCCATGCTCCAAACACCCACACGTGAATTCAATGTAATTATCACTGGCACTTTAAAAGGTGGACACCGACAAACAAACATTGTCATGTGAACAAGGCTCGTGGAGCCGAAACGTCATGGACATTTTCTGCACTAAATAAACTATAGAAAAGAAACTTTACTGGTCCGTGTCCGAGTGGTACTTACCTTGGCTGGTTGCTACTCCAGAGCTAGGTGAGACGGCGGTGTGCACGATATATATATATATATATATATATATATGTATATATATAGGATTAGTATAGTGAAATATGAGTGGACATGTGGACATGTTAGTCTGTTATTTAGATTGAAAAGGATAGCAAAGGGAAGGATTTAGACTTTTTGGGGGAGATCATAGCAGTAGGAGGAGGCTTGGGATGAGTAAAAGGGATGTGGAGGGGAAGAGTCAGAGGAAAGGGTTTAGAAAGGCGTGTTTTAGGGGATCGATATAGTAAAAGAAGTATGAGATGTTGCAAGGAGGGGTGGAGTAGTGAAGAGTCTACAAAGGGTTATTTTGGGGGTCATAGTAGTGGTAATGGGTTTGGCGTGAATGAGAGAGATATATCGATAGAGGTATAGGGTGAGAAATAGGGTAGTGCTTTGGAAAGAGTAGGAGAAAGAGGTTTGAGATGAGTCAGAGTTGAGGAAGAAGATATATTGATAGAGTTATAGGGTGAGAAATAGGGAAGTGCATTGGATATGCTGAATTAGCAGAAAAGTAATAAATATATAGATCCAAGTACATGGAAGGTTTATATGGCATGTCCTGGTAGTGACGAACAATCTGTTTTGTTTCTCACTGCTGTGAGGCCTGCTCCTCTCACAGCCTAGCATTGGGAATTCCCTTACATATCCTTATGTGGTAATTCCTGACCTGAAAGGAGTGGCGTTTCCATGTTTGGTGTGTTTAAAATGGTAGTGATAAATCCTGCTTACTGTGCAGTTGGATTTTTGCATTGCTATTTTAAAAATGATACTTTCAGAAAGTGGGGATTTGTCTGTGCTTATGACTTTGTGGGCATTGCAGCCTGACTCCAATCCACATCTGGGTGACTGCTACACTTGATGCATGCTTTCCAGACATCCACAACAGAGGAAGGGCTTGGTGTGACAGGGATCTCATCTGCATTCATCTGCATACTGATGGTCTTCCTGGGCTGGGAGAGGGCATTCACACTTTGCATTTGTATAGGCTGCTTACTGCGCTTACGCAAAGGGCTGATTTACCCCCTACTGATGTCTGGAGCCAGGGCTGGGTTGAAAGAGATTGTTGTGCAGTTCTATGGTTCCTTGTGAAGTCGCCCCCTACATCAAAGACATTTATGAGTATAAGTACTGGGGCTCTGACGCCATGTTTTCTGAAGCACTTTTGGATCTGGAACCCAACCTCTATCAGAGGACTGCTGCGTCACTTAAAGGACTCATATGGACTGCTTCTGTTTGTTGCCCTGCTGCCCGCTAACTGATGTGCTGGTCAAACAACTCAACTGGACCTCTTTTCTGTTTGTTGCCCTGTTGCTCCCCGAGTCTGGCCTAACCATACTTTGTAGGGGACATTGGCAGGAGAGTTATTGTGCTGCCAGGAGAAACTGCCATCCTACTTTACATCTTTGCTGATTGCTGTGCAGAAGAGAGAAGCTGCCACTTTGTGGCTACTTTGGATGTGCTGGCCTGCTGCCTACTATCTACTTCAATGCCCTCATCACTCAGTGTTCTCCCAGGGCTTATTAACGTGCCCCTGTGTCATACAACTCCGTGCATGGTGAGCACAGTTATTTTTCCCTCACTGTTACAGCTCAGTGCATGGTGAGCGCTTTGTTGTCGCCAAGTGCCTGGGTGGAGAGCTTCACCCAGACCCCAGAAACACACTTTGGTGTTGTGTGGTTTGTGAGTATTTCCTGCAGTGTGGAGTCAGGGCATGAGGGCTGTGTTGAGGCATCTGCTCTTCACAGATGTAGAGACAAATTACCCAGTGGGTGCGGCATAGAGAAAGATGGGGACAGACACACCAGCATTCGGGCAACATCATCTGTGCTGTCTGCATCCCCACGTTTGCCGGTATCTGTCTTCTTGCAAATGTGCATGCAGAGGGACCCAGTGAGGTCTCCCCACCATCATCCACAGTGTGGGGGCCCTTTTCCCCACCTTAGGACTCATGTGTGATTCATGTACTTATGGTAACATATGGTGATTCATGTACTTTTCCTCTAGCCAAACGGCTGCATTACATGCCCTGATGTTATGATATATATCTGTTTGATTCTTGCATTGTCAGGATAACAAGTACTATCTCAGGATTTGCATTGTATGCACAGTATTTATGAATCATGTTGGTTTGGTCTATGTTTTCACTTTAATATATTACATATATTTTTATATGATCCTTTATGGAGTCTCTTTTGTGGTGTATTCATTGTTTTGCTGTGTGAATGTGTTGCGCAAACACTTTACACATTGCCTCTGTTGATAGGCCTGACTGCTTTGGCCAAGTTACCAGAGGGTGAGCAGAGGTTATCTTTGTATGTAACTTACTTGCCCTGCCTGGAAGAGTTCTGCCTGGCTCAGGTGCATACCCTAGCCAACCAGAAACCCCATTTCTAACAATTACCAGCACATAAACATTGAAACCAAAAAGCTAGCTAGGGATATTCTCTCAAACTTTTTGCTTTTTCTCCCTTGTAACCTCAGGTAATTGCTGGCAGTCCATGGGTGTCGCCCAACTGTATTACAGAATTGTGTAGCTCCGAAGCCCTGGCATGGCTGCAGACGAGGCTTCCAGCCGCGGGCTGTGACCAATGTGTGACTGTGTGCCACGTTAATCATGGCTAGTTATCATGTTAATATGTGCTGTCTTTTTTGATGCTCAGCTGGTGTTGCTGTTAGATTTCTAGTATTTTGACAGACTGACATGAATTGCGTGCCAAAAACAAAAAATAATTACACAGTTGACAAATCGTTGTCAGCTTTTAAACAGCGGGGTCACCTCAGACTTCTAGAGGCTTCATCTGGAGGGCCTAGACTGAGTGGTAGCGACATAATCGATTTATTAGCATACACATTAGTACGAGGTCGATAGGAGCTCAATTTCTAGCAAGTCAGCATTTGAGCAAGGTACCGTTTAACATCTCAAGAGTGGGCACCAGAGGTCGCTTAATTTAGCATTCTGAATGTGTACTTCTCAAATAAAGTAGTAAGCATGTGTTTAATGTGCCAGATTATTCGGTGCATGCCATGAAAAAAGCAGGAATTAATTGCGAATAATACTATTTTACCAACTCAAAGGGATATTTAAGCCTCCAAGCCTTTCGCTTAGAAGTCATATTTTCTGACTACACCAGCTAAGCCTATCTTTCAAACGCCAACAATTCCTTTCTTTTTTATTCGAAAATGTATTTGAAAAGTTTTATATAGCGCTGGCTAGAACCGGAGGAATCAGAGCGCTTTACATGAGATAGGACATTGTTTCAGAACATTGTTACATAGTTACATCAGTTACATTTACAGTTGCAGTTACCAGTATATGCTTAGGGGAAGAAAAAAAAACGTGAGCTAATATAAGATAATTAGCGCGTAGCATATCCAAGACACACGTCATATGGGGAATGGAAGGTAGTGGGGGAAAGGTAAACAGGGGAGAGGAAAGCAATCAGAGTTAGGTAGATCTGAAGGGGGAAAGTACTCCAGGGGGAACAAAGCAGTCAAAGCAGTTGAGGAGAGAGACAGATAAAACTGTGAAGAACCGTGACAAACAATGTCCAATGTCCGGCTGGGTAGGTGACGGCCGAGGGGACGACCCAGAGCCAGACTCCGCTATAGTTGCATAGGACAGCTCCACCGGCAGCCTCAAGGGTACTCGGGCTCCACAGTAAGTACAAACAGTTAAAGTTTCAGCCCGTGGGGCTTCGTCATAGTTCCATAGTAGGCATCAGTCCCGGTGTTACTGGGAGGCGCCGTCCGCCTCGTCCTCCATCTTGGGGTGAGAGCAGGTGAGGTACGGATGGGGAAATTGCTGCATGCCATGGTGCAAACAAATTTGCATGGTTTCAGTTGTTTTATTTCCTTGGAGTTACTAAGGTCGTTAGACCTCATTGCCCTGGTACGTGTGCTCACAATTTCAAGTTCTTATAATAGTCCACATTTGTAAAGCGCGAACAATCACCTGTAAGGGTCTCCAGGTGCTGGAGGCCGTCCGGAAGATTAAGCAAGCTATTGCCCAGAGTCACATGGTGCTGGGCTAATCTGCCGCCGGCGCCAGGGATCGAACAGCCGTGGGCCGTGGAGGGAGTTACGGTGGGGCAGGGAGCCAGGGAGGGGGAGGGGCAGGGTGGAGAGGGCACCGGCATATGGATAATTACAGGTAAGTAAACAATTTAATTAAAAAAACGAATTTTGTAGCGCGCACTGCATCGCATTTTGCAATGCAGTGCGCGCTACGAAATTCGTTTTAGTATTTAAATTGTTTACTTACCTGTAATTATCCATATGCCGGTTTTTAGCCCTCTCCACCCTGCCCCTCCCCCCCCCGCCTCCCTGCCCCACCGTAACTCCCTCCACGGCCCGCGGCTGAGATCGAACCATGATCCCCAGATTCCAGCGTTAGTCGCCCTGGCCGCGGCGCCACACCTCTTCCTCAGTGCTTGGTGAGTGCAACCAGCTTTCTGGCCTCCGGCTTACATTTGCAGTTTATTTCTCAAAACTGGCTGCCGGCACTGACAGCAACACCTGCTGCACAGCACCAGCCGGGCTGGGTTTGAGGCTGACAGAAGCAGTCTTGCATTGCCTGGGGTACTTAAAACAACTTGGAGGTGTTTTATGCACTCTGATAAATCTGATTTTTATTAGGGTTGATATTTATATGTTTCCCTCATCTTCATTGCTTGGTTTTGCTCGTGAGAAAGTGTCACTCACTCATAATTACATTGAAATTATGAAAATGTCACACAAAAAGCAATCTGATATCTTGCTAGCTATGTGAATGTGGCACCAGAGTCAGGCGCTCCAGGTGGCTTCTGGGGTTAGGGGGCAAGAAAAGCAGCAGTGAGGCCCGCTGATGTGGTGCTGTAAAAAACAAGAATTACTCCATCACAGGCCGGCAGGGGAAGTGGAGGCCATGCTGATGCAGCTCTGAAGAGGCTACTCCATTGGAGAAGGCAAGCAGAGGCTGCGTTGATGCAGTGCCCCCCAGCAGGAGTAGCAGAACGTCAACAAAGCGTCCAAGGCAGTCCCCATATCAATGCAGGCTCCTCGGTACAACATCGGGCGCCACTGCAACCTTGGTCCTGATGTCGCAAAGGCCAGTTAAAAAGGAAAGGCAAAGCTGGCGCGGGCATAAATATCCCCCTGCCATTGCGACACAGGGATGAACTGACACCTTGCCTGCACCAACCCTTCCTGTTTCCCATGTCCGCCCTTGCAAGACCGGGGTCAGGAAATGCAACCTGTGACCCATGGCCTCCTCTGCATCGAAGAATCGCAAGAGCAAGGAAGGATGCTGGTCTACTGGGGTCCCGGGTCCTAGCGCCATACCGGAGATCAAAGTGCAAAACTCAACATATCAGTTTTGCTCTTTGATCTCAGGTATTCCTAAAAACCACACGTTTGATCTCCTCATGCTATTACCTTATTCTTCTATCTGCAGTTCATTTATTTGAAAGGTTTTCTATAGCGCTGGCTACACCCAAGGGTATCAGAGTGCTTCACATAAGCATTGAATATAGGGAGACGAAAATAACAATAAACAGTAGATGAAGAAAATTACATCAGACATCATATGAAAATAAAGGCATACGTAAAGTAACAATAAGCAGAGTATGGAGCAAAATACCACAGATATCATACGAAATAGAGGGCATAAATAGAATACCAAACTGAGTGTCATGCATACATCATAATAGGTAGTAGCTTATTATGAACAGTGTGTCAATGGGGAAGGTAAGCTATACAATGTAGAAGGGAGGACGTGGTATACAGGTTTCTGGGGGGGCGACGGTATGCAGCGGGGGGATCTAGGATCAAATTAACCCAAGAATTAAGTGAGGAGGTGGATTTTGAGGACTTTTTTGAAGCTGTCAAAGGAGGGGTTGCATCGGAGGGCTTTGGGGAGGGTGTTCCAAATGGTATGGGCCTTGCCTGAGAAGGATCGGGATTTCGATGCGCTTTTTTTTAGAAGAGGTGGAATGAGCAGAAGAGTGTCAGTGCTTCTCAGCGACCTAGTGCTGACAGCTTTTTTGAGTTTCGATGAGAGATATATTGGAGAGTTCCGATAGAGGGCTTTGTGTGTGATACACGCAATTTTGTAGGAAGGTCTGCCTTCGATGGGGAGCCATTTGAGGGTAGGGGATCTGTGGTCAAAACGTTTACTGTTGGTTGTTAATCTAGCTGCGAGGCTGAGGACGGATTTGATGGGGTGATGTGGATTTTGGGAGAAAATATCTTTGGCTAATGCTGGTGATTGTTTTTGTATGAAGACTTGCAAATCCTCAGTCGGCGCCCCTCTGTTTAATCAGAGAAGCATCCAGCTATTTATCTACTACTATCTGAGCATGAAGAGAAGATGCAATTGCATCTTCCATTGTTTTAAAAGATTTTACTTCTACGAAAATGGATTGTAGCAAATGTTCAGTGGTATGGTTATGCTTAACAGCTTCGTTTGAGGATACCTCTGCCTGCTGCTGCAATAAGAGTTTTCTAGTTTTCTGGCATCTGCAAGGGATTCTCCTTTGATATCTTCTGTGATCACATTTCAGAACAAGCTCCAGTGATACTAACTTGTACAAACGTGTTCTAACCCTTTGAGAGGAACTACTATTGCAGAACGGAGGCGGTCTTTCATGCTGGATGAGTCACCTATTTCTGTGATGCTGAAATGACAGGTGAGGGACCAGTCATCTGGGAACAAAGACAAAGATTGTACTCCATGAAACAAAAGCAAGGTGATATCCCACTGAATGATGCAATAACAGGCACCGTTATTGGGTTAGAGAATGTTCAAATTCTCCAGCCGTATTTATTACATGTGATCAAAGAGGAGGGAGCAGGAAGGAGCTCTGATCCATTCAGCTTCCTTAAACCATGTCAAAGAAATCAAGAGGGGAATGAATCACTTGTCCTGCATACCCTGGGTTAGCAATTCATTGTGTTCTGTGTCCCAATAAAAAACCCTCATTCACGTGTAACAGATGGAATGTGGCGGTATATCTTGGTTCTCCGCCTCTTAATCACGCAACAGCATCATCATGGGGTTAGTGCAGAGTTCTTCAATCTTTGGGGTGCGCCCCCCTGGGGTGGCACGACACCGTCTCAGGGGGGGCGCGCACACCTCCCTAAAATCTCACCTTTGTCCTCTGATTCTTCAAACGAACGGCCGAGTGGAGCAGCAGGGGCCCTAAGAAGGGGTGAAAACCATTAAAGCCTCATTAAAAAGAAAAATGTCTTTTAAAGACCTGTGAAGTACTCACGTGCGGCTCTGTGCACCGGGGAGCTGTCTCAGCCAGGCTGCCACACACGGGGTGGGGTGGGGGGGTGCTATCCTGGTTAATTCTTACAGCTGAAATGCTTCAGCTGCAGTGGGAGGCAAGGAGCCCCCTTTGCTAAAACTGAAAACACGATTTCAGAGCAGAGGAGACTCCTTGCCTCACACTGCAGATGAAATGAATGTCTGTTACTTGCTTTCAGTTTTAGCAGAGAAGGCTTCCTGCCTCCCACTGCAGCTGAAGCATTTCAGCTCTCGGAATTTAACCCCGTCCAGGGAGGGACAGCTCTTCCCAGAAAGGCGACAATGTTGCTTTTTCAATTACACTGGCAGGAGTGCATTGATCACAGGGCTAAAAGGGTTTTAAGTTGCCAAAAGACAAATCCCAGTCAGGTGTTTAAACAGCCTGCAAATTGCTTCTCTTAACACTAAATATGAGTTATAAAGAAGTATGTATACATTCATGATGTGACTTTTCTGTCTTTAGTCCCTTTTATTATCAGTCATATCATTCAGGCAGCCCTAAAACACAATTGAAAGTGCTTTCTATTTATATTTGCTGTTCAGAGTATTCACAAATAAGTGCTGAAAATAGAGCTTTAGGTGACTACTTATTTTTTGTACCACCTGGGACATCAAAATAATTAGCTGGCAACCCTAAACATAAAACTGGAAGTTTGTTGCAAGATCAGCCCAGTATTTATTTCCTCCACCCTCAATCCCTGGTTAATGCCATAATTGCAATAGCAATAGTTTAACATATCTGAAACCCTGCGCTGCCGTCAATAGCATGCTGAGTTACTGCAAGTGTCTGGGAATGCACCCTGCATTCAGACAACTTGCTCTAAATTCTCGCCCTTCACATTCATGCTCACCCTGCACTCACAGCGATCACAATTCCCTCATACTGACCCCCATGCACTCACACCCTGCACTCAGTTATCCCTCTGCTCTCACTATGCACTTGCGTGGTTTTCCCTGTACCTCAACCTGCACACAAGCACACTATCCACCCTGCACTCATGTGACACTTCACACACCTGTCCCCCTCACTGCTCAATCTGCAATCTCACTTAAACAAGCCCATCACTAACCATGCATTCATTATTCCCACTCTGCACTAACATGCACACCCAAATTCATATGGTCACCTCACTCACCCTGTATTCACTCCACTTACCCATCTCTCACACTATTGCATACCTCACTGTGCACTCACATGAGCACTCCTGCCACCCTCACAGTACAGAGGGTTAATGTGCCTGCTACAAAGAAGGTGTACCATGCAAATCAAAGAACTGAGGGGCATATGTTCAAGGAAGTTACGGATTGAGGCGTTAGCAGTCATGGGTTAAGGCCTCTCTCCGCCACTTCAGAAACGGAAGGCTGCACCATATTTACAACAATATGGTGCAGCCTTGCGTTTCCCGTTTGCTGGCGCTACACTTAGCAGTGTAGCGCCAACGCAGACACCATTGCACCATAGTGCAAGGGTGTCTGGGTGCAGGGAAAAGATTGTTTATGTACAGGAGGGGGACCTTCCTGTACATAAGGAGGGGGACCTTCCTGTACATAAACAATCTTTAAATGCCATTTGTCTCACTTACATGTGTGCTGCTTAATGCAGCACACACAGAAATCACAAAATTGTTTTTAAAGACATTTTGCTTTTTCCATGTGTGCTGCACAAGGCAGCACACATGGATGAAGCAAAAATGAGAAGAAATAATGCATTTCTCCTAGTTTTACCGGCTTAAGACCAGGTTTTCCCTGTTCTTAATTTTAACGCTGCCTCACTTTTACACTGCCCTTGTAAATAGGGCACAACATCAAAATCAGTGCCTGTTGCACTGGAACGCCCACCGCAACACCCACTGCCCACCCTTTCACACTAAGCATAGCATGAAAGGGGGCCTTATTTACAAGGCAGCGTTAAGCCAAGTTAAGTGGCTTAACTCTGCCTTGTAACTACGCCAATGCCCCTATCGCCACCACAATGTCGTAAAAAGTGATGCTGTGGTGTCTATAGGGGCTTGTACATATGCCCCTGAGTATGATGAAACTATGAGTAGCACAATTAAATTATATGTTTGCCAGAAAGGTGCTATAGAGAGTTGAGGTGCATTGTTGGTGAGTGGTAGTGAGGGAAGTCATGGAGAAGGAGGAAACACTCATTGTTTTGAACATTATTTGCCGGATATGGCCCGGGATATGCGGGTGGCAGTCGATTATGTTGTGTACCAGATTCCAGAAATTTCTGTCAGGTGGTGGGTGGGGCCCGACATTTAAAAAAAAATCAGCTGGGGGGGCTCAACCTACAAAAGTTTGAAGACCTCTGGGTTAGTGGTTGTGGGGACACAGAACACAGAACACGATGAATTGCTAACCCAGGTTATGCAGGACAAGTGATCCATTCCCCTCTTGATTTTTTCGTATTTATTACACTTCATGAACAAGACATCAAAATTCCATTGTTTTGTTCATTGAGAGTCAATTTTACAGTATATACAAAATTCATGTGGAATTAATTTCTGACTAATACAAAACCTCGCCTACCATATTCTTACATTCCACTAAGAGTCATGGTAGGCCACCCCTCAGATCCTTGTGGCATCGGGTAATTGTTTGCAGGTCCCTCAACAAATTGTAGTTTACATGGCAAGCTCTCTGCTCACTCAGGATAGAAGGAGCTAGGGCCAGCATAGCAGCTAGCCCCCAAGCGAACCATGCTGGAGCAACCCAATAAAGGGATACCCCATGGCACCCACCCACGGCCCCACGTTAATCAAAAAAATGTAAAGAACCAATTCCATTTTGAATTCACCACTTGGATCTGTGAGCCCCAATGTTGTCAAATGTTTTGTGGCCATTACTTTCCCAGGCGCTGTCCCCTAAGGATGTGAGAAATGCTACATAGCAAATGCCACTAAGTTCTCCATGAACAACTTGTTGCCCTGAGTGGACAAAGGGACCCCATCCTTGTGAAATAGTTCCTGCGCCCGAAGGCATCCATGGGAAATTGTCTTTAGCCATGCTGTGGCGAGCAATTGTTTTAACTTGAGGTTCAAATGCCTGACTGATTGGTTGAGACCCTTCGAAGGCCGCCCAAGCTCCCAGACTTTCCTCTGGATGATATGGAACCAAGCTATGACTGCGCCCAAACATCTCTTAGCCAACCATGTGATTTCAGCCAGCAAGGTCTCTAATACAGACCTTCTGCCCACTGCAGCCAAATCATTGCCACCGATATGAAGAATGATGAGTGCCGGCGGATGGAGCCCCTCGGTTGCAACCTCCTCGACGAGCTGATGTAGGCCATCCAAACAAAGACCGCTCTTACCAGCCCACTGAAACTGAAGACCCACCTCTTCTGAATGTCTGCATAAACGACTCCGGTGAAAGCTGACTTTGCGTGATGCCAAAAGCATGACCAAGGACCCACACACTGGCAGTAGCCATGTGCCCTAATGCAAAGATACAGAGGATAAAAGCATTGTTATTACTTAACCAGTCTTGTGAAAGCCAAAGTGCCTAGATCATAATGAGACATACATAGTGTTTATAGCAGTACGACTTCCACCTGCCAATCCTCTTGACCATGTCTCTGTTAATCCCTGCTCCTATCATGCATGTAGATGCACCTATCCTAAAGAAAAGCGCACTAAAAGTAACCTGGATGCCAGAAGCCAGAAGAGTTTTGCACAGAACCTGAGTGAACTGGTACTTTGTAAATAGGACCCCAGTATCATGGATCAATAATGGGGCAAATGCCGCCCTATGATGTACCTATGAGAATGCATATACTGTCACAACTGGACACCCCAGAAGACCACCATCTCTCCTCAAGATCACTTGGTTCCCTCTTCCGAGCTGGTGTTTCTTGGAGCATAGCATGGTATTAACTAAACTGTCCCCCAACCAGGAAATATGGATGAGTAAATTTCACTGTGGATGTCTTGCTTAGATCTTGCCACCATTTCAGAGACCATAATAGCCCATGGAATGCAAGAGAAAAGTCTGGTGTAAACAAAGTTACCTCATTGCCAGACCTGCATTCTCTGCCTAAGACCCTTATGATCCTTTCCAGTTTATCAACGTCTATGTGGCACCTTTGCTCTGGGGTGGACCTTTCCAACCTTGCCTATCCTTTCACGACCTGCTTAATCAAAAGGAATGTGAATGGTTCAAGTCTCCAAAGTTTTCCAAAGAAATTAATTGCTGTCAAATACCATCAAGCAGAAGCTGTACAACTACCCTGTACCTGCATGTGCTCCAAGAAACCCAGCCAGCTATCTAAAACAAAAGAGCTGCCCTTGAGGATTGCACATGCTGTATGCAATGTAGCACTGAATAACCCTTTTGTAGGCTCTCGTGGTCTTAGGTGCAAGGCAGGCTACCCACAGACCATGGATAGTTGGGTTACAGGGATAAAAAGATGTGCTGGGAAGTGTGTGGGTTCCGCCACGGCCTGTGGATGTAAGTGCCAAAAAACCTGCAACCTTGTAGTGTAGTTCCTATATTCCCAATAGGCTCTGGGCATTGGAATAATATAAACAGCAGTGTAGACGTAGGACTGAGGTCGACTAGGTCTCTACTGACTATATTAGACTTAATTCGTTTTGCCAGCTAGCTCAGAGGTCACTAGAAACTTTCTCAAATAAACAAGGAGGAGTTTAACTTCCCTGGATAGACAAGAAGGGATTAGCTTCTGACAACCATAAAACATGACAAGTTTGCTCCCTCAGAATAAGAGTGTATCTCTAGAGTCGTGTGAAAACAATCGACAGCTATTTCGCCCAGTCAATCGTGCGTACTTAGTTTCACCAGAGTGCAGAGAAATAGAGAGACGGGCGTTTTCAATAAAAGGTGTTATTTATTGAGCAGTCTTCTTTCTCATGCAAGAGAAATGAATTGCCACAATTGCAATACTTAGTATAAAGTAAAGTGCGTACTGTAAAAGGAGTATTATAAAATAATACTGTAAAAGCATTGATATGGTTTCTTAGCCATATGATACTTTAAAATGGATAAAATATATCTACATAAAAACATTGACTAACGTACTCAACTGGTGCTTCTAATCTACGCCTACCCCGGTGTACCTGACCTAAGCCTAATACATGGGAAGGAGTAAGTAAGTAGCCGTTTAAGTTGAATTGGTTTTGCCAAGGAATCTGAATCAAGAATTCTCTCAAGGGTTTAGTCAGCTCCGTACCTGGATAATAGACAGCAGGAGGTCTGGTATCTCTCTCTCAGGACTCGATATCCCAGCAACCCGCAAGGGCGGCTGGAAACACCGGAGCTGGATTTTCTCGGCTGGAGAAAAAGACAGCGTCTTTCTCAGTGCGTCAAAAGGGAGGGGCGGCGTCCGTGGGCTCTCGCATCAGCTGGGCTCTCGGGCAAGTAGATAGCCGCTCTGCTCCAAACCACCGTGTGTTTGCTTAAGGCAACTGTTGGTATATTTATACCTGAAAGGTGCCGGGTTTGACGTAAGGTTGGACATAAGACGCCAATAAAAGATGTCACTAAGAACTGGCCGTTCTTTCAGTGCTCGCAGGAGTTCTAGGACAAATCAAAACAAAAGCATGGGGAATTCCCAGGTTGCTGGAGGTTTGGTTTGTTTAAAGAACGCGTTGTACTTTCTAGGAGTCTAGGGGAGTAGCCTTGCCGTATTTGGACTGCATGGGCTATTACTAAATATGGATATGATTCTTATGCCTTTATAAGGGTATTATTTATTATAGCCATATAAGGGCATAAATCGGGAATATCGAATTAGTGTCCTAGATAGAAACACAACACCCACTCCACGATCTAATGTCCATCATTACTAAAACTAAGCAATAGTAAACATATAATGATGCATGTGTGTTTTCCAACCCACCCCAAAATACATAAATCGCATTTGAAATGGTATATGGTAAATATACGAAAATGAGTATTGGTACTGTACGCTTATTAAGCAGTGTCATCATTCAGTTAAATGCATATATATATCAGCTGAATGAATTGCGAAATTTACACATGAAATGGCTCTGAATACAGAAAAGAAGGTCGAGACCATTCCATCACATATTTATACAAATTCTGTACATGTGCTAGAGGCTGAGGTAAAATATTGTCTCTAGAGTTCCTAAAATAGAAGCTCTGTTCTCTAAGAATAGTTCTACTTTAAGCAGAGTACTTTGTGCCAAAGAAAGGGTAAATATTTGGAAATGAAAAAAAAATAATTTCGTTTTCAGGGGAAAAATAGTTCCAATTGTTTTCAGTAGCTTTTGTTTTTCAAAGCTGAAGGCCAAATTCAGAGTTCAGGGAACGCTGTGTGCTCGTTATTTTAAAAAGTTATTCTTTTTGTTCCGGGGAAAACATAATTTCAGACAGACTCACAAAAAATTGGTCTACGACATCAGGTGAAAGTTCGACCAAGTTTGAAAATGCTGTAACAGTGCATGAGTGAGAATGAGTGCTATCATCGATGTCAGGATCAGCAATGCTCACAGAAGGTTGTACCTGTGTGGTGTTGCTTTCATCTCGTACCCCACCACCACATACTCGTAGTGGTGAAGTCTCCACGAATGCCGTCATCAGAATAGGTAGCCGCTGGGGACAACACGATGCATGAGTCGTTACCGGACCTAGCAAGGTATCTGTATCCATTGGTACTGCTGATGGTAGTGTAAGACAGACGTCCAACACGCATTCTTCTCCGCATAGCATACATCGAAGCACAGGTAAGATGCAATCTTGCCAGATTGGTCTGAATGAAAGAAACCAGGTCATATTCAGATCTCTTAGCCGGGTTAATCCAAGGACTTTAGTTATGCGGTCCCGGTAGCGCATTGCTAGGATCGTTTCTTCCATCGTTGCTGGAATCTTGTCTGTGGCTTGGCTTGCCATATCGGAGCAGAAGAATAAAAAATTAAATTCCTGCTACGAGTCCCAAAAGTAGAGGCAGACCGCTGAAGACAGAATGGACAAAATTCGGAAAGATGCTCAGAACTGTTTCAAAGGGTGTTAACAGTCCCGAAAAAATTGTCTTAAATACATGTGCGATGCCACTGGTATCAGACATGTTTAAAATTTGGCTTAACATTTCTATGAAATGTACAGGGCAATTTGTTGATAATAGGGAATGTATCTCTGCTGCTGTCCTTGCAACTTGCAGATCATACGTCTCTTTGGACGAAGTTAAAGGCACAGTTGTCTGTAAAAGAATAGACTTCATTCTGCTTAAAGTATCAATTCGAATAGAAGAGATATTCAAACGAGGCCATATTGCCGCCTCCCTCCATGTCTGGATTGCTGTTTGGATACAATACTTGCATACAGCAAGTGACCATGGAACTAACGCTCACGAGATAGGCTTTTCCTGGCACCATTCCACAACAGCTGTGGTCACTTATTAGAACGTAACTGCCGTTGGAAAGCTGTCTGGAAAAATGGCTCTATCTGTTTTGCAGGATTGCCGTGCAGGTGACATGAAAGGTTATTTGAAGACCCTTCGCAGGCTCCATGCAAGTTAATACCTTGACACAGGAGTGTACCACTTAGTGAGTTTTTACAATTGTTACCCCTAAGGAATACCTCTTTTTTCTTTTCACTATAACATTTTGTGTATAAGGTAGTTTCCATGTTGACTTGATGTAGCCTTTACCCAACCTTTCATACTGGCCCGCTGGTATATACTCTTGGCAATATTTAAACTGGAAAGTTGTTATCGGAATTGTAATAATTCTGTGTATTATCCATTCAATGACAGGTCTTTCTGACATTGTCAATGGTAATCTCTCAAGTTTTTCAATGCTCAGAATCGTATAGTCTGCTCCTTTTTGTGCCAAACTGATTTGTTCATCAGTAAGGTTAAAGATAGAGAATAATGACGTTACGTTGATTAAACGCCATGGCACGTTGCCTGAACGCAGATTTTGCAACATCCAGCCAAGCTGTACAATAGATCGTGATTGGGACTGATCATGTTGTAACATTAGTTAGTCCTGCTCTATTATATCAATAGCAGATGATACGATACTGTCCAGTGAATATATTCTGGAGGACAGAGTCGTTAACCCATTGTCCATAACAGAAAGTAATTTTTCCAAATTAATACGTTCAATTTGTCGTATTTTTTCTGCTGTTTCAATGTGTGTTTCTTTCCAAGCATCGTTGTAAGCAGCGTATATACCGACCGCTATGAAACGGTTTTGACGCTGTTTGCGTGGTCCCAGTATGAAATCACGCAAGTCAGAACCGTCTTTAAGTAAAGTCAAGTGTTGCTTAATTTCAGCCAGTGTGGATTTCTGTAGCCATTCAAGGCAGAGTTTCCCTACACTGTATGTTGTAACTATCCCTGGATGTTGTCTCTGGGAGTATATAGGGTCTAGCCTGGTCTGTTTAAACCCCTGTGTTTTGTTCAGGAATCTATCTTGACAGTTATTTGTGTCTGTGGGCCAGATCAACCATTTTTTCCAATCAGGATTTGTTCTGTTTTGGTGTAAAATATGGGATACGTCTATCTCCACATCTGTAGTGCTATTACTATCAGGTATGGGCTTCGGAATAGATGGTTTGTTTAAGTCTTTAATTTTGGCTAGGCCAAGACAGGTTGTCTGTTGAATGGTGTCATTCAAGAATATTATTTGTTCTGGGATCATGCAGGCTCTAAATAATGCTTCTAGGCCTTGGACCTGCCAGTCTTTTGTACCCCAGATGGTTTTCGTTACAATGTTGTTATTCCAAAATTCAAAACCAAATGTAGTCATTTTTTCATAAAATGCTTCCGAATAAATCAATTTAGTATTTGTCAACATTGTTTTCATTCCTATCTTATTTAACATTTTAAAATAAAACGTTTCTGCATCACTTGTGTTAAAACCTGAGAAGTATGGGAATTTCTCATAAAATGTTTTCGAGCTGCCTTTAGGCGGTGTTGCACTATGCTCCCATTGATTATAATTTAAAACATTTCTAGGCTGTGCAGATTTATGCAAATAGTGATGACCAAAGTGATTATAGCAGTACATTTCTTCATAATTTGATGAACCCTGTAAATAATCATGTTCTGTAAATTTTGCTGACATTACTAAATCTGACATCATATTATTAATATTTTCAAAGTCCCAATCATCAGAGAAAGTAGTTGGTTTTACAAAGTCAATTAATGAAACCTTGAACTGGTGTGGATATTTCAAGAGCTCAATCGGGTCATAAATTTCATAGTCAGTTTTGTCCCATGCTACCCCACCGGGTATTGGATTGGCTGTGATGTTCACTGATGACAGTTCTCTTTTTGTGATGTGAGAGGACCAAGTTGATGTTCTGACTTGCTGTGTCCATTGTACTATATGTTCCATCAATGAATTTTCCCAAACATAGAACCATGATGAGCCAAAGCAGGAGGAAAAGTACACCTAACACAATCCAAAATTCAATCCATGGAGAAATCAGATAGGTTTCTTTGAGTTGATGAAAGAGTTCAGTTACTTTGTCTTTGAAAGTTTTTGTTGCTGGCGTTTCTTCATGTTCACTTGGATCATCAGAAAGGTCATCGAAATTGATGAAGTAGCCAGATGCAGTTCTGTCAATTGTTGGAATTGCTTCCGGATTTTCATTTGCTTTTGGATTTTTCTTTGTTTCACTAGCATAGTCTGAGGCTACATCGTTGTAGACTGGTGTTTCTGTTGCAATTTGGGTTTCAAGAGGCACAAGTTCCATGGCTTTGTTGCATAGTCCTTTTTTATTCACTGCAGGTTTATCAAATGTGATTAGTCTCTCAGTTTGAACCTCTTCGATTGTAGCAAATGTTGGTATTCTGCTATTTCTTGGGAGTCCACTGGGCCTACTACTTATTATTGGCCACATGATTGTGGTTTTACCAGGTCGATGGATACAACTCGGTTCTCTATTTTACCAGCAAGGGGCGGTAGTACAACTGATCTTGTTCCGCTGACAGCTAAGACAGGTACTGCTTTTCTGTAAGAAGGCCCAAATTCCTTCATAACCGCGATCTTCTCTCTGACCAGATCCCCAATCTTTGGAATCCAGACAGGTCTTGCTGGGACAGGTGGTTTTTCTTCAGTGGCTGTTGGCTGTTGTTTTAACTTTATGTTACTCAGGTTTCTTCTTGTTTCATTTAAGTCCTGTAAAACAGCCAACCGGTCTTTGATATCAAAGCATTTTTCTACTACCACTGAAGTGTGACTATCAAGATCCTGAAGATGCATTCTAGTACCGAACAATAGTTCGTACGGAGTGAGACCTTTTAGAGAATTTCTTGGCAGATTATTAAGACTACGTTGGACACTTGTAAAATGTTTGACCCACCCATCACCCGAACCTAATACCCTCGCCGTTATAGATTGCTTTATGTCACGGTTTTTTCTTTCCACTACCGCATTTCCCTCAGGATGGAATGGAGAAGAGTACCGCAATGCAATGCCCATGCTGGTCATGGCCTCTTTGTAAGCTCGAGAACTAAACGCAGGACCCTGGTCAGAATGTAGCATGCCAATTGCGTATATGCCGATAAAGACTCGCAAATCTTTTATAACAGTTCTGGCGTCAGCCGAGTGCTGGGGCCACATCCAAATGAATCTCGTGCAGGAATCCACTGCGACCATGATATATTTATAGTTGCCATCCCTTTGTAAGGGACCACAGTGGTCTAGGTAAACACATGCTAATGGTTTATCTGAGATTAGAAGGGGCATCTGTGCTGGTCGTTTCACTGTTTGATACTTTCATTCTTTGGCATATTTCACATTCTAGAACATAGTTCCTAGTTTGTTTTCTCATGCGCGGCCACCAATATCTCTGTTTTAATAACGATATTGTGGCATAAACACCAGCGTGTGCAGAAGCCAGCCCTTCGTGTGCCGCTGTAATTAGTCCTAACCTGTGTTCCATGTTTGGAATTGCCCTATCCCCCACTCCAGGGATTCGAGCAAAAGGAACATTATTCGCATCAGTTATGTATGAGTACTTTACTGGAAAGCCTTTCGGGAGTGATTTTCTATCATCTTTTACTGAAGCACTGACAGCTTGCATTACATCGCTGTCTATTTTTGTTTTTGACCGGGTGACGGCAGCTACGGAAGCCGTTTGCACAGCAGGCTTCGCGGCCTCATCAGCCAATGAATTCCTTGCAACGTGAACGCCATCACGTTGATGAATCAGTGTATGGATCACATGAGTCTTTTGTAGTTCTTTCTGTAAAAGAACTACTTGTTCCCAAAGCGTTTTATGCTTGATTGTGCCACCTTTTACATCTTTGAAGCCGTTTTGAACCCAGTTCTGCAAGTATTCATTGTAAGACTGAACGCAGTAAAATGAATCGCACACTATTAGTGTGGGGAATTCGCGATCGGTATTTTCAAGCGCCATCTTAAATGCTAGTAGTTCAGCTGGCTGAGCTGTGCAATCTCCTAGAGATTGGGTTTTAGTGACCAGTGGTCTAAATTTTCCTTCGTGCCAACGACCTTTAACAATTGCGCACGCAGCACTGTAAGCTTGTTTACCCCCAACTGCGGGTTGTGCTGATCCGTCTGTATATATTATACAGCCGTAATGTTCTAGAGGCAGGATTTCGGTCGGCAGAGGACATTCATATTCATATTGGAGAAACTCTTGTGTTTTTAAATTAGGATCAAATTTGTATATTACGTCTGTTGCAGCAAGAGAATTAACCCATTGTATCCATCGCGGATGTAGTGCTTTAGCATTTGGAATGCTTGCTTTTGTTACTGCTTGTAGGGCAGGTACTGGGGTAACGATTATTATTCGTTTATCTTGTGCTAGGGCTCTTTCATTTGCTACAGCAGTTTGAACCGCAGTTAGAATTTATTCAGTAGAACTGAATTTCATTTCAGCTTGTGTGTACAAATGTGATTTGTAAGCTATTGGTACCGTTTCTCCCTCATTAGAGGTTAGGTACGTGAATCCGCATCTTCCTGGGATGACTCGGATTACAAGGTTGCGTATGTTTTCGCAAGTTTGCAATTTTGTTTTAGCTAACATGTCTGTTTGTAATGATCTTAAAATTTCTGTGGGTTTCTGAGTCCAATTTATTGGTTTGAAATCAGGTTTTATTAATTCATATAGAGGTTTAAACCCTCTCTGCATAATTTAGAATGTATGTTCTTCCGAAATTCAGGAAACCTAGTATTGATTGTACGTTCTTCAGCGTTTTAGGTGCTTGGAGTACAGCACACTTCTCTAAGTTGTCTGCTAGGCTTTTGCCTTCACTTGATAATTCATATCCTAAAAATAAGACAGTTAGATTGGCAATTCGTGACTTTTTAAAGTTGAATTTGTAACCCTCAGCCGCAAACCCAAGTATTATGGTGTTCACTCTTTTCAAGTGAGTCTCCAGGTCATCATCTGTGAGATAGATGTCATCGACATACGATAATGCCTCATCATCATATATTTGTAGTAACTCTGTTACTCTTGCTGAGAATAATCCTGGGCTATTCTTGAATCCCTGTGGGAGTCAACAGAAGAGTTTTTGCGACCCCATTATTGAGAAAGCGGTCAAATACCTGCTTTCAGGTGCAATGTTTTGACAAAAGAATCCATTAGAGATGTCTAATGTCTTATTATATTTTTTGCGCATGATGTTATTCATTAGTGCTGCACTGTGTGAGTTTTGTACTGCAAATGTTTTGCAATATGAGTTACGGTGTCTGTAGTCCAAAACTAGACGATATGAATCATCTGGCTTGGAGACAGGAAACAAAGCATTGTTCATTTGTGAGGTGCATGTTTCAATCACCCCCTGGTATTCAAGTTGATCTAAGATCTCCTTAACTTGCTTTTTAGCTTCTTGTTTAACTGGGTACTGCCTTTGTGCAGTGGGTTGACTTTTTAACTGGATTTTATGGTGAGGAGGTCCTCATCCCATCCTACATGATTGTTACATAATGCAGGAGCTTGAGCCACTGCCCATTTTCTTGCATATATGGATTTTTTATGAGTTGAAACATGATTTGAGAAGGCAGGCATTCTCATTTCCTCGCCATGAGGGCACTCCCTGACAAACTCTGGTGGACAGTCTTTCTCAGCTAACAGGATGTCATAGCCTTTCGAAAGGTTATCCCAAAAGAGACCCCTTACTTTCCTAGTCTTGTCCCCCTCTATACGTAATGGTATTTCGTATATTTTATGAGGTTTGCTAACTCTGGTATCTGCAGTTTCCACCTGAATGTATTCATTTGTGTCCACTGTCTCCAGAAGATTCATCAAGATCTTGCGAGCTATTGTCACTTCTGCTGCGCTGTCTAGCATTGTCTGGGCCCACTCTCCGTTTTTCAGTTGTGTCCTCAGTATCCTAGGCATGTTTAATTATTTTAATACTAGCTACCTTCTTCTTTGGAAATTGTAATTTTTTACTTTAATGAGCAGGTTCCTTGTCTTTGGACTTGACGTGCTCTTCTTTGTGTTCTGACCGTCCTCTTCTTTCCGATTTCTGCGAGGAAGTCTGAAAAGATCGAGAGGGACGTGTATCAATATCTTGATATCTATCAGGTTTTCTCAATTTATCCCTATCTCTAAGGTTGTATCTTTTCTCAGAGGGCTCCCTCTGGGGAGACTTGTCACCTCGTTCAGGAGATCTATCTCTCCGTTGAGGAGACCTTCCTCTGGACTGGAATCGTTTTTCTTTGGCAGTGGATTGTTTATTTCCATCCCAACTCTTATTTGGAGTATTTAGATTATTTTTAATAAATGTTTTTTCAGGATTTTCAGTTAGTTGGGGTTTTACTGGTTTCCCACCCAAACTATCTCTTCCTAGTTCTTCATAGGATTTTTCTATGATTCTGGCAAGTTCAAATGGTTGGTCTGCTATATCTGTTTCTTTCAATTTCTGGAGGTATGTTATGTCCTCCATTGCCAATTGAACTAATTCTCTATATGCCTTTGTTAATTCTTTTATTTTAACTAAAAGTTCTTCACTTGACATTTTTTCATTGTCGGGATGTGGTGTGTAGCTGGCTAGAACCGGCCATGTAGCTCCTGGTCTACCTAGTGGACCGAGCCTGGTGATGTGATTTTTATGTTTTAGGGCGCCATTAAACCAGAACAGGTGCTCTTGGTAATTTAGTGGGATTTCAACCTCCTCGAAAGGAGTGTATTCATCCGGAGGTTCCTCTATTTTGTAATAGTGGAATTCGTGTGTTACAGCGTTTGCTGCTGGAAAGTTTATCCATGAATAGAATACCTCTGTCTGCCGATATTCATGGGCCTCTACCACGAATATGACTGTGCCACCTCGTGATGTCAGTCCGTTTTCTATAAGTTTAATAGTTATAGTTTTCCTTACATTTACCGGAATGATTATAGCATTCGGGTCATTTTCTTGGAGACTTGTGTCATCCGCTAGGAGTTGAGCTGCTATTGTAGCTGCCCCCCTTTCATTGTCACTTTCCGTCATTTTACTGACAGAAAGTTTCTTTTTGCAGATCAAGTTTTAAGGGAAACAAAGATTAGGTGCACAAAAGTTTGGAACACTGTATCCTTCAACGTTGAATAAACCAAAAACTATACATAGGAATCTCTTCCTACTAAGTTCCGGCGGATTTTAACCTTTTACCCACTCCAGACGTCTTTTGGAGTATTTACAGGAAAAAAGGGTCTGTTTGAAAAAGCACAACTGAGTTACTCTAATGTCTTGCGTTAGATTATCGCCTTACCAAACGTTGGGTGCCATGTAGTGTAGTTCCTATATTCCCAATAGGCTCTGCGCATTGGAATAATATAAACAGCAGTGTAGACGTAGGACTGAGGTTGACTAGGTCTCTACTGACTATATTAGACTTAATTAGTTTTGCCAGCTAGCTCAGAGGTCACTAGAAACTTTCTCGAATAAACAAGGAGGAGTTTAACTTCCCTGGATAGACAAGAAGGGATGAGCTTCTGACAACCATAAAACATGAAGACTTTGCTCTCTCAGAATAAGAGTGTATCTCTAGAGTCGTGTGAAAACAATAAACAGCTATTTCGCTCAGTCAATCGTGCGTACTTAGTATCACCAGAGTGCAGAGAAATAGAGAGACGGGCGTTTTCAATAGAAGGTGTTATTTATTGAGCAGTCTTCTTTCTCATGCAAGAGAAATGAATTGCCACAATTGCAATACTTAGTATAAAGTAAAGTGCGTACTGTAAAAGTAGTATTACAAAATAATACTGTAAAAGCATTCATATGGTTTCTTAGCCATATGATACTTTAAAATGGATAAAATATATACATACATAAAAACATTGACTAACGTACTCAACTGGTGCTTCTAATCTACGCCTACCCCAGTGTACCTGACCTAAGCCTAATACGTGGGAAGGAGTAAGTAAGTAGCAGTTTAAGTTGAGTTGGTTTTGCCAAGGTATCTGAATCAAGAATTCTCTCAAGGGTTTAGTCAGCTCCGTACCTGGGTAATAGACAGCAGGAGGTCTGGTATCTCTCTCTCAGGACTCGATATCCCAGCAACCCGCAAGGGCGGCTGGAAACACCGGAGCTGGATTTTCTCGGCTGGAGAAAAAGACAGCGTCTTTCTCAGTGCGTCAAAAGGGAGGGGCGGCGTCCGTGGGCTCTTGCATCAGCTGGGCTCTCGGGCAAGTAGATAGCCGCTCTGCTCCAAACCACCGTGTGTTTGCTTAAGGCAACTGTTGGTATATTTATATCTGAAAGGTGCCGGGTGTGACGTAAGGTTGGACATAAGACGTCAATAAAGGATGTCACTAAGAACTGTCCGTTCTTTCAGTGCTCGCAGGAGTTCTCGGACAAATCAAAACAAAAGCATGGGGAATTCCCAGGTTGCTGGAGGTTTGGTTTGTTTAAAGAACGCGTTGTACTTTCTAGGAGTCTAGGGGAGTAGCCTTGCCGTATTTGGACTGCATGGGCTATTACTAAATATGGATATGATTCTTATGCCTTTATAAGGATATTATTTATTATAGCCATATAAGGGCATAAATCGGGAATATCGAATTAGGGTCCTAGATAGAAACACAACAACCTGAGATGAGATAACGCATTGCCAGCATTATTTAAAATGCCAGGCACATACTCTGCTTTAAACAGAATGACAGATCAAGACGAACTCTTAACAACATGAGCACTTTTTTGCATTTTGCATGCTGGAAGTCAATATTTTATACTACAGCCATGTTATCAGACCACAAGGTCACAGATTGATTACTAGAAATGGTTGCTCCAGATGTGCACCAGTGAGAAAATGTTCTAAAAGTTATGTTCTTTGCCAACCCTGACTTGAACCAAGCCTGGGGCCAGGCCTGTGCACACCACTTATTGCCCAATATAGAACCAAAACCAATGCTGCATCCAATGAACAACCCAAAATCATGACGACTGCAAAGTAGCTGGCCACACCCTGGAAACATTAAAACTTCTGAGAAATTACAACCATATCATGTTATAGGTCTGCCGACGGTGCATGTTCTATGCGGCTACTCCTTGAAACCTGCATTATGGAACTTAAGAATGGTAGACCCATCAGTATTATACTTGGAGCAAAACTGAGTTGCCAAACTAGTACTTGTAACTGGTGTAAGGTGATCTTCGGTGCCCCCAGACAGGACTCTAGTGAAGCTCTGAAGGACTACACTTTTTCCAATGGCAGTCTACATTTCTCCGTAATAGAATTAATTTCAATCACTTGGCAAACCAAGGTTGATCCTGGCCCTGCATTTTTTTTTATGGGCCAGGTGTACCACAAAATCTGACATTAAACCCTTGAAGGTTGCTAGGAACTTGCCGCAATGATCAGAACGTCTCGGTCCTGGGTATAAGAAGTCATTCAAATAGTGAATGACAAAGGCAGATTCAGATACCAGAGTAAAGACCCATTCCATGAAGGTGCTGATTTGTTAAAAAAAGGCATAAGAAACTGAGCAGCCTATGGGCATACACCTGTCATAGTAGAACTTCCTTGGAACTGAAAACCCAACAAATGATAGACATCAGGGTGGACTGGCCATAAGCTAAAAGAAGACTCAATAACTGCTGTTGCTAACAGGGCCCCTGGACCAAGCTGCCTTAGCAATTCCAGAGCACCATCCAAGGATGCAGATTTGACAGAGCACAGATAAAAAGAGTTGGTGGCATCGTTAACAGAAGCCAGTCTAGAAGCTGAAAGACTATGGATCAGCCTAAATTCCCCTGGGTCTTTCTTAGGAACCAATCCCAGGGGAGAGCTGACAAAGTCTGACAATGGCGTACTATCAAATGGCCCAACCACCCTTCCTAATTTCAATTCTTTGTCAATCTGTTTTTGCCACCAAAACCCCAGAATCAAAGATTGGTGGTGTATGCAACATTTTGGTCCCATATTTAACGAAGGGTTCAAAACGAGTCATGAGATCATGGAAGGAGTATCGAACACCGGGACAGGACACCCTCATTTTTGGCCACTTTCCCTGGATTTCTTAAAGCATTTAAACTCTGGGTGCCCTGCCATCCCACAAAAGCAACATATGTGCTTACATTTGCAAGATCCCTGTGGTCTGGAACATGCTTTCTTAATATATGCCCAACATGACTCCCCTTTGCGGTCTCCCCCTCCCGTCGCTAGGCGAAAGGGCATCTGGCCATTGCCCTCTGACTTCGTCAACATCATAGAACGTAACCATGCATTGACATCTGTTTGTTCCAGGACCATCCCTGGATTTGTGGCTTTCTTTCATTTGAATGCTTTATCGTAGTCCTTGCAGCAGGACCCACCAAACTCCTCAGACGCCCACTCTTTTGTTCAGATAGTAGGAATTCTGTGGACACCACTCTGGAAATTTTTCAAGGGGTAGTGACTGATGTATAGTGGAACCCTTAATCCAATTTAATACCGTCTCCTCCACCTTTGGTATCTTCAATTTATGTCAACAGTCTTTGGAGTCCTTGGTATCCTCATCTGGCGGTTTAACCAAAGTGAGTTCAAACACATCATCACATGCCCCTTTCTTTAATGTTGCCTTCATGACCTCTGATTGGTGTAGGCCTAATTGATCCCTAGGAGAAAGCACATGATCATGGGTACTACTAGCTTTTGTCATCTCCTCACCATTAGACCCTGCTGCAGACCCAACATTTGTGGTGGATGCCCCAGAAGAAGGTGAGGAGGGGCAGACCAGCCCTGTAGTCCCAATGTGAATAATCATTGGCAGGGCTGGACTGGCCGAAGCGGGGTTTCCCCGGTGGGCCGTGGCCGGTTTTGCAGCTGTGGGGGCTGGTTTTTCAGCAGTGCTGCAATATAGGCCCCCTGAAACAAAATAAAAGTGGCAGAGGTGCTCGCAAATAGAGCTTCTCAGTGACACAACCCCCCCCGCCTCCTTTTTTGCTGCTCCCAATGCCCGCCCCCTCCCCAGCCTGCAATGCTTGGTCAATTGTGAAAGCCATGGTAGCACCCTGACTAAACTACTCACCTGGGTGCTTCCCGAACACGCCTCCATCTGCCCACGTCTCCTCCCCTACCAACATGATCTCAGTTGGACCCTGACTGGACATGTGTGATACCCTTGGGGGAAGTCTGCTTTGCCACCTTGCCTCCCCGCCCTTCGCTGTTTACTTCCCTGCTCGCTTTGGAACTGGTGAGAATGCTGTTTTCGGGGGTGGGAGCACCTGGGGCATTCCTCACTAACTGATACTGGAACAGTGGGTGCTTCTGCACTAGGCCCTGGTTGTGGACTGGCTTCTTTCTGATTTGGGGAGGACAATGTAGGTTGGAATAAGGCTGTGTAGTGTCGGGCCAAATGGGGCCTGAGGGGACACAATGAGGGCACACACGTTCTTAGGTGGTGGCCAGTTGTCTGCTGAGCCACGCCCAGGTCCCTGGGCTCTTTATTACTTCACAAACGTGCTGGCCGAGCACCCGCTGGGCCAGCCTAACGAGGGAGATGTTGTGGGTGATTACAGGGACCACCCCCTCGCAACACTGCTTGGTGGGTTGGTCCGTTTAACACGACATTTCAGGCTGGTACCTGTTCTGTGGCATCTAATCACCCCATTACCACCTCCATGTTCAATTTCCTTTTCACTTGATTCGGGGCATTTGACACTCAGCTGATGGCACTCGAAAATATTCAGATATAAGTATATAACCCAAATGTCTCCATTTACGTGAACAAGCTCATTCAATAAAAGGACCCCCAACAGAACCAAAACGGCACACACGATAATTAACGCACCTACAGATTAGAGACCGAGCATTTGTGATCTTTAATAGCAGCCAACAATTATGCCTGTAGATCAGCCCCAGTCCAGCAACAAAACTTGCCAAGCTCAGCACATAAACAAGCATTGGCATAGCCAATAGGTCTCGCTTTTGGGACCTTATAAGTAGTTATGCAGCATAATATCCTTGTTGCAACAACATAAACTGTCGCATGGCTAGTCACTTACATGGTCCCAAAAGCGAGACCTATTGGCTATGCCAATGCTTGTTAATGTTAGAACGTGACTCGTTTGAAATGGTATCATATAACCAAATTGTGAACTTGTAATGAAACTGCCTCTAGACATATTATAAATACTTACAGCGGGGACCTGCTTTTGCGAGTCTCCTGTGCTGATAGACTGACATCAATATTGGCGTTTCTAGGGATAGAACATTAAGCAGGAACATGCTTCTGCCATACATGTTTTGCCTTGATAAAAATGATCTTCTCGTGGCTTGTAGTTTTTTTTATATCGTAAGCCTAAATGTACCGGAGGCTAAATGCAATGTAGACATTTAAACACGCTGCAAGCCCTGTTAGGAAACATAGCTCGCGACGTTATAATCATGTGCTGCTGTGGAGTAGCAGACCACAATATGAGGTAGCGCAAGGTACGGTTTGTCATATTTAGTTATTTGAATATATGCGTATTTTGTGTACGTATTAGTATTTAAATAGTACGTACTTGGGGGTAGAGAGAAAGATGCTGCACTTTCAAGATGGTAATTCGATCTTTTGAATTACACAATTACATTTCACATATTTGCTTTTTTTATGGCACAGAAGGATTACATTATTTACTTACCGATGCCAAGAATAGAACCCAGGTCCCTGCGTTCCGAAGACACTAGTTTGGCGCCTAGGCTAAATCCCTTACTTTCATTCAGCAGTTTTTTTTTACATGTTAATGCGACGGTTAAATATAAAGTCCAGTATTGAAATGCACTAAAACAATTATTTACGATTAACTCACACATGCAACAAACTAGTTCAAATATAATTAAGAACACATAGCATCGGACACTGGCATTACCGTTCTAGAAATCGAAAGCACCGTTAATCACAGATGTACACGCTTATATTAAACAAGGAGAAAATATTAGCTATGGAGGAAAGCACCATAAGGGAGAATTAGAGGAGGAAGGAAAAGGGGGGAAATGAAAATTTCAAAGTGAGCAGGAAGCAAGAAAAGAAGAGAAACCATGGAAGAACACGAAAAAGAACAGGGAGGGGGGTGGGGGGAGAGGGCAGAAGTTAAGGAGCCAAAGAGGACGTTGGGGGGGCGGGGAGGGAAGCCTGTGGGAGGCTGATGCCTTTGATGTGAGACCAGTGAATTGTGAACCAGTGGGCGGGGAGGCAGGAGCAAATGGAACCCTTTGAAGTCATGGCCTGCGGCTGTGATGGCAAATGCTGCTGGCAGGGGAAGCCTGTAGGGGGAGGAGAAATCCAAGTAAGGCTGTGTGCGGGGAGAGGGAGGGAGGCTGATGCGCGTGCTTGTTTGTTCACGTGATTCACGTGAACTCAAAGAAAACCGCAGCAAAAAGCCCTTGGTTTGACGAGCTTTTTGAGCACTTGAATTCTCGCTCCGCTCAATGCACTTGCGCGCATTGATGAGGTCGCGAGACCTAACAAGCATTGGCATAGCCAATAGGTCTCGCTTTTGGGACCTTATAAGTAGTTATGCAGCATAATATCCTTGTTGCAACAACATAAACTGTCGCATGGCTAAACACTTACATGGTCCCAAAAGCGAGACCTATTGGCTATGCCAATGCTTGTTAATGTTAGAACGTGACTCGTTTGAAATGGTATCATATAACCAAATTGTGAACTTGTAGTGAAACTGCCTCTAGACATATTATAAATACTTACAGCGGGGACCTGCTTTTGCGAGTCTCCTGTGCTGATAGACTGACATCAATATTGGCGTTTCTAGGGATAGAACATCAAGCAGGAACATGCTTCTGCCATACATGTTTTGCCTTGATAAAAATGATCTTCTCGTGGCTTGTAGTTTTTTTTATATCGTAAGCCTAAATGTACCGGAGGCTAAATGCAATGTAGACATTTAAACACGCTGCAAGCCCTGTTAGGAAACATAGCTCGCGACGTTATAATCATGTGCTGCTGTGGAGTAGCAGACCACAATATGAGGTAGCGCAAGGTACGGTTTGTCATATTTAGTTATTTGAATATATGCGTATTTTGTGTACGTATTAGTATTTAAATAGTACGTACTTGGGGGTAGAGAGAAAGATGCTGCACTTTCAAGATGGTAATTCGATCTTTTGAATTACACAATTACATTTCACATATTTGCTTTTTTATGGCACAGAAGGATTACATTATTTACTTACCGACGCCAAGAATGGAACCCAGGTCCCTGCGTTCCGAAGACACTAGTTTGGCGCCTAGGCTAAATCCCTTACTTTCATTCAGCAGTTTTTTTTTTACATGTTAATGCGACGGTTAAATATAAAGTCCAGTATTGAAATGCACTAAAACAATTATTTACGATTAACTCACACATGCAACAAACTAGTTCAAATATAATTAAGAACACATAGCATCGGACACTGGCATTTCCGTTCCAGAAATCGAAAGCACCGTTAATCACAGATGTCCACGCTTATATTAAACAAGGAGAAAATATTAGCTATGGAGGAAAGCACCATAAGGGAGAATTAGAGGAGGAAGGAAAAGGGGGGAAATGACAATTTCAAAGTGAGCAGGAAGCAAGAAAAGAAGAGAAACCATGGAAGAACACGAAAAGGAACAGGGAGGGGGGTGGGGGGAGAGGGCAGAAGTTAAGGAGCCAAAGAGGACGTGGGGGGGGGCGGGGAGGGAAGCCTGTGGGAGGCTGATGCCTTTGATGTGAGGCCAGTGAAGTGTGAACCAGTGGGCGGGGAGGCAGGAGCAAATGGAACCCTTTGAAGTCACGGCCTGCGGCCGTGATGGCAAATGCTGCTGGCAGGGGAAGCCTGTAGGGGGAGGAGAAATCCAAGTAAGGCTGTGTGCGGGAAGAGGGAGGGAGGCTGATGCGCGTGCTTGTTTGTTCACGTGATTCTAGTGAACTCAAAGAAACCCGCAGCAAAAAGCCCTTGGTTTGACGAGCTTTTTGAGCACTTGAATTCTCGCTCCGCTCAATGCGCTTGCGCGCATTGATAGGTCGCGAGACCTAACAAGCATTGGCATAGCCAATAGGTCTCGCCTTTGGGACCTTATAAGTAAAAAGCTAGACCTATTGGCTATGCCAATGCTTGTTTGTTCCAGTGGTTACTGAAATGAGCCTGACGTTCTACTCGTCTGCAGTTTGCCCTGAGCTGGCGTGGGGAGAAGTCACGCCTGACCATGAAGCTTAATAAAGCCTTTTAATTACAAGCTTATTAGTCCCAGAGCTTCATATTACAACATAATTTTGTCGACGACTTGCCGTGTCAATGACAAAGTCGCAGCGTGAACTTCAAGATCCTGTGAAAGCAGTCAGGAAAACAAACCCATGAAGGAAGGTTGAGAGGAGCACTTGACACCCCCATGAGGATTGTAAAAGACAGTCTGTGGATTTGGTGTCAATGCGCAAGTGCAACAGAAAATGAATGTGGAGCGTCGCTGAAAGAAAGAGGAACTAGCGTGATATGCTGTAAAGTGAAAGAGACACCATGTTTAAGTGCAGCAGGAGGATTGTTTTTTAACAGCGGAAAAAAGCAAACTTGTGAAAGCGATTAGTTGAGGCGAGCGCAAGACATCCCATCTCTAAAAGTACATTTTTGATATAAAGACCACTGTCACATTGACACAGTTCGATATTGTGTGTTGCAACGGAGGCACAGCGCAAGGTAATCAGATACAGTGGGGGAGAGATAAAACAAGAGCGGCCGGGAAACTGAAAGTACGGCCGGCCAGCCATGATTAATTAGGGGAGGAGAAGCCGCAGAGCGCACGCTGGGCGAAGCCCTTTGATGTGCTGTGCGGCCGTGAAAAAATGCAATTAGGAGGGAGCGAGGGAGGCTGATGCGCGTGCTTGTTTGGTCACGTGATTCACGTGAACTCAAAGAAAACCTCAGCAAAAAGCCCTTGGTTTGACGAGCTTTTTGAGCACTTGAATTCTCGCTCCGCTCAATGCGCTTGCGCGCATTGATAGGTCGCGAGACCTAAAAACACACAACCACCAATTTCCAATTAAAACGGATTTACAGTCTACACTGCCACCTGCAGCCTAAATATAGGAACTACCTCCCAAAAACAAGCCATTTCGGCAATTACATCCGACTGTCTGTGCAGATAACAAAATAATAAATATAAACAAGCATTGGAAATGCAACAGGTCACGCATTTGCTTAAGTTAGAGCTATTGGCGTCGTAAATTGCGTAAATGACTAACAGCCTGATTCATGTACGGGCCGTTTTGCGTGTCCCTAATAGCGATCAATAGCGACTCGCTATTGAGGAAACGCAAAACGGCATTCATGTACTTATCTGAGAAAAAATAGCGACTCGCATGCGGGCGCTAAAGCCGTTAGCGACCCACCAAAAACGCAGAATAATCGCTATTTCCGGCTACCTGCGAACGGGAATTGCGACTCGCAATCCCGATCGCACGAGATTGCGCTCGCAATCCCGATTGCACGGGATTGCGAGTCGCATTCTCGCGGGATCAGGAAAACGGGAAGACGCATTCCGAGCACCGTGATGACATCACAACCAGGAAGCAGCCAAATCCCACCCCCAAACACCACAGTGACGCCAACAGTCGACTGTCCACGACGGAAAGCTGCCACCAACCCGCCGTTTGCGCATCCCGACCCCGCCGAAATTGCGACCGCTATGGCAGAGGACCCGCAGGCAGGACCCAGCAACAGCGCTGGCCGAAAGCGCAAATTGAAATTTTCGGAACAGGAGCTGGAGAACCTCATAGAGGGTGTGGTGGCCAACCACGACCAGCTGTTTGGTGCAAACTCCCGGAGGGTCCCGGAGCAGGAGAAGAGGAGGATCTGGGTGGGGATTGCGGCAAGTGTGAACTCTGTGGGAGTTGCGGACAGGTCCCTTGAGGAATTAAAGAAGCGGTGGTACGACCTCCGAGGGCGTGCCAAGGAGAGGGTTGCGGAGCGCCTTGGTGAGGCATCAGGCACCGGAGGAGGTGGCCCGACTGTCCCACCCAACACCCCCCTGGAGGACCGGGTAGAGGACACATTGGAGAGGGAGGCGTGTGTTGGCGTCACCCCTCTGGACTCCTCCCGCCCCACCCAAGACACCCAAGGTAAGTGGCATGCGACTGCGACCCTGTCCCTATGACCGCCCATGACCAAATAGGCTCACTCATTGGCCCTTAGTCATGCCGTGCATCAGGAAATGCCCTGAAGCATTGTGGGAGACGTAGTATGTCCACAATGTAGTACTACCACAATGCGGCCCGAAAGGTTCCAAAGTGCGCAAATACACAGCCACCCAGGGAATGACACCCAGCATGCATGTAACATCTGCACGTCTGTCAGTCACATGCACCTAATGAGTATCCACTTACCCTCACAGGTGCAGGAGATAGCAGCGACAGTGAGAGGCTGCTGATCGACGAGGAGGCCCAGGAGGAGGAATCCCTACCTGCCACCCAGCCACCAGCCCCTGCGCCAGCGCCATCACCAGCAGCCAGGCCACCCACCTTGCCTGCAGCATCCGCCTCAGGCCCACCGGCTGCCAAGGCCAGGCCACCCACCTTGCCTGCAGCATCCGCCTCAGGCCCACCGGCTGCCAAGGCCAGGCCACCCACCTTGCCTGCTGCATCCGCCTCAGGCCCACCGGCTGCCAAGGCCAGGCCACCCACCTTGCCTGCTGCATCCGCCTCAGGCCCACCGGCTGCCAAGGCCAGGCCACCCACCTTGCCTGCTGCATCCGCCTCAGGCCCACCGGCTGCCAAGGCCAGGCCACCCACCACACCTGCCGCACCTGCAACACCAGCTGCTGCAAGACCTGCAGCTCGTCCACCACCATCTGGGCCAGCCACATCGGCTACACAGCGGCCGACCACCAGGAGGGGCAATGGCCACTTCCACGCATGCATGAGTGTGGAGCGGCGCATGCTGCGTTTACACCAGCGCCAGTCGCAGCAGCAGGGAGCCATCCAGCTCCAGCTGCAGAAGATCGGCCGCAATGTTGCGGGAGTGGGCGACAGGGTGGACCGCATGACGGCGGCCATTGACCGCATGACGACGGCAATGGAAGACAACACCGCTGCGCTGGTGAAGCACCGAAGTGTTGCTGGCAGGCGCCACCACCAGTTGCTGAGCCGGCTGTCCACCAACAGCCGCTCCAATTATTCCTCGGCAAATGCCACCGCCCTGCTTGCGCGCCGCTCCTTAACCCAGCAGCACCAACTCGTCCAGTGCTGCGAAGATATCACCCGGGTGCTGGAGCACTTGACAACCGCGGTCACCGCACTGCACGCACCTGTGATTCCGGCAATTGTGGGGGTTGATGATGCTAGTGAGGGTTCCTCTAGTGTCAGCAGCCACTCTGCCACGCAGGCCCCCCCACCTAGGCGCAGCGCAAGGGCTGCCCCACCTCCAGCTGCCCAGGAAGAGGAAGAGGCTCCCAGGCGCCAGCAACTTGTGCGCCAGAGACGGCAATGACATTGTGACAGGGACACAGACGCAGGCTGAACTTAAGCCTGCAATGGAGCGTCCCATGCAGTATGCATGAATACTGCTTTTTGTATATAGTTATTACGAACACCCATTTATAATTTTTTGTGATTCAAACAAATACATTTATTTTGGTGCACACATACGCCTTGTGTAATCATTACAGTTTGCATGCAATTGTGATATGTGGGGTGGGGGAAGGGGGTGGGCTAGAAATTGTTAGCTGTGATGTGGTTGCGACGTCTGTGGCCTTCAGCTGGGTTCTCCCCGCGTGCATGGTGCGCATGTGCTGGTGGCCGGTCGTCCCCCTCAGATTCACTGCCTGAGATGTCAACAGGTATCCGGCGCTTGGTTGCAATGTTATGAAGCATTGCACAGACAGCCACAATGCGGCAGCACGCTGCAGGACTGTAATACATGGCCCCACCTGTCTTGTGCAGTATACGGAACCTGCTCTTGAGCAGGCCAAATGTCCTTTCAATACAGTTCCTTGTCCGGATGTGCGCAACATTGTAGCGGCGTTGCTGAGGTGTGGCAGGGTTGAGGTAAGGGGTCAGGAGGTATTCCCGTAGGGCGTAGCCACTGTCACCTGAATGAGAGGAGCAGATGTTGATTGCCTGTGCAGCGCAGTTACTTCATAGCAATGTGACATTGTCGACAAAGTGTACTTACCAAGTAGGTGTCCTTCCCCAAACTCTCCCCTGATCAGTCGTGTGTGGAGTCCGCTGTGCCTGAAGATAAAGGAGTCATGGGTACTCCCTGGGTACTGGGCCACAATGTCAGTGATGATGGTCTTGGCATTGCAGACCATCTGTATGTTGAGGGAGTGGTAGGACTTCCTGTTGCGGTACATATACTCCGTGCCAGCTGGTGGGCAGATGGCGACGTGGGTACAGTCTATGCAGCCAAGGACATGGGGAAAATGGGCAACATTATAAAATTGTAGTTTTGTGAGGTCCAAATCCTGTTGGCTGGTGGGAAATGTGATGTGCTGGTGGAGCTGGGTGAGCATGGCGTCAACAAAAGTGTGGAGGCAGCGTGACATGGTGGGCTGGGAAATCCCCCCAGCAGCGGCTACTATGCCCTGGAAACTGCCGGATGCCAGGAGGTGCAGGCTGCACAATACCTGCACATGTGTGGGCACAGAATTGTTTCGCCTTGTTGGGTGCTGCATGATGGGGTCGAGTTCTTGTATCAGCCAGGTGATCATTTCCCCATTCAGCCTGTATTTGGCATAAATCTGTTCTCTGGTTTGCCCCAGCAAGGTGACCCGCTGCCGGTAAATCCGTGCCTGCCTCATGCGTCTCCTCCGTGCTGCTCGCTGTAGCCTTCGCCGCCTCACCACCATGTTCATCCCAGGCATTGTGGAACGCCTATTGCTGCTGCTGAATGTCCTTATGTGTGATTGGTCAGGCCTGGACCTGTTGGTGATTGGCTAACAGTTTTTCAAAATTTGGTTAATCATGGCTTTTATGGTTACCACCTGCTTTGAGTTGTCCTTAAATTGCGCCGCGCTAATGTGCGATTTAGCGATTTTTCGCTAATGTATTTCTTTCATGAATGCCGATTGAGACAGTATTGCGTTTCGCTATTCAATTCGCAGATTCCGTGGTTGGTCGCTATTTCATTTTCGCTAATGCTCGACTTCCTGGAGTCTGCGACTTTTACTGCGTAATCGCTATTCCGCTCGCTATTATTTTTTAGCGATTTCGCTATTTCGTACATGAATGCCGATTCCATGTTTTGCACCCGCAATTGCGTTTTCGCTGCCATTGCGGGCGCTATTTCGCTTCATGAATCAGGCTGAATGTCTCTTATCCATGTGTTATGGAGTGTATGTGGTGTGTAGTGATTGCCTCTTTGTCTGCAAAGTAGTGATCTCAGGGCGGTGAAACGAGGAAGAATGAATGAGATTCAGGAGAGATCACAAGCCCAGCCTTGTGCACGAGGCTTCGCATTATTCAGGCCTCTTATGACTCGACCCTGCTCTTACACATGGAATCAATCTCACAGGGAGTGCAGGGCCCGGGGTAGCTAGTGCTGGCGATGTGTGCTGCATGCCAGGGGCTGTGTCCCAAAAGTAGGGAATGTGCTCTCTGCCAAAGAGCATGCAAGGTGGCTCAAGGCGGGCCCCCTGTATGTTGCACAACTAGTACCAGCTAAGGGAAGTGTATTTGTGCAAATTGGTTAACCTTGGAAACCAGCTTTTGCTCGAACTATTGGTACGGACATCGTCGTTTTTAGGTTGCTGGGGCTGAGGTGCTCATGAAGGGTGGTCTTAGCTTCAAAACATGCATAAGTGATTTGTGGAAGTGATATTAGGAATGACCAAAAGGAACTGTGAGTGAAGTCACCCTGGGAGGGAACGAAGTACAGACAGGAGGGTGGGTAAAGTTGAAGCCGATCGCAAAGGGAAACAAACATGAACGAAAAATAACTAAAGAGCATAAAGACACATAATCAGGCCAGTTGCAGCAACGGAGCCGGCTGTTGGAAATGTCACAGTGAAAGCCTCTGCTCTTTATGTCCAACTTAAATTGCGTTGTAGGTGGTGGGTGGGAGAGAAGGATGCAATGCTATGGCCGGAGCAGCCGACTCAGGAACAATTGGCTTGAAACTAGGCGTCGCCTCAACAACATTATGTGAATATAAGAACTCCTGTATTTCAAAAATGTATTTAAAAAGAGGTTACAAATACATAAAAGTGATGGGGAGGGGGTGGGTAGACTGGCAGTCTCACCCGCTTCATGCCGCACCATTGGCTCCAGCTGTCTGTCCATCAGGACTATCCTGGGACTGGCAGAAAGACAGTGGTTACTACTCTGGTCCTGGCGCACCTGGACTACTGTGATAGTCTTTTTTTGAATGCCCAACAGGGCATATTAAATAGATTACAGGTCCTGCAGAATGCTGCTGCTCGACTTATTTTGGGCATCCCAAAATATGCACCCATGACCCAGGAGCTAGCCAAACTTCACTGGCTCCCGGTGCGAAAGCGGATTCTGTTTAAGGCACTGTGCCTGGTATTCAAGGCTTTACCAGGACTAGGGCCATCTTTCTTCAGGTAGTACTTTTATTGGTATCGCCCGGGCAGACATCTTAGATCAACTGATGCAGGGTTGATTGCAGTGCCTCGCATTAGGAGGGCACGGTGGGGAGGCAGAAGCTTTGTGCTGGGTGCAGCCAAGGCCTGGAATGCCCTCCCCCTTCCTCTCAGAAAGATGACGGACCTTATGGCCTTCAGAAAGGCCTTGAAGACCCGGCTTTTCACTAACTAATTTTCCATCTTTGACTTTCCCTAAAGGAGTATTACTTAGCGCCAGGACCCCTACGGGTAACAGAGCGCTGTATAAATGTCGAAAATAAATAAATAAATAAATCCTGAGAGCCGGCTCGGCCGCACGGTCCCCCATCTCACCTAGGCAGTAGGCTGCCTCATGCTTGAGCAGACCAAACGGATCCTAGAACGCCACGCTGATACCGGCAATAGGCACTGGGCCGTCCAACGCGCGGAGGGCAAAAAGAGCTCGGAAGCGCTGGCTCATGGGATGCCTCTGGGCCACAGGGCTGGACTGGCTACCGGACGTTTTGGCATGCTGCCGAGCTGGGGGCTGATTTCACTGCGGTGGGGGCTGATTTTGTTGATGGGGAGCTGCGTGTGCTTCGAAATAAACAAAGCAAAACTAATGTTTTTGAGCACATGCAGGTCCCCATCAACAAAATCAGCCCCCAGCTCGGCAGCATGCCAAAACGCCCTGTAGCCAGCCTGGCCCTGCTGGTCCACCAGCTCCCGGTCAAGGCGCTGTACCTCCTCCTTCGGCACCATCCTTCCCCATACAGCCACTGGCATGTCTTTAATTGCCGCACCAGTCCGAAGCACAGAGCGTGGCCA
Organism: Lissotriton helveticus; assembly: GCF_964261635.1. Lineage (NCBI taxonomy): Eukaryota > Metazoa > Chordata > Amphibia > Caudata > Salamandridae > Lissotriton > Lissotriton helveticus. Next base: position 585,302,927 of record NC_136072.1, read on the forward strand.
TCTTAGAACAGGCACAACGTAACAACCGGGACCAACCAACGCACGGAATACATATTCATGAGACTGGCAATGCTTGGGCATGCAGTAAAGTACACTTTTTTAAAATTTCTTTTAACTTCAATGATTATGCCAATGAAGATTTGTTCGGCAAAAGGCAAGGAAGCACCCAACCTTTTATAAACACGCACCCCTCTTTAGGCTCCCAAATGGTAATGAACGGACGCGAAAATAGAAACAACAAGCGCAGCCAAAGCGGACCGCGCAGTAAATGAAAATAAAAGAGTGCCAACAGACTTACAAAGGAGACCGTGTACCTCCGCCAGTAAACGATCCAGTCCGGATGGGCGGGGTCAAAAGTGAACAGTGCGGTAACAAGGAGGGACTAAGAAGCCTCCTTTACAATAGAAAGCCAGTGTTTAGCCTGAACTATGACGCAAGCCAATGGGAAGAAGGGGCATGGCTTCAAGTCCCCTTCTGAAACTGTATCGATCACAATAAGCCTCGCAGAGCGAGGAGCGCATGCGTGCTCCAGCGCTAGGTCTGTAAAACCTAAAAATGGCCACCTGTAAGAGAAGCTCCCACCCAAAGAAGCACAATTACTGGACTGAGCTCCGCGCCTTCTCCTTCGGCCTCCTCACCTTACCTCACTTCCTTGTACAGCAGCCACACACCAGAGGAATCCAACTATAGGACCAGATGTGCATGGGTAGCGGGGCTGCCACCACCACCACCACCGCCGGAGTCCCCAGGTGGAGGCAACAGTCCTGCAAATCCACAGGTGCATGGGAAGAAATTCCCGCGAGGGCAAGAGCAGTCCCAGGACAGAGCAGGCACAGGGCAAAAGAAACTCTCCTCGAGAATCAGAGGCAGCACGAGCCAGCAGTCCTCAGGGGAAAAAAGGGCAGAAAGGTGTCAGAGATGGAAACTTTGCCCCTTTTAACCTGTACTTTTGCCCCTGTTGACTGCCCAGGCGACCCCGTTGCCCCCAGACAACCAATCGTTGATGTCGCTGGAAACCCGTGAAAACTCAAATGATGCAACCCCTATTGGGCCGCTGACCTTGACCGGTCCAATCAGTCCCGCTCCTGTATTTCTGGCCCTTGGGGGGTGCGATGAGCTCCCTTGTTCAGGCTCTTTGATAGAAGGGCCCTTCTCTGTTTCGGTTCGGTTCCAGACAGGGGCGTAACACAGGCCCCCGCAGCCCACGCGGTGCGGGGGGGCCCGAAGCTCCAGGGGGGCCCCTCGGCACTGCACTCTGTCTGGAGAGCTCCTAATTGAGCCCGGATGGGGCACCTCTACATACCTTGCAGGGAGGCTCCCTCAATTTTCGTTACGCCAGTGGTTCCAGATTGGTGCTTGGAGGGTCGATATGCAAAACAGAATAGGTTAGTTTATCATCCCCTTTTCCATCTGCTCTTAGACTCTTAAATTACAAATCTGATTCCTAAAACTGGTTCGAAATTACCTGTGGGGAAAGCCCTTTGACAGTCTATATTGTTTGATTAGGAACAGTTTATGAGGCATATCATTTTAAGCTCGCCATAGTCAATCTCATTGGGGATATGGCAGTTTTGTTGCTGCTGCAACTGTGTTGAATTTATTCCTAGGGCATCTCTTACCTGAGACCCCTCTAGCATGGCCATCATATATGGTATTGGCTTTTTTAACAGTGTCAAGTGCCACAGTGGCTTCAGAGTCAGCCGGTGTCAGTGCCATCAGAATGATTAACTTGAGACGGTGAAGAATGAGGGTCGATGTAAGGGCCTCTGACTCCTTCCTCCTTTAAAGTAGTTGACATTTTGATTCCCCTTCTTTGGGAGAATAGCCTGGGCCTCTTAGATTTTTTTTAAAACAAGAACACAGGAAAATCAAAAAAGTTATGTAAACCTCGGATCTGTCCGCTTTAAACCTTCTATTGCATGGTGAAAGTCTCTATCAGTCTTTGAAATCCGATACATCCCTGGTAAAAAACGACATTTTTCTGTCATCCAAGGTTAGTTAGAAAGAAAAGTGGATTTTTTTTCAGATATCAAGAATCAAATGTTAAAGAAGACCTCCTCCCCTTTTAAAGTCTTTCAATAAAGCAGACTTAGGTTAGGTAGTCAATGTCTCCAGCAGACATTTTAAGAACCTGTGCCTTCTCTTTCAATGACCTCTCACCTGCCCATCCTCTTACCCAAGAACTCCCAGTACGGCTTCCCAGCTCCTAGAGCCGCTCCCGCCCTTCCAGGCTGAAAGGAATGGAGGGGTTGTTGTAAATTGGCAGCAATGGGTTAGCATTAGCAGAAGCCATCTTGTAATTAGAAGTTATCTTATCCGCTTTGTGAAAGCCATTTTGAATTGCTGGTGGCCATTTTGTCTGCCATGTGCTCTGTCCTACCTTTTTGTTAACTGCTCTTGTAGCCTGCCTAGAGACAAACAATGTTTAGCATCCTCCACTTCGCACATGCCCAGAAGGGCCTAGCTAGTAGAATGCACCTGCCTCTCTAGTATAACTGTCAGGCTATTTTTTGCTGCTGTATGGAGAAGTAACTCTCCTCCCACTTTGTTGAGCAAGTAGATCTTGCATGCCCATCTTGGTCATTTTGCATGCTTACATGAGCCAGGATGGCCCCTTGGTTTTATGCTGAGTATGTAACCCTCACATATATAAGGCCCCAGTGTTCTGTACTCCTTAGGCTGCCTCATCCAGTTGCTAAGGCTTCTGTGTGATGGAGTCTCACCTCATTTGAGGTTAATAAAACTCTCTGTTATATTTCAGCTTCTGTGCCAATTTCTTCTTTGTTGGTTTAAATGGACTAGGTATCAGTGGAACCCCTGAGAAGTGGATTTTTGATCACTTCAGGGTTGCCTCTTCAACCGTTTATTAGAGCAGCGCCATTGCTCACAGGTCAGAGGTGGGCTCCCTGTTCTCTTGGTGAAATGATGCTTGTGGGGTCTGCTTGCTCTCGACTTCTGAGAGTTCATTTAACTGTGGGCTGCATATTTCTTCCACATTTCATTCACTCACCTCCGCTCACGATACTAATTAGAATCCTGTACTTTGCAAAAGAACATCAGGTATCATGTTGTCAGAGTCAGCCTTTGCCAGGACTGGGCGCCTGGGCGGAAAGCAATGTGGCACCCTTCCTGCTACTTGTGAATAAAATGAGCAACAGGGAACCCTTTTTGTGTTCAGGGGTCAGTCCTAACCTGTCTACATCAGAATTGTGACTGGACCCTGAAAACAAACATCTCAGCGCATCCCAAACCAACTCTCCCCTCACCCACACACACTACCGCTCACCTGAATCACTCAGAGATTAGCTCGCTTTTCAGGCTGGTGCCAAGTTGTTTGTTGGAGGGGGGTAGCAGTGGTGTAACACAGCATGAGGGGGCCCACCTGCAAAGTACATGGAGGGGCCCCCCTCCGGCCTCACTCAGGAGCTTTCAGGCTAGGTCACTGACCTGAAAGGGACCCTTGGAGCTCAGGGGCACTCTGCACTGCAGTGGGAGCGGAGGCCTTGTTACGCCATTGCCACAAGGCTCTCACAAATATGCCCCCGGTCTAACCAGTTCTGATATGGCAATGTCGGGTCTGAATGGTCATCATAACCTCCACCTTGTTTGCCACCGCCTGGCACCCTCTATCCACCCTTTCCTTGGTGGAGGAACGTTCTATTCTGGCCTCCAGAAAGGACATCTCCTGGTCCTGGGAGACCTCAGCTTATGGTTGGAGTCTTCTGATGGTCCTGGGAGACCTCATGCTATGGCTGGAGTCTACAGGTGCTCCTGGGAGACCTCAGCTTATGGCTCCTGATGGTCCTAGGAGACCTCATCTTATGATGGGAGTCTCCTGATGGTGCTGGGAGACCTCAGCTTATGGCTGGAGTCTCCTGATGGTTTTGGGAGACCTCGGCTTATGGCTGGAGTCTCCTGAAAGTCCTGGGAGACCTCAGGTTGTGGCTGGAGTCTCTTGATGGTCCTGGGAGACCTCAGGTTGTGGCTGGAGTCTCCTGATGGTCATGGGAGACCTCAGGTTGTGTCTGGAGTCTCTTGGTGGTCCTGGGAGACCTCAGCTTATGATGGGAGTCTCCTGATGGTCCTGGGAGACCTCAGCTTATGGCCGGAGTCTCCTGATGGTCCTGGTGACCTCAGCTTATGGCTGGAGTCTCCTGATGGTTTTGGGAGACCTCAGTTTATGTCTGGAGTCTCTTGATGGTCCTGGGAGACCTCAGGTTATGGCTGGAGTATCTTGATGGTCCTGGGAGACCTCAGCTTATGATGGGAGTCTCCTGATGGTCCTGGGAGACCTCAGGTTGTGGCTGGAGTCTCCTGATGGTCATGGGAGACCTCAGGTTATGTCTGGAGTCTCTTGGTGGTCCTGGGAGACCTCAGGTTGTGGCTGGAGTCTCCTGATGGGCACGGGAGACCTCAGTTTATGTCTGGAGTCTCTTGATGGTCCTGGGAGACCTCAGGTTATGGCTGGAGTCTCTTGATGGTCCTGGGAGACCTCAGCTTATGATGGGAGTCTCCTGATGGTCCTGGGAGACCTCAGCTTATGGCTGGAGTCTCTTGATGGTCCTGGGAGACCTCAGCTTATGGCTGGAGTCTCCTGATGGTCCTGGGAGACCTCAGGTTATGGCTGGAGTATCTTGATGGTCCTGGGAGACCTCAGCTTATGATGGGAGTCTCCTGATGGTCCTGGGAGACCTCAGGGTGTGGCTGGAGTCTCCTGATGGTCATGGGAGACCTCAGGTTATGTCTGGAGTCTCTTGGTGGTCCTGGGAGACCTCAGGTTGTGGCTGGAGTCTCCTGATGGGCACGGGAGACCTCCGTTTATGTCTGGAGTCTCTTGATGGTCCTGGGAGACCTCAGGTTATGGCTGGAGTCTCTTGATGGTCCTGGGAGACCTCAGGTTGTGGCTGGAGTCTCTTGATGGTCCTGGGAGACCTCAGCTTATGATGGGAGTCTCCTGATGGTCTCCTGATGGGCACAGGAGACCTCAGGTTGTGGCTGGAGTCTCTTGATGGTCCTGGGAGACCTCAGCTTATGGCTGGAGTCTCCTGAAGGTCCTGGGAGACCTCAGTTTATGTCTGGAGTCTCTTGATGGTCCTGGGAGACCTCAGGTTATGGCTGGAGTCTCCTGATGGTCCTGGGAGTCCTCAGGTTATGGCTGGAGTCTCCTGATGGGGCAGCTCTTACATGTCCATATGATTTGGACTTTGTGAATTTGCATTAATTGAACAAGCCATTCATTCTGCTTCTCCCTTACTAGGCCTTCATCTTTGTCTCTCGTCACTTATTTGTGGCAGAGACACTCTCCCAAGTGCTTTTTAGGTTGCACCTCTCCAGCTCTGAACCTCTCAAAATAGTAATTTCTTTTATTAGAGGGATTGCAATCTCCCAATATTTGTTCACGTACTCTATAAAAGTCTCAGCAACTTTGCAAAGGTCTGGTACTTTCTTTTTAAGATTAAACAAAAATGTGAAAACATCCAGACTGAAATAATGCCTACACCCAACAACCTTTCTTTAAGATCTTACCACCTGCACCTCCTTTGCACCTGTTGATGCAACCATCCTTGATACCGTACCTCCTGTGCACCTGTTGATGCAACCAACCTTTATGCCACCCTTGCAGGCTGTGCCCACAGGACACCCTTCAGATTTTGCCCTGAGAACTTAAAGGAGCTTTGTTTCTGCTTCTCAAGAACCCCTTGTTGGAATTGTTCAGTCTTCCTTTAGGACAAGGCACCCTCCTCACTGCCAGGAAAACTTCAGTTGTGAAACCCCTCCTGAAAAAGGTTTGCTGCACCCTCGGGATATTAATAACTTCAGTCCAATCTCTCACCATTCAGGGTCAGTTAATTGAAGCACTACTTTTCCAAGATCTTCAAACATTCGAGTGAGAAAACAATATTTATACCTTTCTCAACTGAATTTGCAGTTTGGCTGGAAATACTTGAGAGTTCCTGGAATGCTCCACAGTCCCCTGCAAAGTATGACCCAGAAGTTAGATCTATCATTGGAGGCAGACGCTGGCACCCAGATCTCAGCCCTGTGGCCTGTGTGAAGCCCTGGGCTGGCTAACTGTCTCCTGTGTGGAACAATCTGCGCCTGCCTGCCCCTGCCTGCTCCTGTCAGATCCTGACTGCTCCTGTCTGCCCCTGTCTGCTCCTGCCTGCCCCTGCCTGCTCCTGTCTGCTCCTGCATGCCCCCTGCTCTTGTCAGACCCTGCCTGCCCCGCCTGCTCCTGTCAGACCCTGCCTGTGCCGCCTGTCCTGCCCCTGTCTGCCTCTGCCTGCCCTGCCTGCTCCTGCCTGCCCTGACTGCTCCTTTCAGACCCTGTCTGTCCCACCTTCTCCTGTCTACCCCTGCCTGCTCTTGGTAGTCCCTGCCTGCTACTATCTGCCCCTGCCTGCTCTTGTCAGAACCTGCTTGCCCCTGCCGGCTCCTGTAAGGCCCTGCGTGCTCCTGTCTGCCTCTGCCTGCTTCTATCAGGTCCTGTCTTCTCCTGTCTGCCCCTGCCTGCTCCTGTCTGTCCCTGACAGCTCCTGTCAGACCCTGCCTGCTCCTGCCTGCTCCTGTCAGACCCTCCCTGCCCGCCTGCTCCTGTCTGCCCTTGCGTGCTCTTGTTAGGCCCCGCATGCTACTATCTGCCCCTGCCTGCTCCTGGCAGGTCCTGTCTGCACCTGCCTGCTCCCGTCTGCGCCTATCTGCTCCTGTCTGCCCCTGCCTGCTCGTGTCAGGCCCCGCCTGTTCCTGCCTGGCCCTGCCTACTCTTGTCCGATCCTGTCTGCTCCTGTCTGCCCCAGCCTGCTCTTGTCAGGCCTTGCTTGCCCCTGCCTGCTCCTATAAGGCCCTGCGTGTTCCTGTCTGCCTCTGCCTGCTCCTGTCTGCCCCTGCCTGCTTCTGTCAGACCCTGCTTGCCCCTGCCTGCTCCTGTCAGATCCTGACTGCCCCCTTCTGCCCCTGCCTACTCCTATCAGGTCCTGTCTTCTCCTGTCTGTCCCTGCCTGCTCCTGTCTGTCCCTGCCTGCTCCTGTCTGTCCCTGCCTGCTCCTGTCTGTTCCTGCCTGCTCCTGTCAGGCCCTGCCTGCTCCTGTCAAACCTTGCCTGCCCCACCTGCTCCTGTCTGCCTTGCCTGCTCTTGTTAGGCCCCACATGCCACTATCTGCCCCTGCCAGCACCTTTCAGGTCCTGTCTGCCCCTGCCTGCTCACGTCTGCCCCTATCTGCTCCTGTCTGCCCTTGCCTGCTCGTGCCAGGCCCTGCCTGTTCCTGCCTGCCCCTGCCTGCTCCTGTCAGATCCCGACTGCTCTTTTCTGCCCCTTCCTGCTTTTGTCTGCCTATGCCTGCTTCTGTTAGGTCCTGCCTGCTCCACTCTGAACCTGCCTGCTCCTGTCAGACCCTGCCTGCTCCTCTCTGTCCATGCCTCCTCATGTCGGCCCCTGCATCCTCCTGTCACATCCTGCCTGCTCCCGTCTGTCCCTGCCTCTGTCTGCCTGTCAGTGTCTGACCTTGTCAGATAATGCCTGCTCCTGTCTGCCCCTACCTGCTCCTGTCAGACAATAAACGGGCCCTGCCTGCCCAAGCCTGCTCCTGTCTGCCCCTGCCTCCTCATGTCTGTCAGCTCCTTTCAAGCCCTGCCTGCTCCTGTCTGACCCTGCCTGCTCTTGCCTGCTCCTGTCTGCCCCTGGCTTCTCCTGACAGCTCGTGCCTGTTCATGTCTATCTCTGCCTGCTCCTGCCAAGTCCTAACAATGTGCCCCTTCTCCTGCCAGGTCCTGAAAGTGCCCCTCGACTTTCTGGTCTTAGCTTTGTATCAAGTGGAATCTGGGCCAGTCCTGCAATCGTATGAATCTTTACCTCTGACCTCAGGAGGGACTGAACATTTATTCCTTCTCATGATGTGAACCCCAGGCCTCCTTCGATCAGTTCCTTTCACTTGTATTTTGCTTCTTTCTCTAATGCCTCTGCTCTTTACTGTTGGATACTTCTCCCCTCTCAGCTTCACTTCTCTCTACATCATTCTTGAGGGCTCTTCTTGGCCGTCTTCGGTGCAAGCACAACCCACCCTTCTATCTTCCCAGGTTCTAAACGAAGCGAAGCTGCTCTGCTACTAAATGAAACGCTGCTGAAAGCCCCTTTTTCAGTCACTTATTTCCAAGCAGGCCAATCATTGGCATGGATTGTTCCCCTCAATGAATCCAGGGCCACTGCTCCGGATTTCAGCTCTAGGGCCTCAGTATTGTGCTGAGGGGGCCCCCAGCGACTCGAGCCCCTAAACCCCCCCCCCCGCGCGCTGCGGGGGCCTGTGTTACACCCCTGGGGGGTAGGGGTAAAGGGTAAATAGTGTGTGGCAACAGGGGTGAGAGGGAGAAGGGAGGACAAGAAGGCAGCCTGATGGAGTGTTAAAAACAGCGCTTCCAGCACCGGAGCCAAGTGACAGAGACTCTGCGGTCTGAGTGACTTTAATGCTTCCTACACCCCCTCTGAAGGTTGGCGCCCTGGGCCTGGGCCCAGCTCACCCAGGCCAAACTCCGGCCCTGCATGTTTTATGATGTACTTCAATCTAAGTCACTGAGTTGGTTTCCCAGAGCACACCTCTCTGGCAGTGTCAGACACGGCGTGATGACGGTCAGGTGCGTGGTTCACCCCATGAGTGTGCTAGGAGTTGAACACTTTCAAGCGCCATTGGGAGGGAGGGGGGCAAGCCAAACCGAGACCAATTGTTTGTGTGTGTAAAAGGCTGCTTTATTGAAGCAGGTGCGTATCACAATTTATCAACACTGGCAACTGCCTTACAAAACTAAAACCTCACTATACATAAATGACCTGACCCCCCCTGTTCCCCCCACCCCTACGATCCCCACATCAAATCCCCCACCCTACCGAATACAAAATGACATTACATAACAACCATATTACACAATATTGCATTTACAAATCCTGCCCTCCAATGACCCAAACCCCTACCTGGCTTTGTGCAACTGCAACTAACAAACATCTAGTCTAAACATAGCCTACCTGCTTAAACTTTCCCTGCCCCTGCTCACAAACTACCAACACTTAACTAAAAACTTCAGCAAATCTTGGCCAACTTTCAACAACCCCACCAGCACCTATTCCAAGTGACGAATATACAACTTAGCCAAAACCCCTATGTACCTTTGCCAATAACTATCCTATGAAAAAACCTCTAGCCCCAAACGAACACACCCAAACCTCCAGAAAAAGAGGGTGGGAGGGAGGGAAAATGCGAAAACCTACAGCGCTCCCAGCCACCAGGTCACCAAACCTAAAATAGTGGTTGGGAGAGCACGAAACCAGCCCTTATACCCTTTGGGCTATCTATCAAATTGGGCTACAATTGGGCTATACCCAATGTAGCCCAAACCCCGCAAAATGACCGCCATTCGGCTCACCCCTAACCCCTCCCAATCTGCCCTGGGGGCAGACCTCACACGGTTCGGCTGCCCCCCAAGCCTCCCTTGGGAGGGAGGGGGGCAAGCCGAACCGAGACCAATTTTTTGTGTGTGTTAAAGGCCTCTTAATTGAAATAGGTGCATATCACAATTTATCAACACTGGCAACTGCCTTACAAAACTAAAACCTCACTATAGATAAATTACCTGACCCCCTGTTCCCCCCAACCCTATGATCCCCACACGAAATCCCCCACCCTGCCGAATACAAAATAACATTACATAACAACCATATTACACAATATTGCACAATATTGCATTTACAAATCCTGCCCTCCAATGACCCCTGACGGGGTGGGTCGTTCTCCCGAGGCACAAGAAGAGATACGAGAATGGTGGTCAGCGTGCCACTCTCACCGACTTCTGTCCCCTTTCAGCAGCACCCTACTCCTTACCAGCATGAGGAATGGTTCACGGATACTCGGCCACTATGGAGTCATGAAGACGAACAGGAACAAGGCTCCTTTATATTGGGATTCCAGCAAGACAAAACTCCTCCCCTGGATGACGTCACCTCGCAGGACCTGTCAAAGGAAGGAGGATCCCGGAAGAAGACGAACAGCGTTTCTCCGGAGGAAGAGGGCGATCGAGAGTGGAGGAGAAGAGCGAGACCGGAGATCCAGGAGGGAGAAGCAGATGAGACGTACGAGAGGCAGAGTACCACCGACGTCCACGACAAGCCAGGAGGCCAGCGAGACCACGAGCCACCCTGCCACGTTCCCACGGGAGGAGCGTGGCTGGAACAGGTACGGGGCAGAGTAGTGGGTTGGGTGGGAAGACGGAGCCATCCTGCCGTATGAAAAGCCTGCCTGAAACCGTTGTATATCTGTAAATAGTGTCTGTATAGTCTGAATACCCCAACCCTCATCACAAGCACCTGAGCACAAATCGCCGTACTCGTGTGGACACTTGAGCACTCGGTTCCCTTCACTCCCGGCCCCTCGTGCTTTTATGTAAGGACGACCGTCCTAATCCGTGTGGGTTTTTTTTTTTGTTGTTTGCTTTCTGGTACCGAATATCGAGGGAGACCCTGAGTCTACGGAGGGCCTATAATCTGCGACAATACCTGCAGCTCCTACAGTCTGTATTCCCTAAGGAGTACCAAAATGGACCCGGCGGCGTTCGCTAGAGAAAGACTTACAAGCCGGTAAAGAAAAGTGTTCATGAAAATAAAGCCTTCCCTTAAACGCACCAGTAATATCTATGCCTCAGTCACTGTTGCCCCGCTACAGACCCAAACCCCTACCTGCCTTTGTGCAACTGCAACTAACAAACATATAGTCTAAACTTAGCCTACCTGCTTACCCTTTACCTGCTCACAAGCTACTAACACTTAACTAAAAACTTCAGCCAATCTTGGCCAACTTTTAACCGCCACGCAACAAAGGAAAAGGCGGGAGAGTAGGCGGAAACGCCGCCTCCCCATTTTCCTGCCTCCTAGGTATGACCCATTAGTGCTGCTGGACATTCAGCATCCTGGCCAGGACCTCCCTAATTTCCAGTAAATACAAATCCATGCCCATCCTGGATAAATTAACTCTATCTCCCCTGAAAAATACAGCTGTATCATACCTAATGTCCCTATGAGAAATCCTAGAAAAACCCAGATGCCTGCAAAAACGCACCATTTCAGTGTTGAGTTTTCTCCGGGCCTTGTCTACTGCCCCCAGATTAACTACTCCTCTCCAGACCCTACGTGGAACAAACTCCGTTCAAATGATGGCACAACCTGACCACTGCTGCTTTATCAAAGACAAATCCCGCTTCATGCTCCTCATTAAAGCTAACCCCATTTCCCTGACTGTCATTCTCCCCCAGATGAATCACCAAGACGTCGGGGCACCTACCAGCCGCAAAGATGCCATTCAGAACCTTCATCCGGGGCCTTCCATCTCATGCCCACTCTTCCCTTCCAAGAAACTTTGAACAAATCTTTATTAAAGCCTACATTTTCCCCCAGAAAAACTGGCGCGGGTCTAGACCTGTGCCCACTTTATAAATGAATGTCCCACTATCCAGATAGTTATCTCCTTGGCAAGGGGACCCATCACCAAACCTGAAACAAGAAAAATGGAATGAGAAAGAGAAACAACAGAAACTGCGCTACACCCCCATTGCACTGCGCACATAGTGCCGGTAGCAATCCAAGGACCATCTACCCAACCTCATGAAGTCCCCCCTCCCCAACCCCTGTTATTCGCCTCCGACGCTGCCCCAATCCTGAAGGAATGTGTCCCAAAACCCCTGTCATCAATCCCCAAATCTGTGAGTGCTTTCCTCAAAACTGCCAATAGCTGAAAGGCCGTAACATTCTCATGTACAAAAACTAAGCCATCAAGGCCAGCAGCAAAATTCCTCCACTTTGCTTCCTACCTGCACGGGCAAGTCAGCTGTGATTCAGAAGCCTGCAGAGACACCCATTTTCCTAATCCCCTCTGATCCGTTTTAGATTTTTGCAGCCAAATACTAATTCTGTCCTGATAAGGAACCACCTCACCCCATAGAAGTCAAACCCCTCATTTTGTTCCTAACATTTCCGGCACTCAAAAGGCCCCAAAAAGCATCCACACCATCAGTGTAGAGAAAAGACATGCTTCATAACCGTCTGTACATAACTTTGGAAAAGTCTGCAGAACCCTGCCTAGCAAGTTCCAAGACAAAGGGTTCCTTGCCCTGCCTGCTCGACCTTGTTCCCGAGCCTACCCCTCCAGCAGCCACGTCCCGATTTCTCCTGCGGATGGCGCATAACCCCATAACAGTTTGTTAGAAATTGGATTTCGGGTTGCCTAAGGTTTGCACCGAAGCCAGGCCGGAACCACCACTCTAGTCAGGATAAGGGAGTTACACTCCTAAAATAACCCCTTTTAGCTTGGCACGATCAGTCAGGCTTATCTCAGAGGCAGTGTGTAAAGCATTTGCATATAACCAACAGTAATACAGAGTAAGCACTACAAACGGACACCACACAAGTTTAGAAAAATATCCAATATTTCTATATACTTAAACAAGACCAACGACGATAAGAATCCCCAGTCCAGTACTTTTAAAATAGTTGCGTTGCAAGATGTCTTGAAAACACAGTTCCCTGATGTCGATAGCTCCGTCCGGGCTATCACAGTGTCGTGAACAAACAACTCCAAACAGTTCTGGCTGACAGCGGCATCGCGGGTCAGCTGCGGTGTCGGGAAGACCCGCCAACACTACCTTTCAAAGATGTAGGTCGTTGATGACCTCTTGTTGTCATTCCCGTTGCAGGAAGATCTCCTCTCTGTTGGAATCAGGAGCGCTGGCGTTGGCAGGTGTCGGGTGCTGCAGTGCAGCGGTGCTGCCTGCGGTGCCCTCAGGTCGCGGTGCGAGCAGCGGCTTGGTTGCGGCATCAGATGGCGTCGTCGGTGAGACCAGGGTCGCGGTGTGAGAGGAAGGCGGTGCTCGTCACTGTGCTGGCAGGTCACGGTGCAGCAGCGGCGTCGCTGAAGCGCTGTAGTCGGCTGACAACTGGAGTCGATGACACCGGTGTCGGTAGGCCAAGGGTGCGGTGTGGAATGAGGGCGGTGCGTCGTATAACTTTACAAGCGGTGCCCCCGAACCACGGTGCAAGCAGCGGCGTCGAGTCTGGCATGGAGCAGCGTCGTCGGGGATACCAAGGCATCGTCGTGAAGTGAGGCGGTTCAGAGTACGGTGCCCACAGGTCGCAGTGCAAGCAGCGGCTCGGTGGCAGCATCAGCAGGCGTCGTCGGTGAGACCAGGGTCGCAGTACGGCATTGCGGCGGTGCTCTCTGCAGTTCCTTCAGGACACGGTGTCGGCAGCGGTGTCGTAAACGGCATCAGGCTTGAAGTCTTTGATGTTCCAGAGACTTTGTGAACAGGGGCAAGCTCTACCTCAAGCCCTTGGAGATACTCACCACAAGTAGAGAAAGTTCAGTCCAGTCCTTTCACTGCCAAAGGCAGAAGCAGCAGCTGCAGGCCAACCCAACAAAGCAACAACACAGCAAAGGGGCAGTACTCCTCCTGGCAGCTCTTCCAGCTCTTCTTCTTGGCAGGTTACTTGATTCAAGCAAGTTTTGAAGTAATCTAAAGTCTTGGGGTCTGGGCCCCAATATTTATACCTGCAATTCCTTTGTCCTCTGAAGGCAGAGGGGCCTGGACCTAGTTCAAACTAGTTCAGAGTGCATTTTGCCAGGGTGCACCTTCTTCCTTTGTCAGTGTGGGCCAGGGTCCTCAGAGGCACCACAGGAGGTGGTGCCAGCATTGTGGAAGGTGAGCTCAGCCCTATTCAGACCTAGGCCCTACTCCTCCCACCCATCTAGGTGTAGATGTGCCTATTCAGCCAGGCAGACTCACCCTGTCTCCCCCAGCTCCTGTCACTCACAAACCAGACAGACAATACACATGCTAGCAGAGGCGGGCTGGATGGTTAGGTCAGAAAACACCTACTTTCTAAAAGTGGTATTTTCAAACACAGAATGTTAAAACCAACTTCACTAAAATATGTATTTTATCATTCTGAGTTCAGGCATACTAATCTCGAATTTCAACTATGTTCCCTGATTCAGTTAGGATCATAGGATGTAATGATCAAACTGCCCAATCTGTCCTAAGGAGAACAGGTAGCCTTGCAATAGTGAAAAACGAAGTAGGCTGTAATTAACTATCAGGATATGCCACACCACCACGGCATGTCCTACCTTTTACATACAATGCACCCTGCCCATGTGGGTACCTTGGGTCTACCTTAGGGGCGACTCACATGTTTGAAAAGGGAAGGTTTAGGGACTTGCAAGTGCGTGCACTTGCCAAGTCGACACGGCAGCCCCAGGCTGCGCACAGGCTCTGCGTTGGCAGGCTCGAGTTACACTTTACGGGCTGGTTGTGTGGGTGGCACAATCCAGTGCTGCAGCCCACCAACAGCATTTGATTTATAGGCCCTGGCACTCGCAGTGCACTTTACTAGGGACTGACACATAAATCAAATAAGCCAATTTTATTTATTTATTTATGGTATTTATAGAGCGCAAACAATCATCCCCAATGGGATATCACGGCGCTATCCTGACAGTAGTGAATAGTTAACAGATAACAGAGTGGGGATTGTGTTTAGTCAGATTTTGGAAAAAGAAATGTCTTTAGTTGCTTCCTGAAGGACAAATAACAGTCTGTTAGTCTGAAATACCAATCCATAACATAGTTTACACAGAGAGCAGATGCACTTTTGCACTGATCAGCAGTGGTAAAGTGCCCAGAGTCCTTTATCAATCAAATCCAGCATGAACTGTATGACATCCTCCCTTCGAAGTGCCAGTGAATCCCGCCGCCTAGCTTACGAGAGCAAAAATTCCTCCCACGCTGTCCTGTACGCTGTCCTCGTGGATTGTGCAAGGGACCCTAAAACCAGCTGCAACATCCTGTGTTGCCTACGTACCACATCTGCTGCAGCATTTGGGTCGGAGTCCTGTCTGCGCCCTTGGCTAGCCCACGGAATCTCCCCCACTGTGAACGAGACAAAGCATCCGCTATGTCATTGTCCACTCCTGGCACATGCACTGCTCCAAATACAATATCATGACATAAGCAACCCAAAACAAACACCCTCAGTAACTTCAAAACCTGTTCATCCCTGGAAGACTGGCGGTTTACAATCTCCACAACTGCCATGTTGTCAATTCTGAACGTCACCTTCTGTTGTGCCAATTATTCCCCCCATAGTGTGACAGATACCACCAGTGGGAAGAACTCTAAAAATGCGATACTCCTGCCCCCCCAACCGACTCTGTCGGCCACTGTTCCGCACACCATTGCCCTTGCCAGTGGAGTCCAAAGCCCTTGCTACCCGCTGCATTTGAAAATATCTGTACATCCCACACCTCCTGCATCAGCGGAATCCCATTGAAATCCTGCAAGAAAAACTGCCACATTCGCAAGTCTTCTTTCACACCCACAGACAGCCGCACATGATGGTGGGGAGGTCTCTGTCCTGCTAGTGCCCTGCCCAGTCGTCTGCAAAACGTCCGCCCTACTCTCACAACCCTAAAAGCAAAGTTGAGGTGACCCAGCAGCACCTGAATCTCTTTTACTGTGACCTTGCCTTTCGACAACATTGTCGCCAGCGGCCCCAACATTGTCTGCTTTTTGTCCTCCGGAAGGCGTGCCTCCATCAACTGAGAGTCTAACTCAATGCCCAAAAAGGAGAGCCGTGCAGGGCCCCATAGTCTTTTCCGGTTCCAAAGGCACCCCAAGTTCCCTCATGATCTCATTGAAACTGTCCAGAGCCTTCTGGCAGTCCTTGGAGTCTGAGGTGCCCACAAAGAAAAAGTCATCCAGGTAGTGCGTTACCAACTGGTGACCCGTCCGCCCCGAGAACAACCATTGAAGGAATGTGCTGAAGCACTTAAACAGTGCGCAAGATATAGAACAGCCCATCGGTAATGCTTTGTCCACGTACCATTTACCATTGAAATGTATGCCCAGAAGATCCCAATCATCCAGGTGGACTGGAAGCAGCCGGAAAGCTGACTTTATGTCGCACTTTGCTTTCATCGCTGTTGCGTCCGCGGTCTCTACCAGGGACATGGCCACGTCAACGGATGAATAAGAAACAGTAGCCTCCTTTTCGTTGATGAAATCATTCACCGAACTCCTTTCCGGCCAAACCAAATGCTGTATTAAACGGAACTGCCCCTGTTCCTATTTTGGCATCACTCCTATGGGTGACACAATCACATTTTTCAGTGGCCAATCCTCAAAGGGCCCCGCCATGCGGCCCTCACGCACCTCTTTATCCAATTTTCCTTGCACTATTTCCGGATGTGTTTTTGCAGATTGTAAATTGTCCGCCCACCTCCTCGTCCTAGGTCCCCCATACCCAATTCTAAAACCCTCCTGAAACCCTGTCTGCAAGCGTTCCGCAGCCTCCCGGTTACCATAACCCTGTAAGGCTGTGATCAATTTATCTGTTCTAACCGGTGTACGAGCCCTTTGGCTCAGGCCCCTTAGCCCCTCGCCCACCTGTGAAAGACTGCTGCTGCTGTCCCCCTGTCTTAAAACCCCCGACTGCCACTGCTGGTTTCCCTGTTGTGGCACCTGCCCGCCCCCAAAGCAGTTAACCAAGGAGTGTCTGCCTCCGCAATTCGAGCAGTCATTCCTAAATCTACAATACTCCTGGGTGCACAGTCCTTTGTTAAAATCCCAGCAGACCCCCTTTGCTCCTGTCTGTCCTCTACCCGTAACGCCCACTCCTCCCCGAGTGGGGCGCCCATGAAAGGGTCGATAAATGATCGGTAGCCCGCTGGCCGTGAAAACAGTCTTACCACCTCCGGACAACCCCATAGTGTGTTGCCATAGATCCATATGCAATTCTCCCCATTTTGCCTCCGTGTCCCATGCCATGCATGCCCAAAATTCCTCATAGTATTGGGCCCATGCATATCCACCACCTGTAATCTGGGCCTTCCTGATCACGTCCATGTACTTGAAAATGGCCACATACCTCTCCGGATATTTCTCACAGTGCACACTTGCATATATCAAAAAGACCGCTGTCCAGTTCTCAATTGTGAGCGGCACTTTCAGCCTCTTGGCCAATTCATATTCCTCCTCCTTAGATCCCTCCTTTGCCCTAACCTCTCTATGCAGACGCTTAAGCATCTCAACATATTCACCCTCCCAGATCTGTTCCTTAGTTGCCAGCATTAAGTGCGCGCCCAACGGCTTGGTTACTCCCATGTGAGGCAACCATTTTATCTTTAACTCCTTACTCTCTAATTTGTTCTCGGACTCCATTGCCTTGACATCCATCTTATCCCCCGGACCCCCTGACGTCTTACCTGTGTCATCTGAGCCCCCTCCCACAAGCGCAGCCCTGTCTCCCATGCTCGCCAACACCTTACCTGCGTCGTCTGTGCCCACTTCCACATCCAGCACATACCTTCCTTTCCATAACGTGCCCCCGTCCCCCCCTCCTTGTCCCTCCCTCCCACCCCCACTGATACCATTAGGGGCCGCACTCATTTACCTGGTTCTGAGGACTCTGCCCGTCGGCCTTCTGTCTGCCTTGCCAATGGGGCCGACCATTCGTCCCAACACGATGTCCGACCCGTGAGCTCTGCCGGGCATCGTGACACATGTAAAACACTAGACAAAGCATTACTCAGCCCCCGCGCCCACGTCCTCAATGTCCTTCAACTCGCCCTCCTCCATGCTGTCCTCCTTATAATCTAGTTACTCCTGCTGAAACCCTAGGCCTTCTCAGCTGGAGATGCAGACTGCACCCTCCTATCCTCACTCGAATGGCGTTCCTTGGAGCTCCTCCGTCCACTATGTCCCCCGGACCGTTGAGGCCCAGTGGGTGCTGGGACTGGCGAGCCCGCCATGGGCCTACTTATGCCAGACGTGCCGTGATCCCACTCCGGTACTCGGTACGCAGCGCGAGGCTCCACCCTCCCGTCTGCTCTGCGCCATTGAGCTGCTCCCAGCTCTGCCAAGTCTGGCGCCCACTATTGCTCCACTGCCTGAAAAAAAAGGAATGGTCTGGTGTGCTGGGCCTACCCCTCCTCTCTCTCTCATCCCAGCTCCTCTTCTTGCCTGCCCCCAGAGTGGTGGCTGCCCACGCCCGCCCTACCACACTAAGGTCCACCGCTTCCCCTTCATCTACCTGCTCCCCCTCCCCGTCGCTCCATTCCAATCCCGCCGCGCCCCCACTCTGGTCTCACTGGACCCTGTCACTGCCTCTAAAGACTCCAACCCCCCTATACCCCTCTGGCCCCCGCCCCTGACTGCACCTGTCCCCACACCCTAAGACCCCTGCCCCCCGCGACAGGTACCCCTCCCCCTAGCCTACCCCAGCTACAGCCTGAACTTCCTCATTCCCCAAGGAGAAAATATCCAGCCCCTTCCATTCCCTGTCATTCCCTTCTGATTCCAACACAATGGAGGCACCCTCTCCCTCCACCTCCACAACCCAAGGCCTATCTCCTCTCTCCCCCCCACCACCACCCCCGTCCCAGACATCCCTTTGATGCCCCTCCAAACCCCGGCCCCACCGGTGTCTGCCCTCTCTGGCCCCACAGGGTTAGCCTGAGCCGGTGCCTCCAAGCTCCCCCTCCTGCCACCCTTGCTCCGTCTCTTGTTACCCCATCCCTCCCCATCGGCCTACAAGGGAGAGTCTCCCTGTGGCTGGGAGCCTGCCAACGGGCCCTTAACCAGCCCCTTTTCCCCCTTCCTGCTGCTCCTACTGCCCCCCACTGCACTGCATCCTTGGCGGTACTCGGGGCCTCCCTCCCTCCCGGTGTATCCTCTCCCTCCCAGCCTCTCACTCTTCTGCACGCACCTCGGCGACCGTTTACCTTGGCGGGCCCCGCCCCTCTGTACCGGAGTCTCCCCCTGTGGGGAAGGCTCTGCGCCACTTTTCACCCGCGGGCCGCTCTTCTCACATACGAGCGGTCCCGGGCCTCTGGTGACAACGCTGAGAGACGCGGAATGCGCTCCCCCGCCGGGCCCTCCTCCTTTTACCTCCGCGACCGCCTTCCTGTTCCCGCTATCACGCAATTCATGTACGCCACAAGGGGTCGCGTCCACTTCCCCGCGTGGCCCCCATCACTCACCTGTCCTTTCCTCACTTTCCAGGGGGGCGAGCAGGCCAACACCTCAGCCACCACCCCCGCAGCCGCGTGCCTCGCCGGGCGCGCGCTCAAGAGGCCTCGCCTCTAGAACGCGGTAATCTTCTGCCTCCATTTTAACAATCCTCCGTAGCGGTCCCAAAATCTACCACTGAAAAGTCCTACCACACTCCCGGCCACTAATCACCAGGCCTGCCTAAAATGCTAACATTTACAGCACTCCCAGCCACCAGATCACCAAACCTAAAATGGTGGCTGTGGGAGCACGAAACCAGCCCCGATACCCTTTAGGCTATCTTTCTAATTGGGCTACAATTGGGCTATTCCCAATGTAGCCCAAACCCCGCAAAATGGGCGCTATTCGGCTCGCCCCTACCCCCTTCCAATCTGCCCGGGGGCAGACCTCACAAGGTTCGGCTGCCCTCCAAACCCCCCTAATACACTAGAATATTATAGCACCATTCAAGGGGATGTAAATGTGGATACAAGGATGCCAGCAGGCACACTATAGCTGGACGCAGTAAATGCTATTATCGTCACGCAGTGTAAACCTCTGAGTAAGAGCTGAGTACTGACTGGCAACCATTTCAGTAAATACTTACAAATCAGACACACCAATTGGGGGGGGGTGAGGGGCAGGGATGGACACTGAGGAAAGAAAAAAATACCATAATCTGGGGATTAGTCGAGGTAAGCAAAATACTAACAGCTCAAAGACTAGTCCCCACCTATTATAAGGCATCACCGGATGAAAGGTTCTCTGTGCAGAGAATTTACTGCAGCCTTTGAGCACAGCTGCATTACCCACCAAATAGGCTTGGCCTACATTCTTGATGTGAGTTTAGAGGCATGAGTAGGGCATTAAGTGGGATGACAAAACTGAGGGGTCTCTCAAAGAGGTGTGTCCAGTGCCATTAAGGGCGTGGCTTAGAAATACATAAACTAAAAATCTGTTCTTAGCATAGTGTGCAGCCAGATTGGTATTTTGCTGCTTCGGTTATTGCACTCAGAAATATACTACAAGTAACATGACACCTACAACAAGCCAGGACTATTGGCTTTATCAATGGTTGATAGTTGCATAAGACAAATGAGCAACAACTACGGCTTTGTTTATAACCTTGGAAATTCTTTGGTTCTGAAATGTTGAGACTGTGAAAGAACTATAAAGAGTCTCTTTGAAGTAGCATCAAAGGCAGTGAAGGCTGGCACCGCTGCAGAGTTAAGATTTTTTTTTTACCCTAAGGTTGAGGGCAACAAGCGAGAGCCCGATAGGGACTCGTCTCAGCACCTGCTTTTTAGAACTGTTGGTGCTGAGCCCCGGCAGAACCCGGCCCACTTAAAGCCCCAGGTAGAAGCATCTGGGACAGTGGCCCGCTGTATGAGCCAAGACAATGTAGCTGTGTAATGGAGGAACAGGTCACGGGGAGACACACCCCTTGCACTGATGGGCTGAGATACCCCAGAACGGAGGGTGAGGCGACTGAGGTTCCACCTGTGCTTCCGTTCAGAATAAAAGAACCCCGAGCACCTAAAGAAACAACAAAAGAGCCATAGCAACAATGCCAAAATACACAACAGGATTAAAAATAGGTGCGGTTGGCAGAACCTCTGTGCTTCAAAGGTGGTTAGGTTTGGCACCGAGGCTTGTTTTCACAAGAAAAAAGAGAGAGGGTGTTCTGTGCATAAAATGGCAAGGAATCCGGGATGCATTCTGGGTGTTGCTTGATGCAAAGTGTGGGTGGTGCAGTGGAGTGAGAAAATGGAAGTGGAGTGGGGGCATTCGGTGTTGCACCTTGGGTAGAAAGTGGAATATGGGGATGTGCTCCCATCCTGTGTGCTGTCTGATTTTGCAAGATAGGCAGGAAGCACAGTAACATTCATGGTGGGAAATTCACCAGCAAGGAGAATGAAATAGTGAGATTACTGCACGGAACTGCCCAATTCCCCAGGAATCGTTGAGATTATTGGAAATGTAGGATAGAAGCATTGACAAAGCCAATATATGTATATAGTCCCTCCTTGAGGAATTAGCCATTCCTCAAGGAGGAACACAGTTCCTCCTTGGAGGAACTGTGCCATAACTCAGAGATTTCTGAGCTTTTGGCATGCATAGAGGCATGATTGGGTATGAATGTAGCAGGATGAGGATGTAGTGAGTGAGTATATGGATGATGTTCTTGGAAATATATGTTTATATGTATGTTGTCTTAGGGAACCTGTATTTATTCAACCCAGGAGGGCTACCTGGATTTGCTACATTGTTGCAATTTTTTTATAGTGTAGGATAACATTTGGTGAACTTTGATAAATGTATTTTTAAGAGTGCTATACAAAAATGTATATATTTATTGGAATAAAGGAATGAATACATTTCCGACATCCTATACGTTTTGAGCTGCACATGAATACCCATTAGGTACAGGTAAGCCTGAATTTTCATTAAGGTTGGCAGGAAATTTTGTTACTAATTCTAGTTTTTGCCCTATCCTAGGAATCTTATCTTGAGCTGGGGGTCTCTTATTCTACTAATTGCATGTCTCATATGAGCCATGCCACTACCTATAGCTCCAAAACAACAAACATCTTGACCAAGAATGCTATTCCATGCGACCAGCTCATCAGAGGCAGTGGCTAATTATGGCTGATATGAGTAAGCTTAGAAAATGGGTCCTATAGCTTGCTTTTGGATAGAAAAAACTAAGGGCCAGATATACTAATATTTTGTGTCATGGTTGCACCACTTTTGTGGCACACCCATGGTGCAAAATGCTAGTAGATATTGACAAAACCACACAAGGGGCAATTTGTGCCGCCTTGCATGGCTTTGTAAAAAGAATATGTAATGCAATGCAGCAGCTTGCCCTGCATTGCGTTACATGTCACTCTAGGAGGCATTCCATGGGTGGAAAATGGACGTACTTATGCATCCACCCATGGATTTCACACATTCCTAGCTTTACAAAGGTCTGTAAACCTGGGATTGCATGAAATCGCTACACATCCCAGAAGATGGGTGTTAGACCTGTCTGGCTTCTTGCGTAGTCCCTCCAATTTATTATTTATTTTGTCCCCTTTTTGCCCCTCATACCTTTAATAATTTTTGTCCACTAACTTTTTCTAGATGTTGGTAAAGGGGATAGGTGTTCTTTTTCCCCCTCATAGTTTTTCACCTCAGGCCCAGAGGCCTGTTCTGACAGGAAAATAGTTGGGACCACAAAATGGTGGCTACCAACTGCCCTAACTGCCAAACCCAGAACTTGCCCATAGACTAGTATAGGGCGTTCCAGAACCTTCTGGTCCCTTCTGGACTCCTGAGGGTCAGCCTATAAAATTCGGAATGCTGGTCAGCCATTTTGTCTACCAGAGAGAGTCAGCTAGAGGACAGGCTGTAGCTTAAGGTGGGGGTAGGATAGTCAGAGGTTTGGCCTATTGATTCACCACCCTTCCTCCCTTGGGTTATTTGTCCTATCCCTGCTGCGTTGGATGATGGGAGACCCTGGGCGCCTGACTAATCCCTGAACTGAAAGAATAGGGAGGTGGACAGGAGAAGGAGACTACAGCACTGTGGGGTGCAGTCCTCTGCCCAGTGAAAAGACTTCTGCTGAGATTCCCTCGAACGGAGGAGGGCTAATCCTTGTGGCCCCCCTTTTTATTCAGACCTCAATAAAAACCTGCCCCGGTTACAGCGACTGTCCCCTAGTTTAATCACCCCACAGAGTGTCATCTCTCACCTGCTGTGGAGTGAAGCCAGCGCCTGGTGAGCTGCACTGGATCAGTGGTTGAGCGCCAACTGAGAGGAGCGGCGGGCGCTGAGGGAGCAGAGGCCAGGAGAGATCGGGCTGTTCCGCCCCTGTGACAGCGTGGGGATCGGCGCCGAGTTGTGGCTGAAGAGGCGATTTGGAGGTGAGGAGCGGACCTTGAGGAATCCCTGCGGACTTCCTGAGTGGGCGGAGTTGTGGAGAAGAGCACCGGTAGGAGAGCGCGGGCTTCAGCGGGGAGACGCTTCCCCTTCGCGCATGCCCGGTGGTGCGTTCGACTCCCTGAGGCGGAGCCAGCCGTGAGGAGCAGTGTTACCTTCCGATCAGCGCGAGGGAGTTGTGGAGGGTGACGCCGGGAGTCCCACGGCGGCATAGGCGAGTGGCAACTTCTCTCCCCTGCTCGAGCGCCGCTTGTTGTGGCTGGCGTGAGCGGGAGGGGAGGACTGTGGAGCCCAAAAGCGGCTTAGGAGATACGAGTGAGACTACTTCCTTTATTTTGGCGCCACGCAGAGGAGAGCTGAGGGGCCCCAGAGGCTGGTGAACCTTGCCAGCGTGTGGCTCCCTTTGGTCCTGCCAAGTGTTTTCCCCCACTCTCTGGCGCAGCACAACTGCCACCGCCCGTTTTGGTACAAGTAAGGAGGTGAGCTGCAGGGGGAAAGGGGCGCTAGCGCCTACAAGGGAGTGCCTTAGACACTGGTCGTTCCTACATTGTTTGACACAAGGTGGGGAGTAGCTTGGGGGGAATCATCTGCAAATAGAGGGCGGAAGGAACCTGCTGGTTAAGCAAAGGCAGAAGTTTCTCACAGAGTTTGCTGGTGTCTAAGGAAACTTCGAGTTTAACTGAAATTTCTCATCAAAGTCAAATCTGGTTAATGTTGGTGTCTGATTAAATGTCATTTTGATAGTAATTACTGAAATAAGTTAACCTCTCTGAAAGTAGAACTACGGATTCCAAGACATCTAAATGTAATGTGCTGTTAAGTTAATAGAACTGTGTTTTGACATTATTTGGCAATTTTAAAAGTACTGGTTCTTCTCCTGACAGAATGCATTATATTGAACTGTGAATTCTAGTGTGAAAAGAGCAAAGATATTATTTTTATAAACGAGTACTTATTTTTCCAACATTGGTGTAGCGTCCTTTTTATGTGTTATTGCGTGGATTTACTGCTGGTTGGTTTGCAACCTTCACACTTGTGCCTCTAGGATTGCATGTCTTACCCTAGGCCAGGCTACCCTAGGTGACCTGACATCCCAGGTTCCAACAATGGGCTAACGAGGAGAAAAATCTTTTTTAGTCCCTGTTATTTCCTCTTTCTATGTGTGCTGCAATCTGCAGCGCACAAGGAAAGAGTAAAATGCCTTGAGAGATTGTATTTGTGCACAAAAAAAAATCTCTTTGTAACGCAGGCACTCGCTCGTTTTGGTGCAAGGGTACCTGCATTGGCGCTAGGCTGCCTGAAGTGTGGCAGCGTTATGAGAGAGCTGAAGTGTGCCATATCTTAGTAGATATGGTGTGTTTTGGCTCTCTCCCTTTCACGTAACGCAGTGCAGCAAGTTTCCTTGCTACACTGCATTGCGTGAAAAGTTAGTGAAGCTGGCCCTAGGCGTGGGGGTAACTTGCGCAATTTTGTGCAGCCTCATTTTTTTCTTACATTTCTGCAAAATTATGCGAGTTTATGCATAATTACGCAATATGCATCTTGCACTAAAAAATTAACGGTCCGCTCGGGTAAAAATGTAACTAGAAATGTAATGGTGTAATCTCTGTAATTCTACCTACATTTTGTCACATAAATTTTATAAGAATTACACCAATTACACTGGCGTTATGAAAATTTCGCCCAGAACTATTAAAAACATCCACAGTTATGGAACAGACCAAAAGGGGTGAGAAAAGACTAGCATGCTTTGCTTCCTCGCCTGGCTTTTGACTTGAAGGCCCCCTTGTGTTTCTTGATGTCAGCCCCTTAGAGGCCATGCCTCCTGTAACTGTATGGATGGCAGAGGTTGAGTGCTTTTTGACTGTTGCAGTGCCCAAGGAGCAGCACCCCAGTTGTCAGGCAGTCTGGTCATGTCTGGACCCACAATGTCAGAGCAGCAGCGGTCCATGCAGGTAAGAGTGGTGGGCCTTATTTGGGAGGGGATTCGACAGACGACCATGAGGGAAAATTAAATAAAGAACATATTTTTGATCATCGTTGTCTGTTGAAATCCCCCCTCACCCCCCGCGACCGCCCCACTGCTCTTACCTGCACTGGTCGCGTCTGTGTCAGGGTGTAAAGGACCACCACATTTAGGGCCAGATGTAGGTAGGCGTTTACCGGGTGGTAACGGCCGAAAACCGGTAAAATCGGCCGTTACCGACCGGAATCCAGGAAATGAGATGTAGGAGGCCATTAATTACCGATTTTTGAAAATCCGAGTCGGAAACATACCGACTCGGTAAAAATGACCCGGTAAAATTACCGTGTCGGAATCTACCGTATACATAAATACCGAGTTCGTATTTTCCGACTCGGTAAATCAGAAACGGTAATAATTGGCCTTGGAGATGTAGGTAAGCACAAAAATACCGATTCTGCCGAAAAACGGTATTTTTTAGTCGGTATTTACCATGGATTGAAAGCAGGTGGTAACCAAGGGAGGGCTATAAAAAAAGGCCCAAAATGCACCTCAGGACCCATGATGGCGGCTTTTTACATCATAGCAAGACGGCAGAGACTACAGGCAGCAGGACAGAGAGAATGGCTAAGGGAGGAACAAGTGTACAGGCAGAGGATAACACTGTTCCAACTGACAGAGCCTGAAATACTGCAGAGGTACAGGCTACACCCAGACACCATCAAGCAATTGATCAGGGACCTACACCCTCTCCTGGACCACCCAACACCCAGGGCCCATGCCATCCCACCTCATGTCCAGGTGCTATGTAGCTTACACCTGCTGGCCTCAGGGAGCTACCAGAGTGTGATAGCTGTAGTGGGTGGCGTGTCCCAGGGCTGCCTGTCCCGCTTCTTCAGGAGGTTTCTTGACGCCATGATGCAGAGGATGGGGCATTATATTTCATTCCCTGTTACACCGGCAGAATTAGCCAAAACCAAGACTGACTTTTATCAACTGGCACACTTCCCTCACGTGATCGGCTGCATCGATGGCACCCACGTCCCACTCTGTCCACCTGCAGCCACAGAGCACATATACAGGAATCGCAAATCGACGCACTCCATCAACGTCCAGGTCATATGTAATGCAGGTAACCTCATCACTGACATCGTAGCCAAGTTCCCCGGAAGTACCCATGATTCTTACATATTCCAGAATAGTGGAATATACACACGCCTACTTGCCGGAGAATTTGGAAATGGATACCTGCTAGGTAAATCACATTGACACACCCTGACACTCACATTAGATCCACGTCTCATGTACTTGCAATTAATGTCTATCTTTCTCCCCCTAGGCGACAGTGCATATGCCCTGCGGTCCTTTGTGCTCACTCCCTACCTCAACCCATCCACCAGGAGTGAAAGGCGATACAACGTGGCTCACAGATCCACACGAAACGTAGTTGAGCACACATTTGGACTCCTAAAGAGCAGGTTTCGCTGCCTCCACAAGAGTGGAGGTGCACGGCAGTACACCCCAATCATCTGCTGCAAAATAATAGCGACCTGTGCAATGTTGCATAATCTCGCCACCAAGCAAGGCACTGAGGTGGAGCTCACATATCATGAGGACATTGATGACGACCCAGAGGTGGCAGAGCCCCAAGCTACAGTGGCAGCAGCAGCTACAGATGGGAGACTGAGACGGGCAGAGGTCACACAACAATATTTCTGAGTGAGTAAAGAGACACAGGCATGAATGTAACTTTGTGTAAGTAGTTTAATATTCACTACGCCACAGCATTGTTAGCTCACATTGGGCTCACTAATACAAACACTCCATGAGTGTGTTGTCACGGTTAACACCACCGTGACTACAGCCTTGGGTGGAGTGCAAAGTCATTGTTTGTGGCCACGAGCCACAGGGCGGGGCTGCTGTCGCTGTGAATCAATGTTCTCACTCTGGCCTGTCACACTTCCCCGACGCCTGCCACTCCTCCGTAAGTCATGCACAGGAGTGCTTGCACCACTCCTGCTGGTGGACCCCTCGCTTTCGGCAGCACAAGTGTCGCCTCCAGTGCCAGTCTGATGCGCGAGCACTAGCTCCATAGCAGAGGTCATCCTGGCCATACCTTCACTTAAATTGTTGCAGCACTGCACTATGGCATCCTGCATCGTGACTGACCGTCTGCACAGCACAGTGGTAGCAGTCGCAAACCTGTTCAGGGCCTTGGTTTGCTGGCGCACATCCACACGGGCCTTGCGTCTCTCCAAATGGTCCCTGTCCAATTTGTCACACAGGACAGTCATGCACTGTGTAATATCAGATATTCCTGACAACCATGGATTGCATGCTTTCTGCCATTTCCCCTATGCCCTTGCCTACTGCTTCCAGTTTATTATTTGTTGTGCGTGCGTGCCTCTGAACCCCCATCATCGCTTTTGCCTGCAGGCGCTGCACCTTCACCATGGTGGCCTCCAGTCCGCAGAAGACACCTTGGACTTGACGCACATCCTCTACCTCCCGTGGCCGTCGCCCTCGGACACTGGCCCGCGTGACTCTGGGACTGGGCTGCTGCTCGGTGTTGCCTCTGTCCTGTGTGTCACCCTCCACCTCCTCCTCCGATGATGTTTGCAGTATTCTGCGAGGGGGCACATCATGGCTCCTTACTCTTCCCAGCACTGGGGATGGTGATGTGGGGGTGGGTGATTGTTCTGCCGCTCCTGTGTCCTGACTACCGAATAGGAGAGGGGATTGTGGATTTTCTGCAGTTGCCTCCTCAGGTATCGGGGCTGCCTGCTCTTGGTCCTGCCCTCCGTGAGAGGTGCTAGGTCCGGCTCCTTCCCTCCTCTTCTCTCTGACCTCTGCTGTGCTGCGCTTTGACTCTCCTGTGGACAGACATGGACATTGTGTCAGTAATGTTGTTCACCTGTGTCATGAGATAAAATACACTTCTATTGCACTTTTGCCTGTCTCTCATTTGCCTATGCTACTTGTCTGTTGCTCCCCTTGCTGCAATGCACGCTGACTGCTCTGAGGTATCTACACATGACTACATTTCCCAGGATGCATTGCAGGACATTAGTTAAACCTGTTGTGGAGTCTGATTTGTCCTGTGAGGGGAATAGGTAAATGGGTAAATGATAATGTTCTTGCATCTTACCTGGTTTCTTTGCTCCTCTTGCTGAGCTGTCAGCGTCTCCAATTCCGTGAATACATTCCTTCTCAAGGGTGGATGCCACCATCTCCTCGATGTCGGTGAGTCTGGGGGCTCTGTTTCTTCCTCCTCCTGTCGCAGCACTTTCCTTGCGGTGGGCAGCAAGTTTTTTTTTGGTGATTATGCGGATGTCATACCACCGTTTTTTTAGGTCTTCAAGGTCACGGTGGGTGACACCAATGGCATTTACCTTGCCTTGTATGTCCAACCAGGTGCTGTGTTTGATTGATTCTGCAACATGCAGAGTTTGCTTTCCAAAAATTTTGCCATAATGTCTGACAATCTCCGAAATTAGCACCTGCAGTTCCTCCTGGCTGAACTTCTGCTTCCTTTTGCGCTCTGCAGCATCTCTCTGTGCCTCCTGGCTCTCCATCTTGCAGTGTAGTTTGTCTCAGGAAAGGCTGCTCCACACTCTGTCCTCCTGCTCTCCTGACTGTTTGTTTCTGCACCTGCATGGGCGTGGCCTGGCCCAGGTACTGGGGTGTGGTGCTTGGATCTGATTGGTTAGTTCCCCTGTGGATTTGGATTTGGGTGTGGTTGGAGTACCTGATTGGTTCACAGGCACACATGTTTGTCAGTTTCAAATTCTTCGGCGGATAGTTCCGACACGGTAATTACCGGGTCGGTTTTTACCGACTCGGTATTTTCCGGGTCGGGAGTTCCCATTCATTCCTATGGGCCATGGCACCGGTGGATCAGTTTGGGTATTTCCGTCTCGGATTTTACCGTGTAGGTATATTCCGAGTCGGTAAATACCGTTTCCGATTACCGACAGGTTCCGAGTCGGTATTTGTTACCGCCATTGTTACCTACATCTCATTTTCCTACTCGGTAATACCGAGTCGGTATGACTCGGTATTTAAGAGGTCGGAAAATAAAATTTACCTACATCTGGCCCTTAGCCCGGTGTTGGACTTTCACCAGAGTTTGGGGAGACCCTCTCACGAATCCACCTCTGGACTGGTGAACGCAGTAGATATGAGGGTTACTCCTACCCCCATTAGAACCGATCGCTGGCCAGCCTGGGAACACTGGGAGCCAGGGGCGTAACGCAAGCCCCTGCACCCCCTGCAGCGCTGGGGAGGTCTCAACCCCGATTTAGCTTAAGGCCAATGTATACCTGTGTCTGGGTAACTCATGGATCTCTCATTACATTCTGCAGGGGGGCCCCATCCTTTTACGTTGCTCCACAGCAAGGAGCACCATTTACACTACTTTCATCAGTCAGTAGATGTGACTTACTCCTCCAAATCCAAACATAAGCCAGAAGTAAGTCAAGAGTGAATCACAACTCCCAACAGGGCTATCTTTGTCAATTATGACCCACTGCCTTTACTGAGAAGCACAAATCCTTGAACTGTAACACTTTGTGGGGCACTCAAGTCCTGGATTTAAAAAGACCACCAAAATCCTATACATGTATGTTTGTAGTTGATAATGTACTTTACTGTAGTACTGACCTGCTACTTTCTGGCCACTTATTAATACTTGGCCGAGCCAAAACACTGCAAGCAGGATGTGTGGGGATCACCAACGTTAAACACGCTTTGGCAAGAAGTGCATTTCCTAAACCGAGCTGTTCCATCATAAAGAAAATAACGATAAGGAGGAAGCAGGAAGGACATGACTGCAGCATGAAAAACAACCCCTTGGCAATTAGAAAAGCAAAACAAACAAGTACACGTGCTCAGGACAATGAGTCGCATCTAATCTCTAGGAGATGAGTGAAATAATGACTTTTTTTTTTAGATATTGCTTCATAGGCCAATTCTATCTGATGTCACAAGATCTAATTTATGGCATTTAATTTATTGACTTCGGATGGAAGTAACTCGGAGTGATTCTCACACCACTGCAGATGGCTGGGGTGAGCATAAGGTCACCGCAGAATGTTGCTGGCTCTGTTTCCCATTCTAACACTACTCGATTCATCAACCTCAGAAGGATAGAAAACTGGGTTTGCTTTGCTGAGATTTATGCTCGTGAACTGCAGGTCACATCAGATATCAGTGGTGAGCATTTAACTCAATTAGCCTGTATCCGAAGGTGCTAAAGAGTCAATGAAGCTAGTGAATACAGGGCGCAAGGAGAGGCTGGGTAGTTATTTGCTCAGGCTGGGTGTTCACTTTTGCCTGGTAAAGTCATATCCCACATAGTAGAGAGGAAGGGTCGCCAATGATCTACAAAAAATAGTTTTATCAATAGAGAAGCCTTCCAGGTGCTTATATTGTGGAAGAAACTGCATGATCCATTAAAAGTGGTTTAGCAAAGCTGACACTGAACAATGCCCTGATACTGGGTGAGTCTGGGCATGGACATGGCAAGGCAGACACTGGCAGGTCAGATTTACTATTCTAACTCCAGTCCTAGAAAATGTGGGAAAGTTGCAACTTTCCCCAAAGTAGCCCAGGAGCTTACTTGTTAATCTAACTCTAGGACCGGTATATTGTGGGTAATATTAAAAACTTCCCAAGTATTCAAATAAGGGTAAAAAGTGGTCATTTTGCATTGACCAAAGTCATACCTGCCTACTGGACGAACAATCTCAGCGTTTGAGGAGTGGCAGGGCCTTGAAGGGGTTGGGGCCTCAATGCCAAGAAGGCACTTTTGAACCCCAAGCCGCCTACTCCTCCAAAAAAGAAAAAAGCTCGCAGAGGCTGATGCCGATGTCCTGGGGTGTTTTTGACTTTTGCAGCACCCCAGTTGTTAGGCAGTCTGGTCATGTCTGGACCCACAATGTCAAAGCAGTCGCGGTCCATGCAGGTAAGAGCGCTGGGGTGGTGGGGCTGTAGTTGGGAGGGGATTCGACAGACGACCACAAGGGAAAATTAAATAAACAATTAATTTTCCCTTGTCGTTGTCTGTTAAAATCCTTTCTCGCCCGGCTTCACCGCCCCACCGCTCTTACCTGCACGCCCTGAGGCTGTGTTAGGGTGTGAAGGACCACAACATTTAGCCTGGTGTTGGATTTTCACCAAAGTTTGGGGAGACCCTCTCATGAATCCACCTCTGGCCTGGTCAATGTAGTAGATATGAGGGTTACTCCTACCCCCATCAGAACAGATCACTTACCAGATCACAACCCTTAATGGAGGTTGGCAGTTCAAAACCTCGAAAAACGAGCTGGAAACCACTATTTACAGTGGTTTTCCAGCTAATTTCCCCTGCCACAGTGTGACACACACACACACACACACACACATATATATATATATATATATATATATATATATATATATATATATATATATAGACAGATATATAGATATATATATACACACACACATATATATATATATATATAGATATAGATATATAGATAGATAGATATATATATATATTTGATTTGAATAAAATTTATAACGCGCAGACAATAACCCGAAGGCATCAAGGCGCCTAACAAAACATATCATTAACATAGGCATGACACCGTTACAGGTAAGCCTGCACAAAGAGATGCGTCTTCAGAGCGCTTCTGAATGCCTGAAGAGTAGGTAGGGATCTTAGTTCCAGTGGAAGTGCATTCCACTCCTTGGGCGCCAAAGTGGAGAAAGCCCTGCCACCCCATTTAGCTCTTCTGACTCGAGGGACTGATAGGAGAAGTCTACTAGAGGAACGCAAGTCCCTGGAGGGCATATAGCGGGACAGGATAGATCCTACACCAGTGGAACTGTTTTTGGAAAGGGCCCTATAAGTCATGCATAGGGTCTTGAAAAGGATACGGTCCTCAACAGGGAGCCAGTGTAGCAATTTTCTGGCCGCTGTGGCCGAGGCACGCTTGGGGAGGTCCAGCACAAACCTGGCAGCAGCGTTCTGGACTACCTGCAAGCACTGCAATAGACTCTTATTCAGTCCCATATACAGTGCATTGCAGTAGTCCAGCCGGGAACCAATGAGGGCAACTGCAAGCTGTTTTCTTGCCTGCAGAGATAGATAATGCCTGATTCTCCTCAGAATGTGGATGATGCCCCAACAGGTAGAGATAGTTCTACTGACCTGTTTGTCTAAGTTGAGGGCAGGATCAATCATGACCCCCAGATTTTTTGCAGAGGAGGTAGGGGAGGGGCAAACTCCTAATGAGTCTGGCCACCAGCAGGATGACCACACGTCATCATTCCCTGCAAACACCATCACCTCCGTCTTCTCCCCATTCAGTTTTAATGAATTATGAATCATCCATTGTCCGACTGCCTCCATACAAGATCTAAAATTGGAGGCAGTCGGGACACCTGACTGGGAGAGAGAGACAAGGATCTGGGTGTCATCCGCATAGGATACTATCTCCATCCCATATGATCTAATAAGCCTGGCAAGTGGGGTCACATAGATGTTAAATAGGGTCGGGCTAAGCGCCGACCCCTGAGGAACCCCACATTGCACGGGCAGGGACGGAGATAGATACTCCCCCAACTTCACTCTTTGCACTCGATGACTGAGGAAAGAGGTGAGTAGATCTAAGGCTGAACCCTGAACCCCAACCTCCCTCAGTCGAGCTGTTAACACTGAGGGAGAGAGGGTATCAAAGGCCGCCGTCAGATCCAAAAGGATCAGGAGGGTGGTCTGGCCCCCATCAACACGCGTGCGGATATTATCCAGCACTATGGTGAGGGCCGACTCGGTGCTGTGTTCCCTCCTGAAACCATGTTGGGAGGAGTCAAGACAGCCCGAACTCTCTACAAATGCGGCAAGATGTTTATTAAGATGTGCTTCCAGCATCTTTGCTGGAGCAGGGAGCAGAGATATGGGCCTAACATTTTTTAGAACCGCAGGATCCAGAGAGGCCTTTTTAAGTAAAGGTTTTACCACCGCGTTTTTCCATTGGGTGGGGAAAAGGCCATCCCTCATGGCTCTATTCATTATGTCAACCAGGGGGGGGCAGGAGAGTATCCCTACACTGTTTGAGGATCCTGAGCGGGCATACATCCAGAGGTGAACCTGATTTAGTTTTATTGAGGAGATCATCCAAGTCCTCCAGAGAAAGAGGGGGAAAAGAGTCTAAGGTTCCCAAAGGGAGTGTTTCAGCCGGGGCAGGGTCCATAGATCCCAGAGCAGGAGACCCACTAATGAGAGATTTTTGCAGCTCCAAGGAAGAGTAAATGTCTAAAATTTTTGACTGAAAGAAGGAGGCAATAATATTGCACAGCTCTTGGGATGCTACTACGGGATCTGGGGTTTGGAGGGTTATAAGGGAGTCCACTACCTTGAAGAGCTCTTTAGGAGAAGTCAGTGAGGTAGTCAGGGCCGTAAAATGCTCTTGTTTGGCCTTTACGATTTCTGCCTTATACTTCCTCAGCAGAGTCTTATGTGCTTCCTTATCCTTTAGGTCCCAGCCCGAGTGCCATAGTCGCTCCCGCCTCCTCACTTCTTGTCTGAGGAGTCTAAGATGTTCCAAAAACCAGGGGGCAGAAGGCCTTTTTCTGGCTCGGTAGCATAGTTGGATCGGGGCTAAATCATCCAGTGCCTCAGTCACTGTCTTTTCAAAATGTAGGACTGCTGTGGAGACACTTCCCCCTTGAGGTAGGGACAGATTAAGTGTCCACGGGGTAAAGGAGCTATTGGAGATATTCTTAAAATTCCTACGGCATTCCTTTTTGCTCGGAAAGTTTTTGGACGATTGGATGAGCGGACAGGCTAGCTCAAATGGAACGGCCAGGTGATCCGACCATGACAAAAAGATAGGGTCCTTGATCGTCAGCCTCTCATCAAATTCCATCGAGTGTATGGCCTGCTCGATGTGTAGCCCCTTTAACCAATTGGGCAAAACCACAAGCTGACATAGCATCAAGCAAGGAGATAGTATCGTTAATATCGTACCTCTCCAAATGAAAGTTAAAGTCTCCCAGAACTGTGAGATCTTGCCGACCAAAGTAGGGTTCTAGGACGTGGAGGAGCCGTTGTCCAAAATCAGTACGTGACCCAGGAGGGCGATATATCAGAATTCCATTAAAGAAGGCACTGTGGCCGCTTTTTATGGAAAAGAATATAGCTTGAAAACTGTCCGTGGGGACAGAGATAGAAGCAGTGTGGCAATGGAAGTGATCCCTGTAGAGGATTGCTAACCCTCCTCCCACCCGGCCCAATCTATCTTGACGAGCCAGGCAGTATCCTTCAGGGACAGCATCAATAAGATCTGGACCGGAGGAGTCCTTTGCCCAAGTTTCCGTAACGAAAACCAGGGATGGCTTCCTATCTGATACAAATTCCTTAAACAAGATGTTATTTTTAATGAGCGAACGGGCATTTAGGAGGATACAATCTTCCTTCGATGTCCTAACTCTGGGGGAAAGGGATGGTAAAGGCATATGACTGGATGAAAGGGGCGTAGAGCTTGCCGTATCTGACAGCTGGCATCCACATGATAAAGGGTGTAGGATGGCATCCGGTGAGCATGTATGAGAACATATAAGCCTGTGGGGTTTAAGCTTGAGTAAAGTCTGAATAGAATATCTAAAGTATGGGGGGTCGGAGGTCCCTAAGCCAAATGTCCTGCCGTCCAGCCCGTCCTCAGCGCGGACGGGCGCAGACGGGCTGGACTCTGGCGTGACTCCGGCGTAGCGACGGCTTACACGCTGCGCGCACACACTGCGCGCCATAGTAGCCGGTTTAAATAGAGCTCTAGCCAGTCCACCTGACTGTTAGAGCGCGATCAATACAGCGCTTCCCAACACCCACCCAAGATGGCGCTCACCTAATTCAGAAGCGTGAGGGACAGGCCCGCCAAATAGCGGTGAGGGCACTATTTACGTGCAGCAATGCGTATCGGGGTTAAAAGCAGGGGAAAACTATGGGCAGATGAAATTAAAATAATAGACAAAACGGGATATTTTTAAAATGCGCTAAAGCGTCCAAAAGCGGCCGTGAATGCAGCAGTGACAGGCCTAAGCAGGAGGACCTACCACCTGCCTTCCTTAAATAGTAGACCCGGAAAACAGCCTCTAGCCAGTCCACCTGACTGCTAGAGCACGATCAATACAGCGCTTCCCAACACCCACCCAAGATGGCGCTCACCTAATTCAGAAGCGCGAGGGACCGGCCCGCCAAATAGCGGTGAGGGAACTATTTACGTGCAGCAATGCGTATCGGGGTTAAAAAGCAGGGGAAAACTATGGGCAAATGAAATTAAAATAATAGACAAAACTGGATATTTTTAAAATGCGCTAAAGCGTCCAAAAGCGGCCGTGAATGCAGCAGTGACAGGCCTAAGCAGGAGGACCTACCATCTGCCTTCCTTAAATAGTAGACCCGGAAAACAGCCTCTAGCCAGTCCACCTGACTGCTAGAGCGCGATCAATACAGCGCTTCCCAACACCCACCCAAGATGGCGCTCACCTAATTCAGAAGCGCGAGGGACCGGCCCGCCAAATAGCGGTGAGGGCACTATTTACGTGCAGCAATATATATATATATATATATATACACACACACACACACACACACATACATATATATATATATATATATATATCTATATATATATAGATATATATATATATATATATGACGGTGAAGTACCTCAAAAAGAAGGACTCAGAGGCCAGAGGGAGTTCAGGGCAACCAGCTCGTTTAATGCACAGGTTTCCAGTGGCGGCGAATGCATTTCGGCATTTAGCCTTCTTCAGCGCCCATTCACTGTGGTATGTCCTCCCGAAAATAGCTCCTTCCTGCGTAAAATACCACCCAGCACGTGAGTCTCCTCCCCCTAAAGCTGTCAGGACACCCATTGTAGTCCGTGTGGAGTCTGGAACCACAAATCCCAGAGTGCAGTGTGGCGGTCAGTCCGGGAGGGTGGTGTGGAGGAGTAAGTTAAACGGTAGGTTTGTGCTGGAAAC
Source organism: Lissotriton helveticus (assembly GCF_964261635.1). Lineage (NCBI taxonomy): Eukaryota > Metazoa > Chordata > Amphibia > Caudata > Salamandridae > Lissotriton > Lissotriton helveticus. The sequence continues at coordinate 585,338,922 of NC_136072.1, forward strand.
AGGAAGGTAGTGGTAGGCTCGCATCCGTGAAACCGGAGAATGTCCACGGTTGTTTGTCCTTGGTCCCTCGTACCGCTACAGCCAGAGGTAGCAGACAGTTGATCCGCTGGGCAGGGGCAGTCAATGCGGACTGTGTTCCCAAGTAGGTACAATACCAATATCTCCCCAATGGTGCCGTGTGTGTTCTGGCGGTCGCTGAAGCTATCGATCCCTCGATACAGTGAAGTGCTGCAAGCAGCGTGATGCCCAACTTTGCTTCAGGACACTTTGGTGTGGCGGGGCCATCTGTTCTACGTCGTTTGGCAGGCGCAGGATACATGACGGTGAAGTACCTCAAAAAGAAGGACTCAGAGGCCAGAGGGAGTTCAGGGCAACCAGCTCGTTCAATGAACAGGTTTCCAGTGGCGGCGAATGCATTTCGGCATTTAGCCTTCTTCAGCGCCCATTCACTGTGGTATGTCCTCCCGCAAATAGCTCCTTCCTGCGTAAAATACCACCCAGCACGTGAGTCTCCTCCCCCTAAAGCTGTCGGCACACCCATTGTAGTCCGTGTGGAGTCTGGAACCACAAATCCCAGAGTGCAGTGTGGCGGTCAGTCCGGGAGGGTGGTGTGGAGGAGTAAGTTAAACGGTAGGTTTGTGCTGGAAACAGGAAGGTAGTGGTAGGCTCGCATTCGTGAAACCGGAGAATGTCCACGGTTGTTTGTCCTTGGTCCCTCGTACCGCTACAGCCAGAGGCAGCACACAGTTGATCCGCTGGGCAGGGGCAGTCAATGCGGACTGTGTTCCCAAGTAGGTACAATACCAATATTTCCCCAATGGTGCCGTGTGTGTTCTGGCGGTCGCTGAAGCTATCGATCCCCCGATACAGTGAAGTGCTGCAAGCAGCGTGATGCCCAACTTTGCTTCAGGACACTTTGGTGTGGCGGGGCCATCTGTTCTACGTCGTTTGGCAGGCGCAGGATACATGACGGTGAATGTTAGAAGGGGCGATCTCAGAGGGCCAGGTTGTACTCACCCAACCACCCCGGGACCCACCTCTCCCACAGATCTTGCCGAGTCTTATCGTGAGGTCCTCACCGGGGAGGACTTCGAGTCTAGGATCGTACACACTGAGCTCACACCACACTTACGAACAGACACCACTACGTTGAATTTCAATGACAAGTTCTTTATATGCAGTAAAAAGAAGGAAGCACTCTTATGTACAGAATGATCGAGGGATCACAGAGTCTCTGAGGATTCGGGAAGAGGGAAGCGGGACAGTCTTTAGCCTTTGGGCCAGTACGGTGCGTACCCTGCGCACAGCTCTCAATCCTCGAGCTGGGGGATACGGGATGATGGTTGTACTGGCTGCTTCACTCACGTCGAGTCGGCTCGGGTCGTGATGGTGGCCGCGATGGTCCAGCCGGACCAGAGTACTCCTCGAGCCGCGACGAGGTCAGCAGGGCTCGGACCGGAGAAAGTCTTGGGGAGCCGCGACAGCGTCAGCAGGGCTCAGGTGGTCACTAGTTCAAGCTTGAGCCGCGACAGCGTCAGCAGGGCTCCGAGGTCTTTGCAAGGTCGAGCCGCGACAGCGTCAGCAGGGCTCCGATGGTTGCGAGTTCAGCTCGAGCCGCGACAGCGTCAGCAGGGCTCCGATGGTTGCGAGTTCAGCTCGAGCCGCGACAGCGTCAGCAGGGCTCAGGTGGTTCAGTTCCGTGTTGTGAAGAGGGAGCCGCGACAGCGTCAGCAGGGCTCAAGGGTGCGAGGTTGAGTTCGTCTTAGGGTCAGTCGCGATCAGATCAGCAGGGCTTCAGGTCCAAGATACAACTGCCCGCTAGTTGTCGGGCGGGCCCAGATATAGTCCATTGGCCCTTTGATGTCCGGACCATCGCAGGCGGAGGTCTCCTGCCCTGGGGGCTGGTCGTTGGCGAGGTCCGGCGGTTGGTTCTTTGATCCTTTGACGATGGGTCCCAGACGCCAGCGGGTCTGGAGCCAGCACTGGGGGGGGCCAGAGGTGAGAACGAAACTGGCCCACACGGGAAGGCCAGAGGTGTGACAGATACCGGTCTCTCAGGGGAGGCCGGAGGGGCCATCGAAACTCCCTGGCTTATCTCACTCGGGGAGCCCTTTACCCCCCAGCCGGGACTGGCGCGCCTTTGGAGTCTGGGTTTCGCTGGGGCCGGGGTCACGCTAGGCCCAGGGAGACAGGAATCTCGGGAAGGGAAAATGGCTGCCGGGCCTTGTGGGGCATGCAAGGTTAGGCGCTCGGAGCCAGGAGTGGGACGGGATAGTCAGGCCTGGTCGTTGGTGACGAGGGTCGGACTTATCGGGAGTAGGACGACCAGGCTCGGGGTGCAGGTTACGCTAACGGGGAGGCTGCGCAGGGGACTCAGGGTGCAGGCCTGCGCTCGCAGGGTGGGGAGAGACAGCAGCGGACCGCGCCACGAGGCTGGGTCCAACACGCGTCCCCCTCAGCTGAAGGCGGGGAGAACTACCCATCATCTTGGGGGTTCTCTTCGCTGTGGCAGAAGAATCGGGACAGGCCGTCTGCGTTGGCGTGGTCAGCACCAGGCCGGTGCTCAACAGTGAAGTCCATCCCCTGGAGGGAGATGGACCAGCGCAGCAATTTGGGATTCTCCCCTCTCATCTGCATTAGCCACCGGAGGGGTCGGTGGTCGGTCTGGACCCGGAAGTGAGTACCGAACAGGTAGGGCCTCAGCTTCTTCAGGGCCCAAACCAACGCGAAGGCCTCCCGCTCGATGGTGCTCCACCGTTGTTCTCGAGGGAGTAGCCTCCGGCTAATGAATGCCACTGGCTGGTCCAGGCCGTCCTCGTTTATCTGGGACAGGACTGCTCCGATGCCATGCTCGGACGCGTCTGTCTGAACTACAAACTCTCGGGAGTAGTCGGGGGCCTGTAGGACTGGAGCAGTACACATGGCGTTTTTCAGGGTTTCGAACGCCTCTTGGCAGGTGGGGGTCCAGCTGACTTTCTTCGGCTGGCTTTTGGAGGTTAACTCCGTGAGAGGGGCTACGATGCTGCCGTACCCTTTGATAAACCTTCGATAGTACCCCGTGAGCCCTAGGAACGCCCGCACTTCCGTCCGGGTCGTGGGGGCCTCCCAGGCTACGATTGCATCGATCTTGGGCTGGAGGGGGGCTACGAGGCCGCTTCCGACCTGGTGCCCGAGGTAGACCACAGACCCTTGTCCGATCTGGCACTTGCTTGCCTTAATGGTGAGGCCAGCCCTCCTCAGGGCTGTCAGCACCGCCCAGAGGTGCTGGAGGTGCTCGGACCAGTGAGAACTGTAGACTGCGATATCGTCCAGATACGCAGCGCTGAACTCTTCCAACCCCGCCAGTACCTGGTTCACCAGCCTCTGGAAGGTGGCGGGGGCGTTTTTCATCCCGAAGGGCATCACCCGGAAATGGTAGTGACCATCCGGGGTGGAAAAAGTGGATCGCTCCCTGGCCCCCTCTGTGAGGGCGATTTGCCAGTATCCGCTGGTCAGGTCGAATGTGCTGAGGAAGCGAGCAGCCCCTAGGCGATCAATAAGCTCGTCTGCTCGGGGGATGGGATGAGCATCGGTTCTGGTGACTGCGTTGAGCCCGCGGTAGTCAACGCAGAACCTCAGCTCGGGAACAGCGCCGGGGGCGGCTGCCTTCGGAACCAGAACCACAGGACTAGCCCATGGGCTGTCGGAGGCTTCGACCACTCCTAGGGCTAGCATCTTCGAGACTTCGGCCTTGATGCAGGCCCGGACTCTGTCAGGGACGCGGTAGGCTCTGTGCCGTACCGGTGGGCTATCTCCGGTGTCCACGTCGTGGACGCACCAGCTGGTGATGCCGGGGGTTAGGGAGAAGAGGTCCGAGAACTGTCCCAGTAACTGGCGACAGTCCTCGCGCTGCTCGGGGGAGAGGGAAGAGGAGAGCCTCACTCCCTCTACGGAGCCATCTTTTTCCTTGGCGCACAGGAGATCGGGGAGAGGCTCCGTTTCCTCTTCCTCTCCGTCATCCGTGGCGAGGAGCAAACTCAACTCGGACCGGGCGAAGTGGGGCTTGAGGCGGTTCACGTGGAGGACCCTCAAGGGGTTCCTGGGGGACTGCACATCGATTAGATAAGTCACCTGACTCTTGCGCTCCACCACCTTGAAGGGCCCCTGTCCACTTGTCTTGCAGGGCACAGGGCTCTACGGGAGCCATCACCCAGACCTGCTGTCCGGGTTGAAACTCGACCAGAGTGGCATTCTGGTCATACCACCGTTTAATTTCTTCTTGACTGGCCTCGAGGTTGGCCTCGGCCAGTTCTCGGAACTTTCTGGTCTGGTTACGGAGAGCCAGGATGTAACGAAACACATCCGGAGGGGGCTCTGGGGCCACCGTCTCCCAACCTTCCTTGACCAGGCTGAGGGGTCCTCGGACGGGGTGTCCGTAGAGGAGCTCGAAGGGGCTGAACCCCAGGGACTTCTGGGGGACTTCGCGGTACGCGAAGAGGAGACAGGGGAGGAGGACATCCCACTTACGCCTCAGGGGCTCTTCGAGACCCATGATCATTCCCTTGAGGGTCCGGTTGAATCGCTCCACCAGACCGTTACCCTGGGGGTGATAAGGGGTGGTGAACTTGTAGGTCACCCCACATTGTTGCCAGAGGGACTTCATGTATTTCGAGATGAAGTTGGTCCCTCGGTCGCTTACGACTTCTCGGGGGAATCCCACCCGAGAGAAGATCCCCATGAGGGCCCGCCCCACTACGGGGGCCGTCACCGTTCGGAGGGGAATGGCTTCGGGGTAGCGGGTGGCATGGTCCACCAAGACAAGGATAAAGCGGTGACCTAAGGAGGTCCTGGGGTCGAGAGGGCCCACGATGTCGATTCCCACCCTTTCAAAGGGGGTACTGACCACGGGGAAGGGTTGGAGGGGGGCTTTGCGCTTCCCTCCGCTCTTCCCGCTGGACTGACACGTGGTGCAGGACTTACAGTGGGCCTCTACATCGGAGCGCATGCCTGGCCAGTAGAAGTGGGTGACCAGGCGATGATACGTCTTGTCTTGTCCCAGGTGTCCCGCCAGGGGCACATCATGGGCCAGGTTGAGGAGGAAGCCGCGGAAGCGTAGGGGTACCACCAGCACTCGGGCTGACCCTAGCTCGGCAGATTTTTGTTCGCTATATAAGAGGCCGTTTTCCCAATAGATACAGTGGGAGCCGGACTGGTCACCGGCGGCCTGGGCGGCGGCCTGCTGCCGCGGCCCAACCAAGGACGGACAGGAGGTCTGTTCCAGGCAGAATTCTTCTCGGGACGGTCCTCCTTCCTGGCGCCACTGGGCCAGCTCAGGAAGGTCGTCCAGGCTCGTGGTCTGTTCGACGTCAGGGCCAAGGGGGCCTGCGTCAGGGGGGGAGCTCTCTCCGGGGGACAGCTCGGTGGTTTCAAAGGACTCGGGGACCTCGGGGTCCTCAGGGGTTGGCGGTGTGGTCTCAAGGTTCACCCCCTCGGGGTGAGCTGCCCGGGCAGTCATCGACCGGGTGCTCACACAGGCCCATTCAGGCAGGCCCACCATCTCCAGGTGGGTCCGTTTCTCAACCCGCTTCCATGGGGAGCTCTCTAGATCGTTGCCGAGCAGGCAGTCCACGGGCATGTCTGAACGGACCGCCACTCGTAACTCTCCTGAGACGTCCCCCCATTCGAAAGGGACTTGAGCAATCCGGCAGGTGCGGACGGAGTTGTCAGCTGCGATCACCCTGCAGGAGATGTGGGGAACAATTTGGGCTTCGGTGACTAGGTGTCGTTTGACTGCGGTGATACTGGCCCCGGTGTCTCGGAGTGCCCCAATGTGGTGGCCATATACAGTCACCTGCTGTCGGTACTTTTCCGTGTTGTCGGGCTCCTGGGACCATCTCCCTATCTCCCAGAGAGACTAACATCATGGCGGCTGGGTCAGCTCCCTCGAACTCCTCTTCCCCCTCCTCTTCTAGGGCTACTGAGGTGATGTGGCGCGCTGGGGGCCCCGCCGCGGCAGGCTTCTTGAACAACGGGCATCGGGGGTCGTTGGCATAGTGCCCTGGTTGCTGGCAATGGTAGCAGGCTTGGCTTACTCGGGGCCCTGGTTTGGCTGGGGGAAACCCTGCGCGCGCTGTGGGAGGCGAGGTGCCGGGCTGGTTTCCGGCGGGACTGCGCGGGGACCCTACCTGGGATCCCCTCTGTCTATTCTGATTCACCCCTCCCCTCTGGCGGGAAGATCCTTGTTCGTTTTGGCCAGAGTCTCCTCCGGGCCCCCGGGGGACTCTGGTGCTAACCCATCGATCGGCCTCGACGGCCAGCTTCCGGGGGTCAGCCAACTTGCTGTCCAGAAGGTGCTGTTGGAGTTCCACAAAGCAGTTCAGGGACAAATGTTCATAGGCGATGAGGTCGATGAGCCCCTCGAAGGTGGACACTTTGCTGCCCTTGATCCACCCTTCCAGGGCCCTGCTGTAGAAGTTTACATATTCCACCCAGGTGGTGCCGGGGATTTTCTTGCATTCTCTAAAGCGTTGGCGGTACATTTCAGGGGTGAGTCCGTACCTTGTGAGAAGGGCCTCCTTCTTGTGGTTGTAAGAGGTCTGTTCGGCGGAGGGTAGATCGAGCAGGGTGTCCCTCCCCTCACTCAGGAATCGCCCCCACAGCCCGGCCCCCCAATCCTTCTGCGGAACTCGGTGGGAGGTCATGGCGACCTCGTAGGCCTTGAACCATTGCCGGATGTCATCATTCTTGTAATACTCCTTGACCACATCCTTGGGGATGTGGACCTTGGGTTCTCCCGGGGGAGCGGCCTCTCGGGTCGCCGATGTTCGGTTGTCTTCGTTTCGGGCCTTTAGTTCGATCTCCTTCAGGCCACGCTCGTGCTCCAGCTGGAGTCTTTTCCCTTCGTGCTCTCTCTGGAGTTTCTTCTCCTCCAGTTCTCCTTGCAGCCGCAGCTGCTCGATGGCTAGCTTCTTCTCTGCCAGCTTGAGCTCTCCTTCTATTTTCAGACGGGCTAGTTCGAGCTCGTGGTTTCGGCTGCGTTCTCGGTCAGTCATCTCTTCTCGTGACAGACCTCTCTCCGTGCTGGAATTCCGCGTCGGGGATTCAGCTCTCTCAAGCTCTTGGGCGTGGGTTTCGGTCAGGGGTGCTCCCTCTCCATCGACTTCTGTCGGTGCTGGAGGTGTTGCTCCGCTCTCCACCCAGGCTGTTAGGGCTTGTTAAAGGTCTTCTTTAGTGTTCAATCCCGTTGTCGGGATATGGAGATCCTTGCAGAATTGTTTGAGCTCTCGGTGCGAATAGTCTCCCAGAAGCTCCATCTGGAAGGTGGTTTTGTCGTTCGTGAGGCTCATGGTTGTTCTTCGTTCAGGTAGTGTGTCAGTACTGTACGATCCCTAGACGTAGGTTCTTATCGCGACGCTGCCACCAATGTTAGAAGGGGCGATCTCAGAGGGCCAGGTTGTACTCACCCAACCACCCCGGGACCCACCTCTCCCACAGATCTTGCCGAGTCTTATCGTGAGGTCCTCACCGGGGAGGACTTTGAGTCTAGGATCGTACACACTGAGCTCACACCACACTTACGAACAGACACCACTACGTTGAATTTCAATGACAAGTTCTTTATATGCAGTAAAAAGAAGGAAGCACTCTTATGTACAGAATGATCGAGGGATCACAGAGTCTCTGAGGATTCGGGAAGAGGGAAGCGGGACAGTCTTTAGCCTTTGGGCCAGTACGGTGCGTACCCTGCGCACAGCTCTCAATCCTCGAGCTGGGGGATACGGGATGATGGTTGTACTGGCTGCTTCACTCACGTCGAGTCGGCTCGGGTCGTGATGGTGGCCGCGATGGTCCAGCCGGACCAGAGTACTCCTCGAGCCGCGACGAGGTCAGCAGGGCTTGGACCGGAGAAAGTCTTGGGGAGCCGCGACAGCGTCAGCAGGGCTCAGGTGGTCACTAGTTCAAGCTTGAGCCGCGACAGCGTCAGCAGGGCTCCGAGGTCTTTGCAAGGTCGAGCCGCGACAGCGTCAGCAGGGCTCCGATGGTTGCGAGTTCAGCTCGAGCCGCGACAGCGTCAGCAGGGCTCCGAGGTCTTAGAGAGGACGAGCCGCGACAGCGTCAGCAGGGCTCCGATGGTTGCGAGTTCAGCTCGAGCCGCGACAGCGTCAGCAGGGCTCAGGTGGTTCAGTTCCGTGTTGCGAAGAGGGAGCCGCGACAGCGTCAGCAGGGCTCAAGGGTGCGAGGTTGAGTTCTTCTTAGGGTCAGCCGCGATCAGATCAGCAGGGCTTCAGGTCCAAGATACAACTGCCCGCTAGTTGTCGGGCGGGCCCAGATATAGTCCATTGGCCCTTTGATGTCCGGACCATCGCAAGCGGAGGTCTCCTGCCCTGGGGGCTGGTCGTTGGCGAGGCCCGGCGGTTGGTTCTTTGATCCTTTGACGATGGGTCCCAGACGCCAGCGGGTCTGGAGCCAGCACTGGGGGGGGGCCAGAGGTGTGAACGAAACTGGCCCACACGGGAAGGCCAGAGGTGTGACAGATACCGGTCTCTCAGGGGAGGCCGGAGGGGCCATCGAAACTCCCTGGCTTATCTCACTCGGGGAGCCCTTTACCCCCCAGCCGGGACTGGCGCGCCTTTGGAGTCTGGGTTTCGCTGGGGCCGGGGTCACGCTAGGCCCAGGGAGACAGGAATCTCGGGAAGGGAAAATGGCTGCCGGGCCTTGTGGGGCATGCAAGGTTAGGCGCTCGGAGCCAGGAGTGGGACGGGATAGTCAGGCCTGGTCGTTGGTGACGAGGGTCGGACTTATCGGGAGTAGGACGACCAGGCTCGGGGTGCAGGTTACGCTAACGGGGAGGCTGCGCAGGGGACTCAGGGTGCAGGCCTGCGCTCGCAGGGTGTGGAGAGACAGCAGCGGACCGCGCCAGGAGGCTGGGTCCAACACGCGTCCCCCTCAGCTGAAGGCGGGGAGAACTACCCATCCTCTTGGGGGTTCTCTTCGCTGTGGCAGAAGAATCGGGACAGGCCATCTGCGTTGGCGTGGTCAGCACCAGGCCGGTGCTCAACAGTGAAGTCCATCCCCTGGAGGGAGATGGACCAGCGCAGCAATTTGGGATTCTCCCCTCTCATCTGCATTAGCCACCGGAGGGGTCGGTGGTCGGTCTGGACCCGGAAGTGAGTACCGAACAGGTAGGGCCTCAGCTTCTTCAGGGCCCAAACCAACGCGAAGGCCTCCCGCTCGATGGTGCTCCACCGTTGTTCTCGAGGGAGTAGCCTCCGGCTAATGAATGCCACTGGCTGATCCAGGCCGTCCTCGTTTATCTGGGACAGGACTGCTCCGATGCCATGCTCGGACGCGTCTGTCTGAACTACAAACTCTCGGGAGTAGTCGGGGGCCTGTAGGACTGGAGCAGTACACATGGCGTTTTTCAGGGTTTCGAACGCCTCTTGGCAGGTGGGGGTCCAGCTGACTTTCTTCGGCTGGCTTTTGGAGGTTAACTCCGTGAGAGGGGCTACAATGCTGCCGTACCCTTTGATAAACCTTCGATAGTACCCCGTGAGCCCTAGGAACGCCCGCACTTCCGTCCGGGTCGTGGGGGCCTCCCAGGCTACGATTGCATCGATCTTGGGCTGGAGGGGGGCTACGAGGCCGCTTCCGACCTGGTGCCCGAGGTAGACCACAGACCCTTGTCCGATCTGGCACTTGCTTGCCTTAATGGTGAGGCCAGCCCTCCTCAGGGCTGTCAGCACCGCCCAGAGGTGCTGGAGGTGCTCGGACCAGTGAGAACTGTAGACTGCGATATCGTCCAGATACGCAGCGCTGAACTCTTCCAACCCCGCCAGTACCTGGTTCACCAGCCTCTGGAAGGTGGCGGGGGCGTTTTTCATCCCGAAGGGCATCACCCGGAAATGGTAGTGACCATCCGGGGTGGAAAAAGGGGATCGCTCCCTGGCCCCCTCTGTGAGGGCGATTTGCCAGTATCCGCTGGTCAGGTCGAATGTGCTAAGGAAGCGAGCAGCCCCTAGGCGATCAATAAGCTCGTCTGCTCGGGGGATGGGATGAGCATCGGTTCTGGTGACTGCGTTGAGCCCGCGGTAGTCAACGCAGAACCTCAGCTCGGGAACATCGCTGGGGGCGGCTGCCTTCGGAACCAGAACCACAGGACTAGCCCATGGGCTGTCGGAGGCTTCGACCACTCCTAGGGCTAGCATCTTCGAGACTTCGGCCTTGATGCAGGCCCGGACTCTGTCAGGGAGGCGGTAGGCTCTGTGCCGTACCGGTGGGCTATCTTCGGTGTCCACGTCGTGGACGCACCAGCTGGTGACGCCGGGGGTTAGGGAGAAGAGGTCCGAGAACTGTCCCAGTAACTGGCGACAGTCCTCGCGCTGCTCGGGGGAGAGGGAAGAGGAGAGCCTCACTCCCTCTACGGAGCCATCTTTTTCCTTGGCGCACAGGAGATCGGGGAGAGGCTCCGTTTCCTCTTCCTCTCCGTCATCCGTGGCGAGGAGCAAACTCAACTCGAACCGGGCGAAGTGGGGCTTGAGGCGGTTCACGTGGAGGACCCTCAAGGGGTTCCTGGGGGACTGCACATCGATTAGATAAGTCACCTGACTCTTGCACTCCACCACCTTGAAGGGCCCCTGTCCACTTGTCTTGCAGGGCACAGGGCTCTACGGGAGCCATCACCCAGACCTGCTGTCCGGGTTGAAACTCGACCAGAGTGGCATTCTGGTCATACCACCGTTTAATTTCTTCTTGACTGGCCTCGAGGTTGGCCTCGGCCAGTTCTCGGAACTTTCTGGTCTGGTTACGGAGAGCCAGGATGTAACAAAACACATCCGGAGGGGGCTCTGGGGCCGCCGTCTCCAAACCTTCTTTGACCAGGCTGAGGGGTCCTCGGACGGGGTGTCCGTAGAGGAGCTCGAAGGGGCTGAACCCCAGGGACTTCTGGGGGACTTCGCGGTACGCGAAGAGGAGACAGGGGAGGAGGACATCCCACTTACGCCTCAGGGGCTCTTCGAGACCCATGATCATTCCCTTGAGGGTCCGGTTGAATCGCTCCACCAGACCGTTACCCTAGGGGTGATAAGGGGTGGTGAACTTGTAGGTCACCCCACATTGTTGCCAGAGGGACTTCATGTATTTCGAGATGAAGTTGGTCCCTCGGTCACTTACGACTTCTCGGGGGAATCCCACCCGAGAGAAGATCCCCATGAGGGCCCGCCCCACTACGGGGGCCGTCACCGTTCGGAGGGGAATGGCTTCGGGGTAGCGGGTGGCATGGTCCACCAAGACAAGGATAAAGCGGTGACCTAAGGAAGTCCTGGGGTCGAGAGGGCCCACGATGTCGATTCCCACCCTTTCAAAGGGGGTACTGACCACGGGGAAGGGTTGGAGGGGGGCTTTGCGCTTCCCTCCGCTCTTCCCGCTGGACTGACACGTGGTGCAGGACTTACAGTGGGCCTCTACATCGGAGCGCATGCGTGGCCAGTAGAAGTGGGTGACCAGGCGATGATACGTCTTGTCTTGTCCCAGGTGTCCCGCCAGGGGCACATCATGGGCCAGGTTGAGGAGGAAGCCGCGGAAGCGTAGGGGTACCACCAGCACTCGGGCTGACCCTAGCTCGGCAGATTTTTGTTCGCTATATAAGAGGCCGTTTTCCCAATAGATACAGCGGGAGCCGGACTGGTCACCGGCGGCCTGGGCGGCGGCCTGCTGCCGCGGCCCAACCAAGGACGGACAGGAGGTCTGTTCCAGGCAGAATTCTTCTCGGGACGGTCCTCCTTCCTGGCGCCACTGGGCCAGCTCAGGAAGGTCGTCCAGGCTCGTGGTCTGTTCGACGTCAGGGCCAAGGGGGCCTGCGTCAGGGGGGGGAGCTCTCTCCGGGGGACAGCTCGGTGGTTTCAAAGGACTCAGGGACCTCGGGGTCCTCAGGGGTTGGCGGTGTGGTCTCAAGGTTCACTCCCTCGGGGTGAGCTGCCCGGGCGGTCATCGACCGGGTGCTCACACAGGCCCATTCAGGCAGGCCCACCATCTCCAGGTGGGTCCGTTTCTCAACCCGCTTCCATGGGGAGCTCTCTAGATCGTTGCCGAGCAGGCAGTCCACGGGCATGTCTGAACGGACTGCCACTCGTAACTCTCCTGAGACGTCCCCCCATTCGAAAGGGACTTGAGCAATCCGGCAGGTGCGGACGGAGTTGTCAGCTGCGATCACCCTGCAGGAGATGTGGGGAACAATTTGGGCTTCGGTGACTAGGTGTCGTTTGACTGCGGTGATACTGGCCCCGGTGTCTCGGAGTGCCCCTATGTGGTGGCCATTGACAGTCACCTGCTGTCGGTACTTTTCCGTGTTGTCGGGCAGGGGGGCTCCTGGGACCATCTCCCTATCTCCCAGAGAGACTAACATCATGGCGGCTGGGTCAGCTCCCTCGAACTCCTCTTCCCCCTCCTCTTCTAGGGCTACTGAGGTGATGTGGCGCGCTGGGGGCCCCGCCGCGGCGGGCTTCTTGAACAACGGGCATCGGGGGTCGTTGGCATAGTGCCCTGGTTGCTGGCAATGGTAGCAGGCTTGGCTGACTCGGGGCCCTGGTTTGGCTGGGGGAAACCCTGCGCGCGTTGTGGGAGGCGAGGTGCCGGGCTGGTTTCTGGGGGGACTGCGCGGGGACCCTACCTGGGATCCCCTCTGTCTATTCTGATTCCCCCCTCCCCTCTGGCGGGAAGATCCTTGTTCGTTTTGGCCAGAGTCTCCTCCGGGCCCCCGGGGGACTCTGGTGCTAACCCATCGATCGGCCTCGACGGCCAGCTTCCGGGGGTCAGCCAACTTGCTGTCCAGAAGGTGCTGTTGGAGTTCCACAAAGCAGTTCAGGGACAAATGTTCATAGGCGATGAGGTCGATGAGCCCCTCGAAGGTGGACACTTTGCTGCCCTTGATCCACCCTTCCAGGGCCCTGCTGTAGAAGTTTACATATTCCACCCAGGTGGTGCCGGGGATTTTCTTGCATTCTCTAAAGCGTTGGCGGTACATTTCAGGGGTGAGTCCGTACCTTGTGAGAAGGGCCTCCTTCATGTTGTTGTAAGAGGTCTGTTCGGCGGAGGGTAGATCGAGCAGGGTGTCCCTCCCCTCACTCAGGAATCGCCCCCACAGCCCGGCCCCCCAATCCTTCTGCGGAACTCGGTGGGAGGTCATGGCGACCTCGTAGGCCTTGAACCATTGCCGGATGTCATCATTCTTGTAATACTCCTTGACCACATCCTTGGGGATGTGAACCTTGGGTTCTCCCGGGGGAGCGGCCTCTCGGGTCGCCGATGTTCGGTTGTCTTCATTTCGGGCCTTTAGTTCGATCTCCTTCAGGCCACGCTCGTGCTCCAGCTGGAGTCTTTTCCCTTCGTGCTCTCTCTGGAGTTTCTTCTCCTCCAGTTCTCCTTGCAGCCGCAGCTGCTCGATGGCTAGCTTCTTCTCTGCCAGCTTGAGCTCTCCTTCTATTTTCAGACGGGCTAGTTCGAGCTCGTGGTTTCGGCTGCGTTCTCGGTCAGTCATCTCTTCTCGTGACAGACCTCTCTCCGTGCTGGAATTCCGCGTCGGGGATTCAGCTCTCTCAAGCTCTTGGGCGTGGGTTTCGGTCAGGGGTGCTCCCTCTCCATCGACTTCTGTCGGTGCTGGAGGTGTTGCTCCGCTCTCCACCCAGGCTGTTAGGGCTTGTTAAAGGTCTTCTATAGTGTTCAATCCCGTTGTCGGGATATGGAGATCCTTGCAGAATTGTTTGAGCTCTCGGTGCGAATAGTCTCCCAGAAGCTCCATCTGGAAGGTGGTTTTGTCGTTCGTGAGGCTCATGGTTGTTCTTCGTTCAGGTAGTGTGTCAGTACTGTACGATCCCTAGACGTAGGTTCTTATCGCGACGCTGCCACCAATGTTAGAAGGGGCGATCTCAGAGGGCCAGGTTGTACTCACCCAACCACCCCGGGACCCACCTCTCCCACAGATCTTGCCGAGTCTTATCGTGAGGTCCTCACCGGGGAGGAATTCGAGTCTAGGATCGTACACACTGAGCTCACACCACACTTACGAACAGACACCACTACGTTGAATTTCAATGACAAGTTCTTTATATGCAGTAAAAAGAAGGAAGCACTCTTATGTATAGAATGATCGAGGGATCACAGAGTCTCTGAGGATTCGGGAAGAGGGAAGCAGGACAGTCTTTAGCCTTTGGGCCAGTACGGTGCGTACCCTGCGCACAGCTCTCAATCCTCGAGCTGGGGGATACGGGATGATGGTTGTACTGGCTGCTTCACTCACGTCGAGTCGGCTCGGGTCGTGATGGTGGCCGCGATGGTCCAGCCGGACCAGAGTACTCCTCGAGCCGCGACGAGGTCAGCAGGGCTCAGGTGGTCACTAGTTCAAGCTTGAGCCGCGATAGCGTCAGCAGGGCTCCGAGGTCTTTGCAAGGTCGAGCCGCGACAGCGTCAGCAGGGCTCCGATGGTTGCGAGTTCAGCTCGAGCCGCGACAGCGTCAGCAGGGCTCCGAGGTCTTAGAGAGGACGAGCCGCGACAGCGTCAGCAGGGCTCCGATGGTTGCGAGTTCAGCTCGAGCCGCCACAGCGTCAGCAGGGCTCAGGTGGTTCAGTTCCGTGTTGCGAAGAGGGAGCCGCGACAGCGTCAGCAGGGCTCAAGGGTGCGAGGTTGAGTTCGTCTTAGGGTCAGCCGCGATCAGATCAGCAGGGCTTCAGGTCCAAGATACAACTGCCCGCTAGTTGTCGGGCGGGCCCAGATACAGTCCATTGGCCCTTTGATGTCCGGACCATCGCAGGCGGAGGTCTCCTGCCCTGGGGGCTGGTCGTTGGCGAGGTCCGGCGGTTGGTTCTTTGATCCTTTGACGATGGGTCCCAGACGCCAGCGGGTCTGGAGCCAGCACTGGGGGGGGCCAGAGGTGTGAACGAAACTGGCCCACACGGGAAGGCCAGAGGTGTGACAGATACCGGTCTCTCAGGGGAGGCCGGAGGGGCCATCGAAACTCCCTGGCTTATCTCACTCGGGGAGCCCATTACCCCCCAGCCGGGACTGGCGCGCCTTTGGAGTCTGGGTTTCGCTGGGGCCGGGGTCACGCTAGGCCCAGGGAGACAGGAATCTCGGGAAGGGAAAATGGCTGCCGGGCCTTGTGGGGCATGCAAGGTTAGGCGCTCGGAGCCAGGAGTGGGACGGGATAGTCAGGCCTCGTCGTTGGTGACGAGGGTCGGACTTATCGGGAGTAGGACGACCAGGCTCGGGGTGCAGGTTACGCTAACGGGGAGGCTGCGCAGGGGACTCAGGGTGCAGGCCTGCGCTCGCAGGGTGTGGAGAGACAGCAGCGGACCGCGCCACGAGGCCGGGTCCAACAGTGAAGTACCTCAAAAAGAAGGACTCGGAGGCCAGAGGGAGTTCAGGGCAACCAGCTCGTTTAATGCACAGGTTTCCAGTGGCGGCGAATGCATTTCGGCATTTAGCCTTCTTCAGCGCCCATTCACTGTGGTATGTCCTCCCGCAAATAGCTCCGGAGAATGTCCACGGTTGTTTGTCCTTGGTCCCTCGTACCGCTACAGCCAGAGGCAGCACACAGTTGATCCGCTGGGCAGGGGCAGTCAATGCGGACTGTGTTCCCAAGTAGGTACAATACCAATATCTCCCCAATGGTGCCGCGTGTGTTCTGGCTGTCGCTGAAGCTATCGATCCCTCGATACAGTGAAGTGCTGCAAGCAGCGTGATGCCCAACTTTGCTTCAGGACACTTTGGTGTGGCGGGGCCATCTGTTCTACGTCGTTTGGCAGGCGCAGGATACATGACGGTGAAGTACCTCAAAAAGAAGGACTCAGAGGCCAGAGGGAGTTCAGGGCAACCACCTCGTTTAATGCACAGGTTTCCAGTGGCGGCGAATGTGTGTATATATATATATATATATATATATATATATATATATATATATATATATATATATATATATATATATATATATATATATATATATATATACCTCAAACGCTCACTTACATCAAAATGAGCCCGACACGCCAGGAAAATTAAAAACTGGGTTTATTTCAGAGAGTCTTTGCAGCGCGTTGCTGGTATTTAGAAACGCTGTGGCAGACGCGTTTCAGCATTGGCTTTCTTCAGTGCCTCGTTTCTATTGCAGTTCTCACACCAAGGGCTTGCATCTTTTAAGAATAATTCCTTAGCCACTCCCACGGCGAGATCGTTATCAGGTGCGCTGCATGGGTTCTCGCGCTGACCTGGGTCCCGTTGCATTCTGGTGAACGTAGTGCAATGTGGTAACCCATACAGTGAGGGGTATTACCAAACACCAAGTGGCATTTATCACAGCTTCCTTCACCTTCGGCTTCGGATACCAGGAGAACAGTTATTGCTTGAAACCAGTTTATTTTCCCCAGTAGCAAATCTACATCACTCTCTCCCCGTGTAGACAACGATGCACAGTGGCTTTGTTTCCGCTTGGGGGGGTGACACGCTAGTACCTTCCAAGTACGAATCCAAAAAGTTGCTGGTTTGCTGTGTCACTCCAGACCGAGAGGGGGTGTCGGCGACCAAGACTCCAGCTTGCTTGGTCTAAATATAAACACCAAATGCTCACTTACATCAAAATGAGCCCGACACGCCAGGAAAATTAAAAACTGGGTTTATTTCAGAGAGTCTTTGCAGCGCGTTGCTGGTATTTAGAAACGCTGTGGCAGACGCGTTTCAGCATTGGCTTTCTTCAGTGCCTCGTTTCTATTGCAGTTCTCACACCAAGGGCTTGCATCTTTTAAGAATAGTTCCTTAGCCACTCCCACGGCGAGATCGTTATCAGGTGCGCTGCATGGGTTCTCGCGCTGACCTGGGTCCCGTTGCATTCTGGTGAACGTAGTGCAATGTGGTAACCCATACAGTGAGGGGTATTACCAAACACCAAGTGGCATTTATCACAGCTTCCTTCACCTTCGGCTTCGGATACCAGGAGAACAGTTATTGCTTGAAACCAGTTTATTTTCCCCAGTAGCAAATCTACATCACTCTCTCCCCGTGTAGACAACGATGCACAGTGGCTTTGTTTCCGCTTGGGGGGGTGACACGCTAGTACCTTCCAAGTACGAATCCAAAAAGTTGCTGGTTTGCTGTGTCACTCCAGACCGAGAGGGGGTGTCGGCGACCAAGACTCCAGCTTGCTTGGTCTAAATATAAACACCAAACGCTCACTTACATCAAAATGAGCCCGACACGCTAGGAAAATTAAAAACTGGGTTTATTTCAGAGAGTCTTTGCAGTGCGTTGCTGGTATTTAGAAACGCTGTGGCAGACGCGTTTCAGCATTGGCTTTCTTCAGTGCCTCGTTTCTATTGCAGTTCTCACACCAAGGGCTTGCATCTTTTAAGAATAGTTCCTTAGCCACTCCCACGGCGAGATCGTTATCAGGTGCGCTGCATGGGTTCTCGCGCTGACCTGGGTCCCGTTGCATTCTGGTGAACGTAGTGCAATGTGGTAACCCATACAGTGAGGGGTATTACCAAACACCAAGTGGCATTTATCACAGCTTCCTTCACCTTTGGCTTCGGATACCAGGAGAACAGTTATTGCTTGAAACCAGTTTATTTTCCCCAGTAGCAAATCTACATCACTCTCTCCCCGTGTAGACAACGATGCACAGTGGCTTTGTTTCCGCTTGGGGGGGTGACACGCTAGTACCTTCCAAGTACGAATCCAAAAAGTTGCTGGTTTGCTGTGTCACTCCAGACCGAGAGGGGGTGTCGGCGACCAAGACTCCAGCTTGCTTGGTCTAAATATAAACACCAAACGCTCACTTACATCAAAATGAGCCCGACACGCCAGGAAAATTAAAAACTGGGTTTATTTCAGAGAGTCTTTGCAGCGCGTTGCTGGTATTTAGAAACGCTGTGGCAGACGCGTTTCAGCATTGGCTTTCTTCAGTGCCTCGTTTCTATTGCAGTTCTCACACCAAGGGCTTGCATCTTTTAAGAATAGTTCCTTAGCCACTCCCACGGCGAGATCGTTATCAGGTGCGCTGCATGGGTTCTCGCGCTGACCTGGGTCCCGTTGCATTCTGGTGAACGTAGTGCAATGTGGTAACCCATACAGTGAGGGGTATTACCAAACACCAAGTGGCATTTATCACAGCTTCCTTCACCTTCGGCTTCGGATCCCAGGAGAACAGTTATTGCTTGAAACCAGTTTATTTTCCCCAGTAGCAAATCTACATCACTCTCTCCCCGTGTAGACAACGATGCACAGTGGCTTTGTTTCCGCTTGGGGGGGTGGCACGCTAGTACCTTCCAAGTACGAATATATATCGAGAGAAATCCTGTGCTCTTCCTCCTACTCCACAGCGAGAACTCACGGCACCACAACAAAGGTAAATTTTAAAAGTGTTTATTGGCACACCAATAGTGCAAGACATGGTTAAAAGGACTGTATACACATTTCGGCTTCCCAGCCTTCTACTGGATATATATATATATATATATATATATATATATATATATATATATATATATATATATATATATATATATATCAATGCTCGAAGGTGTCCACCTTTGAGTGGGTGTGTTATATATAAAATGGGGAAGTGGGTCGGCGGTTGCGCACACCGCTTCCGTTAAAGCCCCTGAAGAGAAGCACATGGAGCTTCGAAACGCGTCGGGCAGATCCCGTACGGAGCGGCGTCTACGAGTGCCCAATGCTTAATTTGTGCCAGTGGTTACTGGTGATGGGAACAGGTGCTCATTTTCGGTACAGAGACTTCCTTTTCAGAAAGACATGAATACAGCAGCAAAGGGAGAAAGCAGGGATGAACAAGCATTGGCAAAGCCAATAGATTTGCACCTTTTCAATTATTGGCTTTATCAATGCCTTTTGCCGATGACTTGCATCATCGGCAAAAGAAATACACTTTTGTGATGGTGTGCAGCATCAACAAAAAAACAAAAAAAAACACAAAAACATCTAATGATGTTAGCACATGCACGCTGGCTTATGCATTATAACACCTCTTTAGGATATGTCAATATCTATGTGCATGCATGCGTTATGACCTAAGAATACACAAGCGTCGCCAAGCATCGGTTCACATAGTTAATGAGGTGGGCACAATTTTATTTACCATTCCAACATGGAGACGTCGCTTGGAACAGTGAATAACAATTGCCAATTTTTACATGTGTGAAGGCACATTTTGAAATCTGAGCAACCCAGCAGTATTAGGCAGCTACCAGGCAATTGCAAAGAAATTGCATCAGTAGGGGCGGGGAAGCAATGGAGGAGAGGGTGGAGGAGAAATCAGGAAGGGGACGGGAGAAATGTAAAGTGAGTAGGGGAGGAATAGAGGAGCTTGAGGTGGGAGCAAGGAGAGGAAATAAACAAAAATAAAACCAAAAAAAGCCTGGGAGGATTCAAAAGGATGAGCTGGCGCAAACGAGGGAAAGCAGCAATATGGGGTGCTCTAGGAGGCTTGGCTCACACGCGAGAGAACAAAAAAACACAAACTCTTACGGAGTGCTGAAAGAACAAGCAGTTTCCTGAATGTGAGCAGTGAGAACATACAAGTCATTCATTCAGAAGGATGGTAAAGAAGTTATGTTCCAAGAGAGGGACATACACAAGAAGAGAAATGAAAGTAATCAAATGAGAAGCAAGAACATGAGAGTGGCAAGAGAGCCAACCAGTGGTAAGCAATGTACTATCTTCAAGTCCACAGTATGTTTTTAGCATGGTTCACAAGAGGCCTTTCGACAACAAACAGCTAAGACGTGTCAATAAGGGAGACCAAAAAAAGAGGGCGGGCAGTATTGAGTCTACTGTTTAGCCCACCTTTTGTTTCTGTTACACGGTGCCGTGGAATTTTTCAGAAGGTATTAGGAGGGAAGACAGGCAGGCGATACAAGAAGCACACAGAGAAGGGAGATACAAGAGGGTGGTAGTTAGGGGGATGGGAGAGCAGGGGAGAGGGAGTGATGGGTGAGAGGGAGATAGGCAGGGTAAAGGGTAAGGTGAATAAGAAGTGCAAGACAAATGGGAGGATGCCAGCAGCAGGGGGTCGAGATGGCATTGGTTGTAAGGTGTCTTCAAGCAGTTTAATGCAACCACTTGAGCGGGGATACACCCCAACAGACACTAGCATTAGGTGATAGACAAATAATCCACTGGGCTGACCAAACGCATAATTGAAAAAAGTCTCAAGCCAACAGCTTGAAAGAGGGTTGGTTGGAGAAACCGAAAGGCTAATAAGGCAGACCCAAAACCTGCTCTGTGTATGTCATAAGGAAATAGGTCTGTTTGATATCTACTCTGTCAAACTCAGAGATTCGAATGGGCTCATAAATGCACTTATGCTTATTTTCACACTTGTGCATACATCTAGATGACTGATGAACCCTTCAGTAGTCTAACTTAGGAAAGTCCGTATTGTGCAACACACATTAAAATCCCTCTGTGGCAATGAGGCCCGTTGCAGACCTACCAACTCAGAGGGTGCCACCGCGTGATACACAATATCCAATGAAAAAGTGGATTTTCAGCTCGTTTTCTGAGGCTTTGAACTGCTGATGTCCATAAAGGGGTGTAAAAACAGCCCATCACATGGTCGGCAACATCCTCAGCAATCTTATTGTTTTATTTTTAGGATAGAGTTTGGGGTGGGTGGGGCCACAAGTGCCTATTAGGTGCTTCTCAGCACGAGGCTTCGCCCCATCCAAGGCCCCGCTCCCTTCTCAGACTGTATGATTTTTTATTTTGTTAGCAGGTCAGCCTTTGTGCACAGGCTTCCACTATACCCATTAGATACCTGGGCCCACGGCAACATGTGGGTCTTGTTTTTGGGCTGCTTGCTCAGTTTACTGCTGAGTATTCCAGTTGGCTGCTACAGGGTTCCTGGATATTTGATCGCTTGCAGGCATTCTGGCAGGGGCATAGCTATCATTAGTGCAGCATGTGCAGTGGCACCAGGGCCCAGAAGTGTGATGAGCCAACTGCAGCCAGTGTATGGCTTTTTCTTACCCTCCTACTGGACTAAAGGTGGAGCCATTTTCTTTGCTTGCAAGTTCCCCGGCCCCCTAGCTACAACCCTGGATTCTAGAGTGGCATAGGATTTTTAGATAGTCAGACAATGCAAGTACATGCTGATTCGGGATTAGCCAAGAGGTTTTCGAATTTTGATGTATTATGCATAGTGTGTCCATGATGGGGAGAGTAAGGATGACATGACTGGCAAATAAAACCTTTGCTTCGATGACACTCTCCTGCTTCCTACTTCACGTCCACCTGACACTAGTGTATGCTTGTTCTCAGGTTAGAAGGTTTTGATTTCTAACACCTCCGGCTTTAGTCTTAGTTTCAGTTATGCATAACCTTAATGTTTGGTCAAGTCAAGTCAGATATTCTTATACAGCGCACTCATCACCGGACGGTCTCAAGGTCTCAAGGTGACATCCTTCATAGTGTTTTAGGGTATATGTGTTCTCCTGTTGTCTCCAAAAACAGAAGGCCTGGGTGCTGGGTCAACTGTGTGGAGCCGGGCGTGACAGCAGAGAGCGATGGGAGAACACTCAATCAAGTAATAAACAAACAAAGCAAAGCTGCTGACGTCCCACATAAACGTGGCAACATTTTAGCATGTAGGTAAACGTTTAATTAATGTGAATGATAAGTACTAGCAAAGATAATATTTCTGGCACTGTTATTTATAAGCCAAACCTACTGCCTTTGACAGCGCCCGTTATTTGCCGAGAGCCACTGGGTGTGGCGCAAAGGCAGGGTCTCTGGGTGCGTTCTTAAGGTGGAACTGCCAGGCGGCTGAGGAAAGGAGCCTCCGTGCTAAGTGGGAAGATCTGTGTGACAACAGTCAAAGCAGCAGGGGAGGAGCTACATTTATGTCACCCACTAAAAGAATAACAGGAAGAAGGACACGCGCCCGCAAGAACGCCTCTGTGCTGCACATGGGAGGACAGGAAGAGCACATGCGCGCGCAGTCTAAAGCAAATGCAGCGTTGCACGCGTGACGCCAAAAGTGAAAGCAGATGCAGCGTCTGCTTGTGAGCACGCGCCCGCGCGCGTAACAGCAAGCTCATCGCCACACTGGTAGCATTTTCGGAAGCCCTACTAGAGTCTTGCTAGAGGAGCGCATGCGCGCTGACTCAGCAAGACCTAAAAAGGATGTCACTTTTAAAAGCAGTAACCTGCTGATCTATTTACATTATATTTGTTTTGTTTATTTATTTATTTGAAAGGTTTACATAGCGCTGGCTAAACCCGGAGGTATCGGTGTTTTACATGAGTATCAGACCATAGTTGCAGGTTACATCGTTACAAAGGTTACACAGTTATTAGAGCATGGCAACATAGTTGCATGTAAGGTTGAGACAAACAATAAGGACATATACGTAAGGGAAAAAGCAGGCAAGGGGAGAGATTCAGGGGAGAGGGGGTAGGAGCAGGGCTAGTAGACAGAGAATGAAGGAGGGAAAGAGGAGGGGAGGTTGAGAGACAGCATGGAAAGAGGAGGGGGAGGGTGACGGGGACACACACCAATCTACATGGTACAAGTTCTTTGCAGCAGGCATATTAACCCTCTGCACTACCTTCACAAAAGTCTAAACGTCAACTATACAAAACTTCGATCTCTCTCCAAGAAAAACATTATTCACAAGAGTTATCTTGACATGTTTGTGACGCCTAGTAATTGTCAGAGGAAAGGAACGTGGCAGCAGGTGCTTTAAAAACAAAATAAACTTGCAAACACTGTGCCCGCAGGAAGCCAGCACCCAGTACAGTGGCACCAGTGGCACCGTCCTAGAGCTAGCCCGGGGGACAATCCTGCTATTGCAATACTGGGACTGGTTTCTCCTGCTGGCTGTTGTGAGGAGGAGGGCAGCATATGCCAGGTTTTCCAATTCAAATACCCAGCTGCCTCATAGAAAACACAAGCAGCGACTATTTCCCATCATGACAGCCATACCTCCTATTGAGCCATACGTAGTCAATGGTCCTCCATCTACTCAAGAGGTGAGATGAAAAGAATGGGCCAGGCGCAGCTCCCTCTGCGTCTCTGAAATTAAATAAACTGAATCAGTTTGCTTAAGTTTAAAGACTCTGAGGGAGAACTGACAATCATATCAGTCAGCATGATGTCGGACCACCCACCCCTTCAGAGTCTGAAGGGGTTGGGCGGTCTGGCGTCATGTTGACTGACATGATTTTCAGACCAGGGGCAACAGGCAGCAGCATAACCAATCCAATCCAAAAATTCTTTATTTCAGCCATTTGAGACCATAAAAGATTCATTAAAACTTTAAAACAATTAAAAGACATCCACATACAATAAAAACATGACATGGTACGTTTCATGGGTAGTTCATTTCCCTGAGTCTAGGCATTAGTAGCAATTTCATTACAATTCATATCAGTATTCAGTCTTTTGGTATTTTCCCCCTTATCTGCCACATGGCCATTATAAACTTAGCAACTGCAAAGACAATGTGGGGCAGGGTACTTGTCTTCAGTATTCTGTATGAATGTAAGTAATTTCTTATGCCCAAGTTCCTACACAAGGGCACTAGCCAGTATTTCCTCGGTCTGGTGTAGGCCGGACAAAAGAACAGAACGTGAATTTCTTCCTCATCGTAGTTGTTGCACCCAGGACAGGTTTTTTCATCCCGCGTTGTCCATTTGCAAGTAAAAGTTTTCAGGGGCAGGGTGCCTAGCCTCCATTGAATGAACAATTTCCTTGCTAAAATAGGAAATATGATGTCCATAAAACCTTCAAAATGATAAGAATTTTTGGAATCCAGGATTTGTTCGGTCAGGGTGCCGTTTTTGGGTGCACAAACCATAGAGACTAGACTTTTCTCCTTGAATATTTCCACCAGCCTTTTACGAGGGACCCTTTGACAGCCTCTTTCAGGATCCTCCCATAACTCAGGGAGTCCCAGACCATGTAGTTCCCTCTTAATAAAGGTCAACCCCGGGATTCTGTCACGCTGGTTAAGCTTCATAACATGCTTAAGGTCTTCCCGGTAATGTGCAAGTTCGCCAGTGGACCAGAGCCTATGCCAAAACCTCAGCGGTTTTAGTTCCAATTCGTCCCCTATTGAGGGGAGCCCCAGATCTAGTCTTAGTGGCAGCAAGGGCGTACCTTGGGAGAGAAGCAGAAGGCGTCTGAGGAAGTTATTTTCTACTCTGACTAGTTCTGCCCCAGCTTTGTGACCCCACAACTCACTACCATATGATGCAGCAGCTTTGGCTTGGGTTTTATACATCTCCACAGCTGGACTAATGGGTTTGAAGGTTGATGTATTTGCGACCTTCAGGATTGCGCCCGATAATTGGGACAATTTTAACCGGGATCTGGCTATCTGGGGGCCCCATGATAAATTCTCGTGTAGAGTTACCCCCAGATACTGGAACGTTTTTACCCTTTCCAGCCTTGCAGAACCTAGTGTTGGATTAGGCCTAGTTGTAAAGGAGGGATTAAATATCATGAATTTGGTTTTCTCTGTATTAATCTCCAGACCATGTTGCCTGCAGAAAACGCCAAACCCATCTAATATCCGCTGAATCCCCATCAGGGATTTGGAAAGCAGGAGGGTATCATCGGCAAACATGATAGCCGGTACCCTCCTGCCTGCCAACAGGGGTGCGTCATTGTCCCTGAGATTGTCAAGGTGGAGTATGACACTGTTAACAAAGAGGCAAACCAGGGTCGGCGCAAGAACGCAACCCTGTCTTACCCCTCTGAGAACTGGGAACCTTGAAGACAGCGCTCCATCCCTCCCACACCTAACCTGGGAAAAATTGCCTTCATGGCGCCTAATTATAGCATGCAGTAGTTGAGAAGGAACACCCAGCTCTTTTAGGACCTCCCATAGTTTCTTGCGGGGAACCAAGTCGAATGCGGACTTCAGGTCCACGAACACCATGTACAGACTCCCCCCCCTCGATCCTCACTGTTTTCCAGTAGAGGAGAGCGAGGCGGAAAATCTGATCCACGGTGGACGTGTTTTTCCTGAAGCCCGCCTGGAGGGGACTAAGAATCGCATTATCCTCCATCCATTCTAGAAGGTGGTCCAGGAGAAGGCGAGAAAATAGTTTTTGGGGTACATCTATAAGGCTGATCGGCCTGTAGTTGGCTGGGAGGAGAGGAGAGCCCTTTTTAAAAATTGGTACTATCTCTGCCCCCAGCCAAGTGCAGGGGATCTCCATGCCTCCCAGAATGGAATTAAAAAGAATTAAGAGGTACAGGCCCCAGATCTCTGGATGGTATCTGAACAGATCGCCGGGCAATCTGTCGAGTCCCGGGGCCTTCCCCAACGCCAGTCTCTCTATGGCTCTAACTACCTCACCCAATGTAAATTATAGTCCATCTGCAGGGTCAGATATAACATCAAGGGCCGCCTCATTAGCAAATTCAGGAGTATCTTGGTACAATTTGCTAAAGTGGGCTTCCCAAACCGGAGCAGCAATGTTTGGCTCCACTGCTGTTTTTGGTTCTCCTGAGCCAGTATTCACCAGAGACCAGAATTTTCTAGAGTCCCTCGTTTCTAGTGCTAGGGAAAGGTCCTGCCATCTATTCCAGTCCCATTCTGATTTTGCTTGTGCCAGGGCTTCCTTATATTTGCGCCTAAGTTCAGCAACCTTATCCTTATTAGTGCCTGATTTTATTGTGGAGATCAGCTCGGTCTTAATCTTTTTACAAGTGGAGTTGTACCAGGCTGAGGTTCGAGTCTTTGTCTTCCTTGGCACCACCACTGGGTAAAAAACCTCTCCTAAAATTCCCACTAAATCTGTGTGGATTTGGGCTATTTTCTCATTAAAATCTGTGGCTCTGGGTTGGTTGATCAGACCATCTATTTCTTCTAGCTTGGGGAGTGCTAATTCATAGATTTTAATTATGCTCTCTTTTGAATTTACTAATTTCCCCCATCTTACCCTGCGTCTGTTGGTGCTAAGAACCAAATTCCCTAGATCTTCACTGAGGTCAATAGATGGCAACCCTACAGCAGGGATGGGGTAAGCCATATCTAGACAAAGGGCATTATGGTCACTGTCTGTTCTTTCTACAATCCTAAAATCCTGGACCTTTGACCATAAGCCTGTATCCACAAAAATGTAGTCCAGGCGTGATTCATGGTTCTTCCTGTTAAAAGTGCACGTTGAAGGGGTATCAGAAGGGGTGCACCGTTACAGGCCCTCAGGGCAAAATTCAAAGTCAGGGACATGATCTGCACTGCTAAAGGGGACCATGATTTAGGATGAGGGGATTGACATGGGGGGATCCCCCAATAGTCGTCTTCAGCAGTTAGGGTGCCCTCCTTCAGACCTTCAAGGGGTTCGAAGTGACAATTAAAGTCTCCACCAATCAATATCTTATAGTCAGTGGGAAGTTGACCCAAAAATAATGAAAGATCGTCCAAAGTGGGTGATTCCATGGACGCACTGACTGGTCATGAGTACACATTGAAAATTTCCAGATTGAGGGCATTGGGCCATTTAAGGAGGACACATTCTATGTCCTCCGAATAAGTGGGTACTATCTCCGCATTACATCCAATATGACTGGCCATCCAGACAGCTAGTCCACCCGAAGGCCTCCCTCTGCCATTCCACTTAGCGTTGATGTAGAAGGTTGCGTAACCTGCTCTAAGAAAGTGTTCCCTGGCCCAAGTCTCCTGGAAGAGGCAGATGTTGCTGCTGCCTACCAAGGAAGCCCAATCATTTGTATATAATTTGTTAGCAATGCCTGCCACATTCCAGGAGAGGACCTTCATGATTCCTACGGGAGTCTTGGGCACCGTCCCCATGGTCATCACAGCGGCGGTACCTAATGGTGGTAATTCAGACCTATTCGGTAGGATTCCCTGATCATATGGAGCTTCAGGTATTAAATTTGGACCGGATAAGCTCGGGAATAAGTTAACTAGTTGGCCCCGGGAACTGCTCGTGGTTGTGCTCTCCGAGGGAGATGCGTCAAGATCTTGAGTGGTGAAATCAATTACCTCTCTTCCTGTCCCCAACCCAGCGATTTCAGAAGCTACACCTTGAGTATCCCCGATAGATGCGCCCATCTGGAGTCAGTCAACCTGATCAAGGCAACTGTATCTGTTGGGGTGAACATAATTGCCATAGACAGGGGTGTCATAACGAGGAGGCCTGTACCTTTGCCGCGTCAACAGCAAATCCCACCCTGGTCCAGCCGTCGTCCCTCCCCATAGTCACATCTCGCACATTGGGGTAGAAGAACGACAGGGGGACCAGTTCTATGGAAGTATTCCCCGGACTCCCTAGCCAATTGCAAATGTACGTAGCAACCTGAGAACTCCCAAAACTTATGATTATACAATCTCCCCCCTTTTTCTTGACAGTATACCCAAGCCATGGGACCCTTCTAACCATCAGTACTTCTCCTCTGAGGTTAGGTGGTAGGGGCCTTTGAACATTTAACCAGCTAATAACTTTGTTACGTAGGGAATCATAAGATTCCACCACGTTGCTGGAGAGCTCAGGTACCCCCATCAAAATTGCAGTATAAGCCGCCGCCTCGGGAGGCAAGTTGACTGCTTTTCACCGGTTAAAGGTGTTGCCTATCCGATTAGGGCAGTCAGCCATTACATTAGGCAGTCTCTCCTGTCCCAGTGAACTAGCCGGAGTAGGTAACTTCGACCTCCTGACAGGTGGGACCGGGGGCAATTGCCTAGGGAGGGGTACAGGGGCAGATTGTGGTGGAGTGATTATGGGGGCATTGTCTGTGGGAACAGTTGTTGGCAGAATTGGAACCACAGTAATAGAAGCGCTAGGCGGGATAGAAATCCCATCGTTAGTCCCATTTACTCCATTTGTACTTAGTCGCAACCCTTGCTGATCAGCCCCATTTCCACCTGATCTTTCTAATGCTAAAAGTCTAGCCCCAATACAGTCCAATTTTAGGGAGAGGGGATCCAACAGACTTTTAATGATGTTAGTAAGTGAGGAAATGATATGCTCTGAAGTGTTTGGATGTCCCCCTCCAAAGATAAATGGGCCAGTGTACCGAGGTATTAGGTTAGTGGCGTGAACTTCAGAACTCGCCATTTCAGAGCAAGGGGTTCCAGAAGCGTCAGTGCTGTCATCGGCGATGTTTGAGGTGGGATCTATTTTAGCCCTTTTTACAACTTTAGACTTCCGCGATCATTTCCTTTTCGGGACAGCATCCTCTCGGAGACCCATATAATCCGTTTCAATAGAACCATTCCCCAAGTCCCTAGGTGGAACAGTCTGTGGTGTAGGGGAAGATGCCACCCCATCAAGGATGCGGACAGAGTCTCGATCCCTAAATGAGTTGGACGGAGTCCTCAGCTGCTGGAGAACTGACTCTATAGTTTGATCGATGCTATCCATAAGTGATAGATGAGTAGCATCCAACAGTTGTGGCGATCTACCATTGGAGAAAGACCCCGGAGAGGCCAGGTGCGAGCTTTCAATCCCTTCTGCTATTTGTTTTTCTAAGACTATGAGCCCCTTATTAACCACGGTATTAGCCTTAGCAAGGAAATTATCCAGAGTACCTGTGACCATGGTAATCGCCTTGCTTCTTGTTTCCCTCGTTGCCATTTGGTCAAGCAGAACTTCAGGATAGCCAGGCAAGGTTGTGACAATCGGCTGTTGTGGAAGGCAAGAAATTAGGGGGGTGGCCCGGTCCGGTCTCTACTGTCCTCTAACGGCCTCAAACGGCCCGCCCTTTGCCCGGGCTTCGCCCCGGTCTTCACCCCGCGCGCGTGCGCGGGGATAGGAGGGGTTAAGTAGGAAGAGGCGGGGCGTGGAAGAGGCTCCAGCTGCGGCAATTGCCTGGCCGCTTGGAATGCTGGGCCTCGCAGTCCCGGCCCCGTCCTCGATGTCCAACAGTGGCCGCGCTGCCCTTAGCGCTCCTCCGCCACCCGATAGCGCCTCAAGTACGCGCTGGTGAGATTGCTCCTTTCAGGGGGACAGACAGCTCCCAGGAATACAGGCAAAAATGGTCCACAGTTCAGCACGGCTAACGAGCGGCTCCCGCGAGCCGTTTTCAGGCACTGCAGAGAGGCGGGGCGGGGAAGAGGCTCCAGCTGCGGCGATTGCCTGGCTGCTTGGAATGCTGGGCCTCGCAGTCCCGGCCCCGTCCTCGATGTCCAACAGTGGCCGCGCTGCCCTTAGCGCTCCACCGCCACCCGATAGCGCCTCAAGTACGCGCTGGTGAGATTGCTCCTTTCAGGGGGACAGACAGCTCCCAGGAATACAGGCAAAAAATGGTCCACAGTTCAGCACGGCTAACGAGCGGCATAACACAAGTGCGCATGAGTGGGGACGGAGGGCGAATTTTTTACCCCTGCCCAGTCATGCGCACTTGTGTTTGCACTTGCTTGCGCAGGCCCATTAGGAGCCCTTCGGGCCCCTAATGGGCAGGCGGCGGGCGAAGCTTAACCGTGCCCTAAGCCAATCCTGGCGCTGCTGCACCAGGATTGGCTGAGAGGGGTTGCCAGTCCGCTCCAGTGCCGTTCATGAAGGCACCAAGGGAAGCAGAGGTGGGCGGGCCAGCTGTGAGGTAAGTTGTCTTTTTTATATTTAATTCCCTGGCACCTAACCTCGTGGGAACCCCAACGCGCGAGGCGCCCCCCCGTCAAGAGACCCCCCCCCTCCGCGCGAGCTGCGACTGGTCATTGGTAGATAATAACACAGTTCTCTGATTTTTTTTTTTAAATCATGTATTTCGATCTTCAAAACTGACAGCAGTACCAGAGCCAAGGATTTATCAGAGCCTAAATTAAAAAAATTTTAAGCGGTACTTTAGCGCTCTGTTGTGATTGTTGTGGCGCAATAATACAGCATCCTATCTTTGGTTTTATAAAACACTGGCCCTGTTGGGGGCATGCTGCCCAAACTCGCGATATAGAACAGCCCTGCTTTTCTGGTTTTCTAGATCTGCTGTGTTTTCCCTTGAGTTTTCTACTGCTCTTATTGTCACGGTCTGAAACGACGGGCAACCAGTACTATTTGGAGTACTATTTGGAGGCTGAATCAAAACAGAGCTGGGTTGCTCGTCAGAGGCAAGATCCCTGGCCTGCAGGGCAGAGCGTTGCATGCTGGGATACCCAGTCAGAATGCACATGGCACCCAGTGAGACAGAATATTTATTCACCGTGCCCAAAACTGCAAATGATATAGCTCTCCTGAGTGCGGGATAATAAGAGACTTTGATCCAATAATCTAACCGCCTCTGACACTGATGCGAAATGTAGATTAGTAATGAGATAGAAGCAAGTTAATGTTGAGCTTCAGCTTGTGAGTAAAACAAATAAGTTAAGTTTACTGTCGTGCCCCAGTGACGGCGCCGGGACAGCCAGGCCGCCATCAGTTTAGCGAATAACCCCTTAGCAGTGATAAAACCTGCTGATAAGGGTGGGGGAATTGTATTTTGGGATAGTGATGATTATGACAGTAAAATACTGAAACAGCTGAGTAACCCTGCACATTATCGCAAAATAGACAATAGCCCTGCCCCTATGCTGAGAGCTAAAATCCTTCATCTGACTACCGAAGCCTTAGACATGGGATATCTTGGCAAAAAGGAATATGAATTCCTAAATACCTCGGAACAGAAGACACCTACCATATATGTACTTCCGAAAGTACATAAGGACGCCCCAAAACCTCCGGGACGCCCGATTATTGCGGCATGTGGCTCAATGCTCGAGCCATTAGCCAAATATATCGATACATTCCTGAAGCCATTTGTCTGTACCACCAGGGCCTTTGTGCGTGATACTATGGATTTTATTCAGAAGGTGGAGAACTTGGTGTTCGATGGTGGCCAGCAATTGTTGGTCACCTTCGACATCGAGAGTCTCTACACCAACATACCGCAGGATGAGGCACTGCTGGTAATGAGGTTAGTGTTAGATCGTAGAAGTAAACCTCACCAGGTCCCCACTAAATTCAATTTGGAACTGGCACAAATCTGTCTGAAAAATAATTTTTTCACCTTCAAAGACTCCCTCTATTTACAACTTAAGGGAGTCGCAATGGGCTGTTGCTTTGCTCCGGAGATTACAAATCTGGTTATGGACCAATTTGAGGAGGTGTATGTCTTCGGTGAAGCGAACCCATTTCGGCACTTGTTGTCGAGGTGGGTGCGCTTCATCAACGACATATTCCTAATCTGGGATAGTAACAGTGAGGAACTCAGTAGGTTTCATGATTGGTTGAATTCGTGCTCATCTGATTTGAGATTCACAATGAGTTCAAGCAATGATAAAATCAATTTTCTCGATGTGTAGATTTACAATAGTGAGGGACACCTCGGGGTTAATCTTTACACCAAGCCCACTGATCGGAATACTCTTTTAGAATTCAGTAGTGGCCACCCCAGGAGCCTTAAAGAAAATTTGCCCTATGGGCAATTTCTGCGTATTCGTCACAATTGTTCCAACAAAAGCGATTATTTTGATAATGCGGAAATTCTAATGAACAAACTCTGTAATAGAGGATACCCCAGGGAGTTAGTTAGAACAGCACTTAAACGTGCTTGGTACACCCCTCGGGAAAGTTTACTGACACCCAAAGATAAGAAGGAGGGCACATTGTTAACTTGTGTCCTAACATTCAATCCAAAGGCAAATAAGGTGAAACAGATCATCTCAAAGAATTGGAAATTAATAGAACATCTGAACATTCCAAAACTGTTATTTGCATTTCGAAAAGGGAAAAATATAAAGCAACATTTGGTTAAGGCGAGTAGGGTGGTGACAAGCAAAAAAGATACTAGGAGCCTGTTAGGGTTGTCACCCGTGATAGGACACTACCGCTGTATGAACTGTATTGTGTGTCCTAACACTATGGACTTGAAAGAGATCGAAATCAATGGCCATACACATACGATGTGCACCTTCTCTAATTGTAACACCAAGAACGTTATTTATGTAGTGAAATGTCCTTGTGACCTGTCCTACATTGGGCAAACTACGCAAGCAGTTAAAATGCGGATTGGATAGCACAAATCGCGCATAAGGTGTAGGTACATTGGTGCCCCTCTAGTGCAGCACTACATGGAGGCAAACCATAATGAAGAGGAGTTGACTTGGGCAGTTCTAGTTACCATCACGGCTAAAAATAAAACAGAATTAGAGACCAAGCTGAACCGCACAGAAGCAAGATTAATAGAGAGGTATCACACCTCCGATAAAGGACTTAATGAGCGGGACGAAATTTGGGCATTGATTTGAATGCCTTGATCTTCTTCATTGTTTACTGTACTCTGTATATCGCTATGGCCAAGTTTTTTGGAATGAGTATGAATTGCGATAAGGTTTGATACTGATTATTGAAATATATGTTCATATGTTGCTGTTACACACACTGTATATATTTGGTCTGGTTTTGTCTTTATAAAGTGTACTATGTGTATTTATTGTGCTTTGCCAGACACTAATACGAGGGATCTGCATCTCCCTTGATCCCTTTTGATACTGTTCCTTCCTTTTTTGGTGTCGCCTGGGATGTATAGTTATGATGCCTTACTTAGAATGGGAACCCTATTGTGGAAGTGCAAGAGCTACAATGGGTGTATGATGTTTTGTGGATGTCACTTTGGGTCGTCTGGTTGTTTTGTTTTATTTCTTTGTCTTTTTCTTGATTTATTTCCACCTGTTTTGTTTTTTCTTCCTTTTCCTCTTTGTATGGTCAAAGGGAGCTTGGCCACTAACTTGAAATATTGTGAGTGTTTATGATTCTTGTGCGCCGGTGGATAAGTATCGGTAACTTTTTGGATTGATAGTCCTTTGTTTGTGTTATCTATGGGGTGGACGCTCAGTCTGACGTATGACACGCATTTTTAGTATGCGCGGTGTCAGCCGGCCCGGATGCTCTGGTGATTCGGCTGGAGAGGCGTTGGAGCTAGCATTGAGTGAACGTGCCACTGCCCTTGTGTATAAATTGAAGGTATTTTCGGCTTTTTTTGCCGCATAATTATGCGAGGGCGCAGTACGGGCAGTAAGGTCCCCTTTAAACTTAATTAGAGCAGAATACTGAGGGGGGTTGGTGGCTACGACAGTGGAGTGATTGATAGGTCTTGCCCGACTGTTTCCCCACCTTGAGAGGCCGTGTTTGGGTTTCGAATTAGGCCGATATGTAGCCTCTAGTGAGAAAACTTTTTAAGTTTGGCGGGCACGTACTATATAGGTACCTTTAGTGGCCAGTGTCATTCGGTTTATGATCCGCTCTGGACCGGCACTCTGCCACATAGGATGATTTGTATGTAGCCCCATGAGGAGATTGGTGTAGGTGTAGTGAGGAGAGAGGGTCTAGTGATTGACGGTGTGTTGTTCCTCTCTTCTCTTTTCCTCTGGGGTCGTGGCATGACTATAGGAAGATTGCGAGACTTGAGCCATCTCAGAGAGTTTCTTTCTACCTGGGTGGACATCACGAAGATTTAAGGTAGGTGCATCGTGCTGTGTGTTAGAAACCCTGTTATCAGTGATGGCGTTGGTGTGGTGACGTCCCCCCCCCGTGTTATTCCTCCCCTGGGATTGATTGAATGCTTTTTTATATGTCCCCCTCATGTAGAGTCCGCTGGAATAGAGTCTAGACGGTGGCTCCTACCCCACCCACTTCTGTGGTTGTGGTGGGGGGGGCGGCGATACCAGCCCGAAGTGTGGCCGGGACCTTGAAGAATAGGTACTTATCTTTGGACACGTGTTGAGTGTTGATAGTATTTGGCGTTCATATGCATTGTCAATTTGGGGTATAAGGTGATTCGTTGAATTGGCACTAGCGTTTACATCTTGTTGCACGCTTGAGTTGTTCACTTGGAGGTGTGGTTGGGGTCTCTTTGATAGTCTCCTTGATTATTGATCATTTATTATTTTCATTTATTGGTTGTATTGTTTTTTCTTTCCATGACGGAATCACCCATTGACACTGCATTTCCACAGGTGGGGGAGACTAAGTTCTTTTATTCTAGCAGCTGTAATATGTGTTTTTGTGTATGTAGAAAGAGTTAATATATGTATTTGTTGTTACTAGAGTACCCATGTCCTGATGAAGCCTATATCATCTGGCTGAAACGCGACCGCGACTGCGTCGACACCTTATGTTTTGAACGGAGTCCCTTGTAAAAATTTAAGGAAGATTGGATTTTTTCCAAGGCACACCAACACAAATGTAGGCTGGGTTGATTAGTTACCCCCTGGTGGTTTTTTTGTGTTTGGGACTACCGTTTTTGGTGTATACTCCACCCCAAATTGAGAGGCGGTACATATGTAAATTGGTGTATATATTCTTTTCTCTCAAGGGTACAGAGAAGTGTGTTTGGTATTGTATAGTGTTTTGTGTATTTGTACATATTGTAGATGTGAAGTGTTGTATATAGATTGTATCATTTTTTGATATTGTGCCTCTCTGGCTGTTTGCTCATACATGTGTATATGAATTTATATATACCTATGCTGCGTATAATTCGCGTATCACAAGATAATTGACTGTTTCTTGTTTGAGAATTAAAAGTAGATTGATCCCTTCAGTACCTTTTTGTTGATACTTTTTCATCCTTGGATGTCTCCTGCTCAGGTACGGGAGGGTAATGTGGGCAGAACCCCTATCCATTTTTTCTAATCGTTGTTCAGCTATGAGGCGTCACTAGAGGGTTGCGGGGGGTGCGGACCGCACCGGGTGACACCCTCACATGGGGTGACACCATCTGGTCTGTAGCCTCGCCTCCAGGGACGGTTCTCTCACGTGGGCGCTGGGGCTTCGCCCCCTGTATTTCATTCCCAAAATAGCTTGTTGTTATTGAACAAATGTTCGAGTCAGTCCACTATTCCAAAATAAAAGAGTTTCTTTTCTTTAACGGTAGTACTGAAAAAAATACTTGCCGTCACACAAAAACTCGAGCAGCCCTCTGCTGCACCTGCGCAGCTAACTCATTAAAGCTTACTGTTCTAGTGAACGCACGTTGCGTCACCACGCGACGTGTCGCGGCCATCTTTAGGATGCGCGCGCAGGAGGGGGAGAAAAGAGCGCGAGTCACGGGAGCAGGTTGCACCAGCTCGGCGCTCTCTGGAGTAGCGATTCAATAAACACAGCGTGCCACTCCACCACAGCGTCCTGTCATTACTTGGGGCAGAGCAACATTACAATGGCAACGAGGTCGGGATGACGACCTGGAAAAAAAAAATAAGAAGAAAAATACCTGAGTGTAATGAAACGAGCAGGGCAGCAGTGGACCAAGGCCTGAAATCAAGAGCCAGATGCACCGCATGAGCCAACGGCCTGCGAGCATCATCAACCACAGGCGAGTGTACACCAGAGAGCGCAGCAGAGCCTGTATGCACAGAGGGAGAGTCAGTGGGAACATTGGGGCCACAAAGTGAGCGCGTGCGGAGGGGCGGACGACCTTAGACACCCCACCACACCAACTGGAAAAGGGCAGGAGCACTGGCGACCTTTGGGAAGAGCGAAGGGGCAGAAACAGAAGCCCCCCAGCACAAAATAGAGAAGCGAGGGGTAGACAGTGCACCAGGCAGCCCCAAAAGTCACGGCGACACCCCACCCACAGTGAAGCGCGAGAAGATGAGCGCACAAGCAGCATCAGCGACGGCCCCTGTGCAATTCTTACCCAAACCAGGAGAGCCACTCATGAAGTGGGAGGACTGGCGAGACTATATAGACAACTTCATTGAGGTGTTAGAAGACGAAAACGAGGAGAAGTTCTCAAGTCAAAGGAAGAGGCGAATATTATTACATAGCCTAGGCCCAGAGGGGCTCAGGATCTTCAAGAAACTCATAACCAAACAACGAGGAAGTACGGACGACGATGTGTATGCCCACGTAATAGAGGAATTGAATGAACACTACAAACCGGTGGTTTGCGTTTCAATCGACAGATACAACTTCCAACAAAGGAAGCAGAAACCAGGGGAGTCAGTGGAAGAGTACGTGACTGCGTTAAGGAAGTTGGCATCCACGTGCAAGTATGACACTTTTCAGGATGAATTTATCAAGGATCAGATTGTGATGCACACCACGAGCACTGCGGTGCAAGACAAGCTGTGGGCCAGCGGAGAGCTCACGCTACAGGAAGTAATGGTGGTGGTCAAGAGAGCGGAAATGGCGCGAAGATGCGCGGAGGCGGCAAAAAGGGAGACCGCAGCGAATCCGGTGGTGAACCGGATAGGAGAGGAGGAGCCCCGCAAAGACTACAGAAGCAAGGGGACCCTGCAGAAAGGACCGAACAAGTGGCAGGGAGATCCAGGACAACCAGGAAAACAGACGGGGAACAACAAGAAAACATGCTACAGATGCGGAAGTTGGGCACATGAAGCACACGACAGGCAGTGCCCGGCGTTTCACGCCAAATGTATGTACTGTGGAATCGTAGGTCACTTCGAGAAAGTGTGCCGCAGGAAGTCTTCCAGGAGCGTGATCAAGTACATCGACCAAGGACAGGAGGGCACAGAGGAGAATGACCAGGAGCAAGTCGACACTGTGCTCTGCATCTACGACCAGGTATTGAGTGTAGACGGAAAAAGATCAACCAAACCAGTGCTGGACATGACAATTGGAGGAGTACCGATAAGAATAGTGGCAGACACGGGATCACCCTACAACATAGTCCAGAAAGCGGTGTGGGAGGAAACCTTCGAACCACATTTGGGCCCAGACCTGGAGAGACTAGACTTCAGGCCGGTCACGTACAATGGAGATCGCATACCCATGGTGGGATTCCGCCCACTAAAGTTTGAGTCCGGTGGACGCACAGCCAACTGCAAATTGTACATATCCGAAAGGGGACCATCAGTACTAGGATGGCTAGACCAGGGCGATCTGGGCATCAAACTGGACCCGGGTGGTAAGGAACAGATCCTCCTCACCGAGCCGGAGGTGTGGCCAAACCTGGAAAGGTGGAAGGAAGAGTACCCTAAGGTATTCGGAGGTACGGTGGGAAGGCTCGAGAAGTTTGCACACAGAATTGTCCTTAGAGCAGACGCCACACCGGTGTCCCACAAGGTGAGGAACGTACCCCTGGCAGTGAGGGAGGCGGTACAAGAAGAATTACAAGGATTAGAAAAAAGAGGTATCATTGAACCAATCACGTGTGCTGAGTGGCTGGCGCCACTGGTTGTGGTCATGAAACCAAATGGAAAGGTCAGGCTATGCGTGGACCTACGCGACCTAAATAAGAATATCGTGGTGGAGAAGTTTCCCTTGCCAAGGATTGAGCAGATGGTGGCAAAAACGAGAGGGGTCAAGTGGTACTCCACCATCGATTTGACATCAGCGTATCATCAGATTGCACTACACCCGGAGAGCAGGAGGTTAACTTTATTCATTACTCCCTTCGGGTGCTACCAATTCTGACGCATGCCGTTTGGACTAGCTTTGGTGGCGGCGGTGTTTCAGAAGTTGATGCACCAACTGTTTAAGGATATGGACGGCATCCAATATTTCCAGGTTGATATCCTGGTGATGGGACGAGACAAACTAGACCACGACGCCAAACTAACCAAAGTGCTAAAAGTGCTAGAAGAGAAAGGCCTCATGGCGGAGTGGGAGAAGTGCCGCCTGGGCATGGAGATGGTGACGTACTTGGGGCATGAGATTGGAGTGCAAGGGATCACCCCTAAGGCAGACAATGTGAAGGCGATCAGCGAAGCGCCACCACCCGCCAGCAAGGAGGATGTCAGGTCCTTATTAGGAATGGTCGAATACTATAGTAAATTCGTGCAGCACCTCGCAACAAAAACGCACCACATGAGAAAACTGACAAGAGAGAGCTCAGTGTTCAACTGGACAGAGGAAGCACAAAGAGAATTTGAGAGCATAAAGAAAGATGTGGCAGGAGCAATACCCTTGCAAGGATATGACCCTCATGGAAATATGGTGCTCACAACGGACGCCAGTGATAAGGGCTTGGGTGCGGTTTTGATGCAAGATAGGGGGCGAGGAGTGATGGACACACTAAGCTTCGCATCCCGCACCTTGAACGACACAGAAAGAAAGTACAGTGTCATCGAAAAAGAGATGCTCGCCGTAGTGTGGGCAATGACGAGATTTAGACAATTCTTGTGGGGCGATCGATTTCAGTTAAGGACAGATCACAAACCCTTAGTAAAGGTCTTAACCTCCAGTGGGCATGAGAATGCCACCCCCAGGATCTCTAAAATGACGTTGAAGTTACTGGAATTTCGATACGACGTGGAGTACATCCCTGGCAGTCGGAACAAAGTAGCAGATTATCTAAGCCGGTCGGCAGCCATGGAACCTGGAGAATGTGGCCAAGCTGGGGAGGAAGAGATGGTAGCCCTGACGGAGGACCAGGAGAAAGTCATCAGCAACCAGGAGTGGAAGGAAGCATACGATGAGGACCCGGCTATGCAGGAAGTAAAATTGTGCATAGTGCAAGGATGGCCGGAGAAGAAGCGCATCAAGGAAAATCTACGTGCGTACTATGAGGTCAGGGAAGACCTATCGGTGGATGATCAAGGAGTGTTTGTTTATAGGGGGGACAAGGTCATTCCCCCAGCGGACATTGTTCCCAAACTGCTGGTGATGCTTCATGAAGGCCATTTGGGTATAGGAAAAATGAAACTGAGAACCAAGCAAGGTTACTGGTGGCCAGGTATGGACCTAAGAGCTGAAAGGTATGTCAGGGATTGCCTAGAATTACTTGACTTTACCAGTTTCCACCCTCGGAGTCAACGCAATAGTATTCCGTTCTCACAATTCCTGCGTGTCCGTAGGAACTGTACTAATCTTCGTGACTTTGACATCCAGGCATCTGAAATGAGGAAAAAGTTTTTAGAGAGAGGCTATCCTCATAGACTAGTAAGAAGTTCTTACAAGCGAGCAAGGTTTTATGATCGTAATGCCTTACTAGAGAATAAAGAAGTGAAGAAGACAGACCAACTGGTCTGTGTGATTAAACACTCTACCCTTAATGACCGTGTCAAACAGATCATCAATAGTAATTGGCACATCTTAAATTGTAATCCCACATCCAAGGACACTCTTGCTAAGCCACTGTTTGCTCACAAGAGGAATAAAAATATTAAAGATCTTATTGTTCACTCTAGGATCAGCAGCAATGCAAACAATGGCAGCCTTGTACAACGCTCCTTGCTAAATAACTTACCGGTTCGTGGAACAGTACCTTGTTCCTCTTGTAAATCCTGTACTAACATCTTAAGAGGTGAAAACTATGTACATAATGGCTTTGCGACTACTGCTTGTGATATGTGGAACTGTAAGACCACTAACGTCATATATTTTATTTTATGCCCTTGTGGACTGGGCTATGTCGGTGAGACCTCAAGATCAGTTCAAGTCCGACTAACGGAACATAGATCTGCCATTAAAACCGGTAAGGTCGTGGCACCGTTAGTAAAACATTATCTGGAACATAAACACAAATCTGATGAGTTTAAGTGGCGCATTTTAGAAAAAATCAGAGTTCCAGATGGCAAAGGTGGCTGTGCCATTCGCAAGAAACGCGAAGTTTACTGGATTTTTGTTTTTAACACTTTCTCTAAGGGATTAAATTCAGAAATCCCTTGGGAAAACGCGATTTTTTAGAGATTATTAATATCACCATTTTGGTCCACCAGTTAGGTTTGTCTTCTTTAATACTGTCATTCAGTCAATTTTTTCTCTTTACAAAATTGACTCTAGAGATCATTAATAATATTATGAATATCACCATTTGGGTCTGATATAAGTATCATTGAGACTACCTTTGGGCCAGGTTTGTTTCTCTTAACACTGTTATTCAGCCATTTGCTCCTTGACAAAACTGAATTCATTCGGTTCTAAATCTATGACACTATGACGCTTAATGTATTATTCAGCCATTTGTTTTATCTATGTGGCGATGACTAGTGTTTTATACATGCAGGGTGCACAAGTGCAACTGTTTTATGCGGCCTTTTGACTGGAGAGCGCATGTCGAGTGTTAAAAGTTCACTCCATATAGTCGGAATTGCCGCTTCCGCATTCATAAATAGACGGACAATGCCCCTTTAAGGTTCTTAGCCAGGCAGACACGTGGTCTATGCCGGAAGCTATTTTTACCCTCGTCCGGTGCAGGGAGGGTTAGTCATCACCGCAGTGGACGCTGGACGCCGGACGGTTGAGGAACCTTTTAAATTACCCCCTGTCGGTAAGTCGCGCTTTGCTACTTAGTTTCGCTAGGTGTTAATCTCCATCGACCCCTGGTTAATAAGAGCACGATCTTCACCGGTTATTACGAATTGAAACCGTCTTTTACATGCCGCGTTAACCAGGTCGCGTTATCTAATCCCCGGTGGCGTCTTTTATATTTCGTCTCTACAGACTCACTCGCTCGACAATATCCTGCTTCGAGGCAAGAGTCACAGTAGAGAATTACGCACCGTGCTGAAGCTATTGAAAAAAGAGCTCGCTGGTTTCTTCAAAGTTTTTGCAACTTTGTTGCTTATTTTATTGGTGAGTGGAGAGTTTATCACATGGCTCTCTTTGTAAGCGAGATCTAAACATTAAGCTCGGGAATCGTTTGGTATGACTTTTGAATGTTTCTATTACATCTCCCCTTCTGGTGCAGATTAAATTATTATTCAAGCTCAACCTGTCACGCTGCATGCTGTTTAAGCAGTCAGATCTTACCAACATAGAAGTGCGAAATAAAGTCCTGATACAGGTGAGATTCTAAGTCTGGCCCTGTTAGTTTAATTTTGGCTAAATAGGAAATCAAGCTTATGCCACTTCTCATTGGTACCCTTCATTTCTTATAAACTAGGTACCCAGACTAATGAGGTATATACCACCACCCAACGTTTGGTAAACCCTACATTATGCACTAGAGACCGTGGCCAC
Organism: Lissotriton helveticus; assembly: GCF_964261635.1. NCBI lineage: Eukaryota > Metazoa > Chordata > Amphibia > Caudata > Salamandridae > Lissotriton > Lissotriton helveticus. The sequence continues at coordinate 585,379,774 of NC_136072.1, forward strand.
ATCAAATGAAGGCTTGAAGTCAGATATATCGAATTCTTGTGTTTTAGTAAGTTTATTTATATGTATAATGTATAGTTGACATGCATAGGAATCCTCCAAGAGAACTGGATATAGATGCTTGTTTATAATGTGGTGTTAAATTATAATGTATTACTGAATTATCTGTTTATACTGATGGTCTAGGATATTTACAACCTATAATAACTGGACTTATTCTAATTGTTGAATGTATCAATTTTTTCAACAATATATACAGCATTATTGACTGTGTTTTTTCAATTATATTTTCTTGGTTGTATCTTTAGAGTCTATTTGCTAGGGTGTGGAGGACATAAGAATTTCTTGCTTCTTTAATTTAACTGTGAATGCACTAACGTTGTTTTTAGAGATAAAGAAATAGAGTGTGTTATAATTATATATTTTTTTGTTATGTTGCAGAAAATTGTGTGGCTCCTGAAGAAGGCGTTGTCTTGAACGCCGAAACGCGCGTCGATAATTATATATGTGCCACGTTTTTGGTTTTGAATGATTAATTATTGTCTTTAATGTTTGGTGATTTCATTATCACTTTTTATATTCCCAGTTTTATGTTATTGTGATTTATTAATTGTATTTTTAATTATATGTATGAGATATTGTTTTATGAATAAATAACGCATTTATGTATGTGCATTCACTTAGTTGTCCGTCCCTCCTTGCATTAGCCCCTCCTTTTGTGATTATTTGCACTAGTACTGTTTTGTGATTGCCTAGGAATTTCTTCACACATTAGGGATTGCCTAGAATGCCAGGGAGCCGACAAGACACTCAAGCCATGGCGCCCGGCGCTGGGAAAATTTGAACCCCCACAGAACCCATGGGAGGAATTGTCTATTGACGTATTGGGTCCCATCCTGGATGGGCAAGGCATTCAAAAATATGTGTGTGTCTTGGTAGATGAATACTCGAAATGGCCTGAGAAGAAGGTGGAGGAAGTGATGGACACAGAGACGATATTAAGATTCTTAAGTGACACATTCGTGAGAGAGGGCATCCCGAAATCTATCCTGAGTGACAATGGTCCCCAGTTCACCTCAGAAAAATGGATCAGCTTGATGGAGAGCAATGGGATCCTTTCCAAGCACACATCGATCTATCACCCGGCGGGGAATGGGCTCGTGGAACGGTTCAACCGTGTGGTGATGGGATCCGTACAAGCTGCGATATCCAACAACAAGGACTGGGAGAAAGAGATATGGCAAATGATATGGGCGTACAGGATTACTCCCACAGGAACTGGATATAGTCCCTTCCAAATCTTGAGGGGACGTGACCCTTTCACGAGAGACAATCGAGTGTGGAAGGAGAAAACCATAACGAGCAAGTGGTCCCCTGCGGTGGTTCAGGCCAACTTGGAGAAGGCACAGGCGGTCTATGCAAAGCACTACAACAGGCGAAGAAACGTGAAGGATACTGGATTAGAGGAAGGTGAATGGGTGCGAGTCAAGTTGGCAACCATGCAAAGGAAGGGGGATAGCAAGTATAGTAAGCCCCTGCAGGTGAAGAAGGTGTACGGCAGAGCGGCCCTATTGAGTGATGGCAATGTATGGTCGCAAGACCGCATGGCAAGATGCAACAAAGTACTACAGTGGAACCGAGGTGGACAGGACCTAGACAGTGAAGAGGAGTCCAGGGTGAGAGACGAACACATGGATGGAGAGATGGACTTGGGAAGTGAGGAAGCCAGTGAGGAGCAGGACAATGGAAGTAGCCCCGGAGCGGAAAGAGAGATGAACGGTAGTGGAGCGGGGGAAGGCCAGGCCTCGCTGGACAATGGAGAAGGTGGCGCAGAGACTTCTGAGGGAGAGGCCATGGCTACCCCGATAAGACTGACCCGCAGGGGAAGAGCAGTGGTGAGACCAGCCAGGTTTCGAGACTTTGATATGAACGGCGGACAGTGAGTTACTTGTTTCTTTGTTGGGAAAAAAGGGAGATATGTAGAGTTAAGGTTCTAGTGAACGCATAGAATGCCTCAAAGACTGCATGATAAATCTTCATGGCGACAACTCAGTACATTCTGTTGCCCTGAAACACCACAGAGTAGCCTTCCACCTGAGACTGAAGGAGGAAGAACTGACGAGATTGGAGCAGGCTGATATCATCGAGAGGATTGATGGTCCGACGCCATGGGTATCCCCAATTGTGGTAGCACGAAAACCTAAATGACCCAGGGAAGGGTATGCGTTGACATGTGCCTACCTAATCAAATCATTAAAGAGAGACTGTCACTTGACGGCCAGCGTGGATGACATTGTGGCAGAAGTGAGTGGTTCCCAGTGGTTCCTGGAGATGGATTTATGAGCTGGCTATCAAGAGCTAATACTGGACCCTAAGTCACAGCCATCATGACGATCTCCACTCACTTGGGTCTCAGAAGATACAAGCGCCTTAGCTTCAGAGTTTCAAGCGCAGCCATCGTCTTTCAAGACACGATAAGGAGCGTGTTGGCTGGCCTTGAAGGAGTCCTCAATGTCAGTGATGATATTTGAGTACATGCATCTATGCTGGAAGAACACCTTGATCGCCTAAGAGTCACGTTCCATCGCCTGAGACAATGGTCTCATACTCCATTGAGAGAAGTGTGCTTTCCTCCAGAAGAAAATAGCCTTTTTTGGATACAGATTTTCTCAGCATGGAGTGTTACCCAATCCAGCCAAAGTCCAGAATAACCAGCCAACTCTGGGACCCACCACCATCACTAGCGTGAGAAGCTTCTTAGGTATGGTCACATCCTGTAGGCATTTCATTTGAAACCTAACCAACATCACAACTCCCTTGAGAGAGCTGACGAAGACCAATACCATCTGGAACTGGGGGCCTGATCAGGAAGGGGCTTTCAAAACAACCCTTGTATATTTCAATCCTGCTCAGGAATCTGAACTATCAGTGGATGCCAGTCCTACAGGCCTTTGAGCAGTGCTATCGCAAAAGCAGGACAATGGGTAATGGGCTCCAGCAGCATATGCCAGCAATGTGCTGCCAGACACATAACATTGTTATTTCCACATCAAAAAGGAAGCCATCGCAGTGCACTAGGGCTGGCACCATTTTCATCTGTACCTCTATGGCCAACCTTTTTGTTGTTCACACAGACCACTAGCCTCTGATCCTGCTATTTATAGGGTTGTCCGCAAAACCTCTGCTGAGAATTGAAAAATTGATTTTGCAATTACAAAAATACCAGTTCATGGTTAGCTATCACCCTGGGACCCAGAACCCAGCAGATTATCTCTCGAGACATGCAAGGCAGGCTACTGAGGAAGAACAGTCGGATGGCAAAGAAGTGGAGGAATATGTCAAGCTGATAATAGAACGGTCTAGACTGATACCCATTTCTCTCGAAGAGATTATGAAAGCCACAGCTGCTGACAAGTGTCTCCAGTTGGCTATTTCAGCAGTAGCCTCTGGAAAATGGTGCATCTTAACCAGAAAAACGCCCTGTGAAATGGAGAGAGCACGATTGGCATTAGCTTCCTTGTACAATGTATGCGCAGATCTGGCTGTGTCTCCTGAATGCTGTCTCATGAGATGCTCCCGTCTGGTGGTTCCCGGGCTCTACAACAATGAGTGGTTGATCTTGTTCACATGGCTCAAGTAATTGTCAAGACGAAGTCCCAACTGAGATGTAAGGTTTATTTCCGAATTTAGACAACCTCATTGAACAAACAGTTCACCAGTGCCCATTGTGACAGGTGGCCGGACCGGTGAAACCACCTGCTCCAATCCTCACTAAAGATATCCCACCATTTCCATGGAAAGGAGCCAGTGCTGATTTTGGACGACTCCCTGATGGGAGCCACGTGCTGGTGGTCATAGATGACTTTTGGAAGTATCCAGAAGTTGAAATCATGGATTTGGCTACAGCAAATCAAACCATCACCCGGCTGGAGAAAATCATGGCCTCCCACAGACTTCTCAAAGAACTGCGCTCCAACAATGGCCCTCCATTCACCGGTCATGAATTTACGGAATTCTTTCAGTCCCGAGCCATTCATCACAGGAATGTCAGGCCCCGTTGGCTACAAGCAAATGGAGAGGCAGAGCGCTTCATGCACACTTTAAACAAGGTACTCCGGATCGCACTGGCCTATGGAAAAAAATATGTAATGTGCTCTTTACACTTTTCCCAGAGAATATCACCTTACACCTCACTCGATGACCCAAGTCAGTCCTAGCTCACTGTGTGTAGAACGACCAGTAGGTGATGTCATTCCCCAAACTGACAAGCTGTCAACCATGCAGAAGCAACTTGCTGAAACACTGCAACAGCATAGGATATGAATGATCGTATGTCCCAAGTCCGTAGAGCAGAATGAAGGGGCATATTCTCAACAACTAGCGATATTTATCGCTACATAAACCTAGCGAAATTTTTGTATTGCTGCGCATCACCGGATTTTATCGCAGAGATAACGTCCTATTAGCAATGTTTATCTCCAAAGCGATAAAATATCCGGCAATAGCAGCGAAATGCATGAATATCGCTGGAAATTCAGCGATATTCAGGCATTACAGCTAATGGGGACTTAACCTGAATATCCACCTCCCATTGGATATACAGGCTAAGAAGTGGTCTGAGCAGGCGATAGGATTTGGCGATATTCGCGCTTAGCGCGAATATTTTAATCGCTACGCCTGCATTGATAATAGGTGATAGCGATGTTAGCGACTGCTTTCAGTCGATACCAGATTGGGTACGCCCACTTTGCATGTCATTAGTGATAAATATCACTGACATGCAAAGCGGGCCCCAAACCGCTCGCTATCACCTAAAAGCTGTTGTTAACTGATGTTAGCGACAGCTTGCTAATAGGGCGATGAAATTATCGCCGCTTTGCGGCTGAAAACGGCCGCAAAAGCGGCGATAATTTTATTTCGCCTGCCTTGGTAATATGCCCTGAAGTTCCTAGTGATGGTGAAGAATAGGCATCCACAAAGTAAGTTCATGCTTCCTTTTGAGATTGATCCATGGCGAGTGCAGTCAGTGAAAGGAACAATGATCACTCATCAGAAAGCGGGAGAAACCATCACAAGGAATGTGTCTTTTTTCAAACACTATCAAGCTCCTGTGAAGTAGCCCCTAAAAGACTTCTCTGCAACCTCGGGAAGTGAAGCGGGGAATGATGATGATACATCCCCGACTAGACATTTCAAATCTACGGATTCTACTGAGACAGGGGCGGCCTTAGGCATGTGCAAGCTGTGCACCTGCACAGGGCCTCCACACCCCAGGGGCCACCACGCCAATATATATCCTTAATATAATAATCCTCTGAGGATGGATACATATTTGTGTGGCGGCCCCTGGCCGGGATTTGACGGCCTCCGGGTCTGTTCCACTTCCAAACACCCTGACCCCCCCTCTTCACTGGCCTCCGTGCTCCGTCCCGCCCGGACCCCCTCTTCAGGGGCCCCCTACCTACACTCCCTGCCCAGGGCCACCATGAGCCTAGAGCCGCTCCTGACTGAGAACGCGACTGTGTCCACAGAGATTGGAATCTGTCCTTCATTGGAATCGATCTCGATGGACAGTCTGATTTAAGTCAACGTCCACAGCTGGCAAGGGAGAGGTACAATTTCCGACCCTATCCTGCAAGATCTTCTTGTCTGAAGGATTTTATTTTGACCTGAATTGTGGTACAATGTCATGCTTCTCTCTCTCTTTCTCTCTCTCACTTCTTTTTCTTCCTTATTGATGACCCTTTGGTCATGATCAACAGCCAAAAATGTAGTGCTGTTGTGTCTCTTTGAATTAAAGGAGAATGCTATGTTTATGTTAGTGGGGGAGCCCACTATAGCACAGACAGGAAGGGTGTTCTTGACCTGAGCCCTACAACCACAGGCCAGATGGTCTAGGCCGTGACAGAGGGGAGCAGAGGAAATAAAAGTGTCCGAGGCACGTACCTCGTGGCGTACACTAAGATCAAGTGTCTGGGGGTTTATTTCAGCAGCAACAGCGCTGCATTACATCAGGCCCGCTGGCCTTGAACTTAACAGCTGCCTTGGTCTTTAGCAACGCCAGCATTTGGCAACGCCGACGACAGGCTGCTTAGAGAAACTTGACACCCCTCCACTAAGCACTCAGCGCTCTCTGCTGCTTTTCTGAGATCAGCAACCATACAGCGTCCATGGTCAAGAAAGCAGTGACGGGACACAGGTGGCTATTCATTAAAGGAACCATGCTATGGAAAACGCCTCTGTCTACTTGTGGCGATTTTTTCAGAGCACCTTTCACAAAGGCTGACGTGGTGCCGGCACGTGCACCCCACGCGGTTTCCAGTCACAAATCCTGTGATACTGACAATTTTGTGATTTAAGCTATTTCTGTGCCCAGAAATGTTTGGCATATCAAAATCACATTGCACCACAAGGGACAAGATTGTTGTTTCGTTTGGATATCTTGTTGTGCATGTGGAAAGAGTTTCTCCTTCTCTTCTCTTCTTTACTTCACTATTCATGTTTTGATTTTACCAAAATGATATGTGTGATGATATACTTACTTAAAGAGGCTTTCAGCCAGCTCTCTCCATAGATATGTCTGTTGTTGTGTCACACACATTTTTCTTCTGCTCACTTCAGCATATAGCACAGAGCACTGTTTCAGCCCAATTCAGTCTCTGGCTAACTACACTGTGAGGGGTGGCCTTCTGCCCCTTCAAAACCAGCGTGTCCACACATAAAGTAGTTCCTTTAAGTATCAGGGCTAGTATGGAAATGTCTTGTGTGCTATTTGAACCCAAAAATAATTTTGATTTTAGCCAATGTTTTTCTTTTTAGATTCGTGGGGGCTGACAGATTCCCCAACAATAACATTGTTCAAAAACCAGGACAAAAGAAAACAATCATTGACAAAGCTAAAAAGCTGGCAGTGAAGACTTTGCCAATGTTCGTTTTGACTGTAGTGTCTCCTTTGGACGGTGGGCGCGATTGGCCACATAATACCATTCTGAGGAGCTTCCCTGGAGTCAACGTCCTGATAATGATTCTGAATGAGAAGAGTACGTAAGAGTAATCGATATCAGGTGTTTGCGAATTTCTGCGGTTATTTTGATTGTAATCTTCCTGAAGATCGAAAGAAAAATTCACCACTTCATGAAATTGTGATGTTTTTTGCTTTCTACACATTTGCATGAAAATCAAGACTTTTGCAACAATTTATTTCCCCTAAGGTAGCCTTACAAAGAAAACTTCTGCAACCATTTGCCATTGTGATTAGAAACCGTCTAAAAAGTTAAATTGGCAAAGAAAAAGTATGTGTTCATTCCGACCATACTGGGTTTGATTAGAGTTAAAACTGTACTGCAAAGCTAGAAGTACTTTGCAGAGGCAAATGTAAATTTAAGACAGAAGAATTAGCAAGCATTAGAAATTCGGAAGGTCGAGAACTTTCGAAAACTTCCTTGGTGTAAAAAAAAAAACTTCACACGACGTAATCATTACACATTATCTCCCTTCCTTATTTAATCTTGAGTATTGAAGCTTGAGCCTGTTTTCCAAAACTAAAAGCCACATCTCAGATCATTAACTTTCCATTAGCTTTCACAGAAGCAATCCCTGGCCTCATTTTGAATCCATATAAAAGCTCATTCACCTTCATGTCTCAGCCACTGAGTGAATGAGAGGGATGTCAGCAATGTGTCAAGGAAGAGATTTAGCATAATGTAGATTATCAGTAAGAAATTTAGGCATTAACTCCAGATCACATTGCTTCTTCTTGATGACAAACTGAAGCTGATCAGCCCTAAGTTGAGATAAGAGCACTGGAACATAAGGAAAGGGCATCACACCAAACTATGATATGGCAGCCTAAAAGTATTCATCATAAAACACAAATTATAATGATTTTTGTAAGAAATATTTGAATAATCGAGATTCTTGGATAAACCATCACCCAGGCAGTTCATATGCCTATCCCTTACATCAGAACACCCCCCTCCACCATGGCTCTATGCGCAGCCCCTGCATCCATCCATACGCATTACTTATGACCTCACACATGATGACTCAAATGAAATCACAAGTGACATATTGAAAATCATCTCTAGATAAGAAAGTATTTGTTTATTTATGTATCTGTTGTTATTAACGGATGTGTTGTTATAGACTACGAATTAGTATGAAATAATTTTTCTTTTTGAATTGTGCTTTGTTTTAATTTTTTAATGTATTTTTATATTCGAGATAAATTAATTTTAGTAACATATTTTTTACATATATTTTCAACGTCTAATATGTTTTTTAAGAACTAATAATAATTATACAGGATTGTTTGGATTTGTAATTCATTATATAATATAAATTGTGCATCTTATCTGTTTATTTAGACAATATTTATTAATTTAACAAATGTATATTAATTTCTAATTTAATTTTAAATTGTATTTATATAAATTTATTTTTTATTTTTTTTATTTATTTATGCAGAAACACATGAGTCGGTTGATACAGAAACACAAAAAAAAAAAAAAAGGGGAGAACAATTTTTTTTTTCCAATCCAGTACATCTCCAACACTTGACATTTTGAAGCATAGAAAAAAAAAATATATATATATGAATGAACAGAATTATATACGAGGCGATCTTAATTAAATCCAACAGGAAATTATACAAAATCAAGATAAGTCCCCCCATTTACATCTCGAGATAGTTTGTAACTAACCCCCAAATCTGTTCACCGATCTTCTTTCTGCGGGAGCTCTTTAAGGCATAGAAACTATGCTCCATATTGTGTATCGAAAAAAAGCGAGCCCACCAGGCTTCAAAAGCGGGCGGATCTTGTTGCAGCCATGCAGATGCAATACATAGCCTGTACACTGCAGTTACTAAAAAAATACGTTTAGCATGTTTCTTCGGGATGCTAATATTCACTGTGCCCATTTCAACACCCAATAATATCTGCGTTGCTGATAATTGTATCTGACTACCCACAATTGCCGAGACACATTTTTCTATCTGAGACAACAAGGGAGCTAACATAGTGCATGTACAAAAGATATGAACATCATCCGCTGAGGTGAACCCACACCGAAAGCATTTACCTATTGCATCTCCCAACCATTTAGACACCTTATCTGGGGTATAGTATAAATTATAGATTGATTTAAAATGTTGAGCCACCAACTTTGCCGACAAGAATAGATCTTTAGCCATAACTATTGAAGTTTCTATTTGAATGTCCTGTCTGCCTAGTTTAGCACACCATTTGCTGTTCTGTTGCTCTAGATCATTTTCTTTAGTGTCTAACAAATGTTTATATAGTGCTCCAATTCTTACCCCTTTCATAATGTCTTCAATCAAAGAATTCGGCTTAAAGTTACCTCCCAAACCCATTAGATAGTTACGAATCTGTAGGTATTTTGCGAAATGGTCTCTAGGGATAGAATATTGTTCTCGTAATTGTTCAAAAGATTTACAATGACTAGCATCATACAAATCCCCCGCCATTCTAATGCCTTTCTCCCTCCAATTAAGTACAATTCTATCCCAGACATCTAAAGGTAGAAAAAACGACGATGAGAGTGGAGTGTACCACGTTATTCTCCCAAGGCCCAATAGCCTCCTAACTGTATGCCAGACCTTATAAGCAGCTGTCATTGTCTTAAAACGTGTACGTTTGTAGTAGCTTTGTTCAAGATACTTAAATAAACAGTTTTTAACTTTTACCCCCAGCAGCATTTGATAAATCGATGGAGAATCTGCAGGTCTTGCTGGATCTTCGCCGGTTAATAAAATTCCCATTCCTTGCAACATACACGCATAATAATAAAGTGTGAAATCCGGAACCGACCAACCTCCCACATTTCTTGGGAGAATCATGAAACGCCTAGCCCTTCTAGCCTTCCCTCCAGACCACATAAAGCGCATACATACTGTCTGCAGTGGTTCCAAACTGGTCTTCGGGACTTCTAGGGGTATACATCGGAAGAAATATAAGATTTGAGGCAGAATCAGCATTTTTAATAGGTTACAACGCCCTACTAATGAAAGATATAAACATTCTGCCTGATCTAATTTTTTCCGAACACTAACTAGGAGCTGATCCCAATTACCTTTGACTAAAGCAGTTGTACTAGCTCGCAACGTGACTCCCAGATATACCACCTCCTGACATAGTCTAACATCGATGTAGCTTGGTATATTGATACTAAGTAACTGGGTTTTTGCTGAGTTTAATTTATAACCCGATGATTTACCAAATTCTAGGGCCAGGTGCTCAATAGCATGCATTGCCATGATGGGTTTAGACGTTACCACTGCCACGTCGTCAGCATATGCTAACACCTTAACATGATATATATGTACCTTTAAGGGAGTGATATTAACACTGGAGTCCAGCATTCTTAAAAAAGGCTCAATGTATAGCGCAAATAGTAAGGGGGAACAGGGACACCCCTGTTTGGTCCCCCTACCTATTTGTACCACCGCCGATTCCAGGCCCATGGTACTGATCCGGGCTACCGGTTGCTGATACAAGACCTGTACTGATTTGATAAATCCAGGACCAAAACCTCGACTCTTCAGATTATCCCACAAAAAAGACCAAGCCACACGGTCGAAAGCCTTTTCGGCGTCCAATAAAATTAAACAAAAAGGTTCCCTGGTTACCTTGGCATAGTCAAGTAATGTTATCACTCTTCTAACATGATTAGTTGTACTACGTTGAGGAATGAACCCATGCTGTATTTTTGAAACAAGACCCGAAATGACCCCGGAAAGCCTATTTGCTAAAATCTTTGAGTAAATTTTACCATCTACATTTAGTAGCGATATAGGGCGGTATGATCCCGGTAAATTAGGTGGCTGGCCCTTTTTGTGAAACACCACTATAGTCGCTTCTTGCCAAGTTTTGGGGGCAGAGCCTTTCTGTGCTGCGAGCATCGTTGCCAAAAAGTCACCTTTTAGGAGCGCGAAAAACATTTTATATATTTCTAAGGGTAATTTATCTGGGCCAGCAGCCTTGCCCAGTGCCAATCCGTTTACCGCTGATTCTAATTCCTCCAAAGTAATAGGCGCATCTAACATTACCCTATCATCTTCCGAAAGATCTTTCATACAATATTGACTAATCAAAGATGCAGAATTACCACTGTTATACACATCCCCCTGATAAAGTAGCTCGTAGAACTGTCTGAATATCTCCAAGATGCCTTGTTCATCCTTAACAGGGTCACCTTTATGATCTAGTATCTCATCGATCCGCTGTGCTGCCGCTTTTGCTCTTAGTCTTTGGGCGAGGCATCTTCCACTTGCCTCGCCATATTCATAGTGACTTTGTCTTTTAGAAAGAAATTTTTTAGCTGCTTCCTGAGACCACCTCAAATTTATTCTTGCCTTCAGACGGGCTACTTCAAGGATCTCTGCATCAATATTACTCCCTGCCTGTATCCCTGCCATAAGCGCCTCTTCGGCCGTGATCAGCTCTTGATACAATGACTTTATTGCTGCCGCTTGTTTTTTTTGATTGTACAGACCCCAACTCAATGCCTCCCCACGAAAAGCCGCCTGAAAGCAATCCCACACACACCCTACATTACTACTCCCCCGATTAATATTAAAAAGCGACACAATCCGTATTTATATAATTTTCAAAGTTATTTTTAAGTTACATGCATTTGTATGAATTGTGTTTTTACGTTATTTAATTAGTGTCAATTTTTTATATAATATATATATTTTGTATTAATGTATTACTTTTTAAACACTTTTTTAATACTTTTTAAAAAGTTTCAATAGTTCTAAATACATTGAAATACATATACTTACCTTTGCAATTTCGATATTTTGGTCCACAATATTTTTTGGGTTAGTGTTCTTGCACTGTACATTGCAAGTATGCAAAATTGATATTTTGGTTCTCAATATTTTTGCTCTGCAATATCTTTTTATTGCAATATTTTTAAGTTGAGATTTTATCATGCATCTGAGCACAAGTACACAAATATAGCAAAATTAAACTTTACTTTGCTATTGCTTTGTTTGAACCAAGGTTTGTCAGATAAGTAAATCCCGCTGGAATTCTAGAAATTAAGCAACGGCATTGTTAGTATATTTAAACTAAGGAAGGAACCATTGTTTATAAGAAGCAGGAGATCTGGTTTATTTTAAACGGTAGGTAAATCAGAAGTGACCTATTGCATTCTATTAAAATCAAACTGAGGGAACCTGAGACTACAGCAGTAAATAGGGATGGATCTGAACTGCATCCAAGAGGTGAAGTTGGTGTGGAGAGGGAAATCATGGGATGATTTGGTTGAAGCATGTGGGGATAGTAGGGTATTCTGAAATATAGTAGTAATGGGAGGCAGGTGAACGCCATGAACTTTGTTATGCCTAAATATAAATGTTTTAAACATTTTAGCAATCTGCACGACAGCAAAGTGCCGGCAAACTTGTGTAATGTATATTCCATTGAGGCCTTAGAGAAAGTCCAAATTCCTTCAAAGGACGTATTAAAGTCAGTCGAAGACAGCAAAACCAACATGAGTCCTGGCTGATGGAGTTGTGGTTGATATTTATAAGCACAACCAATCTCTTTAAACACCACTCTTGACCAATGTTTTGAATGTAATTCAGGCAATTTGCCAGAATCTAGGGGCCTCTCCATTATTATGCCCAGATTTAAAAAATGGTGATTGGGCTAGCCCTATCTGTTATCATTCTATTTTCCTCCTGGGTTCTTCTGTTAACATTGTGGATCGGATATTGTTAAGTAGGCTACAGGCTTGGGCAGAAAAGCTGTAATTGCTGTTAAGAGTGCAGCCACGATGTTGGGGGGTCGCGGAAACAAGAAATTTGCACTAACAGGGACATATGTTAAAATCAATAGAGGGAGAAGACACCTTACATTCATGGATATGTTGACTGTGTTCAACGCTGTGTAGCGCCCGAAGCAATGGGTTAATGAGAGATAACGGTGTAGAACCAGCACTGCTGACTTTGTTCCGAACAGTACAATCCTGTTTGTGGCCAACATTCCCATATGGTTAAATGGAGAATGACCTAGACCATCCAATTCAGAAGAGGGTATGCTTGCTCCTTTTCTTTGTTCACTGTATAATAATGACCTAGAAAACAATCTTCCTGGGGTCTGTTCTTACTCTGTCATATGATTGCAAAACAAATCTGTCCTCTATTGCTTATGTCGACAATACAGTATTGATACTAAAGACAGACCTGGGTGTTGAGGGGTTAGTGATCAAATGTAAGGCATACCTGGAACAACTTGGGCTGAAAACATAACACAGCTAAATTTAAGATCATGTCTCTGCTAGGAAATAATATAAAAATTAAGATTTTAATAAAAGTAAACAGGAAATTTTTTTCTCCTATTTGACGCTAACCAAACTGGACCTACTCGTATCTTCCGAACATAGTTCCCTAGTGGAATATAATGACTGTGTATTGAGGTTTGACGGGTATAGAGGGGATATGTACCTACCAGTTATGCTCAAGATTTATCAGGCCAGGAGTGTGGTGATAACTATGTATAAGGCTGAGCTCTGGGGTCATACAAAAATGAAACTCCTCCAGAGTGGAGAAAATAAGCTCCTGAGGCAGATTTCTATGTCTGCCTCAGGCGGTTGGCACTTTTTGATTGCTATGGTATGAGAAAGAAAGAGGGTGGGACCAGGAGCCAATCTTTAAGCAGGTCCTGCACACGCGGCTCCAAGGAGAACATATTAAACACCGGGAGTGCAGTTCCTAGGGGGTAGATGGAAGGGGAAGGGGAAAAGACAAAGCTTTTGTCATGTTGCCCTCACACACCTTGAGAGGTGTCATGCTTCATCATTGGGCCTTGCTCCTCGTCGGGCCGGCACTGCAATGCTCGACGGGCTCACCGTTTCCGGGGCTCTTTGTCTGAGATCTTATTTGGAGAAGCCGTAGGATGCGTGTGGGTATGGGGCAGTGTGAGGTAATGTCCACGTGTAAGGTGATCTGAAATAGGTCAGGGTCAATCCTAAGCTCAATAGGTTTAAAGGTAAAGGTAGACCCTGCCTAAATAAAATAAACTGGACGCCCTGTGGGAATGTAATGTTCCTACCAGGCGGTCTCTAAGGTGGGATCGACATGTTTCGTACCTAGTTGTTCCAAAGACACCCTCGGCTGGCGCTTTGATCTTTAGGCACTATTTAGCACTAAAAACTTTTAGAATTCCTTACTCTGATTCTACTAATTGGATTTAATTTGTTTTGGTGTCATTGTATTCAGTACAATTTAATATACTTTTCAAAATTGTTTTGCGATTTTTCTTGTTTTGTGATTTTGCTCTATCACTGTTTGTGTGCTGCATAAATACTTTACACGTTGCCTCTAATTTAAGCCTGACTACTTTTGTGCCAGGCTCCCGGAGGTTTAAGCACATGTTAATTTAGTGACGTTTCCTGTTCACTGTGAAAAGGAGTGTGGTTGTGGCCTGAGAGGGCCTTCCACCTCCACCTCCCTCAACCAGTGACCCAATTTCTTACAATGTGCCTTTTAAATGTTGTGGATTTCAGTGTGCACTAAGCATTTTCTTGCCATTACAAGAGCAACCCTGATTGGCATGTTTACCATAGATAGCCATTTTGTAATTTAAGGCTGGATTATGTCAGTGTCACACTGGAGAAACTAGATCCTGGAGAGATAGTCAAGCGCTTTCATAAGATCTTGCCTTTTATAAAAGGAAACAAGCTGCCTTGTTCCATACTGTTATTTCATGAAACCAGGAGATGACTGAGCTGTGTAACCCATTTGTGAACTCCCATATTATTCCCAGGTTTTAGGATGGAGCAGTACTTGGAGCAGGTCTCTAATTCCTGTGAAAAGGACAATCTTGCTCATTTGAGATTTCTTTTTCCAAATGTTTTTTCTCTCAAAGGGAAGAGATGTGGCGACATGTTGTATTCTTTTGCCATTTGATGACATTTCTATTCAATCATGTAATCCCTTTTCCTTGTTTTGGAAATTTTATAATGACCCCCGGAAGGAAGTACTTATTGTTAGTGTGATTCACACTGGGTTGCCATAACTGTAGAGCAGCCTTTTTGCACTTTCTACTTATTATTTTCCCCTTGATTACTTTTGCAGTATATAGATTTATATCAGTAACACTTAAGTTCTTAATAACTTTGGAGGAGTAATTTATGTTCAAAGATGTTGTTTTGTTTAGTGATTCTATTTTTTAACTTTCATAATATTGTCTAATTATTCTGCATGGATTCGCTGTATTTTTAAAGTTCTTAAGAAAAATGAACCACTTCTATCCGACAGGTTTGATTTTCCTTTTGTAAATGCAAGACTGCAAGTATCAGAAAGATTACAGAGAACACAACAGGAATGGATGAAAACGTTTCCACCACTTAGTAATTGATTCAAAGTAAATAAGAGGTGCTATTTATTGAACTGAACAAACAATTGCATTAAAAATGTATAAATATTTAAAAAATACCAATGGAGGTTGTTTTCATAGTCGAAAATCCACACTTTTACCTTTAAATCTGTTGCATATTTAAGCCCACTGGAACTGTGCAATTCTATCACTGCAGTTATTTCCACATAATTATGAATTTGCCACATTTTCCACATAATCCCAAAAAATCGTCACCAAAATCTGCAGATTTCACCCAAAAATAATTTCCAAGAGTGCAGCAAAGAGAATGCAACGAATTTTGCAAAATATAACTGTTCACCTTCCACTTGTTGATTTGCTGTGTTCTGGGCCTAAAGAAAAGTGTTAGCAATCATAATCGCGTACAACAGGAATTTTGCAAGTTATTACCACATTTGCAGCCGCAAACCACTCACAGTTTACCACCTAATTCCAGTAGGTGGTAAACCACTAGCAAACGGGAAGGGGTCCCCTTTGTGAGTATGTAAGGAAATATTTTTATGAGCAGGCAGTGGTCCCAGGGACCACTGCCTGCCCTTAAAAGAATGAAACGGAAAAGTTTGATTTTTCTTTTTAAATGCATCCTGTTTTCCTTTAAGGAAAACAGAAAGCATTTTTTTTTTTAAAAGACTGCTTTATTTAAAAGCAGTCCCAGACATGGAGGTCTGCTGATCCCAGCAGGCCACCAGCCCTGGGAATGCTAGCCATTCCTTATGGGGTCGCAAATTGTGCCTGCCTCATTATTATTTATGAGGTGTGCAATTTGCAACCCCATTAGGAATCGCAAACAGTGTCTGAGACAGTGTTGTACATCCCAATTTGCGAGTCGCAAATTGCAAGTCGCAAATGCAATGCAATTTGCAAGTCGCAAATTGGTGAGTCGTACATCTGGCCCTAAATGCTTAAATATATTTTAAACATGGTAAAAGAATGATTTAATCTTTGTTATGACAATTTGTGTATTGTAAGGATATATTCCAAATTAGTATTGTGCTAACAATTTCAAAGCGTCACAATCAATGCGCATTTAATTTTAGGCCAGAAGGTTTCAATTACAAAGTTTTTCCACTGTGACACTAACGGAATAGATTTTTAATG
Organism: Lissotriton helveticus; assembly: GCF_964261635.1. Classification (NCBI taxonomy): domain Eukaryota; kingdom Metazoa; phylum Chordata; class Amphibia; order Caudata; family Salamandridae; genus Lissotriton; species Lissotriton helveticus. The sequence goes on from NC_136072.1 coordinate 585,396,279, forward strand.
TGAAGTATGGCCCGGCAGCTCTGTTTCAAGTTAAAAAGGGGTGCTTCCAGAAGTAGCTATAGTGTGCTCAGAGAATAAACCTTGCTCAGAGATGCAAGAGGCGTGTTTAAAAACATAGTTGAAATGCTCACAATAAAAAAAAAACCTTTTGTCAGGCAAGATGTGTAATTGTGCAGGTCTGTGTTCTGCTCGTTATAGCAGTGTATATCTTATAAACAAATCTTTTCACTGAATTAGGAAGCCATAATGAAAGGCCACTTCTGCGAACTAGCATGGTCGCGTCACAATGAGAAATGGGCTGGCATCCCCGAGAATGACGTTTATATGACTCAAGTACTTCTGGCCAGAGATGAAAGGAATTATAGCTTCTCATGGACAGTTTAAATGTCATAGTTGCAACACGGTATCATAACCCTTATATAAGCACCGAGAGACGGTGCGGTATTTGTGTGCTATACAAGTGTTATTCACATAACATAACAATAGCTGCCAACTGCCAAGTTTCCCAGGTCCATGCGGAATATGCTGCTCCAGTCCAGGTTTTTTCCTCTGATTTACAAGACGTTAGTCCTGTTTTATAATGAAAGAAACAGGGCTACAAGTCCCAGAATTCAAGGAAAAAACGGGACGGACCTGGAAAATGTAAGAATAACACCTCGGTGTGAGTGTCTTCGCACTATATGGATGTGCGTGTTCACGCAAGTTGTGACAATCGGCCTTAGGCCCGCGCCTTCCCAGCAGCACCAGCAGCAGAATCCTGTGGATGGAACACCTATGACAGGCAAGGGCTCCAATGTGATGTCACGAGGCCTGCACTAAGTGCAGAGAGAGGGGAGTCCTCCCCCGCAGCAGAGACAAGGAGAGGCCGTTGAGGGGAAAGAATGTCGGGTAGGGTGGGATCTTCTTCGAGGTTAATTGCAATATCATTTTTGTGACTAAATAGTTTTTTTTCTTTAAGGAAATTGAATTAAACCCGTGTCTCGCCTGTGCCCTCCCCTTACACTGCAATGCCTGTCATTGACCGTAAACCGGTGATGTATGATGGCACGTTGAAAAGTCTTTATTGTGACGTGTCCTTGGTATAAAGGGCTGGTAACCAGGCAGCCGCAGCATTGCACTCATGGGCATCAGACGGAGAGGACCACTGCTGGCGGCAGGAGCTGAGGCCCGCGAGAGGCGGAAGCAACCAGGGCCTATCAGGCTCTAAATAAGAGGTGGGGGAGGTGGGTCAAAAGGAACAAGGTGAGCATATAAACCTAACGAAAAGTGAACTGAAAACCGAACTTTAAAGCAAACTGAAACCAAACTTGAGGCGGACTTGAAACTGGCTTGAAACTCATTTTCCATTCCCTTCTCTTCCTATAAAGTTCCCATCAACTTCCCTTCTGTTACCTTCTCTTCCCTCCCTCATCTTCCCCCATGACATTCTCTTCCCCTTTCCTTTCCTTTCTTCCCCTCCCCCTTCCCTTACCCACATCCTTCCCCTTCCTTCCCTTCTCTTCTCTCTACCCTTCCCTAACCCATCTACTCCCTGCACTTCCCTTCACTTCCCCTCTCCCTCCACCTCTCCCTCACCCTTCCCTTACCAATCCCCTCACCTTCCCCTAATCCTCTCTCCCCTTTTTACCTTCCATTCTCTTCTCCCATTTCCCCTTCCCTTCTTTCCTCTCCTTCCTGCTTTTCCTCCCCTTTACCTCTTCCTCCCACTAATCCTCTCCCTTCCTTTAACCCTCCCCCTTCCCTCCCCACTTCCCCTCCCCCTTCTTCTCCTCCACCCTTCTCCTCACCCTTCCCTTCCCCCTCCTTTACCATGCCCTCCCCATTCCCTTACCTTCCCTTCTCCAACCCCACCCTCCACTTATATCCCCTTCCCATCACTTCCCTTTTCACCTCTCACTCCATCTTCCCTTTTCACTTCTTTTCCCTCCCAATTCCCTTCCCATGTGTCCCTGGACCCTCACCTTCCTCTCACCCTCTTCTTACTCTTCTTCCTCTTCCCTTTTTACTTTACATTCCATTCCCTTGTTGCTTCCATTCCACTCACCCTTCTCTCCCCTTTCCCCCTGCATTCCCTTCTGCTCATACCATCCCTCCTCACTCCCCTTCCCCGCTCTTCCCCTTCCCCTCCCTCTCCCCCTTCCCCTCCCTTTCCCCCTTCCCTTTACCACTCCACCCTACCCTTCCCATCCTATCCCCCTTCCTCATACCTTCACCTTCCCCTTGCCCTCCCTGTCCACTTTTTCCAGTCCTTTCTATTCCCTTCCCCTTCCATTTACACTTCCTCTTTCCCTCTCCACTTTCCCCTTCACCACTCCCCTTCACCACTCCCTTCTACTTACCCTCTACCTCCTGTTTCCCCCACCTTTCGCTTCCGTTCCCTTCCTCATACCTTCACCTTCCCCTCGCTCTACCCTTCCGCTTATTTCAGTCCCTTCACTCCCCCCACCCCCCACTTCACTTCACTGCCCATCTCTCCCTCCTTCACCTTCCCTTACTCTTCCCTCCTGGTGCTCCCTTCCCCTTCTCCTCACCCTTTTCTTCCCACCCCCACCCCACCTTTCCCATTCCCCCACAATTCACTGCCCTTCTCCAACCCACCCCTCCACTTCTATCCCATCCCTCCCCTTCCCTTAACTCCCCTTCCCCTCTCCCTCTCCTACTCCCTCTCCCTATCCCTCTACCTTCCCTTGCTTCCTTTTTGCCACCATTCCCTTCCCTCCCGTTCCCATTCCCTTTCCCTCACCCTATTCTTCCCCTTCCATTATCCTTCCCATCTTTTTCCCTCCCCTCCTACTTTCTCCCTGTCACCTCTCCCCTTCCATCCCCTTTCCCCCACCCTTCCCATCCCCACTTCACCCCATCCCATATTTCCCTCCCCTTCCCCTTCCCCTCTTCCCCCCAACCCTCCCACTTCCTTTCCCTCTCTTTCACCTTTTACTACCTTTCTCTTCTCTTTCCCCTCTGTCTCCTTCCCCCACCTGTCTCTCACTCACCTTCCCCTCACCCCTTGACCTTTTCCTGGCCCTTCCCTACCATTCATTGTCCCACCCCACCCCCTAACACGTGCCCCATACAAGCACCCTTTCTTTCCCTTCCCTTCCTCAAACTACACTTCCACTCCTATTACCTCAATTCCTCTCTCTTCACCATCTCATTCCTGCTCTTTCACTCCCCCTTCCCCTCACCCTCCCTCCTCATCCCTTCACCATTCCCCTCCCTTCTCCACCCCACCTCCACATCTACCCTGTACCCTTCCCTTCCCCTCTCTCTCCCCAACCTCTCCCTCTCCCTTTCCCTCTCCCTCCTCCCCTTACTCTCACCCTTCCCTTCCATTTTTGCCACCCTTCCTCCCCTTCTCTTTCCCACTCGTCACTTCCCTTCTTTTCACCTCTCCTTTGTACTTTTCTTTCTATTCCCTTCTGTTCCCCTCTCCCTCCCACTTTCTCTCTCCTTCACCTGTTTGTTCTCCCCTCACCCCCCACCCTCCCTTCCCCTCCTTAACCCATTCTTCCACTCTTCCTCCCCCTTCCTCTCCCCCTTTTGTTCCCATGCCATGCGTCCCATCCCTTCTCCCTACCCCTTTCTTTCACCCTTCACTTCCCTTCTTCCCCCCTCCATATCTTCCCCCACCTTCCCTCGCCCTTCCATTCTCTTCCCTCCCCTCATCTACCCTCCCTTTCTTCTGCTTCCTCAAACCACCGCTCCCCTGCCCTTCCCTTTCCCTAGCTGCTGGCCTTCACCATACCTTCCCCTCATTTTTGTCCCGCCCCTCCCCATGCTTCACCACACTCCTACCCTCCCTCCTCTTCCTGCCCTTCCCTCCCCTTCCCTTCACTTCTCCCTCCCACACTCCCTCCTCCTACTTTTCACCCTCACCTTTCTCCTTCCTCTCATCATTCACCCACCCCACCCTTCCCTCCTCATCCCCTCACCATTCCCTTTCCTTCTCCAACCCACCTCCACATTTATACCCTTCCTTCCACTCCACTCCCCTTTACCTCTCCCTCCCCTTTCCTCCACACTCTTCCCTTCCCCTCCTCATCCCATTCTCCCCTCTCCCCCTCACCCCTCCCTTTCCCCCTTCCATACCCATCCCATCCCCTCTTCATGTCCCTTTCTTTCATCCTTCACTTCCCTTCTCTTCCCCCTCTGTATCCTTTCCCTATCTTCCTTCCCCTTATCTATCCTTTTTCCTTTCTCTTCCTCAGACCACCCCTCTCCTGCCCTTCCCTTTCCCCTGCCCGCCCCTTCCCTTCACTATCCCTTCCCCTCACTTCTGTCCTATCCCCCTTCCTTCCCCACCACACCCTTACACTCCCCTCCTCTTCCGGCCCTTCTCTTTCCTGTCCCTTCCCCTCTCTTCCGTCCCATAACCCCTTGCTTCCCCACCACACCCTTACACCCCCCTACTCTTCCTGCCCTTCCCTTCACCTGTCCCTCCCACACTCCCTCCTCCTTCTCCTCATGCTTCCCTTCCTCTTTTTCCGGTCCCTCCCATTCTCTCCCCTTCCCTTCCCTTCTACCTTTATTTCACCCTTCACTTCCCTTCTCTCCCTCTCCGTCTCCTTCCCCTCCCTCTTCCCTATCATTCCCTTATCTACCCTCCCTTTCCTTTCCCCAAATCAACCCTCCAGACCTCTTCTCTTCCCTTCTGTTCCCTCCCCATCCTTTCCCTCTTATCCCCTCTCCAGCCCTTGAGCTACCCAACCACATCCCTTCCCTCCTCTTCCCTTCTCCTTCACCTCCCCTTCCCCTCCCTAACCCTTACCTCTACAGACCCTGCTCCCCTCCTTCCTTCCCTACTCTTCCCTTCCCCCTCTACCTCTCCTCCCCTCCATTTCATTCTCTCCCCCTCACACCTCATTTGCCTTCATCCTCTCCTTCCCCACTCCTCACCCCTCAACTTCCTTCCCCTCCCCTCCTTTCCCTTTTCTCCTACCCACCCTCCCCTTACCTTATATCCCTCCCTTTCTCCCCTTCTCTTCCCACTGCCTCTCTAAACTTTCTCCACACCCTCATCCATCTCTTTCCTCACCTGTCTCTGACCTTCACCCTCCTTTCCTTCCCTGACCCTCATCCTTCTCTTTCTGTCCCTGCCCTTCCTCTCCCCTACTTCCTCACCTTTGCCTCCCCACTCCCTCACTTTTCCCTGACCTCCACTCCCTTCCGTTCCCTTCAGCCTTCTCCTTCACATTCCACTTTCCTTCTCCTTCCTCTCTTTCTTCTCTACCACCACTCTTCCCCTCATCTTGCCTTCATCCATTTGCCTCTACATCACGCTCCTCTTCCCTTCCATTACCTCCCTTTCTCTTCCCTACCCCTCAACTTTGCCTTCCCTCCACTAGTTTACTCACCACACCCTCTTTCCTTCCCCTCCCTCCCCCTTTCTTCTCTTCATCCTTTCCTTAACCTTCCCTCCCTCTTCACGCAACCTTTCCATTCCAGTATCACTCATTTATGCCTTCCCCTACCCCTCCCCTTTGAAGGGAAGGGTAAGGGGGAGGGATGGTACGGGAATGAATGTGGAAGAGGAGGACAGGAAGGGAAAGTAGAGGGGTAGGGGAAGATGGAGTGAGGATGGGGAAGGTAAAGGAAGGGAGGGAGGGGAAGATAATTGAAGGGGAAAGGATGTGGTAGGGGAAGGGAAAGAAAGAGTTGAGGGAAAAGAGGAGGAGTGTGGGGGAGCAAGGGGTATGAATGTAGGGAAGGGGGGGAAAAAGGGAAGGGTGAAGGATGGGACAGGAAAGGATGTGAAGAGGGAGGGAAGAGGAAGGGAGGGGAATAGAGAGGATGGAGGAGGGAGAGGGGAAGAGAATGGAAGAGGAAAGAAGATTTGAAGGGAAGGGGGAGGGTAAAGCAGGAGGGCAAGGGAAAGTGGAAAGAAGGCTGAGGGGAACGCAGGGATAGGGGAAGAGGGTGGAAGGAAAGGGATGGGAGGGGAAGGAAAGGAAAGGATGGAGATGCAAGGTGAGGAAAAGGAAGTGGAAGGGAAAGGGAAGGGTGGGGGGTGTGGAAGGCAAGGCAAGGAGAGGGGAGGGGAATGAAGGTGAGGGGAAAGAAATGGAAAAGGAAGGGGAAAAGGAAAGGAGAATGAAAAGGGGAAGGGATGTGGAAGGGGAGGAAGGGAGAGGGGTACGGGAAGAAGTAGAGGGGATGGGGAGAGGAAGGAAGGGAGGAGAGGGGAAGGGGTAGGGAGATGAGGGCAAGGACGTATAGGGAAGTAGAGATGAGGAGGGAAAAAAGGAAGGGAGAGAAAGGGGAGAGGAAAAGGAAGGGTGAAGGGAGGGGAGGAGAAGGGAAGAGGTTGGGTTGGGTGAGCAATGGGGAAGGGGAAGGGAAGGGAAAAGTGAGAGTGAGCAGGGGAGGGGGAGAGAGTATAGGGAAGGAAAGAAAATGGGAAGGGAGTATGGGGAGGCAAGAGTGTAGAGTGGTTAGGGGAAGTGGTAGTGAAAGGGGGAGGGAAGGCTGAGGGGGAAGGGAAGAGGAGGGGTGTGGTGGGGAAGCTAAGTGAATGGGAAGGGAAAAAGAAGGATGAGGGATGGGACAGGAAGGGAAAGGGAGGAAAGGGAAGGGATAAGGATAGAGAGGTGAGGGGAAGGAAATATAAGGAAGAAGGGAAGAGTGAGGTGAAGGGTGAATGAAGAGTGAGGAGGGGTGGGGAAGGGGAAGAAAATGGGAGGGTGGGGGATAGGGATGGGACAGAAATAGATGGGGAAAGAGTAAGGGAACCTCAGGTGAGGAAGGGAAGGAAGGGATGGGGATGGTAGGGAGGCGAGGAGGAGGAGGGGAGAAGAAGTCAAGGGAAGGGTAGGGTAGGGAAGAAGGGAATAGAGAGGGAAGGGAAGGGTGAAGGGAATGTGGGGTGGGGTAAGAGGTTTGGGAAGGATGAGCGTGAGGGAGAGGAGAGAGTGAGGGAGAGGGGAAGGTGAAGGAGGCAAGGGATAGGGAGGTGTGGGGAAGGAAGAAGAGAAGAGGGGAAGGGACTGGTGAGGGAAAGGGAAGGGAAAAGAAGAGGGGAAGAGTGGTGTGGTGGAAGGGAACAGGTAGGGAAGGGATGAGTTTGGAGAGCAAGGATGAGGGCGATGGTAAGAGAATGAAAGAGGAAAGAAGGTGGAACGTGAAGTGAAGAGAGGGAGAGGAGAGAGAGGTAAAGGGATGGGAATAGATGTGTGGTCGGTAGGCAAGCGGAGGGAATGGAAAGGGGGAAGGGAAAGGTGAGAGAAACAAGAGTAGGAGAAAGGGGAGGAAAGGGATGGAGAAGAGGAAAAATGGATGGATGAAGGATGGAATGGGGAAGGGAAGGAGAAGTAAGGGAAGGAAATGAAAAAGGAAGAGAAGAATAGGTAGGGGAAGAGAACGGTAGGGAAAATGAAGGGGATGGAAGGAGGGGAATGGAGAGGAAGGCGTTGGGAGAGGGTAAGAGAATGGAAGAGGAAATAAGATGAGATGGGGAAGGGGAGTAAAAAGGGGTAGGAGGAGGGGGAGGGGACACAGCCGGACTGGGAACTGAAACCAGCCCTGGCAATCAGCGCACCCGGGGAGGGAATTGTGAAGGGGTGGGAAGGGGAAAGGAAGCAGAAGGGGTGGAAACAGATGGGCAGGGAATGGAAGGGAAGAAGAGAACAGGATGGAAGAGAAGGAGGCAGATGAATAGGAGGGAATGGAAGGGAAGAGAAGGGAAGGGAGGGAATGGGGAAGGGACATGTAAGAGGGAAGTGGAGGGATAGCGGAAAAGACAGGGAAAGGATGTGCAGGTTAAAGAAGGGGAGGGTAGGGAGAGGGAGATGTGAAGAGAAGGGAAGGAAAGGAAAGGAAGGGGAAGGAGGGTTGGAGAGGGTGGAGAGGCAAGGGGTATGGAGGTGAAGGTAAGGAAGTATGGACAAGTAGCAAAGGGAAGAGAGAGGGGGACAAAGATATGAAAGGGAAGGGATGGGAAGAGGAGGGGTGTAGTGGGGGCATGGGTAGGGGGAAGGGAATGGGTTGGGTGAGCGATATGATGGAAAGAAATGGGGAAGGGAAGGGGAAGAGGAGGGGAAGGAAGGGTGGAGAGGGTGAGGAGGCATGGGGGTAGGGAGGTAAGGGGAAGGAAGTAATAAGGAAGGGCCGGGTGATGGGAAGGGGAAGGGAAGAAAAGAGGGGAGGGGTGTGGTGGGGAAGAAAGGGAAGGGGAGTGTGAGGAATGCAACCGGAAGGAATGGGACGAGATTGGCTAAGGGAAGGTGGAAGGGAAGGGCAGGGAAGGTGAGCAGAGGTTAAAGGAGTGGAGAGGTTGGAGTCAAGGGGCAGGGAGGTGAGGGGCAGGGCAAGGGATGGGTGAGGGGAAGAGGGAAAGGGTGAAGGTAAGGGAGGTGAGGGAAGAAAGGAAGAATAGGGAGGAAGGGAAGGGTGAGTGGAAGGGGGAGGGAATTGTGAATGGATGGGGAGGGAAGATGAGGGAAGGGGAATGGAAGCAGAAGGGATCGGAACAGATGGGAACGGAACAGAATGGAAGGGAAGAGAAGAGAATGGGATGGAAGAGAAGGCGGGTGAATAGGAGGGAATGGAAAGGAAGAGAAGAGAATGGGATGAGATGGAAGAGGAGGAGGTGGGTGAATAGGAGGGAATGGAAGGGAAGAGAAGGGGAAGGAGGGAATGGGGAAGGGATGTGGAAGGGGGAAGTAGAGGGATAGGGGAAAGTGAGGGAAATGATGCAAAGGCTGAGGTGAAGGGGGAGGGTAAGGAGAGGGAGTTGTGAAGAGAAGGGACGGAAAGGAAGGGGAAGAAGGGTAGGAGAGGGTGGAGAAGAGGAGGGGAAGGAAGGAAGGGGTGGAGAGGGTGGAGAAGCAGGGGGTAGGGAGGTGAGGTGAAGTATAGGGAAGAAGGGAAGGGGGATGGGAAGGGGAGAAAAGGGGAAGGGATGAAAAGAGGGGAATGGTAGGAGGGAAGTGATAGGATGGGATTTGTGAAGGGAATCTGGAAGGGAAGGTCAGGAAAGGAATGCATGTCATTACATCACATTCTAATACCATGCATGCCTTTACAATGGGGTATTACTACGCGATGTCAACAATGGCAACGACATGCCATTACATCGCAAACTATTACCTCGACTATGCCTTTACCACGCATACCATTACAAGGCAAAGGCATGCGTGGTAAAGTTATGCTCCTAGTTAAAGTTGCAAGGTAAGTGACTACCCTATTCCTACACAAACCTCCCCGACCCCCGTCCTCTCCCTACAATAACACTACACTACCCTGCACGACCCCCCAACACTACCCTAAAACACTACACTACACACACACTACCCTAAACCCTAATGCACTACACTACAACACTACCCTAAACCCTAAAACACAACACTACACAAACACTACAACACTACCCTAAACCCAAAAACACTACACAAACACTACAACACAACCCTAAACCCTAAAACACTACACTACACAAACACTGCAACACTACCCCAAACCTAAAACATTACAACACTACCCTAAATCCTAATGCACTACACTACTCACACTACAACACTACCCTAAACCCTAAAACACTACACTACACAAACACTACAACACTTCCCTGAACCCTAAAACACTACACTACACAAACACTACAACACTACCTTAAACCATGAAACACTACACTACACAAACACTACAACACTACCCTAAACCCCAAAACCCTACACAAACACTACAACACTACCCTAAACCCTAACACACTACACAAACACTACAACACTACCCTAAACCCTAAAACACTGACACTGCCCTAAAACACTACACTACACAAACACTACAACACTACCCTAAACCCTAAAACAATACACAAACACTACAACACTGACCTAAACACTACACTAGACAAACACTATAACAGTACACTAAACCCTAAAACACTGACACTATCCTAAAACACTACACTACACAAACACTACAATGCTACACTAAACCCTAACACCCTGACACTACCCTAATACACCACACTACACAAAGACTACAACACAACCCCAAACCCTAAAACACTACACAAACACTACAACACTACACTAAACCCTAAAACACTGATGCTACCCTAAAACACTACAACAGTGCCCTAAACCATAAAACACTACACTACACAAACACTACAACACTACACTAAGCCCTAACACACTGACACTGCCCTAATACACTACACAAACACTACAACACTACACTAAACCCTAACACACTGACACTACCTTAAAACACTACACTACACTACGCAAACACCCTAAAAATACCCTAAAATGTAAAACACAATCCCACACAACACAAACATTACAACACTACTTTGACACTACCCTAAACCCTACAAAAGTCACCCCCACCCCAAGCGCAAACCCCCTTACCTCTCTTTCCTCGTGGTTCCTCTCCAGCGTCGCCGTCTCTGCTCCCAGTTCCTGCTTCCTGCTTCGAGGGGCGGTGCACATCGTTGTGAGGAAACAGCCTTAGTTTCTGGATAGCCATTACTTTCCATGTGTTAAAAAAGCACATGCGATGTAATGGTATGCGTAGTAAATGCTACGTGTTGTTACATCGCATGCATTGTAACGCATGCAATGTAATAGCATCACGTTGTAAAAGTCGCGTTGAAATGGCTATTTCCCTCAGGAAAGAGAAGGCAAGAGGGGGGAAAGGAAGGAAGGTATGGAGAGTGATGGGATAGGGAGGTGAGGGGAAGGGAAGTAGGGAGGAGTAAGGGGAGGGGAAGGGAAGGGTATATGGAAAGTTGGGGGAGAGGGAATAGTGAAGGGATGGGAACAGAAGGGAACAGAAGGAAAGGTAAGAAAAGAGAATGGAATGGAAGGGGAGGAGGTGGGTGAATGGGAGGGAATAGAGGATAAGAGAAGGGAGGCGGTGGAGAGGGAAAAGGAGAGATAAGAGAGTGTGGAAAAGGACCGCACTGGATGGATGGAGGGGAGGGGGGAAGGGGAGGGAAGGGAAGGGGAAGAGGAAGAAGAAGAGAGGAAGAGGAAAGGGAAGAAGAAAGGGAAGAGGAAAGGGAAGAGGATTGTAGAGGTAAGGAAGAAAAAGTAATGGAGGTAAGGGAAATGGAAAGAAAGGGGGAGAAGGGGATAGGAGAGGAGATAGGAATGTAAGACAGAGAAGGAAAAAAGGTAATAGGAGGGAGTAGAAAGGAAGAGGGAAGGGAAGGGAACATGGTCAGAAGGGAAGTTTCAAGCCAGTTTCAAGTCCGTTTTAAGTTTGGTTTCAGTTTGATTTTCAGTTCACTTTTCGTTAGGTTTATGTACTCACCTTATCCCTTTTGAGCCATCCCCACCCACCTCTTATTTGGAGCATGATAGGCCCCGGCTGCTTCTGCCTCTCACGGGCCTCAGCTCCAGCCGCCAGCAGTGGGTTCTCTCCGTCTGGTGCCCTTGAGTTTAATGCTGCGGCTACCTGGTTACAAGCCTTTTATACCAAGGACATGTCACAGTAGAGACTTTTCAATGTGTCATCATACATCACCAGCTTGCGGGTGATGACAGTTGTTGCAGTGTTAGGGGGAGGGAGCAGGTGCGACACAGGTTTAATTCAATTTCCTGAAAAAATCCAAAACCTATTTAGTCATAAAAATTATCCTGCAATGAAACTCTTCCTACCCAACATTTTCCCCCTCAATGGCCTCTCCTTGTTTTGCTGTGAGGAGGCCTTCCCTCTGCACTTAGCGCGGACCTCGTGACATCACATTGGAGGGCCTGGCCTCTCATAGGTGTTCTATATGGACTTCTTGTTGAGCGTTGGCTAGAAATGAGCAAGGCTTTCTCCACTTAAGCTCTGGGTCCTGATGAGAACTCCCCACCAGATAGGAGTTCGAAACGCGTAGACCAGTGTTTTGTTGAGCCATAAGATATTCTGATAACAACAATTTTGCTTCAAATATAAGAAAATAAGAATAACTTTATGCTATGGTTTTTGTATCAAATTGAAATGTATATTCAAATGTATATATGAGTATTTGGGAGTATGTGGATTCTAAATGGTTGAAGATGTGTTTGTATGAATGAATGGGATATATGAACGTGTGTGAATATGTACAAATTAATGTTTTATTAAATGTGGTGTTTTTTGTATGGTAGATATTGATGATACAAACTAGGTGAAATTTAACCAACAAATGTATGCAAATTATTAATAAAATAAGTGATTAATTCAGAGTGAAGTATAAATCTCACATTCACATTCAGTTCAAATCAAATGTGTTTTAGAAAAAAGGAAGGATTCAGTAGAACAGTATTGGCAATTGTTTAGTTTTGGATTGGTCAGTGGCTTGGCCTTACTGTTGGGAGCCCAAACCCAGTAGTGTTTTTTTTTTGTGTTTGTTTTGAAGGGAGACCTCGGCGGAGAGTCAAGGGATGGATAGAGGATGGCAAGTCATAGGAAGGAGTTGTGAGTTTAGGGAGAAAGTAATGACATACATTGTTAGTGAGAGTGGAAGAGGAAGGCATGTTGGGACCAATGAGACCACAAGAGGCTGTAGTGTCAAGCAAATGTGGTCATGGGGAGAGACTAGGGTAGATGACTAGCTTTGGGGGAGGTGAGAGAGGCAGTGAAGTTAGAAGATGTCATCAGGTTGACGATTGTGAAAAGAAATAGTGGCTGTGGTGCAGGGGGAGAATAATTGAAGGCTGGAGTAAAGGGCCAGGGAATTGGGGACGTGTGCACGTGTGTGTGTGTCTGTAAATGTACGTGTACACATATGTTCCGCTTTCCATGAGTGATTTCGAATTGGTCCCGCAATAGGTTATAGTTGCAAGTATTAACAAGATAAAATGATTATGCATTGATATTTAAATATGTTAGAAGCAATTGAAAATTAAAACAAATATGTGTAAATATCTGCCTAAATTGTTCGCATTCACATAACAATCCCATATGCATACTTAAGGTACAGCTCTTTCAGACTAAAAAGAAAAGGCAATAATTCTTCCGCTCAAAAAAATTGCTGTTGCAGGATATCAGTGACACACCACATTTTAGGCAAGTTTCTTTGTTACCCTTTCCAGCAATATTACTTCAGTGTTTCCACCTTTCAATTTGTATGCATGCAAATTACATCAAGGTCTTATTTAGTATCAAGAGGAGGATCTCAGTACAGCCTTCAAAGCAGGAAATTTGCTAAATAAATTTGTTCCTCAGAAGGCATAAACGCCTATGAGACACCTCTTCCCTGAAAAAGGTAAGAACTGGGGTATTAGACCCTATGGGGTTCATGGAGCCCTGGCATGGAGTCCACTTACTCTGAAGCTGCATTGTGAACCAACTCTAATCTTTGTTTTGACTATACCTCTGATCAGATATCAGCCCAGGATGTATTCTATAGTATCCTCAGTAAATGCGGCACTTTGGAACTAACCATAAATACCTCAATACGTATTTAAATAAATATTAAATAGTGTTTGATCCGGACATTGAATTGCTTCTTTTTAGGGATATTAGAGGGCTAGTTAGGATTACAGTGTGACTACTTTATACCCCTTACTTCTGTCACACACCCTGGTTAGATTATTCTGTTCTTTGGATTATCCCCATCATGTCTAATCCCTCTTTGCCTCATGCTTGATTTCGGTTCACACTATTTTTTCTGATGTTCTACAAAAGCCCCCCACTCCCTCTCCCCCTCCTTTTTTCGCAATTCTCTCTATAGCTGCTTCGTATTACAACCAGCTCCATTTGCATTCTCCTGTTTGTCTAGAGCCATTGGGGGACCTAATTTTGTTCAGGTGTGTGTACCATAATCTCACAGATGTATTTGAATTAGAGGCACTTTTGCAACAATGATGTTATACATGACATACTCACGGGGTACTCCCCATACACTATGTTGGGGTTCTATTTTGCGTTATTTTTCCAGGTTTGTCTGGGTGACGTACAACTAAACCTTGTGGAGAACATGTGCTCTCCAGTTACTGTCACTCCATACCTTGTTTACAGACCATTATTTGTATCATTCCCAGCCCTGAAGAGTTGGGGGACTACTTTTTCCCTGACGAAACACATGTCGGCTGGCTGCGTTTTTCCATCAGAATAAGGAAATTAAGACATCACTCAAGAATTCTGTACAATTTGCTTTTGAATAACACTTGTATTTGTTGTCTAATTTTGTATGTGTGCATGGGATTTAGCTATACTTGTCTGCTGTAGGTTTCCCCTACACATATCAAGGGGTTATAAGGGTCTCCCCTTCCCAGGTAGCACCATATGCACTATTGCGACCCATATACACTAACGTAAATCTGCTGAGCACCATTGCTTCCTACACACTAAAACCCTGAACCTTTAGTATTCGAATCTGAGTTTTGCTGGAAGGGCAATAGTAGTTGGGTATCGTCCACATAAGACACCATCTGCACACTTCAAGACTCAATCAACTGGGCCAGTGGTGCTAGATGAAGATTTAACAAAGTAGTGCTCAAAGCTGAGCCCTGAGGAACTCCAAATAGAAGAGGCTTAGAGTGAGAAGAGATAGGATGAGGATAAACTTGCAGAGATCTAGCATCTAAAAAACAACTTCAACCAACAGAAGGCTGTGCCTTGTATGTCAGCCGAACTAAATCTATCCAAAAGGATTGCATGTGAAACTGTATCAAATGCTGCCGATAGTTCCAACATAATCACCATCATAGAGCCAAAATGTTCTTTAATATATTCAGTCACTTCCAATAAGGCTGTTTTAGTACTCGTACCTTGTCGGAAGCCAGCGTATGAGTTGTGCAACTGGCCATTATATTCTAGAAATGAGGAAAGCTGGTCATTTACCAATCCCTCTAATATGTTGGCTGCTGCTGATAAAAGGGAGATGGGCTACAGTCCTATTTTTACCACCTTCCTGGCCGGTGTTTGGGATTGATTATATATATGGGTATCTATTTGCATTATTTTAGCTTGTACGAATGAAAAGAAGTGATGTTGGTGTTCCTCCCTTATCTTCTGGCAGCTGGATAGTGATGGCCATGGTGGGAGAATTTTACAGGTCAGCTGGTTAGGGAACAGGTTCTGCAGGAAGTAGATGAAGTCTTGCAGGTAAGGAGTGGATTATGGAAGATAGACGAGAAGGTAAGTTGCCTTTGCTGCTGCCAAATTTAGTCAACCCTGCTGCATAATTTTGCCCTCCATTGCTGCATAGCTTCATTGCCCACATGATAGGATGCCTGGTGTAGATATGAGATGCCAGTCTCCTCCTAATTAGCATTAGAGTGAATTATTGCTTTTGTAAGGCCCAGTTTTCATGTAAAATGTATATGTGCCCTAAAGGTGCATTTACTGTGCATAACGCACATCTAGAGTATGAGGCATATATGGTGGTCGTGAGCATGCTGGGTGGGTGTGCACACTAAATATTGAACAGCTGATTTTATTAATTTGGCCTGGCACTGTCTATTTTTTAAACCATCAGTAACATTACAGCCTATCAAATGGATACATCCCATTATGTAGCACAGGTGTAGGGTATGTGGGTAAGATTCCCACGTCGCAGATGAAAGCTAATTGGCAATCTGTTGCTCCTCGCCATGAGTAGATATGCAATGACATGGACATGTGGGCCTTCCTCTACGATAACGAAATGGCGGACTGACACAGATTACCGTGATGACCTTACTGACACGTTGATGCCCATATCAACGGCTCCTATAAAAAATAGACCAAAACAGATGGGGGTCCTTTTATGTCATATGTAGACAGTAGATCCTGTGCCTTTCCTGAGATTGCTAGCCCTAATATTAAAGATGACCAACATAATATACAGTCATTATTCTTGATTGGCACTGAGCCAAACTTAGGTAAATATGTGATTACAAAATGCTTACCTAACCTTCAGACTTAATCTATAGTTGCAGTCTCATGCCTGGAGGGGTGACTGCAACACCCTTGCCTAACCTTCAAATGGTGAATGATTTTTTTTTAATATGATGCTGCTTGCATATTGTGTAAATTGCTTATGCGTAAAGTATTACTCTGTATTGCTGTTATATGTATATATAAAATATATGTTTTTATCACCCTGGATACAACTTGTCCTGAAATGGTACGACTCGCAGTTCTATTTAAACCCACTTAAATTCAGTATACAAACAGAGTGATGCTTGGAGGAATGCAGACTCTTGTTTGAAGGAATGCTGTCCCATGTTTGGTGGGGATGCCGTCCTATGTTTGGTGGGATGATGTCTCGTGTTTAGTGGGATGATGTCTCTTGTTTGGTGGGACGATGTCTCTTCTTTGTTGAGGTGTCTGGTGTTTCGTGGGATGATGTCTTGCGTTTGGTGGAATAATGCCTCCTCATGTTTGGTTAGATGATGTCTCTTTGGTGGGATGTCTCATGTTTGGTGGGATAATGCCCTATGTTTGGTGGGAAAAAGCTTCTTTTGGTGTGATGATACCCAAGTTTGGTGGGATGATGCCTCATGTTTGGTGGGATGAATCCTCGTGTTTGGTTGGATGATGTCTCTTCTTTGGTGGGATGTTTGATGTTTGGTGGGATGATGTCTCATGTTTTGTGGAATGATGTCTCATGTTTGGTGGGATGATCTCTCTTCTTTGGTGACATGATTGGTGGGATAACGTTTCATGTTTGGTGGGTTGACCTCTCGTGTTTGGTGGGATGATGTCTCATGTTTGCAGGGATGATGTCTCATGTTTGGTGGGCTGATATCTCATGTTTAGTGGGATGACGCCTCGTGTTTTGTGGGTTGATGGCTCATGTTTGGTGGGATGATGTTTCATGATTGGTGGGATAACATCTCATGTTTGGGGGATGGTATCTCTGGTATGAAGGAATGCTGTCTCATGTCTGGTGGGATGACATCTTATGTTTGGTGAGATGATCTCTAATTTTTGAAGGGATGATGTCTCATGTTTGGTGGGCTGGTGTCTCATGTTTTGTGGGATGATGCCCCATTATTGGTGGGATGACATCTCATGTTTGGCTGGATGACGTTTCATGTGTGGTGGGATGACGTCTCTACTTTGGTGGGATGCGCCTCTTGTTTGGAGGGATGATGTCTCATGTTTGGTGGGATGACGTCTCATGTTTGGTGGGCTGATGTCTTATGTTTGGTGGGATGACTTCTTATGTTTGGTGGGATGACGTCTCATGATTGGTAGGATGATGTCTCATGTTTGGTGGGTTAATGTCTAATGTTTGGTGTGAAGAGGTCTCATGCTTGGTGGGAAGACAGCTCATGTTTGGGGGATGACATCTCTTGTATGAAGGAATGCTGTCTCAGTTTTGGGGGGATGCTATCCCATGTTTGGAGGGATGATGTCCTATGTTTGGTGGGATGATGCCCATGTTTGGTGGATTGATGTCTCATATTTGATTGGATGCTATCCCATGTTTGGAGGGATGATGTCCTATGTTTGGTGGGATGATGCCCATGTTTGTTTGGTTGATTGTTGTCTTATATTTCATTGGATGATATCTCATGTTTGGAGGGATGATGTCTCATGTTTGGTGGGATGACCGCTCATGTTTGGTGGGTTGATGCCTCATGCTTGGCGGGATGACATCTCACATTTGGTGGCATGATATCTAATATTTGGTGGGAGGATGCCCCATGATGGTTTGATGAAACATCATGTTTGGTGTGATGATGCCTATGTTTGGTGGGATGATGCCTCATGTTTGGTGGGAGGATGTATTTTCTTTGATTGGATATCTGATGTTTGGTTTGATGATATCTCGTGTTTGGTGGGATTAATCCTCGTGTTTGGTGGGATGATTCCTTGTGTTTGGTGGGATGATGTCTCTTCTTTGGTGGGATGTTTGATGTTTGGTGGGATGATGTCTCGGGTTTTGTGGGATGAAGTCTCATGTTTTTTGGGATGATGTCTCATGTTTGGAGGGATGATGTCTCTTCTTTTGTGAGATGTCTGATGTTTGGTTGGATGATGTCTTGTGTTTGGTGGGATGATATCTCTTGTTTGGTGGGATGATGCCCCGTGTTTGGTGGTATGATGCCCGTGTTTGGTGGGATGATGTCTCTTGTTTGGTGGGATGATGTCTCATGTTTGGTGGGACAGTATCTCATGTTTGGAGTGATGATGTCTCATGTTTGGTGGGCTGATATCTCATGTTAGGTGGGGTGACACCTCATGATTGGTGGGATAACGTCTCGTGTTTGGTGGGATGGCACCTCATCTTTTGTGGGATGGTGTTTCATATTTGGTGGGATAACATCTCATGTTTGGGGGATGACATCTCTTTTATGAAGGAATGCTGTCTCATGTCTGGTGGGATGCCATCTTATGTTTGGTGGGATGATGTCTCATGTTTTGTAATGATATCTCATGTTTGGTGGGCTGATGTCTCATGTTTGGTGGGATGATGACCTATTATTGGTATGATGACGCCTCATGTTTGGTGGGATAACGTCTTTACTTTGGTGAGATGACGCCTCATGTTTGGAGGAATGACGTCTCATGTTTGGTGGGATGATGTCTCATGTTTCATGGGCCGACGTCTCATGATTGGTGGGATAACGTCTCATGTGGTAGGATTACCTCCCATATTTGGTGGGTTGATGTCTCATGTATGGTAGGATGACATCTCATGTTTGGTGGGTTGATGTCTTATGTTTGGTGGGAAGACGTCTCATGCTTGGTGGGATGACATCTCATGTTTGGGGATGACATCTCTTGTATGAAGGAATGCTGTCTCAGTTTTGGTGGGATGATGCCCTTGTTTGGTGGAATGATGTCTCAATTTTGATTGGATGATATCTCATCTTTGGTGGGTTGATGCCTCATGCTTGGTGGAATTATGTCTAATGTTTGGTGAGATGATGTGTCATGTTTGGAGGGATAACGTCTCATGCTTCGTGAGATAATGTCTCATGTTTGGTGGGATGATGTCTCATGTTTATTGGGATGACATCTCATGTTGGGTGGCATGATGTCTAATGTTTGGTGGGATGATGCCCCATGTTTGGTGGGATGAAGCTTCATGTTTGGTGTGATGATGCCCATGTTTGATGGGATGATGCCTCATGTTTGGTGGGAGGATGTCTTTTCTTTGGTGGTATATCTGATATTTGGTGAGATGATGTCTCGTGTTTAGTGGGATGAATCCTCATGTTTGGTGGGATGATTCCTCGTGTTTGGTGGGATGATGTCTCTTCTTTAGTGGGGTGTATGATGTTTGGTGGGATGATGTCTCGTGTTTTGTGGGATGATGTCTCATGTTTTGTGGGATGATGTCTGATGTTATGTTATGTTATTTACATTTATACCGCGCACAGCTAATCAGAGAGTGTCCCGGCATGAACCAAGCTGGGGTAGAGATCGGTGGATCGTTAGATGAAGAGAAAGGGTTTCAGCCGTTTCCTGGAGAGCTTCAGGTCCTGGATACAATGAAGGTCCAAAGGAAAATAATTCCAGGCCACCGCTGCCGTATAAGCCAGGGAGATGCAGCCCATTTGTGTAAGACTAAAGCGAGGAACAATAGCCAAAAGCTGCGTGGCTGAATGCAGCTGTCTCGTGGGAGCATAGAACTTGAAACGCTTCCTGAGGTATGTAGGGCCAAGTTCATACAGGGCTGAGTGAGCCAGAGTGAGGGCTTTAAATTGAACTCTTTCAACCACCGGGAGCCAGTGAGGATCATGCAGGTGTTGCTTTATGTTAGATCTCCCCGGAATGTTGAGAAGAGATCTTGCTGCAGCATTCTGCACCACCTGCAACCTCCTCAATAGTTATCCTGTCAGGTCAATATTCAGGGCATTCGCGTAATCAATGCGAGAAAGGATCAAGGCCAGAGTAACCATTTCCTTGACTGCCCTAGGGAGGAGGAGGAGGAATTTCCTGAGTAATTAGTGCCAAAGCATTGCCCTGCAAGCCTCTTAATCTGTGTAGAAAACTGGAGATTTTTGTCAAACCAAATTCCAAGGTTTTTGGTGGGCTGTCCCACGGAATTGGGCAGTTGGTAGTCCACCGGCCAGAGCAATTCTATAAACTCAGGGGGAAAAGTCCCAAACAGGAGGATCTCTGATTTTTCCTCGTTGCATTTGAGCTGTGCAGAGGAGCAATTGGAAAACAGCTGTAAGGCATGTTCTAGCTTAAGAAGTTGATGAGTCATTGTTGTTCCAAGTGAAGAGGAGCTGGGTATCATCAGCATGTGTGATGATCTTAGCACCCAGCTCCTCCGCCAGCTGTATCAATGGGGTGACATTAATATTAAAAAGGACTGGATTCAAGGTACATCCCCGAGGCACTCCTGTAGTCACATTTTGAGGGGCAGATGAGGACGGGGGAGGCAAACCTGCTGCGATCTGTCCTCCATAAATGATTTGAGCCAACTCCACACAGACCGAGAGATACCTATATCAAAAAGACGAGTCAGTAGCAGAGAATGAGGCACAGTATCGAACGCAGCAGGGAGGTCCAACAGAATTAAAACCGCTCTGCCACCAGCATCCAAGCAGTCACGGATTGCTTCAGTGATTTCGACAAGGGCCATTTCTGTACTATATAAAGATCTAAAGCCCAATTGGATTGGATGGAGCAGACCAGAAATTTCAACAAAGTTGGTAAGCTGTTTATTAACAGCTTTCTCACAGACTTTCGCCACGGCCGGGAGGAGAGAGATAGGGTCGTAGCTGGCCGGCATAGATGGATCGAAGAAACGTGTTTTCATCAGAGGTAAAAGTTTGGCCTGTTTCCAAGCAAGAGGAACTGTGGCGGCCTGTAAGGACATGTTAATCAAACTATTAACTTCCGGATTTGCTACTTCTGCCAGATACACCAGCAGCCTGGCCAGAGAGGGATCAGACAGGGAGACAAATTTCAAAGATTTAAGAATCGACAGGGAGTCTTGCAGGGCAATATGTGCAAAGACTGCCAGAGGTGGAGAAGGAGATGAGACAGATGTAAGCCCTTTGTAAAATGAGATCCCTTCCATAGAGTTAGTGCCAATATTAAAATTCACCTGGAGCACCTGAATTTTGACAATTAAGAAGCTAGAAAGCTTCTTGCACCAGACAACCTATGTGGGAAGAGTAATGGTGGCCAGGAAGCTCTGTACAATGGAGAAGATTTCCTTGGCATTATTTTTGGAAAGAGCAATAAATTCAGCATAATAGAGGCTCTTGGCGTGCCATACGACTGCATAATATAATTTCTGGGCTTTCCTTAATACCTGCTTGGCTAAAGGGCAGTATGCCAGTCTCCAGCAGCGCTTACGTTTTTTGCAATGCTGTTTCAACGCTTTAAGCCCACCAGAGAACCATGGTTTTGAAGGGGAGTCTCTGGATCGTTTATGCGGTGCAGAAGATAAGCGCTCAACTGCCTGCAATATCCATCTTGTAAAACTCTCCAGGGCACCTCCCAGATCATTAGTGAGGGCTGGCCAAGTCTCCGCCAACGCCAGGCTAAAGGTTCGGGATCAATTTTATGAGAGGTCTCCCTAGGCAAGGAGGATGTTTGGTGGATGATGTCTCTTCTTTGGTGAGATGTCTGATGTTTGGTTGGATGATGTCTTGTGTTTGGTGGGATGATGTCTTGTGTTTGGTGGGATGATGTCTCTTGTTTGGTAGGATGATGCCCTGTGTTTGGGGGGGATGATGTCTCGTGTTTGGTGGGATGATGCCCCATGTTTGGGTAGATGTGAGTGGGGTTGGGTTGCTTGGGGTTGATTGAGTTGGATTGAGTGGAGTGGGGTAGAATGGAGTGGAGTGGACTAGATTGGTGTACAGTGGGGTAGATTAGAGTGGAGCAGGGTACCGTGGAGTGTGGTAGATTGGATCATAGTGGAGTGGTGTGGGGTAGATTGGGTTAGAGTGGGATAGATTGGGTTAGAGTGGAGTAGATTTTCGTGGGGTAGATTGGGGTGGGTGGAGTGGGATGGGTATATTGCGGTGGGTGGAGTGGTGTGGGTATATTGGGGTGGGGTGGGGTGGGGTGAGGTACATTGGGTGGAGTAGGGTGGATTGCAGCAACGTGGGGTGGGGTAAATTAGAGTGGGATAGATTGGAGTGGAGTAGGGTAGATTTGAGTGGGGTAGAGAGGAGCGGGGTAAGTGATGTGGAGTGGAGGAGCATAGAGTGGAGTGTTGTGTTGTGAGTGGCATAACTTGGATTGGCGTTATGTTTAGTGGCATAGAGCATCTTACATAGAGGGGTGTAGAGTGGATTGGCGTGTAGTAGAGTGGAATGGAGTGCCATAGAATGGAGTGGCGTGGCATAGAGTGAAAGGGCATAGTGTGGAGTGGAGTATGCATGGTGCTGTAGCGCACTGCCATTACAGAATACACATTTTCATTTGAAATGAAAAATATTTTTTCACTGAAATACAGTTTTATTGCACACAAATGATAATGTGTGGGGGGCATTCTTTGAACTCACCTGCAGTGGCGGGGAGCCGTGAGGGGAACGGCCGGGCAATCCATCCACTAATCCAGCCGTGAGGGGAACGGCAAAGGCAACGGACCAAGCGGAGCCACGGGGACTCACCTGGGACTCTCCTGGCCAAGGCGGGCAGTGAACGCCTACATTCCCCAGCAGCCCCGGGTCCTGGCGCGCTCGTGACGCTCCCGCTGCGCCTGGAGGCACCTCAAGACCGCGGAGCGCCGAGCGGGCCTGGGGGCATTCTTTGAACTCACCTGCAGTGGCGGGGAGCCGTGAGGGGAACGGCCGGCCAATCCATCCACTAATCCAGCCGTGAGGGGAACGGCAAAGGCAACGGACCAAGCGGAGCCACGGGGACTCACCTGGGACTCTCCTGGCCAAGGCGGGCAGTGAACGCCTACATTCCCCAGCAGCCCCGGGTCCTGGCGCGCTCGTGACGCTCCCACTGCGCCTGGAGGCGCCTCAAGACCACGGAACACCTCCCGCACCGCGGGACGCGCGCGGGACGGCGCCGGGCTAAGCCCGGGCAAAGGGCGGGCCCTCTGTGGCCCTCAGAGGCACAAGGAGGCCGGGACGGGCCACCCCATTTGGCTGTTACAAAGTTGTAGGTACTGTATTTTTTCATACAGATTCTGACATTGCACTGTTCTCACATCATGTCCATGTGGGAGGAGTTGAACGCCCTGTGTGGCACGAACTACACCCAGAATGTATCTACTCCCCTTATAGTGGTCAGAGATGCCGATGAGGTAAATGACACTGACATTGTGAATACAGACTCAGGGGTCGATTAGGATCGCGGACGGACTTGAGTCCGTCCGCAACCCCTGAGGAGGAGGGAACGTCCGCATGGGCTGCGGCGTTCCCTCCGATCAAATTAGGATGTGACCGCCAGGGTGGCGGTCACATCCTCTATCTCTAACATTGCGGCGGGTGCAGCTTCAAGCTGCACCCGCCGCAATGTAAAAAATCCATGCACAGCATTTGCGTGCACAAAGCGGCAGGCACCGCGCGGTGCCTGCTGCATTGTGCACGCAAATGCAGGGGGGTACCATAGGTACCCCCCATGTGCACCCCCCACCCCACCTTCACCCAGGGGGCCCGCAACGGGCCCCCGAAGTGAAGGTCCGTATGCTTTTCCACGGCGGTAAAGCCGCCGCGGAAAAGCATATATTTTCAGACATCCTAATATGCCTGGCGGTGTCTGATAGACACCACCAGACATGTTAGTGCTTTTCCGCCGCGGTCGCCTTCCGACCGCGGCGGAAAAGCGGCGGACAGATTATCAGACCCACCAGCCATCCTAATTTGGCGGTGGGTCTTTGGAGTCTCCGCCGCGGTTTTTCCGCATCCTCCAGGCCGGCGGACACTTCCGCCGGCCCGGAGGATGCGGAAAAACCGCCATCCTAATCGGCCCCAAAATGTGCACTAGTCCCTCACCACAACCCTCCAATTTACCATTAATAATCTTCCCAACTGAGGCGATGAACAAAACACCTGACCCAGTCTCACCACCTCAATTGACCCTACTGGCACAGATTGAACATTTGTTAACAACCACACTATCACCTTTGATTACTAAAATCAATGAGCTGGGAGACAGGCTGACTAGTATTGAAAATAAATTATTTAGAAATCCTATCGCCACTGAAACAACTGCCGCACCCTTTCACTCTATTCTCCCCTGCAATAAAGAAAACTTCAAACCCACGACACCTATGAAAGCTCAAATCTCTGAACCTCTCATCTCTCCACCCAATCCAAGAGGACAGAACATCATTATTTCTAACTCCGTACCTGCACCCCATAGACTACCCAGGTATGCACATGAACGCAGGAATTGGATCAATTTACCTCCAGAAGCTGCCCCGTACGTGACTGTTCTTTCTGGGGTCCCTGCACCGATTCAGGGCAAATTTGAATCCCAACAGGACTTGTTAAATAAAACCATCTCCTGGCTAAAACAACACAGACCATTGCCACCTGCTTTAGATGGCGGCATTTTGAGGGTCAGGAGGGTGGGGTGGCTTGGTACGTCGGCCAAAGACATCCCTGGTGACCTTATTTTAATTTAATTCAAAACTACGAATATTGCCCCCTTTTTGCGATCCTCCCAACCCAAAGAGGGAGATGGTCCCATTCGCATATGGGACTTGCACGATTTTTATCCCGGCCCCCGACCCTACCCGTCCCTAAGGCAAGCGACATGGAACTATAAATTTTGGTAAAAGGGGATGCCATGAACTGTGTGCTACCAACAATTAATCCTTGGTGATTAGAAATAGATACTGTAGGAGATCTTTAGAATGGTCTGTGTGAGATTGATGCTGTTTTTTAATATTGCCTTTTGTCCTCTCTTACCTCTGAATTTTAAACTTTTTAATTGTGTAATTGATGATTTAAACCGAAATTTTATGTCTATTTTTATAACAGTTATAACTATGTATGCTTATATGATATTTCTTTTTGAATATCGAATAAAGCTTATTTTGAACTTTGAACTTTGATAATGTGTACAAATGTCATCACCTAGTGTATTGATGGGTTTTGATCATAATCAAATATTTGTGTCCACCACACTTCAGAATTACAAATTTCTTTACTACATTTGCACTAATTCTGATATATTCTGCAACATCAGCACAGACCTTTTTTTGTGCTTGAAAAAAAACATTCAACACCCTCTCCTTTACATGGATACTCAGCAGGATTGTCACATAAATGCTCTCACTTTGAAGTCAGAGGAAGAAAAGTAAAGACCAAGCTCCCTCAGAAGAGACAGCTTAACATTTGACTTCTGTCTTTGAATGTATAGCAAATGTGCCTTGACAAGAAAAAAGGTAAAGGCCTGTTTACAGAAAGCGAGTTTGTGAAAGAATATAGTAAACAAGGTTTGGTCAACGGGAGGGACAACATCAAGCTAGACAGCATAAAGCAAATAAAGTCAGCAAATAGAAAGCCAGAAAATGTGAGTTACAAACACAAAACCAATGGTAAGCAACAGCCAAATGCATCTCTAGGTCAGCTTTCTGAATGTCTTCAGGATGTCTGTAGCAAACCATCTCTCTTGTAGGCTTCGACCTAAAAACGGCAGGTAGGTTTGGAACAGGTGAAGAAAATGGAGTTGTAGATAATAGTGATATTTTAAACCTGCATACTTCTGCATCAAAGACCATGATTCTGCCAGTATTGGAGCAATCTTGCAGCTAGGCTGACCTCTTTAGACACCTTTGGCTTGCCCTGTTTCAGGACAGAGCCACGATCAAGGCACAGAGGAGTCATTGCCACTGGCTACCATAGAATGGATGCAGAAACAGGTGATATTTCTCTGAGTGTGTGTTTCTCTTGTGTACAAAAAGTGCACCTACAGGTTTGCGTGTAAGTAGCTGTATGCCTGAGTGAATATGCCTCTGTGGACCTCAGTGCGCCTGACTGTATCTCCTGTATCACTTAGTGGGTAAGTGAATGAGTGCGTTGCTTCCCCTGTCTGATTTTGCTTTAATGTGGGAAGTGACCATGTGGCAAAATGGAAAGTGGCAACCTGACAAGACTTGCTTTACTGAGGCAACATGGAAATTGGCATCAAGGCAAATTCGTATTGTGATTTGGAAGAAAGTTTTCCTGGAATCTTGCAATTACATCCTGCCAAGAAAATGCTTGAATTTTCCTGGAGAAGATTCAGAGAAGAATTTTGATGATTTCCCTTCCTGTTTCCATTCTGTTTTTATTCTTAGCCTCTTTATATAAGGGGCAGAAGTGAAAATCTGTAGGACTCTAGTGTGCAAATGGTGAAAAATTGGTTTGTGTAGTGTCATATTTACGGAGAATCGTACATCGAAGATATTCATCAGCCACATTGTTGCAACATATGTTGCTTCAGCGTGATATTAACTAAGCATTGCACCACAGAGCATAGGCACGACAGTGGTGTCCTGCATCAAATTTATATATGAAGCACAAATTTGTAGCAAGGACAACTGCCTGAGGGTAAACTGTATAATATGTGAAATTTTACAGAAATTACACATTATGTGCGGGATTCCACTTGCCCATTGTTTGCGCCTAGTTTCATTCAGCACTAGCATTCCACGCAAAACCAGGCCTTCGCATAGAATCCTAGGGTTATTTGCACAGTTACTGGCCCATTATGCCTCCTTTCTCCTTTGCATGTATATCAGTGGTCTGACACTAGGCAGTGTTTGGTGTTGCAATTACATCAACTTTTCTGGCAGAATATTTTTTGTAAAGGAAAGTTGTTCAATATTGTGTAGTGTAGTTCCTATATTCCATATAGGCTATGCGCATTGGAATAATATATTCTATAGTTTAGACATAGGACTGAGGTCGACTAGGTCTCTGTCGAATGTATTAAACTTAATAGTGAGTGCCAGCTAGCTCAGAGGTCACTAGAAACTTTCTTGAATACAAAAGAAGGGATTTGTTTCTGACAACCGCATAAACATGACAGCTTTGTTTCCCAAGAATAAGAAATGTATCTCTAGAGTCACGGAAACAATAGATAAGTAATTCACTCAGTCAATTGTGCATGCTTCATTTCTACAGAGGTGCAGAGAAATAGAGAGACGGGCGTTTTCAATAAAAAGTTTTATGAACAGTCTTCTTTCTCATGCAAGTAAAGTGGACTGCTACAATCGTAATGCAGGGTGCAAAGTATAATGCGTAAAGCGAGAACAATCTTATAAAATAATACTGTAAGAGCATTGTATTGTATCTAAGCCATATAAAAATACATACATAAATAATAATAACTAAAAATACTCAACTGGTGCTTCTAAAATACGCATACCCCAATTTACCTAACCTAAGTCTAGTACGCGGGAGGGACTAAGTATTGAGTAGCATAGGTTTGGTTTTCTTTGCCAAGAATCTATCCAAGATTTCTCTTAGGTTCTAATCAGCTCCATACCTTAATTTAGAATGAAGGAGGTCTGGTATCTTTGTCTCAGGACTCAATTTCCCAACATCCCGCAAGAGGAGCTTGGAAACCCTGGAGCTGGATTCTCAGCGAGTGAAAGGACAGCTTCTCGATCAGTGTGTCAGCTGGAGGGTCGGCTTCCTTCGGCACTTGCTGTAGCGAGCTGCGTCTGGCAAGTAGATAGTCGACCTGCTCCGAACCACTGTGTCTTGCTAGAGCAGGTGAAGGCATATTTATACCTTGAAGGTGTCTAGTTTGACGTAAAGTCGGGCAGAATAACGTCAGTAAAGAACCCCAAGGGAATAGTAGTTCTTTGTAAAGTACATGAGTTCTTCGACAAATCAATATTCAAGCAAGAGGAGGTCCCTGACTGCTTAAGCCGATTTTCCAAGAAATCGTTGTGACTTTTTGGTGCGGGTAGAAGTAGCCATGCCTGTATTTGGACTGCATGGGTTATGTCTAAATAAGGGAATAATTTCTATGCCTATATTAGCGCAATGTGAATTGTATCTATATATGGGCATGAATCAGGAAAATTCGCTCGGATCCTAAAACGCCATACAACACCCACTCCACTTTATTATGTACGACATTACTAAGTTCTAGGCGCATAAAACATATCGTATGATGTGTTAACACCCCACCCAAAATACAAACAAATGCATTGGTATTGGTTGTACACGAAAAAGAGCATTTGTGCTGTACGCATTTTAAAAGCAATGTTTCATTCAAAGCATATAGTATGACATTGGAAATGCCATCTGAATGAATCACTAAAATACATTTATGAAATGGCTCCTAAATACAGAAGAAAAAAAGGTTGCGACCATTCCATAACATAATTTATAATTCGTTTGGTTGTGGACAAGGTCAAATGTTGTCTCAAAGAATTCTTGTTCTCTAGGAATAGTTCTACTTGAAGCAGATTACTTTGTGCCCAAAAACAAAAAGTTCAATTTTGGAAAAAAATAAAATCATGGAAAAATAGAGTTCCAAAGTTAGAAGTTTGTTATGGAAATTGAAGGTCGAATTCCGAGTCCCACAGAACACTATGTGCTAACTTCAAAAGCCAGTCTCATTGTTTGGAGAAAACATCAAATCTTCTAAAGAATTTGTCTACTGCTGTAGGTAGAAGTTGGACTACCTCGTTAAGCAGATCGATCGCACAAAGATGAGAAGCATCGCCGTCAGCGTCAGCCGCATTAGCAATGTTCGAAGTAGATGGTACCTGTGTGCCTGTCGCTCCACGTATCTCATCGTCTGCAGTTTGCGTCTGTGAGATCTCAACGAATGCCGTCATCAGGATTGGTAGCCGCTGGGGCCAACAGAGTGCATAAGCCGTTACCGGTCCAAGCAAAGTATCAACATCCGTTGACAGGACTGATGGGAGTGTCAAACAGATGTCTAGCACGCATTCTTCTCCACATAGCAGGCATCGTAGAACAGGTAAGATGCAATCTTGCCAGATTGGTCGGAATGATAGAAACCACGTGGTATTTAGATCTCTTAAACGAGCCAAGCCCAGAATCTGTATCATGCACTCACAACACTTCATTGCCAGGAGAGTATTCTCTAAGGTAATCTGGGTGCCGATGGTGACTTGACTTGCCATATCGAAGCAGAAGGAACAAAAATAGTATCCCCGCTAATAGTCCCAAAATGAGAGGCAGGCTGCCGAACACAGAGTACACAAAGTTCGGAAATATGCTGAGGACTGCTTCAAAGGGTGCTAACAGTCCCGAAAAAACTGTCTTAATTACATTGATAATTATTATGTATTATTTGTTTTTTCCATGCTTTTTTGATTTTTAACTAAATCAAATAAAAGTAATACTTACTACTACATGTACAATTCCACTGGTATCAGACATGTTTAAGATACGACCTAACATTTCTAAGAAATGTATAGGGCAGTTTGTGGATAAAAGGGCATGTATCTCTGCAGAAGTCCTCGCAAATTGCACATCATACGTCTCTTCGGACAAGGTCAGTGGCACAGTTTTTTGTAAAAGAATGGCCTTCATTCTGATTAAAGTAACAATTCGTATAGAAGACATGTTTAGTGAAGGCGACTCCCCGTCTGTCTTGGTTTTAGGAAACAATACTTGCATACAGCAAGTGACCCTGGCTGACACAGTTACGAGATAGGCTATTCCTGGCAACATGCCACAGCAGCTGTGATCATTCAACATAATATAGCTTCCATTAGAAAGCTGCCTAAAAATTGGATCTATCACTACAGCTGGAGAACTTTGCAGGTAGCAGGATAAGCTGGTCGAAGAACCATCGCAGACCCTGTGACATAAATGTGTACCGCTTAGTGCATTTTTGCAGTTTGTACCACTAAGAAACACTTTGTTTCCCCCACTTCAACATCTGTGTGTGTATATGGTAAATCCCAGGATGTCTTGATGTATTCTTTACCCAACCTTTCATATACGCCTGCTGGTATATGTTTTAAACAATACTGAAAATGGAAAATTGTGACAGGCAGAGTGATTGTTCCGTGTATTATCCATTCTGTTGCTGGCTTTTCAGAAACAGTTAATGGTAATATTTCCAGTTTTTCAATGCTCAGCACTGTATAGTCTGCTCCTCTTTGTGCAAAAGTGATTTGTTTATCTGTAAGGTTAAATTCTGAAAACAATGACGTGGAGTTGATTAGACGCCATGGCACATAGCCAGAATGAAGATTTTATAACGTCCAGCCTAAAAGCTTTATAGAACGTAATTGTGACTGTCCATGCTGTAACATGACCAAGTCCTGTTCTATTATGTCTATGGCAGAGGATACTATGCTGTTCAAAGAATAAATTCTGGATGACAGAGTCTTTAATCCATTGTCAACTACAGAAAGAGATTTCTCTAAATTAATACAATCAATTTCTCGTATTCGTTCTGCAGTCTCTGCTTCTGTTGCTTTCCAAGCTTTATGATAAATGGCATATATACCAGCGTATATAAAACGTTTATGACACAGTTTCATAGGTCCTTGTAAGAAGTCCCTAAAATCAGCGCCATCTTTAAGTAAAGATAAGTGTTGTTTTACCTCTATTAGTGTGGACTTTTATAGCCACTCAAGGCATAGTTTTCCTACACTATATGTTGTTACTATCCGTGGATGTTGTCTCTGGACATATTTTGGATCTGGCCTAGTGAATGTAAACCCTTGTGTTTTATTCAGGAATCTATCTTGACAGTTGTTTGTGTCTGTGGGCCAGATTAACCATTTTTTCTAATCAGGATCTGTTCTGTTTTTAAATAAAATAGTTTTTACGTTGACCACCCCCTCTGTAGTGTTCTTACTATCAGGTGTAGGTGTAGGTATGGACGGTTTGTTTAAATCTTTTATCTTCGCTAGGCCAAGACAAGATGTCTGTTGAACAGTGTCATTCAAAAACATTATTTGTTCAGGGATGATGCAGGCTCTAAATAAAGCTTCTAATCCCTGCACCTGCCAGTCTTTTTTTGCCCCAGACAGTTTTTTTCTCAATGTTGTCTTCCCAAAAGTCAAAACCTAATGTTGACAGCTGAGCATGAAAGGCCGCAGAATAAATGTGCTTAGTATTAGTCAATATACTTTTTATTCCTGTCTTAATAACATTTTTAAAGAAAAAAGTTTCTGGATTTGATACATTAAAACCTGAGAAGTATGGACATTTTTCATGAAATGTTTTTGAGCTACCCTTTGGTGGCATTGGACAATGTTCCCATTGATTAAAAGTATAAACATTTCTAGGATTTGCAGATTTCTGCAAAAAATGATGACCATAGTGATTATAACAGTACATTTGTTCATAATCTGTTGAACCTTCTAAGTATTCATGATTTGTAAATTTTGCAGACATTTCTAAATCTGACATCATATTATTAACAGTCTCAAAGTCACAATCATAAGAAAAGGTACTAGATGAAACAAAGTCACTCAAGGAAACCATGAATTGGTGTAGAATCTTCAACATCTCTGCAGGACCAAAGATGTCATAAT
Organism: Lissotriton helveticus; assembly: GCF_964261635.1. Taxonomy (NCBI): domain Eukaryota; kingdom Metazoa; phylum Chordata; class Amphibia; order Caudata; family Salamandridae; genus Lissotriton; species Lissotriton helveticus. The sequence goes on from NC_136072.1 coordinate 585,427,546, forward strand.
CAGGTCTGTTCCAAGCTATACCACCAGGTATAGGAACGGCTGTGATGTTCACTGATGACAAGTCTCTTTGTTCACGATGAGATGATTTGTGTGGCTTGAGGAGTAAGTCGATGTTCTTACATGCTGTGTCCTTTTTACTATATCTTCCATTTATCAGCATTCCCAAAGTTAATACAAGAGTCAACCAAAGTAGAAGAAAAAGTACACCCAACACAATCCAAATTTCAATCCATTGTGAAACCAGATAAGTCTTTTCCAGTTGATGAAAAAGTTCTGCTGCTTGTTCTTTGAAAGTTCTTTTTGCTGGTGTCGTTTCAGGTTCACTGGGATCCTCGGAAAACGTATCAAAGTTAATGAAATAGCGAGAGGCAGTTCTATCAATTCTGGGTATTGCATCAAGATTATTTAAAATCGCTGGAGCTATTTGATCACTTGTCACATCAGTGTAGTCGGTTGCTATCTCAATGTAGACAGGTGTTTCTTGACAAACTGTTTTTGTTGCGTAGTCCTTCTTTTCACACTGCAGAGTCTTCAAAGGTGATGAGTCTCTCAGTTTGAACCCCTTGGATAGTAGCCAGATTTGGTTATCTGCTACATCTTTGGACTCCACTTGGCCTACTACATATGATTGGCCACATGATGTGGTTTTACCAGGTCGATAGATACGACACTGTTCTCCTGTCTTCCAGCAAGGGGCGACAGTAACACTGTTCTTGATGCGTGGATTGCTAGCACAGGTACTGATTGTCTGTAAGAAGGCCCAAATTCCTTCTTGTCCGCGATCTTTTTTCTGACTAGATCCCCAATCTTTGGAATCCAGGCAGGCCTTGCTGGGACGGGTGGTTCCCCTTCAGTGGTCGTTGGCTTCAGCAATATGTTGCTTTGACTTCTCCTTGTTTCATTTAAGTCCTGCAAAACAGCCAAACGGTCTTTGACATCAAAAGGTTTTTGTTCTACCACTGAAGTGTGACGATCGAGGTCCTAGACAATCATTCTAGTTATAAAAAGGATTTCATATGGAGTGATTCCACCCAGAGAACTTCTTGGCAGATTGTTAAGACTACGTTGGACACTTATTAGATGTTTGACCCACCCGTCACCCGAGCCTAATACTCTAGCTGTTATAGATTGCTTTATGTCCCGTTTTTTTCTCTACACAACCGAATTTCCCTCAGGATGGAATGGACTAGAATACCGCAATGCAACGCTCAGATTGGCCATGGCCTCCTTATAAGCCTTTGAGCTAAACGCAGGACCCTGTTCAGAATGTAGCTTGCTGACTGCGTATGTGCCGATAAAGACTCGCAAATCTTTTATAACAGTTCGGGCGTCAGCCGAGCACTGAGGCCACATCCAAATAAATCTTGAGCATGAGTCCACTGTGACCATGATATATTTGTAGTTACCATCCCTCTGTGAGGGACCGCAGTGGTCCAGGTAAACGCACGCTAATGGTTTATCTGAAATTAACAGGGGCATCTGCGCAGGACGTTTCACTGTAGAGACTTTCATCTTTTGGCGGATTTCACATTCCAAAACATAGTTTCTGGTCTGTTTCCTCATGCGCAGCCACCAGTATCTCTGTTTTAATAACGACACTGTGGCGGAAACACCTGCGTGTGCTGAGGCAAGCCCTTCATGTGTTGCTAAATTTAGTCCTAATCTATGTTCCATGTTTGGAATTACTCTATCCCCCACTCCAGGGATTCGAGCAAACGGAACATTTTTTGCATCGGTGATATATGAGTATTTGAGTGAAAAGCCTTTCGGAAGTGTTTTACCACTGTCTTTTATTGAAGCACTGACAGCTTGCATTATTTTGCTGTCTATTATCGTTTTTGAACGAGTGATTGCAGCTACGGAAGCCGTTTGCACAGCTTCCTTCACGGCTTTATCAGCCAAAGAATTCCCTTCAACATGAACACCATCAGGTTGATGACTCAGTGTATGGATCACGTGAGTTTTTTGTAGTTCTTTTTGTAACTGAACTACTTGTTCCCAAAGCAACTTACGCTTGATTGTGCCACCTTTTGCATCTTTGTAACCGTTTTGAATCCAGCTCTGCAAGTATTCATTGTAAGATTGAATGCAGTAATAAGAATCGCACACTATGAGTGTGGGGAATTCGCGATCGGTATTTTCAAGTGCCATCTTGAATGCTTGTAGTTTAGCTCGCTGAGCTGTACAATCTCCGAGAGATTGCGTTTTTGTGACCATAGGTCGGAATTTACCATTGCACCAGCCACCTTTAACGATTGCGCATGCAGCACTATAAGCTTGTTTACCCCCAATTGCGGGCTGTGCTGATCCGTCTGTATAAATTATACATCCGTACTGTTCTAGAGGCAGAATCTCAGTGGGCAGAGGACATTTTTGTTCGTATTGTAGAAATTCTTGTGCTTTTAAGTATGGGTCAAAAACGTATTCAACGCCTATTGCAGCAAGAGAGTTAACCCATTGTATCCTTCTCGGATGTAAAGCCTTTGCATTTGGAATGCTCGCTTTTGTCACTGCCTCTAAGGCAGGTACAGGAGTAACGACCATTATGCATTTTCCCTGTGCGAGGGCTCTCTCTTTTGCTACTGCAGTTTAAACCGCTGTCAGAATTTTTTCTGTAGACGTGAATTTCATTTCAGCTTATGTGTACAAGTGTGATTTATAAGCTATTGGTACTTTTTCTCCTTCATTAAAGGTTAAGTACTTGAATCTGCATCTTCCTGGAATGATTCGGATTACAAGGTTGCGTACGTTTATGCGAGTCTGTAAATGTGTTGTTGCTAAAATGTCTATTTGCACTGAACGCAAAATTTCTGTGTGTTTTTGAGTCCAATTAACTGTTTTGAAATCAGGTTTGATTAATTTGTAGAGAGGTTTAAACCTTTCTGCGTAATTTAAAATGTATGTTCTTCCGAAATTTAGGAAACCTAGAATTGACTCCAAGTTTTTCAGCGTTTCTGGAGGTTGGAGCAGCGCACACTTTTCTAAAAAGTTGGCTGCCAGGCTTTTGCCTTCACTTGATAACTCATATCCCAGAAAAAGGACGTTGAGGTGGGCAATTCTTGACTTCTTAAAATTGAATTTATACCCTTCAGAGGCGAATCCAAGTATAATGGTATTCACTCTGTTCAAGTGCCAATCCAAGTCATCGTCTGTTAGATAGATTTCATCGACATAAGATAATGCCTCATCATCATACGTTTGTAGTAACTCTGTTACTCTAGCTGAAAATAACCCCAGACTATTCTTAAATCCCTGGGGGAGACAACAGAAGTGACGCTGTGTCCCCATAATTGATAAAGCGGTAAATTACCTACTTTCTGGTGCAATGTTTTTACAGAAGAAACCGTTAGAAATATCTGAAGTGGTTTTATATTTTTTATGCACAAGGTTATTCATTAGTGCTGCACTGTGTGCATTTTGTACTGCAAAGGTTTTGCAACAAGAATTTAAATGTCTGTAATCCAAAACTAGACAATATGTATTGTCTAATTTGGAGACTGGAAACAAAGGATTGTTCATTGATGAGGTGCATGTTTCAATTACCCCTTGGTATTCAAGTTGATCTAATATCTCCCTGACTTGTTTTTTCGCTTCTTGCTTAACAGGGTACTGCCTTTGTGCAGTTGGTTGAGGTTTTAACTGGATTTTATGGTGAGGGGAATCCTCATCCCATCCTAAAGGATTTTTATATAATGCTGGAGCTTGGGCTACAGCCCATTTTCTGGCATAGGTGTATTTTAAATGAATTAGAATATGATTGGAGAAGGCTGGCATAATGATGTCTTCGCCATGTGAGCACTCCCTGACAAATTCAGGTGGCCAGTCTTTTTCAGCTAGAAGAATGTCATAAGCCTTAGAGAGCTTCTCCAAAAAGATTGCTCTTATTTTTCTAGTTATATCCCCCTCCATCCGGAGTGTTACGTCCTATAACTTATGTGGTACACTAACCCTGGTATCAGCAGTTTCAACTTGGATGTACTCATTCAAGTCCACTGTCTCCAGATGATCCTTCAAGATCTTGCAAGCTACGGTTACTTCTGCTGCGCTGTCCAGCATTGTCTGAGGCCACTCCCCGTTCTTGAGTTGTGTCCTCAAGATCCTCGGCATGTCTGATTTTTAGACCTGCTACCTTCTTTTTGGTGAATTGGGTTTTCTTATTTTTTGGAACGTGTTGATCGTCTTTGGACTTCACACGTTCTTCTTTTTGTTCTGACCGTCCTCTTCTTTACGATTTCTGTGAGGAAGTCGGAAAGGTACGAGAGGAACGTGTATCAGTATCTTGATATCTATCAGGTTTTCTCAAATTATGCCTGTTCCTGAGGTTATACCTCTTTTCAGAGGGCTCCTTTTGAGGAGACCTACCTCGGGATTGAGAACGCTTCTCTTTAGGAGTTTATTTACTGTTCTCCCACTTCTTTTTAGGAACAGTGAGAGTGTTTTTAATAAAGACCTTTTCAGGACTTTCAGTTAGTTGGGGTTTAACTGGTTTCCCACCCAAACTATCTCTACCTAGTTCTTCATAGGATTTTTCAATTATTCTGGCCAGTTCATATGGTTGCTCAGTTACATCAAATTCTCTTAACTTTTGGCGGATCGCCACAGATGCTGCCTCACCCTTAATATTAACTAATATTATTGTTGAGACCTGTTTAAAATCTTTCAGTAGTTTCATACCCAGATTTAAAGCAGGCTCTGCCCCGTATTCATTTTGAATCTGTTTCAGGACGTCTGGTATTACCGCCATAGACAGAACACCATGTGTTTTTGTGTAGATTGCAGCAAAGACTGTACTCCAAGTGTCACAGTCCTCCAGGTGTGGTGCGATCCCCATTGGTAAACAGATTGTTAGAATCCTGTGTTTCTCATGAGGGGTAGTATCGGGAAATACTGCCTCGATTTGAGTAATTTTTTGAGCCATCCAAAATGGAATTTGTTCCCGTTTTGCGGGCAATTTACCAATGACTGTTTGTATAGTCTGTGGTGTGATTTTATTTGTGTTCCCCATGTAAGGGGTGTGTTGTGGAATCCTTATAGGAGGTCGGACTGTTAGAGTCCGCATGACATATTGAACCAATTGTCTATGGATTTTGATTAGTTGTTTTAGTTCAACTAATAGTTCCGCACCTGACATTTCTTCAATGGCAGGATGTGGTGTATAGCTGGCTAATACCGGCCATAGTCTACCTAGTGGACCGAGCCTGGTAATGTGATTTTGATGTTGTAGGGCGCCTTTAAACCAGAGCGCATGCTCTTGGTATGCTAGTGGAATTTCAACATCCTCGAAAGGAGTGTATTCCGTTGGAGGTTCCTCTTCTTTGTAGAAGTGAAACACATGTGTTACTGGATTTGCTTCAGGTAAGATACTCCATGAATAGAATACCTCTGTCTGCCGATATTCATGTGTCTCTATGAGAAAGATCACCCTACCACCTCTTGATGATAGGCCATTTGTTATAAGTTTTATAGTGATGGTTTTCCTTAAATTTTCCAGGATGATTATAGCATCCGGGTCATCTTCAATAAAACCTGTAACGTCTAAGCCTGGTTGTGCTGCAGCTGCTGCAGCTCCACCGGTTGCGTTGTTGTCGCCGTTAAGCGACATTGTTTAATGAAAGTTTGTAGAGCCAGTTTCAAGGAAACAAAGATAAGGTGCACAATATTTTGGAACACTGTATCCTTTAACGTTGAACAAACTGAAAACTAATACATAGGATTTTCGTCCTACTCAGTTATGGCGGATATTTGATCCTTTTACCCAGTCCAGACGTCTATTGGAGTATTTTATGGGAAAAAGGGGTCTCTGAGAAAAGCACGACTGAGTTACTCTACTATCTAGTGTTAAATTAGTGCCTTACCAAACATTGGGCGCCATGTAGTGTAGTTCCTATATTCCCAATAGGCTATGCACATTAAATTAATATATCCTATAGTTTAGACGTAGGACTGAGGTCGACTAGGTCTCTATTGAAGGTATTAAACTTAATAGTGAGTGCCAGCTAGCTCAAAGGTCACTAGAAACTTTGCGAATGCACAAGAAGGGATTAGTTTCTGACAACCGCATAAACATGACAAATTTGTTTCCCAAGAATAAAAAATGTATCTCTAGAGTCACGGAAACAATAGATAAGTATTTCACTCAGTCAATCGTGCATGCTTCTTTTCTACAGAGGTGCAGAGAAATAGAGAGACGGGCGTTTTCAATAAAAGGTTTTATTGAACAGTCTTTTTTCTCATGCAAGTAAAGTGAACTGCTACAATCGCAATGCAGGCTGCAAAGTATAATGCTTACAGAGAGATCAATAGTATAAAATAATACTATAAGAGCATTGTATGGTTTCTAAGCCATATACAAATACATACATAAATAACAATGACTAAAAATACTCAACTGGTGCTTCTAAAATACGCCTCCCCCAATGTACCTAACCTAAGTCTAGTACGCGGGAGGGAGTAAGTATTGTGTAGCATAGGTTTGGTTTTCTTTGCCAAGAATCTATCCAAGATTTCTCTTAGGTACTAATCAGCTCCATACCTTAGTTTAGAATGAAGGAGGTCTGGTATCCCTGTCTCGGGACTCGATTTCCCAACACCCCGCAAGTGGAGCTTGGAAACACTGGAGCTGGATTCTCAGCGAGAGAAAGGACAGCTTCTCGATCAGTGTGTCAGCTGGAGGGTCGGCTTCCTTCGGCACTTGCTGTAGCGAGCTGCGTCGGGCAAGTAGAAGTTCGAACTGCTCCGAACCACTATGTCTTGCTAGAGCAAGTAAAGGCATATTTATACCATGAAGGTGTCTAGTGTGACGTAAAGTCGGGCGTAATAACGTCAGTAAAGAACCCCAAGGGAATAGTAGTTCTTTGTAAAGTACATGAGTTCTTGGACAAATCAATATTCAAGCAAGGGGAGGTCCCTGACTGCTTAAGCCAATTTTCCAAGAAATCGTTGTGACGTTTTGGTGCGGGTGGAAGTAGCCATGCCTGTATTTGGACTGCATGGGCTATGTATAAATAAGGGAATGATTTCTATGCCTATATAAGGGCAATGTGAATTGTACCTATATAAGGGCATGAATCGGGAAAATTAGCTCGGATCCTAAAACGCCATACAACACCCACTCCACTTTATTATGTATGACATTACTAAGTTCTAGGCACATAAAACATATCTAAAGCATGATGTGTTAACACCCCACCCAAAATACAAAAAAATGCATTGGTATTGGTTGTACACGAAAAAGAGCTTTTGTGCTGTACACATTTTAAAAGCAATGATTCATTCAAAGCATATAGTATGACATGGGAAATGCTATCCAAATGAATCACTAAAATACATTTATGAAATGGCTCCTAAATACAGAAGACAAAAAGGTCGAGACCATTCCATGACATAATTTATAATTCGTTTGGTTGTGGACAAGGTCAAATATTTTCTCAAAGAATTCTTGTTCTCTAGGAATAGTTCTACTTTAAGCAGATTACTTTGTGCCCCAAAAAAAAGTTCAACTTTGGAAAAAAGTCAAATCATGGAAAAATAGAGTTCTAAAGTTAGAAGTTTGTTATGGAAATTGAAGGTCGAATTCAGAGTCCCACAGAACACTGTGTGCTAAATTCTAAAGCCAGTCTCATTGTTTGGAGAAAACATCAAATCTTCTAAGCTGGCAAAGAATTTGTCTACTACTGTAGGTGAACGTTGGACTACCTCGTTAAGCAGATCGATCGCACAAAGATGAGAATCATCGCCGTCAGTGTCCGCCGCATTAGCAATGTTCGAAGTAGATGGTACCTGTAGGCCTGTCGCTCCACGTATCTCACTGTCTGCTGTTTGCATCTGTGAGATCTCAACGAATGCCGTCATCAGGATTGGTAGCCGCTGGGGACAACACAGTGCATGAGCCGTTCCCGGTCCAAGCAAAGTATCAACATCCGTTGGCAGGACTGATGGGAGTGTCAAACAGATGCCTAGCACGCATTCTTCTCCACATAGCAGGCAACGTAGAACAGGTAAGATGCAATCTTGCCAGATTGGTCGGAATGATAGAAACCACGTGGTATTTAGATCTCTTAAACGAGCCAAGCCCAGAATCTGTATCATGCGCTCACGACACTTCATTGCCAGGAGAGTGTTCTCTAAGGTAATCTCGGTGTCGACGGTGACTTGACTTGTCATATCGGAGCAGAAGGAACAAAAATAGTATCCATGCTATGAGTCCCAAAATTAGAGGCAGGCCGCCGAACACAGAGTGCACGAAGTTCGGAAATATGCCGAGGACTGCTTCAAAGGGTGCTAACAGTCCTGAAAAAACTGTCTTTAATACATGTACAATACCACTGGTATCAGAGATGTTTAAGATATGACCTAACATCTCTGAGAAATTTATAGGGCAGTTTGTGGATAAAAGGGCATGTATCTCTGCAGAAGTCCTCACAACTTGCAGATCATACGTCTCTTTGGACAAGGTCACTGGCATCGTTTTCTGTAAAAGAATGACTTTCATTCTGCTTAAATATCAATTCGTATAGAAGAGATGTTCGGTGAAGGCCATAACGGCGACTCTCCCTCCGTCTTGGTTGTAGGAAACAATACTTGCATACATCAAGTGACCCTGGCTGACACAGTTACGAGATAGGTTATTCCTGGCAACATGCCACAGCAGCTGTGATCATTTAACATATTATAGCCTCCATTAGAAAGCTGCCTAAAAATTGGATCTATCACTGCAGCTGGAGAACCTTGCAGGTGCCAGGATAAGTTGGTCGAAGAACCATAGCAGGCCCTGTGAGGGTTAATACCCTGACATAAAAGTGTACCGCTTAGTGCGTTTTTGCAGTTTGTACCACTAAGAAACACTTCTTTTCCCCCACTCCAACATCTGTGTGTATATGGTAAATCCCAGGATATCTTGATATATTCTTTACCCAACCTTTCATATACGCCTGCTGGTATATGTTTCAAACAATACTGAAAATGGAAAATTGTGACAGGCAGAGTGATTGTTCTGTGTATTATCCATTCTGTTGTTGGCTTTTCAGAAACAGGTAATGGTAATCTTTCCAGTTTTTCAATGCTCAGCACCGTATAGCCTGCTCCTCTTTGTGCAAAAGTGATTTGTTTATCTGTAAGGTTAAATTCAGAAAACAATGACGTGGTGTTGATTAGACACCATGGCACATAGCCAGAATGAAGATTTTGTAACGTCCAGCCTAAAAGCATAATAGAACGCAATTGTGACTGGCCATGCTGTAACATGACCAAGTCCTGTTCCATTATGTCTATGGCAGAGGATACTATGCTGTTCAAATAATAAATTCTGGATGACAGAGTCGTTAACCCATTGTCAACTACAGAGAGAGATTTCTCTAAATTAATACGATCAATTTCTCTTATTCATTCTGCAGTCTCTGCTTGTGTTGCTTTCCAAGCTTCATTATAAATGGCATATATACCAGCCTATATAAAATGTTTATGACGCTGTTTCATAGGTCCTTTTAAGAAGTCCCTTAACTCAACGCCATCTTTAAGTAAAGATAAGTGTGCTTTTACCTCTGTTAGTGTGGACTTTTGTAACCACTCAAGGCACAGTTTTCCTACAATGTATGTTGTTACTATCCCTGGGTGTTGTCTCTGGACATATCTTGGATCTGGCCGAGTGAATGTAAACCCTTGTGTTTTATTCAGGAATCTATCTTGACAGTTGTTTGTGTCTGTGGGCCAGATTAACCATTTTTTCCAATCAGGATCTGTTCTGTTTTTAAATAAAATAGTTTTTATGTCGACCACCCCCTCTGTAGTGTTCTTACTATCAGGTGTAGGTGTAGTTATGGACTGTTTGTTTAAATCTTTTATCATAGCTAGGCCAAGACAAGATGTCGGCTGAACAGTGTCATTAAAAAACATTATTTGTTCAGTCATGATGAAGGCTCTAAATAAAGCTTCCAAACCCTGCACCTGCCAGTCTTTTGTGCCCCAGACAGTGTTTCTCTCAATGTTGTCTTCCCAAAAGTCAAAACCTAATGTGGACAGCTGAGCATAAAAGGCCGCAGAATAAATTTGCTTAGCCTTAGTCAACATATTTTTAATTCCTGTCTTATTAACATTTTTAAAGAAAAATGTTTCTGGATTTGAGACATTAAAACCTGAGAAGTATTGACATTTTTCATAAAATGTTTTTTAGCTACCCTTTGGTGGCGTTGGACAATGTTCCCATTGATTAAAAGTATAAACATTTCTAGGATTTGCAGATTTCTGCAAAAAATGATGACCATAGTGATTATAACAGCACATTTGTTCATAATCTGATGGCCCATTTAAGTATTCATGATTTGTAAATTTTGCAGACATTTCTAAGTCTGACATCATATTATTAACCGTCTCAAAGTCCCAATCATCAGAAAAGGTACTAGATGAAACAACGTCACTCAAGGAAACCTTGAATTGGTGTAGAATCTTCAACAGTTCTGCAGGACCAAAGATGTCATAATCAGTTCTGTCCCAAGCTATACCACCAGGTATAAGAACGGCTGTGTTGTTCACTGATGACAAGTCTCTTTGTTCAAGATGAGATGATTTGTGTGGCTTGAGGAGTAAGTCGATGTTCTTACTTGCTGTGTCCTTTTTACTATATCTTCCATTTATCAGCATTCCCAAAATTAATACAAGAGTCAACCAAAGTAGTAGAAAAAGTACACCCAACACAATCCAAATTTCAATCCATGGTGAAACCAGATAAGTCTTTTCCAGTTGATGAAAAAATTCCTTTGCTTGTTCTTTGAAAGTTCTTTTTGCTGGCGTCGTTTCAGGTTCACTGGGATCCTCGGAAAACGTATCAAAGTTAAAGAAATAGCGAGAGGCAGTTCTATCAATTGTGGGTATTGCATCAAGATTATTTGAAATCGCTGGAGCTATTTGATCACTTGTCACATCAGTGTAGTCGGTTGCTATCTAAATGTAGACAGGTGTTTCTTGACGAACTGTTTTTGTTGCGTAGTCCTTCTTTTCGCACTGCAGAGTCTTCAAAGGTCATGAGTCTCTCAGTTTGAACCTCTTGAATAGTAGCCAGATTTGGTTATCTGCTACATCTTTGGACTCCACTTGGCCTACTACTTATGATTGGACACATGATGTGGTTTTACCAGGTCGATAGATACGACACTGTTCTCCTTTCTTCCAGCAAAGGGCGGCAGTAACACTGTTCTTGATGCGTGGATTGCTAGCACAGGTACTGGTTGTCTGTAAGAAGGCCCAAATTCCTTCTTGTCCGCGATCTTTTTTCTGACTAGATCCCCAATCTTTGGAATCCAGGCAGGCCTTGCTGGGACGGGTGGTTCCCCTTCAGTGGTCGTTGGCTTCAGCAATATGTTGCTTTGACTTCTCCTTGTTTCATTTAAGTCCTGCAAAACAGCCAAACGGTCTTTGATCTCAAAAGGTTTTTGTTCTACCACTGAAGTGTGACGATCGAGGTCCTAGACAATCATTCTAGTTACAAAAAGGATTTCATATGGAGTGATTCCACCCAGAGAACTTCTTGGCAGATTGTTAAGACTACGTTGGACACTTATTAGATGTTTGACCCACCCGTTACCCGAGCCTAATACTCTAGCTGTTATAGATTGCTTTATGTCCCGTTTTTTTCTCTCCACAACCGAATTCCCCTCAGGATGGAATGGACTAGAATACCGCAATGCAACGCTCAGATTGGCCATGGCCTCCTTATAAGCCTTTGAGCTAAACGCAGGACCCTGGTCAGAATGTAGCGTGCTGACTGCGTATGTGCCGATAAAGACTCGCAAATCTTTTATAACAGTTCGGGCGTCAGCCGAGCACTGAGGCCACATCCAAATAAATCTTGAGCATGAGTCCACTGTGACCATGATATATTTGTAGTTACCATCCCTCTGTGAGGGACCGCAGTGGTCCAGGTAAACACACGCTAATGGTTTATCTGAAATTAACAGGGGCATCTGCGCACGACGTTTCACTGTAGAGACTTTCTTCTTTTGGCAGATTTCACATTCCAAAACATAGTTTCTGGTCTGTGTCCTCATGCGCAGCCACCAGTATCTCTGTTTTAATAACGACACTGTGGCGGAAACACCTGCGCGTGCAGAGGCAAGCCCTTCGTGTGTTGCTAAGTTTAGTCCTAATCTATGTTCCATGTTTGGAATTACTCTATCCCCCACTCCAGGGATTCGAGCAAATGGAAAAATGTTTGCATCGGTGATCTATGAGTATTTGAGTGAAAAGCCTTTCGGAAGTGTTTTACCACTGTCTTTTATTGAAGCATTGACAGCTTGCATTATTTTGCTGTCTATTATCGTTTTTGAACGAGTGATTGCAGCTACGGAAGCCGTTTGCACAGCTTCCTTCACGGCTTTATCAGCCAAAGAATTCCCTTCAACATGAACACCATCACGTTGATGACTCAATGTATGGATCACGTGAGTTTTTTGTAGTTCTTTTTGTAACTGAACTACTTGTTCCCAAAGCAACTTACGCTTGATCGTGCCACCTTTTGCATCTTTGAAACCGTTTTGAATCCAGCTCTGCAAGTATTCATTGTAAGATTGAATGCAGTAATAAGAAACGCACACTATGAGTGTGGGGAATTCGCGATCGGTATTTTCAAGTGCCATCTTGAATGCTTGTAGTTCAGCTCGCTGAGCTGTACAATCTCCGAGAGATTGCGTTTTTGTGACCATAGGTCGGAATTTGCCATCGCACCAGCCACCTTTAACGATCGCGCATGCAGCACTATAAGCTTGTTTACCCCCAATTGCGGGCTGTGCTGATCCGTCCGTATAAATTAAATATCCGTACTGTTCTAGAGGCAGAATCTCAGTGGGCAGAGGACATTTTTGTTCGCATTGTAGAAATTCTTGTGCTTTTAAGTATGGGTCAAAAACGTATTCAACGCCTATTGCAGCAAGAGAGTTAACCCATTGTATCCATCTCGGATGTAAAGCCTTTGCATTTGGAATGCTCGCTTTTGTCACTGCCTCTAAGGAAGGTACAGGAGTAACGACCATTATGCGTTCTCCCTGTGCGAGGGCTCTCTCTTTTGCTACTGCAGTTTAAACCGCTGTCAGAATTTTTTCTGTAGACGTGAATTTCATTTCAGCTTATGTGTACAAGTGTGATTTATAAGCTATTGGTACTTTTTCTCCTTCATTAAAGGTTAAGTACTTGAATCTGCATCTTCCTGGAATGATTCGGATTACAAGGTTGCGTACGTTTATGCGAGTCTGTAAATGTGTTGTTGCTAAAATGTCTATTTGCACTGAACGCAAAATTTCTGTGTGTTTTTGAGTCCAATTAACTGTTTTGAAATCAGGTTTGATTAATTTGTAGAGAGGTTTAAACCTTTCTGCGTAATTTAAAATGTATGTTCTTCCGAAATTTAGGAAACCTAGAATTGACTCCAAGTTTTTCAGCGTTTCTGGAGGTTGGAGCAGCGCACACTTTTCTAAAAAGTTGGCTGCCAGGCTTTTGCCTTCACTTGATAACTCATATCCCAGAAAAAGGACGTTGAGGTGGGCAATTCTCGATTTCTTAAAATTTAATTTATACCCTTCAGAGGCGAATCCAAGTATAATGGTATTCACTCTGTTCAAGTGCCTATCCAAGTCATCGTCTGGTAGATAGATTTCATCGACATAAGATAATGCCTCATCATCATACGTTTGTAGTAACTCTGTTACTCTAGCTGAAAATAACCCCAGACTATTCCTAAATCCCTGGGGGAGACGACAGAAGTGACGCTGTGTCCCCATAATTGATAAAGCGGTAAAGTACCTACTTTCTGGTGCAATGTTTTTACAGAAGAAACCGTTAGAAATATCTGAAGTGGTTTTATATTTTTTACGCACAATGTTATTCATTAGTGCTGCACTGTGTGCATTTTGTACTGCAAAGGTTTTGCAACAAGAATTTAAATGTCTGTAATCCAAAACTAGACGATATGTATTGTCTGATTTGGAGACAGGAAACAAAGGATTGCTCATTGACGAGGTGCATGTTTCAATTACCCCTTGGTATTCAAGTTGATCTAATATCTCCCTGACTTGTTTTTTAGCTTCTTGCTTAACAGGGTACTGCCTTTGTGCAGTTGGTTGAGGTTTTAACTGGATTTAATGGTGAGGGGAATCCTCATCCCATCCTACATGACTTTTATATAATGCTGGAGCTTGGGCTACAGCCCATTTTCTGGCATAGGTGTATTTTAAATGAATTAGAATATGATTGGAGAAGGCTGGCATAATGATGTCTTCGTCATGTGAGCACTCCCTGACAAATTCCGGTGGCCAGTCTTTTTCAGCTAGAAGAATGTCATAAGCCTTAGAGAGCTTCTCCAAAAAGTTTGCTCTTATTTTTCTAGTTATATCCCCCTCCATCCGGAGTGTTACGTCATATAACTTATGTGGTTCACTAACCCTGGTATCAGCAGTTTCAACTTGGATGTACTCATTCAAGTCCACTGTCTCCAGATGATCCTTCAAGATCTTGCGAGCTACGGTTACTTCTGCTGCGCTGTCCAGCATTGTCTGAGCCCACTCCCCGTTCTTGAGTTGTGTCCTCAAGATCCTCGGCATGTCTGATTTTTAGACCTGCTACCTTCTTTTTGGTGAATTGGGTTTTCTTATTTTTTGGAACGTGTTGATCGTCTTTGGATTTCACACGTTCTTCTTTTTGTTCTGACCGTCCTCTTCTTTACGATTTCTGTGAGGAAGTCGGAAAGGTACGAGAGGAACGTTTATCAGTATCTTGATATCTATCAGGTTTTCTCAAATTATGCCTGTTCCTGAGGTTATACCTCTTTTCAGAGGGCTCCTTTTGAGGAGACCTACCTCGGGATTGAGAACGCTTCTCTTTAGAAGTTTATTTACTATTCTCCCACTTCTTTTTAGGAACAGTGAGAGTGTTTTTAATAAAGACCTTTTCAGGACTTTCAGTTAGTTGGGGTTTAACTGGTTTCCCACCCAAACTATCTCTACCTAGTTCTTCATAGGATTTTTCAATTATTCTGGCCAGTTCATATGGTTGCTTAGTTGCATCAAATTCACTTAACTTTTGGCGGATCGCCACAGATGCTGCCTCACCCTTAATATTAACTAATATTATTGTTGAGACCTGTTTAAAATCTTTCAGTAGTTTCATACCCAGATTTAAAACAGGCTCTGCCCCGTATTCATTTTGAATCTGTTTCAGGACGTCTGATATTACCGCCATAGACAGAACACCATGTGTTTTTGTGTAGATTGCAGCAAAGACTGTACTCCAAGTGTCACAGTCCTCCAGGTGTGGTGCCATCCCCATTGGTAAACAGATTGTTAGAATCCTGTGTTTCTCATGAGGGGTAGTATCGGGAAATACTGCCTCGATTTGAGTATTTGTTTGAGCCATCCAAAATGGAATTTGTTCCCGTTTTGCGGGCAATTTACCAATGACTGTTTGTATAGTCTGTGGTGTGATTTTATTTGTGTTCCCCATGTAAGGGGTGTGTTGTGGAATCCTTATAGGAGGTCGGACTGTTAGAGTCCGCATGACATATTGAACCAATTGTCTATGGATTTTGATTAGTTGTTTTAGTTGAACTAATAGTTCCGCACCTGACATTTCTTCAATGGCAGGATGGGGTGTATAGCTGGCTAATGCCGGCCATGTTGCTCCTGGTCTACCTAGTGGACCGAGCCTGGTAATGTGATTTTGATGTTGTAGGGCGCCTTTAAACCAGACCGCATGCTCTTGGTATGTTAGTGGAATTTCAACATCCTCGAAAGGAGTGTATTCCGTTGGAGGTTCCTCTTCTTTGTAGAAGTGAAACACATGTGTTACTGGATTTGCTTCAGGTAAGATACTCCATGAATAGAATACCTCTGTCTGCCGATATTCATGTGTCTCTATGAGAAAGATCACCCTACCACCTCTTGATGATAGGCCATTTGTTATAAGTTTTATAGTAATGGTTTTCCTTAAATTTTCCAGGATGATTATAGCATCCGGGTCATCTTCATTAAAGCCTGTAACGTCTAAGCCTGGTTGGGCTGCAGCTGCTGCAGCTCCACCGGTTGCGTTGTTGTCGCCGTTAAGCGACATTGTTTAATGAAAGTTTGCTGAGCAAGTTTCAAGGAAACAAAGATAAGGTGCACAATATTTTGGAACACTGTATCCTTTAACGTTGAACAAACCGAAAACTAATACATAGGATTTTCGTCCTACTCAGTTATGGCGGATATTTTATCCTTTTACCCATTCCAGACGTCTATTGGAGTATTTTATGGGAAAAAGGGGTCTCTGAGAAAAGCACGACTGAGTTACTCTAGTATCTAGTGTTAAATTAGTGCCTTACCAAACATTGGGCGCCATGTAGTGTAGTTCCTATATTCCAAATAGGCTCTGCACATTAAATTAATATATCCTATAGTTTAGACGTAGGACTGAGGTCGACTAGGTCTCTATTGAAGGTATTAAACTTAATAGTGAGTGCCAGCTAGCTCAGAGGTCACTAGAAACTTTGCAAAAGCACAAGAAGGGATTAGTTTCTGACAACCGCATAAACATGACAACTTTGTTTCCCAAGAATAAAAAATGTATCTCTAGAGTCATGGAAACAATAGATAAGTATTTCACTCAGTCAATCGTGCATGCTTCTTTTCTACAGAGGTGCAGAGAAATAGAGAGACGGGCGTTTTCAATAAAAGGTTTTATTGAACAGTCTTTTTTCTCATGCAAGTAAAGTGAACTGCTACAATCGCAATGCAGGCTGCAAAGTATAATGCTTACAGAGAGATCAATAGTATAAAATAATACTGTAAGAGCATTGTATGGTTTCTAAGCCATATACAAATACATACATAAATAACAATGACTAAAAATACTCAACTGGTGCTTCTAAAATACGCCTACCCCAATGTACCTAACCTAAGTCTAGTACGCGGGAGGGAGTAAGTATTGTGTAGCATAGGTTTGGTTTTCTTTGCCAAGAATCTATCCAAAACTTCTCTTAGGTACTAATCAGCTCCATACCTTAGTTTAGAATGAAGGAGGTCTGGTATCCCTGTCTCGGGACTCGATTTCTCAACACCCCGCAAGGGGAGCTTGGAAACACTGGAGCTGGATTCTCAGCGAGAGAAAGGACAGCTTCTCGATCAGTGTGTCAGCTGGAGGGTCGGCTTCCTTCGGCACTTGCTGTAGCGAGCTGGGTCGGGCAAGTAGAAGTTCGAACTGCTCCGAACCACTATGTCTTGCTAGAGCAAGTAAAGGCATATTTATACCATGAAGGTGTCTAGTGTGACGTAAAGTCGGGCATAATAACGTCAGTAAAGAACCCCAAGGGAATAGTAGTTCTTTGTAAAGTACATGAGTTCTTGGACAAATCAATATTCAAGCAAGGGGAGGTCCCTGACTGCTTAAGCCAATTTTCCAAGAAATCGTTGTGACGTTTTGGTGCGGGTGGAAGTAGCCATGCCTGTATTTGGACTGCATGGGCTATGTCTAAATAAGGGAATGATTTCTATGCCTATATTAGGGCAATGTGAATTGTACCTATATAAGGGCATGAATCGGGAAAATTAGCTTGGATCCTAAAACGCCATACAACACCCACTCCACTTTATTATGTACGACATTACTAAGTTCTAGGCACATAAAACATATCTAAAGCATGATGTGTTAACACCCCACCCAAAATACAAAAAAATGCATTGGTATTGGTTGTACACGAAAAAGAGCGTTTGTGCTGTACGCATTTTAAAAGCAATGATTCATTCAAAGCATATAGTATGACATTGGAAATGCTATCCAAATGAATCACTAAAATACATTTATGAAATGGCTCAGAAATACAGAAGACAAAAAGGTCGAGACCATTCCATGACATAATTTATAATTCGTTTGGTTGTGGACAAGGTCAAATATTTTCTCAAAGAATTCTTGTTCTCTAGGAATAGTTCTACTTTAAGCAGATTACTTTGTGCCCCAAAAAAAAAGTTCAACTTTGGAAAAAAGTCAAATCATGGAAAAATAGAGTTCTAAAGTTAGAAGTTTGTTATGGAAATTGAAGGTCGAGTTCAGAGTCCCACAGAACACTGTGTGCTAACTTCTAAAGCCAGTCTCATTGTTTGGAGAAAACATCAAATCTTCTAAGCTGGCAAAGAATTTGTCTACTACTGTAGGTGAACGTTGGACTACCTCGTTAAGCAGATCGATCGCACAAAGATGAGAATCATCGCCGTCAGCGTCCGCTGCATTAGCAATGTTCGAAGTAGATGGTACCTGTAGGCCTGTCGCTCCACGTATCTCACCGTCTGCTGTTTGCATCTGTGAGATCTCAACGAATGCCGTCATCAGGATTGGTAGCCGCTGGGGACAACACAGTGCATGAGCCGTTCCCGGTCCAAGCAAAGTATCAACATCCGTTGGCAGGACTGATGGGAGTGTCAAACAGATGCCTAGCACGCATTCTTCTCCACATAGCAGGCAACGTAGAACAGGTAAGATGCAATCTTGCCAGATTGGTCGGAATTATAGAAACCACGTGGTATTTAGATCTCTTAAACGAGCCAAGCCAGAATCTGTATCATGCGCTCACGACACTTCATTGCCAGGAGAGTGTTCTCTAAGGTAATCTCGGTGTCGACGGTAACTTGACTTGTCATATCGGAGCAGAAGGAACAAAAATAGTATCCCTGCTATGAGTCCCAAAATGAGAGGCAGGCCGCCGAACACAGAGTGCACGAAGTTCGGAAATATGCCGAGGACTGCTTCAAAGGGTGCTAATAGTCCTGAAAAAACTGTCTTAAATACATGTACAATACCACTGGTATCAGAGATGTTTAAGATACGACCTAACATCTCTGAGAAATTTATAGGGCAGTTTGTGGATAAAAGGGCATGTATCTCTGCAGAAGTCCTCACAACTTGCAGATCATACGTCTCTTTGGACAAGGTCAGTGGCATCGTTTTCTGTAAAAGAATGACTTTCATTCTGCTTAAATATCAATTCGTATAGAAGAGATGTTCGGTGAAGGCCATAACGGCGACTCTCCGTCCGTCTTGGTTGTAGAAAACAATACTTGCATACAGCAAGTGACCCTGGCTGACACAGTTACGAGATAGGTTATTCCTGGCAACATGCCACAGCAGCTGTGATCATTTAACATATTATAGCCTCCATTAGAAAGCTGCCTAAAAATTGGATCTATCACTGCAGCTGGAGAACCTTGCAGGTGCCAGGATAAGTTGGTCGAAGAACCATAGCAGGCCCTGTGAGGGTTAATACCCTGACATAAAAGTGTACCGCTTAGTGCGTTTTTGCAGTTTGTACCACTAAGAAACACTTCTTTTCCCCCACTCCAACATCTGTGTGTATATGGTAAATCCCAGGATATCTTGATATATTCTTTACCCAACCTTTCATATACGCCTGCTGGTATATGTTTCAAACAATACTGAAAATGGAAAATTGTGACAGGCAGAGTGATTGTTCTGTGTATTATCCATTCTGTTGCTGGCTTTTCAGAAACAGTTAATGGTAATCTTTCCAGTTTTTCAATGCTCAGCACCGTATAGCCTGCTCCTCTTTGTGCAAAAGTGATTTGTTTATCTGTAAGGTTAAATTCAGAAAACAATGACGTGGTGTTGATTAGACACCATGGCACATAGCCAGAATGAAGATTTTGTAACGTCCAGCCTAAAAGCATAATAGAACGCAATTGTGACTGGCCATGCTGTAACATGACCAAGTCCTGTTCCATTATGTCTATGGCAGAGGATACTATGCTGTTCAAATAATAAATTCTGGATGACAGAGTTGTTAACCCATTGTCAACTACAGAGAGAGATTTCTCTAAATTAATACGATCAATTTCTCTTATTCATTCTGCAGTCTCTGCTTGTGTTGCTTTCCAAGCTTCATTATAAATGGCATATATACCAGCCTATATAAAATGTTTATGACGCTGTTTCATAGGTCCTTTTAAGAAGTCCCTTAACTCAACGCCATCTTTAAGTAAAGATAAGTGTGCTTTTACCTCTGTTAGTGTGGACTTTTGTAACCACTCAAGGCACAGTTTTCCTACAATGTATGTTGTTACTATCCCTGGGTATTGTCGCTGGACATATCCTGGATCTGGCCGAGTGAATGTAAACCCTTGTGTTTTATTCAGGAATCTATCTTGACAGTTGTTTGTGTCTGTGGGCCAGATTAACCATTTTTTCCAATCAGGATCTGTTCTGTTTTTAAATAAAATAGTTTTTATGTCGACCACCCCCTCTGTAGTGTTCTTACTATCAGGTGTAGGTGTAGTTATGGACGGTTTGTTTAAATCTTTTATCATAGCTAGGCCAAGACAAGATGTCGGCTGAACAGTGTCATTAAAAAACATTGGGGCATATTATCAAGGGGGTTTATCTCCGCTTTTTTGGCTTTAAAAGCCAAGAAAGCGGAGATAAAATTATCTCCCTATTACCTAGCTGTCGCTAACACCAGTTAGCGACAGCTAGTAGGAGATAGCGACCATCTTGGGCCCCACTTTGCATGTCAGTGATATTTATCACTAATGACATGCAAAGTGGGCGTGCCAAGATGTTAGCGACTGGAAACAGTCGCTAACATCGCTATCCCCTATTACCAACTTTTGGAGATATTCGCGCTAAGCGCGAATATCTCCAAAAGCTAACACCTGCCCTGAGCAGTTCTTAGCAATGTTATCCAATGGGAGGTGGATAACATGGCTAAGAGCATTAGCTCAGTAATGCATGAATATCACTGACTTTTCAGCGATATTCATGCATTGCGGCCGTTTTTTATCGCATTTGCGATAAACCTTGGTAATACCAAGGTTTATCTGCGATAAAAATTGCCGCTGCTCAGCGGTAAATTTTTGTCTCTAACCAAGCAATAGCGATAATTATCGCTATTGCTTGGTAATATGCCCCATTATTTGTTCAGGGATGATGAAGGCTCTAAATAAAGCTTCTAAACCCTGCACCTGACAGTCTTTTGTGCCCCAGACAGTGTTTCTCTCAATGTTGTCTTCCCAAAAGTCAAAACCTAATGTGGACAGCTGAACATAAAAGGCCGCAGAATAAATTTGCTTAGCCTTAGTCAACATATTTTTAATTCCTGTCTTATTAACATTTTTAAAGAAAAATGTTTCTGGATTTGAGACATTAAAACCTGAGAAGTATTGACATTTTTCATAAAATGTTTTTTAGCTACCCTTTGGTGGCATTGGACAATGTTCCCATTGATTAAAAGTATAAACATTTCTAGGATTTGCAGATTTCTGCAAAAAATGATGACCATAGTGATTATAACAGCACATTTGTTCATAATCTGATGGCCCATTTAAGTATTCATGATTTGTAAATTTTGCAGACATTTCTAAGTCTGACATCATATTATTAACCGTCTCAAAGTCCCAATCATCAGAAAAGGTACTAGATGAAACAAAGTCACTCAAGGAAACCTTGAATTGGTGTAGAATCTTCAACAGTTCTGCAGGACCAAAGATGTCATAATCAGTTCTGTCCCAAGCTATACCACCAGGTATAAGAACGGCTGTGTTGTTCACTGATGACAAGTCTCTTTGTTCAAGATGAGATGATTTGTGTGGCTTGAGGAGTAAGTCGATGTTCTTACTTGCTGTGTCCTTTTTACTATATCTTCCATTTATCAGCATTCCCAAAATTAATACAAGAGTCAACCAAAGTAGTAGAAAAAGTACACCCAACACAATCCAAATTTCAATCCATGGTGAAACCAGATAAGTCTTTTCCAGTTGATGAAAAAGTTCTGTTGCTTGTTCTTTGAAAGTTCTTTTTGCTGGCGTCGTTTCAGGTTCACTGGGATCCTCGGAAAACATATCAAAGTTAATGAAATAGCCAGAGGCAGTTCTGTCAATTATAGTTATTGCATCAGGATTATTTAAAATCGCTGGAGCTATTTGATCACTTGTCATATTAGTGTAGTCAGTTGCTATTTCATTGTAGACAGGTGATTCTTGACAAACTTTTATTCCATAGTCCTTCTTTTTGCACTGCAGAGTCTGCAAAGGTGATGAGTCTCTCAGTTTGAACCTCTTGGATAGTAGCCAGATTTGGTCGTCTGCTACATCTTTGGAGTAACCCTGGGCGGGCAACTTCGCTACGCCCACGAAGTGGGCGTAGTGTTGCCTACTTCACCCTTTGCAAAGTAGGCGAAGCAGGCAACACTACGCCCACTTCGTGGGCGTAGCGAAGTTGTCTGCCACCCGCCTCCCTCCCGCCCTTCCTAAATGCTTAAATAACAATATAAATGAATTATAAAACCACTTATTTATTTATTTAATTTATATAGCGCGTTATAACCACCGGGGTCTCTAAGCGCTGTTTGTCCAGATTCCGTAGTGGGGTTCAGCATTTACTTGATCATGACACCACCTCTAGAGGCTGCTCCATGCTTGCTTAAACAGTGCAGTTTTTAACTTTTTTCTGAAGGATAACAGATTGCTTTCCTTCCTTAGCTCTGGGGCCAGTTTGTTCCACAAAGCTGGGAGTGTGTTGGAGAAAGTGCGTCCACCCACCGTAGCCAGTTTAAAACGGGATTGGGACAGGAGGGTAGCGTCCGACGAGCGCAAAGTCCTGCTCGGTGTATATGGGGACAGACGGGATTTCAAGTATCTTGGTGCCTTACCGTACAGCGCCTTACGTACGATACACAGACCTTTGAATACAACCCTCTGCCGAATCGGGAGCCAATGTAGCTCCTGCATCAGGGGGGAAGAGTGGGCAGTCCTAGGTTTCTTATAAATCAGCCGAGCAGCATCATTCATAACCCCCTGTAGCATATCCAGCAACCGCTGGGGCAGACCAATATACAGGGAATTTCCATAGTCCAACCTAGCCAGGATTGTGGCTGAGACCACGTGTCTCAAGGTGGAAAATGAAAGTAATGCAGAGATCTTCCTCAATTGTCGCATCAGGCCTATACAGGTACCCACTACCGTGGTGACTTGCTTTTTCATGGAAAGCTTGTCATCCACGTACAGGCCCAAACTTTTGACTGCAGACGCCGGTTCCGGTGGCACACCCAATTCCGCAGGCCAGAATTTCTCGCTCCAGGGGTTGCCCGTGATGGAAATAGGCAACACTTCCGTCTTGTCCGGGTTGATTTTTAAAGAATTCTCGGACATCCAATTGACCGTCGCTTTAAGTATGTCCTGCAGCCTGGTAGACGCTCCTGGGCCATCATCCAGGCGGATGATTATTTGGGTGTCATTGGCGTAGTTATATACTAGGCAGTCCATCCTATTCAAGAGTGCAATCAAAGGCTGCAAGTAGATATTAAAGAGTAGGGGTGACAGGGCCGAACCCTGTGTAACCCCACAAGTGATGGGGGCAGAGGTAGAAAGAAAATCCCCCAACTGTACTCTTTGTGTCCTGCCCTGCAGGAATGATGTAAGCCATGCATGTGCTGTACCCCTGATACCAAAGGACCTTAACCGCGACAATAGTTGTTCATGACACACAGTGTCAAAAGCCGCGGAGAGATCCAATAGTACCAGGGCGCTCGCTGTTTTTATATCAGCCCGACTCCTCAGTTCATCTAGGATTGATAGCATGACTAGTTCCGTGCTATGGTTGGCACGAAAACCCGCCTGATTAGGCTCCAGCAAGTTATTGCTCTCTAGATGTCCTGAAAGCAGTGCCAGCACATGCTGCTCGATCACTTTTGCCAAAAAAGGCAGCTGGGAGATAGGTCGGAAGTTCTTCAAACACTTCGTGTCCGATCCAGGTTTTTTTAGTAGAGGTATCAGGCGGGCCTCTTTGAAAGCTAGAGGGACCTGTCCTGTGTGAAGGGAAGAGTTCAACAGATGCAAAACTTCTTTCTCAACTCCTGGCAGTGCCAGTTTAAACACATCAGGAGGACATAGATCAACCCGAGAACCAGATTTAACTCGGTCCATAATCGTGAGTAAGTCCTGTTTTGCAATTGAGGAGAACTCAGCTAACAATGTAATATCTGCCGGACCAATATGGTCAGGTGGGCGAGGACAATCAAGGGGTATAGTTGCAGCAACTTCTCCCAGAATATCGGAGATCTTGTTCACAAAGAAGTCCTGAAACCTCTGGCAATCCTCCTGGGTGAACTCAGTGCTTTGCTCTTTGTTTGTCCTGAGCTCAGCCAGGACCCGAAAGATTTCCTTCTGAGGATTTCTAGCTGCCACTATTCTTTCCTCAAAGAAAGCAGCCTTCCTGGTTTGAATGGCTAGTTTATAAATCGCTAAGGATGAAATATATTCTTTCTTAGCTGTGGCGTCATACTCTTTCCACCATGCTCGTTCTTTCCTCCTCAGCCCACGTTTCAAATCACGTAAGGAATCATCATACCAGGGAGCCCCAGCTCCTCTCTCCACCTTCTTCACCCTGCGAAAGGGTGCCACCAAATCAATGGCTCTCCCCAGTCTATGCTGAAGGTGTCCACAAAGGGCATCAACATTAGCATTCTGCTCCTTTACTGGAGGAGACTCTTCCAGGAAATGCACCATTTTCTCCCCATCGATGTTTCTCCACTTCCGGGCCATTTTCCAACCTTCCCCAGGCTTGGACAAGTGGCCGTTCAATAGAATTCTACCCCTTATTAAGGAATGGTCAGACCAGGCACATGGCAAGATCTCTGTAGAGCTCTGGACTGGCATGGTGGTCCAAACTAAATCAAGCACATGTCCCTTCTCGTGTGTCGGTCCCTTCACTTGTTGAGTGAAGTCCAAGGAGGAAATTGCTTCCTCAATCTGTAGCGCTTGCCCCTCTTTAGGGGATTTTTCCCAATGGTAGTTGAAATCTCCGACAATAATCATTTTGTCATATCTCGACCGTAAATCCTGAACCAGTCTAATGAAGAGAGCCGGGAATTCTGGCGAGGCCCAAGGCGGTCGGTATACTACCAAAAACACCACACATACCGGCCCCCGCCTGAGTTTTACCCCCATCACCTCTGCGCCCCCCAGAGTTTCGGATAGAAACCTTTCGGCACGGAGACGGGCCTGATAGAAAAGAGCTACTCCGCCTCCTTTCTTAGCTCCCTCCCTATTGAAATGGAGTGCCAGATAATTATCTGGTAAGGCCGCCACTAAATCCGGCGCCGAGCAATCATCCAGCCATGTTTCAGTAAGGGCAAGGGCATCTAGCTCCCCGTCTTCCAATAGTGAGAAGACCTCCAACTTGTGGCCCGGTAAAGAGCGCGTATTCAACAGGCCATAGTTTAAAGCGTGAGTGTTGGAGTAGCGCTGCCGCGCTCTTGTGCTCTGAGATGTTACCTTGTCCGCCGCGTCCCCGGGGCTCCCTCTCGTCATCGCGCCGCCGCCGTCTTAGATACTAATGCGCATGCTCGGCCGCCCGCGCATGCGCATTAGTATCCAAGATGTGCGCGTCGGCGGCGCGATGACGAGAGGGAGCCCCGGGGATGCGACGGACAAGGTAAGTGGTTTTATAATTCATTTATAATGTCATTTAAGCATTTAGGGAGGGCGGGAGGGAGGCGGGTGGCGCGTAGTGGGGCTACACGAAGTGCGTGGGTGGGCGTCGTTTTTTGCCCACTTCGCATAGCTTCGCGAAGCCCCACTACGCCCACTACGCCCAGGGTTACTTTGGAGTCCACTTGGCCTACTACTTATGATTGGCCACATGATGTGGTTTTACCAGGTCAATAGATACGAACCTGTTCTCCTTCCTTCCAGCAAGGAGCGGCAGTAACACTGTTCTCGATCCGTGGATTACTAGCACAGGTATTGGTTGTCTGTAAGAAGGCCCAAATTCCTTCTTGTCCGCGATCTTTTTTCTGACTAGATCCCCAATATTTGGAATCCAGGCAGGCCTTGCTGGGACAGGTGGTTCCCCTTCAGTGGTCGTTGGCTTCAGCAATGTGCTTTATGTCCCGTTTTTTTCTCTCCACAACTGAATTTCCCTTAGGATGAAATGGACTAGAATACCGCAATGCAATGCCCAGATTGGCCATGGCCTCCTTATAAGCCTTTGAGCTAAACGCAGGACCCTGGTCAGCTCGACTGCGTATGTGGCGATAAAGACTCGCAAATCAGTTCGGGCGTCAGCCGAGCGCTGAGGCCACATCCAAATGAATCTTGAGCATGAATCCACTGCGACCATGATATATTTGTAGTTACCATCCCTCTGTAAGGGACCGCAGTGGTCCAGGTAAACGCACGCTAATGGTTTATCTGCGCAGGACGTTTCACTGAAGAGACTTTCATCTTTTGGCAGATTTCACATTCCAAAACATAGTTTCTGGTCTGTTTCCTCATGCGCGTCCACCAGTATCTCTGTTTTAATAACGACACTGTGTGTGCAGAGGCGATCCCTTCATGTGCTGCTAAGATTAGTCCTAATCTATGTTCCATGTTTGGAATTACTCTATCTTCCACTCCAGGGATTCAAGCAAATGGAACATTATTTGTATCAGTTATGTATGAGTATTTGAGTGAAAAGCCTTTCGGAAGGGTTTTACCACGGTCTTTTATTGAAGCATTGACAGCTTGCATTATTTCACCGTCTATTTTCTTTTTTGTGATTGCAGCTATGGAAGCCGTTTGCACAGCTGCCTTCGTGGCTTCATCAGCCAATGAATTCCCTTCAATGTGAACGCCATCACTTTGATGACTCAGTGTATGGATCACTTGAGTTTTTTGTAGTTCTTTTTATAACTGAACTACTTGTTCCCAAAGCAACTTACGCTTGATTGTGCCATCTTTTGCATCTTTGAAACCATTTTGAATCCAGTTCTGCAAGTATTCAATGTAAGATTAAACGCAGTAATAAGAATCGCACACTATGAGTGTGCGGAACTCGCGATCGGTATTTTCAAGCTCCATCTTGAATGCTTGTAGTTCAGCTCGCTGAGCTGTACAATCTCAGAGAGATTGCTTTTTTGTGACCATAGGTCGGAATTTACCATCGCGCCAGCGACCTATAACGATCGCACATGCAGCACTATAAGCTTGTTTACCCCCAATTGCGGGCTGTGCTGATCCGTCTGTATAAATTATACATTCGTACTGTTCTAGAGGCAGAATCACAGTGGGCAGAGGACGTTCTTGATCCTATTGTAGAAATTTGGGTGCTTTCAAGTATGGGTCAAAAACAAAGTCAACGTCTGTTGCAGCAAGAGAGTTAACCCATTGTATCCATCTCGGATGTAAAGCCTTTGCATTCAGAATGCTCGCTTTTGTCACTGCCTCTAAGGCAGGTACAGGAGTTACAACCATTATGCGTTTTCCCTGCGCGAGGGTTCTCTCTTTTGCTACTGCAGTTTGAACCGCTGTCAGAATTTTTTCTGTAGAGATGAATTTCATTTCAGCTTGTGTGTACAAGTGTCATTTATAAGCTATTGGTACTTTTTCTCCTTCATTAAAGGTTAAGTACGTGAATCTGCATCTTCCTGGAATGATTCGGATTACAAAGTTGCGTACGTTTACGGGAGTCTGTAAATGTGTTATTGCTAACATGTCTGTTTGCACTGAACGCAAAATTTCTGTGTGTTTTTGAGTCCAATTAAATGTTTTGAAAGCAGGTTTGATTAATTTGTAGAGAGGTTTAACCCTTTCTGCGTAATTTAAAATGTATGTTCTTCCGAAATTTGGGAAACCTAGAATTGACTGTAAGATTTTCAGCGTTTTTGGAGGTTGGAGCAACGCACACTTTTCTAAAAAGTTGGCTGCCAGGCTTTTGCCTTCACTTGATAACTCATATCCCAGAAAAAGGACGTTGAGGTGGGCAATTCTCGATTTCTTAAAATTGAATTTATACCCTTCAGAGGCGAATCCAAGTATAATGGTATTCACTCTGCTCAAGTGCCTGTCCAAGTTATTGTCTGTTAGATAGATGTCTTGAATCCCTGGGGGAGATGACAGAAGTGACGCTGTGTCCCCATAATTGAGAAATCGGTAAAGTACCTACTTTCTGGTGCAATGTTTTGACAGAAGAAACCGTTGGAAATATCTAAAGTGGTTTTATATTTTTTACGCACAATGTTATTCATTAGTGCTGCACTCTTTGCATTTTTTACTGCAAAGGTTTTGCAACAAGAGTTTAAATGTCTGTAATCCAAAAATAGACGATATGTATTGTCTGGTTTGGAGACAGGAAACAAAGGATTGTTCATTGACGAGGTGCATGTTTCAATCACCCCTTGGTATTCAAGTTGATCTAATATCTCCCTGACTTGTTTTTTTGCTTCTTGCTTAACTGGGTACCGCCTTTGTGCAGTTGGTTGAGTTTTTAACTGGATTTTATGGTGAGGGGAATCGTCATACCATCCTACATGATTTTTATATAATGCTGGAGCCTGGGCTACAGCCCATTTTCTGGCATAGGTGTATTTTAAATGAATTAGAATATGATTGGAGAAGGCTGGCATAATGATGTCTTCGCCATGTGAGCACTCCCTGACAAATTCAGGTGGCCAGTCTTTTTCAGCTAGAAGAATATCATAACCCTTAGAGAGCTTCTTCCAAAAGATTGCCCTTATTTTTCTAGTTATATCCCCCTCCATCCGGAGTGTTACGTCATATAACGTATGGGGTACACTAACCCTGGTATCAGCAGTTTCAACTTGGATGTACTCATTCAAGTCCACTGTCTCCAGATGATCCTTCGAGATCTTGCGAGCTCTGGTTACTTCTGCTGCGCTGTCCAGCATTGTCTGAGCCCACTCCCCATTCTTGAGTTGTGTCCTCAAGATCCTCAGCATGTCTGATTTTTAGACCTGCTACCTTCTTTTTGGTGAATTGGTTTTTCTTATTTTCTGGAACGTGTTGATCATCTTTGGACTTCACGCGTTCTTCTTTTTGTTCTGACCGTCCTCTTCTTTCCGATTTCTGTGAGGAAGTCTGAAAGGTACGAGAGGAACGTGTATCAGTATCTTGATATCTATCAGGTTTTCTCAAATTATCCCTGTTCCTGAGGTTATACCTTTTTTCAGAGGGCATCTTTTGAGGAGACCTACCTCGGAATTGAGAACGCTTCTCTTTAGAAGTTTGTTTAGTGTTCCCCCACATCTTTTTAGGAACAGTGAGAGTGTTTTTAATAAAGACCTTTTCAGAACTTTGTTAGTTGGGGTTTAACTGGTTTCCCACCCAAACTATCTCTACCTATTTCTTCATAGGAGTTTTCAATTATTCTGGCCAGTTCATATGGGTGCTGAGTTACATCAAATTCTCTTAACTTTTGGCGGATCGCCACAGATGCCTCCTCACCTTTAATATTAGCTAATATTATTGTGGAGACCTGTTTGAAATCTTTCAGTAGTTTCATATCCAGATTTAAAGCAAGCTCTGCCCCGTATTCAGTGTGAATCTCTTTCAGGACGTCTGGTATTTCCGCCATAGACGGAACACCATGTGTTTTTGTGTAGATTGCAGCAAAGATTGTACCCCAAGTGTCAAAGTCCTCCAGGTGTGGTGCGATCCCCATTTGTAAACAGAATGTTAGAATCCTGTGTTTCTCATAAGGGGCAGTATCGGGAAATACTTAAATGTGAGGGTTCGCAACGGACACCCGAGCTCTGGGGACCACCACCCCCCGGGGCTTTGTCAATGATGGGAGGTCAGCCGCACGGCCCCCTCTTGAAGCTTGTGATGGCCCTGGGGACCGCCACCCCCCAGGGCCGGCTCCTGCAGTGTTCCGGGGTGCCCACCCCCAGGACACTGTTATTTGCTATGGCAGGGCGGGAGCCCATCATAGCAAACTCTGGTTTGGTTTTTGGAAGAGAGAGCAGGAAACCTGCTCTCTCTTCCAAAAACCAAACCAGATTGCTTTTCCACACGAGGAGCTGCATCTTAGCAGCTCCCTGTTTGGAAAAGCAATGCCGGCTCCCGTTGAGGCGGGGAGCCGGCGGGACCGGGGAGGGAATTGGGGACCCCCACGGTCCCCAACGAAGTGGCCAGTCCCCGGGGGATGGGGTCCCCAGGGCCAGAAGTGGCCACGGAGGGGGGCCACTCGGCCCCCCTCCCCATTAATAAAAAAACGCAAGGGCTGGCCCCGGGGGTGGGGTCCCCGGGGCCATAAATGGCATGAGGAGGGGGGCCATGCAGCCCCCCTCCAACTAATTAAAAAAAATGAAAACAATGTCCATGCCCTGGGGGATGGGGTCCCCGGGGCCACATATGGCGTCGGGAGGGGGACCACGCTGCCCCCTTCAATTTTTTTAATGTTTTTAAAAAAGGGGTCAGGCCATGGGTGATGGGGTCCCCAGGGCCCATAAAATAGAAAAGGAAGGGGGGCCACACAGCCCACCTTCTTATAAAAGAAAAAAAATACATGCGATCGTGCCGGATGCCCCACCTCCTCCCAGCAGGACTCTGTAAACACGCCCCCCTGGCACGTTGTTAGATGGGGAAGTAATTCCCTTTGAACACTGGGAGTCCCTGGGGGCCAACTAGCCCACCATGTACCTCCAGTATGCCCTAGGGAGCTGCGTTGCAGAGAGGTGTTCAGAGGCCATGCCCCTTTCCACACCTCCCTGCAACGCAGCTCTGTGGTGCTTACCGAAGGTACCTGGTGGCCTAGTTGGACCCCAGGTACCCTCAGGATTTAAGGGGACTTAATCCCCCAACTTAAAACGCACCACGGGTGCGTTTGCAAAGTGATGAAGGGAGGGGGTGGGGCCTGAGGTGACATGTGTTAAAACACACTCTGTGGCACGTTTTAAGTTGGGGAATTAATTCCCCTTCAATCCTGAGGGCCCCTGGGGGCCAACTAGCCCATCAGGTACCTCCAAAAAGCACCAGAAGCCTGCATTGCCGAGAGGTGGTCCAGGCCACGCCCCTTTTCACCCCTCTCTACCACCACACTTACTTCTACAAAAACTTACACATACTTACTCTCTTAAACAATCACTTATAGAAAGACATACTTATTTATACAGGAACTCTTTCAATCTCTCACTCTCACATATACTCACTTACATACACCAATACTCACATATACTAGTTTAAAACATATGTAGTTACTCATAAAGACACTATTGAGACAGTCATTCACCCCCTAACACACCCATACACACACTCATCCACCCATACAGTCCTGCACACATGCTGTCTTCAACACATACAAACAGTGAGTCACTCAGTCATGCATCTACGCACTAAGTAATACCCCCACCGAACCATACAGAGACTCAGACACTCATACTGATACTAACCAACCCATGCAGCCACTTATACACAAAGTGAGAGACTGATACAGATATTTACATATTTACATATTACTCACGAACCCATGTATTCACTAAGATACACTTAATCAGTCAGTTATACAATAAATTTTACAAATAAAAATCATCCATTTAGACAGTTATATACCCCTTTATTCTTCCATCGACCTTGAGATATACATATATAAAACACATTTAATTTTCAGAAGAACACACATTCACTGGATGATGTCATCAGTGATGTAATTTGAGATGTCATTAGTGATGTCATGAGTGATGTCACTGACCATGTCATGAGTGATGTAATATGTGATGTTATCAGCAGTGCATTGCGGGCGGGCGAGTTATAGTTAGCTGAACTAACTATAACGGAGGAATTTCTATGGTTTTGTACGAGTGAAATGTCAAACCAACTATAAAGCCCCTGAAACCTATGTTTTTTCAGTGAATATTACCTACTGGCGGTCGCCAGTAGGGAGTTATAGTTAGGACCTATTACTCATAGGAAATCCGCAACATTCTATTGCCAATAACTTTGGCGGCGATTGATGAATCTTCTCAAAATTTTCCAAACTTAGTTCCGCTCCTTCCCTGAAAGTTTGGGGGTGATTAGTTAAGCGGGGGCCGAGAAAAAAGGGGGGTCCCAAAACATGTTTTCCCCATGCAATTTCCCATAGGACCTTTAGCCACGGCTACAGCCTGAACGGCTGAACGGAATTACACCAAATTTGGCAAAGAGGTAGTCCTCAGTTCAGACTTGTGCCTTTTGCTTAAATGGTGTTAATCTGTTCAGTAGTTCCTGAGAAAATTACGGTTAAATTCATTTATATATCTATGGGTGCGGTGGATCCGCAGATTGTGCGAGGATTGGCATCGTACCATAAGCGCACTGTCCCGATCACACGCTCAATGCTAATTGGCTGTCAATCGGTTGTAAACATTCGAAACCAGGAACTGTTGGCAGCCATTTTGTGCCTCGGTAGAAGCGAGGCTGAGGATATCAGTGGATTATGTGTGAAAAACTGAGAAAGGGGGCAGGGTAGACATATTGTTACCCTCTATACCTGCTTAGGGGGTCCCAGATAAACCTGAGCTGTTTTTATAAGTAGCTCCCAGGGGGGTAAATACCGGGGGCAAAATTATTATATTTTATGGGGGGCCCTTATAATTAGACCTCGGGGGGGGGGCTAAATACCGGGAGCAAAATTATACAATTTTATGGGGGGCCTAAAGTGGACCCCCATCCCCGGGGATCGTCACCCCCTGGGGCTAAAAAGAAAAAAATGGTGGGGGGAGGGGTGCAAGGTCCCCAAAGCCGTGGGGACCACCACCCCCGAGGCTTTATGTATTGTGGGAGGGGGACTGCATGGCCCCCTTCCTGGAGCACTCGAGGGACCCGTTACCCCCAGGGCTACAAAAAAACAATATAGTTGGGGGGGCTGTAAGGTCTCCAAAGACCCGGGGACCACCACTCCCCGGGGCATTATGTATTGTGGGAGGGCCAGCTCCAGCAGAGATTGATTTTCTACATGGGGAGCTGCATGTTAGTAGCTTCCCATGTGGATAAACAATGCTGGCTCCCAAACGCGTAGAAGTTGTGCAGCAAAGGCGCTGGATTTGTGCACCTTACAGATTATGAGTTGTCATGCAGCGCGTGCACACCAGGAGGCCGCACTGCCGGGGCTACAAAAACAAAATGGTTGGGGGGGCTGCAAGGTCTCCAAAGCCCCGGAAACCACCAGTTCCCGGGCTATATGTATTGTGAGAGGGCCGGTTCCTGCAGTGTCCCGGGGTGTCCATTCCGCCCTCCCATAGCAAGGAAATTTGTTCTCTCTTTCAAAATCTAAATGAGATTGATTTTCTACATGGGAAGCTGCATGTTAGTAGCTTTCCATGTGGAAAAGCAATGCTGGCTACCAAACATGTAGAAGTTGTGCACAAAAGACGCTGGATTTGTGCACCCTACAGATTATGAGTCATGCATGCAGCGCGTGCACACCAGGGGGCCGCACTGAGCAATGGCGACTCCCAAACGCATAGAAGTTGTCCACCAGAGGTGCTGGATTTGTGCACCCTACAGATTATGAGTCGTGCATGCAGTGCGTGCACACCAGGGGTGCGCATTGAGGACTGCGCTGGGTGCGCGACTTTTAATTTTACCGTTAAAAAATAGTCCCTATCAGTAATTTCTAATATCCTCGTGGACCCCATCCCCCGGGGCATATAAAAAAATTTGGGAGATTGTGGGGGGAACCACTATGCCCCCACGGTCCCGCCAGCTCCCCGCGTTCTTCGGGAGCCGGCATTGCTTTTCCACATGGGGAGATGCTAAGTTGTATATGGAAAAGCAATCTGGTTTGTATTGTAAAAGTGAGGATAGATTTCATTGCTCTGTCTTTGAAAATCCAAACTAAGTTTGCTATGGGAGGGCGGGAGCCGCGAGACTCATGCCCTCTCATAGCAAACAGCAGTGTCCTGGGGGTCGGCATCCCGGGACACTGCAGGAGCCGGCCCTCGGGCGTGGCGGTCTCCAGGGTCTTTGAGGGCTGTAGGCGTTGGCCCACGCAGGCTGCCTCCCTCAATACACAAAAAAACTTGAGTGGTGGTTTCCGGGGATTGAGGGGGTCGTTGAGGTCCCCACACTTTTAATTTTGAAGGGGGGCGTTGGCGCCCCCTACAACCATTTATTTTATAGACCCAGGGGGTGGCTCTCAGTCTTGTATAGTAAACAGCAATGTAGAGAATATCTTCCGGTAAGATAACGAAGGATTTTGAAGTCCATTTTCGGTGTTTGTTTTTACTTTGCAGGCGTTAAAGCAACGACAATTTTAACTCTGTTTTTGTAAATATGCCACTAAGTTTTGTAATGTTGACAATCTCGTCTTCCATTTAAATAGGCACAAAGTATTTATTGAAGTTGATTGTGAATCGTGAAACAACACTGTCTAATTGTGATTGATAAAGAAGTGAATGAGTTGTGTACTTGTTTTGCTCGTAATGTGCATAGGGGTAGATTTACTAGTTCATTGCATTACTATTGCATCACTTTTAAGATGGGAAAAGTGACGCAAAATTGGTGCAAGGGTGTTGTAAATCTGGTTTGGATTTTGATAGAGAGAGTAGAGTGCATCTGTAGGGTAAGTGCAGGTTACTGTAGGGGTAACAATTACTATTCTATGTCAAGTGGGGTGCATCTGTAGGGTAAGTTCATGTTAGTGTAGGGGTAACAATTAGTATTCTAACTCCAGGGGGGTGCATCTGTACGGAATGTGCTGGATAGTGTATCATTAAAAAAAATATTCCAACCCCAAGGTGGTGCATCTGTAGGGTATGTGCTTGATAGTGTATGAGTAACAATTAGTATTGCAAATCCAGGGGGTTGCATCTGTGGGGTATTTGCTGGATAGTGTATGAGTAATAATGACTATGAAAAATAAAGGAGTTAAAGGAGGAGACACGCACTTTCACGGGGAACGTGGAAGAAGAGAAAGTGACGAGCGATGATTTGTGACGTGTTTAGGCGTGAGAGTCTGGTTAATCATTAAATGGGGTCTGGCAGATAAGTGCGTATTTATTCTGCAAGAAGCCTTTTGGGGTCTTGCGAAAGCAAGTCATCTTTAATAATTGCCTCTCGCTGCATGTACTTGCAAGGTCATCTGATTTGCTCGTATGTTAAAAACATAAACTTTCTACACCTCTTTTTGATTGGTTGTGAAGCATTGTAAGAAGACGTATTACAGACCAATCCCTTTCCTTGCGCAGATTTTGAAAAACATTTGATTGGCTGTTGTGTGGTTAACTCTACCGTCCTGATCCTAATGTTGATTGGCTTGTTTTTTCTATGTGAGGTTACGATACCCTCACCATGTGCGTAGCGCATTTTGTGACGCAATTTATTTTACAATGCGTTTCAAGAACTAGTTGTAGTAGGGTGTTTTTAACGTAAACTGTCTACTCTGCTTTTTAGTTTGTTGACTATAACGGTATTCAAAAATATTATTTTATTTCTTATTCTATCATAGTTGTGCTGACTTTTCTCCTTTAGTGTGGAGTACTTTGTCCTTTCATTAAATGTCTAATTCTTCAACCATTTTTAAAAGAAAAATGTCCAATTTTTAAAAATATTTTTATTGAAACTATTATTTTCACCACACGGTTGAAATGCAAAATCTTTTTTTCATTCATTGGTATCACGCGTTGCACCACATTTTTTTTATTTTATCATAAGTACTCACTCCTTATCTTTACATTATGTGAGTGTTGCCCCATCATCTTTATTCAAATGTTTGGGCTTTTTTTACTTTCAGATAAAGTCGAATAGAAGTGCTAGGACAAACACTCCCTCACTACTTCATCTCTCTTTTTTTATGTACAGTTCATGTCATTATTACATATAACAATCATTTTTAAAAATGGAAAGAATTATCAACATTTAGAGGCACAAATATATTATTTTGTTAAAAAAAAATGCTTGCTAAGATAATCCTCTGTTCTTCAAGAGTGAAAATTGGGAAAAGCACTACTCAATATAAATACTTTTAGCTCATTTTCACTCTAGAAGATATAGAGTATTTTCCTTTATTTCAAAGTATTGCGTCGATACTTTATTTATAGTACATTTTTTAATCATTAAGAAATACTTGCATACTAAAAAAAATATTATTTATTAATGTATTATATTCTCGGTTGAAAGTCATCCAACTCCAGTTGAAGGATCCTAAAGTTATATATGAATTAAAATATACATTAACAATATGATCCCTCTGTGGAAATGAAATATACATTGAATTTAATGGCATCGCTGCTAATCATTACTTTGCACGTGGTAATTCCTTAATTAACTTATATTTTTTGTAATTATATTCCATTTAAACTTAATCATACCACATTCTATAATCATTTAAATATTTTTGCTTTGTTTTTAAAAAATATCAAACATATACCCATTCAGATAATTTACCTCTCTTCGATATTCTTTCCTTCTTTCGTCGAAATTCATCCAACTCCTCTAGAAGGAAGATAATGTATAATGTATTTTTAAATATACATCAACAATATGTTCCCTCTGAGGAAATGAAAGATATTCTGAAGATGCTTCCGCAGCCCCGAATCATTACCTTGCTTGTAGTTTCTTCGCCCGTATTGTTGCTCTGAAACTAAACTAATCATCCCAGGGGGGTGGTTTATATACTTTTTGGTTACTTAACACTCTATGGGATCAATGTATTGCTCCTCCCACTTTTAAGTCACGCTTTTCAGTTGAGAGGTGTTCTCATTTCCACTGTTTTAGTGTGTCACTGGTTTATGTAAACGTGCCTCTTTCCATTCTTTTTAACTTTCGTATAATTTCTAAAATGCTTTATTTAAACTCGTTTTTCTTATTAAAGCATTTTTATAGGTTACTTTTTTTAATACGAGTATTAACATTCATTCCCCTTTTTTTTCGACTTATTATTCTAGTAACTTCCCTTTGTTTGTAAAACTATTTTTAATATTCTTCATTACCGTAAACCTCTATTTTCCCTGCATCCCGTTGAAGAGGTACTCTTTGTTAAACTTTATATGCGAGTATTAATTTATTTAATTCCATTACTCCGAGTTTTAATACATTTATTTATCTAATATTTTTAATCTTTCTTTATACACTGCAAGGGATACTGTTATTTGTGTAGAATAACACTGTGGAGCAGTGTCCATTTGGTAAAATTGAGAGATTGATTTGGTTGGTTGATGTGTTTGCAGTTACATAAGTACGTACACTCTTGCAGTAAGCCAGGCTTTAGGGTATGCAGTGCTTCAAACTCCTATGCATTATGTATGTAGTGGTGTAACCACCTTCACATTTGTGCTCAGGCCTATAATTCCCCAGTCAGTATCTATATACTCTAGCAAACACAGTGTGAGTGCTGTTGGAATTTCAAAATGACTCTTTTGGTACTATGTAGTAATTCATTCAGTAAAGTAAAAGTGAACCACTTAAGAATTCACCCAGTGTCTTTACTTATATTAATGTAATCATTCAGTCAGTAAGCATGTACTCATGCAGTGAGGCAGGCTTTAGGGAATGGAGTGATTCAAAGTGCTATGTATTATGCATGTAGTGGTGTAATAACCTTCACATTTATGCTTGAGGACTACAATTCCCCACTTACTATACATACCAGGGGTCTCCAACCAGTAGCTCGGGAGCTACTGGTAGCTCACCAGCACCCTGAAAGTAGCTCTCAGAGGTGAAGCCAAACCAAACCAATCTCAGAGATTCTGTGGATATTAAAGAAGGTAGCACTTCTCATTTCACTACCCTTAAGAGTTACTGACAGCGAAAGCAATGGCAGGGCCTGTTCATAACATTCAAACACAAACTGTGGTGGCATATCAATTAATCAATTAGGGATGTAATTTAATTTAATTTAATTTAATTGCGGGTTTATATAGCGCTAGGAATCGACTCCCGGAGGAGTATCTCCACGCTTCGACCGCTGGGGAACCCGTCCTGGCTCACCCTGAGAGATGGTCCCTGATGGGTATCTCTAAGGTGCGACCAAGCATCCCCGGCGGTCTGGGGGGGCCGTTGTGAAGATGAGGCAAGCTGATGCCCAGAGTTGCCGTGTGTGGTTTCTGACTAGAGTAGGCACCGAGGCGAGAATTATCGAGTCCGCTGACCCTGGTCCACGACCCTGCCGCGTCGGGAATCGAACCTTGGTCCCGGGCCGTTCTCTGCTTACGGGTCTGCCGCCTCTAACCAGTGAGCCACACTTCTCCACTCATGTATAGAGCTTACTACTAACTTGTGAGGGTTTCCAGGCGCTAGGGGAGAATGTGGAGGGGATTTGTGCAGCTTTGGTCATTCGAAAAGGCAGGTATTATTGTCTTTCTGAATTCTTTCAGTGTGGGGGTTTATTTGATGCTGAGGGGGAGTTAATTCCAGGTTTTGTCCATGATGTACGAGAAGGGTGTGCCTCCTGTCTGGTTATGTGAATAGAGAGGATTTCGGGCAAGGCCTGATCAGCGGAGTGGAGGTTTCTTTTGTGGGTGTAGAAGGAGATTGAGGTATTGGAGTCCGATGTTGTGGAGGGCTTTATAGGTGTGTGTGAGCAGCTTGAAGGTCACTGTTTTTTCGACGGGGAGCAAGTGGAGTGCTCTTTGATGCTGGGTAATGTGGTCTTGTCGTGGGATGCTGAGGATGAGTCTGGCTGCGGTGTTCTGGACAGTCTGAAGTTTGTGGAGTAGGGATTTGTTGATTCCGGCATAGATGGCATTCCCGTAGTCCAGCCTGCTGGTGATGAGTGCTTGGGTGACGGTCTTCCTTGATTCGTGGGGTGGTCTATTTGAAGGTCTTGTTGAGTATGTGGAGGGTGTTGAAGCATGTGGAAGCTGCAGCGTTGGCCTATGGGTCTGTCACATGAAATATGTTTATTCACTTTAAATCTAAGTTGGGGAGACTTACTGTTGTGGTAATACCATTTGTGGAACACTGCATGTGATGATTTGAATGTTACTTGATTAGAAGCATTTACTATTGATAAACGTTTTCCTAGCATTCTGCTGATAACTTAATTTGGAATTTTTTTGGGGTTACTACTGACAATTGTGCTTACAGTGGTGATAGTGTAATGTTAATTCATACCCCCAGCACAACCCCTAAACTTCACAAACACCACTATACTACCTTAAACCCTAAACACTATACCCAGCATGAACCTCTACAGTACATAAACACCACTGTAATACTCTAAACCCTAAAACACTATCCCCTACAGTAGACGAACACCACTGGACTATCCAAACCCCTAAAACACTACGTTCAGCACGACCCCCTACACTACACAAACACCAGTGTACTACCCTAAACGCTAAATGTACCATCAACATGACCCCCTACTCTAGACAAAGACCTATGCATTACCTTAAACCCTAAATATATCCCCAGCAAAACCCGTTCACTACACAAACACCCCTACACTACCCTAAATCCTAAAACACTACCCCTAACACTTATACAAACAGCACTTCATTTATTTATATATATAGTAACTCATAGTTAGTGTTATAAAATCACTAATACAAGTATACAGTTATCTATACAGTTACTGATGCAATTGCTGAGTTATATGTATACTTCTTTTTATACAAGAAATGTCACATACGTTGCCTCTTATTTTTGTACTTTATTGCACATGCACTATTGAGAGATATATTTGCTCATCACCACACCCATAAAGATGTTAATTCACCCAAACAATTGTTATAACATGTAGTCTTAACGTCATATACCTACTGAATCAACTATTTATACATCTTTGGGCAGCCACACATCCCCCACCGAACCACACACACATTCATTCTCCCATACATATACTTAGTTAAGTAATCAATAAGTAATATAGACTTTCACATATCTAGTAACCAACTGGTGCAGCAGTTTACAGAACAACTGACAAAGTAGTAGAAATATTCCCACAGTTTAGTCACTATTCAATATATTTAATGAGACATTATAAATTAGTCAAGTAAACAATCAATCACACTGCTACCAAACTCTTTATCCAGATTTGTTTATATCACCTCATTCTTTAATGCAGATTATTCTATATATAATACATATTTAAATAACAAACCAAACCACATTCCCTGGATGCTGTCATCAGTGATCTCATAAGTGATGTCATATGAGATGTCATCAGTGATGTGATCATTGATGTCACTAACCATGTTATGAATGATGTAACATATATACGTAAAGAGCTGCGTATGAAGGGGCTGTATTTAGAAGGAAAGGAAAAGTCATGCAGGGTAACTTTTTTTCTCCTTGTAAATATGGAGGAGCCACCTGCACAACCAGTATGTCACAAAAAGTGATGTACTGGTGGCGCAGAGAGCTTGTTAATCTGCCGCAGAATTGTTTTCATTTCTCCTCATTTTTTTCATTCAAATATACGCTACAATGCGCAGCATACATTGTAGGAGAAAAATGCCTTTACTGATTGTTTTTGTGCAGGAAGGTGTGTCTTCCTGCACAAAAAAGAAACTCCACACAAGACAGATATTCTTGCACCATGGTGCAAGGGTGCCTGTATCACCAACCACATGCATGTAGTTTAAGCAGCAGTGGAGAGGGAAGGACAGACTTCCAACATATTTATGTATATATGTTGCATCTGTGTCCTTTGGAAGTAGCTTAGCACGCTATAGCTAAAGAGCTTACAGTGGCATGGTACAACACTTCCTTATAGTTATGCAGTTATGCAGTTATACATTCATCATATATGATAAATGCATTATTTAGTCAATTATGCAGTACGTGTACATTTATGAAAACTTTCACACTCTAGCATATACATTTAGCTCTTTCTTTAACCAGAGTAGTTAGTTCTGAAAATAACTTTTTTTTGTTTTTTGTACTTTTATATTTTTTTGTTGATTTTCAGAACGTTTTTTGTTTTTTTGTTTTTTTTTAAAAGAAAAAAAGCAAACAGGATGAACAAAACCATGAACTTTGAGGAAATTAAAAAAAATCTAGCATTGATGGTTATCAATTGGTCTGCAAACTAGGTCTACTGATTGCAAGTGATTATAATGGGTGGGGTTCTTCAATAGTTACAATAGTAAGTGACTTGGGATGCGCGTTGGGTGCGTACACGTAGCACGCATCTAGCGCGACTTCTCTGAATTGCATTTAAAAGTAATATAAGTTTATTAAAACTAAAAGAATATTATTTTTTTCTCCTTAATATTTATATTAAATACATATATATATCTATCTTTGTTTATACCGAATAATTTTGCGGAAGTCGTGCGCCCACCGCGTTGAACACGTACATGACACCATGCGGAAACGTGCGCGCGTGGTGTGGCGTGATACGTATATGTTGTGTATGCGCTTGAAGTCCCGTACAGGTCGCATAGCAATCGCGCATGAAAATACGCACCTATCGCACACCCTACGCGCATCCTACAGAACAATGGTAAAATGGTGGCTACGTTCTGCGCAGCAATCGAGAGAGGCGCGCTATGGGTGCGGGACTGCTCAACAAATTGTAAAAAATATATATATATATATATATATAAATATATTTTAATAAATATAACAAATATATATATATTACATTTTGTTTTTTAAATGTTTTATTAAAAATGTGTAATGTAATCTAAAAGAAATATCGAAAAATAATTATATTTGAAAAGAAATTGTAAATCAGTATCAAATTAATAAATATAACAATTAATAGATTTAAAATTTGTTGTTGAATAAATCTTTGAAAATCACTGAAAAAAACCTTGGGTTTCAGGCAGGGTATAGTTAGGAATTATCATTTAAAAACATTTGAAATTTACTGAAAAAAACATAGGTTTCAAGCGGGTTATAGTTAGGAATTATCATTTAAAAAATCTTAAAAATTCACTGAAAAAACCATAGGTTTCAGGGGTGTTATAGTTAGCTGGACATTTCACTTGTACAAAACCATT
The DNA here is from genome assembly GCF_964261635.1 of Lissotriton helveticus. Taxonomy (NCBI): domain Eukaryota; kingdom Metazoa; phylum Chordata; class Amphibia; order Caudata; family Salamandridae; genus Lissotriton; species Lissotriton helveticus. The sequence goes on from NC_136072.1 coordinate 585,469,211, forward strand.
GAAATTCCTCCGTTATAGTTAGCTGTACTAACTGTAACTCTCGCACCTGCAATCCACTGGTGATGATGTCATTCATGACATGATCAGTGACATCACTCATGACATCACTGATGACATCTCAAATGACATCACTGATGACATCATCCAGTGAATGTGTGTCTTTCTGAAAAAGAAATATTTTTTATATATGTATATCTCACGGTCGATGGACGAATAAATGGGTAAATAAGTGTCTAAATGGATGGCTTTTTTTGTAAAATTGATTGTATAACTGACTTATTAAGTGTTTCTTAGTGAATACATGTATTAGCGAGTAATGTTTAAATATCTGAATCAGTATCTCACTTTATGTATAAGTGGCTGCATGGGTTGGTGAGTAGCTACATGAGTGTCTATATGGGTTATTAGTTGTTTTTTTCACTATCAGTATGAGTGTCTGTATGGTTTGGTGGGGGTATTACTTAGCGCACAGATGCATGAATGACTGACTCACTGTTTGTATGTGTTTTGAAGACATCATGTGTGCAGCACTGTATGGGTGGATGAGTGTGTGTATGGGTGTGTTAGTGAGTTAATGACTGTCTCAATAGTATCTTTATGAGTAACTACATATGTTTTAAACTAGTATATGTGAGTATTGATGTGTATAAGTGAGTATATGTGAGAGTGAGAGATTGGAAGAGTTCCTGTATAAATAAGTATGTGTTTCTATAAGCGATTGTTTAAGAGAGTAAGTATGTGTACGATTCTGTAGAAGTAAGTGTAGTGGTGTGTGTATAGCTGTATATGCAAATAAATGGAGTATTGGTGTGTAACAGGATGTATAGATGTACGAGTACATATGATGAGTGAGTACAAATGTGAGTGACTATATAGAACTGTTGGTGAATGAGTGGATGTGTATGTAGAGGTTGGAATTACTGAATAGGTTGTTGTAACTGGTATTGGTATCTCCATTTTTTTTAACATTTTAGTTTCTATTTTTGAATGTGTGTATCAAAGGTTATATTTCGGTGAGAGGAGGTCTGCCACTCTTTCAAAAGGATGATGTCATCAGTGATGTCATTTGAGATGCCATCAGTGATGTCATGAGTGATGTCACTGACCATGTCATGAGTGATGTAATATGTGACGTCATCAGCAGTGCATTGCGGGCGCGCGAGATATAGTTAGCTGAACTAACTATAACAGGGGAATTTCAATGGTTTTGTATGAGTGAAATGTCCAGCTAACTATAACATGTGTGAAACCTATGTTTTTTTCAGTGAATTTCTAAGGTTTTTTAAAGGCTAATTCTTAACTATAACGTGGCTGAAACCTATGGTTTTTTCAGCGAATTTCTAAGGTTTTTTAAATGCTAATTCCTAACTATAACGTGGCTGAAACCTATGGTTTTTTCAGTGAATTTCAAAGGTTTTGTAAATGATAATTTTTAAATGTATTAAATGGTTTTTTTTAGACTGATTTACTACATTGTTTTAAAGTATTTATTTTTAGAAATTTTATTTTTTAAATTACATTACATATTTTTAATATAAATTGAAAAAAAATGTTTTTAAAAATATTGAAATTGTAATATTTGTTTTTTATTATTTTATATATTTTTTAATTTATAAATATTTTATATAGCAGGCAATGACATCCTATGGAAGGAAATTCAAGTTACTGGTAAGTACGATTAAAATTACTTTTCAGGATCAGTACTGGGCTGAAAGATGCAGCACTGAAGTCTCTCCTGATAACAGGTGAGTAAATCGGATTTCGTAGTTCGACTGATTTGAGAGGAATTTTTTAAAGTTCCAAAACTCCACACTTAGAAGAATTTCCAAGTGAAACCAGTCAATGTTACCCTATGGAAGGAAATTCAAGTTACTGTAAGTATGGTTAGAATTACTTTACAGGAGCAGTAGTGGGCTAGCACTGAGGTCTCTCCTGATAACAGGTGAGTAAATCGGAATTTGTAGTTCGGCTGCTTTTAGAGGAATTTTTTTAAGTTCCAAAACTCCACACTTAGAAGAATTTCCAAGTGAAACCAGTCAATGTTAGCCTATGGAAGGAAATTCAAGTTAATCTAAGTATGTTTAGAATTACTTTTCAGGATCAGTAGTGGGCTGAAAGATGCAGCACTTAGGTCTCTCCTGATAACAGGTGAGTACATCGGAATTCGTACTTCGGCTGATTTTAGAGGAATTTATTAAAGTTCAAAACTCCACACAGAAGAATTTCCAAGTGAAACCAGTCAATGTTAGGCTATGGAAGGAAATTCAAGTTACTGTAAGTATGCTTAGAATTACTTTTCAGGATCAGTAGTGGGCTGAAAGATGCAGCACTGAGGTCTCTCCTGATAACAGGTGAGTAAATCGGAATTCGTAGTTCGGCTGATTTTAGAGGAATATTTTGCTCAATAGTTCAGGAAGGGGGCGGGCCTGAGGTGACATGTGTGCAAACATGCACCGTGGTACGTTTTAAGTTGGGGAATTAATTCCTCTTCAATCCAGAGGTCCCCTAGGGGCCAACTAGCCCACCAGGTACCTCTAGTATGCGCCAGGGGGCTGCGTTGCAGAGAGGTGTTCAGAGGCCACGCCCCTTTTTACAACACTCTGCAACGCAGCTCGGTGGTGCTTACTGGAGGTACCTGGTGGGATAGTTGGCCCCTAGGGGACCTCTGGATTGAAGAGGAATTAATTCCCCAACTTAAAACGCGCCACAGGGCGTGTTTGCACATTCATCACCTCAAGCTCCACCCCTCCCTTCCCTTCAGCGACCACTGTGCCCTCAGCCTGGTTGCCCCCACGCTCCCCGCCTGCTGCCTGCCTCCTACCTGCTGCCTGACTGCTGCCTGCTGACGCCACTCCAGCCCGGCGCCCCAGCCGCCGCAGGGCCGCCCGCCTTGATCGCCACTCCAGCCCGGCGCCCCAGCCGCCGCAGGGCCGCCCGCCTCGATCGCCACTCCAGCCCGGCGCCCCAGCCGCCGCAGGGCCGCCCGACTCGATTTTCGCGCCGGTTTTTGCCGCGACCCCGCCCCCCCGCCTGCTGATAGGACAACGCGCTCCCCGCCTCACAGCTGACCCGCCCTCACGGATCCCTTCTTAAGGGGACCCCGACCTCCTTTCTGCAGCGACCACTGTGCCCTCGGCCTGGTTGCCCCCACGCTCCCCGCCTGCTGCCTGCCTCCTACCTGCTGCCTGACTGCTGCCTGCTGATGCCACTCCAGCCCGGCGCCCCAGCCGCCGCAGGGCCGCCCGCCTCGATCGCCACTCCAGCCCGGCGCCCCAGCCGCCCGACTCGATTTTCGCGCCGGTTTTTGCCGCGACCCCGCCCCCCCGCCTGCTGATAGGACAACGCGCTCCCTGCCTCACAGCTGACCCGCCCTCACGGATCCCTTCTTAAGGGGACCCCGACCTCCTTTCTGCAGCGACCACTGTGCCCTCGGCCTGGTTGCCCCCACGCTCCCCGCCTGCTGCCTGCCTCCTACCTGCTGCCTGACTGCTGCCTGCTGACGCCACTCCAGCCCGGCGCCCCAGCCGCCGCAGGGCCGCCCGCCTCGATCGCCACTCCAGCCCGGCGCCCCAGCCGCCGCAGGGCCGCCGGACTCGATTTTCGCGCCCGTTTTTTCCGCGACCCCGCCCCCCCGCCTGCTGATAGGACAACGCGCTCCCCGCCTCACAGCTGACCCGCCCTCACGGATCCCTTCTTAAGGGGACCCCGACCTCCTTTCTGCAGCGACCAATGTGCCCTCGGCCTGGTTGCCCCCACGCTCCCCGCCTGCTGCCTGCCTCCTACCTGCTGCCTGACTGCTGCCTGCTGACGCCACTCCAGCCCGGCGCCCCAGCCGCCGCAGGGCCGCCCGTCTCGATCGCCACTCCAGCCCGGCGCCCCAGCCGCCGCAGGGCCGCCCGACTCGATTTTCGCGCCGGTTTTTGCCGCAACCCCGCCCCCCGCCTGCTGATAGGACAACGCGCTCCCCGCCTCACAGCTGACCCGCCCTCACGGATCCCTTCTTAAGGGGACCCCGACCTCCTTTCTGCAGCGACCACTGTGCCCTCGGCCTGGTTGCCCCCACGCTCCCCGCCTGCTGCCTGCCTCCTACCTGCTGCCTGACTGCTGCCTGCTGACGCCACTCCAGCCCGGCGCCCCAGCCGCCGCAGGGCCGCCCGCCTCGATCGCCACTCCAGCCCGGCGCCCCAGCCGCCGCAGGGCCGCCCGACTCGATTTTCGCGCCGGTTTTTGCCGCGACCCCGCCCCCCCGCCTGCTGATAGGACAACGCGCTCCCCGCCTCACAGCTGACCCGCCCTCACGGATCCCTTCTTAAGGGGACCCCGACCTCCTTTCTGCAGCGACCACTGTGCCCTCGGCCTGGTTGCCCCCACGCTCCCCGCCTGCTGCCTGCCTCCTACCTGCTGCCTGACTGCTGCCTGCTGACGCCACTCCAGCCCGGCGCCCCAGCCGCCGCAGGGCCGCCCGCCTCGATCGCCACTCCAGCCCGGCGCCCCAGCCGCCGCAGGGCCGCCCGACTCGATTTTCACGCCGGTTTTTGCCGCGACCCCGCCCCCCCGCCTGCTGATAGGACAACACGCTCCCCGCCTCACAGCGGACCCGCCCTCACGGATCCCTTCTTATGACGCCCCCTCAGCGACCGCGCAGCGGACGCGCGCAGCGGGAGCACCGAATGAGCGCCGAAGGTGCGCCAAAGGTAAGCCCGTCTGCGCCCGTCCGCGCCTGGCCCGCGCCCAGTGCCAGGGCCCCTGGCCCCCGCAGTTCCCAGCCCACCCGCCGGACGTACGACGCCGCCACCCTCAACGCACTCAACACCTGTCGATTCCCAGGATGCTACCGAGCCACCCCGAGACGCACCCACGGACCCTTCTGCTGTACCGCCTGCAAGTTCATCTGCATCCGGACCTGCCTCGCACCAGCACCCGCCAAGACGAACACCAGCAGCAACCACCTCAAGTGCATCCTGCTCAACACCCGCTCAGTCCACAGACACGCCATCGAACTCTGGAACCTCATCGACACCACTGCTCCTGACGTTGCCTTCCTCACGGAGACCTGGATGAACGCCTCCTCAGCGCCCGACATCGCCATCGCCATCCCAGAGGGCTACAAGATCACCCGGAGGGACCGCACCGCCAACCAGACAGGAGGAGGCATCGCCATCATCCACAGGGACACCATCCGCATCACGACCTTCACCGACGACATCCTGACTACCGCCGAACACCTACACTTCCAGATCCACACCGACCCGAAGACCACCCTCAGAGGCACCCTGATCTACCGACCCCCGGGACCACGCACCCAATTCAGCGAGGACATCGCCGACTTCGTCAGCCCGCATGCCCTCCCCTCCGCTGACTACATCCTCCTGGGGGACCTCAACTTCCACCTGTAGAACAACAACGACCGCAACACCACCACCCTGCTCGACAACCTCGCCAACCTCGGACTCAAGCAACTAGTGACCACCCCCACCCACCTCGCCGGACACACAATCGACGCCGTCTTCTCCTCCAGCAAAGACATCGCCTTCAGCCACGCCACAGGACTCCACTGGACGGACCACAGCTGCGTCCACTTCACCTTCAGAAGAACGACGACCCACCACCACCAGCAACAGGTCGCCCGCAGAAGCTGGAGCAAGATCACAGCCGACCAGCTCGCCGCTTCCCTGAGCCAGCACCCTCCCGCCAGCTCAGCGAACCCCAGCCAGGCCGCCAACAACCTCACGAAGTGGATCAGCAACTGCGCGGACGAACTCGCCCCACTGAGGACCCCGCCCAGCAGACCCGGCAGCAAGAAGGCCCCGTGGTTCACCGACGAACTCAAGAGCTCCAAGAAGAACTGCCGAGCCCGCGAGAAAGCCTGGAGAAGGGAGCCAACACCGGAGAACATGACCACCCTCAAGCTTGCCACCCGGAAGCATCACCAACTGATCCGCGACACCAAGAAAACCGCATTCAAGGACCGGCTGGATAACAACGCACACAACAGCAAGGAACTCTTCAACATCGTGAAAGAGCTCTCCAACCCCAACGCCGGAAACAACGACATCACCCCATCGCAAGAACTCTGCAACTCCCTCGTCTCCTACTTCCACAACAAGATCGCGGACATACACAACAGCTTCAACACCCAACCGACGAACGCCACGTCCAACTCGACCGAACCACCGCCCCCCACCACCACCCTCCGCGCCTGGACTCCGATCTGCACTGAAGAAACCGTCCGCATGATGAACTCCATCCACTCCGGATCTCCGACCGACCCCTGCCCTCACCACGTCTTCAACAAGGCCGACGCCGTCATCGCACCCCACCTGCGTGACATCATCAACAGCCCCCTGGCGCATAGTGGAGGTTCCTGGTGGGCTAGTTGGCCCTCAGGGACCCCCAGTATTCAAGGGGACCTAATTCCTCAATTTAGAACCCGCCACAGGGCGCGTTTGCAGAGTGGTGCAATCCGTCACCTCAAGCCCCGCCCCCTACCTTCACCACTGTGCAAACGCGCCCAGTGGCGCGTTCTAAATTGGGGGATTAAGTCCCCTTGAATGCTGGGGGTCCCTGGGGGCCAACTAGCCCACCAGGAACCTCCACTATGCACCAGAGGGCTGCGTTGCAGAGAGGTGTAAAAAGGGGCATGGCCACATTACACCTCTCTGCAACGCAGCCCCCTGGCGCATACTGGAGGATCCTGGTGGGCTACTTGGCCCCCAGGGACCCCCAGTATTCAAGGGGAATTACTTCCCCCTCTGCAAACGGACCAGGGCGCGCGTTTGCAGAGTGGTGCAGGGAGGGGGCGTGGCCTCCTCCCCGATCCTGGTTTTTTGAAGAAAAAAAAATTTAAGAAGGGGGGCCGTGTAGCTCCCCTTCTTTTTCTTTTTTGTGGGGCCTGGGGACCCCATCCCCCAGGGCCAGACCCCAAATATTTATTTCTTTATTTTTTTAACAGGAAGGGGGCTGCATGGCCCCCCTCCCGTGGCTAATTCCAGGCTCCGGGGACCCCATCCCCCTGGGCATGCCACATTTTAAAAATATTTTTAAGGAGGGGGGCTGCATAGCCCTCCTCCTCAGGCCACTTAAGGCACCGGGGATCCCATCCCCCGGGGCCGGCCTGCCTCCTTTTTTATTTATAAATTTTTTTATTATTTCGGGACGGGGGCCGTGTGGCCCTCCTCCCGGGCCACTTCTGGCCCCAGGGACCCCATCCCCCGGGGCCTGGCCCTCTCTGTTGGGGACCGTGGGGGGGTCCCCAAGCCCCCCACGGTCCCTGCCAGCTAGCCGCATCCTGGGGGAGCCGGCATTTCTTTTCTGCATGGAGAGCAGCTAACATGCTGCTCCCCATGTAGAAAAGTAATCAGCTTTGGTTTTTGAAAGAGAGAGCAGGTTTCCAGCTCTCTCTTTCAAAAACCAAAGCAGTTTGCTACGGTAGGGTGGGAGCCGCGAGGCTCCTGCCCTACCATAGCAAACTACAGTGTCCCGGTGGTAGGTACCCGGGACACTGCAGGAGCCGGCCCGGGGGGGTGGCGGTCCCCAGGGCCACCACAAGGCTCCAGGAGGGGGGCCACGCGGCCCCCCTCCCAACATTTAAAAACCCCGGGGTGGTGGTCCCAGAGGCTGGGGGGTCTGTCACGGACCCTCGAATTTAAATATGTAGTGCCCCGGGGAGGTGGCGGTCCCCGGGGCATGTGAGGGGGATTGAGCCCCCACAGTTTTTTTTTTTTTTAAAGAAGCCCCAGGGGCCCCCGCATACATCATATTAAAGCCCCGGGGGTGGTGGTCCCCTAGGCTAGGGGGGCCTTAGAGGCCCCCATCATTATACATTGAAGCCCCGGGGGTGGCGGTCCCTGGGGCTGCGGGGGGCCGTGTGCCCCCGCTATAATACATACTTTGCCCCGGGGGTGGCGGTACCCGGGGCAGTGTGGGCGGGATTGGGCCACCCCACACTTTATTTTCATAAAGCCCCTGAGATTTGGCCCCCCGGGGGCTAATTAACATTATATCGGGGGAGCCCGCACTTTGTTTTTGTGGGGGGATCGGCAGGGTACGCATACCCTACGTGCATCCCGCAATTAAAAAAATATTAATAATTTTTGGGGGCCTTGGGGGTCCTTGTGGGATCCCTAAGCAGGCCTAGGGGTCAGGGTGTTTCTACCCTGCTCCCTTTTCTTGTTTTCCGCGTTTCTTTTTCTGTTTTCTTGTGCCTCGGTTCTACCGAGGCACAAGATGGCTGCCAACACTTCCTGGTTTGGCGTGTTGACAGCCAGTTGACAGCCAATTAGCAAGCAGCTTGTGCTCGTAAGGGTACGCGTATAATCCTCGGACGGTACTTCGTCTATAGATATATGTATGATTTTACTTTTGATTTTCTCAGGAACTACTGCACGGATTTACACCATTACAACAAAAAGCGTCATCTGCGAACTAAACTCTACGTTTTTGCCAAATTTGGTGTAATTCCGTTCAGCAGTTCAGGCTGTAGCCCGTCTTAAAGCTCCCTATGGAAAATTGCATGGAGGAAACACGTTTTGGGACCCCCCTTTTTCTCGGCCCCCACTTCATGAATCAGCCCCAAACTTTCAGGCAAGGACTGGAGCGGAGCAGGCCATCTTCTTGGGGAATTTCACGAATGTTCGTCGACCAGCACCAAAGTTATTCAAATAGAATGTTGCAGATTTCCTATGGAAACTCGGTCCTAACTATAACTACCTATATATATATATATATATATATATATATATATATATATATTACCTACTGGCGGTCGCCAGTAGGTAGTTATAGTTAGGATTGATTTCCATAGGGAAATCGCAACATTCTATTGGGAATAACTTTGGCGCCGGTTGAGGAATCTGCCTGAATTTTTCAGCAACGTTGCCTCGCGGTGCTCCGCTCCTTCTCTGAAAGTTTGGGGGGGATTCGTCAAGCGGGGGCCGAGATAAAAGGGGGGTCCCAAAACGTGTTTTCCCCATGTTAATTTCCATAGGGCGGTCGGTCGCACTTTTAGCTCGAACGGCTGAATGGATTTTCACCAAACTTGGCAAAATTGTAGGGACTGGTAGCCCGATGTGCCTTTGCTATGTCTCAAGATATGTGCTCCAGAGGATTTTGAGTAATTTAGGTTCAAAAAAATGTATATATCAATAGCCGCGCCCCGGTACGCACACCGGGGAGCGCTCCGGGCGCTCCGGGCGTGCCACGCGACTTGCGTACGGAAAGCTGATTGGCTCTCGGGTGTCTGTAAACATTCGAAACAGTCCGCAGTGGCCGCCATCTTGTGTCTCGGTAGGATCGCGACACAAGAGGTGGCAAAAAACAAAGGGTGAAATGACCAAAAGGGGGCAGGGTAGAACCCCCCTGACCTCCTAGGTTTGATGTGGGGGCCATAAAGGGGCCCGCGGGGCGGAATTTTTTTTATTTTTTTTTCGATTTTCGCGGGGGGAGCGCCCGGTACGCGCACCGGGGAGCGCACCGGAAAGCGCACAAAAGAGAAAAAAGAATGCCAGAGTTTAAAATTTTTAGCAACATTTTATAAATGTGAGGTAGTTCTGAAAAGAACTTTTTTTTTAATTCTTTTTGTTGTTTTATATTTTTTTTATTATTTTACTGAACATTTTTTTTTTTTGTATTTTTGAACAATTTTATATTTTTTGGGTGTTTTCTAAGGGAACAAACAAAAAACAGGGAATTGGAAATGGCTCAACAGGAGCAAAAAAAAAGAAAAGAATTAGTGCTTCCTTTTCTTGTTGCATTGATGGTTGTCCACAGCATTATTTATTAAGGTGACACTAAGTTCACCATAACATAATGTTTTGCCACAGAAAATGCAAACAATTTTTATGGTGCCAAATTTTTGTTGTATATTTGGCACCATTTGGCGTCCTTCAGGACCAGAAAGTGAGTCTTCAGTAGAGGAGGTGCTGGCCACAGGGGTGGGTTGTTCTGAAGTTCCTGTACTTCAGCCTGGGCTAAGTTATTGGGATGCTACCTCTCCATGTGGCGGATCATGGTAAAATTACCAAATGAATATTTTTTTGGGGGATTGCCCCTGGAGAGGACTGAGCCACAAATTAGACAGGTGACTTTGGGGGGGGTTCACCTTTTTTTTGTCTTCAGGGATTGAAAAGAATTGCCAAATAAAGTGCACTTTAACGTGCCTTTGCCTTGGTTCTTCATGCAGGAAGCGCCTTGATTGTTCCTCCTCTTCTTCCTCCTCTTCTTCTTCTCGTCCAAGGAACTGTGGTGGTGGACCTTCTTTTCTTGGTGGTGGTGGTGGTGGTGGGGGTGCACCAGCTGCAGCTACAAGTGATGCCATTGCACTGATCAAAAATAGCTCTTGCTCTCTCAATGATGAAAGTTAGAATGAGGAAAAAAGGAGGGGGCTTTCATCATTTGGAGAAAAAAAATGATGAGAACCAATGAAAAGTGTTATTTTCAGGTCACATGACCCGATGCGCTTACGTTACGCGCTCCGGCGCGCTTACGCTATGCGCACCGGGCCGCGCCGCGGAGCGCTTCCGGGTGCGTTTACGCAGCGCGTCATAAGACACATCACGCGGCAACGCGATACATCACGCTTACGCGACGCGCCATAAGACGTATCACGCAGCTACGCGATACGTCACGCTTACGCGACGCATCACGATGTGGTATTTCGATCGCGGCAATAGCGCTAACGGGGCGCTCACCGGAGCGCGCACCGGGACGCTCCACGAAACTGCGCTTACCGGTGCACTCCCCAGTGCGCGCACCGGGAGCGCACCGGGGCAAAAAAAAGAATATTAAACATTAAAAAAAATGTATTACATACATAGAAAATATAGTATACATTATAAAGAAGAATATATATTACAGCTATAGATATTTGCTATTAAAAAACCATTCAAATTCACTGCACTCTTGAACCCATCTTGTGGATCATCTGCTCACACATCTATGCACATAATCACACACCTCCCAGCCACCCACACACACACTCTTTCTCTCATACAAATACTTGGGCAACCAATCAATAACACATATAGATACTCATATAGCTACTGATCAACAAATGCAACAGGTTATACAACAACAAACATAATGATACACACATTCAGACAGTTTAGTCACTAACCCATGCATTCAGAAAGACACATTTAATCACTCACTCCTACAGTCAGTCACGCACCTACTTAATGTTTCATCCAGACACTTATACATCCACTCATTCTTCAATATGTAAAACATATTTAAACTTCACAGAAACATACGGTCAAACTGTTCTGCACCAATAGAAAGTGTTAGTTTCAGGTCACATGACCCGACGCGCTTACGCTACGCGCCCCGGGGCGTGCCCGTAGTCGCGCTCCGGGGTGCGCCCGCGGGCGCGCGGCGTAAGCACGTCGAGATGTTGCGCGATCGTATGCGCACACGTGCTTCCGGGTGAGCTTACGCTGTTCGTCATATGATGCATCACGCGTCTACGCGATACGTCACGATGCTGTTTTCGTTTGCGAGAAAAGCGCTAACGGGACGCTCCCCGGTACGCGCCCCAGGGCGCGCCGCAATATTGCGCTTACCCGCGCGTTCACCGGTACGCGCCCCGGGAGCGCCCCGGGGTTAAAAATAAAAAAATAAATAAAAATTTACATAATTATAGAATATAAAATTCGCTTTAAAATGTATTATTTTTTATACCTATAAAGATTTGCTATTAAAAAAACATTGAAATTCACTGAAAAAACCATAGGTCTCACACCAGTTATAGTTAGGAATTAGCATTAAAAAAAACGATTACATTAATTTAAAAAACCATAGGTTTCATATCAGTTATAGTTAGCTGGAAGTTTTACTCGCATAAAACCAATGAAATTCCCACATTATAGTTAGTTGGACTCACTATAACTTGCGCGTGCAATGCACTGCTGATGACGTCACATATTACATCACTCATGACATGGTCAGTGACATCACTCATGACATCACTGATGACACCATCCTTGTGACAGAGTGACAGACCTCCTTTCACTGAAATGTAACCCTTGAAACACATATTCAAAAATAAAAACTAACATTTTCAAAAAAATGGAGATACCCATACCAGTTACTACAACCAATTGAATAATTCCACCATCTATATACACATGCACTGATTCACCAACAGTTCTATATAGTCACTCATACATATACTCACTCATCATATGTAGTGATACACCTATACATCCTGTTACACACCGACAGTCATCCAAAAGTTACTCACACACATACTCACACATGCAAATAAACTATTGAACATCCATTTATTTGCATATACAGCTATACACACACTACCACTTTACTTCAAAGAAAACTTACACATACTTACTCTCTTAAACAATCACTTATATAAACACATACTAATTTAAATAGGAACTCTTACAATCTCTTACTCTCAGATATACTCACTTATATACATCAATATTCATATACACTAGATTAAAACATATGTAGTTACTGATAAAGAAATTAGTGAGACACTCATTTACTCAGTAGCACACACATATACACAGTCATCCAGCCATACAGTCCTGCACATATGCTGTCTTCAAAACACATACAAAGAGAGAGTCAGTCATTCATGCATCTATGTGCTAAGTAATACCTCTACCAAACCATACAAACACTCATACTGATACTAATAAAAGCATCTAATAACCCATATACATACACATGTAGCTACTCACCAACCCATGCAGCCACTTATACACAAAATGAAACACTAATACATATATTTAAATATTTAAACATTACTCTCTAATATATGTATTCACTAAGATACACTTAATAAACCAGTTAACCAATCAATTTTTTTTTTTAAAACCATCCATGTAAACACTTATTTAAACATTTCTTCTTCCATCAACTTTTACATATACATATATAACACATAATTATTTTTCAGAAAGACACACATTTACTGGATGGTGTCATCAGTGATGTCATGAGTGATGTCACTGACCATGTCATGAGTGATGTAATATGTGACGTCATCAGCAGTGCATTGCACGTGCAAGTTATAGTGAGTCCAACTAACTATAACGTTGGAATTTCATTGGTTTTATGCGAGTAAAACTTCCAGCTAACTATAACTGATGTGAAACCTATGTTTTTTTAAATGAATTTAATCGTTTTTTTTAATGCTAATTCCTAACTATAACTGGTGTGAAACCTATGGTTTTTTCAGTGAATATATATATATATATATATATATATATATATATATATATATATATTATATATATATATTATATATATATATATATATATATATATATATATATATATATATATATATATATATATATATATATATAATATATATATACATAATAATATTTAGGTTGGTGTTTAAATCTAAATGTTTGTAGCTAATGCAAAAAAATTGGGAGATTAATTGTTTTATGTAAAAAGTGTTTTTTAATCACTTTTTATTAATTAGAATGTAATTATGTTTGAGGTAATATTGTAGCCAATATTCTTTTAATCAATATTTTTTATAGATTAGTTGTTTATTTAAAGGTAACAATATTTTTGTTTCCAATATTACTGTTTTCAATGTAGGTAAAAATCTATATTTTGGACGATATTTGTGTGCTTGATATTTGTGCTTTTTCTAGTTACTTATAGGAAGTTCATATTTTTTTAATCGATTTTTAATTTCCGAGACCTGTCTGAATACAACTAGATCTTGTGTTTGTAACAATTTTGAAGTGACCCCCCAAAGTGGGCATTTGATAATAATAAAAAAATTCGAGGAAGTGGCTGCATGCTAATTCATACTAATGTGGGGGAATATCGTAGCAGTTCTCAACAGTTTGAATAGTCATCTTCCCAACTGTTCAACTAGTGGTGTCAGGCGAATTACAGCTCAAAGTGACCAGGGAAGAATTTTTTTTAAAAGAGGTCAGACCTGCCTCCTAGGAGGAATGCTAATCAATATAATACCTGATCCTAAGAAGCTTTCACCTGAGGGTCTGGAACCCCAGCTGCTGACATAACCAAGGCAACACCGGCATTCCTCTTGTGTCCTTTCTCAGAGCAATATGGGGAAAGCAATTTCTATGAGCCGTACCTTCAAAGGGGGAAACAGATGATATCCAGTAGTGACTTGAGCATGAGTGTCAGTTAAGCGGATAACTTTGCCTCAATGAATTTTGTTGGCAATATTTACTGACTTCCACATGATAGGAACTCACCTTTTAACTTCTTTGTAAGCAACCTTGAGTGTTTTCTTTTGCTCACCCTTATTCAGCAATCTGTTGCTTTGTAGTATTGTTTGAAATGTAAAAATACAGTATTGGTGTAAAGAAATGTTACATTAGGCACAGGGGACTACAAGGTGGAGGATTCACGTGCCATACTGTGCTAGATTATGATTGTAATTTATGAACTACACAGTAACCAAAGAATCTCTATGAATAAAGCAGTAACCCACTGAGTTCTGCACATAAAATATTGTTCTCTAAATATGCATGGTACGCGGTCTGTGCGGCAGGCATTTTAACCATCTGTGCTACCTTAGATGAGTTAAAACTGCCCCTAGACAACACCCCCATCTCTCTCCAGAAGGTACGTTAATCATCAGAGTTAACTTGACACGTTTATTGTTGCCTGAAAACCGCTGAATATACAAGGAATTTTGCAGTGCTTTTAAAACTACTACACTGCTACAAAACCTCCTTCACTAACAAAACCGGGACTCCAGCCTCTCGGGGAAACATCTGATGACCCAAATGTCCAGTCAAAGTGTGTCCACTGGTACTATTTCCTCCACGATATTAGCCCTGTGGTGTAAGAAATCCAAAAAGAGATTCACTTCAAGATTTCAGCCTCCCTCAGAAGTCGTAGGGTTCTCCATAACCACCCGCCTTTAGACCAAGCGCCTAAACTGAGGAAACTAAGGTGATATCCATGAGGCACTATCCACCCTTTTCTTTTTCTACAACAGGAAACTCCTACCCTCCTTGTAACCTTCCTCTCTTTTCTTTGCCATTCTGTATTCCCTATCCACTATCCTTCCTCTGCACTTTTGTTTCTCAGCTTCTAATTTCTACTCTCTGCCCTCAGCCTGAAGTCTTCATTGTCTCACCCTATCCCAATAATTGTTCGACTTCCTCTCTACTCATTCTTACTAACCTTTCTCTTTCCTCCATCTACTCCCTTGTTTCAACCCTCTCTCCTGCCTTTTCTCTCCCTCTATTTTACCTCATGTCTCAGCTTTTCTAAATGTCTTCCCCTCCTTTTGTCTCTCCCTTCTCTTACCCAACTCTCTTTTTGTCTAGACATAACATATATGCACACTGTATTTTATTGCTCTACAGCACGGGTACTCATAGTACCGGCCGCGGGCCGCTAGCGGCCCGGCAAGCCTTCCCTGGCGTACCGCGGACCTTGCAGTACCTGTGTTTTATAGAAACATTTCTAAAGAGTGTCTGCAACCGGAGCACGACTCCGAGAGACTGCTGCTCTGTGGGGGCCGGGTGATTCATTTTCATAGTCAGAGTGGAGCTGCAGGGGCCTACTAAGAGGTGAAATACTACAAAGCTCCATTAACATGCAAATGTTCTTTTAAAGACCCGTGAAGTTGATGGGTGCGGCTGTGTGTGTGCCCTGAAGCTGTCTCAGCCCGGACACACACAGGCAGGGTGAGATGACAGGGCAGAATGCTCTGAATTAAATACAGAGAAACAGAAAGGCAATAATTTGAATGTTGGCGCAGATGGCCGATAGAAATACTTATTGACCCTCTACAACTTCATTGTCTTCAGTGAATTATTAATTGTTCCAATGTTTGTATTGAAATCAGCACAGAGAATAGATTTCCGATATTGATTCAGCCAATCAAAGCTTAGAAATCTTCTATTAACTACTTTGGCATATTTCCATGTGTAGTGTGAAGCTGAGGTATGATGCACAAAATAGGGTCAGTGGACAAGATTGTTCTCTGATGAGGGTGAGGTCAAAATAACAGGTGCGAATAGCTTAACTGAGCACAGCTTGGCTGGTGCTACGTGGCGTGAATTGCCCTTCCCCTCGTTAGGGGCCTTCAGTTCAGGGTAACTTCAGGCAGGCAATTAACAGTAGTTCATGCCCTCACCAGAATGCAATAACGCGACGATGGGTAAAAGATTTAATTGTCGGTGCCAGGGTGAGCAGACTTGATATAACCTCATCCAAGGAGGGAGGGAGACAGAGGAAGAGGGAGGGAAAGGGAGGGAAGGAGAGTGCGACCAACAAATGGAGATCGAGAAAGGGAGACAGACAGAAGGAGGGAGACAGACAGAGGGAGGAAGGGCGACAGAGGGAGGAGGGCGACAGAGGGAGGGAGACAGAGGGAGGGAGACAAAGGGAGGGTGACGGAGTGAGGGAGGCGGAGTGAGGGAGGAGAGGGAGGGAAGCGGAAGTGAGGGAGTAAGGTGAGGGAGTGAGGGAAGGCGAGTAGGGGAGTGAGGGAGTGAGGGAGGGAGGGAGGCGGGGAGGGAAGCGGAAGTGAGGGAGTGAGGGAAGGGGAGTGAGGGAGTGAGGGAAGGGGAGTGAAGGAAGCGGAAGTGAGGGAGTGAGGGAGTAAGGGAGTTAGGGAAGGGAGGGAGGGAATGAGGGAGGCAGAGGGAGGGAGGGAGTGAGGGAGGCGGGGAGGGAAGCGGCAGTGAGGGAGTGAGGGAGGGAATGAGGGAAGCGGAAGTGAGGGAGTGAGGGAGTGAGGGAAGGGGAGTGAGGGAGGCAGAGGGAGGGAGAGATTGAGGGAGGAGGAGAGGGAAGCGGCAGTGAGGGAGTGAGGTAGTGAGGGAAGGGGAGTGAGGGAGTGAGGGAAGGGGAGTGAGGGAAGGGGAGGGAGTGAGGGAAGGGGAGTAAGGGAGTAAGGGAAGGAGAGTGAGGGGAGGGGAGTAAGGGAAGGAGAGTGAGGGGAGGGGAGTGAGGGAAGGGGAGGGAGGGAGTGAGGGAAGGGGAGTGATGGAAGGGGAGGGAGTGAGGGAAGGGGAGTGAGGGAAGGAGAGTGAGGGGAGTGGAGTAAGGGGAGTGAGGGAAGGGGAGTGAGGGAAGGAGAGTGAGAAGGGAGTGAGGGAAGGAGAGTGAGAAGGGAGTGAGGGAAGGGGAGTGAGGGAAGGGGAGTGAGGGAAGGGGAGTGAGGGAAGGGGAGTGGGAGTGAGGGAAGGGGATAGGGGAGGGAGAAAGTGAAGGGGGGTGAGGGACAGAGAGAGGGAATGGGGAGCGGGGGAAGGGGAGTGAGGGTGAGGGAAGGGGAGTAAGGGTGAGGGAAGGGGAGTGAGGGAGAGGGAAGGGGAGTGAGGGAGAGGGAAGGGGAGAGGGAAGGAGAGGGAGGGTGAGGGAGGGAGAGGGAAGGAGAGAGAGGGAGTGAGACAGTCAGAGAGAGGGAGAGTGAGGCAGAGTGAGTGAGACAGAGGGAGAGGGATGGAGGGAGGGAGACAGAGAGAGATAGAGGGAGGGAGACAGAGAGAGATAGAGGGAGGGAGACAGAGAGAGGGAGGGAGACAGAGAGAGAGGGAGGGAGACAGAGAGAGATAGATAGATAGAGAGAGGGATGGAGGGAGGGAGACAGACAGAGAGAGAGAGAGATGTCTATGCGGGTCTTGTGGCTCAGTAGACGAAGACGTCTGCTGCAGGGACCTGTGTTCAACCTCATAGTCACAGTTTTTTTGTTACTCTAGGCCCGCCCCCACCCCCACTGACCCCGCCCCCACCGGTGCGGCCCTCGGACACAAACCACACTGTAAATTTGGCCCCCAAGAGAAAGTTTGTGAGTACCCATGCTCTACAGGGTCATATGTTAACACGTCAAAACATATATTACTTTGCTTGCCCTCTGCCGTGTAAGCATTAATCACTGGTTGCATATATAAAACAAGCATTTGCAATCCAATCAGTCTGACTTTTGGGACCTTATATGCATTTAGCTATGCAGCACAAAAACCTGGGTGCTGAAACATCTACTGTTCTTTAACATGGAGGGAAAGTAAGCACCAAAATGCGTGACATGCCAGGTATGGGAACACATGGAGAGAAATATTGCCTATCAGCAGGAAATGGTATAGTGCAAAGCTCTGTTTTTAATATAAAATCAGGGCCTTCGAAGGTCATATCACTGAATACAAGATTTGAAAAAAATATTATTGTCTTTGGGTGCTCATGGAAGACAATTTCTATGGACTGGAATCTAGAGAATGTTAAAGTGATTCTGGTATTTTACTGACCTCTGCTGGTCGTTTTCTATCAAGAAAGTTAAATGGAGGCAGTTGTCAGAAAAATTAAAAGCTACAAAGTCCCTCAGCAGAAAGCAATTCTGGTATTTTACAGACCTCTATTGGTCATTTTCTATACAGACAGTTAAATAGAGGCAGTTGAACAAGTAGGAAAGGAATTCTGTTTTTTTACTAACCTCTACTGGTTGTTTTCTATCAAGACAGTTACATTGAGGCAGTTGAACAGAAGCGGAAGCAGACAAGTCCTAGGGCTGATCTCCAGAGCCCACAAAGTACATACACATATAAGTATATACTAAAGTATATACAAGAGGTCTCGAATGCTTGAATTAAAAAACTGCTGTACACCCAAAAAAACCATGATGTGCAAATCAACTGCTCTTCTTTGCTGTCTTAATGTTGCTGGTTTGATACATAGAACATTTTGGTTCATGTGCATAGTCAGTGGTTTATGTCTGCAGAAAGGTTGCCTTGCATGGGCTCCTCAGTAAACTTTACTGTTCATAGTTTGGTTTGGCCTACATTATATTTGTCTGACTCAACATATTTTAGGAGGCAGGGATAGAGGTCATGAGGCGTCTGGAAACAAGGGACTCAGTATTCTGAAGACCTCAGAGAAGAAACTTCTGGTCCAGGGAGAAACTGCTGGCCTCCTGAGCAGTGAGGTAACTGCACGGAAATATGTTATTTAAATGTTGTTGACAACAGAGAAGCGTTTTATTTTTTATTCTGATCATGGCATTTTAATTGTTTCCAGAATCTTTATCTGAAGTGAGCTTTTTAAGAGTGCAAAATAATATTTTTAAGTGTGTGATGTATTTATCACTGTTTTCAGAAACACCACTCCTAAATGTCTTGCTTTTTCAGGCCATCTAGGGGTAATTTAATAGTAACTGTTGTTTTCAACAATGAAATTGTCCAACTCTAAAAGCAACTGTTTGTAATGTAGGTTTCATAATCTGTTTTTCTAATTCCTAAAACATTTCAATGAAAGCAATCAACCCCTGGGGAAGCAGAAACACTGTTGGGTTCATTCAGGGGTGGTGACACAGCTCAATGCCTGATCAGGCAACCTGCACCCCTTCTGTTTTTTGGACTTCTTTTTCCTTGTGTCTAGTGGGCTTGGTACACGCCAGGGGTCAGATTGGGATCAAACCCCTTGTCATGGCAAACCACCTATCTGCTCCCCTTGTGGACAAAATGACTACTTTGCCTTTTAAGGAAGGGGTACTACCCAGTTCCAAAGTGGGACACCTAACCACTTTTTTACCACACTGTAAAATCTCTGGTCTCTAGTGGGCTTTCTACCATTCCCCCCCTCCCGGGCCAGATTAAAGGCAAAACTTCAATTGGGGCAAATTTCCTATCTGTCCCCTGTGTGGGAATTGTAAGAAAGACTCTATTGCCCCTTTTCTGGGGTGGGGGTAAGGCCCAATGCCACCCCTATTTTTGGGGTGCCACTTTAAACCCCCTAGTGTCTAGTGGGCTTGCTACCACAGGGAGGGCTACTCAGGGCCGGACTGGCCGTAGCTGGCATCGGGCGTTTCCCCGGTGGGCCGCTAGGGTGGGGGACGATTTTGGGCCTCTGGGGGCCGTTTTTGTTACAGGGCCGTTTTTGCAGCATACGGTCGAAACCGGCCCTGGCAAACAGCTCGGCCGCTCCCAGGGGTGACGGCCGAGCTCTTTGCCAGGGCCAGTTTTGCTTCCCAGTCCGGCCCTGGGGCTACTGTGGGGCAAACCCTCAAGTGGCCCTGGGGGAGGGGGCTGTAAGACTGTGTTGCCCTTTTTTGAGTGGAGGTATGGCCCAATGCCAGGATGGCGAGTCTCCAGGCATTTGTTAAAAGAAACTTAGCTAGTGCCTAGTGGGATTTCTAAACAAACAGGGTGGGGGCAGATTGGGGGCAACCCACCCCCCAGTCTGCCATTTTGAGGAGGCAAAAAGACTGTAGACTTCATTACCCCCATTTCTTTTCATCCAATAACAGTTTTTCTGGTGTTGTAAGGGTTCCTCCCCATCTTCAGGGGCAGATTTGAAAAAAAATCCCCAATTTGCCTGCAAGGTGGGGGGGGCAAAAAGACTGTATTATCCCTTTGGGGTAAGGGCGTGGCCCAGTGCCAAGATGGGCTGCTCCCACCCCTTCCAGTGACCCATCCCTAGTGTCTAGTGGGCTTACTGCCCCTCCCCCAGTGGCAGACTGGGTATATTAAGAGTATCAGGACCCAGGAAGGGGAGGGTAGCAAAGACCCAAGCCCTGGGGTGGTGCTCCCTACCCCAAATACATTGCAGGTGTCTAATGGAGTGGATCCCTGCTTGGGGATTATACTCTCAGGGCAATACCCAAGCAATGATCCACCAGGGAGAGACAGCAATAGAAAAGGGACATTCTCCCCCTTCCAACACTGACTCTCCCACACAGATTGGGGTAGGGGAGGCAGAGTTATGCCCCTGGCACCGATCAGCATGTGAAACCAATGGGCACAAATGGTGTCCACTAGTTTCACTTTCCCATCTTTGACATCACTGCACCGTATGGCGCATGGGCATCACAGATGGCCAGGGAGAGGTGGGGGTGGAAGCAATTCCACTTCTTCCCCCACAAAACAGTAGGTGGTGGAAGCTTCCAGTGCTTGTACGGAGGCTTCATGAGTTTAAAAAAAAGTATTTATTTATTTAATGCGATTTTTCTATAGTGCGAACATTACCCGAAGGTGTCAGAGCGCTTTATAAAAGAACCAGTTGCGATACATAAGGATTTACGAATACATGAGCTACATAAAAGATACAAACAGGAAAAAAAATTGCAAATGTACAAGTTGTAACGTCACACAGGGAAGAGATACAAATAGAAAAAATTGCATATGTACAAGTTGTAAAGTCACTCAAGGAAGAGATACAAATGGATAAACTCTAAGAATCACATTGGAATGGTAGTGAGTACAAAGGTCTACTACATATACTAGTGGTTAGAGTTATCTCTATATACATATATATACAAATAGTAGATTTTCTCAGGATTCCATTTTACCAGCGATTCGGCTTGGACAAGTATATATCACGGAAATTAAAAAAAAATTAAAATAAAAAGGGGTAGAGAGCGGTATGTGGGGGGGAAGAGTTGGAGGCTGAGATTGGTGAGAGGAGAGACGGGGAAAAAGAGATAAGGCAGTCCAGCGTAAGTAAAATGTCTGAAGGTCAGCAGGATGGAATCCAAGGGACCAAAGGAAAGGACAAGAATCAACAAAATGGCGGACCCAGGTCGTGGGCATCGATGGAAACCATCTCAACATGGCAAGATGCACCCAGGGCAAGAGCGACAACAGGAGAGGGTCCCAAAATGGTGGGGCGCACACTAGTTCCAGTCCAAAAGATACGATGGCCAAGTCCAAAACCAGGGAGCCAACCCAACGGAGGAAGAACAAGAGGGGAAAAGGAGCCAGACAGTCAAAAGGAGGAGCATTTTCAGTATTTGCACCTCCTTTCACCACTGCTGCACACACATGATCCCTGGTCTAAATGCTCCCACGCTCCTGTACTGGGAACCACAGTCCACCTGTGTCATTAGCTGGAGGGGTGTTAAAACAAATCCCCAGGTCTCCACTCAGTTTTCATGCTCGACAAAAAGCTGATGTCTCTCTGGCTCTCCCAGGGGGGGGGTTATCGGTGTCGTCATATGTAGGGGGTGAGCGCTGTAATTAAAATCCTTTCCCGGTCGGGTAACCTGTCCCGCCTGTCCGCTGTGGCCACGAGCCCCATCCACACACTGCGGTCGGGCCACACAGGCGGATGGAGGATGCAGATCCAGCGATCACAGGCTGCACCACCTGCGTGCGCCCGCCGGGAAGATGAAAGGGCAGCAGGGGGCCCGCTCCTGATGTCGCAGCCCCGGCATTGTTCTAGTGTCAACCACTGGCCGTCAGCCTCACCGGGGGAGGTAGTGTGGCCACTGGAGTTGTCTGGAGGTGAAATATGCTTCAAGCACGCATAAACAAATATCTCCTACCAGGCACTTATAAGTGCTTTGCCTACGGATTGGTATTGCTTTGGTGATGTCACTGTGGTCAGAATCTATACTTTAGAAAAGCCAAAGACGGATGTGATTTCTAGTGATGTGATTTAGGTAAATAAGAAATCACAACGTCAGCACACTGGAAACAGGGCGGCCTCTGGTGAGTGTTTGCTTTCATTGAAACCACTTAAGGAATTAGAAAAACAGATTATGAAACCTACATTACAAAAGTTGTTTCTAGAGTTGGCAAAGACTGCATTGTTGACAACAGCAATTACTATCAAACTGTCCTCGGATGACCTGGAAAAGCTAAACATTTAGGAGTGGTGTATCTGAACACAGTCGGAATTACATCACACACTTTAAAATATTATTTTATGCTCTACAAAAGCTCACTCTAAATATACATTCTGGAAACAATCGAAATGATGATTATCAGGATTTGTCTGTTAAAAAACACTTTTCTTTTGTCAACAAATAATTTATAGAAAACATCTCAGTGCAATACCTCAAGGCCAAGGAGGCCAGCAGCATGCATTTTATTTGCACCAGAAGTTTCTTCCTTGAGATTTGAGAACACTGAGCCCCTTGTTTCCAGAGTCCTCCTGATACCTCCGAAAATCTGCTGAGTCACACTGACTGAGTTCATTGTAGAGCACATGCAAGGCATAGTTACTGCAGTCATAAACCACTGTATAAGCATGGGGACCAAAATGCTCTGTTTATGATCAGTTAAATTAAGATTTCAAGGTAATGTGGCTCTTTGAGCCAGTATTGCGTCACTTTTTTTTAAGCAACAGCGGCGCAAACAATGCAGCCAAATTACAGTGTGACACATCTAGGGAGATGCGTCACGTTGTAAAGCCCTGCGTCACATTACACTTGCGACAGGTATAATGTATGCAGGGTGGGCGTTCCCATGCAAAAAGCCATGTAGAACTGACGCAGTGAAAATTACATTTCACTCCGTCACTCTAGGCCTTCACTACGTCAAAATCCCTACGTCTGCTCAGACCAGGCTTAAGGAATGGCGCAGGGATTTTTGTATGGGACTCACCTATCTCTTGTGGCACATTGTTGGAGTTGCGTCACTTTCATGAGCAACTCCAGTGATGCGTCACTTTTGTGCCAACAGATGTGTCAGTATTTCTGACGCATCTATTAATCCCTGTGCCATGGAGCACTGTATTGTAAATACAGCACATCCATGGTGGCACAAGGACATTTGGCACTGGTGCAATGAAACTGATGCATCTATGCAGATGCGTCAGTTCCTTGTAAATCTGCTCCAATGCCTTTATGGATGTGCATCCGTTTTTGTATATGCAACCAGTAATTGATGCATACACAGAAACCCCAGCAAATTCAGTTACATTATCAGAGTAATAAACTACAGTGAGCATTTATATGAGGTAATTATACATTTAAACCATTTCCTATGCATAGTTTAATCTCTGCACCTTTCACTTCAATTGCAAGCAAACAAGAAAGATGTTACTTTTAAATTTCTGCAAAGGCAATTGAAACTTGAACAAGTAAAAAGTTGCATTTGCACCCACAAGTGATAGGTTTCCAATCTCAGAATTGCAGTCTACAGATTTTCATGGGCACAGACATGATGTACTGCTGAAAAATATCTTTGTGTTACATTTTCAGTCACCAAATGTGTATGAAATGTATGTAATTGGCTTATGCATAATTGCACAAAATTACGCAAAATGCAAAACCGGCATTTAGCACCATATTTTTCGTGCAAAATGTTTCCTTGTGTCCATTCTGGATGAGAGTATGTATTTTGCTCTAAAACAGGTAAACAAATGTACTATGAACAATAAACACTCAGGTTCTGGTTGTTAATGTTGCTCTGTTGTGAGATGTAATTTCGCCACTTGGTATAACGGCATTAATTTGGGAATTTCATTAAAAAGCGTAATGCAAAATTAGTGAGATTACAACAGCGTAACAGGGATTTCACTTGGTCCTATTTGTGTCATGAAAATAAGCAGTCACATGGGAGTTTCCTGGCAGTACACTGAACAAAACAAAATTGTAGGCATTATTAACAAGCATTTGCATTGCAATAGGTCTCGCATTCACGTGAGTTTGAGCTATTGGCATTGTAAATGAAAATGCCTTTTATTTATGTTTTGGGTTTTAAAACACAAATAAAAAGCATTGTCATTTACAATACAAATAGCTTAAACCCTCGCAAATGCAAGACCTATTGCATTGCAAAAAAGGGCTTTCTCGACCGATTGTTACATTGTAAATATCAGAAGAAGAGACCGGCCTGCTACGTCTTCAAAGTAGTGATAAATAGAGCAGTGAAGAAGTGTAAGTGTTGTAAATTACACAGACACAAAGTGTGAAGTGAGAGTTACATATGATCTGAGCTATAAACACTAACAAAGCACTCCAACACCTTTCGCTCTGTGATTACACTGTTGTGGCTCAGTAGGAAGAGCGGGAGAGGAGGGCTATTTCCTGCCTTCTCTGTGATTTGAGTGTGCAGTGTGGCATTGCGTAATGTCATTGCTATCTTTGTCCTGATAAAACATTTGAGCTGTAGTAGGGCCATGTCTTCACCTCTTGGTGCAGGGCGGGCTGTGCTTTATCGCAGGCATGGAGGGAGGAATGGTGTCGGCTGCAGCTCCGGCCTCGTACAGTGCCCCTGCTATTAATAGTGAGCGAGAGGCGCTGAGAAGGTGGTATTGGTATTGATGGTGGTATTGGTGGTATTGGTGGTATTGGTGGTGGTGGTATTGGTGGTGCTGGTATTGGTGGTATTGGTGGTGGTGTCACTGGTGGTATTGGAGGTGGTGGTATTGATGGTGCCGGTATTGGTATTAGTGGTGGTGGTATTTGTATTGGTATTGGTGGGGGTATTGGAATTGGTGGTGGTACTAGTATTGGTGGTAATGGTATTGGTGATGATACTGGTATTGGTGGTCGTGGTACTGGTGGTGGTGGTATTGGTGGTGGTATTGGTGGTGGTGGTGGTATTGGTGGTGGGGTATTGGTGGTGGTGGTGGTGGTATTGGTGGTGGGGTAGTGCTGGAGGTGGTATTGGTGGTGGTGGCGGTATTGGTGGTGGTTGTGGTATTGGTGGTGGTGGTTTCGGTGGTGGTATTGGTGGTGGTATTGGTATTGGTACTGGTGGTTGTGGCATTGGTGGTGGCGGTATTGGTGTTGGTGGTGGCGGTATTGGTGGTGGTGGTATTGGTGGTGGTGGTACTGGTATTGATGGTATTACTGGTATTGGTGGTGGCGGTATTGGTGATGGTGGTATTGGTGGTGGTGGTATTGGTGGGGGGGTATTGGTGGTGGTGGTATTGGTGGTGGTGGTGGTACTAGTATTGGTGGTATTGGTATTGGTGGTGGTATTGGTGGTGGTGGTATTGGTGGTGGGGTATTGGTGGTGGTGGTATTGGTGGTGGTATTGGTAGTGGTGGTGGTATTGGTGGTATTGATGATATTGGTGGTGGTGGGATTGGTATTGCTGGTGGTGGTATTGGTGGTGGTAGATTTGGTGGTGGTGGTATTGGTGGTGGTGGTATTGCTGCTGGTGGTGGTATTGGTGGTGGTTGTGGTGGTATTGGTCATGGTATTGGTGGTATTGGTGGTTGTGGTGGTGGTATTGGTGGTGTGGTATTGGTGGTGGTATTGGTGGTGGTATTGGTGGGGGTATTGATGGTGGTATTGGTGGTGGTATTGGTGGTGGTAGTATTGGTTATAGTGGTGTTAGTTGTGGTGGTGGTATTGGTGGTGGTATTGGTGGTGGTATTGGCA
Organism: Lissotriton helveticus; assembly: GCF_964261635.1. Lineage (NCBI taxonomy): Eukaryota > Metazoa > Chordata > Amphibia > Caudata > Salamandridae > Lissotriton > Lissotriton helveticus. The sequence continues at coordinate 585,495,243 of NC_136072.1, forward strand.
TTGGTGGTGGTATTGGTGGCGGTGGTATTGGTGGTGGTGGTATTGGTGGTATTGGTGGTGGTGGTGTTGGTGGTATTGGTGATTGTGGAATTGGTGGTGGTGGTATTGCTGGTGGTGGTATTGGTGGTGGTGATATTGCTGGTAGTAGTGGTGGCATTGGTGGTAGTATTGGTGGTGGTACTGGTATTGGTGGTGGTATTGGTGGTTGTGGTACTGGTATTGATGGTGGTGGTATTGTTGATGGTATTGGTATTGGTGGTGGTTGTATTGGTGGTGGGGTATCGGTAGCGGTGGTGGTATTGGTGGTGGGATATTAGTGGTTGGGTATTGGTGATGGTGGTGGTATTGGTGGTGGTGGTGGTATCAGTGGTGGTATTGGTGGTGGTGGTGGTATTGGTGGTGATACTAATAGTGGTGATGGTGGTATTGGTGGTGATATTGGTGGTGGCATTTGTGGTGGAGGTATTGGTGGTGGTGGTGGATTTGGTGTTGGTGGTGGTGTTGGTAGTGGTGGTGGTAATGGTGGTGGTGGTGTTGGTGGTAGTATTGGTGGTATTGGTGGTCAGTGGTATTGGTGCAGTTGGTATTGGTATTGGTGGTATTGGTGGTGGTGGAATTGGTTGTGGTATTGATGGTGGTGGTATTGGTGGTTGTGGTATTGGTGGTAGTGATATTGGTGGTGGTTGTATTGGTGGTGGGGGTGGTATTGGTGGTGGTGATAGTATTGGTGGTGGTATTGATGGTGGTTTTGATGGTGGTATTGGTGGTAGTATTGATAGTGGTAATAGTGGTATTGGTGGTGGTATTGGTGGGTGGTGGTATTGGTGGTGGTATTGGTATTGGCGTTGGTATCAGTATTGGTGGTGGTGGTATTGGATTGGTGGTGGTGGTATTGGTGGTGGTATTGGTATTGGTGGTGGTATTAGTGGTGGGGTATTGGTGGTGGTATTGGTGGTGGGGTATTGGTGGTGGTATTGGTGGTGGTGGTGATATTGGTGGTGGTGGTATTGGTGGTGATATTGGTGGTGGTACTGGTTGTGGTACTGGTGGTGGTTTTCATGGTGGTATTGGTGGTGGTGGTGGTGGTATTGGTGGTGGCGGTGGTAGTATTGGTGGTGGTGATATTGGTGGTGGTGGTATTGGTGGTGGAATTGGTGGTGGTATTGGTGGTGGTACTGGTGGTGGCACTGATGGTGGTATTAGTGGTGGTATTGGTGGCAGTATTGGTGGTGGTGGTATTGGTGGTAGTAAAGGTGGTGGTGGTATTACTGGTGGTGGTGGTATTGGTGGTGGTATTGGTGGTGGTATTGGTGGTGGTAGTCTTGGTGGTGGTGGTATTGGTGGTGGTGGTATTTGTGGTGGGGGTCGTGGAATTGGTGGTGGGGGTACTGGTATTGGTGGTGGTGGTATTGGTGGTGGTATTGGTGGTAGTGGTGGTATTGGTAGTGGGGTATCAGTGGTGGTGGTATTGGTGGTGGGGTATCAGTGGTGGGGGTGGTGGTATTGGTGGTGGTCGTATCAGTGGTATTGGTGGTGGCGGTATTGGTGGTAATGGTATTGGTGGTATTGGTTCTGGTGGTGGTGATATTGGTGGTGGAGGTATTGGTGGTGGTATTGGTGGTGGTGGTGGATTTGGTGGTGTGGTATTGGTGCTGGTGGTATTGGTAGTGGTGGTATTGATGGTGGTTGTATTGGTGGTGGTGGTGGTATTGGTGGTGGTGGTGTTATTGGTCGTGGTATTGGTGATATTGATGGTGGTGGTATTGGTGGTTGTGGTATTGTTGGTAGTGATATTGGTGGTATTAGTGGTGGTGGTGGTATTGGTGGTGGTGATGATGGTATTGGTGGTGATGGTATTGTTGTTGTTGGTGGTGGTGGTATTTGTGGTAGTATTGGTGGTGGTGGTATTAGTAGCGGTGGTGTTATTGGTGATGGTATTAGTGGTATTGGTGGTGGTATTGGCAGTGGTATTGGTGGTGGTGGTATTAGTGGTGGTTGTGTTAGTGGTATTGGTGGTGGTGGTATTGGTGGTGGTACTTGTGGTGGTATTGGTGGTAGTGGTATTGGTGATGGTATTGGTGGTGGTGGTATTTGTGGTGGTGATATTAGTGGTGTTGGTATTGGTGGTGGTGGTATTGGTGGTGGTGATATTTGTGGTGGTGGTATTGGTGGTGGTGGTATTGGTGGTGGTGGTATTGGTGGTGGTGATACTGGTGGTGGTCGTATTGGTGGTGGTGATGGTATTGGTGGTGATATTGGTGGTGGTGGTATCAGTGATATTGGTGGTGGTAATGGTATTGGTGGTATTAGTGGTGGTATTGGTTCTGGTGGTGGTGGTGGAGGTATTGCTGGTGGTGGTGATATTGGTGGCTGTAATGGTGATGGTGGTTTTGGTGGTGGTGTTACTGGTCATGGTATTGGTGGTATTGATGGTAGTGGTATTGGTGGTTGTGGTATTGGTGGTAATGATATTGGTGGTGGTGGTGGTGGTGGTGGTGGTATTGGTGGTGGTATTAGTGGTGGTGGTGGTGGTATTGGTGGTGGTGATGATGGTATTGGTGGTGGTGGTATTGTTGTTGGTGGTGGTGGTATTGGTGGTAGTATTGGTGGTAGTATTAGTGGTAGTATTAGTGGTAGTATTAGGGGTGGTCGTATTGGTGGTGGTGGTATTAATGTTGGTGATGGTATTAGTGGTATTGGTGGTAGTGGTAATAGTGGTTGTATTGGTATTGGCATTGGTATTGGTGGTGGTGGCATTGGTGGTGGTGGTATGGGTGGTGGTTGTGTTAGTGGTATTGGTGGTGGTGGTATTGGTGGTGGTATTGGTGATGGTATTCATGGCGGTGGTGGTATTTGTGGTGGTGATATTAGTGGTGTTGGTATTGGTGGTGGTATTGGTGGTATTGTGATGTATTGTTGGTGGTGTTGGTGGTATTGGTGGTGGTAATATTTGTGGTGGTTGTATTGGTAGTGGTATTGGTGTTGGTGATATTGGTGGTGGTGGGGGTATTGGTGGTGGTTGTATTGATGGTGGTGGTGGTGGTATTGGTGGTGGTGGTATTGGTGATGGTGGTATTAGTGGTGGTGGTGGTATTGGTGATATAGGTAGTGCTGGTATTGGTGGTGGTGGTATTGGTGCTATTGGTGGTATTGGTGGTGGTGGTATTAGTGGTGGTGGTGGTATTGGCATTGACAGTGGTATTGGTATTGGTGGTGGTAGTGATATTGGTGGGGATGGTATTGGTGGAGGTGGTATTGGTGGTGGTGGTATTGGTGGTGGTGGTGGTATTGGTAGTGTTGGTATTGGTGTTGATGTTGGTGGTATTGCTGGTGGTATTGGTGGTGGTAGTGGTGGTGATGGTGGTGGTATTGGTGGTGGTGCTGGATTTGGTGATGGTGGTATTGGTGATGGTGGTATTGGTAGTGGTGGTATTGGTAGTGGTGGTTGTATTGGTGGTGGTGGTATTGGTGGTGGTGGTGGTATTGGTGGTGGTGGTGGTGGTATTGGTGGTGGTGGTGGTATTGGCACGCAATTGTGGTGGTACACGGCTGACTCAGACGCGGTGCCAGGTTCTCTCCAACTCTCAAGATCCCGCACCCACAACCTTGAATGTGGAACAACTGGAAGCCTGTCTTAACGCCGATGCCCGCATGGACACGGCTTGCACACCAGCAATTGTTTCTAATCCAGGTGCCCTTGAGCCTCGCATGACAGGCACATTCTTCTTCCAGCAGACCACCATCACAGCGGACACGGGACCGTGTCCCTCCAGCACTGTCAACATTTTCAACCCGGTCCTGAAGATGATCCTAAATAATTGGATCGAAACGTCATCGACCTGTCAGAGCAACTGATGGTGCACTGCTCTTGTGGTTCAACAGAAATTGCTACCAATCATTCAAAGTACCTTGTAAATCATTGACTTGAACCACCGTATTCACTGTACTGTCTTGTTCACAATTGCACCTTGCGCCGTTTTTCGCTGATAACACATTGTCACTTGCGTCGCCACCCTCTGTGTCATGTACACAATTGAACACCCAGTCCAATTCGGGTTGTTTATGCAATTTCTTGCCTACAGTGCTATCACAACTCTATTATTTATTTTTTATTTTTTCTTATCCTAATCTGTGCCCAAATATATGATGCCATGTGCACTTTCTTAAAAAACCAACCGAGAGTCTCCCTTTCTTTCATGTAATGTATTGTACATACGTTTCTAACTGTCCTGCCTAATGATACCAGTTGAGATTCAGTTGTTTTACTCACTCAGAGTTATTGAAGCTGTCAAAAATGAGGCAGCACTTTTGAAACTCCAGAGAAAATGTCCCTTTACAGAAGGGATCTATTACTTGTGTAGAGTACCACAGTGAGGCTTCATTGACTTCAAATGCCATGGTTGGTGAAGGACTATTTCTCATACATTGTAAAATAAAAGTTCCTGAATTGCTCCTCAACATTTCTTTGCTTACCAAGTGGCAAGCACTCTAAAATGGAACACGCTGCAGTGCCAAAGTCACTAAAAGTGTCACCCAGCCTACTCTCATGGAGATGTTTCACATCTACACCAATTATGTTGAACACTTGGTAGACAAGGGTGTTTTCAGACTCTAGTTTTTACAATGTCCACTACAGCAGAGTGTACTTTTTTCGAATTACTATCAATATGTGACCAAAGATCCTCACATTTCTAGCCTATGGCATCATCAGTCAGCAAAAGTTCTGTAAACGGTTGTCACATGGATAATATTGCATTCATGGCCTCTAGGACTGAGAACCACCAGCTAAGTGACAAAGTTGGGATGACTCTTTCTTTGATGCCACACAATGCACAAAATGAGAAATATTTGCGTTTTAGTTTCTGGGCATAACAAAACAGTACATCAGAATGGACTAAAAAGTCAATATCATTCTTCATTAACTCTGAAGATTGTAAAGATGCTTTCAGCATACCATCTAACAAGTGGCAAGGATCTCTTACAGGGAAGCACTTCAGCCCAGGTATCGATTTTGAAAGGTCATCACACAACTTTTTCATATTCATAGCTGAATCACTGTAAAAACAAACAATATCACTTCAATCTTTGTCAAACTTGGTAAGAACTTTTTGCAGCAGCCTTCTAAGTGACAATGCGTTCCATGTTTTCCCAAAGTCTGGTGTCATGTTTTCACCAGTATCCCAGATGCTTTGTGACTGCACTCTTTTCACATATACCTGTCACTATACCTTGCATTGAATGTTGAAAGCCTGGGGCGTTTGGCAATTCACTTACTATCAAAACTGACTCACTGGAAAAGGGGGCAGCTGTATCAAGGTTTTTTACACATTCTATGAGGGTAAATGTGATGGTACATATTGGGAAAGTTTCTTATGAAACCTACATTTTTCCTATCAGTAAAAGACTCAAATGTAGCCAAAAAATCAAATATAATGTTGATATTTCCTGATTATCTACAGTTTATAAAATACATAAACAACACCTAAAACATGCTTCTAACCCTGTATCTTTAGACCAAAGACCACAAAACTGAACAAGTGAAGAAGAAACAATATTTTAGTGACATCCCTAAACAACAAACTCAAGCAGAATAATGTTAGCCCAGTCTTTCTTACTGCTACCTTATATAACAAAGTTACATTGTATTGGCACCTTCAGGAAGAAATAAAAATGACTCTTTCACTCTCCTTTTCCTATCTTTGAATGGCATTTAGTTTGTGGTTGTACAGGTTTCTTTTCATTGTTTATATGTTCACACTGGTGAGGGCTATTTCCCTTCCGATGGGGTTTTATCTGTTATTATAGGTTTAAACCTATAACCGGACAGCCTACATATATGCTAGGAAAACTATAGAAGTCAAAGTGTCTCCAGTCTCGACTGTTAGTTTGGAATTCAAAATCTCTTTTTTCGCAGGCTGAAAGGCAGGTGTCCACTAAACTACTTGCTAAGCTATCATTCATTACCTGTCTTACTCCAGCAAGGGGCTCTGACAACATGCACACTACTAGCGAGTTACTTCAATTATCGAAGCTGCTGAATTTAAGTAAATTTGCCAGTCATAAGCATAGCTTTTTAGTCACCATCATGTGCACTTCGGGGGTATAAACTGGTAATCCAAAGAGTGAAATTACAATGCTGATAATGCAACGTGCTGTTGTATAAAAAGCCATAACAGAATGTGTTGCAATGTAAAAAGCCACAGGGCAGCAATATATTGTATGACAGAGCGCCTTTCACATTACAGGACATCGGAGCACCATATATGCACACGATTTCCAAGGAAAATATAGGAGAGATACAGAAAAAGTGAGGAAAGGGTGCTAGACAAGGACACAAAAGGAAGGAGACTGGAAAGAAGAAACTGATAAGAAGAAAAAGAGAAAGTGTGTGTGAGAGAGAGAGAAAGAGAGAAGGGGTAAGATAATGGAAAGAGTGTGACAGGAAGAAAACGATAAGGAGAAGAAAGAGATGTTTGAAAGAAGGCAAGAGAGAAAAAAGAATGCTGCATAAGATTTGGGAGAGACAGAAGCAGAGGAAGAAATTTAGAGAAGTAGAGAGATGATGAAGAAAAGTATAAGAGAAAGGCAGGGGTGAGGGCTGAGACAAGGAGTAGTTGGAAGAAAGAGGACGGTTAGTAAGAGTGCTTAGATAAGAAGCAAAAGAATTGCAACAGGGTGAGAGTGAAGACAGCAAGATGGAGGCAGAGAGCAAGGATGTGAAGCAACGTGCAGAGGAAGGATAAGGAAAGGGAATAGTGAATGGCTAAGGAAGAAGAGGAAGGCAAGACGGCTATAGGACTTTCCTGAAGTTCAACACGGGAAGGATAGAAAGTATCTCCTGGATACCACTTTAGTTTCCTCGTGGTATAGCAGTCTAGGCTCTTGATCTAAAGGTACGTGGTTATGGAGAACCCTACGCCTTTCTGGGGAGGCTGAAATCTTGAAGTGAATCTATTTTTGGATTAGTTTCACCGTAGGGCTATTATAATGGAGTAAATACTACCAGTGGACAGACTTTGACTGTCCATGGTGCTAGAAACTAGGTTGTTGTGCCCAGGTGCTCTAGACTGCCTCTGTGCACTTTCCCTGTGATTGACTTTTGACAGGCTGAGGTGCAGCAGGGAAAGCAGCAGATTTCAGTTTATGCACACTCTGCCTGAGGGTACCAGGGTCTAAATCATGGAAGACTGTCCAAGTCTACTGCAGCTTCTTAAGGCTTCTTCAAGCCCGTTGCATTTCATGAAAAGTCATCTTTACAGAAACTAGTCACGTTATATGCATTTAACTGCCTTGTTCCACTTATTCTCAGACTTGAAATCTTACATACAAACACACTGGTTACACAAACATATCACACGAGAAAACCGAAAGCACTGCAGCCACGAGCATCCTCTTTAAAATCATGTTTAAATGAACATTTTAATCTGCAAAATAAAACTTCCAATGGAAACTCCAACCCAGTTTAAAAAAGTAGAATAGTACTTTTAAGCTGAAATGTAAAAAAACGTGACGTGTGGAAAGCTTGAATTAATCTTAGATACTGATAATTACTAAAGTCCACATCTCAGTCTATTGTTTTTCTGCCCACAATGGCACCTCAGATTATGCCCAGCCATAAGCAAACCAGCTGTGATCCTGCGTCAATATGAACAGTTCCGACGAAACTGCCAAGCCAGGTTGTGGTATCTTGGTATTCTCTATGCAATCCTTCTTTACCACTAATGGAATGTTCATGTGATGCATCTTTCAGAATGTTGGTGATCTGCCTGGCAGATTACAGTTGGCTGGGCTGAGCGCCTTGCTGGATGCTCCTGGTGGGGGTCTCTCTGTATAACTTGGAATAAAGCATCTCTGAAATACATCATCACTTGTGGACATTTCATCATTACATATTGGCGACGATCTTAAGAAAGAACCTACATCTGTCAAGTCTAGAAGTACTTCATTCAACTTAATATTAAGAAAGGATCTCCTGCAACAAGAAAAGCTACCCCAACTGCCATCATGACCCCACCAGTGACCTACAATCTGTCGCCCACAGCAGTTTGGCAGTTGTCCTGTGTACCTGTGAGTCTACAAATATTTTATTGGAACTGTGCCCTCACGCTGGGTAAGCCTGTTCTTCTGTTTCGTGTTGTGGCTCACGCTATACTCTCACTTAAGAGTAAGCATTTTAATTGCCAACTGTGCCAGTGGTCCCGTGTACAAGGAGAGTCAATTAAGTTCTGTGTTGGAGTTACGCCATCAAATGGAGTAAACCCGAATCTTTTAAGTTCCTGGCTCATCCTTTGCTGTGCCTTCACATGAGGGTAGGCATTGACTTTCACTGAACTTCTCTACGATGTCTGGGGAAGAGGTGTGACTGTTTTAGTATGGATACATGTGCAGCAGTGACTTATCTTTATTGAAAGTTACATTATTTAAAGTGTTTGCCCAGAGGAGACTTTTGGTTACAGAACTGGCCCCATGTTTCGAAAGTGTGTAAAGGATGTGGTTAGGTGATATTCTGCCTGTTCACCCGTTTACCACCATGGTATGCCAGATCTCAATTATTTTCGTGAAGATTCACTTTCACGTACATTATTTTTTTTTGTTGTTTGAGCGGAAATCGAGCCATTGAAGCCATCGTTATTTCAACTGCCTTTTCCTCATTTAAATATGCAGCGCGTGTCTTTCACCGTGCACGCACTCACCTGCTGTTTTCCACGGAGCTCCTGTGACGTGCTGTCTTCTCTGCCGGATCCTCAGATGTCGTTTGGTGTGGGGAAACGCCGTGAGCCACCCAGCTTTGCGTCACTGTGCGTGCCGCCATGTTTGCTTTGCGAGTCTTTACGTGTCTTCTGTGACTCTCAGCGCTGTTTACGTGGTCTGCCTCAACGTCATGATGCAGCGGACACCGAGAATAGTGAAATTTTTCCTCATTTTCCACGGAGTGTTGTCATAAATCTAAGGTACTGTGCACTTTCTCCTTGAAAATGACGGAGTCTTACGGAGCGCTGTCATGAATCTTATTGTGTTCTTCATTTTAATAAGGATATTTTTCTCGGGGGCAAGGATCGTGCTCCGGCGTATAATATTCAACTGTATGCCTATAAGTGAACTTTAATTCCTGTGTTGCACTACTTCATGTATTTATTTGCTTAACATAAAGCGTGCAAATAATTTTTTAAATATTTTTGTTATGGGTTCTAGTCCCATTTACTTGCAGTGGGTTTTAGTCCCATTTGCTTAATTTAAATGCTTCTGCAATGGGTTTTAGTCCCATTTGCTAGCAGTGGGTTTTAGTCCCACTTGTTTAATTTAAATGTTTTGCAATGGGTTCCAGTCCTAATTGCTTTCAGTGGGTCTTAGTCCCATCTGTTTATTTTTTTTCTATGCTTTTGCGATGTGTTCCAGTACCATTTGTTTACAGTGGGTGTTAGTCCCACCTGTTTTATTTCCAATGGGTTCATGTCCCATTTGTTTGCAGTGGGTTTTAGTCCCACCTGTTTAATTTGCAATGGGTTCATGTCCCATTTGTTTGCAGTGGGTTTTAGTCCCACTTCTTTAGTTTGCAATGGGTCCCAGTCCCATTTGTTTGCAGTGGGTTTTAGTCCCATTTGTTTATTTGGCAAAGTTTTTGCGATGGGTTCAAGTCCCATTTGTTTGCAGTGGGTTTTAGTCCCTTTTGTTTATTTTGCAATGTGTTTGCGATGGGTTCAAGTCCCATTTGTTTGCAGTGGGTTTTAGTCCTACTTGCTCTATTTCACTGGTTTTTTTTTTAGCAATGGGTCATAGTCCCATTTGTTGTAGTGGGTTTTAGTCCCATCTGCTTTATTTCATTGTTTTTGGCTATGGGTTTCTAGTCCCATTTTCCTGTAAGTGGGTTTTAGTCCCACCTGGCACCACGTCAGTTGTCCCCATGGATCTCGTCCATTTTTGTTTTGTGCCCTGTAGGGTGTGCGCATTTTGTCTCCTTCAGAGGAGTTATGCTAGGGTTCAGTCCTTTAGCATTATGAGTTGCATATGTTCCTTACTTGTTTGGTGTTTTGAACATGTTATGTGTTTCTATTCACATATGCTGGTTTACCAGTTACTTTTAAGAGACTAGGTTTTACATTCACATATTTAGCTTTTGTTTTTTCTCTATTTAAGAGCTTTTATGCTTGCTTTGCTAAATTTGTTCAGATTTGATGTATTTTTATTGCAACTTTTTGACACCGTTATCTCTTGCATTACGTTATCGTATTTTGCTTAGAGATAATAGTGTTTAGATGAGGTTTCACCTCTATTGTTCCTCATTTTTCTTGTTCTTGCTTTGGAGGTATCTTAAGTGCTTTCTCTTTTCTTAGTGCCTTGCATTGTTGCTTCTTTTTCAAAGTTCTGTAAGAAGGGAGGATGGTTTATATGTTTTACATTCTTCTTTCTTTGTTTTTTTTATGGCTGTTTTCTCTTTGCTGTTTCTTTCTCCGCTTTTGCTCAATTTACTTGCTTTCATTTTCTCCTGTTCTCTGTTGCTGTTTTAGCTTTTTGTTTTCTGTTTAAGAAAAGAGGATAACGTGGTATCTTGGTATTCTCTATGCAATCCTTCTCTACCACTAATGGAATGTTCATGTGATGCATCTTTCAGAATGTTGGTGATCTGCCTGGCAGATTACAGTTGGCTGGGCTGAGCGCCTTGCTGGATGCTCCTGGTGGGGTCTCTCTGTATAACTTGGAATAAAGCATCTCTGAAATACATCATCACTTGTGGACATTTCATCACTACACAGGTCCTCCTTGAATGGAACAGAGAACGTCCTTGGGTTTCTTGGGTTCCAGTTTAGAGAGTACCTGGCCTGGCAGTTCGGGCTGGAATGCTCTTAATGGAGCAGGGTCAAGGCTGATTCGCATATGGCTTGGTCCAAACTGAGGTGGCATGGTGTTCAAAATAATGATGGATTAGGATGCGGCCTGAGTAATTACCAGTGGCTGAAATTAATTCATGCATTCCATCTATCACTTGTATACTTCCATGCAACACCCTAAGTGCACCTTGTATGCCCAGGTGTGGATCTCATGCTCACTGAAGCTAAGCTACACCTGACTAACGAGCCATTATCCGAGTAAAACCAGTCCTGGGTTGCTAGAGTACTAGTTCAGGAAGCACCTAGCCAGGCAGTTCGTTATGGACTGTTATTGTTGGAGCAGGGTGAAGACTGATTGCATATGCTTGGGTCCAAACTGAGGTGGCATGGTGTTCAAAATAACAATGGACTGGGACGTGGCCCGAGTAACTACCACTGGATAGGATTAATTCAAATATCCATCCATCAGTTTTTGTATATTACTTTTAACAGCATAACTTTGCAGTTCTCAACAGATACCTTGAGCAAAAGATCCAAAGCATTTACCTCTGGGGGTTAACAACAAGTGCTTCTAAGATTCATAGGGAGTGGCTTCTTCCAGTACTTGAGAAAACTGTTCCTCAAGACTCAAGAGTCATTGTGAACCCCGTCATTGTCTCCATACCCTGATATATACTGAGTCAAACTATAGTATAATGCAAGCAAACCAACTCAGCCAAGGTGTCTGCAGTCCATTAACCAGTGTGATTGACAAATAAAAAGAAATAGTATGCAGCAGGCATATGAAAAGTATGGTCATTTATATTGTGCACACAATCATTATGTAATGTTTAGGAAACAGTGCATTGTTTATACAAGCACATATATTATGTTTACAAATGAAGGTGTTCATTATGTGAACAATACAATGATGCATGCCTACCTCAAATTTAGACATGCAAACCGCTATGATAAACATGCAAATTAATAGGTTGCTGTAAAATTTCTGCTTGCTTTGCATAGTTGTCCTGGATTTGTTTTTATTTTGCTGGACCTTATTTGTGTTTGCTGGATTTACGACCCTGCGCACTTTACCCCTGTTAACCAGTACTAAAGTGCCTTTAGTCCCCCTTTAAACATGATGATTTGGCCTGTTCCATATCCATACGGCTAGGTCCAAATGGAGGTGGCATGATGTACAAAATAACAATAGACTTGGATGCCGCCAAAGTAATTGTCAGTTTTTGAGATTAATTCACAGATTCCATCCATCACTTTGTGTATACTTCGGTGTCTCTGGAACTAAGCAGCACCCGAATGACGAGCACAGTCAGGGTGAAATCGGTCTTGGGTTGCTTGCATTCTGGCAGTTCGGCCTGGACTTATTCTATTCGAGCAGGGTCAAGACTGATTTGCATATGGCTGTGTCCCCACTAAGGTGGTATGATGTGTAAAATAATGATGAACTGGGATGCGACCTAAGTAATTACCAGTGTCTGAGATTAATTAAAGCATTCCATCCATCACTTTTTCTATATCACTTTTAATAGCATAACTTTGCATTTATGAGCAGATAACTTGAGCAAATGGTCCAATGCATTTTTCTCTGGGGGCTACCAATAAGTGCTTCTAAGCTTCATAGGAAGGGGCTTCTCCCAGTACTTGAGAAAACTGAGCCTTCACCTTCCAGAGTCCTTGTGACCCCCGTCATTGTCTCTGCCCCCTCAAATCTACCGGATCAAATCATAGTATAATGCATGCAAACCAATTCCACCCAGGCGTTTGCTTTACATTAATTAGCGTGATTGGTAAAAAAAACATATAGTATGCAGTGAGCATACAAAAAATATATTCAGTGATATTGTGCACAAATATCATTATGTAATGTTTAGAAAATAGCATATTGTTTATACAAAAACATAAATTGTGCTCACGAACCAAGGTGTTATTCATGTGAAACCTACCATCATGCATGCCTACCCCTACTTTACACATGCAACCAATATGTTAAACATGCAAATCAGTAGGTTGCTGTAAGAAGTCTGCAATTTTTTGCATGGTCACTCCGGGCTTTTTGTCTTTACTGGACCTATTTTTTATTGTATTTATTTTGCTGTTTTTCGAACTCTGTGCGCTTTATCCCTGCTAACCAGTAGTAAAGAACCTGAGTTCCCCTTTTAAACATGATTGAATTGGCCTATTCCTAATTGGTATATTTAACTTGCCTATACGTCAATAGTATATGGTATAAAATGTGCACCCAGGGCCTGGAAGTTAAATGTCATGTGTGGACTGTTATACTCATTGTGCCATCCAGTAGTGTGACAAAGTAAACATGGCTTCAGGCCTATCCTGAGAGGCCTGAGTGCTGCAGGGTGACTTTTTAAAATAAACTTGTTTGACATATTGAAATATTAGTAAGTCACAGCTGTGTAAGCCTTGCAGTCTACAAGGAAAGGTACATGGTATTTACAAGTTGGGTATCTAGAACCTTAATGTTACCATGTTTCTACAGTGCTAATGCCCTACATGCTATTTCCATTGTGGGGTAGGCTTAGGTGTCATATGTAGCAAAACAGACTACAGATAAAAATACAAATTCTGATAAGTCGGAAAAGGGAACAGTTATTTTTAATGGTTATTAAGAATTCAATTCAATGGTGAAGCAGAATTTTTAATAATTATCAAGGAAAGGTAACTTTTAGAAAGTTACCATTTACCTGCATGAATTCTCAGAAGGCTCATTAGCATAATCTTCTGACATCTCTCAGCTTCTGCTCAGCCCTAAATATGTATGAAATAGGTGTGAAATGCCTCCAATGAGCATACAGGTTGACATGAATGGGAAGAGATGACTGATGGAAATGGAGGGAAGAAAAGTAGTTGCCTAGGGTCACACGGTTTGGTCAACATTGGAAGTCAGGATTGAAACCAGGTTTCCTGAATAGATTGTTTAATTCCTATCCTGGATGGGTATCACATTATGTTCCCCTTCTACCCTGATGGCAATTTTATTAGTGACCCAAGAGGCAAGTCAGTTGTATTGTGCTACCTATACAAGGCCATTATTGCTGTTATAGACGAAGTCACGTTACTGTCAATTAAACAATATCAGAGAGTTTTGTACAGTGCACACCCTGAGCTGATTTTTTTCAAGCTGCTCTCAAATGTGATGTTCTTGGAAAAGGAGGCCTAGAGAAGAAAAGCAATTGTTCAGGATTACACAGTTTGGTCATGCTGTGAACCTGTATATGAAACCAGAGTCTCTGGCTGGCTCAGGGCCCCTCAATTAGTTTTGCCCTTGGTCCAACAAGGGCTTCTAACTGACCTGGGTATGTTATGCAAGTGCATTCAAAATACCCTTTATATTTTTATAAGATGGGGTGATAGCACTGGAAACAACCCCCTTAGTAGAACAGGTACACCTTTGGGTAGAAATAGTACAAGCTTCCCAACTTCAGAGGAGAGGTACATCTAGGACAGCGTCAGCACAAGCCTTTTCCATCATAGGACAGATAAAAACCTGGGCAGCTTTATTTCTTCACATAACCAGTACAATATGGCAGTAGCAAAGCAAGCTTCCCTCTCTCACTGAAGGCAATTTATGCAGTCTTCCATTTTTCACTGAACAGATCTGGCTGAGCAGGCTAGTACTAGCTTCCATTGCTCACAGAATATGTACAGTTAAGGCAAGAGTGATGTATGCACAGACAGGTCTCTGGAGTGAGTGCTTAAGTCACTGAGGTGAATGTGTAGGTGGATGAGTGAGTGAATATGCGAGCTGTGACACCATTCTTGCTGAGGTGATATTCCTAGTTAGCATCGTTAAAGTCCTGCTGCTGTCAGTTGGACACTTACTGTTTGTGTTGATCTTTGTTGTGTTGAGAACTAACCATTACCCAGTAGGTCATGTTATTTGGAGCAGCCTTGCCACAGTACAACCAACTAATATCTAGGCAGACAGGTGCCAACCTCTACAAAAAAGTTTGGAGTTCACTCTCACCAGGCGCTGTTTCACCCCAGGCTCGGTGCTGCACTTGTTCAAAATGTTGAGCTCTGCCAGTGTGTAGCCCTAACCTGTTTTCCTGATGGTTTGAAGTGAGACACACAAAAAAGAGGGAGAACGGTGGTCACAAAAAAGGGAAGGCACCCACAGCTTCCCATAAATTTCAAAGAAGGGTACTGCGCTGTGGAACCAAACGCAGGGCACAAGTCGTGGGTACATGTGGGTACACGCAGGTACATGGAGTCCACCCACTATTTTCACAGGGTGGACGCCGTCCCCTCTGCCAAGAACTTGAGCCCCACAGAAATATGTCCAAGTGTAATTTGGAGTCACCCAAACACGTTTAGCAGCACCTGCCCGTTGTCTGCTTTCCATTCCTAGCAGCAACGTGCTGGGAGCAAGGGAGCTTTTTTTTCACCTCCAGCTGGGTCGAAGTTAAAGGGTCATCAGGCCTCCTGTTGTTCACACTTAAATGTAAATGCCACTGAGGGGAAAAGGGGAAACAAAGGCACACAGCTCGTTATCCCTTCACAGGTACTTAATAGGAGGTGGCTTTTGCCTTTGTTCAATCCTGGTATATAAGAGATGCATGCACTCTAAGAATGGCAGGTGTGTTGGTCTGTCCCAGTATTTACACAAATAAGAATTTCAATAGCACTATTTTATTTATTTTCTAGCGCATCGCAATCCAATGCAGGGTGTCAGAGCTCTGCACATAACATACACTGACAATAAATCATGTACATCTGTAAATCAACGTACAAGGCGAGTTACATGAGACAGGGTCACAAGGTGTGTGAGTCACATGTCCTTCATAGTTCATTGTGCTGTATTACAAGGATTACAATTTATGAGCTGCAGGTAACAGAGGATCTCTGTGTTAAAAGCAGTAAACCACTTTACTATCTACATGAAATAAAAATCTGTCATCTGCATGTTACCTGATGTGCTTTGCAGGAGAAACTGTAACCCTCCATGGTACTCTGATTCAAATCTGGGACTTCACAAAACACAGGTCTCTGCAACAAATGCATTCACCTCCAGAGTTACCTCACCATTAATATTATTCCCTGAGATTTAATGGGCACCTTTATAGAAGACTAGCAGCCCGTCCCGACTTTGTCCGGGTATGAATTGCTGCCGGCCAGTAGTATATTGTTTTGTAGGATTTCGTTTTGATAGCATTTCTTATCTGTGACAGGCCTGTGAAACGCTCCGATTCACAGTGCACTGCTGATGCACTTAAGAGTGCGCGTTCAGTAGTGTGTGAACTCGAGTTTCCCTACTTTATTATTCCTTGCAATTATATATAGCGCGAACTCGACAACAAGGCATGAGCACAATTTACATTACAGAAGAATACATTCATTTGTGGTAGGCACGGGGAGACAAAGCGATTTGCCTGGAATCACAGGATGTTGAGCTGATGCCGAGATTCGAACGTAGCTCCCCAGCTCTAAAGTTCTCAATTCTAGAACTTGTGGCGGGTGGTGTGTCTAAAAGTGTATGTTGGTGCTGGCCATCAATGAGAGAGACCTGTGCATTTTTCAAATGGGTGGTGAAAAAATATGAGTATGTTGCTGGAGATGTGGGCCGCCGTGCCACCAATTTACTTACCGGGGGAGGGTAAACACCCATTAGTCCGCAACTTTCTTTCCGCATACCATCACTCCGCATTCTTTCATTACAAAAGTACCATGACTCCGCAATGCCATTATAACGCATGGCATTACATTTTATATGCTTTTACCTCGCAGACATTTACAACGAAATTCGTTGTAAATGCATGAATGTTAAAAGCATGTTTTTTTTTTAAATGTTTGGATAAGGTAAGTATGGGTATATGGGTATATGTTTTGGGGTACTGAGGTATATGTTTTGAGGTGTTTGGGTATTTTAAGGGTTCAGATATAGTTTTGGGTTATGGGGTACAGGGGTAGTTTTAGGGTTTAGGGATAGGTATGGGTTTTGGGGTACAGGGGTATTTTTAGGGTTCAGAGCTAGGTTTGGGTTTAGGGGTATAGGGGTATTTTTAGGGTTCAGGGGTAGGTTTGGGGGTACAGGGGTATTTTAAGGGTTCAGGGCTAGTTTGGGTTTTGGGGTACAGGGGTATTTTTAGGGTTCAGGGGTAGGTTTGGGTTTTGGGGTACAGGGGTATTTTAAGGGTTCAGGGCTAGGTTTGGGTTTTGGGGTACAGGGGTATTTTAAGGTTCAGGGGTAGTTTTGGGTTTTGGGGTACAGGGTTATTTTTATGGTTCAGGGATAGGTTTGGGTTTTGGGGTACAGGGGTATTTTAAGGGTTCAGGGCTAGGTTTGGGTTTTGGGGTACAGGGGTATTTAAGGGTTCAGGGGTAGGTTTGGGTTTTGGGGTACAGTGGTATTTTTAGGGTTCAGGGATAGGTTTGGGTTTTGGGGTACAGGGTATATTTTATAGGGTTAAGATGGGTTAGTGTGTAAGGGTGTTGGGGTATTTAAAGGGAGCAGGGTGGGATTAGCACACGATATGAGACATGGCATGAAGGGCGGAACGTACCACTCGCCCCCAGAGTTTGTCACGCCCCCTGCACATATTTTATAGGGTTAAGATGGGTTAGTGTTTAAGGGTGTTGGGGTATTTTAAGGAGTAAGGGTGGGTTATGATTATGGGGTGCAGGGGTATTTAAAGGGAGCAGGGAGGGATTAGCACACGATATGAGACATGGCATGAAGGGCGGAACGTACCACACGCCCCCAGCGTTTGTCACGCCCACAGCACACGCCCACAGCACAACGCAGACACGCCACCAAGGGACTACTTTGCTGGCACGTTCTTTTACCTTTTAAATGTATATGGTGGGCGTCTGCATAGCCTATGTCCTTCTGCTGCAACTGCCCTTTCCAACGCTGTATTGGGTGTTGTGAATGGTGCTGTGGTTGCTGAGATTACCCGCCTCAAAGGTTTGGGCTCTCTCTTTATTATATTAGTATGGACTAGTAGCCCGTCCCGACGTTGTCCGGGTATGAATTGCTGCCGGCCAGTAGTATATTGTTTTGTAGGATTTCGTTTTGATAGCATTTCTTACCTGTGACAGGCCTGTGAAATGCTCCGATTCACAGTGCACTACTGATGCACTTAAAAGTGCGCGTTCAGTAGTGTGTGAACTCGAGTTTCCCCACTTTATTTTTCCTTGCAATATTATATAGCGCGAACTCGACAACATGGCATGAGCACAATTTACATTACAGAAGAGCACATTCATTTGTGGTAGGCACGGGGGAAACAAAGCGATTTGCCTGGAATCACAGGATGTTGAGCTGATACCGAGATTCAAACGTAGCTACCCAGCTCTAAAGTTCGCAATTCTAGAACTTGTGGCGGGAGGTGTGTCTAAAAGTGTATGTCGGTGCTGGTCATCAATGAGAGAGACCTGTGCATTTTTCAAATGGGTGGTGAAAAAATATGAGTATGTTGCAGGAGATGTGGGCCGCCGTACCACCAATGTACTTACCGGGGGAGGGTAAACACCCATTATTCCGCAACTTTCTTTCCGCATACCATCACTCCGCATACTTTTATTACGAAAGTACCATGACTCCGCAATGCCATTATAACGCTTGGCATTACATTTTATATGCTTTTACCACGCATACATTTACAACGAAATTCGTTGTAAATGCATGAATGGTAAAAGCATGTTTTTTTTATGTTTGGATAAGGTAAGTATGGGTATAGGGGTATATGTTTTGGGGTACTACTGAGGTATAGGTTTTGGGGTGTTTGGGTATTTTAAGGGTTCAGATATAGATTTGGGTTATGGGGTACAGGGGTAGTTTTAGGGTTTAGGGATAGGTATGGGTTTTGGGGTACAGGGGTATTTTTAGGGTTCAGGGCTAGGTTTGGGTTTTGGGGTATAGGGGTATTTTTAGGGTTCAGGGGTAGGTTTGGGGGTACAGGGGTATTTTAAGGGTTCAGGGCTAGGTTTGGGGTTTGAGGTACAGGGGTATTTTAAGGGTTCAGGGATAGGTTTGGGTTTTGGGGTAAAGGGGTATTTTAGGGTTCAGGGGTAGGTTTGGGTTTTGGGGTACAGGGTTATTTTTAGGGTTCAGGGCTAGGTTTGGGTTTTGGGGTACAGGGGTATTTTTAGGGTTCAGGGCTAGGTTTGGGTTTTGGGGTACTGGGGTATTTTAAGGGTTCAGGGCTAGGTTTGGGTTTTGGGGTACAGGGGTATTTTAGGGTTCAGGGGTAGGTTTGGGTTTTGGGGTACAGTGGTATTTTTAGGGTTCAGGGCTAGGTTTGGGTTTTGGGGTACAGGGGTATTTTCAGGGTTCAGGGGTAGGTTTGGGTTTTGAGGTACAGGGGTATTTATAGGGTTCAGGGCTAGGTTTGGGTTTTGGGGTACAGGGGTATTTTTAGGGTTTATGGATAGGTTTGGGTTTTGGGGTACAGGGTATATTTTATAGGGTTAAGATGGGTTAGTGTTTAAGGGTGTTGGGGTATTTTAAGGAGTAAGGGTGGGTTATGATTATGGGGTGCAGGGGTATTTAAAGGGAGCAGGGAGGGATTAGCACACGATATGAGACATGGCATGAAGGGCGGAACGTACCACACGCCCCCAGCGTTTGTCACGCCCACAGCACACGCCCACAGCACAACGCAGACACGCCCACAAGGGACTACTTTGCTGGCACGGTTCTTTTACCTTTTAAATGTATATGGTGGGCATCTGCATAGCCTACGTCCTTCTGCTGCAACTGCCCTTTCCAACGCTGTATTGGGTGTTGTGATTGGTGCTGTGGTTCCTGAGATTACCCCCCTCAAAGGTTTGGGCTCTCTCTTTATTATATTAGTATGGATGCTTTAACTCATAAAATATTTTTAAATGCAGCCTTTGCAACCAATTAAGTAGAACAGAGCTACTGCCATGCTTCTCCTTGTTGCCAATTTCTATGTGACAGGGTTTGAAAATATATATATATTAGTTGAGGCCCACATTTTGCGTCAGGATTGCCCACTTTTTTGGCACAACCCTGATGCCAAATCTCATTTGTTAAATCTCATAATGTGCTTAAATGTACTCCTGATATAAATGATAAACATGTATGAGGTCTTAATATCTGATGTCACTTCTTGTGATGTCACATCCAGTGAGGTCCCTTCCTGTTATGTGAAGTGCAATGTCACGCATCGTGACATCAGGTGCTGTCATGGCACGCGTCATGATTTCACTTGCATACTGCCTAACCTAATTAGTCCTCCCACTTCTTTTTTTTAGGACTTGTGCCCTGACCAAACGCAAGCAGTAAGAGGCACTGAATCAAAGCCCTCATGGTGTGATGAACCTGTGTGCTGCCTTGTATTTTGCGCTTGCTTGGACATAGTGCCTCATTCAAAGTGCCATGCTGGTTCGCCAATCCTGGTGGGAGAGTAGGCCGTGGGCTGTGTTTGTCTGGGCCACGTGTAACCCTGGGCTCGCGGAGCATGCGTAGTTTGCGCTACTACGCGCTACGCGAATTGCACGTAACACTGTGCAAAAACACGTAGCGTAGCATAGCAGCCTTTTTGCTTGCTCGCGGTCCTCAACGATAGGTTGCCGACCGCGAGTGAGCAAAATCAACATCCCGGCGAGACTTTTTCCTCGTTCGCGATCAGCAACATCAAGTTGCCGATTGCAAACGTGGAAAATATACCTCCCGGCGAGATTGTCAACGTGGGGAGGTCAAGTTTCTCATTGCGAGTGGTCGCGCATGCTCACAACCGCTCGCGATGAGAAACTACCAATCTGCGTTGAGAAAGCTGCTGCCCGAGTACAAATCTACTCGAGCGGCATAAAACGACCGCTTGCACTGTGCAAGATGCCGTTTGCAATGATTGCACATTGCGGACAAGCATCCGGCACTGTGCAATCAGTGGGAACAGCATTTTTCCTACCGCACTACGTAGTTTGCATAGTTTGCGTAGTGCGAAGTGCACTCCGCGTAGCTACGCGTGGCACTACTACGCAAACTACGCTCAGGGTTAGCCATGTGGCTGTGTTTGTCTGGGGTTACGGCCTGTCAGAGGCTGCAATACCACTCCTGATTTTCTCTATACGTCACTGGTTGTACCTTTAGCCACCGGTAACTGGCTTCCCAGAAGATCCTCGGGTGCTGCATGCTGTTATTAAAGACTTTATCTCAAAAAAATGCCATTTACACACTGAAATGTAAGTCGAATGTTGATAGAAACCAAGAACTGTCGATTGCTGTACTCAACCAACATCACTGTATTCTAAAACGTCATGCATTTGTCAGTGCCCAGAATCTTAATCCTCTACTGCCATCTTATGGTAACTAGTTTCAATTACATACGCGCCAAAAAAATGTCACTCCTACGTGACTGGAAGTGTACTGGATTCACCGCTCCAGAATCGCATGATAGGGACATTTGTATTTGGGTTTTCGTCAGCACCAAACCGGTGATTAAAAAAACAGCCATCCAGCATTCGCACCCCCACAGACACAGAACACACACTCCACAAACGCGACTTCTAGCCCCTGACCCTCAAGCCCTCCAAACGGAGAAGAACTAGATGGTGACCAGCAAATGAATAGGGTGAGCCTAGCGAGGAGTCGGGCTTGGCTCTCAGAACCAAAGAACGAGCCGAGCCTTAAGGCGATTTTCAATGTAAATGATACACAAAGACCGAGTAAAATATGGTAAAGACTCTTTCAAATAGAGAATTGGTTATTTCTTGAATCCTTCTGTTTTACTATGGTACGTTACATTATATCACTACGTTGACATCTGTTAAAAGTAATGTTTTTTAAACATGAACTTTGCCTTGCCTTTTTGCCCAGATCATACTGCTATAAGTACATGAAGAGATGTCAGTTTGTCATGTGAAATTTACACCTGGCCAAAGTTCTGGTGTGTGGACCAACGCTGTATATTAAACCTTAAGTAATTGAGGCTTTTATACAGCATATATCCTGAAGTCAATTTCTTAAAGGCCGTCTCGGATTTGAATTAAAATGATGCACAGTGAAGTAAAGTGATTTTGCTAAGATCACAACATTTTATCAAGTGGATAAGTTGGGACTTGGACACCAGTTTCCTGTGCCATTCAGTCACTGGAAGGATTTCATCTTCTCTCTCCTGTTGAACACCTAATGCTTTGTGCTTCTTTCAGGAGCTAAATTGGTTCACCATGTTAAATAAATGCACATATTACATGTTAAATTGAGCCGACGCACCAAGTCTTTCTACAAAACAAGTACAACGTTATGGGAAGGCAAGGGATTCCATTTTGTTTTATTTTGCTATCATTCCTTCCCCATCAGGGTCGGTTCAACTGGTCAGCAAAGGTTGTTATAGCTATTAGCAAGACAAAGGTCTCCTTTGCAGAGTTACTGTTTTCACAGAGACCGGTGAAATGCAGAGGTGAGCTGCAGACAGACAGCACTTAATTTTGGCCATTTTTTTTTTAAGTTTTCATTGTGTGCTCGGTAATAAAAAAACGAATTTCAGGACTGATCAAGGTAAGGGGGTGGGGTGCAGCCTATGTACAGCAATCCACTACATCTTCCTTATCAAGCAACTCAATCTTGAAGGGGGTGGGATTTCAAAATGAAGAAAGACTTTGACAGAGAGCTGCTAGCCAGCACCACATCTGCTGCAGAGGTGAAGGGGGTGGTTGGGGGGCTTCGAGAATGAGGTGTGAGTCCTGGAGGAGCTCTTGCTGCACCACAGCCAGGCATCTGACTGGAGCTGTCCATGACTCACTCACCTCTAAGGAGCAACATCCAATGGCCACCCAGACATGAGAGGGGTAAGATGGCACACCATGGCCTGCACAATCTCCCAGTGGCTCAGGGGATCCTGTGTAAGGTGCTGTATTTTACTTGCATTTCTAGAGTGCTTAATATCCATGAGTAGGTGCTGAAGCGCTTTAGCCGGTGGGCAGTATGTTACACTGTGCTTAGATGGGAGAGTGTTAAATTGTAAAGTAGCCTACTCAGGAAGCAATTCGATGTTGTACATGAGTGGCCAGAGTGGTGCTCTTATCTTGTCTTAGGTCACAACGCCCAAGCGGGTGATGGCAATAAGAGGCATGGGATAGGACACATGCAATTTACATTTTTTGGCGGTGCCTCATTGAATTGGGTCTCTATGGAGTCCACCTACGTGTGGAGAGGAGTAGCACTTGATATGCACCGCAAAGATGCTCTATGCATTCCCTCTGTAGTGACTGGTGAGCACTGATTACAGCCAGCCAAGATATATGATGTGAGCACACAGCCATGGAGACCAGTTACAGAGTCACACTAATGGTTAGAGCTGCCCGGGAGAGAGAGTGGAGCAGCAACATGCAGCCAGGATGAATGCCTTCTAGGATCCTCCCAAGAGCGACAAAGTAGGGGCACACAGAACTGCCTTGGTTATAGCCAACCCGAGAAAAGGTATTGTAGGGTCCCCCGAGTAGCTCCTGGAGCATTGAAGGATCACCTGCAGAACCGCGCCTGCTGCTATGCTCTGCAAATAAACTCTTTCTAGACCTTTCCCTCTTCTATCCCTCCGCTATTCTTTTCAATCCAACTAACAGACTCACATGTCCACCACTCAAATTATTTTCATATTACCCTATACTACTTCATCACTAAGCCTTTTTGGGTTCCGGAGTAGCGTGCTGATCACGGAAAAGCACTTTTTTTTTTATTTCAACAGTTTTTATTAGCAAATTTTCATATATACATTCAGCACAGTGGTAGCGTTGCCTCGCGGGCTCCGTAGGGGTTACAACGGGCTTGGCGGGCTACATGGTGGGCGTATATCACGCGATCGATTGTATATGCATGCTATTGAGTGTTGTTGCACCCTTGTACAAGGAAATAAAGAGATGAAGAGAAGAGGGTGAAAGGAAAAAAGGAGGTGGAGATAGAGACAGGTTGTCGCTCGGTTATGCTGTGCCAAACAACGGTGAAATGGGGGTCACCCATATGACCATCTCACGGGGGTTCGTACGTTCCCAGGTGTCTGTCTAGAGATGTCCACATTTCGCCTCTCGCTGTGTGGTTGGGGGCGTGTGTTGCTGCTATGTTGTCTGCCCCCCTCAGGAAGGTAATCCAGTTAACCCAGCCCTTGAACGTGGCTTTACCTGTGTTTTTCCAGTTAGCTAGTATCGTTTTGACTGCTGTCGTGAGGAGGAGGTCTATCAGGTCGCCGTCCTCTTTTGATTGGAGGTCTGGGGCCATGAAGGCCGTCGCTAGTCCTACAAAGCCTGGCTGTATGTCCCTCCCTACTAGCTTTGTGATGAAATCTGTGATTTTGGCCCAAAAGGCTCTGACTCGGGTGCAGTGAAAGATTAGGTGAGCAAAGTCTCCCTTCTCTCTCTTGCAGTTCCAGCAGGTGTCAGTTTCTCTGACCCCTACCTCTGCGAGTCTGGCTGGCGTCCAGTAAGCTTTGTGTAACAGCCAGTATTTTGTCTGTGTGACTTGGGGTGATATTTTATTTTGGGACGTGGACAGCCACAAGCGCCTCTTTTCCCTCTCGTTTAGTTGTCTGCCTAGGAGCTCTTCCCAGAATCCTATTGTTTTGTTGTTGAGTTTTGACGTTGTCGGACTTAATAATTTGTATAGGTGGGAAGTGTGGTGGCCTAGCTTGTTCAGGTTCCTCATGTATTGTATGATTGAAGGAGTATTCTTGTTCAAATTGGCTTTCGTGATGGCAGCTTTGATTTTGAGGAACTCATAGAAGTCTAACTCCGTTAGGTTGTGGAGGTTTTTTAAGGCTTCGAAGGTCAGGGGTGTATTGTTCTTTTCCAGCTGTTGGGGGGTGGATATGCCCTTCCCAGACCAGGTGGTGTTGGCTAGGAGCTTCCCCTTGTTCTTAACTTTGGGGTTGTACCATATGGACTCCCATTTGGTGTAACTTATGCTCTGGTCCATTTTTTTGTCTACTTTTAATAGGGCTGCCTTAGTGTTTTTAAGGTTGGTATTGTCGGCCTCTGGGTGTTTTTTCGCCGTAAGCAATGCTATGGGGTCCAGACCTCCTAGCATGTCTCTCTCTAGTTCTAACCATACTGGTGTGTATTCCTCATCAGGGGCTAGCCAATGGGCCCCTTGTCTGGCTAAGCATGCGGTTTGGAATGTCTTGAAGTTAGTTATGTTGAGTCCCCCTAAATTAAGAGTCTTAGTTTTTGCAGGCTGATCCTGGGTTTTTTATCCTTCCATATGAATTT
Source organism: Lissotriton helveticus (assembly GCF_964261635.1). Classification (NCBI taxonomy): domain Eukaryota; kingdom Metazoa; phylum Chordata; class Amphibia; order Caudata; family Salamandridae; genus Lissotriton; species Lissotriton helveticus. The sequence continues at coordinate 585,520,250 of NC_136072.1, forward strand.
GTTAATCATGGTGTCTAGTTGTTTGTGGAAGTCTATTGTGAGTGTAAGCGGAAGCATTCCTACCAGGTAGTTGATTAGTGGTGTTATCATCATCTTGATGGATTCCACCCTTCCCCACCAGCTTATGTATCTGGGTGACCAGGCGGTCAGTTTATCCTTGATCTTTTTTAGGGTGGTAGTCTCATTGTTTTCTAGGGTATCTCTGAGGTCCCTCCCGAAATGTAGACCTAGGTATTTAAGGAGCTTCCTTTGCCATGCTAACCCTGAATCGCCCAGGACCGCCCTAGTTGTATGGACGTTCATAGGTTTACATTCCGACTTGTCTCTGTTGAGTCTGTACCCCGAGACTTTTGCATATGTCTCAATGGTTTCCATTAGTGCCGCTATAGATTCTGTTGGCTTCTTGGTTATTATCAAGACGTCGTCAGCGTATGCTGCCAGTTTCACCGTCTTCCCGTGTGTGTCTACCCCCGCAATGTCAGGGTTGTTCCTGATCATGCTGAGGAGTGGTTCTATTGCCAGTAGGAAGAGGGCTGGTGACAGCGGGCAGCCTTGTCTCGTTCCCCTATCTAATATTAATTGCTCTGATGTTCCTACATTGACTACAACTCTGGCTTTGTTGTATAGGGCCATCACCATCCCTCTGTAGGCCGCACCTAGTCCAAACTTCTCATGTACTGTTCTAGGAATGGCCAAGACACTCTGTCAAAGGCCTTTTCGGCGTCTAGTGCTATCATGACCGCTGGGTCAGCACTAGTGGCCGTGCGGTTGATCAGGTGGCAGAGAAGTCTTGTGTTATCCTGGGAGAGCCTTTTTAGTTAGGGCAGTCAACGTGTTTGCGTCCGCGAGATTTGCACAGTGGCCTCTCTCTAGGTCTCTGATTTTGTTCTCGAGGTCTTTGATCTTTTTATTTCTCTCTATTCATCTTGGCCTTGATATTTAGGAACTTCCCTCTGAGGGTGGCTTTTCAGAGCGTCCCACAGGACGCCTTTGTCCACTTCCGCATTGTCGTTGAAGGACAGGTACTCCTTGATCGCTTCTTCAATCTCTGTGGCATGTGTGGGGTTCTGCAGTATGTCGTTGTTTAGTCTCCATCTGCGGCTTGGACGTTCATTGTGCCTGCCGCTGAGGGAGAGACTGATGTGTGCGTGGTCCGAGATTGTTATGGGTGCTATCTCCGTGTGGTCAATGAGGTGTGTGTGTGTGGCTGACATGAATATGTAGTCTATTCTGCTGTATGAGTTGTGGGGATGCGAGTAAAAAGTGTATTCCCTCGCGTCTGGGTGTTGTAGCCTCCAGGGGTCTCTAAGGTGTAGCTTTGTGCATAGGTTTAGCAGGGTGTTCTGCTGTTGAGTTCTATGGCTTTGCCTAGTCGGGTGTCTGTCTATGGCCTGGTCTAGCACCTCATTCATGTCTCCGGCCAATAATACCAGGTCGTCGTGGGGGGGTTTGTCTAGTCTGCTGTTAGACGGGGACCCTGAGGGTCGGCCGTCTACTGAGGGAGAGGTCCCCGATGAGGACCAACTCCGGCGATTGTACAGATATGTCACCTCCCTCCCCACAAACAGCCACCACACCAGGTTGAGTTCAATACTTTTATATAAGGTTTGTAGGGCACGGATATTGGCGATACAGGATATATCGGACCCGAGGGTCCTCTCACTTCTAGTCTCTGTAGGGAAAAAGGGGGTAGCGGGACAGTCTTGGTACCGGGTCGGTACAGGAGGTGGCAAGAGGTGAGCTCACAATCCTCGAGGCTGGCGAGTCTGCAAGTCGGGCCGCGGCAGCGCCAGCAGGCCAAGACGATGGTTTCACGAGGCAGAGGGCCGCGGCAGCGCCAGCAGGCCAGGACGATGGTTTTCACGAGGCAGAGGGCCGCGGCAGCGCCAGCAGGCCAAGACGATGGTTTCACGAGGCAGAGGGCCGCGGCAGCGCCAGCAGGCCAAGACGATGGTTTCACGAGGCAGAGGGCCGCGGCAGCGCCAGCAGGCCAAGACGATGGTTTCACGAGGCAGAGGGCCGCGGCAGCGCCAGCAGGCCAAGACGATGGTTTCACGAGGCAGAGGGCCGCGGCAGCGCCAGCAGGCCAGTCGCGGATGAGTTCTTCTCGGGTCTCTCGACTCCAGGATACAACTGCCTTCCTGGTCTGGCCCTGCCCCAGTTATAGGTCTGGTCCCCTTTGATGTCCGGACCCTCGCGCCTGGGGGCCGGGAGGTCCGGGATGAGGGAGTCCAGACACCCAGCAGGGGGGTGGAGCCAGCGCCCAGGGCGGCCTGGGGTGATCGACACCTGGCGGAGGAGAGCCGTTGACGATTCCTTCTCCCATTGACTCGCCAAGTGGTCACTCTGCCTCCTGGGAGGAGGTTGGTGCCTCGATGTCGGGGCCGGCCGGGCCCAGGGTTAGGGTCGAGTTGAGGCCACGCGGCCTCGTGCTGTAGTACCCCAAAATGGCGGCTGGGCCGAGGCCGGGGTGCGGATGGTGACCCGGGCCAGCTGGGTCCGGAGCTGGTGTCTTGTGGTGGAGGGATTGCAGGTTACTTCGGGTGGTCGCCGGGGACTCTGGTTGGGGATTGAGGGAGAGCCAGGGTCCGGGTCCCGTTGCGGGGAGGGGGGACAGCCCGACCATGCGGCCTGTCCAACATGCGTCCCCCCCAGCTGAAGGCGGGGAGAGTCAGCCATCTTCCTGGGGACTCTCCTCGCTGAGGCGGAAAAAGCGTGACAGGCCGTCTGCGTTGGCGTGGTCCTGGCCTGGACGATGTTCCACCGTGAAGTCCATCCCCTGTAGGGAGATGGACCAGCGCAACAGCTTCGGGTTCTCCCCCCGCATTTGCATCAGCCATTGCAGGGGTCGGTGGTCTGTTTGCACCCGGAAGTGGGTGCCGAAGAGGTAGGGCCGGAGCTTCTTGAGTGCCCAGACTACGGCGAAGGCCTCCCTCTCAATGGTGCTCCAGCGCTGTTCTCTGGGCAGTAGGCGTCTGCTGATGAAGGCCACTGGTTGGTCGACCCCTTCGGGGTTGAGTTGGGAGAGGACGGCCCCCACACCATGATCGGAGGCGTCCCTCTGCACAATGAATTCCCGGCTGTAGTCGGGAGCCTGGAGCACGGGGGCCGTGCACATGGCGGTCTTCAATTTCTCGAAGGCCGATTGGCAGTCCGGGGTCCAGTTGACTGTTTTGGGGCTCTTCTTGGAGGTGAGCTCTGTGAGGGGCCCCACGATGCTGCCATAGTCCTTCACGAACCGCCGGTAGTATCCGGTGAGCCCCAGGAAGGCCCGGACCTCCGTTTGGGTCGTAGGGGGTTGCCAGGCCTGGATGGCAGCAATCTTGAGCTGGAGAGGGGCCACCAGCCCGCTTCCCACTTGGTGTCCCAGGTAGGTCACGGACCCTTGGCCAACCTGGCACTTGCTGGCCTTGATGGTGAGCCCGGCTTGCTGGAGGACGTGTAGAACCTCCCGCAGGTGGCGGAGGTGGTCGGTCCACTGATGGCTGTACACAGCAATGTCGTCCAGGTAGGCGGCGCTGAAGTCTTCCAGGCCCGCCAGTACCTGGTTCACCAGCCGTTGGAACGTTGCCGGAGCGTTTTTCATGCCGAAGGGCATTACTTTAAAGTGGTAGTACCCGTCCGGGGTAGAGAAGGCGGAACGTTCTTGGGCCCTAGGGGTGAGGGCGATCTGCCAGTAGCCCGCCGTTAGGTCGAAGATGCTCAGGTAGCGGGCGGCCCCCATCCGGTCAATTAGCTCATCTGCCCGGGGGATGGGGTGAGCGTCGGTCCTGGTAACTGCATTCAGCCCCCGATAGTCCACGCAGAACCGGAGCTCAGGGGCAACGCCCGGGGCGGCCGCCTTGGGAACCAGGACGACTGGGCTTGCCCAGGGGCTGTCTGAGGGTTCGATCACTCCTAGGGCCAGCATTTTGGACACCTCGGTCTGGATGCAGGCGCGCACCCGGTCTGGTACGCGGTACGCCCGGTGTCGAATAGGAGGGCTGTCCCCGGTGTCCACATCGTGAAGGCACCAGGGGGTGACTCCGGGTGTGAGGGAGAACAGGGAGGCGAACCGCCTCAGGAGGGCTTGACAGTCTTGGCGTTGCTCCGGGGACAGGGCCTCGGAGAGCTGGACCCCTTCCACTGAGCCATCTCGCTCGAGGGTCCTCAGTAAGTCCGGAAGGGGTTCGGAGTCTTCTTCCGTCCCGTTATCGGTAGCCATCAGGAGGCTGAGTTCGGATCGCACAAAATGGGGTTTGAGCCTGTTGGCATGGAGGACCCGTAGAGGGTTCCGGGCAGTCTCCATGTCGATTAAATAGGTGACGGGCCCCTTGCGTTCGATCACCTTGAAGGGTCCGGACCATTTGTCTTGGAGTGCACAGGGTTCAACCGGGGACATCACCCAGACCCGTTGTCCCGGTTCGAACTCAATGGAGGATGCGTGCTGATCGTACCATCTCTTCATGTCCTCCTGACTGGCCTCGAGATTGGCTTTGGCGGTTTCTCGGAACCGCCGGGTCTGGTTGCGAAGAGCCAGGAGATACCTGTAGATGTCTGGGGGAGTTTTCTGGGGAGGCTGCTCCCAACCTTCCTTGACTAGGCTGAGGGGGCCCCGGACGGGGTGCCCGTACAGGAGTTCAAATGGGCTGAAGCCGAGGGATTTCTGCGGGACCTCCCGATAGGCAAACAGGAGGCATGGAAGTAGCACGTCCCACTGGCGTCGAAGGGGTTCCTCTAGGCCCATAATCATTCCCTTGAGGGTGCGGTTGAACCTCTCGACCAGTCCGTTTCCTTGCGGGTGATAGGGGGTCGTGAATTTGTAGGTGACCCCGCATTGTTGCCAGAGAGACTTCATATATCTGGAGATAAAGTTCGTGCCCCTGTCGCTGACGACCTCCCGGGGGAACCCCACCCGGGAGAAGATCCCCATCAGGGCTCGGCCCACCACGGGGGCCGTCACAGTCCGAAGAGGGATGGCCTCGGGATAGCGGGTGGCGTGGTCTACTAGGACCAGGATGAACCGGTGTCCTTGGGCTGTTCGGGGGTCGAGGGGCCCCACAATGTCTATTCCCACTCGTTCGAACGGGGTGGTGACGACAGGAAAGGGTTGTAAAGGTGCTTTGATTTTTCGGCCACTTTTTCCGCTGGCCTGGCAGGTGGGGCAGGCCCTGCAGTGGTTGGTGACATCCTTTCGCATTTGGGGCCAGAAAAAATGGGTCACCAGGCGGTCGTAGGTTTTATCCTGTCCCAGGTGTCCGGCAAGGGGGACATCGTGGGCTAAGTTCAGGAGAAAGTCTCGGAAGCGAAGGGGCACCACCAGTACCCGACTGGCTCCTAGTTCTGCAATTTTCTGCTCGCTGTAGAGCAGGTCTTGGTCCCAGTAGATCCAGTGGGCCCCCGAGGTATCCCCTGTGCTCTGGGCCAGGGCTTGCTGCCGGAGTCCTTCGAGAGAGGGACATGTTTTCTGTTCGGCCCGGAATTGTTCCTGAGTGGGGCCTCCCTCCTGACGCCATTGTGCCAGGTCAGGGACGTCCCGAAGCTGGTCGGATCCTTCTTCTGTTTGGGTCGAGGGACTGGCTTCTGGGGCGGCCTCCTCTGGGATGAGCGCGGGAGGAGGTTCCGGCCACTCGGGCTCTTCTAGACTGGGGACCGCGCGGGCGGTCATGGACCGGGTCGTGACGCAGACCCATTCAGGGAGGCCGAGCATCCCCAGGTGTTCTCTCCGTTCGACGGCTGCCCAGGGAGAGCTTTCGAGGTCGTTTCCTAGGAGGCAATCCACGGGGGCATCATCGCGGACAGTTACCTTTAACATCCCTGTTACTCCTCCCCACTCGAAGGGGACGCAGGCCATGCGACACAGACTTTCGGAGTTGTCTGCTGATCGGACAGGGCAAAGAATGTTCGGCAGGATTTGGTCTGGAGTGACAAGGTGGCGTCGGACCGCCGTTACACTGGCCCCGGTGTCGCGGAGGGCTTCCGCCCGGCGGCCATTAATGTTGACCCACTGGCTGTACTTCTGCGTGTTGGCGGGGAGGGGGGCCCGCGGAATCATCTCTCTCTCCCCCAAGCAGACCAGCGCCATGGCGGCTGGTGCCCACTCAGAGGGGTCGGTCTCGTACTCTTCTTGGTCGTCCGGGATTAGTTCTTCCCCTAGGGCGGCCGCTGCGACCTGGCGGGGGGTAGTGTTCGGATTCTTTGGGCAGTTGGGATCACTGGCGTAGTGGCCGGGTCGCTGGCATCTGTGGCACATAACGTTGGCCCGGAAACCGGCCCGGATGGCCGGGCTCCCTCGGCCGGCCGGGGTCGAGGGGCTGCTTGTGGGTGACAAGGGGCCGGGGTCTCTCCCCCGACCCTGGCCCCCTCCTCCTCCTCCCCGGGGGCGATGGGGCCCTGGGTACGGTCTGGATGATTCGCTGGGTCCGTTCCGGCCAACTCGGGTGCTTTCCCACCGGTCGGCTTCGGCGGCGAGTTGTCGAGGTTCGGTTAGTTTACTGTCCAAGAGGTGTTGCCGGAGTTCCACGAAGCAGTTGTTAGACAGGTGCTCCCATACGATAAGGTCAAAAAGTTGTTCGTAGGTGGTCACTTTGTTGCCCTTGATCCACCCTTCGAAGGCTCGACTAAAGAAGTTCACGTACTCCACCCAAGTCGTACCCGGAATCCGTTTGCAATCGCGGAACCGCTGGCGGTACATCTCGGGTGTGAGCCCGTATCGAGTGAGGAGGGCGGCCTTCATGTGGTCGTAGGATGTCATCAGATGGTCCGGGAGTTGCAGCAGGGCGTCCCGCCCTTCGTTGACAAACCTCCCCCATAACCCGGCTCCCCAGTCGCTCCGGGGAATCCGGTGGGAGGTCATGGCCACCTCATAGGCTTTAAACCACTGCTGTATATCATCGTTCTTGTAGTATTCCCGGATGACATCTTTGGGGATGTGAACCTTGGGCTCGGTAGAGGCAGGCAGGGTCGGTCGTTCGGGGAACCCGAGTTCTTTATTCTGTTTCTGGATTTCCAGTTCCTTGAGATTGCGCTCATGTCCGTACGCTAGTTTCTTTTCCTCTAGCTCTCTCTGTTTTTGCTTCTCTTCTCGCTCCTCTCGGAGCCGTAAGTGTTCCAGAGTTATTTTTTGTTCCGCCAGTTTGAGTTCTCCATCCAAGCGAAGTCGGGCCAGTTCTAATTCGTGGAGTCTGCTTTTTTCTCTTTCTTGGATCTCTTCCAGGGAGAGACCCGCTCTTCTTTCTTCAATTGGTGCGGGGCCCGTTTCGGTTGTTCGTGTTCGGGGTACGGCCGTACCCGTTTCTGCCCAAGCTTCTAGGGCTCGTTTGAAGTCTTCCTTTGTGCTCAGACCTGTGGTTGGAAGGCCAAGTTCTATGCAATATTGCTTCAGTTCCCGGTGGTTGTAGTCTTCCAATTTTTCCATCTGGAATTTTTCCGTTGTTCCGCTCTCTGTTGTCATGGTGGTTGTGTGTCGTGGGGAGAGTGACTCTCTGTACTATTATGCGTAGGTTCGGATCGCGCCGCTGGCCACCAATGTTAGACGGGGACCCTGAGGGTCGGCCGTCTACTGAGGGAGAGGTCCCCGATGAGGACCACCTCCGGCGATTGTACAGATATGTCACCTCCCTCCCCACAAACAGCCACCACACCAGGTTGAGTTCAATACTTTTATATAAGGTTTGTAGGGCACGGATATTGGCGATACAGGATATATCGGACCCGAGGGTCCTCTCACTTCTAGTCTCTGTAGGGAAAAAGGGGGTAGCGGGACAGTCTTGGTACCGGGTCGGTACAGGAGGTGGCAAGAGGTGAGCTCACAATCCTCGAGGCTGGCGAGTCTGCAAGTCGGGCCGCGGCAGCGCCAGCAGGCCAAGACGATGGTTTCACGAGGCAGAGGGCCGCGGCAGCGCCAGCAGGCCAGGACGATGGTTTTCACGAGGCAGAGGGCCGCGGCAGCGCCAGCAGGCCAAGACGATGGTTTCACGAGGCAGAGGGCCGCGGCAGCGCCAGCAGGCCAAGACGATGGTTTCACGAGGCAGAGGGCCGTGGCAGCGCCAGCAGGCCAAGACGATGGTTTCACGAGGCAGAGGGCCGCGGCAGCGCCAGCAGGCCAAGACGATGGTTTCACGAGGCAGAGGGCCGCGGCAGCGCCAGCAGGCCAGTCGCGGATGAGTTCTTCTCGGGTCTCTCGACTCCAGGATACAACTGCCTTCCTGGTCTGGCCCTGCCCCAGTTATAGGTCTGGTCCCCTTTGATGTCCGGACCCTCATGCCTGGGGGCCGGGAGGTCCGGGATGAGGGAGTCCAGACACCCAGCAGGGGGGTGGAGCCAGCGCCCAGGGCGGCCTGGGGTGATCGACACCTGGCGGAGGAGAGCCGTTGACGATTCCTTCTCCCATTGACTCGCCAAGTGGTCACTCTGCCTCCTGGGAGGAGGTTGGTGCCTCGATGTCGGGGCCGGCCGGGCCCAGGGTTAGGGTCGAGTTGAGGCCACGCGGCCTCGTGCTGTAGTACCCCAAAATGGCGGCTGGGCCGAGGCCGGGGTGCGGATGGTGACCCGGGCCAGCTGGGTCCGGAGCTGGTGTCTTGTGGTGGAGGGATTGCAGGTTACTTCGGGTGGTCGCCGGGGACTCTGGTTGGGGATTCAGGGAGAGCCAGGGTCCGGGTCCCGTTGCGGGGAGGGGGGACAGCCCGACCATGCGGCCTGTCCAACATCTGCTCTCTACATCGTTCCAGAACTCCTTGTTTTCTGCGTTAGGACCGTAGACATTGGCTATGTGTATGGTCTCGTCCCCTTTTTTTAGGCTCATTATCAGCAGCCTGCCATCTGCATCATTGTGGCATTCATGTATGGCTAAGTTACTTTTCTTATGTATCAGTGTGATGACTCCTCTTTTTTTCTGTATGGCCGGTGAGCAGAAGGTGCCGCTCATCCAGCTCACTCTGAGGCGCAGCGCATCGTCTTCTGAGAGTTTAGTCTCCTGGAGGACATACACGTCCGCCTTGAGCTTTGCTAGGTATTCTAGTGTCTTTCTGCGCTTTACGGGGTGGTTGAGGCCTTTGACATTTAGGGACACTACCTTGATGTCTGAGTTCAGCTGGCTAGGTGCCTGTGGCGTTCTTGTCATGTAATTGCGTGTTTGTCGCATTTTAGTTGGGTGTATCCCGTATGCTGGTCGTGCATGTGCCTCCCCTGCCGGCTTACCACTGGTTCCAGCGCTCTAGATCTCTGACCACCGTTCTTTGGCCAGGACCTCTCAATATATATATTTTGTGTGACATTTCCAGTACTTGCATTCCCATTAGTAAATTGTCCAGCTTTCTATTTTGTGCTTCACATCTGTGGTGTCCAGGCCTGGCTAGACACACGCTGCGCTGAGGCTAGGCCTCTGACTTCAGTCGCAGAAAGGAAGGCACCCATACACTTATGATTATGTATGAGCCAAGACCCCGCGCGGTCTTGCGCTCCTTTATTTATGCCTTCGGGCGAGCCCGCCCTCCAGGTGCGTGCATGCATGTTACAAATGTAGCGTGCAGGCCAGGTGGCACCGTCACAACAACATCCTGATTCATTCAGTTTCTAATCTCTCCTAAAAAACACATGCATTCCAAGCAGTTACTGTTCCTCGTTTAATAAACTTTAAAAATTAAAAGTGTCAGCAGTTGGAAAAGGACAAGCCTCATGCAGCAGTCCTTGTCCGGCTTTTCTGTAGAAAGGCTGCAAACTCAGCTCTTCCACAACCGGAATGTAAATAATGCACGCTGCTGAAATGTGTGGAAAAGTTGCTTTGCTGTGGGAGACTTCAGACGCAGTGCTCACACTCTCCATCACCATTAGTGACGTCACTTCCCACTGAGAAGTGGCTCCAGCCTTGTGAAAAGCTTGTGGACAATTGAAAGGGGCGGAGGCAGTCAGGTTTAAGTCTGTTATGCATTTCGTGTGTGACTTACGTGCCCCCCCACTACTAGGGCCTTAGTGCGGTGCGATCAGTGCGGCCACACTGGGGGCAGACCTGGAGGGGGCACTGGCCTCGGGGGGCCTCTGTGCTTAGCGATAAGGTAGGATTTAAATCCACCTGCTGCACAGTTCCTTATTCGTCCAGCTTTCAGGAAGCAATAAAATGTCACGATAACTCTTGTGATCAATGTTCCTGCTAGAGAGAGAGAGAGATCAGAGTTTTGCCTAATGGCAGTTTCGACTCGCTATAAGGTTGCTCACAGGGTTAATGTGCCTGCTGCAAAGAACAGGTCTGTATTTTATGTGGATTGCCGAGTGGATTAGTAAAGCCAGCCTTTACCAGTGCTTTAAATCAAGTGAAATGTATTTGAGAGAGGAGCTAGGGAGAAATGAGAGGCATTTTTGCAGGGTGGTAGTGAGGTAATCAGAGATGGGGTGTTCTATAGGGGGCGCCACCGGCACTAAAACCGGCCCTGCCCACTACTGTAACCTCACTAGCTCTTCAGAAACTCTTGCCTGTTACGTTAGCATAGAAGGTTGATGCTCCTGCTGCACAGATCTGCCTCTTACATCCTTGTGCATTGCATTGTATTCCACTCCATTGTGTATCTGTAGAGAACCCTTCCAAGGAATATGTAAACCCAGATAGAGAGACAATTCAATTTCTGCCTGGTGGATCATTGTACAACATAAGGATTTATCGTGCACATTGGTTCCATACAGGGCTTTAAGTGGGCCGGGTCTCACCGGGTCTGAGCACCGGTGGTTTTTTAAAGGGGGCCTCGAAACGGGTCTCTATCGGGTTCTGTTTTGTGCCCTGGCACAGGCTGTCCGTTTTTTCCAGACTGCAGTGACAGCAGGAACATCAATGTGCGCATGCTCACACTGCTCACTTCTCACTAGTGGAGACGGCATGACGTCATGCCAGGTGAGCGTTGTAGGACAAGGGAAATCCTTTAAAGAGAGTCATTTTCACTCTGGATTTCCCTTCTCTTTTTGAAACTTATGAGCAGCAACATTGTTGTTGTGTCACAAAGAATTTAAGTGGAAGCTTTTTCAATATTATATACAAGCCATGGTTGCTGCTTATTCATCTTATGCAACTAACAACCATTGACAAAGTCAAAAGTCCTGACTTGTTGTAGGTATGATGATACTTGTAGTATCATATATCTGAATGACAGAAACAGCAAAATACAAGTTGGGGGGCACACTATGCTAAGCACAGATTTTAAGTTTAAGTGTTTTAAGCCATTCCCTTAATTACATTGGCCACGCCCATTTGAGTGACCTTTCAGTTTTTTCATCCCACTGAAAGCCCTGGTTCCATACTAGAACAGCAGTCCATTTAACTAGGGGAACTCTTTGTTGAATGACCCGGATCTACTGGCATATCTCACATATCAACAATACACCACGTGCAAAGACTGGGACTTTATTTAACAAAAGGTTCATTCTGGGGTCTGCAGTCTTGGTTTGCTTCTCATTTAAACTGAGCTGCTGTGAAAGAAAAGCCTAGGACTGGAACCATGGCATCCTGCTGACATTGAGCGACGAGGGGGCAGCTGCACTGACAGGAACTTGTTAATTATGCGGGTTTGGTTTGTCTTACAAAATGGTACAGATTCAATCAGGGTTTTTTATCCCCTAAGTTTTGTTGGGGGTTTCCATGCTTTGTGTTGTTCTATCAGGCGTTTGAACACATTTCTGTCTCAGTGGCGGCTGGTGCCTTTTCAATTTGGTGTGGCGTAAACATTGTGGAAGAGAGTTAAGTCACGATTGAGCGAAGCAAGGCTTCGACGGACATAAGTGGGGGTTGGCTTGTTTCCCTCGAAGAAATTTGTTAGAAAAAGAGTAGGCAAATAGTACATTTGAAACCAAATTTCAGAAATCATGAAGGTAAATATCATGTACAGCTATTTTGTATGGAATACAGGCTCCTCCACTAGGACACTTTGTGTGGTCCTGTACCTCAGTATACTTATCTGTACATATAAGTAGCACCTAGAAAACTGAGTATTTGCATTTGCTTACATTGCCATACATGACTCAATGGCTGCTTTCCACATGTGGTTATGATTACAACTTAGCTAGTAGCACAAGATGGGGAACAAATACATTTCTAAGAGAAGCTGAAGCCCACTCTACATATATATTTTAAAGAATTTGTAACAATAAGTGATGTTCCAGCCCAATCTAAAAGTGTTAAATCATCCTCAGACTGTGGGTACAAGAGAAGAGCCCTAAATGTTGTCCACACGCCAAAAGAAAATCTTTAAAATGTACACACCACCAATGTTTTGCCGCCATTTTTACAGGTACTCGAAGCATTCCTCTAAATTTGCGACTGAACTAAACTATATGAAGTCATCTTTACAAGGCCGGAGGCATCAAGATCTTTCCAGGCAAGAATGGGGAGATTACAGAACTGGCAAAGCAAAAACACAAATGGCCAGCAACGTAGCTGCAGGCCACGTTAGTAGTATGAAACCGTGTAGAATTGCTACAATAAAATAAAAGAAAGGATTCAGTTAGCCCAGATTTACTACGTCTTTTTTGGACGAGATAGTGGGACACTAAGTGGCACTTGACAAGGTAAATTCTTGGTATAATCAGCGCAGTGTCTTTTCATGTACAAAAGATATTTTTGTGCCAAAGTTGACACAAGCGTGTTACTAAATTATTTGGCGATGGGGTTCTCCAACCTGTTAATATATGCACAATTTTCCCGTTCTTGCAATGAGGCGCTGCAGATTTATACACTGCACACCACGACTTTCAGTAAATCTAGCAGGCCTTACTTTATTAAGCTGGAAAGCATGCCTACAGTTAGAATGTCTGCCTGCAGTCGTGGCTCGCAATTCTCAGGGGGTGGGGGGGTAGGGGGGGGGGGGGGCTCAAGCAGGTGTTACCACGAGGGAAGGGGTGGGGTACAAGAAAAGAAAAAAAGTAAAACTTACCTGATCCCGCACCGCCTCTGCTCCTGGGCCTGTCCGGAACAGGAATAGGCATTCTCCCAATCACAATGCTGCAATGGCAGCGTTGTGATTGGTGCAGAGTCCTGGGTAGCATGTAGGGAGGCCACTTTCTCTATGTAGGTTGAGAGAAAATGTAGAGTGCGCATGACTGCATTGGTCGGCGCCAGGGCCGACCAAGCAGTCAGGGCACTCAGAGTGGTGCAGGGCACTCAGAGTGGTGCAAGCCACTCCTACCCGACCTGTCCGCCCCAACCAGGCATATCCTCCCGCCCGCCCCCAACCAGGCATACCACTGTATTCTGGCGCTACGAGAAAGCAGTGGGGCGGCACTCCAACGCCCTAATGGAGGAGCCGCCCCTGTGTCTTTTGCTGGGAACCATACTGTAGTACCTCAGTCAGCGCTTCGAGGCCCTCAGGGGTGAAGTAGCCGCACTATAAAAATCGTGATTGATTGACGGGGATCTTGTTTGCAGCTAAATTGGTATTACTTTTGAATGTAGTCTTAGTTTTAATGAATCATATCTGCATAGGTGTCAGCTGTAAGTGTAGCAATGGCACTGAGTTTGGGGCACAGCAGATGGCAGAGCTGCCTGTTGCCGCCTGCCCTGCTCCGGCTGCAGGCTAAGTGCGGGCCTGCCCTCCAGCTGACCTAAAGCACTGGCTGGCAGGTTCAGCATTTTACAACGTATCTTTATAATTTACCAAGGCGCCACATGGCTGAGTGTGAGAGCCTGACATCACGGCCAGAGACAGCCGCGGGGGGCACTCTCATGTTGTGTGATACATAAACTCAAAGTGTGACAGGTGGCGCCTGACTGATTTGCGCGGGGTGGCGCAGTTTGAAAATCATGCTGCCCGGCTGGAAGCTCTGCTGATTCTAGCGCTCGCATCGGGCCGTCAGCGGTGTGGTGATATATTATTGCTGACATTCCTAATATTGCAGAGCGGGTCTTTCTGGGCCTAGGGAAAGTGTGGCACACGTCATCAGAGTCATGTCTAAATTGCCACACAGACTGGTTGCCAGGAGCGGCTGGTGACATTTGAAAGTGGTGGGCGTAAACTAATTTGCATATTGCACCGCAGCGATCGAGTGCAGCGAGCGAGCCCGAACCACCTTGCATCCATCCATACATCATTCATGCATCCACCCATCTATCCACCCACCCATCCTGCATCCATACATCCTTCATTCATGCACCCACCCATCCATCCATCCACCCATCCATCCATCCACCCATCCATCCATCCATCCATCATGCATCCACCCATCATGCATGCATCCATGAATGCATCCATACATCATTCATGCATCCATCCACCCATCATGCATCCACCCATCATGCATGCATCCATGAATGCATCCATCCATACATCATTCATGCATCCATCCACCCATCCATCCATCATGCATCCACCCATCATGCATGCATCCATGCATCCATCCATACATCCATACATCATTCATGCATCCACCCATCCATCCACCCACCCTGCATCCATACATCATTCATTCATGCATCCACCCATCCATCCATCATGCATCCACCCATCATGCATGCATCCATCCATCCATACATCATTCATGCATCCACCCATCCATCCATCCACCCAACCATCCTGCATCCATATATCATTCATTCATGCACCCACCATATGCCGTCTCTGGGGTAATTAATCAGTGCATTTGTTTTCAGATGACCTTGTAGCACGTTATGCCCCCAACAGCCTATTGGGGGCATAACGTTTTACAAACATAACACTGTTTGCAACTGCAAAAAGAGAGAATTCCACTCTCGGAATGCCGGCGATTAAGACAACACATCAGCAATACTCTTTACAGGACCCTCTGCCGAGCCTACCGAGCAAAAAATGCATTTCTCAAGTCTGCGGAACTCCCGGAAGAGTCCTAAAATTTGCTCAAAAACAGCCCAGCTGCGCAAAATGAGCTTCAGTGATAAACAGCATCAAGAACCAGAAAACCGGATGACGTGAAAAGAAGAACACACATTACGTCTGAGCAGCGCAGACAGTGTTAGTCTAAATTATGGCACAGTAGCAAACTCTTTAATTACCAGTACACTATTTAATCTCACCAATGTTTAGAGAAACCACAATGAATAACAAGCATTTACAATGCAACGGTTTCGCCTTTGCCAAAGTTAGAGCTATTGGCATTGTAAATGACAATATTTTTAGGTCTCGCCTGTCGATGCGCATGCGCATCGAGCTTGCGAGACTATTGGGGCTTAAACAGTCTTTAACCAACTTGCAAGGAATTGTGGCGATTCCTTGCAGTGCCCGTGAAATTCAAGCTTAATGCGCATGTGCATTGAGCGTAAAAGCGCGTGCACATGCCCCCAGCCGCCTGCTTGCATGTATTTTCCCTCAGCCGCACTCCTCCCACACCCCCGCTCCGCCCCCTCCCCTGCCTGCCGTGTCGCATTTCTTCAGTTCCCTTAGCCGCACTCCAGGCCCCTGCTGCTTTCACACACTCATGCCGCTCTCCCTGCTCCGCCCCCTCCCCTGCCCGCCGTGTCGCATTCATCCCCCCTCCCCTTCTCTGACTTTCCTCCGTCTTCTCCCCCACAGGCAACAAGAGGCTAGTTCACGACGCCCGTCCACATCACAGCCTTCAGCCTCCCTCCCGCGGGCAGCTTGGCCTCAGGTATTCACCCCAGCGTGACTTCTCCTCCCCCCTAATTACTTGCCTGCTGTTTACTTCTTTCACGGCAGCTCTCTCGCACATCAAAGGCTGCCCCCCACGCCTCGCAACAGACTTCATTGGAATGCGCTCCATGCATTCTCCCCTCCCTTTCAGCCTCTTTCCCAGCTCCAAGCCGGACCCTCCTTTCTCACCTCCTCTTTCTTTATTTACAGGGAGAACTTGTATTTTTCCCCGAGGCAACCAGTTCTGACACACACCAACTTAGAGCTTGACTTGTACTGACGCTGTCACCCCAGCAGACATGCAAGCATCAGACATCCACAAGCATCAGACATATATATTCACCCACTCTGCTTCAGTCACCCACTCTGCTTCAGTCACCCACTCTGCTTCAGTCACCCACTCTGCTTCAGTCACCCACTCTGCTTCAGTCACCCACTCTGCTTCAGTCACCCACTCTAAATCTTTCACCACTCTAAATCTTTCACCCACTCTAAATCTTTCACCCACTCTGCACCTTTCACCCACTCTGTACCTTTCACCCACTCTGTACCTTTCACCCACTCTGTACCTTTCACCCACTCTGTACCTTTCACCCACTCTGTACCTTTCACCCACTCTGTACCTTTCACCCACTCTGTACCTTTCACCCACTCTCTACCTTTCACCCACTCTGTACCTTTCATCCACTCAGCACCTTTCACCCACTCCGTAACTTTCACCCACTCCGTACCTTTCACCCACTCCGTACCTTTCACCCACTCCGTACCTTTCACCCACTCTGTAACTTTCACCCACTCTGCACTTTTAACCCACTCTGTACCTTTCACCCACTCTGTACCTTTCACACACTCTGTACCTTTCACACACTCTGTACCTTTCACACACTCTGTACCTTTCACCCACTCTGTACCTTTCACCCACTCTGTACCTTTCACCCACTCTGTACCTTTCGCCCGCTCTGTAGCTTTCAGCCAGTCTGTACCTTTCACCCACTCCGTACCTTTCACCCACTCCGTACCTTTCACCCACTCTGTACTTTTAACCCACTCTGTACCTTTCACCCACTCTGTACCTTTCACCCACTCTGTACCTTTCACCCACTCTGTACCTTTCACCCACTATGTACCTTTCACCCTCTCTGTACCTTTCACCCACTCTGTACCTTTCACCCACTCTGTACCTTTCACCCACTCTGTACATTTCACCCACTCTGTACCTTTCACCCACTCTGCACTTTTAACCCACTCTGTACCTTTCACCCACTCAGTACCTTTCACACACACTGTACCTTTCACACACTCTGTACCTTTCACCCACTCTGTACCTTTCACCCACTCTGTACCTTTCACCCACTCTGTACCTTTCACCCACTCTGTACCTTTCACCCACTCTGTACTCTGTAACCACTCACACCCACGCAAGCCCACTTTCACCCACGCAACGCCACTCACCCACGCAACGTCACTCACCCACGCAACGCCACTCACCCACGCAACGCCACTCACCCACGTAACAACACTCACACATGCAACGCCACTCACCCACGCAACGCCACTCACTCAAAGCAACACCACTCACACACGCAACGCCACTCACACACGCAACGCCACTCACACACGCAACGCCACTCACACACGCAACGCCACTCACACACGCAACGCCACTCACACACGCAACGCCACTCACACACGCAACGCCACTCACACACAAGCCGAATATGTGCATGCAGCTTTCCAATATAGAAAACAAATTGGACTTTATTCGCAAAAAAATATATACTACAATTGGACTCCTTGGGTTCACTCACATGCAAACCTCAAGTGACTCCAACTATTAAATCTTCATTAACACAAACAAAGATACTTGGCACAAAACCACCCAATAGGCATACTGCCAATAAAACCATGCTCAAATCAGGCCAGAAAGTTAGTCTCGTTTTGCCATCAAGGAACAATGAATTTACAATAAACATGGCCATTGAAAATGTATTCTTAAAAATGAGGATTGGAATTATATGGCCATTAAGTTATTAACTATTTTGCAGATGAAAAGAAACCGTAAGTCCGTAACTGACACACTAGTTAGAATTCTTTAGATAAGTACTGAGCTCTGACATCGATGTACAACCTTCAGGCCATAAATGTAAACCCCGTCAGGACTGAATCCGACCTTCATCCTTCTGAGGTGGATACACGGAGTACCACTGAGTGATCAACAGACACACCTTTTACGAACAGCGCTATATATAACAGCAAAACTAACGAAGCAAGGGAGGGTTAAAACAAGAATATGCTTTATTAATAGGGAAATTCAAAAGTGGGGCTGCGACGTGATAAAATAAAATGGAAAGTAATGATTGACGTCATTGACAGCACATGTGAACATATCATCCACGAGCTGATCACGTAAATATCGTTCCGGCGTTTCTTCCGCCGATTACTTTCAAGATTCATCTGGCAATGCATAAGTCTTAAAAACACCTTTGTAAATCAAACCAATGCACATGAAAACATTTTCGGCCATATTGGAAAAAACATAGACTATTTGAAAAAAAACCGAGCCAAAACACTTCACAAACGATCACAGGCTAAAGCAAAATAAACTGCAAGTACAAAAACATATTTACTGCAAACACCAAGTAACACTAGTTTACCTTTCACACACACTGTACCTTTCACACACTCTGTACCTTTCACACACTCTGTACCTTTCACACACTCTGTACCTTTCACACACTCTGTACCTTTCACCCACTCTGTACCTTTCACCCACTCTGTACCTTTCACCCACTCTGTACCTTTCACCCACTCTGTACTCTGTAACCACTCACACCCACGCAAGCCCACTATCACCCACGCAACGCCACTCACCCACGCAACGCCACTCACCCACGCAACGCCACTCACCCACGCAACGCCACTCACCCACGCAACGCCACTCACCCACGTAACAACACTCACACATGCAACGCCACTCACCCACGCAACGCCACTCACTCAAAGCAACACCACTCACACACGCAACGCCACTCACACACGCAACGCCACTCACACACGCAACGCCACTCACACACGCAACGCCACTCACACACAAGCCGAATATGTGCATGCAGCTTTCCAATATAGAAAACAAATTGGACTTTATTCGCAAAAAAATATATACTACAATTGGACTCCTTGGGTTCACTCACATGCAAACCTCAAGTGACTCCAACTATTAAATCTTCATTAACACAAACAAAGATACTTGGCACAAAACCACCCAATAGGCATACTGCCAATAAAACCATGCTCAAATCAGGCCAGAAAGTTAGTCTCGTTTTGCCATCAAGGAACAATGAATTTACAATAAACATGGCCATTGAAAATGTATTCTTAAAAATGAGGATTGGAATTATATGGCCATTAAGTTATTAACTATTTTGCAGATGAAAAGAAACCGTAAGTCCGTAACTGACACACTAGTTACAATTCTTTAGATAAGTACTGAGCTCTGACATCGATGTACAACCTTCAGGCCATAAATGTAAACCCCGTCAGGACTGAATCCGACCTTCATCCTTCTGAGGTGGATACACGGAGTACCACTGAGTGATCAACAGACACACCTTTTACGAACAGCGCTATATATAACAGCAAAACTAACGAAGCAAGGGAGGGTTAAAACAAGAATATGCTTTATTACTAGGGAAATTCAAAAGTGGGTCTGCGACGTGATAAAATAAAATGGAAAGTAATGATTGACGTCATTGACAGCACATGTGAACATATCATCCACGAGCTGATCACGTAAATATCGTTCCGGCGTTTCTTCCGCCGATTACTTTCAAGATTCATCTGGCAATGCATAAGTCTTAAAAACACCTTTGTAAATCAAACCAATGCACATGAAAACATTTTCGGCCATATTGGAAAAAACATAGACTATTTGAAAAAAAAACGAGCCAAAACACTTCACAAACGATCACAGGCTAAAGCAAAATAAGCTGCAAGTACAAAAACATATTTACTGCAAACACCAAGTAACACTAGTTTAAACGTTGAAGGTTGTTGCATACCAATAGTGTCTAAATTCATCTCAGCCTTAAATATTAATCAAAATCATTCACAACACAAAAGAATAATACTGCAAAAGAAAGACACTGTGATTACAATACAACAGTACAATCGCAATCGCACATTGTCAACAAAAAAAATATTTCCCCAAAAATGTCTGAAGTACAGTACATAAAATAACTACATCGAAAGATATTTACTAAAAACAACATTTATACATAGCACATAAAAATTTTGAAACTTTCAATAGCTAGACACGATGTGCAAAAGAAAAGTCAAATTCAGTCGGAATATGTCGTACGTACATCACAAAAAATTCCAACATTGCCATATATTCATTACAAACAACATTAATACATAGCAGATAAAAATTTGCAAACGTTCAATAGCTGTACACAAACAGCATACAAAAAGTCAAATTCAGTTGGAATATGTCGGAACTACGTCCCATAAAATTAAGACATTTGCAATATATTCATTAAAATCAACATTTATACATAGCACATCAACATTTTAAAACGTCACATAACTATACACTAAGTACATACGCAAAACGAAATACAGTCTGAATACGCAAACGTCATAAACAATACAAAACATTAATAATATTAAAATTCAAACTTACCTGTCAAACGACGCAGCAACAACACAAGAAGCACAACGCGCCTTTCACACGTGACGGTTCTCGAAGATATGGGAATTTCCCCGTTGACGCACGTCAAACGCAACGCTACGTCACAAAACGTAGCGCTGCGATTGGCTAGAAATTACGTCACACTAAACATTACATCAAAATAAAAAAAAGACTAGAACGCTAATCTCCCTTACGTAACAAACGTAAAGGGAATACAAAGCGTACGACATTTTTACATAATAAAAATAAAACACACTTTAAAAACATTCACTAAACACTTATAATCCCAATACAAATACACGAATACACACACACATTACATTAAAAATATAAATTAACACATGCAAAACACTCACATATGCCAATCACACATGCAACCCCACTCACACATGCAACGCCACTCACACATGCAACGCCACTCACACATGCAACGCCACACACACATGCAACGCCACACACACATGCAACGCCACACACACATGCAACGCCACACACACATGCAACGCCACACACACATGCAACGCCACTCACACATGCAACGCCACTCACACATGCAACGCCACTCACACATGCAACGCCACTCAACCACGCAACGCCACTCAACCACGCAACGCCACTCAACCACGCAACGCCACTCAACCACGCAACGCCACTCAACCACGCAACGCCACTCAACCACGCAACGCCACTCAACCACGCAACGCCACTCACACACACAACGCCACTCACACACGCAACGCCACTCACCCACGCAACGCCACTCAACCACGCAACGCCACTCACCCACGCAACACCACTCACCCACGCAACGCCACTCACCCACGCAACGCCACTCAGCCACGCAACGCCACTCACACACGCAACGCCACTCACACACGCAACGCCACTCACACACGCAACGCCACTCACACAGGCAACGCCACTCATCCACGCAACACCACTCACACATGCAACGCCACTCAACAACGCAACGCCACTCAACCACGCAACGCCACTCACACATGCAACGCCACTCACACACGCAACGCCACTGAAACAACAGCACCACTGAAACAACAGCGCCACTCACACACGCAACGCCACTCACACACGCAACGCCACTCACACACGCAACGCCACTCACACACACAACGCCACTCACACAAACAACGCCACTCACACACACAACGCCACTCAACCACGCAACGCCACTCACCCACGCAATGCCACTTACCCACGCAACGCCACTCAGCCACGCAACGCCACTCACCCACATAACGCCACTCACACACGCAATGCCACTCACACACGCAATGCCACTCACACACGCAACGCCACTCACACACGCAACGCCACTCACACAGGCAATGCCACTCATCCACGCAACACCACTCACACACGCAATGCCATTCACACTCGCAACGCCACTCACACACGCAATGCCACTCACACACGCAACGCCACTCACACACGCAACGCCACTCACACACGCAACGCCACTCACCCATGCAACGCCACTCACCCACGCAGCGCCACTCACCCACGCAGCGCCACTCACCCACGCAACGCCACTCACCCACGCAACACCACTCACCCACGCAACGCCACTCACACATGCAACGCCACTCAACGTCACTCAACAACGCAACGCAAATCAACAACGCAACGTCACTCACACATGCAACGCCACTCACACACGCAACGCCACTCACACACACAACGCCACTCACACACACAACGCCACTCATCCACGCAACGCCACTCATCCACGCAACGCCACTCATCCACGCAACGCCACTCATCCATTTGCAAAACGAAAAATGTCAAACTCTTCTATTGCGAGACCTATTGCATTTTCAATGCTTGTTATTTATGTGTTGGTTTTGAAAACAGATAAATAAATGGCATTGTCATTTACATTGCCAACAGCTTAATCTCTTGCAAATGTAAGACCTATTGTACCCTACTGGATTTCACTGAAGAAATTCAGAGTCTGGTCTGCAGGTGTCACGTGACAGATGCCCAATTGACAGCTGAGGGGGTTAAATCGTGCTGGGGTGGCACATTAAGGCAACGCTTGCTGAAAGCACTACACTACCCTACTGGAGTGTCAGTCTTTTTGGACATGGTCCACTCACTCATCTTGAAACAGGAAGCTCGCCAACAGTTCCACAAAAAATACCGTCATTAAATCTTTCCTTTTTAAGGGTTGGACATTTCAGTTGGCGTCTGCTCTCAGTCACGCTCGTCTTGTCGCCCATTGTCAATCACGCGCCTCTCTGTGCCTGGCTGTCAAGTGCCGGCGCCATCCGAGTGCGCATCTTCAGTCAGCCACGGTGTGCTAGCCAACCGAACTGCATTATGGGATGGCATGGTGGGTTAAAGAACCTGTTTTACAAACATGTGTCCGTGCTTGTGAGGAGGTAGTGCACCTGTTGAGGGAGAGAGAGTGTGTTTGCATATGTGCGTGCATGCATGTGTGTGTGTGAATAAGCACTTCCAAGATTTAGTGGGACTAGAGTTTTTATCTACAAATCATTGTTTTCAGCTGTGTTCTAATGGAATCAAAGCAACACTACACCCCCCATAATGCATAGTGTGATCACATAAAAGTACAGTACTGGAAAGAGTGTCCATAATGACCAGCAAGACGGTTTTCACCCTAAGAAGGATGTGCTTCAGTCTCCAGTGCCACGGGCGAGTGGAAACACACACTGTGCTGGTGGAGAAGTAGAAGAAGTACAAGTGTCCATAGAAGAGAAGTAGAGGGGATGCACTCTCCATTCCCTATGCACTCTCCACTCCCTTTGCACTCTCCACTCCCTATGCACTCTCCACTCTCCACTCCCTATGCACTATCCACTCCCTATGCACTCTCCACTCCCTATGCACTCTCCAATCCCTACGCACTCTCCACTCCCTATCCACTCTGCACTACCTATGCACTCTCCACTCTGCACTCCCTATCCACTCTCCACTCCCTATGCACTCTCCACTCCCTATGCACTCTCCACTCCCTATGCACTCTCCACTCCCTATGCACTCTCCACTCCCTATGCACTCTCCACTCTCCACTCCCTATCCACTCTGCACTCCCTATGCACTCTCCACTCTGCACTCCCTATGCACTCTCCACTCTGCACTCCCTATGCACTCTCCACTCCCTATGCACTCTCCACTCTGCACTCCCTATGCACTCTCCACTCTGCACTCCCTATGCACTCTCCACTCTGCACTCCCTATGCACTCTCCACTCTGCACTCCCTATGCACTCTCCACTCCCTATGCACTCTCCACTCCCTATGCACTCTCCACTCCCTATGCACTCTCCACTCGCTATGCACTCTCCACTCCCTATGCACTCTCCACTCCCTATGCACTCTCCACTCCCTATGCACTCTCCACCCCTATGCACTCTCCACTCCCTATGCACTCTCCACTCCCTATGCACTCTCCACTCCCTATGCACTCTCCACTCCCTATCCACTCTGCACTCCCTATGCACTCTCCACTCTGCACTCCCTATGCACTCTCCACTCCCTATGCACTCTGCACTCCCTATGCACTCTCCACTCCCTATGCACTCTCCACTCCCTATGCACTCTCCACTCCCTATGCACTCTGCACTCTCCACTCCCTATGCACTCTGCACTCTCCACTCCCTATGCACTCTCCACTCTGCACTCCCTAAGCACTCTCCACTCCCTATGCACTCTCCACTCCCCACTCTGCACTCCCTATGCACTCTGCAGTCCCTATGCACTCTCCACTCTCCACTCCCTATGCACTCTCCACTCCCTATGCACTCTCCACTCCCTATGCACTCTCCACTCCCTATGCACTCTGCACTCTCCACTCCCTATGCACTCTCCACTCCCTATGCACTCTGCACTCTCCACTCCCTATGCACTCTCCACTCTGCACTCTCCATGCACTCTGCACTCCCTATGCACTCTCCACTCTGCACTCTCTATGCACTCTGCACTCCCTATGCACTCTCCACTCTGCACTCTCTATGCACTCTGCACTCCCTATGCACTCTCCACTCTCCACTCCCTATGCACTCTCCACTCTCTATGCACTCTGCACTCCCTATGCACTCTGCACTCCCTATGCACTCTGCACTCCCTATGCACTCTCCACTCCCTATGCACTCTGCACTCTCCACTCCCTATGCACTCTCCATGCACTCTGCATTCCCTATGCACTCTCCACTCTGCACTCTCTATGCACTCTGCACTCCCTATGCACTCTCCACTCTGCACTCTCTATGCACTCTGCACTCCCTATGCACTCTCCACTCTCCACTCCCTATGCACTCTCCACTCCCTATGCACTCTCCACTCTCTATGCACTCTCCACTCCCTATGCACTCTGCACTCCCTATGCACTCTCCACTCCCTATGCACTCTCCACTCTGCACTCCCCACTCCCTATGCACTCTCCACTCCCCACTCTGCACTCCCTATGCACTCTGCAGTCCCTATGCACTCTCCACTCTCCACTCCCTATGCACTCTCCACTCCCTATGCACTCTCCACTCCCTATGCACTCTGCACTCTCCACTCCCTATGCACTCTCCACTCCCTATGCACTCTGCACTCTCCACTCCCTATGCACTCTCCACTCCCTATGAACTCTGCACTCCCTAGGCACTCTCCACTCTCCACTCCCTATGCACTCTCCACTCTGCACTCTCTATGCACTCTGCACTCCCTATGCACTCTCCACTCTGCACTCTCTACTCCCTATGCACTCTCCACTCCCTATGCACTCTCCACTCCCTATGCACTCCCTATGCACTCTGCACTCTCCACTCCCTATGCACTCTCCACTCCCTATGCACTCTCCACTCTGCACTCCCTATGCACTCTCCACTCCCTATGCACTCTCCACTCCCCACTCGGCACTCCCTATGCACTCTCCACTCCCTATGCACTCTCCACTCCCTATGCACTCTCCACTCCCTATGCACTCTCCACTCCCTATGCACTCTGCACTCTCCACTCCCTATGCACTCTGCACTCCCTATGCACTCTCCACTCCCTATGCACTCTCCACTCTCCACTCCCTATGCACTCTCCACTCTCTATGCACTCTGCACTCACTATGCACTCTGCACTCACTATGCACTCTGCACTCCCTATGCACTCTCCACTCCCTATGCACTCTGCACTCTCCACTCCCTATGCACTCTCCATGCACTCTGCACTCCCTATGCACTCTCCACTCTGCACTCTCTATGCACTCTCCACTCTGCACTCTCTATGCACTCTGCACTCCCTATGCACTCTCCACTCTCCACTCCCTATGCACTCTCCACTCTCCACTCCCTATGCACTCTCCACTCTCTATGCACTCTGCACTCCCTATGCACTCCCTATGCACTCTCCACTCCCTATGCACTCTCCACTTCCTATGCACTCTCCACTCTGCACTCCCTATGCACTCTCCACTCCCTGTGCACTCTCCACTCCCCACTCTGCACTCCCTATGCACTCTCCACTCCCTATGCACTCTCCGTTCCCTATGCACTCTCCACTCCCTATGCACTCTCCACTCCCTATGCACTCTGCACTCTCCACTCCCTATGCACTCTCCACTCCCTATGCACTCTGCACTCTCCACTCCCTATGCACTTTCCACTCCCTATGCACTCTGCACTCCCTATGCACTCTCCACTCCCTATGCACTCTCCACTCTCCACTCCCTATGCACTCTCCACTCTGCACTCTCTATGCACTCTGCACTCCCTATGCACTCTCCACTCTGCACTCTCTATGCACTCCCTATGCACTCTCCACTCTCCACTCCCTATGCACTCTCCACTCCCTATGCACTCTCCACTCTCTATGCACTCTGCACTCCCTATGCACTCTCCACTCTGCACTCTCCATGCACTCTGCACTCCCTATGCACTCTCCACTCCGCACTCTCCATGCCCTCTGCACTCCCTATGCACTCTCCACTCTGCACTCCCTATGCACTCTCCACGCACTCTGCACTCCCTATGCACTCTCCACTCCCTATGCACCCTCCACTCCCTATGCACTCTCCACTCCCTATGCACTCTGCACTCCCTATGCACTCTCCACTCCCTATGCACTCTCCACTCTGCACTCTCTATGCACTCTGCACTCCCTATGCACTCTCCACTCTCCACTCCCTATGCACTCTCCACTCCCTATGCACTCTCCACTCCCTATGCACTCTCCACTCCCTATGCACTCTCTATGCACTCTGCACTCCCTATGCACTCTCCACTCCCTATGCACTCTCCACTCCCTATGCACTCTCCACTCCCTATGCACTCTCCACTCCCTATGCACTCTGCACTCTCCACTCCACTCCCTATGCACTCTGCACTCCCTATGCACTCTTCACTCTCCACTCCCTATGCACTCTTCACTCCCTATGCACTCTTCACTCTCTATGCACTCTGCACTCCCTATGCACTCTGCACTCTGCACTCTGCACTCTCCATGCACTCTGCACTCCCTATGCACTCTCCACTCTGCACTCCCTATGCACTCTCCACTCTGCACTCTCTATGCACTCTGCACTCCCTATGCACTCTCCACTCTCCACTCCCTATGCACTCTCCACTCCCTATGCACTCTCCACTCCCTATGCACTCTCCACTCCCTATGCACTCTCCACTCCCTATGCACTCTCCACTCTGCACTCCCTATGCACTCTGCACTCCCTATGCACTCTCCACTCCCTATGCACTCTCCACTCCCTATGCACTCTCCACTCCCTATGCACTCTGCACTCCCTATGCACTCTGCACTCCCTATGCACTCTGCACTCTCCACTCTCCACTCCCTATGCACTCTCCACTCCCTATGCACTCTCCACTCCCTATGCACTCTGCACTCCCTATGCACTCTCCAATCCCTATGCACTCTCCACTCTGCACTCCCTATGCACTCTGCTGTCCCTATGCACTCTCCACTCACCACTCCCTATGCACTCTCCACTCCCTATGCACTGTCCACTCCCCATGCACTCTCCACTCCCTATGCACTCTCCACTCCCTATGCACTCTCCACTCCCTATGCACTCTCCACTCCCTATGCACTCTCCACTCCACTCCCTATGCACTCTTCACTCTCCACTCCCTATGCACTCTTCACTCCCTATGCACTCTGCACTCCCTATGCACTCTGCACTCCCTATGCACTCTGCACTCCCTATGCACTCTGCACTCCCTATGCACTCCCCACTCTCCACTCCCTATGCACTCTCCACTCTGCACTCCCTATGCACTCCCTATGCACTCTCCACTCTCTATGCACTCTCCACTCTGCACTCCCTATGCACTCTGCACTCCCCACTCTGCACTCCCTATGCACTCTGCACGCCCTATGCACTCTGCACGCCCTATGCACTCTGCACTCTCCACTCCCTATGCACTCTGCACTCCCTATGCACTCTGCACTCCCTACGCACTCTCCACTCCCTATGCACTCTGCACTCCCTATGCACTCTCCACTCTCCACTCCCTATGCACTCTCCACTCTGCACTCTCCATGCACTCTGCACTCCCTATGCACTCTCCACTCTCTATGCACTCTCCACTCTCTATGCACTCTCCACTCCCTATGCACTCTCCACTCCCTATGCACTCTCCACTCCCTATGCACTCTCCACTCTCCACTCCCTATGCACTCTCCACTCCCTATCCACTCTGCACTCCCTATGCACTCTCCACTCCCTATGCACTCTCCACTCTCCACTCCCTATGCACTCTCCACTCCCTATCCACTCTGCACTCCCTATGCACTCTGCACTCTAATTAGAAGTTGCTGCAGGCAATATTTGTTTTAATATCAGGGACACCAGCAGTCAAACCCCACACACGATGAATGCACTGTCCGGCCAGACCACCGGGCACTGCCCGATTTGCTCTATAAGCCAGTCCGACCCTGCTTAAAGTTGATGTTTTTTTCTATTCAGTTGTTTAAACAATACGATAAACCATCACAGTACTTTACTGCCCGTTTGCTTAGGGCTCTGTGTGCGTCAACGGTTGCTATGTACTCTTCCTCGGTTTGGACTGCAGGGTACCTCTAGCTTTTGTTTCCTGAATTTGCAATCAAGCACACGAAGGCACATGAAAGCAAAAATCCGCCAGGTTGCATCATGTTAAACATTTTTATCCGTTCAAGATCTTATTTTGTTTTTTTAAATTTAATTGTTTTGCCAAATCTTGGACTGTATTGGACGTTTTACCCATTTGATGTTAATCACCTTTGCAGCACGTACTTTATGGCCTCTGATGCTCTTCAGCGCTTTGCAGTGCGGTTAGGATATGAAGCGCTATATAAATTCAACTGTAATGCATTACGAAAAATGCCAAACCATGAAAAAACTCCCTGTTGCAAATCTTATGAGCAGTTTTACAAGTGTCTCACGAGGGGCACGAGATGCTTAGCCCATACGAGTCTATTTAGGCCGTTTGGGTACTGAACACCCGCAGTTTTAAGGACATTATTAAAACGGACTGTAAAGTCGAACTGAAAGAATGAAAAGTTATGCATGCTGCAACAAAGGGGATCAGCCGAGCAATTTCACATCAGACAAACCACTGCGGAGTCCTCACTACAAATAAAGGGGCAAAAACTACTTTTAGCGCCAATGCACTTGATGAACAGCCAGATCGTGGCCTGTGTCTTCATCATGTATTTTTAACCAACGTACACTGAATTCACGTGCTCCACCACTAAAAAACAAGCACTCACCTGGGCTTCCTCGCATGGAATGACCAAAACAAACACAGAAGGAAAAAAAACGAAACTCCGCCCACCGCCGCGATGACGACATCGCAGAGGCGGAGAGGGAAAAAATCGCGGGAACGCCCCCGAATCTGGTCCGGCCTTGACGGACAGATCCGGCTCCCAATGGCTAGCCTCCATTTATGGAGCTAGCTAATGGGAGGTGGGGGACGTTCCGATAGCCAATATGGTAAACAAAAGATTTCACCTGCGCGAACTGCTTGCGCAGATCGCCAGGTCGAAACCTAAAAATGACAGTGTGTTTACCCGAGTGTGAACGAAACGGGTCTCCCTGGCCGAGCGGGCGCCAGGATTGGCTGGGGGGGCACCATGACTGCTCGCCCAGTCGCCCTGTGCAACCCCGGGGGCTGCGGCCCGCCCCCTGGTCCTCTCTCTAAGGGGAAAATCACAGGGAAACCATCTGCGCATGCGCGGGCTAGTTTGTGCCCAGAAATCTAATTGCGCAGCAAGCCAATCCTTCCCCCCCCCCCCTCCGCACTCCTGAAAAGTCGGCCGGCAGGTAGCGCGATTGTTTTAATATTTTTATCTGTATTTTATTGACGACGCGGTGGGTCCATGGGGCTTAGTGGGGCTACGCCCCTACGCCCCAATGGACGCACCGCGCCTGCTGGTTGCAGCGTGTCTGCGTGCGTGTGTGCGCGTGTGAGTGCAATGGATGGACAGAGAAAGTTCATGTGCAGGTGCATGAGCTCACCGTCCTATTTTGTTGGTATTACAACCTGAAGAAGACTATGCATAGATAGTTAGTCTGAGGTCTGGAAGTAACGCCCTCTCGAATTCTCAGGCCTCTGCCCCGCCCCAGTTTTACTAAAATACGCCCCTGTCACGGAATTAACTACTAGCGTCTTCCAATTCAAAATTAGACCCGGTGAGGAAGTCAGAGCATAATCCATCATATAAGCTATACTGCCCTCTCATGGGCTCAGTGAATGCAATGGGGGCATTTTTTACACCAGGCAAGATTGGCGTCACGCAAGCTGTTTTTTTTGTTATTTTTTGCAGTTCAAAGCAGAAATGTTATTCATTATGACAGCTACTCTGAGGATCCAGTGTGAATCAAAGAACTAGATGCCTTGAATTTTCTCATAATTTGGGATGGTGGGAGTTTTACTCCGGAAGTGCCAGAAAAACCCGCCGTGCTCCGCGGAGTTCCGGCAGCGGCGGAGTCTGTGCAGTTGCACTCCCCGCACTGATTTTTAGCACTAGGAGTTTGTCCCGCACTTTAAAATCAGTGCAAAATGCACCATGCGTCACACCAGAGGGCGCTGCTGCTGCTTTCTGCCACTGGAGTCGCAATTCTACTCGAGCCGCAGCTTCCTCAATGCAAATGGCAGATTTCGAAATGCGAGCGATCCCGACCTGCTGCGATCGCCCACGATGATAAATCTCACCAGGGAGGCAGTCTAGCGCACGAGTTTTTCTCGCGAGCACTCGCCAACTTACCGATGGTGAGCTGCTCAAGAGAAAAACCTCAGCTCAATGTCACTTCACTGTGTTTTTCGGAACTCCACACTCTAAGTGGAGTGGACAAAACTCCGCTGGTGGAGCAGAATTCTTCGCCCACCCCTAGTGTTTATCCCAAGCTATCAAATTGTTTTGCATGCCTAGTAAATGGATCATTGGAATGACTAATTTGAGTATTGTTTCCCTAAATAAAGGACCTTCATGCAACCTTTCTTTCCTATTTCGGAATGCACATGGGTTTGAAAGAGCACTGAAAGAAGGGTATTTGGTTAATGTTTTCAGTAAAAAATTACAGGAGACAAGTTTGCGCAAAGACTCCATGACTAATGAGTTTTTAGCACTTCATGCCAATATAATTGGAAATAACATGAAGCATGCATCTGGTGGCTTTCTCATGTTAATTTCTACATTGGTGGTGAAAAAGGGACCCCCAATTGACAATGCCTGATTGGATATTGACATGTAGCCATTAATTATACTCCAATGAAGAAAAGGTACATTATATAATGTAATAAAAGTCTATTTTGTGGAAGTGGATTGAATGTAAGGATTACAAGTTCCTAAAAGTTTTTGAAAGTGATCTAGGTTATATCTGCACATTTTCCCGAACACTGTTGCTTTTATCTCAGGGGACTTTAACTTACTGTTAAATTAAAAAAGAACAGATATTTTGTACGAGGATTTATTTTTGGCTAATCAAATAACTGTAGCAGTATTTCCTAAGAGATCGATATCTAAATGTTTCTTAGATGTTTTGAATTTTCTCATCATTTGGGATGGTGGAAATAAATTGTCAGTTTCAATGTGACACACCAGAAGCTAAGACTTAGTTATGAAATCAGCAGTGCCCAATCAATTATTCTTATATCAGAAGATTTCATTGGTTCAGCCACTGATTTTAGGATTTTAAAAAATGATGGAAGAGATCACTAACTAATGCAACAAAAAGTGAAATAAATCTCGACACATCACAGAGTTCTTTCTCTTATATTAGGCTTTCCGTGTTGCTTTAAGACTTGTCTAAAAAGAAAAGAATTTACATCAACTTTCTCAATTTTAGACTTATATGAACAGCATAGTCCTGCAGACAGGATGTGTAAAAACTAATAGGTACACCAAAGTAAGAGGAATTAGAACGAAGTTAGAATAAAAGTGGCTAGTTTGATTATCCAAGAGCATTCAGAAAAATATAGCCAATTACAATGCAATTATAACAATTTGTTGCAAACTAGGAACTTAAAGTATTTCAACAAATGTTGGAACCAAGGGTCAGAGGCCATTTACTTGAAGGATAGCAGAAGACTTTGGCAATTAGAGAAAATGGTACACTAAAGAGAAACAGATTAGAGCTTTTTGTATGCACTCCGGGATAGGGTGTTCCCTGAGGAATTTGGGGTTCTCTGGAGTGGGGTGGTGACAGCGACGGGCAATTGTCCTGTTCACAGGAGCCCCTGTGTTGGGCTTTGACCAAGTCCCAAGCAGGACATCAGTAAGTGCTTAGTTAAATGGGAGAAGTGGTTCCAAAGGGGACACTCCCTGCTGAAGCATTCCATCAAGACAGTCTTGACTGCCACCAAGGGCAAGTTAAGGTCCACTCCAACAGCAACCCTATGCACCACAATTACAAATGAAGTTCCCTTCTCCATAGCCATGGTAGGGGGAGAAAACATGGCAGAACCTGGAGAAGTGTCCAGTCTATTGGCTTCACCCAGATCCTCACACTGGTCCAAGGAGTCACAAGGCTGGCATTCTTCAGTGTCCAGCGACCTCTCCCATTCCTCCCACAGTCCTAGCCCATAGGAATAGGACGCAGGCTCCAGCCTAGAAGGCATGGCTCCAGTTAGCACTGGAGTCAAGCAATGATTCTCCGGCTCTGTGTCAGAGTCAAGGATATAAATGGGGATGGTGCTGCTGGTAGGTACTGACGGCGCCAGGAACGTCAGCCTTGGCACTTGCCCCAGAGGAAGGTCAACATGGCACAACCGGCACTGATCCGGATGCATCTGTGGATCCTTGGGACCAGACTGGTACTGGAACCACCAGCATGGTTTCAGGAGGGACCCCTCCCGAATCCGCAAGGCCGAATGCATGCCAGAGAAAACAGGCTGCCCAAATATGCGTTGCATAGCCCTATAAAACTCTCTCAAATGGGCATAAGTTGCCCCGGCTCCCAGAAACTTGGGAGGAGGCATAGAGCGGATCCTGGCTGTGGCTCAACTGCAGAGCCAGCCCTTGAGTGACGCTCCCTCGTCGGCCTATGGACGAGGTGAAGTCAAAGCACGCTTTGACAAACTATTTTTGTGGTGGGACTTACCTGAATGACCTGATGACTTTGAGTGTGACAAGCTTCTCGGACTTCGCAACCGCTTCCGGGATCTTCATCTCGACCAAGATCTTGATTGTCACGGTATTGCAAGTCAAGCCACCAGAAGATTGAGTGATTTCTCCCTCAAAGCCTTCAGGTGCATGGCGGGCACTCTGAGCAGGCCTTCTGGTCATGGTCCCGCTCGAGGTAGCAGGTGCATTCAAGGTGAGGGCCCATCACCAACATCGAGAGGTGACCGGTGCAACAGGGCCTGAAGCCAGCCAGGATGAGAAAACCTCAAAAAACTTCCAGAAAATGTAAAAAAAAAAGTTTGTCAAACATTGAGTAGGGGTAGCTCTTTCCAAATGTGTATTACCGGCATGTAAAGAACGGACGTCAATATGCTGGGATGGCGCCTATATAGGTACCGCTTACATCACCTCTGGCATGGACAATGATGCAACGCGTAGCCGAACGACACAATCTACCAGCGAGCAGGGGTACTGCTCAAGAAAAATGTCAGGAATCAGTCTGATGCCTGGGAATAATTCTAAAGTGAGGAATCGGAGGCTAAAAGTCTCTATCAGATAAGCTAACTGGACTAGGATCATAAGAAATGCTACAAAGGGACCAGCACAACTGTCCCACGCAGCCAGCTTACTTAAAACCATAAAGTGCACGCCTATTCTCACACCACCTCTTCCACCACACAGTAAAGCGTTGTTTCCCACAACTGCACTTCAGTAGTCAACACATACAACATGGAAACATCTCCCACATAGGATTAAAAAAAAGACAGTATACTTCCAACCACACACTCTACAGGATGTAGCATGCTGCCTGTGTAGGCAAGGGCTTCAAGGCCCCACATGGGGTAATAAATTGCAATTTAAATGTTGCAGTAATATACAACCAAATATTGCGCTTTTACCTCACATCCCCCACCATCGGCTCTCCAGTGTTTCTTGAGAACAACTTGCTGGGTATCAAAGTCTTTGATTTAATAGGATACCTTCGATGTTACAGCCTTTCTTTTTACCCTAAGCTTACTTTGTGTCCCCTATACGTATTTGCAATGAGATAGAGGTGGCTCTGGCTCAGCCCAATGTCCTCTTGGTCCCTGGAGCCCGAAACGAACTGAGCTCCAATGTGGCTTCTTTCTGCCCTAACCTAAAGCTCTAACCCATGGGTACTCATATACATTTGCCCAGGAGCCACAAAGTATGGTCTGTGGTGTGACCGAGGGTCGCACTGTGGTGGTAGGGGGTCCTGGGGGGTCAGGGATTTTGTGAGGAGGTCTAAAAAAATGTTAAATAAATGAGCAAGCATTTATTTGCAGGGTAACAAAAGTTAAGTGGTGCAGCTTGCCTGTTTATTTAACATTTGTTCTGAATATTAGTGCTCAGCAATTAAACTGCAGTTCGTGCTACTGTTCACCAGGGGGGCGCATGTAAAGGTCAAGAGGGCCGCAAGTGGCCCCCGGGCCATACCTTGGGTATCACTGCTCTAAACTATGATGCAAGGATTAAAAAAAAAATCTTTGATGTAAAACAGCAGAGAGAAATAGATGGCTAACTAGTGGGTGAAAGTCACAATGCAAAATCCGAAAACTTGGATTTTTCCAGGCTTAACTAAATTGTGCGATCCTAGGCAAATATTTTATTTCACAGAATTTCCTTTTTCCTCAATGTATTTGAGAGCAGTTTGAAATATGTGAGTTCAGGGTGTGGGCTGTAAAGAACGCCTTGCTTGTATCATATTTGAATAGACTATAATGTTGCTCCGCGTAAGAATCTAGGCCACATATAGGGTGTACATGACAAATGACTCACCTCTTAGTTTATTCATTGTATTGTTGTCATGGCGGCAGATGGGACGGAAATGAATATTTTTAAAGTTTATGTTTAAAAACTGTCACTTTTAATAAATGTCTTCAATTCAGTTCTATAATCTCAATTTTTATATGGTGCTTGTTACACAGTTTACGTGCCAACATTTTCTGGGCTCGGCTCATGCACGGACTCTTAAAGAAAAGCTTGTCTTTCCCATTTCTATGCAGAGGAATAATAAAGGTGGTTCTGTACGCAGTGCATATTTGAATACCAATGTCGCTGCTTGCAGCTCGACCTTATATGAGACCCAAATGGCTCAAACTAGCGCCTTACAAAAGACATGTGTCATTTGGCGCTGTATTCTCCAATATCGGCAGTATGAAAGGCAAAGTACACCCTGCCGGGTTCGTGGAACGTTTAGTCAAAAGGATCAGCAGGTATCGCAGACACAAATCCACAGCCTGCGCTCAACCCTACACACCTGTTTTTCCAACCACTTTTTAGATGTCTTTGCTATGTCTTTTAAAATACTGAGGCGCGCCTGCACAGAGATAATACAGGAGTTACATTTGACACGCTTCAACAGTAGGGTGACCACATTTTGAGACGGGAAAATCGGGACAGGCCAGACATAAAGGCAGGACTAGAGCCTTTCTTTTATGTCTGGCCTGCCCCGATTTTGCCCAGCCTTGTAAATATGTACACACATGCACAGACACGCGCACGCATGCACACACACGCATATATATATATATATATATATATATATATATATATAAATAAATATATATATATATATGCAAAAAAAAGGAGAGAACTCTGGGTAGTTCTCAAGTTTAGGTGTAAAGCAGCTCCTATTAGAGCACTCTCAACAACAGCGACACTCTAGATCTGCTCACCTCAAATGTCTGTTTTTCTATCAAAGTTTTTAAGCATAGGATTAGCACCGTGCTATCCACGCCGAGATAGAAAATGACTTTGCTGTATAAATGGCAAAAGACTTTGTCATTTTCTATCTCGGCGTGGATAGCACTGTGCTAATCCTATGCTTAAAAACTTTGATAGAAAAACAGACATTTGAGGTGAGCAGATCTAGAGTGTCGCTGGTGTTTAGAGTGCTCTAATAGGAGCTGCTTTCCACCTAAACTTGAGAACTACCCAGAGTTCTCTCCTTCTTTTTTGCATAATTTATGCGTCACTCTATGCCTGAAAGGGTTTTGTTTTGATATAAATATATATATATATATATATATATATATATATATAAACACACACACACACACAAAACATCAGCTATGCCACAACCTCTTCCCATGCCCTCCATCCCCACTCTGTATCACCATCTGCTGCAGCCGACCTGCTACGCTGCCAGAAATAAACAAACAATTTACTTAAGGAGAGCACACTTTTCAGTTCTCCTTTCAGGAGGACTTGACCTTTGTTCCAAAAACCGAGACATAGGCTTAAAATTAAGGAAAGCATTGAGACACCCTTTTTTTTTTAAAATATATTTTTATTGTTTTTCTTTGACAAGATACACACACACATATAACAATTAACACTGTTCGTTGTTTCATTTAGCATACACAAATTACATAAAAGCGTTTGGTAGGTGGTTGTTAAACAAGAATTCGGCACGATAATCACAGCACACTTCAATACAGACATTACCTCACAACAAGACAGAAACCTTCTCGACTTCCTCCTGACAAGTGCAACAAAAACAGTGCTGGCCAAATGGGACACCCTTTTAAAAACCGGAACTGCCTGGGGAAATCCGGGACGTCGGGTCACGCTACCAAATAGGTATTTGTAACAAATATATATTCGTAAGGTCGGTGGGATAAAGGAAGTGGCAATCCAGCAGAACGAAGCTGAGAACAGACCATACAACTTGAACAAAAATCTCTCTGTGGGGCATTGATGGGGGTGGGGGCTAGTGCGGGAAGTACCCAAGAGGCACTTTTGTCTAGGTAAAGAGGTGGGTGTGTGAGGTCTTCAATAGAAATCCTTTTTCCGAGCATGTGTGAAGGAACAAAATGGTTACTTACTAGTAGGAGTAGTTTTGCAGCCTTAAGAGTATTCTGGATTTACCAGTTGTCGTCAGGGGTAGTAAGCGCTATATAAATGCAATTACAATACAATACAATATATTCTACCATCTAGTTGTTCTGTCCAGAATTGTGTCTTGTCCTTCTCTCTTTTGTTTCATGTGTGTGCATCATAGAATACCATTTTGTGGTAAGTAGGTTTCCTTTGTGACGCCAGTTGTCACCTCAGAATTTCCTATGCGTGGTTGCCAACTTCATATTCTTTCTTTGCTACTGGTGCCTGTCCTGGTTGGAACTTTCCTCGTTTTGAAGTATTGTTCACCTCGCTAGTTTACATTACCCCCATTTCCAAGGAGGCGGGCGGATCGCATGTAAATCCAGAAAACTCTTAGGCTGCAAAACTACTACTGAGAAGTAACCATTTCATTTTGAAGCATGAATCCTTTTCTGGATTCACATGCTGTGCATTTGATTACGGAGTGATATTTGTTGAAATGTGGGTGAGTTTGCAAAAAGGTGTTGTTGCACTGTCTCACCTGTGCTTCTTTGCTTATCTGGAAGTCCACACAGTAGTGTTTCATGAAGGTGTTTGGGGATGACTAAGTCGGTAATGGAAACGTCTGCAAGGAACTATAGGGTTGAACCCGTCTACCTGGTTGAGTGTTCCCTGGAGCATGTGGATGAACAAGTTACTTACCTTCGGGATCGCCTTTTCTGGTGGATACAGTATCTGCCTGTGGATTTCCTCACCTTATGATTACCCCCTGTGCCAGCATTCCGCAGAAATTCTTTCCTAGCTCTCCCACGTCGACTAGGACTTCACAAAAGCATGGCTCAACTCGCGACACCGTATGACATCATCGGAACCATAAGAGGACCTCGTCGGCATGCTGACGTCAGTTCCACCCAGTTTTTCCGTGCCACCGAGGCAAACCGGTGGACCGACACATTTTCAAATGTATACATAGTATACCGAATATATACTCTTATATAAAACCACAAATGCATAATGTTAGATTTGGGGGTCTCTAGTTAGCACAGGTAGGTACTTGTGACAAATAGGGACCCTTGCCTCTAGTCAGAATAAGGGGATTACACTCCTAAAATAACCCCTGCTCACCCCCTTGGTAGCTTGGCACCAGCAGACAGGCTTATCTCAGAGGCAGTGTGTAAAGCATTTGTGACCACATACAGTAACCTACTGACAACAATACAGATGGACACCACACAAGGTTTTTATACCAAAAATAAGTATACTTTAAATAGAGTTACCACAAGACCATAAACGACAAAAATACACAATACTGTTACTTTAAGATGGTAGATTTAGCTTGGGTAAGTTCAGTTCTTAAAATGCGACACTTTGCGTCAATGTACCTTAGGTTACGTTGCGCTTCCACGACAAGCAATGTTGCAGGGAGGGAAATGCGGCAAAGTTCAAGTACAAAGAAATAAAGGCGTGAAGATCTTCCAGATGCGTCACGCTTCTCCAGGGATGCGAGAAGTTCTCGGTTTGATGCGTGGACTGCAGCGGCGACACCCTTGTTCCGCGATGCGCCGGCAGCAGATCCACTCGCGACACTCTTCTCCCCCGATGCGAGAAGCTTCCGTACGATGCGACAACTACAGCGGCGACATCCACGATGCTCTGGCAGCAGCTCCAATGGCGGTGCGCTTCTCAGGGATGTGAGGCGCTTTTCTTCGATGCAGTGCAATGTGACAGTTCCAGGGGCGACACTCTCCCTTGGAGTTGCAACGACAGGCACATCGACGGCGACACACTCCGACTTCATTGCACGACTCTTCTCTCGATGCGGTGCAATGCGACAGCTACAGCGGCGACACCCTCCTTCGGAGTTGCGACGGCAGCAGCAGCGATGGCGACATGCTTCCTCTTCGTTGCAGCACGCTTCTCTACGATGCGGTGCAGTGCAACAGTTCCACCGGCGACACCCTCCTTCGGAGTTGCGACGGCAGGCACAGAGACGGCAACACGCTTCTTCTCGATGAGTCACGCTTCTTCTCGATGAGTCGCGCTTCCAGCTCCTTGCAACACACAGTTCCTCAGAAGGCCCAAAACAGCAGCAGGCACTTCCAAAAGACCTCTGGGGAGCTGGAGGGGGGAATCTTTTGTCCCTGAGACTTCAGCAGGAGGCAAGCTCTTTTCCAAGCCCTTGGAGATCCTTGACAAGTTGAAAGCAAAGTACACAAAGTTCCTTTCTCCTTTCTTTGGCAGTAAGGCAACCACTACAGACCAATCCCCCAAGCAGCACTTCAGCTTAGGAATAGACTCTCCTCAGTTTCTTCAGGTTCCTCTCCTCAGTAAAGGTTTCTTCTTGCAATCCAAAGTGATCTAATTTCTTGGGATCAGGGTCCCAATATTTATACCCCAAAATCCTTTGTCCTCTGAGGGGAGAGGGGCCTTTGCCTAGTCCAAACCAGTTCTGGAGCACTCTGTTTACATGACTCCTTCTTTCCTTTCACATTGCAGGGCAGAAACATCAGACGCCCCACAGGAGGTGGAGTCAGCATTGTGTAGGGAAAGCACAGCCCTGGAGCACTTTGTTGACATGATTCCTTTGCTTCTTTCACAGTGCAGGGCAGAGACATCAGACACACCACAGGGGGTGGAGCCAGCACTGTGGGGGGCGGGCACAGTCCTATTCAGGTCCCAGGTGCAACTCCTCCCACCCACCTAGATGCAGATCTCTCTATTCACCACTGGGCTGACTCAATCAACGGATCTTTATTCGGTGATTAAAAAACACCATAAAAGCACATATATATACAATTTAAAACACAATTAAACATTCTTCTAGACCACAACTGATATTTACATAAATAGTTTAAAAAGGTACATAAAATCCACAAACAGAGCTACCCTCTTGTTTTCCTGAGTTTTAAAGACACTTTCAAGAAGTTGATTATACAACACAGTGTTCGGGGATCATTTGCCCTTTGCAAGAATATTAAGGCGGCTTTAGCATGTCCCAATTTAGCCTGTTTAAAATGTCTACCAAAAATCTGCGCCTAGGGGTTGCATAAAATGGACACAAAAGTACAAAATGAAGGGTGTCCTGCGGAGAACAATTGTTGCAGCCGCAGGCACCCTTCTGCTCAACCGATACTGTGAAACCTGGTGGATCAGCTAATAAATTAGGTAAAAGGTTAAGCCTAAAACGGGACATTAAAAACCTATCCTGAGCATTATACATAAGATAAAGATAGGGTTCCATGCCCTCGGTGCTCTTAACAAGGCCATGTGCACTTACTGAGTGTTTGGTCCCTTCAATTGCTGCTCTACGTGTGGTTCTCCAAACCAAGAACGACCTCTTTATTTTAATTTTATCAAGTGGTAAGATTGCTTTTGGGTTTATAAAAAGATCCTTCCGGTCTATGTCTTCCAGGGTAGTCTTCACATATTTCAACCACAGTATTTCCAGGCCTTTGTCCCTATCCAAGCAGTCTCTTAACATTTGTCTGGTCAAGACTGCCTCAGGGTTTGCCCAGATTTTTAACCAAGCCATAATCAGTCTGAGCTTAACCAGGTGCTCGATATATGGCCTCCCAAGTTCCCTGTGAGCAATTACAGCTGGGGTGCTCTGGGGTATTTTCAGGATCGATCGCAGGTATTTATTTTCCTCCCGCTGCAATTGGTCAACATTTACAAAACCCCACACTTCAGAACCATACGTAGCTTTAGAGCAGCATATAGAACTATACAAATTCATAGCTTGTTCAGGGGACCAGCGACCCAGGCTACGGCCATAACCTGCTATAGCACCATTTGATGAAACCAGTTTGCTACATCGTTCGTCCACCAGGGAATCAAACTTTAGTGTCCCGTCAAATAACAAACCCAGATAGGAAAAAGACTGCACCTTTTCTAATGTGTGGTTCCCTATTCTATAAGAGAAC
The DNA here is from genome assembly GCF_964261635.1 of Lissotriton helveticus. NCBI lineage: Eukaryota > Metazoa > Chordata > Amphibia > Caudata > Salamandridae > Lissotriton > Lissotriton helveticus. The sequence continues at coordinate 585,560,865 of NC_136072.1, forward strand.
CTTGTGCATGGTTTTGTTCCGGCCAGCATTACATAGGACTTGCTTAGGTTTACAGAGAGATCTAGTGTTTCCATAAAATTGACAAATCCGTCAATTAGACTCTGTAAACTATTCGGGGTGCGGGCCAGCAGGACCGCGTCATCCGCGTACAAAAGCACCAAAATGTGTCGCGTTCCTACTTTTGGGCAATCCGTCTTCAAAGCAACCAGAGCCTCCTCTAGGTGGTTAATATAGAGCGAGAACAAAAAAGGGGCGAGAATACAACCTTGCCTCACCCCGCTAGTACACGGAAAGGGTTCAGTGTTCTCCCCCTCCATGTTATAGCGGACCATGGCGGTGGTGTCCCGATGTAATTCTCTAAGAATATTTATCAGGCTCAAGTCAATTCCCAATTTAATCATCAAAGACCAAAGTTTTTCCCTATTGACATGGTCAAAGGCTGCAGCCAGATCCATGAACCCAAGATAGATTGCTTCATTGCTGGTTTTAGTGTATTTTGCCACCAGCATATAGAGGTCCGGCATTGATCACTTGTGGACCTCCCTGTCCTGAAGCCGTACTGAATGTCCGAGATGATGTTATGTTCTTCGGTCCATTCAGTAAGGCGATTAAGAATTACCCGGCCCAGAACTTTGGCGGAAACATCAATTAGTGAGATTGGCCTATATCACTGGGGGTTGTCCCTGTTACCCTTTTTGAAAATAGAGACAATTATTGCCGTGGACCAGGAGCGTGGTAATCCCCACCTAATCGCCGCATTAAACACTCTAGTGAGGATAGGGCCCCAGAGGTCAACATTACTCAGGTACAGATCGGGTGGTGTGCCGTCAGGGCCAAGGGCTTTATTTTTTGTCAAGCCCTGAATTCCCACAATAATTTCCTCTAGGGAGAATACGACTACTTGGCTCTGTTGTCCTGCCCCACCCTCCCCCTGGGCAATGTCTTGACTGTGATTATATAAGCCCTTAAAGTGTGTAAGCCATTGTTCCGGTAGGATATTTGTGCCAATCACAGGGGCGTTACAGTCCTGGAAACATGGTTTGTTAATTATTCTCCAGAATTCTGTCATATCCCTTCGGTCTGCGGCCTCCCATAAATCTGCCCATGCATCTACTTGGAGTGATAATTTCCTCTTCTTTACAGCGCTCTTATATGCCTGTCTGCACTGCACTACTCTTTGTGTGTCCTTAGGCTGATTTTTTAAGCTAGTTTTTAGCTCCTTCAGGGCGCGTGAACATTCCCTGTCAAACCATCTCGGATGGGTGATGTTTCTCATAGGGACATGTGACTTCATAAGGCCCTCTACCAGGCTAGTTACTAGCCCAAACGCCCTAACCAGCGATGGCCCCTCAACCTCGAGGTCTAGACACTCGCCTATAGATACTTTCCCAGTGACCATTAGTGATTTATAGAAAGCCTTGCCATCAATCTTTGACCACCTGAGCCGTCTTCCCTGGTCCGTGACCCTCACAGAGGTACCAGCCACGGAATCTATCTTAGAGCGACCCATGTGTGTCAGCTCTAAAACCACGGGATTGTGGTCACTAAATGGGCTCCACTCAATCCCCACCGAACTAATCCAGTTTTTTGATAACCTGGACGCTACGATATAATCAATAAATGACGAACACCCTCTCCCTTTAAACTTTGGGACAAGGGTTCCATCTTGCTCCAGTCCTACCATGTCAATAGTGTGTTCCAAGTCGTAGGTTTTTATAAGTTTACTGAAGGTCCTTCCCTCAGTTGTATGTTCGAAGTGAGGGCCTTTCTCGACTGGGCAACATGACCATTCTGCATTCAGGGGGAACAACGCTGGACATAAATGGCAGTTAAAATAACCCATCACAAGGACAATTGGTTCCAAGGCCCCTTTCCTTTCGGCTAACTCCTGGTTAAGTCTATGGTCTAATTCCTGAGGGGTGGGATTGTTTTCTCTAAGGGCTCCTGCATTGTATACATTGAACAGGACCAGCATTAGCCCGCTACCCCTAAACTTCACTGCCTGGAGATTATGAGATGTCCAGGAAGGACCAGTCCATGTACCTAAGAGATTTAAATCTACATAGACAGATAGTCCTCCAATTGCTCTTCCTGATCTCAATTTCTGGGCGGGCACAAAGAAACATTTATACCCTATAATTTGGAAGAGACTATTATCAACCACCCAGGTCTCTTATAGGCTAATTATCTGGAACTTACTTATATATTGCCGCCATTCCATATTGTCAAATTTACTTGCTAAACCGGCTATGTTCCAAGAGATTGTTTTTAGCCCACCTTTTAGTGACTGATCACAGGCTGATCCATAGGCACTTCGGTTTTCCGTGGCGGACCCGTCATCATCCCTTACAGATATTACTTGAGCCCCTCGATACTGTGGTGGGAGCGGGGATAGATCGTCCCTTAACTCCTCCTCAAAGACAAGAGCCTCCCAGTGCAGGCCCAATCCTGTGTTCTGACATGCAGCTGGTTTCACCCCGTTAGATCGTGTTGATGTGTCAGCCTCTTCTATAGAGAAAAGATTTGTGAGGGCAGCCATGTGGGGCTGCCTCAGCCTCCCCCCTCGCCAACCCTGCATAATCGTGTTCCCACCTTCACTTTTTGGTGACTTCTCGACTGGGTAGGGGGACTTGATCAGTCAATCATTTTCCTCTAAGGACGTGAAGGGCCTAAATCTGTTGGACCATTTAGATGATTCCCAATCTCTTGCCACAGGGCCGCCTGAAGTGTAGCTTCTAACCATGTTTGGATTTGGACCTTCCCTGGGTCTCCCAAAGGGGTGGGCCGAATCATAGGAGGCAATTTGTCTGGGATAAAAGTATCCTAGTGGTAGGGATCTTATAATGCTAGCCAGATTAGCTGTCCCACCGGCTACAATATGCTGCACTAGACTTGCGTCCCTAAAGTTCACTATTATACAGTGCCCGCAATATCTTTGCACCTGGTGCCTATCCAGCTCACCCTTCTGACGTGGAGGATTTCCCCGTTTTTGTTACCTGTCAGCAGCCTGTTCTGGTTCAGCCAATGTGTGATCTTGTTTCTTAACTCAGCGTGTGACTCTTTCTGCTCTACCTTTAAATCCGGCACTCCCGCGAGTACCACTACATAGGGGCACGTTCCGGTGGTAAATTTATAATGGGTAGCATTTCAGCAGTTGATTTATTGGCCCCACGGCCAATCTGGTTTACTGCTACTGCTTCAGGATGATTATTTTGCCAGTCTATTGATGGCACAGGGAGTACCGCCCCTGCCCGCAAAGCCCACTCCCCTGAGACCCTACCCCTATCCGGATTCAGGGGGGTGCCTAACAGATATGGGGTCTGTATGACTATGTGCTGCTCACTAGACCTCCTGCTAGATTGTGTTACAATCTGTTGATCTTGACTAGTGTCGGTAGTAGTCTGGTTATGTTTAGTGCCGATGTCTGAGGCAGTGCCCTGCGCCCTACCCCTGTTCTTTAGTTCGTTTATACTTTTATCCAGCCTACTAGTTACTGGCTTTAACTGGCTTGCAATAAATGATTCTAGGTGATCTTGTAAGTCTGAAAGTATTTGCGCCATCCAGGTCGGGGGGCTAACAACTGGGGAACCTGCTCTGCCCTAGCTTCTCTCGGCAGGCTTCCAAATTCAGTAGGGGGATAGCTGGTTTTAGTTTTCTTACTTCTTGGCTTCTTTAGGCAAACTTTTCTTTTCCGGCTGGTTACAGCTTTTTTGCCATGCATGGATTCCACCCTATCTACGCCGGTACCCCGTTGTGTGCAAGGGATGTCCTGATCAGAAGGCTCTAAAGAGGCGAGTGGAGAAATGACCATAACCTCATTCTCTGATACCTGGGGCTTGGGTGGTCAGGGGCAGTGGGTGACATTTCAAAGTGGTGGGGCGCAAAGTGATGTGCATACAGCACCATAGCGAGCGAGCGCAGCGAGCCCGAACCCCAAAAGGGGGGTTTGGGGGATTACCCCCCCCCTAGAAAATTTTGAAAAAAAAGAAGAAAATCGTGCATTTTCAAGCAAATTTGAGAAAGCAGGAAGGTTAATAAAGCAATTGTGAAAGTGCAGTTATTACATTAATAGATGGCATAACATAGGTAGCAGCTTATTCAGTATAACCGCAGAGCTTCATACATTCCGTCCTATTACGCTCAGGTGCTGAATTCAGACTATAAGACTTTCATGAAAATCTCAGCTCTAAGAGTAGAAGAAGTTGCACAGCAGTTGGGAAACAGCCTTCACAAAGCATTGGGGAAATGAGAGGCAATTACTTGAAAGCAAACTGAAAGCAATGCATCAAGTAGTAACTTAAAGCAATGCATCCAGCAAAACAGTGCATGCAGTCAACCATACAAAAGTAAACTAAAGCAAGTGTGAACCTGTGAACCTTCACTTTGAAAGCAGGGTGCTAGTCAACAGGCCAGTCACTTACATTTAAACTGAAGAAGAGTACACCTCAGCATGCAGGCACCAACATAAAAGCACCAAGCAAGTCAAACAGTTTAATGAAAGAAAAATGAAAGCAATACTTCCAGCAAACTAGACAGTGACTCAAAAAGTAAACTGAAGCAAGTGCACACTGAAAGGAATGCGCAGTCATAAGTCAGACATTCACATAAAAGCAACTTACCAAGACACCCAATCAATTACATGGAAAAAAAACTTGAGCCAATGCACCCAGAAAACCATACCAGCACACCAAAGCATCCCACCCCTGATAGGATGGCAGCTGTGCTCTTAGGGTCACCTCTCAGTTTTTTGGCAGTGTTGAGCACCCCCCAGTTTTATGCCCTGTACGCCTGAAGGGGAGACAGGCAAAAGGGGTCATAATGGGACATCTGGCACAGCCACTTTGTAATCGAGGTCACCCACCCAGCTCAAGACTGAGTTACAGGCTGATCTTAAATCTTTAAACAACCACAAGGGTCTCCAGCTAGTTGGTTCTTGAGCCAAAAGAGTCCTCAGCTCACTGGGAGTCTTTACATCGCGCCTGAGATGACATGACAATGTCCCTTAATCCGGAGCAACTGTGGGGACTGGTCTCGGTCTGACTTGGTACATCAGAACTGCCCCATACCTTACTGCATTAAAAACATTCAACAGTTTCTGGAGTGAGCCACTTGTACAAGTGGACATAAGTACACCGAAACTCTGGAACTGTCACAAGTAAGCAATCTGAAGTCTTGGCAGCTGTAAATAAACACTTTGAATGTCAGATCACCAATTAGCAATTAAAAGGCTTAAAAGCTCACAAAAAGCAACTTAATTACTCCACATGTGAATGTCACTTCAGACCAGCTTTCGCCTTTCCCTTTATTTTCACTCTACACACTCCAGCGGGCTGCAATCACCAGGGAGGAACACATCCAGCTCATAATTTGACTTCCCAACAATAAAACAATAAAACCAGCAATTTACAGAGTATTGGGTTGTGACAATCAAGGGTTCACCGGTTTGGACAAATGCCAAACACCTTCACAAGCTTTCATACAATGAAATCTCCTAGCTTTCCCAGACTGCAGCCTTCAATATGTATGCTGTTCGCACGCCATATGCAGAGCTCTTTTATCATGCGCAGAAGATGATGCAGTCCTGTCACATACACACAGTCCAGGCACTGGAGAAACATTGTTCGAGCTTCGAGAGATTACTATTGAATTCCAGTGACGTCTACATTCCTTCCAAGATAGGGGTGACACAGGGGCCTCTCATCTCATATTAAAGGGGGCACAGTCATTTTGCGGTAAACCACTGAATGCACGGTAGAGCTTCCTTGGTGTGATTGGGCCTGTCTTGGCAGAGTCCTCTTTCACAGGGCATCCGAGCTGTACATCACACACGCCTTTCATTTTCCACACTCTGCTGTGTCAACAGCTACCTGACAGCTGCGCAGCAGTCTGACACAGCCGTTGTGCAGCACTGGTGTGCTGGAAAGAGAGCCCTTGGTTTCCATTCTCCCATCATTCACTGTGCCCTGTGACATTGTCCCCTTCTCACATGTTGACTACTGCAAAAAGAACAATTGATGGACAGAATGCTGAACGATATCAAACATTCACCCCCAATACAGAGATACAGGCCTAAATAAATTGTTTTTTTTGCCCACCATGCCATTCCAATTTAGACCCAGCGATATGTAAATCAGTCTTGACCCTGCTCCCAATAGGAACAGTCCAGCCCGAACTGCCCTGGACCGGAGACAAGCATCCTAGTACAAGTTTCAGGTATCACCTCATATCAGCCAGGCTAGCTTTAATACTATGTCATAGTGAGCAGGGGACCCACGTCTGGGCATACCCGTCCCACTCAGGGTAACAAATACAAAACAATAATTGATGGAAGGAATGCTGAACAATGTCAAACATTGGCCACCAGTAGAGATCTCGGCCTAAATCCATTCTTTTTTTACCCACCATGCCATTCCAGTTTAAACCCAGCCATACGCATATCAGTCTTGACCCTGCTCCCCATGGGAACTGATTTGCAAATGGCTGGGTCTAAACTGGGGTGGCATGGTGAGCAAAAGAAGGATGGGTTTAACCCAGATCGCTTGATTGGAGGTGAATGTTTGATCTGTTCTGCATTCAGTCCATCATTTGTTTGTCTTTTGCTTTCTCACCCATGTTGTCTGAGGGCAGCACAAAGACTTGGGCAGTTCACTGGGTTTTCCTTCACTGCTGGGTCTGCCCTGCTTCCAGTCTGTGAAAATACCCTCCATAGAGTACCTCCTGCCGAAGAAATGTCTGCCCACTTGCTCCCCGCCAATGAGCTGCCTGCTTGTGGAGAATCTGAGACTGAGCAGCCACAACATCCTGGCAGTAAGGCAGGGACACTGAAAGCATGCGATTCTGCGGCCGTGCTGTTTTCCGCATATACTGCATAATGTACACATTTTATACAAACAATGTTTCTAGCTCAAACCGGTCAAAACTTACCAACATTTCGCTACAAGTATTGCTGCACAGGAGAAAGCCGAATGCAAAGATTGCCTGTGTTTTTTTCGTTGCTTACAGGGTGTTTGGAAGTTTAACTGGAGCTAATGATGTGAAACCTTAGCCCAGACAGTGTTAACATGTGTGAAAATGACAACATTGTGAAGTAACATGGTCACAAAATGTGTAGCAGTAGGTCGCATCATTTTCTTTATCCTGCCGGATAATGTAGTTAACCCTGATACATAATTTGGTTATCTCTTGCCGCATAATTCTAGTGGTCCTGTAGGGAGATCCAGTTACCGCCGAGATATCCCTCTTGGAAATTCGGCCGTTTTGTAGGCGTGCTGCTTGCCCTGCTCCAGCACCTAGAGGTCACTGTTCATGGACAAGCACTAGTCATTGTCTAATAAGCCTCCGCTGAGTTGGAGTTATTGGTCATCCTGGCGGGCGCGTGCTGCACCCCGGTCCCCTCAGTTCACCCGGCGGGAGCGGCAGCTGTGCACAACCCCGTGAAGAAAAACAAGCTTTGCTCCCAAGAACATTTTCAGGACCAGGGGCACAATGCCGGTGATACCGGTGAAATAAGATGCTACCGCGTTCGTGTATTCTATTACATTGGTCCCATTTGTTGGCCACCTGCAACAAACTTCCTGTGAATGATACACTATTTGAACGATTTGTGGAAATGACCAGATATTGCCCTTTGTATCGTCGTTTTTACCGTGTGGCTGTTTTCCTCGGTAAAGAGTTTTTTCTTTTGAGGTAAATGCTCTGCCTGGACTGCCTTTGTATACTTGGCGCTGAACTGCTGATTGTACTGTATTTCCCCCTAGCGCCTCCTCGCACTGTGGCGCCGACACTGGCCCAGCCGTGCCAGAGGGAGCCCGAGGGGGGTGGGGGGGGGGTGTAATTTGTCCTGAGAGACTGAGATCTGGTCCGATGGGTCCACGGGAGTTAGCCTAGCCCTAGAGGCTTGTTTAGGGCAACCTAGCTCCTCATCTAGCTACAGGGCAGCCAGGCATATTTAGAGACCCCCACCCTTTCTTCTCCGAGAAGGAGATGCATCTCATTCTCGGGCTCTCTTCTCCTCGGCCCCTCTTTCTCTGTCCTTTTCCTTCACGTGCCTGAGAGAAGCCTCCACGGCCCCCTCTGTCCTGCCTGTGTCTCTTCCCCTCAGCCTCCCACTGCCTCTCTCCTCAGTTTCCCTCTGTATCGTTTCCCTTTGCTCTCCCCTGTTCCGCGCCCCCATCTGTTTCCCCTTTATCTCCCCTCTCTCTCTTCACACTCCCCCCCCCCCCTCTCTGTTCTGTTCAGCTCCTTCCATCACTTCTCCTCAGCTGCGGGTCTGCCCCTCCCTCAGTGCGAGCTCCAGCAACGCGCCTCCCTCCCAGCCTCCTGCAAACATGAGCCCGCGTGGACTCATGGTCGGTCCCTGACACCGCAGCTCTTGTCTTTGCCTCTCCTCCAATTGCGGAGGGTGGGAGGGGGGGTCCGGGGAATTAGAATAAAGAAGGGAAAACTTACCTGACCGCCGATCAGCGCCGCCTGCATCTTTTAAGTTCTGGGACCTTGGCGCCTTCACTGGAGCGGAAACCCCGCCCTCCGTCCTCAGCCAATCCTGGCGCTGGAGCAGCGCCAGGATTGGCTAGGGAGGCACATTTGCTGCTCACCCTGTCGCCCTTTGGAAACCCGGGCTGTGGCACCAAACAAGCACCCCTGGGTCCAGCTGGGGAACTTACAGTGCGCATGGTTGAGAAAGTTGCCAACTTTCCCAAGCATGCGCACTGTAAGTTCCCCAGCGGGACGGTCTGCTACAGCCTGAGTGTGGACTGTCACTCAAGCTGCAGCAGGCCACCCCCCCCTGTGCAATTTCCTGCGGTGGCTGATCTGTTGCAATGCAAGGTATTTTAATTAGAAGATTGGCCGGCGGCCGCGATGCGGGTCCATGGTGGCTGGTGGGGCTACGCCCCTACGCCCCATTGGACGCACCGCTGCTGTTGGTGGTTAAGTCAGTTATTGGTGTGAGTGACAAGCGTCTTTCCGTGCGCTCTATTTCACTTGATACTACCCCAATGGCTTTCCTCAACATACGATCAATTGCAGTTGGCTGAGCAGTTAAAAGGGGGTGTATACATGTGTCATGTGATACTGCACGGGGCGTTGGAGGCAAGTTCAACTTTGCTTTGGTCGAGCGAGTTTTTACTTTACTGGCCATACTGGAAAAAATCTGTACAATCTACCCCAGATGAACCTTATTTATGCAAGACCCAAACGCTCAAGTTAGTTCTCCTTCAAAGCGCACTCCAACGCATTAATGAATAAACACAAGCCAACCCCCCAGAACCGTTTCTTTCAGTCAACTTGCGTTTTACAGGTCCCGATACCAAAATACAGTCTGCCTCCCCTCCAGTCTTTCTTCTTTCTTGAACACCGTTAGTCCACCCAATCTGCTGCCAGTTCGCAGAGCCACAAGGGGGGGCCCAGCCCGGCCTCCTTTGGCCCCTGATGGCCACAGATCGCCCGCCCTTTGCCCAGGCTTAGCCCGGTGCAGCCCGCGCGTGCGTCCCGCGCTGCGGTACACCGGCTTCCCTTTTGAAAAGCCCTGGCGCTGGCTGATGACACCAATGGCAGGCGCCTGGGCTGAGACTGGGGCTTCTGGGAGTTGTAGTTGGTCCAGCTGCAACGGTCGGCGGCCGTTCCCCTCACGGCGCTCCGCGGACCTGGTAGCACACTGGCCTCACAGCAGCTAGGGGGGCGAGTGCCAGCAGATGAAGGTTACCCCCAGCAGGTGAGTAGAAAATCCTCAAGAGGGCTGACTCATTCTGTCTCCTGGAATCCCCCAGCCCTGTCACTCAAACTCCAGACAAGGAATATACAACCTAGCAGAGGCAGGCTTTGGATAGTTAGACAAGAAAATACCTACTTTCTAAAAGTGTTATTTTCAAACACAGAATGTTAAAACCAACTTCACTAAAAGATGTATTTTATCATTCTGAGTTCAGGGATACTAAACTCGAATTTCTACCATGTTCCCTGAGTCAGTTAGGGTTATAAGAATGTAATAGTCTAACTGCCCATTCTGGCCTATGGAGAACAGCTAGCCTTGCAATAGTGAAAAACGAAAATAGCTGTAATTCACTACTAGGACATGCCACACACACAAGGGCGTGTCCTACCTTATACTTACAATGCACCCTGCCCTTGGGCCTAAAATAGGGGTGTCTGATGTGAAGAAAAGGGAAGGTTAAAGGACTGGCAAGTGGGTGCACTTGCCCAGTCAGCATGACAGTACCAGACTGCACACAGGCTCTGCAATGGCAGACCTTAGACACATTTTACAAGGCTGCTTCTATGGGTGGCACAACCAGTGTTGCAAGCACACCAGCAGCATTTGGATTTACAAGCCCTAGGCACTCCTCGTGCACTGTACTAGGGTCTGACAGGTAAACCAAACCAGCCAATCGTGGAATCACCAATTCATACATTAATTTATAATAGGGGGAGCATATGCACTTTAGCACTGATCAGCAGTGGTAAAGTACCCAGAGTCATAAAACCAACAAAAACAGGTCAGACAAAATACAGGAGGAAGGCAAAAATTTCAGGGATGACCCTGCAAAAAGAGCCAAGTCCAACACATAACCAATAAAGGCATAGAGAAATAGCAACCAATTAAGCATTTCTCATTAATAAAACATAAACGTGATTAAGACATATTAAAAAGCAACCATGTGAAACAAATAAAAAATGTTTGGGTAGAAACAGGTGGACAACGGGGAGGCAGGCGGGACAGTGAGGAATCCACAGGCAGATACTGTACCCACCAGAAAAAGCGTTACCGAAGGTAAGTAACTTGTTCTTCTGATGGATACTTCTGCCTGTGGATTCCTCACCTTATGAATAGATTCCCAAAGCCGTACCTCTCCTGGAGGAGGGTGTCCATCTGACTAGACCAAAAAATCTTGCAAAACTGAACGAGCAACATGGCCATCCCTCCTAAACTCAGAGTCCAAGCAGTAATGCTTTGCAAAGGTGTGGACGGAGGCCCAAGTTGCTGCTTTACAAATATCAAGAACAGGAACACCTCTAGCCAAAGTAGAAGAAGTAGACTTAGCTCTGGTGGAATGAGCTCGGATACCTTCAGGCAGTTCCTTCTTGGCTAAGGCCTAGCAAATCTTAATGCACAAGATGATCAATCTGGAAAACGTCTGCTTGTGCACACCTCTACCCTTCATTCGTCCAATGTAGCCCACAAAGAGCTGATGGTCCAGCCTCAGATCTCTTGTCTGATCCAAATAAAAGCTGACAACTCTCTTAGGGTCCAAACTATGCAATCTCTCCTACTCCTTGGAAGGGTGAGGGGGAGGGGGAGGACAGCAAGAGGGTAAAGTAATGGACTGTCCCATATGAAAAGGGGTAACCACCTTGGGAAGGAAAGCAGCCCTGGTCCTTGGAACCAACGTATCGGCATGAATGGTCAAGAAAGGAGGTTTCAGGAGGAGCTACGATAGCAACCAAGATGGCCGCGTGAGTTCCCGGCTCCGCCGACCTCCGTCTCCTGCCAGTGAATCCTGTCATATATCCTGACTTTGCGCCCTGCCTTCTTGTGTCTGAACGGGTCTGGACCGAAATGGTGCAATCCTAAGATTTCTGCCATTCCGGTGGAAAAAGATACGTCGAGTGGCATTTTGCGGCCTACATTAGCTTGACAGCCGGGGTCTCGAGTACTGGCCCAGCCGGGCTGAAGTTGAACAACATCGGCCGTGGTTGTGTGACAGGGCTGCTGGTGCTGAGGTGGCAAGTTTTCTTTTCACCCGCTACGGACGGCGATTGGTGTGCCTGGTATACATTGAAAGAGGGGTGACTACACATAACTGCAGCAGCGGACCGGGGTTCCTGGCCCGGAGGCCCGGTTTTGGGAGCGGCCGGTGCTCACCGGGTGGGGTTCTCCACCTGCGGTAGCTGCGTCCGGACTATCATTGTCGCCAACGGAGTGTCCCCCTCTGCAATCTTCCGTTCCGCATCCGCTTGTTTTCCCCTTCGAGGGACCGGGCTCTCCGGAGCCGACACTATGATTGAGACCGAATGCAGTGTTGTGGAAGGAACCGGTAGTGTCCCGTCACTACTAACTGTGTTGGCGGCCAAAGGGTTATTCCATGAATGTATTGATGCACACCTACACACAATGATGACTTGCTTGATTGGAATTGAGTCGACCAGACCGGACCCTGTTCCACTGCGGGAAGCGGAACTACTCGAGATGCCCTTGGTGGCCACTTCGACGGGGGATCCAGACCCTGTGTTGTGGCAGGAGACGGAGCCTTTGAACTGTGATGTGTGCGAATGGAGAGAACACAAAGTGGTGACTGGATCGTGTGACCTACGACTACTGCTGATTATGGATGGACTACCTGCTGTTCCCCCTCGGGAACCCTACGCTGGAAACTGTGGTCGGCCTAGACCTGCGTTACTCCCCTATGTGTCTATGCCGCTAAGATGGCGGCCGCAACAATGCTGTGCATCCATGAGGGTTAGGGGAGGCTCGGACCCTGGTGGAGTTATCGGCACTCTCCACCCTGTGCTACATCCTGGTTTTGACTCTGTTCCGATCTTTTTATGCTTTGACTATCCTGCTGAAGTGGCAATTCGTGGAGGGGGTTCGGGTGTCTGCTCGAAGGGGACAAGGTTGAGATTGAGAGACTGAGTTTCACATCGAATCTCGCTGGACATGGGGTTTGCGATGGTACTATCAATGGAAGGCAGGGCGGTATTTGAAGTTTCCCCTTTTACGCTACGAATTTACAGCTTACTACGTTTTTGATTTCTTCAGGGGATTTTTGGTTCGGGAGGGGGGCCGGGGATATGTTAGACCTCCTCCTCTTCTTCCTTCTTTTAGGGCTTAGTTAACTGGGGCGACAGGCACGCTGCTAGTGGGTTGGGCTGTAGCCATCTGCAGGGGTGCAGGGTGGGGGGATGTTTTTTTTGGTTTTGTCTTTATTTTGTTTCTATGGCCTTCTCCTCTTTCCTTTCTTTTTCTACGGGATGTGGGTGGATTATCCTGAGCTGCTCTGTTTCTCATATTCGGGTGTCATGTCTTCTGACTGTAATCATCCTGATTTTGCGGGTGGACGGGCTTTGAAGGTTTCAGCCTAGCCGGGTTGTGGATTGTTATGTCCTTACTTCTGCTACGTTTTTGCTAGTGTTGACGTCTCAGTCATCGTTTAATTGATATGTACCCTTTTAGTCTATTTGCCTGTTCACCTCCGCAATGTGCTTCGTTGCATGGTACCCGATGTATGTACTCACTCTCTTGTTTTTCTTCAAATAATAAAAACATATATAAAAAAAAAAAAAGAAAGGAGGTTTCGAACTAAGAGCGTGAAGCTCACTTACCATCCTAGCCGAGGTAACGACAATCAAGAAAACTGTTTTAATTTCAAATTTGTTTTATTGAGTTTAAGAGCAAGAAAAACAGGCATAGTAAGGCGAATAGCATGCAGTAGGTTTATGTAGCGAGCGAGACAGACAGGCACGTCTTCTCTGAGAGGCAACCAAGAAGCATATAAATCACGCCTACCCAATATTGCATTGCCGACATTTAGGTGAAGATGCCATGTGGGAATTACAACCAAACAAAACAGAAGGAAAAACTCAACCCCCCACCCTTCACCCAACCGCCCCTCCCCCCCTCCCCCCACCCCGGCCAGTATGCCAATAGTTCGGAGTCTCCCTGAGTTCACTCTCGGGCTAGTGTGTAGCAAGGTGTCTAAGTTTGTGGCGGGTTCTGCGGTGGTGTCGTGAGCCGTAGAATGCGAAGATATTTTGGGCATGTGATTTCGTGAAATTCCCTGGATAAGAGGGACAGGAGCGGTTGCCAGGTCTTCTGGAAGGAGTCAGTCGAATGTGTGAGTGTGGCTTGGATGCGCTCCATGCCCAGTGTGAACCACAATTTGTGTAACCAGCCAGTGTGGGTGGGTAATGTGGTGGAGCCCCATAGTGACAGAACGTGTTGTGACGCTGCCTGCATGGCAATGCCCATCTGTTTGCCACGTAGTGACTTTAAGGGAAATGTGAGTGCGTTGGGTAGCCCTAGGATAGTGTATGCAGGAAAGCGCGGGATTTCAGTTTCAAAGGTGGAGTCAATATCGTCTAATACCGCTTTCCAGTACCCTTGCAGAGCGTTGCATTCCCACAGGAGATGGGTCAGAGTGCCCCTTTCACCGCAGCCCCTCCAACACAGAGCGCTTCGAAGAGGATTGCCCTGATTGAGTCTTGTCGGGGTAAGGTGCCAGTAGATGGCCAGTTTCACCGCCGACTCCCTGGCGCTAGTATTACGAGTGGTGTGTGCCGCTCTATGGTATACGAACCCCCATTCCTTGGGCGAAAGTGTCCTTCCGAGCTCCGATTCCCAGCGCCTCTGCCCCGCTGTTTTAACCGGGCCGGCCGCGGGGGATAACATTTTGTAAAGGTCCGATATAAGGTGCCTATCCGAGTCCTTCGTAATCAGCCATTTCTCAAACTGCGTCATCGGTCGAGCGACTAGGGGAGCGCGATCCGGGTGTAGAAGCCAGTGACGAAGCTGGAAGTATTGGAACATGTGAGGTTTATTCACTCCGTAGCCGTGTGTGATCTCGGCAAGGGGGAGGAAGCCCTCTAAGTCAAAGAGATGGCCGGCCGAGCGGCAGTCCGTGTTCCGCCATTGTAGAAAGGCACGGGGATCGGCGCCCGGCAGAAATTCCGGGTTATCAAAGAGCGGAGTGAGCGGGGATGGGAAAGTTGTCAGGCCCCGTTTGACCGCTACCGTGTCCCAGGTCTTCATGATGGTGCGAGTAACCGGAGATTTAAGAAGGTATCGCGGTCTATGCCGGCGGGCAAGAAATGGGATCTTCCACAGCGATGTCTGAGCCATCGCTCTGTCTTGAAAGAGCCACCTCTTTTCTGACTCAGGCCTGTACCATTCCACCAAGTAGCGGAGCTGCGAGGCCTGAAAATATTGCCTGAGATCAGGGATCCCGAGGCCTCCCTCATCAATACGTCTGTGCGCCACCTGTTTATGCAGACGTGCGCGTTTCTTTTCCCAGATGAACTGGTGGAAGGCATTTTGCAATTCAGCAATCGCACCTGGCGGCGGCATTACTGGGAGGGTCTGGAAAATGTACAAGATCTTGGGCAAGGCTGACATTTTTATTGCCGCTATGCGGCCCAGCATGGAGAGGGGTTGTTTTGACCATCGCGCGAGGTCGGCTCGAATTTGGGAGACAAGTGATTTATAATTAAGGGTCACCGTTGAGTCCGTGGAAGCAGTAAGAGTGATCCCTAGGTATGGAAGCTGCGCGGAGGTTTGTAAGTCGCAGCCAAAATCAGGTGGTGGGGTGTTAGGAAGGGCGTTCTTGCCCAGGGGCAAGATCAAGGATTTCCCCCTGTTGATTTTGAAGCCCGACACCGCTCCGAAGCTCTCCAATTCCTCCAGGAAAGCAGGTATAGAGCTGGACGGTCGGTCCAGAGCAGCGATGATGTCATCGGCGTATAGCCCCACCACGTGGGGTTCATGGCCGAATGAGATACCACCAATGCGAGGATTGTCTCGAATTTTCTGCGCCAGGGGTTCCACGTACAGGGCGAATAAAAGGGGCGAAAGGGGGCACCCCTGACGCGTGCCTCGTTGTATTTCGAAGGGGTCCGACTTTAGGCCGCCCAGCCGGACCCGGGCCATAGGGTGGTGGTAGCAGCTCGCGATCCAGGCCTGAAACCGGTCGCCCAGTTGGTACCGCTGCAGGACTTTTTGTAAGTAGGTCCAGTCGACACGGTCGAATGCCTTTTCCGCATCGACGGCTAGAAGCACCGAGTCCGAGACCTGAAAGTGAGATTTATCCACGAGGTGCATCAATCGTTTAGTGTTATCACTGCATTGGCGGTTCGGGACAAAGCCCGACTGATCCGGCTCGAGGATACCCGGTAGACAGGGGCCCAAGCGGGCCGCCAGCACCCCTGTGAAGAGCTTTAAATCTAAGTTAAGTAAGGAGATTGGACGGAACGCAGAGCAGTGCGTCGTGGGTTTGCCCGGTTTGGGCAACACCACTATGTCAGCTGCCAGCATGTCCGGCGGAATGGAGCTCGGGCCCTCGAAAGAATTAAACAATCTCGTGAGTACCGGAGCTAGTACGTGGCCAAAGAGCTTGTAAAAGCCTGAGGAAAAACCATCAGGGCCTGGTGATTTGAGCGGACGGAGGCGCGAGATGGCGGCCAGGACCTCATCAGGGCGAATGGGAGCATCTAAGGCTTCCGTTGTCGCTGGGCATAACGGTGTAATGTCCGCCGATTGCAAGTATGCGTCAATGTCGGTCGGCGAGACACTGTCCTCGCTATACAGGGAGGCGTAAAAGGAGCGGAAGGCGTTAGCCACTTGTGCGTCTTCGGTGAGTGTGGTACCGGAGTCGTCCAGGAGAGTGGTGATTTTTGAGCGGTGAGTTTTGGCTTTTAAGGCACTGGCAAGAAGGCGTCCGGTGCGGTTACCTCCTACGTAGTACGTATGGCGGAGGCGAAGAGCGGCAAATTCCGCTCTGTCTGTATCGATGCCGGCCAGTTGAGCCCTTGCGGCCTTCAGCTGACGCCAGATCCTCGGGGCGCAGGTGCGGCTATGAATTCTTTCAAGTTCGGCTACTTGTGCTGAGAGGTCAGCTCTCTTTTCTTTGCGGATCTTGGCGTCAGCAGCTGCGATGGCGATCAGCTCCCCCCTGACTACTGCCTTCAAGGCCCCCCAGAGAGTCGACACTGAGATAGCTGGGGTGTCATTGGTGGCGAGATAGTCCGAGATGCATTTATGGATTTGTCGAACAACGGCCGGCCTCTGCAATATGGGTTCATTGAGTCGCCAATAGCCAGGAGTGCGTGGCACCTTGGGTATACGGAGTGTCAGCTCCACCGCGTCGTGGTCTGAAAGGGCTGCCGGGACAATGGAAACGTCGGTGATATGAGGGTGCAGCTCCGAAGAGCCTAAGAAGTGATCTAGACGCGCGTATGTATGGTGTACATGGGAGTAGAAGGTGAAGCGCTCTGTGTTGGGGTGTGCCGCCCTCCAGAGATCAAGAACGCCCCTCTCCAGCAGCCAGGACCTACCCGCCTCCGAGAGTGCGCCGGTATCTCCATAGCGGTGCCCAGACCTGTCTTTATTTGTGTCCATGACCAGATTGAGGTCCCCCCCAATGAGTAGCTGAGAGGGAGGTGACTGTAGTGCCTCGGAGAGTGCAGTTTTCAGGAATAGTTCCTGACCCGTGTTGGGAGCATAGATGGTGCCTATTGTCAGCGCACTATTCCCTATGTGGAAGGAGTAGGCCAGGAGGCGTCCCTTAATCTCCCCTACCTTGGTTCCCACCCGGCCTCTGAAACGTCGGGATACTAGGATGGCCACCCCAGCTTTCTTAGACGGGAGAGAGGAAAAGTACTGTTGAGGAAAAGCCCGGGAGCGCATTCTGTGCAGATCTTTAATCAGGAGGTGGGTTTCCTGCAATAAGCAGACATCAGCCTCCGAGTGTTCGAGGTATGAGATAACAGCTCTACGTTTAATTGGATTGTTGAGTCCCTTTACATTGAGAGATAGTACCTTGAGTGTATCAGTCATATTGGGAGAGTTCGAAGAGACCTAAGCTTAGCATCGTGTAGCGCAGTCGTGCTCGACATGCCGTAGTCAACATCTGAAACCTGTAGGAGTCCCTTGGCATACTGGTCCCCGCCCTCGTCCCCCACCCTGCCCTGCCCGCAACATCGTACCCCCCCACAGCCCCTCTCTCCCCCCGTCCCGAGAGAACCTCCCTAACCCCAACAAGATGTGCCCCCGCAAGATCAACAGAGCCCACCCCCCCCCCCCCTTCCGCCCCTCCCTCCTCCCCAGAACAAACCCCAAAACTGGAACTAGTCAGAGTCTCGGGCCTAATTGTGTATGACACAGGTCCGTAGAAAGTCAATAGAAGGGGTACCATGGTAGCGGCCGAATTAGCGGCCCCCCGACCTGTCGCCCCAGGTTATTACAGCGTAAAAGAAAACCCCCAAGCATACTTAGTCTTACAGATCTGTTGCAGTGTTGTCCGCCACTTCTTGCACAGCCGCCTGTCGTTCTTGAGCGACCGTGGCAGGGTCCGGTTTCGGGACGCGTCTCGGGGAGCGTCTTCGTCGCACTGTTTGCCAGCTGTCCCTCGGCCGCTGTGACGAGTCATCCTGTGATCTACGTGGGGATGCGTCTCTGGATTCGGACCCCTCTGGCATTTCAATGTTCAGTAGGGCACAAGTGTCGCGGAGCGATCTGAGCTGATGGAGTGAGCCATTCCACTTAAAGATCAGGCGGAACGGATGGCCCCAGGAGTAGGGTACCCCATTGTCTCTCAAGAAGTTTGTTGCTATCCGGAAGGACTTACGCTTCTGTAGAGTGATGGGAGAAAGGTCCTGGAAAAGAGCCACGGGTTCGTCGCGGAACCGGATAGGCTGTGCCCTGCGGGCCTCCCGTAGAATGCGTTCCTTGAGGGGAAAATCCGGTAGGAAAGCCAGAATATCCGGTGGAGGGGCTGACTCCCGGCGCGCCAGGCCAACCCTGTGCGCCCTGTCGATTCGTATCTCAAAATCCTGAGGTTCGCCCAAAATCTCCCGGAACAGAGCTTGCAAATAGGCAACCAGGTCATTCTTCACTGCTTTCAACGGGACTCCACGGACCCGTATGTTGTTCCGCCGGGAGCGGTTCTCAAGGTCCTCTGAGTGCGATTGCAAGTCTACTTGTTGGTCCTGGAGTCGAAGGATCTCTTGCTGTAGCCTCTCCACCTCCATGCTGCGTGACTGGTCCGACTCCTCCACCGAGGCTACTCGCTCGCCCAGGCCGTCCAGGTCTCGGCGCAGTTCCCGTTGCTCCCCCGTCAGCTCTTGTTTCAGGGTTTGAAAATCCTCCCTCAGGGTATTGAAGAGGGAGGCCAGGAAGGCTTTAGTGATGGGGGCATTGTCCTCTTCCTGTCCCCGGGGGCTTGCTTGGGGCTTCGGGGAGGCCGCTGTTTGTGACTTCTCCACTTTCGGTGCATTTTTGCTCAAGAGGTCCACGATGTTCCGAGTCCCTTTGCGGCTGGAGTGCGCCATGATGTCAAAGTTAGGAACTCGTAGAACCGGACTGGGGGGGCAAGAGGGACTCAGGTAGCGCTCCTTTGGTGTGAGATGCAGAGTCCGCAAGGCCTGGCGGTCACTCCGGCGGGGTCGCGCAGATGGCTTCTGGAGCGGGATGTAGCGCTCCGGCAGTCTGTCGCCTAGAGCGTTGTAGTCGGGAGATAGAGGCCGGATGCGGTTCCGTGGGAAAGACCCACAGGGTACCCAGGGTGGGCGCGCCGGGAGAAACGAGCATTCAACCACGGGCAGGAAGGTCAGGCTCCCGCCGGTAGTGTGGGGATCAAATCAGGTGAGGTCAGTTCCCTGAAGGTGGGGCACCGATGACCCCTCGGAGTCAGGGGAACCCTGCTGGTGAGGGCGGTCGACGAGCAAGAGCTGCTGTGAGCGCTAGGAGCGCCGGTCCCTCAGGCGTGAGCAGGCCCCAAGCCGGGGAGCAGGGCAGCAGGCCGGCCGTCCGCCGTGCTCCGGTGCCAGGGATGCCGTCTGTCTCTCTAGAAGCCTCAGAGGTGTTTGCTTCCTGAACGTGTGCAGCGTGGTCTGGCAGAGCAACGCAGGAGTGTCCTCAAGCTGGAGTTGGGGGACCGTAGTGGCAAAGCAGGGTCCCGTGTGATTGAATCCCTGTAGTGGTCCCACGTGGCTCCCAGTCCACAGGGGGCCAGAGGTAGCAGGCCGGGGCCGCGGCGCAGGAGGGCCCAGGTGTTTCAGAGCGAGGTCGCAGCAAAGACAGGCCCTGCGCCGGGGCCTCTGGTATGGCGCTGTCCCCGCAGGGGGGGCAGTAGCGGCGGGTGGTGTTCCAGCCCCGGGGCGAGGCTCTCCCTCGACTCGGAGCTCCAGGCGGGGGGGGGTCGGAGCTAGGTGCCGGCTGTGTGTGGTCGGCAGGTGAGGCGCGGCAGCTTTGGTTGGACCGGACTCACCAGGGAGGGGTCCCGTCCGGTCACGGTGTAGGCCCGGACCGGGGGCTAGAGTTGCGGGGACCCGCCGGATCCTCGCGCGGTCCCCGAGTGCAGAGGGCGCCAGGCGCTGGTCGCGCAGCCGCCGCCGGGATCAGAGTGTCTCTCACCGGCTCTGGTGGGGTAGCGCCGTAGGACCGCAGACCGCTCTCTCTCCTCCGGTCCCGCCGGGCAGCTTCAGCTCCGCGCCGCCATTGCGCCGGTCACCTCGGTCTCAGCAGCAGCGGGCGCAATGGGGCGACGGTGTCCTCCGCCGGTCCGGATTTCGGCCAGGGGGGTGTTGCGGTGGGGTGCCACCCAGCGATGCAAGTTTAAGCTGGGTTCTGGGGGGATTTCTGCAGTGTACACCGTGCTATGGGGCATTGGGCCGGGGAGCCTCACAAAGCACGTCCGTTCAGGCTGCCATCGTAGCCACGCCCCAAGAAAACTGTTTTAAAAGAAAGAAGCCTCAACAGGCAAGTATGAAGAGGCTTAAACGGAGAACCCATTAAAAAGGTAAGAACGAGTTTCAAAGGTGTGGGGGGAACTTATTTGTAAGACCCTTAATGAGCCTCATGAGAATGGGGGACTTAAATAAAGACGGCTTATCCGGCAAACATAGAAAAGCCGACAAATAGCCCTCAACAGTGGCCACAGCACAACCTTGCTGTGCCAAAGAAAGTGAAAATCCAGAATATTAGACAAATGGGCATTCAAAGGGTCAATGTCTCTCTCTGCACCACTTAACGAATCTGGACCATCTGGAAGAGTAAACAGACTTAGTGGAGTGTCGCCTGGACAATAAAATAACATCCACTATATGCGGAGGGAGAGAGAAGGAACTCAGGTTGCCCCATTCAGTCTCCACGCATGAGGGTGCAAGCTCTGGAGGTAGGGGTGTAGAACCTGCCCCTGCAAGAGGAGATCTGCCCTGAGAGGGAGAAGGAGTGGCGGGTACAATGAGAGGTGAAGTAGATCTGTGTACCACACCCTTCTTGGCCAATCCGGTACAATCAATATAACTTGGGCCCGGTCTTGGCGAATCTTCCTCAGAACCAGAGGAATCAAGGGTATGGGAGGAAACGCATAAATGAGTTGTGAGCTCCAATCTATCTGAAACGCGTCGCCCAACGCTCCCTGCATCAGAGACTGCAGACCAATGGGCAGTGCGCGTTCTCGTGAGTGGCAAACAGGTCTAACCGAGGAGAACCCCACATCTGAAAGATGCGATGGACCACCTCCAGATGAAGCCGCCACTCGTGATCGGCCGAGTAACGCCGACTGAGACTGTCTGCACGTACATTCAGCACACCAGCCAGATGATTTGCAAACACACAAATCCGATGGCCCTGAACCCAGGACCAGAGTCACAGAGCCTCTCGGCATAGACAATACGACCCTATATCCCCCTGTTTGTTGATGTACCACATCGCTGTAGTGTTGTCCGTCAAGACCTGAACCGACTGACCGCGAAGGGAAGGAAGGAAGGCCTTTAGTGCCAAACGAATCGCACGCAATTCCAGCAGGTTGATATGAAGCAATCTTTCCTCTGGAGACCAAAGACCTTTGACCTTCAGATACCCCAGATGAGCACCCCACCGTAGAGTGGAGGTATCCGTGATCACTGTGGCCACCGGTGGAAGAGGCTGAAAGGGTTTTCCTTGAGACAGGTTGCCCTGCACACTCCACCAAGTCAGCTCAACTGTAGCTTCTCTGGAGATTCTGATCTTCTCCCCGAGATCTCCATTGTGCTGATACCACTGTGAGAGGAGGCACCACCGGAGTGCCCTCATGTGCCAATGTGCATGGTTGACCAACAGTATTCAGGAAGCGAACAGACCGAGCAGGCGAAGGACTTCAGGACTGGAACAACTGCTCCATCGTGAAATAAAGGAATAATTTCCTTAATGTTGAGAAACCCAATTTGAACAACAGATAAGCTGTTACCTGCAAGTGGTGCGAAACCAACTCTGGAGACTCTGCTTTCAACAGCCAGTCGTCCAGGTAAGGGAAAACAGGAACCCCTGACCTTCTGAGATGAGCCGCTACCACCGCCATCACCTTTGCAAAGATTCGAGGTGCAGAAGTGAGACCGAACGGAAGAACCGCAAACTGATAATGTTGCGATCCTACCATGAACCGGAGATACTTCCGATGCGACCGCAGGATGGGAAGATGAAAATACGCATCCTGTAGATCGATGGACACCATGCAGTCTTCCTGTTGCAGCGCAAGAAGAACCTGAGCCAAGGTCATCATTTTGAACTTCTTCTGTGTGAGGTAAAGGTTCAAAATCCTGAGGTCCAGGATTGGGTTTAAGCGACCGTCCTTTTTGGCGATCAGGAAATACCGGGAGTAGCAACCCTGACCCCTTTCCTGCTCGGGAGCCACCTCTATCGCACCTTTCTGTAGCAAGGTAAGAACCTCCTGCTGTAAAAGCAGTAAGTGGTCCTCTGAGCACCAACCCTGGAGAGAAAGGTAAGGAAGAGAAAACACCAAAAAAGGAAGGGCGTACCCATTCTCTACAAGATTCAAGACCCAATGATCTGACGTGATCAGTCTCCAGTCTTTGAAGAAAGAGGGACTCCCGACCTCCAACCGGACCAACATGTTCTAAGATGGGGGATCTAGAACTGCTTTCCTGTTGTACCAACGGTGGCGGGAGGAGGAGGAGGAGGAGGAGGAGGAGGAGGAGAAGGAGAAGGAGAAGGAGGAGGAGTGTTGTCAAGCTAGTCCCCTGAGGCCTCTTTTATTCTTCCCTCTGTACGACTTGTATAAGGGATTCTGCTGTTGCTGGCTCTGTTGAGACTGCTGGCGGCCACAAAAGGAAGCAGATCTCCCAAAACCATGATACCGCTTGCAGCTGTATCCTCTGGACTGCACTTGGAGGTCCTGAGACCTTGCAGTAGCCCTGCTGTCCTTAAAACGCTCCAAGGCTGACTCCAACTTTGAACCAAAGAGTTTTGACCCATCAAAAGGCAAATCCAGCAAAGTCGCTTGAACATCAGGCGAGAAACCAGACGATCGAAGCCAAGCCTGTCTCCTTGCCGCCACAGAAGACCCCATCACACGATCCACAGAGTCACCAGTGTCCAGACCCGATTGATTCACCTGACGGGCCACAGCCTGAGAATCAGAAAGGACCTCCAAGAAATTATTCCGATCCTCCTCAGGCAACAGCTAGCTGCATGACTAGGTCCATCAAAGCATGGATATACCTTCCAAGAAGACAGGTTGCATTAGTGGATTTAAGAGCCATACTTGCAGAAGAGAGCACCTTCTTTGCTGCCTGCTCCATTGTTTTAGAATCCCTATTACCAAGAATGGTAGGGAAAGAACCAGAAGATTGCTTCGAACAAGAAGCCTGGATAACCAAACTTTCTGGTGTAGGATGTGAAGACAAAAAAACAGGATCGCCAGGAGCAGCCCTGTACCTTCTAGAGATGGAACGAGAAACCGCAGGAGCAGACAAAGGCTTCTGCCACACCTCCATTATTGGTTCCGTCAAAGCCTCAGTAAAGGGAAGCAACAGTTCAGAAGCTGAAGAAGTTGTATTTAGAATCTCCGTAAGGATATTAGATTTCACCTCAGCTGAGGGAAGCTGCAGACCAAGCAAATCAGCCGCCTTCTTTATGACCACATAAGGAGCAATGTCTTGCACAACCCCAGCCTTTGCAGATGAGAGATCATACTCAGGAGAAGTATCCAAGCCACTGGCCTCATGTAGGCCCTCAAACTCATCCATAGACTCAAGAATCTCTCCTTCCTCCTGATTCTGTGCATATTCCTCCTCTTCAAGGAGCCTCTGCGCCTCTCTCCTAAAGGGTTGTTTAGGAATCCGCGTCGGCGGCGTCACACGTGGCACCGGTGAAGACATTAATAATGTCGACGGAGGAGCCTCAGCTTCAAATATCGACATCGATCGAACTCGAGGCGGCGCAGACTCAACAGCTGAAGGAGTCAGAGGAGCCGGAGTGGAGGACCTCAGCGCCGGGAAATGCCAAGCCGGAGTCGACAGCAAGAATGGCATAAAGGGTGCTTGAGGATAGAGGTGAGGAACACCCAAGTTAAAGGGGAAAGGACCCACGGGGCCCGAAGGTGCACCGGATGGAGCAGAGGCCCTGGCAAACATGCTAAACATTGCATTAAGAAAATGCGAAGAGTCTGACCCAGGAGCAGGAACAGCAGGATATGGATCCGTACCTTCCTGAAATGGAACCACCTGAGGCCGAACTGGAGGCTGCGGAGCCAGCGACGGTGCCCGCACAGGTGAAACCACCTGACCTGGTGACGACTCCCTAGGCGTCGGAGACATCACAAAAGCCGGAGAGCCTTTTGAAGCCAGCAACACCGGAACCGGAGATGGAACCGGCGTCACCCGAGGAGATGGAGATGGAGAAACTAAGTCCTTTCTTCGAAGCCGCTCAGCCGGAGTCGCGACCACGACCTTGAAGCCCTGGCCTTCGGAGAACGGTGCAGAGAGCCATGTCTCCTCTTAGACTTCTTATGTTTTCTTGACTTCGATGTATGGGAAGACGAAGAATTCGCCCTCTTTCGACCCCTCTTCTCTTTTTTGGCTTTGGCCATAAACAGCTTAGCTTCACACTCTTTAATGGCCTTAGGATTCATTTTCCTGCAGCTTCAGCATTCTTCGACGTCGTGATCCGAGGATAAGCACCAGAGGCAATCTTCATGCGGGTCCGTAATCAACATATGCCCCCCACACTCTCTGCAGGGTTTAAACCCAGTCTTCCTCGAAGTAGTCATCAGAAATCAACAAGGATACAAAGTTTTCTTCAAAGAAAATGGAGAGCCCCTAGAAAAACCGTTACGCGTCGACGGCGCAGAAAAAAAGGGAACTGACGTCAGCACGCAGACAAGGTCCTCTTATGGCTCAGATGATGTCATACCATGTCACGAGCGGAGCCGTGCTATTGTAATGTCCTCATCGACGTGGGAGAACTAGGAAAGAATTTCCATGAAATGCTGGCGTAGGGGGTATTTATAAGATGAGGAATCCACTGGCAGAAGTATCCATCATAAAAAGTTTTTACTGCTTTTGTGTAGCAGGTATGAATAGTTTATACTATCCATCACCCAATGTACGAGTTACTTACCTTCGGTAACGGTGTATCTGGTTGAGACGATTCTAGCCGCAGATTCCTTAAAGTAGAATTATCCCCAGGCGTGAGACTGGATCTTGAAAACCTTTTGCCCAGCATCCCTGCGCGCCGGGGGACTGCATCATGCGACTTCACCCTGACGTTGTCCGCGTACGTGACGTCAGCGAGGTCACATAAGTCCCACCCCGGCGCGCCTACGTCAGTTTTCTTCAGAGAACATTTCCGCGCCACACCACGGAGCCATCAGACAAAACTGTGACAGTATAGGAACAGCGTGCGAAAGAGCAGCTACATAGAAAAGAAAAGGTGAGGAACACCACCATAAGGGGCAGTGTCAAACACTGCAGCACCCAAGGGCATGGAAAAGAATAAAAACAGAGCACCGCCCTGATCAGCAACCCTGCTAGTACGGAAATAGCCCCCCCCAGAGACTAACAACATATGAAAAAAGTCTGGATAACATGTAGCAGGACTACAACCCCAATCAATAACAATGAAGGAGAGACAGTCAGGAACAAACAAGGAACGACAGCCCCAGCGCCGAATGTGACATCCCCCATAAGGAACAAGGGCAGAGGCCTGGCCAAAAGACCCCAGCCCGGAGGGCAGCAGAGAAGCATAGGGGCCAGGACCCCTAGTACTGGAAGGGGGAGAGGGACGGGGGGATTGAAGGCAACCCCCAACCTGGAGCAACCAGAACTTAAGGGCACAGAAGCACCTATAAACCTATCCCCCAATGACCAAAGGAAGGAATCGGAACAAATAACAGGACAACATTCTGCCAAAAAAGTGCGAAAGAAGGCACTCACAGAAGACATAGCCACCCACAGTGAGGCAAGTACAGAAGACCAAGCCAAAGGTCCTCGCAGAACGGGGAGAAAGGGCGGGTCATGAAGGAATCTGCGGCTAGAATCATCTCTACCAGATACACCGTTACCGAAGGTAAGTAACTCGTACATCTGATAGAGACTACTAGCCGCAGATTCCTTAATGTAGAATAGATACCCTAGCCATACCCAAGAGGGATGAGGGTCTGCGAGAGGATCCCACCAGCCTGGACATAATAGAGAGTCCCACAGGGGACGAGGCCAACGGACAGGGAAAATAACCCTGCCCCTCCAGGCAAGGGGAACCCCTGCATCCAGAAGACCCCCAACCCCAGAGGGGATGTGGGAGAACAAGAAGAGAGGCAGCCCGCCTTCAAGCAGCAGGAGAAATGAGGGCAAGGCTAAAGGAGACCTAGCGCCCCATACCCATGCAAGGTATCAAGAATCTCCACCAGGAGCCCCAAGGCCCAAGCAAGGAAGAGGAGCACCTAGGAAGAAGAGCAGCCTAGAGACTCCAAGGAAAAGAGGTAGAGTGAAGGTAAGCTCCCCCCCTACTGGGAACACCCAGTGAAGAGGGCAGCCAAGCCTATCACAGCCGGAAGGCAATGGGCAAGACAGAACAGCGCCTTCGGCAATAAGGCATGCGGAGCAGACGGGTAGCCGAGGTCGCCCAGGGGAAACCGCCCAACACCCCGCAGGGACAGACAGCACCGAGGAGGCACAAGTAACTCAAGAAACTCCAGAACCATCGCAATCCCAGGGAAGAGAGGGAGAACTGAAGACAGGGCCCACTGGAAGAGGGTCGAACACACCCCAGTTTCAAGCATCGGACAAAGTAAATACGACTGTCCCACCAAAGTGCCAGAAGGCACAGTGATACAAGAACAGCAGGTCGGCACCCCAGGCACAGCTCGCTGCAGACAACAGCACGGAACAGTGCACCCAGGACAAGCCAGACGCCCGCCAAAGACAGAGGCCAGGAAGGCCAAGAAGGCTCCGAACACACCCCAAGGGAGAATCTCGCACACACGGCCCAAACAACGAAAGAAGCAGAGCAATGACGTAAGTCCACAGATAGCAGGCCAGACCAGGCTAGCAATGCAGCGACCCCGGAGAAGGACAGCCTTGGGCGCAGCTTGAGTCATACAAAAACCCTAAGCAAGAGGAACGCACCTGCGACATACCGTGCTGCCACGGAGAGCAGAAGCCTGAAGGCGACCCCACCTCCCCAGCACATGACAGAGCTATATAATAGCTACCAGAACCCCACATAGGGCTTGTTACGTCCCAAGACATGGGAACTCTCTTAAGAAAAACTTTCTACAGCAGTAGACAACAGAAAAGACCTGCGGAGAACACGCAGACGGCTTGCCAATCAGCCAATAAGAACAACAGAAGGCCTAATCTCAGGGCCAACACGGCTCAGCAAAAGCCAAAAATCACTATCCAAAAAGGAGGGCCGGACCAGCAGCCAACAGTACCACAGTCCTAACCAAAGGACATGAATGCACAGTAATCACACAGAACACAGGGGCGACCCACCCCAACAGAAGAACACCTCCCAAACCCCAGATCAACTCCCAGGTCACTGAGGGGAGGAAGAGGAGGAGGAGGAGGAGGAGAAGAAGGAGGAGGAGGAGGAGGCCGAAGACCCGTCAAGAACCACTGAATGGTCCGCAGGGGCGTGGAACAAAAGAGCGCCATCGAAAGGAAGGTCCACCAGCTGTTCTCGAACGTTCTCTGGGAACACACTGTCCCAAAGCCAGGCATGTCGACGAAGTGCGACCGAAAAAGCCGTGGCACGACAAGCACCTCCGAGATGTCCAGAGTGGAGCGAAGAATAAATCCCGCCAGCTCCCGGCCATCCAACACATGGTGCCGCAGATCAACACAGGTACCCTCCTGAGTAGCGGCAGACATAAGGGATTCCGACGAGTCCCACAAGGAAGAAGTGGCCCTAGCCAAAACACACAATGTTAAGGGCCCTCAGCGCCGCACTGGAGGAGGCGAACATATTGCGCCCCGAGGAGTCAAGCCAGCGGGCCTCCCGCAACGGGTGAGACAACAGCGGTGGCAGAGAGGGGAAGGCATTCCGAAAAAGAGGGCCCATGGTAGAAGAGTGTAGGGAAAGACACAGGATCACGCGGCACCGGATGGTGGCGGTGCAGAGGGTGTTGAGGCACCGGGTCCCCTGTGGCGGGGCGACCCCAAGCCCCCAGAAGAGAAGAATGGAGCGAACCCTCGAAGGGAAGCAGCAGCTCCCTACCACCAGAACTCTGATGGAAGACCTCTAGAAGATGATCCGCTGGGAAATGGGCAGCTGGATCACCCATGCGCAAGATTCCCACAGCCGTGGAAACAGCGCGAGAAAAGGCAGCACCCGCCTCCGTGGGGCCCCGCGGTGGAGAAAGCAGCTCCTCAGTAGGTGACGGCTGCAAGCTAAGGCAGCTGCCCCCCAAGCCAACCGGAGGAAGTATGGGCCACGTCCGGAAGGGAGGAAGGGGGACCGAGGAGTGGGGGACCTGTGGTGCCTCCGGCAAAGACCGCGGCCGCGGTGACGGTGACGGTGAGGAGCAGTCCTTAAGACAACGTCGGGGAAAAAGCCACGATGCGGTGGCCTGTCTTCGGTGAGGACGAAACCTGCCATCGCCGAACCTCTGGAGAAGAGGAGGCGTCCGAAGACGAGTCAATGACCCAACGTCGGCCTGGTGCCATAGAGTCCGCAATTTGAGGCAGAACATCGTCCTCCGCCGCCAGGGGAGACGCCGAACGACCTCCGCCACAGCACATCGCGCAGGAGCTGGGCCGGAGCCGGGGGGGGGGCGGCGGAAGGAACGGCGCCGGAAAGGCATTGACCCGACCTCCGAGGAGGCAGCTGCCTGCGTGGAGGGGCGAGAGGGACCCGGGGAAGGAACGAGAGGTTCCCCACCAGCCTCGGCCCGTGACTGGATGAGAAGGGCCCTAAGCCAGCCCCTGTGGCGCAGCCAGGGCCAGCAGCCACCCGCGCCTAAGCGGCGTCACCTCGGCCTCGGACGTGGCCGCCGCCTGTCCCGAGGGCCGAGGGGGACTCAGGGATGCGACCCGAGCATCAGCGACCTCCCGCGATACCACAGGGACTCCCGCAGGAGCTTGCGGCGAAGCAGAGGCGCGTGGTCCGAAGGAGGTACCCCAGAAGGGCCACACTCCAACGGCACCACATTCTCCAAACCTGGATCTGAGCCAATCGGCGCCGGAGCCACCGGCGGCACCGTGGAGGGCACCGCACATGGCAAGGGATCCGCAGACATCCCAGGAGGAGAAGGAGGAGGAGGAGGAGGAGGAGAAGCCAGCGAGGCCTGCAAGGCTGACGCATATGTCTCCATCTGGGCTCTAGATGCCCGCACACTGGGAAAAGGCGGATAGGGGGTAAACACTCGGGGCCGCACCACCCACAGAAAGCCCGCGCCCCAACAGGCCGAGAACCAGCCCTCGGGGACAAACTGCGACACTTACCAACGGATGAGCGACGCTCTTGCGGCCTGGGAGAAGGCCGATGTCGAAAACGGAGGTGAAGAGCTCTGAAACCCCTCACAGGGGCCGGACGTGGTGATGACGCCGACCCCGACATGCGAGCTGAAAGAAGTTTCATCCGGCGCTCCCGTCGGGACTTCGGTTCCATCTGCTGGCACGCCTCACAATCAGTGGAGTCATGGTGTTCTCTCAAACACCATGTGCAGATGGGGTGAGGATCCGTCGCCGACATCTGGTGCATACAAGACGAGCACGTCTTAAAGCCCAAAGGCATTTACACACTGTTCCCACACACATGCAACAAGTGAAAGGGAAAGGCCCAAAACAGGCCAGGAGCACGATCTGGATCCGCGTTGCACGCGGAAAAGGAAAAAACAGACCTAGGCATGCCGGGGTGGGACTTATGTGACATCGCTGACGTCACGTACGTGGACAACGTCAGGGCGGAGTCGCGTGATGCCGTCCCCCCCATTCGATCAGGGATGCTGGGCAAAAGGTTTTTCCGGATCCAGCCAAGGGATAATTCTATGTTAAGGAATCTGCGGCTAGTAGTCTATCAGATTGTTCTCATCATTACTGGTGCACCTTTGCTTGCCCTGGCAAAGGAGACAAAAAGTTGGTTTCCCTTACGAGTTGCATTAGTCTCTTCCAGGTAAGGCATAAGTGCTCTTTGCACATTCAAGGTGTGTAGTGCACATTCGACTTGCAAGTTTGGGTCATAGAAAAAAGTTGGTAGCTTGATGCTTTGGTTGATGTGAAATTGCGATTCCAGCTTTGGTACAAATTCAGGATTTATTCGTAAAACTATTTTGCCCTTGTAGATTTTAAGGTATGGTTCCTGGATTGCGAGTGCTTTTAGCTTGCTTACTCTGCGAGGTGATGTAATTAGAATTAGGAACGCTGTATTTATGGTTAAGAACGTCTAGTGCGATGGGCTCAACTGGCTCTGTCATCATGTGTGTCAGTACCATGCTCAGGCTCCACATAGGTGTCAGGCTATTCTTACTGGTTCCACTCTCTTTGATTCTTCCAGAAATTTCTTCACAACTGGTAGTGTGAAGAGACTGTTTCATTTTGTTCTTCTGGTGTATGCGACTACGGCGGCAAAGTGGACCTTTAGTGATGCGCAAGTTAGGCCGCTGTCTAGTATGTGGGTGAGGAATGTTAGCACAGTACCATGCTCTGTCCTTGTTTCTATTTTTGTGTTACCTGCACCCGTGAAAGTATCTAATCTACTTGGCCATATAGCACTTCCTAGTGCTTGGCTTTCTTGCCCCCTTCAGGATTTCCATTGCTGGTGGGGGTAGATGCAGGTATCTTAAATCTGGGTATTCAGGAACCACACTGCTAAGTTGAGTGTGTCTAGTTCCATTTTGCATTGTTAACAGGTACTGTGTTGCTTTGGTTGGTATAATGTGTCCTCTGGACATCTCTAATAGGTCTGAATACCAGGTTTCACAGGCCCATTGAAGTATGAGGAGTGAGTGCCGTCTCTGGTTTTCTGGCCCTGCCCAGGCCCCCTCAAATAAGGGTAGTCTGTGGATCTCCATGACCAGTCTATAGACAGGGAATTCCCTTTGGACTGTTAGTGTGGAAACCCAGATGTGAAGTCTTGGCATTTTGCATTTTCTGGCCTTGCTAAGAGATCTATGCTTGGGGTGCCCAGCAGGGTTGGATTGGAATAAAAAATCGGCACGGGAACACCCAAATAATGTGGCCAACATTTGCATATTACCTTTTCGCAAAACACTGTTCAGCGAAGTTTTATGAAAAGAAAGGGGATGGCGGGCATGTTTTATTAACTTCACTTAGATGAAAAAAATTGCACAGATTAGTTCACACTGCTGAGCCACACATGAATGCAAGTGAGATGACTTCTGCCCAGGCCTCCTGACCCCACTCAATCAGCATACATTAATGAACCGGGCCAGCGAGAGAAAGGGAGTGGTAGCTTCACTCATCTGCCACTAGAAAGGGTACTCAGGCACCCACTGGGCCACTGGTGGCATCCTAACTGCCCAGACAGCCCCAGGCTGCCCAAAAAGCAGCCACAGCTCAAACCCGGCCCTTCAGCCATTTCCCGGGTGCCCACGTTACCAATCCGAGCCTGGTGCCCAGTATTTGAGAGCGCTGTTCAGTACTTCCCGATTTATCTCCCATTCATGGGACTGTGTGTAGTTGGCAGTTGGACTTTGCTTATTACTTGTGTTCAGACCACCACTTAATAATGGGATTAGGTGCGCATGGATGGGCCATCACTGACCAGATTTGGGGGAAGGGGTGGAGCTTGGCTCAGCCTCTCTTGCAAATCAATAGGCTGTGCCCTACCTTCAAACAAAGGACTCCACCCCCTTCATTGTTCAGGCAGGCAGCAGTCAGAGCAGGGAAGGCAGGAAACACCAAGCACTTCAAAGGGAATTCTCTAGAAACTTCGCCTACTTCAAAGAAGGCACCAGGTAAAAAAATATGACCCTCTTCAATTCACTTTCTAGACCTGTGGAAGGACTCCGAGAGGAATGCCGGCTGCTGTGTTCAGAGGACTTTGCCACACCTGGAAGGACTGCCTTGCTGCGTGAACCCTGTTCCATCTCTTGAACCCAGGAATACCAAAGTGATGCCAAAGGCCGGCCTCGTGATCAGAGCCTCAGATAGCGAAAAGGCTCCAACAGTTTTAAAAATCCACCTGGACCCACACTGAGTGAGTTCCAACCCTTCAAGTGGTGCCACCCCAGTCCTGGGTCCTTGGAAGTTGCGCTAAAGGTGGCCAGATAGCCCAAATCGAATAACCTGGGAGATAAAAGGTTTTTGGCTAAAAACTGCTCTGAGAAACGAGAGGAGACTGCTTGTCTATCCGCCGAAGATGCATTGCAATTTGGCCTGGCTTCGCAGTAGCTCTTGCTACGTTCTTCACAGCGACAAATCCTCTTCAGTGGTCCTTCGCAAAAGGGGTATCCGGCCTCGTGGAGCCCTTGTCAGCTACAGCCTCATACTATTGGGGATTTTCAACTTCCCCCCAAAAAAGACTACGTCTGAATGTGGCATTCTTCACTGCGACTTCGTGAAGGGGCTCCCGGGCGATGACATCTCCGCCACGGACCCTGCCTACAGTGTTACCCTGATGAACTTTGAACTTTGACCTTCTCAGACATTTCGTTGAAATTTCTTCAAACGATTTGCACATGGCCATGTCTGAACTGGACTGGCGTGGTGAAAAAAATAACGATGGATTAAACCCAGATCTCTGACTGGGGGTGACTGTTTTGCCAATGTGCACCATTCCGTCCATCACCTTGTGCGTTTTGCTGTTCGCCCTATGTGGGAAGGGTATGCCCAGGCGTGGGTCCCGTGCTCACTACGCCACTGAAGTCAAGCTATCCTGGCTGATGACAGCTGATCGTCAGAAACCGGTCCTACGATGCTTGATTCCGGTCCAGGGAAGACATGGCTTGGCAGATCGAGCTGGACTGTTCCCATGAGGCACAGGGTCAAGGCTGATTTGCATATGGCCATCTCTGAACTGGGGTGGCGTGGTTAGCAAAATAACGATGGATTAAACCCAGATCTGTGACTGGGGGTGAATGTTTTGCCAATGTGCAACATTCTGTCCATCCCCTTGTGTGTTTTGCTGCACCTGATGTTAAAGCATGTGGGTAGTGGCCGCAGATAGAACCGACACACCTTACAGTAACTAAAATGACATTTCATCAACCTGTTCGTGCAACATCAGGATAGGTTTTAAACTGCAGCTAGTACTTTGGCTTCAAGGTCAAAAGTGCAAACAAACTAGTGATTTTCTTTATTCAGTCCTCCTTTCTAAATGTGCCTTGTTGACCTTGTGACCCTCCAAGCTGCAAATATATAAGCAGCTACAGGTAAGTAGATAGCGTTTGTATCTAAATCAACAGCAAAGGGGCAAAGCCTCCTCGCAGCGCCTGATATTATAACTTATAAACAGTGGCCTCAGGTATGCGTTTCTTGTGTGGAGCGATCTTTCGCTTAGGAGCATGAAATGCATAGCGGTTTCTGAACCACCAACAGAATGGTAACAAGTTAGTGGCAGCGGACTTTTGATGCCAGGCTTTAGGGTAGGCATGATGTCCTGCACAGAGGCTTTAAGAGGGTCTGTGTATTAACCAATGCATTAGTGGGCAAACCTTTCCCACTTAGCAGGTGTGAATGGTGGGTTTACATGTCTCGCATAGGATATGAATACACTCTTCTGGAAGTTTGAGGTATCCAAACTCTTAAGACCTCAGGTGTCAAAATGCAAGAATCAGCTTCCTGAGGTCTAGGTGCCTGATGAAGAGTGAGAAGGTTATGCATAAACTGCAACTTCTAGTACGGCTGTACTGAACCTCTCCAGAAGTATGGCGTTCCACGGTTACCTCGCCCGATACTTGCGTTACTACGATATGTGTCACTGATACTTGCCACATTTCTTTTGACCACATACAGGATGGTAGGAAGGGGAGAAAAAGCGTAAGCAGATATCCGTTAGCCAGTTGATCCATAATACATTGCCCATAGATTGTGGATACCTAGATGGGAAGTGTGTCATTTTGCATGGTGGCAAACAAATCAATGGTTGGAGTCCATCGCAAAAGAACCTTTGGAGAACTTAGGAATTCATTTCCAACTTGTGGACTGTCCTTGTTCACACTCAGGAGATGCTCCACAAGAAGCTGAATAAGATTGCAAACGGTCCAACGCCAACTCTCTTTAGCTAGCACAAATAGCTAGATTGAGTGCATACCTCCTCGTTTCTGCAGGTAGTACATCATCTTCATGTTGCCCATCTTTATGAGAACTGTTTTGCCTTGAATGAGCTTGTAAAAAGCTCTGCATCCTAGTTGGATTACCATTGGTCCTCGAAGTTAATGTGGCAACTCTATTATTGGAACGTCTAGGTACCCTGTAGAGTTATACGGTGGAGGTGTGCTCCTCAATCCAAGACTGTCATCTGTGGTAAGGTATGGAAGCGGGCAAAGACAATGCCTTTAACAAGTTGTTTCACCATAGGAGAGAGTGCACGGTCTTGGCCTTTACTATCACTAGCTCCTACAATGACCTTCGGTCTATCTCTATTGCCTTGCTTGACACTTCTGCAAAGGGTACATGTACAGTTAGGCAATTGGTACAATTGCAAAACATGAAGCCATCATCTCCAGAAACCTCTTCAGCATTAATACAGTGAAAGGAAATCCAGTCTTAAAAGACAGCAGCTTTTGGACTGCTATCACCCTCTCCTGACTGGTGTAGGCTTTCCCCATTAGACCAATTACAACTAAACCGAAAAAGGCTGTATTTGCTGGGGCTGGAGGTGTGATTATTTTGGCCCTGAGGTTGAAATCTAGCCTATGGAACAATGGTATTGTTGAGCGTGCAATAGGCATTGCTCTCTGCTGCTGCACTTTATCAAGCCGTCACCGAGCTATGGAATGAAATGAATACCATTTCTGCACAGATGCATCACCACTGCCACATTTTTAAACATTACTAGGGCCATAGTGCTCCAAATAACAGTACTTTGAATTTATAGGGTTGTCCACGTACCACAACGCATAGGTACCGGTGGCGGGGTACATGTATGGGGAGGGAAACATCCTTTACCACGCAGTGCTTTTACAACGCAGGTTTTACAACAAAAACCATTACAACGCATTGCACTGGGGGGGCGCTCTAGGATAGGGAATAGTTTTAATTTACTATCCAACACCTTCCCTACTATCCACGGGGACTGGAGTTGGAATAGTAAATTAAACTATTCACTATCCAGCACCCCCGAAGCAATGTGTTGTAAAACTTGCGTTGTAACAGCATGCGTGGTAAAAGCATGCGTTGTAACAACGTACATCCGTATGGGCATGTGGTTCAGGGCAGCCATGAAGTAGCTGAATATCTGGAGCAACTGAATGATGTTCTGCAGGGTAGGCATGTAGAGGAGCTCCTTAAGGGTTGTAGTGTGTCAAAGGACTGACTTCCAGGTTTGACAGAAGGTCCATCCTTTTGAGGATTTAAAAGTAGAATGAATAAATTCCTTAACTGTGAAGGTGTGAGGGTTCCAGCCCGCGGCACCTTTGGAAAGGAGTGCCTGCACTTCCTCATTCAGCAGGCACACATGGTAGCGGCTGAGGACTTGGTAATGTCGTGAAATGATTGGCGGAGTGGTGTGGAACTATAGGCAGTAACCCTGCTGTACACTAACAGCACCCTTTAAGTATAGGTTATTGCCTCCCAGTAGGGTGGGGAAAACCGGTCTTCTCCCGACAGGTGTTGTGTGCTCTGAGGGAATCATGGGAGAGTCACTGTTTTTAGGAAAATGCATCCCTATTGAAGCCTCTGCCTTCGGATTTGCTTGGCTGTATGTCTTGAAAGCCTCGCTGCTGTTGGTAACCTGCCTCTGGCAGTGCACAGATATTTTTGTGCCTCAATTTGTCTGGTGTTTACAAAGGGCAGGCCTGGTGAAGAGGTCTGGAGGGCACAAAATTGCCTTTGCTGTTTCAGTGTCCTCAATTTTCGTGAGCATGGTGTCAATTTGCTGTCTAAAAAGATGCTCTACATCGAAGCACACTCAACAGACGCATTGGAAATCCCTTTGCCTTCAGTCTCTAGTTTAATGTAGGAGCTCCTACATTAAATACCTCAGTGCAGGTCTGGTTGACTGACTTGGCGCCGACTCCGGATCCAAGGTAGGTTTATCGATGCCTAGACGTCAAGGTGGTGGTGATGGTTGGTGCAACCCTGTGCCCTTCACCAAATTAATTCACCTAATGTAGCTGAACACATTGATTGGTGCCTTTTAAAGTTTGGCTCGGGGCTCAACACCAGACTTCCCTGGGAGTGGTGCTCTGCCTCAGCCAGTGGATGCTTTTGAGGCTGAGCCATCTGGTTTTGCCATTCAAGGGTTTGAGCAGGGCTAAAGGCAAAAGATGTGGTCTTTGTGTTAGAGCATCTTCAGGCGCTTTGTCCTTGCATGAGTGTAAGGCTCAACTGGCCTGCTTCTTCTCCCTCCGCACAGAAGATATTCTCCTGGCCGAAAAAGTCTTGTGTCTCAGGAGACTTGTGGAGCTGCATTCTATGGTCTGCCCAGGACAGAGCCCACTAGTATCCTAGAGTAATTTTGCACCGGAAGGCCTTACATGCCACCTAGTTATGCTCAGGGGTACAAGCATAAAGCGCACACCTGGTGTTGGTCCGATAAGAACAATGGATCATGCTGCTTACCCTGTAAGCATCTATTCGTAGTGTGCAGTGCTGCAGATTCACATGCCATGCATACTCCTGCCATCTAGTGTTGTGCCCAGACTATGCAAGTTGTTTTTCCTCGAGGTTGTTTTATGATCAGTGTTGGGCGTCGTCTCTCGTCCACCTTGAGCATTGCACATGTCAAACGCTTTCTGTTAGAACGTTTTGTATTGCCCTTGCCATTTACGGAGTGAGGATATAGCCTGCATAGTAAGCGTTCGCTGTTGTACACGCTGTTTGTAGTTATTTTGACAGCATCTAATTCCTGCCGGGGAGGCGAGAGGGTGCATGTGTATCTGCTGCACTACGAATAGATGCCTTCAGGGTAGCATGATCCATTCATACCATGTTTTGGCTGTAGGTACTCATGCTACGCAAAGTCTGTAAACCAGTACCCTGCCACACAGTGGCTTTAGGTACGAGATACTGCATGCGCTACTCTACGAGGCAAGATGTATTCAGTACATGGGCTTCAAGCTGGCCCATCGCTTGTCATTGGTTGTTCTGGGTGTCTTTCTACATTCCTTACTTTTGAATGGTAAATCCTGCCCATGTGTCAATCCTTTTGGTCGGTCGGTCGTTCTCTACCATAGCAACTGGACGTTACAGGGCTCATTTCGGTTCTGTCCATTTTAGTTCATTTTGTACACTATTTTTTCCGTTTACCAGCTGCATATTCTTGAAATGTTGCAAACCCGTGCAGCTGACCAGCGTTACTGCTTTCCCCTCCCGCCAACCGTTTCTCTGTATACTCTTCCCTTCGCACCACCCCCTAGCCCATTCTAGTTATTAAACATTAGTCTTTTTTTTGTTTAGTGGTTGGCCTTCTTTTAGTAGGATATGGATCAGTGTTTTTTTCAACTTAATTTGGTGTGCCTTGGTGCACATTAGATTTTGTTGGTTAAGTGGTTTATGTGTTACAAGAACCACGTGGCTCGGCGACAATGGCATATTCGACATATTCTTCTAAAAGGTGATCTGCTTTCCGGCAGTGCTGGCTTTCCTTCCACCGCAGTGCCTTGCCCCAGCTGAGGCTCATGGGCTTCCGTCACCCATCCACCTCTTGCCCAATAGCTTTCTGCAACTCCGTGGTCAGAACAGGGGGGTGGGCAGGGAGCAGGGCCATTACAAGCGCAAGGTACGAGCCCGCACCACCACAAGACTAACAACCCACACATGAGCAGCCCAACACCGCTGTGCCTGGCTCCAACATAGGTGAATGTGTGAATAAATGAGACTGCTGGGGCACTACAAACCCTACGCAGTGCTGTGGAGCACCATTCTGTGCCACTAGTAATCTGCATACCTCATTCATTGCAAGTGTTTCCCTGATCTCAGGATTTACCTCTTCGGTATTTTCACAATCTAGAGTCGGGTCTTTGTGTTTTTTCAATAATTGCGTTTTGTACAGCAAACTTTGTGGCATGATAAAGTGTCATACGTTTATTACCCTTCACTTCAAATAAGAACTCATAAAAATGATAACCCTCAGGCTTTCAGCTTTTAACAGCAGTCTCTCACACTGTCACTAAATTCTAAATAGGACTTCTGAATGTCCCAAACACACGTCCTGCCCTCCTTTTATCTACTTTGTAGATGTTGAAATTAATATTGTGGAGACATCAAAATTATATATCACAAAACTACCTGGTTTTGCAAGGGATGGGGCCTGCATTTTTGGTCCTGGGCTAGGCAGCCATCTAGGGAAACCCACCAAACCCAGACATTTCTGAAAACTAGACCATCAGAGTCCAGGGTGGTGTGGCTTGCGTGGATCCTCCAATGTTTTCGTACCCAGAATCCTCTGCCAACCTCAAATGTAACTTGAATTTTTTTTCCCAAAGAAAATCACATTTTACTTACATGTTGGCCAGAGATCACCATGCCAACACAAATTTCCTACAACCCTGCGTTCCTCTTGGATTCCCGATAAAAAAAAGATACCTCACTTGTGTGGGTGTGCAACGCAGAATTGCCTAAAAACTTATATTAAATAAATTTAGCGCTTAGAGCTTGCTATTCTATCCCCTCAATCTCTCTGTTTTTGGCCTCCCAGTCACAGGCCCTTAGCCCACCCACACAAACAAGGCATCATTTTACTCAGGAGACTGAGGGGAACGCTGCATTTTTGGTTTGCTCGGCAGCCATGTACAGAAACCTACCAAGACATTTCTGAAAAGTTGACATCCGGAGAAGTCCAGGGTGTAGCGGCTTGCATGAATACCCCAAAGTTTTTTTACCCAGAATCCCTAGAAACCTCAATTTTAGCTAAAAAGTCACATTTTCCTCACATTTCTGTGTGGATGTTGAGACTGTTCACCCACGTTCATTTTTTTTGTGCCAATTGGGATAGTTGTTTGGAATGAGTCCTCTCACCCTGTTTCTGAAAGCAATGCAGTCATATTGTCTATGCAAAGGACTGTATCTCCGCTATGCTTGTGAGGAATGCTTTGAAAGCCATTGCAATGGCTAGTAGTTCTAATGTGTTTTGTAGAACCTGTTGTTGGGCTGTTCAATGTCCTTGAAGCACAAGATTTTTCAAAATAGCTCCCCATCTCAGAAGTGATGCATCTGTTGTGATTGTTATCAGCAGGATTGGATCTTTGAAGGCTCTACCTGTTAATATGTTAGGAGTGTTCCACCACAGTAGTACCTGATGGACCTTGGGTGAAACCAACACTAGATCTTTCATGTTCCCTTCCTCTTGTGCCCATTGAGATGCTAAACACTCCTAGAGGGGTCTCATGTGTAGACAAGCATGAGGCACTATTGCTATGCAAGATACCATCATTCCTAGTATACGCATCACTGTTTTGAATGGTAAGTGACTATGTGGCTGAAAAAGATCCAGTTGGTTCTGGAGATTGAGAACCTTTTAAAGATTGGGGTAAGCTGTCCCCAAGATGGTATTGAGCATTGACCGCAGATAAGATTGGATTTGTGATGGTTGGAGATGTGATTTTGTCACCTTGATAGAGAAACTTAATTGATGTTATAGTTTTTTTGTCTTTTTGGTGTCTGATCAACATTGATTTTTTTTGGGGGACTCTTGATTAGCCAATTGTCGAGGTAGGGAAACACACAAATGTTTTCTCTTCTTCGGTTTCGCTGCTACTACTGCTAAGCACTTTGTGAAGCCCACTGGGGCTGTTGTTACCCCCAAAGTGTAATACTTTAAATTGATAATGATTTCCGCAAAAGTCAGGAATTTTCGGTGTGCTAGATGGATTGAAATGTGGAAGAAAGCATCCTTTAGGTCTAGTGCAGTCATGAACTCACCCGTTTGGAGTAGTGGTATCACATCCTGTAATGTGACAACGTGAAAGTTTTCTGATAGTACGTAGAGATGGAGTGGCTGCAGGTCCAGAATGGGTTTTATGATTAAGTCTGAGGTTTCCTCATATGAGGAAATAAAGGGAGTAGACTCCTGTTTTGATGGCTGTATGGGAGCAATGTGATGGCCCCTTTTTTTTTTGCAGCAATGTCTTTACTTCTTCTTTGAGCAGGTGCAGATGCTGTGGATTTAAGACCTGCCATTTTTTTCTTGGAATAACTGGTGTTTAGTGGTCGGTGAGGAGTCGGGGCAGAGGGGCAAGATAGGTAAGTCCTTTTACTTGGGGACAGTGGAGTGCCCTTGATGGGGGTGCCTCTCCCTCAGACTATTTTTGTAATCTCCACAATGGTAGCCACACCCTTGTTGGTGATATGGTAGGATTGTTTGCTACTCTCTACCCTGGTACCTCCGAAAAGGCTGTGGGTTTTTTTTTTGCATTGTGTTCTGTAGGCACCCATTGTCTTGGCAGTGTCCTTTTTTTTTTCTTTTCCCCAAGCCGATGTCCGAAGAGGTGTTCCCCATCAAAAGGCACATTTATAATATACTGCTGTACTTCATGTTTGAACCCAGAAATGCGTTGCCACACAAGTCTTAAGGGCATGACCGATGTGTTTATGCCCCTAGCAGGTGTCTGCTCCATCTAAGGTACATTTGATGGTATCAATTAAAATTAGTTTGCCCTCATTCAGTAGATCTTCTCCCCACTTTTTATATTCGTCTGGGAAGTGCTGCATGAGCTCTTGCATCTATGTTGCAACGTGAGAGCAGGTCGACAGAATTAGTAACCCTCCAACGATTAGCATGCCGTGGCAACCTTTTTAGTAGTAGCATCAATTCCTTTATCTGGAGAAGGTGCCTCTTCAGTGCCTTGTGCAGCTGGCCATTTTTGGCAGTGGTGACTATTAGAGAGTCTGCTGGGGGATGCCCTCGAATGTAGATTGGGTCGGTTGGCGAGGGTTTATATTTTTTTTCTGAATCCTTGGCATCAGGACCCTTGATTTGACTGGGCCCTTAAACACTTCCTTGGAAACATTAAGAAAGAAACCAATCCTGGGGCAAGTATTGGACTGAGCGCTCTGGGGGTGAAAGTGTTTTTACTAGGAAGTTACCAATACTTCTCTGACTAAGCCAACCACCTGCGTTTTTCACTGTATACGCAAGTGTGATGTCTTAGCCTATATATTTATACATCCTCATGTCCTGTGATATAGTGCAACTTTTTCTTTTCCTTTGTGTTTGTAAAGTGCTCTGATACACACGGGTCTAGCTAGCGCTATATAAATAAATAAAACTTCCTACCCTGTTGAATGCATTGGGAGCTTATGATACTCTGCAGCGCTTTGGATGACACTAGAATAAGACGAAGTGTGAAGTGTAAATTGTGTAGTATTTATATAGCGCACTTCTACCCGGAGGCCTCGTAGCGCTGTATTCATACCGCTGTGGAACCCATCCTGGCTTTCCTGTGAAATGTCCACTCCTGGGCACCCCAAGGTGAAGCCAGGCATCCAAGCGCTGCTGGGGCCGTTGTGGAGATTAAGCAAGCTATTGCCCAGAGTCACAGAGTGGGACCCATGATTAGACTAGGCACCGAGGCGAGAATTAACAGGTCCGGGAAAATTGAGTCCAAGAGCC
The DNA here is from genome assembly GCF_964261635.1 of Lissotriton helveticus. Taxonomy (NCBI): domain Eukaryota; kingdom Metazoa; phylum Chordata; class Amphibia; order Caudata; family Salamandridae; genus Lissotriton; species Lissotriton helveticus. Next base: position 585,602,527 of record NC_136072.1, read on the forward strand.
GCCGAGGCGGGAATTGAACCCTGGTCCCGGGCCAGACCTCTGCATCAGGGTCTGCCGCTCTAACCATTGAGCCACGCTTCTCCACCAGGTGAAGAAGCTTTAATAGGCACACGCGGCTAAATGTCTTGATCTGGAAGTACCACATAATAGTCTTACCATGGGTCAAGTGCATGTGGAGTATCCTGTATGCCCAGGAAATCAAGTGTCTTGTATAAATGTTGTCCCTCTTCTTCTTGCTGTGGAGGGCGATTGCCTGAGGTGAGTCAGGTGGACTAAAAATTATAGGGTTAGTGGCCCTGAGGTACAGTTTTTGGCGGAGGCTGAAGAAAGTCAGACTCCTATGTCTCTCATTGCACTCTCCTTACGTTTCTCTTGCATAAATTGCTAGTCCCACAAATGCCCCCCAGTATAGAATGGTTTTGGTCGTTTGAGTCTTTTGTTTCTTTGGCACCAGCGGTGTGTCCTTCGAAACAGTACGTGGCTTAGAAACTCCTGAGCTGTGAATGTTCTTGTTAGAAGGGTGTCTGTGAGGGTTTTTCAACCCTCGAATTGGAGGTCTGTTTCAGTTCCGTTCAAGGCAGGGTTTCTTTAGATCCGATGCTTATTTGAGTTTTTTTTGTTGCGCTCTTCGGGGCCCACGTGTCAGTCGGTTCCGAGTGAAGCATTGATGGTGTAAGTCCATTCGATGCCGATTTGTGTTTTGGTGCCAGTGTGCCAGAACCGACCCCTTGTTGTGGCCTGGATGCATGATGAGACTATTCTTATCCTATCTCGGCTCCAAGGCATGCTCACAGAGTTGGCCTGAACTTGTGGGTTGTGGCACTCCATGGCAGGGTAATGGTGGTGGTGAGTGTAGTATTTTATTTGCTCCGGGGTGAACAGTACTCACAAAATGTAGCGACGTCTTGGTCTTTGGCCTAGAGACGGTGGTCGGCATCGACAACGTGGGCTGAACTGGAGCATTTTCGTCCCTGACTATCAGACAGACGCGTTGTGGTGTGGGCTGGATATGACCATCCTGCCTCCTGTTGGAGCGCTTGCCTCACTGTCTGCAATGCTGTCATGACTGAATTCTGCCTCGGCTGCCTGCACCAAGGAGAAGACAACACAAAATACTGATCATAAAACTTCAGAGGCAAAACAACGTGCAGCGTGTGGGGCCCAACACTAGGCGGCAGGAGCATGCACAGCATGTGATCTGCAGCCAATACAGGCTACGGATATAGTATTACAATTGGAACAGAACTAGAAGAGTGTTCGCTCAATAACAACTCCCTCCCATTTACTCTCCGAATACAACCTGAATAAACAACAATTGTCCCTGGAGGTCCCTGGATGCGTGCCAGCGAGTTGTAGGTTGTGGTACATCAAGGCTGGCTAGTTTCTGCAGACATTGTTGGTGCATTATGGGATACTTATAAAAATGTACAATTGAGAGGTATTTAGCAGAATCATATGTAAAATACCCCAGTTGGCCTTGCCTTGTACACATGGTTAAAATGTGTTCACTCTGTGCCATAACACTTATGTAGTAGCTCTTCTTGCCTCTCTTATCACCTAGTTGGTATCTCTTAGAATATAAACAAGTTTTTGGGTAATGCTTCAGATTATTTAGCAATGCCTTGCCCTGAACAATAAGCATTTCAGGGAAAGTTGTTTTGTCTGTGACATACGGGTAGTATGAACATGCACCATTTGTCCTAAACTTTAAATGTCCTTTGTTTGAACTTTACACAAATTTGACAAACATCAGTCCTATGATCGTTGGGGATGAACACATTCCACACCCTTGTGCATATCCTTTTGTGCAGATTTGTTATGGCACCTTGAGAAATATTTGAAGGGAATATTTTTCATGATTAATGCATTTAAATGGAACTTGGAAACTGTTAGTTTCTGTGTTGCCCAAAAGAACAAATAGAAACCTTATCCTAGTGACTCATGAAAGCAAGAGTGTTATTAAAGGAATGGCTGCTTTGGTTTTGTGGATCGAAAACCACATGACCTACAGTTAGCATGTATTACCACACTTTCCAGAGTAAGCTCCAGTAGATAGCCGCATGTAAATGTATACTTGTAAAGCGCACTGTTACTTCATCTCGCAGTGTCCTGGGGCTGTATACCGATGGGGAACCCGTCCTGGCTTTCCCTGTGAGATGGTCCCTCCTGGGCACCCCCAAGGTGAAACCAGGCATCCCCGGCGCTGATAGGGCCATTGTGGAGATTAAGCAAGCTATTGCCCAGAGTTGCAGAGTGGGACCCATGGTTAGCGTAGGCACCTAGGCGAGAATTATCGAGTCCGCGGCCATTGACCCAAGACCCTGCCGCATCGGGAATTGAACCCTGGTCCCGGGCCGACCTCCGCTTCAAGGTCTGCCGCTTCTAACCAGTGAGCCACACTTCTCCACATGTTCACTTAACTATCATGTCTGAAGTAGCTATCTTTGTCACAGTGCAGAAATTATGAGGCACAGCCACAGTAGAAGAGAACAGTGACAAGACTACTCTTGAACACTGCTAACACTGGAGACAACTTGAACAGGTCATAAACATTTAAGTTAGAGAATCGCCTTTTTGCCCTCTGCCCTCTGCCCCCCCCACCCCCACCCAATCACACCACCTTAACCAAAAAAATAATCAACAAATTCTGGGCAGCCTTCGACCGATTACTCGATTACTGTCAAATAAAGGCAACAAAAACACATGAAATTTTTAATATTGCTTAAAAATGTACAATATAGACTTTGGCGTTAAAAAAGTACTGTGGTCCAAGAAATAGAAAGAAACGGAATAAGTCAGTCAAGTGTTCAATTTCAAGTAAAAGGATCATGTGAGAAATAAAAAGCTGGTGTAGAAACACACAAAGAGTGGCCTATAAAAAGTAAGGGTAGAAGGACACATAGAAGTCTCAGGCAGGCAGCACAAAGCTGTCTCGAGTGAGTGTGTACAGGACATACAAACTGTGTGTTTTGTAAATATTTTAAGACTGGATCGCTGGTCCCAGGGATGATCTCCTCCGTGGATTATGGTTGACCATGCAGTGTAGTAGTACTCTTCTGTGATGTAGATCAGGTACCACCGGCTCATCTCATGATGTCTGCATTAAAACGACAGTGCTATACAACACAGCGAGCCATCATTTCCACTTGGGTCAACATTTTCATCATACTCACAAGCTTCAGGAATTCGCCTGTAGGAGGCAGCAAGACTCCTTAAGGAGCAGTTTGCAGTGATACCATTCAGAAACTACAGTTTAGACCTGAACAGTAACTTCTTCCCTTTACATTTAGCTGGTTAGAGACATAAACGCATGACTATCTGTTTAACCCATATGTCATGAAAGAAACTCTGCCAGCAATTAAGTGAAAACTCAGGTCAACGACCAGAGCCTCCCCGATACTGGAGGTTTTTAAGAAGAGGCGTGGGAGGGCCCTTCCTTTAGAAACATAGGACAAGTATGCAACAGTCACATAAATGAATGGCCTCAAGTTGGAGTGCAACTCCAAACAAATATAATGGAAATGAGGTGATTTAGGTTCACAAGTGGAAAAGAGGAAGGGCACAAATGAAAGTAAAAGGGGTAGAGGTTCACAAGTAGAGAAGGACTCGTACATACAGTAAGGGAAAGGTAATGAAGGACAGAAATGCTGGAGGAAATTTCTAGAGAGCAGGTGGTGGGTAAATCTAGTTAAGGAGAATGAATACAGGTGCATGCAGGCGGCAATGAAGGGGAGGGGCTTGGAGGAGAAAAGCTGGTACAAAGGTTGATGCGCTGTGAACATGGTTTCATGCCACACCAGAAAACATAAGCATGTTTATACCCAGTTTCGTCACCATACAGTTCTTCCTACAGAGTGTAACAGATCAAGAGGGGACTGATGAGTACATGTGCAGTGCTGCACGGTTAACCAAACCAAGGATTAGCAACCCCTTCACAAAACACATTAATGGTGCCCCTGAGAGATTACAGTGATTTAGATGCTCCTGGATCCACAAATGCGAAGGACTGTAGTGTCAAAGTTCAAGTAGTAAAGCACTTGATTCCATTTTGAAGAGTGAGGCTAGCTGAGAAGTTAATTTGGGTAAAATATTGCTTTTTCAAGCGACAATGCTGATCTAAATAGGATCTTGTGAAATTCCTCATGTTGAGTTTGGCATCCAAACTAAAATGCTGGGGTGCCAAACTAGGAGTCCATTACTGTAGGCTGGACAGTCTGATTTCTTGAAGGGCATGGCGCAAAGGTGACAAGCAGATTATGAGAGGCCAACACAACCAGGGTCCAGCAGTAAGGGTGGGGCATGTTGGAGGAGGTGGGGTGGATCGAGACCCTGCAGAAGTTACCTCCCAAAGCAGCTCCACAGCCTGGACTACGGAGAGTAAAAGGCACCATCCAGGGAGGCAGAGACTTACTCAAACAGAGAAATTAAGACGGACAGAAATATTTTCTAGCCTCACAACACTCCTTGTCTTCAGTAACGGACTGGGAGCTTTTGTCAAAAGCATCAGTGCCAAGATATACATTTAACCAGGGGGCCCGGCCCATTCCCGGAATAAAAGCAAAAGTGTTCATCATAGAGGTCTCCAGACCACTAGCTGTCCTGGTCTGGCTGTACGACTTTCTTCTTGGTGCGCATCTTTACCATCCTCGTGGAGCCCTATAAACAAGAGACCAGGACATCACATTGCAGTGTTAGATGTAAAAATATCTTGAATAACATTTTTTTCTACAAAAAATAAAAAAAAATGTAAACATAAGTAAAAACAAGCACAAAGACGTGTAAAAAAAACCTAGTTGGTCAATAATAGAGCGGAACACTGGCAGAGAACAAGCAGGGTAGTAAAAAATAAGGTCTAAGTCAGGAAAAAATAGGGAGAAGGGAAGACCAGAACCATGCACCCGTAACCAACAGGGATTGTTAAGTATTAATACACAAACCTTCAGCCTTTCCCTCATATCCAAAAGCCATTTCAACTATCAGCTACCATTCCTAGTATCGGTTAATATAGTTTATTGTACAACAGGAATATCTCATGACATTCTCCTCTATTGGCAGATTTTGATGGTCTGTCACAGGTGGAGGATCAGGTCCTTCGTGTTCAGTGAGAGGTTACTCTTTGGTATAGGGGACACTCATCGGCAGTGGAACCAGGAATGACCACCTCTTGCAGGAAACCCACATCCGGCACAAACCCCCTCCATGGCGAACAGTGTTTGGCAATGGGCAGTTTTTGAAGTGAAAATGAAATTTATAGAGCTCGGCTATTACCCAGGGGTGTCTGGGCGCTGGCTCGCTGAAGAATTGAAGCCGCAAAAGAGTGATCGATTAAAAAGCCAAGTTTTAAGCACCTTCCTAAATGTCAGTAAGTTAATTTCCCGGTTCAATTCAGAAGGAAGAGTGTTCCAGAGTTTGGTCGTGCCAACCAGGAAACTCCTGCTGCCCCAACCAGCCCTTCTGTATTTGGGTACTACCAAAAAGTTAGCTGGGGCGGACGGAAGTGATTTAGTCGGAACATTCCATTGAAAGCTCCGCTTGAGGAACTCCAGGATGATTCCAGGGAGAGCTTTGAAGGCAGAGCCCAGAGCCTTGAAAATAATGCACTTGTTTTTAGGTAGCGTGTGTAGATGTTTTAGCGTGGGTGCAGCAGACTTTTGTTTGGGAATGCCTAGGAGTAGACAGGCAGCGGCATTCTGCACAATCTGTAATTTGGCCAGGCATTTCCTTCTGATGTTAACGAAGAGGGAATTGCAATAATCAACCCTCAATAGGACCGATGTAAACCTTACAATTGTTTAATCGTTTCAGGATGAATGCAAAAATCTTTTTTAGCAGCTTAAGCATGAAGAAGGAAGCCGTGGTTATGGTGTTAACATGGTCCCCAAACAAGAGGAGGTGGTCAAAGGTAACTTTAGCTTGGTTGCCGGTGTGGAGCTAGAATGAAGTGCTGGAGGCCAACATGACGAGCTCAGGTAACGCCCTACGCGCACGGAGAGGTACCAGACCTGAGAACACTTTGGCAGCCTGCACAGCAACCCCTGAATATCTTCCTACACTCTGCTGATGAAGGACAATAATCCTGAAACACCGGTGTCCAGAGTTGGCCTGCAACTTTGCATTTACACTTCGGAACTTTTGAAAAGCACACCCGCTTTGAGAATACTGCATTTACCATGATGCTCTTGGGGTATACCCGCTGGAATGGTGGAGTAGCGTGCGACCTATGGACCTTTAACGAATAGTTTTCTTACCTGTCGGTGTAGTTTTGCAGCTTGAAGATCTTTCTGGATTCACTATGCTGTGCATTATTCCGCGGTCTTGTGGTTGGGTCCGGATTCGTAGTCTTTTCTCTGTTTTTTTTTTTTTTTTCTTTCTTTTGCCCAGGTGGGCGTCGGCGTCACACCCCCTTTGGGTGTATTTCCGGTGACGTCGGCATGCTTCCTGCGGAAGCTCCCACTCTTGGGCGCCATCTTCGGGTTCTTTTTTTCCGTGTTTCTTTCGTTTCCGAAGTAATGGCAATGTTATTCTTAGTTTGTATTTACCGCTTTGTACTTTCAAGTCTATTCTTTAGTTAACCACCTCTTCTCTCTCCAGCCTCATCTTTCTGGCGGAGGTGGGTGGGTTCGCTAGTGAATCCAGAAAGATCTTCAAGCTGCAAAACTACACCGACAGGTAAGAAAACTATTCGTTTTGCAGCGTGAATCTTTCTGGATTCACTATGCTGTGCATAGATTTTGTAGCGGTTTCTCATCTCTGTGGCGGCTGGGTGGAAGATGAGCGTTGGGTGTTGAATATGTGCTGTAGCACCTTCTGTCCCACTTGAGCTTCCTTGTTCATTTGTATGTCCACACAGTAGTGCTTCGTGAACGTGTGCACCGAAGCCCATGTTGCCGCCAGGCATATGTCCTCTATGGGTGTGTTAGCCAGGAAGGCTATTGTAGCGCCCTTCTTCCTGGTGGAGTGGGCACGTGTCCCCTCAGCCAGTTCCTGTCCTGCCCGTTTGTGGCAGAGTTGGATTGTTTGTGCGATCCATCGTGCAATGGTCCTTTTGGTTACTGCTTTGCCCATGAAGCTGTTTGCGAAGGACACAAAAAACAGTTTCGTTTTCCTGTGCCCCTTTGTCCTTTCAATGTAGTGCATGACCGCCCTTCTGGCGTCCAGGGTGTGCAGAGCTCTCTCTGCGCTGGTTGTGGGTTTTTGGAAAAAACTCGGTATCTGTATAGACTGGTTCATGTGAAAATTGGATACCACCTTCGGCATGAAGTGTGGGTCAGTCCTCATCACAACTCTATCGTTGTGTATTTGTATGTATGGTTCTTGTAGCGTCAGCGCTTGAAGCTCGCTTACTCTGCGTAAGGACGTTATCGCAACCAGGAAGGCTGTTTTCATAGTTAGCATCTTTAGGGAGGCCTTGTGAAGTGGTTCAAAGGGCTCTTTCATGAGTTCCGTTAGGACTGTGTTCAAGTTCCATGCAGGTGGCGGCACCCGCTTGGGTGGTGCGATCCTTTTCGCTCCTTCTAGGAATCTCTTCACCACCTGTGATGTGAAGAAGCTCCTGCACGTTTCTCCCCTTGTGTAGGCTACTATCGCTGCCAAGTGAACTCTTAACGAGGATGAGCTAAGGTTCTTCTCCAGTAAGTGCGTCAGGTACCTTAGCACTGTGGAGTCCCTCTTCATCTTATTGTGGAGTCTTTCCTGTCTGCACCATATTGTGAATCTTTTCCATTTCGCAACGTAGCACTTTCGAGTGCTGGGCCTTCGTGCCTCCCGAAGTACCCTCAGGGTGCTTTCTGGTAGTCTCAAATGTGCGAACTCTATGTCCTCAGGAGCCACGCTACTAGGCTCATGCTCTCTGGCTCTGGGTGCAGTACCTCTCCGTTCTGCATGGACAGTAGGTCTTTCCTCCTGCTGAATCTGTGGGGTGCACACTGTGTCATCTCCATGATCTGCGAGTACCAGGTCTGCCTCGCCCACTGCGGTGCGACCAGTATCAGTGTCATGTTGCTCGCTCTGCACTTGCTCAGTACTCTGTGCATCAGTGGTATCGGGGGAAAGGCGTAGGCAAATGTCTTTGACCAATCTATCCATAGGGCATTCCCCAGTGTCCCCTCCTCGGGCTGCCTGGATGCGAAGTTTTGGCATTTTGCATTCTGGCGTGTGGCAAACAGGTCCACCGATGGTGTCCCCCACCTGTCGAACAGGTATCTTGTCTCCTGAGCATTGAGCTCCCACTCGTGGGATGCCGATGTCTGCCTGCTGAGCCAATCGGCTTGTATGTTGTCCTTCCCTGGTAGGTGTATGGCTAGCAGGTCTATCTTGAGAGGGATGGCCCATCTCCATATCTCCTGCGCCAGCGTTGAAAGCGGTGCGGACTGTGTGCCCCCCTGCTTGTTGATGTAGAACATCGCAGTGGTGTTGTCTGTTTGTATCAATACCTTGTGCTTGTACAGTCTTGTTTGGAAGGCCTTCAGTGCAAGGAAGATTGTCTTCAATTCTAAATAATTGATGTGCTTTGTGGCATCCGTCGGTGTCCACAGTCCCCTCACCTTGAGCTCCTCCATGTGAGCGCCCCATCCCTTCAGGGATGCGTCTGTGGTGATGGTCACTGTTGACGTTGGGGGCGTTAGAGGCTTTCCCCTTGCTATGTTCTCCATGGTCCACCATGTCATCTCCTTCTGCACTTCGTGCGTTACAACCACTAGATCCTCCCAACTGCCTGTAGCTTGTGACCATTGCTCCTGTAGCCATTCTTGAATGGGTCTCATGTGGAGTCGTACATTCGGTACCAGGTGGATGCATGATGCCATCATCCCCATGATCTTGCTCGCCGTTCTCACTGTCCGAGCTTGTCCCTTCCGGTAGAGGCGAGTTTCCTTCACCAGCGCCCTCGCCCTCTTCTCGCTGGGGAACACCTTGCCCTGTAAGGTGTTGATCTGTGCTCCCAGGAAGATCTTCACCTGTTCCGGCTCCATTGATGATTTCTTCCAATGGATGGAGAACCCCAGGTTTATGAGCGTGCTGGTCACTGTATGTGCGTGCAGCTTGCATTTCTGGTATGAGTTTGCTTTCACCAGCCAGTCGTCCAGGTAAGGGTATACATGTATTCCCTGCCTTCTTAGGTGCGCTGCGACTGCTGCGAGGCACTTTGTGAAAACTCTTGGTGCCGATTTTAGACCGAAGGCCAGTGTCGTGAACTGGTAGTGGCTTTCTCCGACGGTGAACCTGAGCATGTGCTTGTGCTTCCTGTTCATTGGGATGTGCAGGTATGCGTCTTTGAGGTCTATAGTGACCATGAAGTCCCCGGTCTGCAACTGTGGGAGCACCTCTTGCAGGGAGGTCATTTTGAACTTTTGCGTTCTTATGAATTTGTTCACGAACCGTAAATCGAGAATGGGCCTCATTGTCTCGTCTATTTTTGGTACCAGGAAGTATGTTGAGTATACTCCTGTGTTTCTTTCCTTGAAGGGTACCCTTTCTATGGCCTGCTTCCGCAGGAGTTCTTTTGCTTCTTCCTGAAGGCACTGCAGCTGCTTGCTTGCTAGCGGCTTTCTTCTTGGTTTTCTGCTTGTCGGCCTCGCCTCCAACTCTATGCAGTATCCGAATTGGATAATGTTGAGGATCCATTTGTCTGATGTGATTCCTCTCCACTCCTGGAGGTGGAATCTTAATCTTCCTCCCACTGGTGTCCTGTGGTCGTAGGTGTCTAGTTTGTCTTGACCCATCTGTACGTGCTGCCCCCTGGGATCTTTTTTGTGGGTGGGCACACGGATTTTTTTGAAGTCACTTGGAGGTGGGCTGCTGGCCCCCTCTTCTATTTTGTCCCCGTCCATTTCTCCCTCGAAAGGACTGGCCTCTTTGTTGGTACTGCCAGGGCTGTTTCTGATGGCCCTGCTGACCCTGCGAGTCTGCCTGGTGCGTTTGCTGGAAAGCCTGGTGTGATGTACCTGGCTGGTTTCCGCCTCTTCCGCCGGGCCTCCGTGACGGGGTGCCCCTCTTGTTCCCTCTGAACTGCAATGCTCCCATGGATCTTGCTGTTTCGTTATCCTTCTTAAGTTGGCTGAGTTGCTCATCAACTGTTTGTCCGAAAAGCGTACTGCCGTTGAACGGTGTGTTCAGGATGCTGTGTTGCACCTCCGGTTTGAAACCGGATATCCTGAGCCAGGCGTGTCTCCTTTCCGTGACGCCCATCATCATGAGCCTGCTGGCGGTGTCTGCCCCATCCAGGGCCGTCTTGAGGCAAGAATTTGCAGCATTCTTCCCCTCTTCAATTAGCTTTTCGGCTTTCTGCTTGGCATCCTGGGGCAAGTCCTTCACCAACTGCCCCAGTCCCTCCATGATTTGGTACATGTGTCTGTTTACCAGGGCGTTGGAATTAGCCATGCGCCAGTGGGTCGCGGCATTCCGTTCGATCCTTCTGCCCACCAGATCCATCCTTTTGCTCTCTTTATCCGGTGGCGGGCCCGAGGTAGTGGGTACGTTAGCCCTCCTCCTTGCTGTGGCCGTGATAATGGAGTCTGCGGAGACCGTGCCCTGAATGTAGGCCGGGTCCTTTGCGGCATGCTTGTACTTCTTCTCAGTTCTGGGAGTTACTGCCTTGCATGTTGCGGGCTCCCTGAAAGCTTCCTTCCCCTGAGCCAAGACGCTCTCGAGCATCGGGAGGAACTGGCTCCTCGTTTGTGTTGGGAGCAATGTTTCCAGAAGGAAGTCTGCTTTCTGCTTCTCTTCGTCGAGCTTGAGCTTGAAAGCTGCTGCGGCAGATTGTATCACCGCGTTGTAGGCCCCGATGTCGTCCGGCGGCGAGGGCCTCGAGGGGTAGGTGTCGACCACCTCCTCCGGGCTGTCGGTCTCGACATCGATGTAATCTACATCCTGAAGGTCATAGGGCGCCGACTCTGTCTGTCCTGCCCTCATCTTCCTCCCCATAGCTGTAGCTCTCGTGGGGATTCTCGTACTCCTCCTGGTCGTCGAACACCTCGACGTCCTGGTCTTGCTCGGTGACTTCGGCGACCTCTTCTTCTTCCTCCTCGACCGCCTCCAGCACTGGTGGCTTGGTCTTGTGAGGGATCGTGAAGGCCTTCATCCTTGCGTCGAAATCTTTTTTCCGCTGCATGAAGTTCTCCATTTCTGCCTCGAGGCGCCTTCTTTTCTTTTCCATCTCGGCCGCGTGTTCCGCGTCGGATGGTTCCGCCGCTCTCTTCGACGGATGGCTCGTCCCCGTGCCTCTCGGAGTCGAAGCTTTCGACGTCGAAGCGGATATCGGGTCTCTGGTCGTCGTCGACAGTTTCGGGTCTTTCTCCCTCGTCGATCGATCCTTTTCGGGGACGATTTTCGACGTCTTCTGCTGATCAGCAGCTCTCGGCGCCGGGGACTCCTTCTCTGAGGATCCGCTGGGCCTGGGAGTAGTCGCGGACGCCGCCTTTTTTGGCGTCGGCGCTTTCGGGGTCTTGCCCTCGATTTTTCGAGACTCAGAGTCTCTCGGGTTCTTGGGGGCCGAAGAGTCTCCTACCTTGTCAGAAGTCTTCGTGTAATCGGTCTCTACGACCGTGTAGCTGTCGTCTTCGGCGGCAGCGTTGTCTTCTTCCTCGGAGGACATCCCCAGCTCGTAGAGCGACGGGGTCGGGGCCTTCCCCTGCAGGGTGGCGTGTGCTACCCTCTGCCTCTCTCTCACACGAAGGGTCTTCGGGGTGAAGGCGGAACAGGCGTTGCAGTCTCCGCTTTCGTGGTCCACCGGTAGGCAAAGGTTGCATACCGGGTGCTGGTCTTTCTGCGCGTACTTGTGGTGGCAGTTCCGGCAGAACTTGAACGGCGTGTTGTCCATCCTCGAGCGTCCAGGGCCTCTCTGGTCGCGTGTTCGTCGACGGTCGTCGAAGATCTGGATGGAAAACGCCTTATCTTGCTTGTCCTTCGTCGGTGAAGTCCCCTGGAGTCTTCAGATGACTTCTCCTCGTCTTTTCTGTATTTTCTTTCTTCTTTCTCCAAAAATGTCTGGAGCCCAAACGGGAACGATCCAGACCCGACCGCGGAAAAAAAGAATCTGAAGATGGCGCCCAAGAGTGGGAGCTTCCGCAGGAAGCATGCCGACGTCACCGGAAATACACCCAAAGGGGGTGTGACGCCGACGCCCACCTGGGCAAAAGAAAAAAAAAAAAAAAAACAGAGAAAAGACTACGAATCCGGACCCAACCACAAGACCGCGGAATAATGCACAGCATAGTGAATCCAGAAAGATTCACGCTGCAAAACTTTAGCTTGGTTGTCGTTGTGGAGATAGAATGAAGTGCTTGAGGCCAACATGTAGGTGCCCAAAAGGAGGTATTGCTTCTAAAAAGAAGGACCTCTGTTTTATTAAAATGGAGTTTCAAGCAGTTTGAGGCCATCCATTTCCCAACTACAAGCAAGCAGTTGTGCAAATGCGTGGTAGTATCCATAGGGTTACTAGCCACAGATATCAGGATTTGTGTGTTGTCAGCATACAACACTACCGAGAGACAAAATGATGCAATTAATTTGGCCTTGGGGGCACATACACATTGAAGAGCATAGGGCTCAGTGAGGACTCCAAATCACCTTTGTTTTCTCTTTGTTGTGAAGTCCTCCAGTGCCACAAATAGTTCTTTCTCACAGGGGAAAGATTCCAGCAGTAGTAATGCTCAACCTTGTATTCCAATCAAGGCAAGTCGATTGAGTAGACTGATTAACAGTGTTGAAAGCCGTGGAAAGACCTAAAAACTCCAGGGTGGCATTCCTTCCGGCATCTACTGCTTGTCTAACCTGCTCTAAAGCAGTGATCAAGGAGAGTTTGGAGCGATGACAGATTCTAAGGCCTAGCTTAGTATGGTCAAGATGTCCATGAGTCTCTATAAAGCAGTCTCTGTATTCATAGCCTTTTCTGCTATTTTGGCTGGGAAAGGCTGTCTCGATATGGGCCTATAGCTGTTGGGATCACTCCAATGGGAGGGGAAACTGCCCAACTTCAACATTAGGTTGAAAATAGAAGGTGTGGCGCTATGACTTTGGGAGCCAGGTAATAAATCCTGGGAGGACGGGGATCAAGAGGGAACCCGATTTAGTGCAGATGTTTCATAACTAGAATGAAAGCGAGGGACGAGAAGGAATAAAGGGTGGGTGAGACCGCAGAGATTATCTTGTACCGCTGTGTAAACTGTCGGTGGGTGATCTGGCTCAGCATTGAAAAGTAGTGCCTATCCCACCAAGACGTTACTAGAGAGGTTGTGGTACACAGTCTTGATCTTATCCTGAAAAAAAAAGTAGCGAGGGAGTTACAGAACGTTTGGCTGGAGTTAGTGCTAGTATTGAGGAGAGGGTGTGAAAGCTTGTTTACCGTTGCGAATAGCTCTTTGGTTGAGTCTTTAGCAATTTCTATGGTGTAGAATCGGGTTTTCTCAGCAAGGATAAGTGCTTCATAGGTGGTATGTGTTTGGCTATATGTCTCCCTATCAGTGGAGTCATAATGGAGTTGCCATTTCCTTTCTTGTCGGTGACAATTGCTTCTGCTCCTTTGAGAACCAAGGCTCTGAAGGCTTGGTTCTTTGGTTTTTATTTAAAAAAAAAGTGTCTTGTTTTCAAAGGTGCAATTGAATCCAGGGGAGTGATGATCCAGTGGTTAAAGGCTACTGCTGCTGAATTAGGATAGTCATTTAGCAATAATTCGTTGTGGGAGAGGGCTGACTTAGGTCTCCGATGAGCAGGCTCGCCAGGGGCGGAAAGCTTGTGGCCCTTTAGATTACTGAGCATTATGTAATTTATGCTTTGCCTTAAAGATGACCGACCACTGGATGGTCTGACCAAATCGGAGGAAGAAGTGGTAGGGTTTGAAGAGCGTTGTAGTTGGAAAAAATGCCATCCAGTAATTTTACAGAACCATCTGCCTTTCAACTCCATCTCCACAAACATACAAATACAGGCAAATCACTAACTATCAGGTAAGGCTGACCAATAAGATCCCCCCTATCCTGGGCAGTAATATATGATTAGGCCAGAGCTCTGAAGAACCCCTACCATGGAGAGTAGTAAGGGACCCAACATTTTCCAAAAACCTCTTACCTAATAGCATTAACCGCCTATGCCACTGCTTCTCAATAACACTGCATCAGCAGCAGTATGCATTCAGGCCTACCTTCTGTTGGAGCCTTAATATGGTTTAAAGCACGTTAAGGCCCAGTGCATGTGAAACGCCTTCCTAGGGTTGGCCGTAATTGTCTAATTGAACCACAGCTCTTACATGCCCTGCCATTGGTAACAGTCCTGTGTATGGCATTATTTCACATCGGACCCCCTTCAATCAGCAATAAGTCTAATGAACATTGGTGTGTACAGTAGTATGAATCACAGCACAGCATGTGTAAGAGTTCAACCAAAGGTCTGAGCACCTCAATGTCCAGCTCAACTGTTGTTCTCTGGCAGGAAGTCTAAGCCTAGTGATCTACTGAGCTGCAATACAAGGAAGAGGCCCAGAAACAGGAGCCCCCCACGAATGGGACAAATCCCCTAGCTAAGGCAACCTTTCAAGAAGGACCCCATAACTGGCTTGCTCAACCCAATTCGATCAGTTAGCTAAGGTACCAACTACTATATGTGCCTTCCTATAGACAACAGTTAACCATTCAGTACCTGGTAAAGGTCCAAGCTGCCTATGATAACCTCCTCCCATGAACAGCAGTAAATCAATAGTGGTTAAGGTCTTGAAGGGTAAATCACAAGGACAGCACTACATGGATGAGGCACTACATGGATGAGGATCAGATCTTCTAAAAACCATTTCACAGGCAGCAGTATCGTAAAAAGGCAGCTCCGACAGGAACTCTTTCATGGCAACCAAACAGGGATAATAACTTGTATTCTGCAGTCTACTGCCTGTGATCCCAAGCCCCTGCAGGTTAATCTCAAAGCCTAACTGGCAAAGCCTTGTAAGCTCCTCACCTCTCGAGCCAGCGGCTTCTTCTTAGACACACGCAAGCTCTGGCTCCTGCTCAGCGGTTTGGAGACAGGCGCTTCACGGGTTCGAGCTGTGGTGCGGGCATCCATCACCTCCGAGTCAGACCAGTGCTCGTCCATGGAGTCGCTCTCCTGCCCAGAGTGCCGGCTGGTGGGACCATCATAACCTAATGGGGCAGAGGATATGGTAATCAGAAAGATGGTAAAGCCACAATTACCTGCCCACCCCTGGCATCCACTTCTCTACTGCAAACCCACCTTTTAAAAGAAATAGTACAAAACAAGTCTGAATTTAAAAGATGTGGTGACACACTGGAATTATTAGGAGTGTAAAAGGAAGGGGTAAAGGTAGAAATTAAGTAAGTCTGTGGGTTAGTTCACTTAACAAGCACTCGGAGGTATATTTGTGAACTGAGCCTGGAAGTATCTCAAGTAGTGGTGAAAAGCAAAAATTCCGGCAAGATAAAAAAAAAAAAAAAAAAAAAAAAAAAAAACCCACAAGAACTATGAAAACTTTGAAGTATCATGGCGAGATGGAAAGAAAGCGTGCAAATAGATCTACATGATAGAGATAGAGATGACTAATTTGTTCTGTTGGTTTATTTTTCTGGTTGATACAGCGGTCTTGGTGCTACTCAACTATATGGCATATCAGAACTGTGCCGAATGTGTTCTCAGTGACCAGTTAATATGTTCTGTTCAATGTTGTATTTTACCTTAGGGGACTATTGTGTGCATAGCAACGGCTAAACATCAGTCATATTCGGATAACTCTGCACACCCAAGTGCAGCAGCAGGAAACATGCACAATTGTGTCTTTATTCTTGTGTGTGCTGTTGCATTCTTGCTGATACTAAATTATATAGAATATCAGACCTGCGTTAGATGGGTCTGATGGTACTTTCTATGCGTTATTGCTGGAAGGGGAGTTCGGTTGGGAGCACAGTGATACCACCTAGATTATGTATCTGCACAGAGTTGAATGCATGCTTTGTGTTAGGTCTAACATTTCTTATTGGATGCATGGTACAGGTGTACGAATGCTCTGCTCCACCCTTCTCTCCTTTCCCGGTAAAGGGTCACAGTAAGCCCTGCCATTCTTCTACTTGGATGGTGCGACAGCACAATTTTCTGTGCATGTTTGGAGCAGTCCTCTTTTTCCTGTACACAGCTCTCTCAAGTTAGAGTTGTGTGTGCAGACCCATGTCTTTTCCTCTGCATTCCCAAAATTGTTAGCCTTGCCAACCCTATTTGAGCCCTTGTTCACTGTGAGAAGGCACCCTCTCCCACATTCAGAAGATCTAAGAAACCAGGACACACTTAAAGACGTGTTTGAAGAGCTTTATAGGCCTGCGCAGAAACATGTGCTAAACCAGACTACCTTTACTGATTTAAAAATGGGAGTAGACCTCCAGATAAATGTAGGAAGGTGCAGAAACCCCACATAATGACACATCCAAGGCTTCTGTAGTTTTCCAATCTACTTGTTGCAAAGAGATCTAATTCTAAAGCCGTTTAAATCCAAAAACATGCTACAAGTGGACATCTGGTTTCAAGATTTGACTGTATATCTATAGGGAAGTAACACAAATGCTAACAAATTTAGGCAGCGTTCGAAGACTTACTAGTGTATTTGCTGGGTGTCTCTATACTGAACTAAAATACAGGGGCTCAAAGATTCTCCTTTTTTTATGATGACTCCTACACAAGGATGGGTGAAAGTTGGAGATTGTCATAGAGCTCATTTAAAGAATCCCACAGTCAGCCTAGTTTCCGGATATAAAATATGGAAGTGGGTTTGATGATTTACCCCAACACATAAGAACACATTTGAGGAGCGATTCAAGTGGTTAAAAGATGAAGCTTGGGAATAGCTTTAGGTCGTAAGCCATCATAGGGATAGTGCCAGGTTTTGGGGAAATGTCATCCGTTCTCTTTTCAGGACCAGCTTGGTACCCCCGCTGTAGCTTGCCATCTTGCCTAGTGTTTGGATCGGTCCTAGGAAGCTTGAATCCGGTCCAGGGAAGGCATGGCTTGGCAGTTCGGGCTGGACTGTTCCCATGAGGCACAGGGTCAGACTGATTTGCATATGGCCATGTCTGAACTGGGGTGGCTAAAGAACGGTGATGGATTAAACCCAGATCTGTTGACTGGGTGCGAGTGTTTGATTGGTTCAGATGCTCCGTCCATCACCACCCCCTTTTGTACCGAAGTGTTTGGATCGAGCACTTTAAATCTATTTATTATTTGCCAGTTTCTTCACTTACAGTCAGGCTACACGCTAAAGTGCTAACCCCCATCAGTTTAACAATAGATGAGGTCTAGAATGCTATTCGTGTACTCCCTGCACATAACGCTGCCAGTCCTGATGAGGTCCCACTTGATTTATTAGAGTCCAACTTAGACTTTTGGGCTCCCATTTTAATATTCCATTAAAACACAGTAATGAAAGTTTACATCTTCAAAGCCTGTCCACTGATTGTACCTGTTTTTAAGAACGGTAACCGTTCAGACTTCTAAGTCCTATAGGTCCATTTCGCTGATCATCTCTACAATTAAGATAGGAAGCTGTATATTGTTGGACAGGCTTGTTGAATGGGCAATAGAGTAGAATGTTTTAATTGACTCAATACGGCTTTCCCCCACGTCTAGACACAACGGACCAGAGTCTTAACCTGTATCCGATTGCTGCAAAGTACACTATTGCAAAACAAGGAGGGTTACATTTTTAATTTATGGATCTCAGCATAGCATTCAATAAGGTCAACAGCAAGAAACTTTGGGCTAATATGTTGGAGATGGTGGCTGATCCACAGTTTATTTTTTGCGAGACCTCCTGTTTAACCTTACAGCTTTCATGAGATTTTGTTAGGAGGGTTAATGCACTGAGCACTTAGCCAGGGAGTTCGCCAAGGCTGTATTTTGGCCCGGTTTTTATTTATATTATATATTAACAGACTAGAAAAGTCACTAATAGAGGTTGGTAGGGACATGCCTACTAGTTCTCGTCCAGCCCGGTTCTGCTTTCAGCAGATGGCGCTGTCCTTATTTTGCGCACCGCTTTGGGTCTAGACAGTTTGGTTGATCAATTTGTGGAAATAAAGTATAGCATTGACCGAAGTACAAATATTTCCAACTCTAATATGATAGTGGGCCCATGATCTGTTAAGACTAGATTCTTCTGAGTCAAAGATAATCCTTTTAGTCATGTCACTGTGTTTTCTTATGTGGGAGTTTTATTAGGGTATATATTTTCCAGGAACATGGCTTCAATGTTCGGCTTTATTTCCAGGCTGAGTCGTAAGCCTATTAAAGCCATGCTGATATCTATAGAGCAAAATGCATTTCTGTGCAGCCTATGGTAACAATGTGTGGTGGTATGCCAATGTGACTATCCTGCAAGTGCATGAAAATAAGTTTAAGAATACGCATTTCCCTCCCCCAGAGAGCATCCTCCTTTACCATTCGTGAGGAGTTGGAGCTTGATTATTTATAGGATGTATTGATGTTGTGGCCCTTATTCCTATGAGTTTTGGTATGGGTCCGCCAGCTAAGCATTTTAATATTAAAGGACTATTTAGCCAATGGATTAGTTATATTAAGTGTGGTTTTATTGAGGTTTTTGAACATTCAGGGTCTCTAGTTGTGGAGGATTATACTTGGCCAGAGAGGTTTAATGGTTTGGAAGGCAAGTGAGAGAACACTATTGATTATGGACAAATGTCTGTCAAAGCCTATTTCCTAGGCCAGAGAACAATGTTAATTGAACTATACCTGGTTTACAATATGTCTGACCATCATCGATTTCTTTTAACATGTTTTAGACTGAACATAATGCATCACTCATTAGCAGTTCCGCAAGGTAGCTCTTATGACGCTACTTTCATCCCACACAGCTGTGACAGTATTTCGATTCTGGACACATTGCACTTTCTAGAAAATACTTGGAAAGCTTTAAATTGTTCTGTTGCTTGCCGATAAACATTTTTCAAGTTCAATCTGCCCTGCTTTATCTAATAATATTTCCGGATGTGATGACTTGATTTAAGATAGCTAACTTTGTATCTTGTGAGGCTCATGAGAGGAAGTTTTTATTGACTATATAATGCAATGTTAGAATACTCGCGGTCAGTTCGAGAACGTTTTTATCCTGTATTTTTAAAGTTTTGGGCGGATTTTAACTGTTGTGTGTATGTGTTCTTTTACTGTTTTCCAGCAAAACCGAACAAAGATTGTTGATGATGATGACCCCAACATATTTTTGCCTCAAGCAAAGGAGAAAGGTCTTCTGCTCCACAGTGCACACACCAAGCTTCCACTTACGAAACGGACTACAACCCTAGAATGATCACATGGAGCACCTGATCCAAAATATGGCAACACTTAAGGGGCTCCTATCTCCAGTCTTTGTGGCGTTCTCACGATGGAGAACCAAGGGCTGGGAATGAAGAATGGGTCACCAAGCACAGGAATTTTGAGATTCCACCCACTAGTGGAGTTTAGTCTTCACACGATATGGTACCAAATTCTACCTCGAAAGGGTGTCCAATTAAACACTTGTAGCAATTTCTAGAATCATACATAATGTGATTTTTTTTACCAAAGGGGTCCCAACTATCCAGGGAGGAGAACTATTCATTCCATTAATTTCGTATTATGGAACTTTTACAACAACTTAAAGAAATGGTATGTAGGACCTCTGCCCTTTAGTAATTCTCTCATTCTTGGTCTGGGCCTAGACTGGGCAGCACAAATAGTGGTAAGAAAGATATGGAACTCACCCAGGGGTCTTCGTCTCAGGTCTTGAACATCAGGGTACAGTGGGTCTCTGTAGTGTATTGGAGTATCATCCGGCATCGCCCGCAGGTCCTGCATGCTGAAACTGCGCAGACGTCCAACTAAAGCGCCCTGACCCTGAAATATGAACAAATAAGCACTCTGCACATAGCTGTAGCTCCAAGTCCACAGCAATATTTAATGCAGATGAAAAAGCACCCCCCCATTTGGTAAACAACCCTATCCGTGTACCTTAGATGCAGCCTGCACGGCTGCTGTAGCTGCAATATTCAGTCCTTTCCTCCCAAAGTTCACCATTGTCTCATAGCTCCTCTCCTTAGCTTGGATTATGTAGGCATCAATCTCCTGCAAGACAGCCCCGAAAAAGTATTAGGACGTAGTCTGAAGTTTTAATTCAACAGAGTCTATGAAAATAAACTATTTGATTATTTCTCCGACCGGGCAAAAAACGTTACAGCCCAGTAACTCCCAACTTATTAGTCACAGAATTATTCATAGTGCAAAATCTTGAGAATAGCCAATTCAAGCATTAAAACACCTAAAAGTGAAGAAAGCAAAACATATTGCTGGGTTTGAAGCAAATGTTGGGAAAAGAGTTTTACCCAATGATTGTAATTCTTACAAAATGTAGACAATGATCTACTAGCCCTCCTGGGCAATTTCCTGAAATCACCCACTGCCTTATTAGGAAAATTAGCAAACCTTGATTGCAGAAACAACGAGGTGATTTTTAAAGCACAGACATGCTGTACATCATGGGGGGTGGGGGTCCATGTAGGACAACATTATTTTCCTAGTAGCTGCTTTTCAGTCATTTCTGCCTGCAGATTGCAGACAAGAAGTGTAAATAATATCAGGTGAGAGGACACGTATGGAATTCACATCTGCCGAAGCAGACAAAAGCCCTAAATTAGCAAAGGTCAGAAATAGGGAACGCTACTATACCTGCAATAAGAGCGTCACTAAAAGAAGTCGGGGAAAAGATGGAATCCTAACGACGGCTACAAAGCCTATTTTAAACAAGCAATCCAAGCCAAAAAAATAAATCTCCACAAAACTAATTGACAAACTGTTGCTGCAATGCAGAGTAAACCGGACAGAGGGGAAAACAGCCTTCTGGGAATGGAGGCTGGGAGAGCGCAGAGGCACTTTGGTTTTTTGCACTAAGTCGGCCATTCACATACGATAGGACACCCCACATAAAAAAATTGATGGGACCAAGACTGGTGTACTTACCTCTTGAATCAGTGCTCGAATCATAAGCTTTGCACAAAGTATTTAATTTTGTAACAGATCAAGAACCATCCTCCAAAGATTGATGACAAAATAAAAAGCTTGCTGAACATTGGATTGGACTGTGCTTCTGTAACTGCAAACAATAAATAGGTCAACCGGTGTCACATCTGTCCTTTAGATTATGTTCCCTCATCAGATTCTTTGGACCAACGCCTGTGGGTATTCACCTTAACCATCACAAATGCTGCCTCTTTGCAGAAAGGGCCCAGATAGTTGCAAAAAACATAACCATACAAAGCTTCAATAGGGAATTATTATTGAACAATAACAATTGGTTGGCAGTTTACCTTTATTGTAGATTAGCACGCTGAACCTTTTTCTCCACAATTAAAAGTAGGATGGAAATCCATGCGGAGAAACCTGGCATCAGGAATTACTGTTACCAGCTGGTATTTTCTGCCTGGAATTCCAACTATCAGAAGTTAGAGACCTTCAATGCAGGAGAACCTTAGATATGGTCTTACTAGGTGGAATTCTGCTGCATTGCCTAATCAGAGGGGTTTAACTCTCCCATTTACCACTTGCTCCAAGGGACATAGGTTCTTCTCTGAGAGGTAGGGGTAGAGGAAGGTGAAAAGTTCTCTGGTCTCAGTGGGGCGTGGAGCACTGCCTGCTCTATGCTTGTATCAAAAAGTGGTATGCTGGGTCAGAGACAGGCTTGGATGCGGTTGTAGGCAAAGTCTAAAGCAATTTAACAGGCCACAATTTGACTAGTAAAATCCAGTCTGTCTTTCCTGCGACACAAGAAACCAGGTGTCAGAACAATAGGCCTTTTCTAATAAAGCAGGGCAGAACTCCACATAGGAATTCATTCGACTTGACTCGCAATCGGGCTCTTAATGTTTGCTCTCTGAAAGTAAAACTCATTATTAGCAATATTTTTTTGAAAATCGACAGCAGGAAGGCATCTTTAAAATGTCCGATTCAGGCAACTACAAGGAACTAAAAATGCATCCTACTTTCAAACTGGTCTATTTTACACATTGTGTAAACTGACAGGTTGCTGATGTGAGTCTGTCATTACCCGTTATTTCACTCCATAGGAAGGCTCACATATAAATCTAAAAATGGGACAATGGTTACAGGTAAGTAACTTTTTCCTTTTGCTGCCCAAATCTACTCTACATTCACAGACTGCATTGATTAAGTGGTAACCAACTCTCCCATACCATGGTCTGGTTAAAAAGTGGAAATAAATGTAAGAGGACATATTCAAATCAGCTCTTTTTCTTGGCATGAATGTTAATACCTAAATGTGGACTACGCCCATCTTCTACCTCAATGGTGAGATTACGCATTGGGTCTATACATCTAGTCTAAACCCAGAGTCACACAAGTCAACACATCTGACCTATGACCACTAGCGTACCATAAGTATCTGCAGCATCTATTGCAGGCTAGATTGCCATGTGAAGGTAGGACAGTCTCAGATGACCGAGTTGCCACGCTTTTAAAGTGCTAGAATGGAAAGAACAGGAGGACTTCTTCCATTTCCACACACTGATGTCAATCGGATCTGCTCATTCCTGAAGATTAGCAATATGCAAATTTGATTCCAGAATTCTTTTGTGGCCTTCAATATCTTGCTCTACTTATTGGAAGGTAGGACATTTTTGTAGCTCATGGTGATTGGCCACTTACTAGTTATGCACCCTAGTATGAAATTCACCTCCAGATGACCCTCAACTTATTGGGATTCCTGGGAACAGACTTGCATTGAGCATGATATGTCATCTAACCAACCGTGTCTGGACAGGTCTTTTGAAGTTCCTTTAGAAAGGTTTTTAAACTGCCTTAAGCATGAGTATACACAAACTGGTCCTTTGACTTTGGGATAGAGACACTTGTTGAATAACTGTTAAACACACCTTTTTGATAAATGGTAGTAGCGTAACGCATTGACAGTCTAATATTTTCCGACTGGTGAACCCAAACCTATTTATAATATTAAGTCCTCGCCATAGTGGCTGCCCATTTCCTATGAAAGGTTCATGGCCACAACTGTAAAGCACACGTTTACCAAACCACCACAAAACGAATTACTGGGCATACTGACAATAGAGGAATTAAAAACACCTTAGCGTCGGGGAGAAGAGACAAAGTAGAGCCGAGCGGTGTTGTCGATGCCAGAGTCGGCGCCAACTGATCCGATATCAAGTGTAAACCCAGAAGGACTGTGCATCGGAGCCGAAAGAAGTCAAAGACGGATTCAGAGGGCCCCACTGACAACAAGGGAGGTCCAGCTGGCGTGAAGTCAGTCAAAGCCTCATCGACCTCCTCAGGGCTGAGAGGCGCACCAGAGGGAGGCTGAGCGCCAAAGTTGGCATGAAGGGAGAGATAGTAGTCCCTCATCTGAGCCACAGTGACATGGGTGTCGTGAAAAACTAGAACGAGTGAAACAGACACCCACTCCGATATCCGAGGAATAGGAGGAGAGTCAGGGACACTGCACGGATGCAGTAAGGTCTGGGAAGGCCGCAGCGTTGACCGCCTAAATTACCAGGCGACAGCAAGGACGAAGGACTGGAGGAGCTGGCCCTCAGCGGAAGAGATGACCGCGACCAACGAGGGGCAGTCGACCATCTTGCAGCCACCAGCGTCATGCAGCGCTCCTGTAGCACTGATGACCGAAGCTGAAGATACGAGCTGCACCGTTTGGAGTAAGGGTGCGTAACTACTCACCACAAGGAAATAGGATGAGGGCTTGACATTGTAAACCCCAGGGCATCGAAGATATCTAAAAAAAGCAGTGTGGCATCAACGTCGAGAGCGTCCAAAAATGGCTAGAGGTACTGCACTCCAGATCCACATGGAAGTGCGGAAAGGAAGAAACTAACATCAGGGAAGGGTTTATATGGACTCTAATGACGTCACATCTGGTGGACAACATGGCTACGGAGTCGCTCGGCACCCTCTACCGACAGCACAGAGGTGCTTCTGTAGAAAGATTTTCGGATCCAGTCAGATGCCTGGGGATAATTCTAGGGTAAGGAATCGGCGGCTAGATGTCTCTATCAGGTACAGATGTGAATAATTAGAAGTGTACTCCTGGGTGTCATGCTGCAGAGTTAACAAGTCCAGAATATGAAATAATGCTGAAATGGAGGTATAATCTAGCTTTTGAAAGTGTCTTTGGTGCAGTAAGTGAGTTGGCATTTTCTTCAATTCTGAGAAGCAGCCATCTTCTGAACTGATCATCTTCTTTGATATTTTAGAACTCTGGAGTTCTGGGAAAAATGTGTCCTCCAAAGAGCTTTTCTGTAGTTGAATGGTTTGATGCCAAAGAGTGTGAATGTTTAACTACTCATTTTTATGTTTACTATAAGGGGTTTGGAGCCCGCCCATTGCTCTTCATTTGTTGACTTTGTCAATCTTATTTGGTACCTCCTAATTGACAAGCACTTTCAATGGCACTACCTGCTCTTTTGAATATGGGCCAAGTGCAGAATGATTTACTTTGATTAGTGCCCTTCCGCTGTCCGTCCACTGTGATTGAGGTACTAATTTCTTTAATCTTCCCATCTGTGTTGTTTCTGTCCATCGCAGCCACTCCATCCTGTTGCTTCTATTCCTCCCACCCTCCACCCATCGTCCATGTTGCTTCTTCCCTTCCCACCCCTGTCCATGTTGCTTCGTCCACTCCCACCCCTGTCCATGTTGCTTCTTACGTTGCAACCCCACTCTGGTCTGTGTTGCTTCTATACTCCCACCCCCACCCTCCTGTTGGCTGTGTTTCTTTCCTCCCACTTCCCCACTGTGTTTTTATATTCCTCTACTTCTCCCTCTACACCTATCAAAGTCTCAAGCGGTTCCTCCTAGACAAGCTCTGAGTATATTGCAACCACATATTCCTCTTGTGCTACCTCAGTAAAAACATCACTGCTTGACTCCACAGCATGGTATACCCAGAGCTTTTGATTCAAACTCATTATAGTATCTCATTATAGTGTTTTCCCCTTTTATATTCTGGCTGGTTTTACATGCTGAAATTTAACTGAGGGTGCAAATTTCACTTAAAACTGCAACCCCTACCACTTAAAATTGCAACCCCTGTGCAAACAGGGGTTGGCGTAAATTTAAAGGGCATGCTTATTATGCTGACATTTGGTACAAAGGGCCGCAATTAAATATTGCACAGTCTGTCTCGTATGACCAGTAACTGCCGGGTTCTGGGGCACAGTGCGGATAGTAAAATATAGTTTTGTCAGCTATGCTGGCATGCCGGTGTCCTGGCTTGCTGCCCGTGTGTGAAAAACATATCTTTGTTTCCAGTCAGTCTCCCATGACAGGGTTTGCATCGGAACACAATGCTGGAGAAAATAAATGAAAGTGGAATTTACCTTGGGTGCATTATGGGTTTCCAGTCCAGGCAACAACACAGACAGTCCTCTCCAAGAGTCAAACAGTAAAAAAAAAAAAACTTTGATTTGGCAGAATCATCATGGAAAAATCGCATTTGGTAGTTCCTACAGATCGAGGTTTGTTGGGTCACACCCATTACTTAAAAAATACCAACTACTTTATTTTCCTGATTTGCAGACTTAAAACTAATGTATGTGTCAATGTCAAAGGTTCTTATATAGCACTTTATCACCGTAAGGTCTCAAGGCGCTTGCTTTGGGAACCAGTCCTGGCTTTTCCCTGTGAGATAACCCATACTGGGCATCCCCAAGGTGAAAGCCAGGCATCCCGCCGCGCGGGGGGGGGGGGGGGGGAATTGTAGTGGAGATTAAGCAAGCTATTGCCCAAAGTTGCAGAGTGGGACCCATGATTAGAATAGGCACCGAAGCGAGAATTATCCAGTCCGTGGACATTTGGGCTCAAGACCCTGCCGCGTCGGGAATTGAACCCTGGTCCCTGGTCTGACCTCTGCTTCAGGGTCTGCCCCCTCTAACCATTGAGCCACACTTCTCCACTTCTATGTGGGGCGACTTTTCTTTTTAGCTATCTAGCACACCATACTTTTTTCAGTTACCAAATTTCTTCCCTTTGCTCCTCTTCACTCTAGTGGCACCTTTCGGTTTACTTTACAATTTCAAGGTGAAAACCTCTACTTGTAGCCTGAAACTTCTTTCGGTTGCTGTTGTAAGAAAATGTAATACTTCACCTACCACACTGCAATCTCCTCCTGATGTTTGAGTTTTAGGTAAAAATTATAAAGATTGTTTAGAGGCGCATTCAACTATCTATAGACCATTCTCCATCTCAGTTTGCAGTTTATTTGGAGCATTCACATTTCGCCCCACAAAGCTTTGGTATAAGTGGGCTCTGCTAACATAACATAAAATAAAACATTAAATAAATAAACGCAACATTACACAAAACTGCAGATGTCTCCCGAAGTGCTGGGAGTCTACCCAAACGCAGTATCTTAGGGTAACAAAAGCCTTTGGGTCAAAGTTATGCAAAATTAAGCATCTAGCAAGAAATACCAGAAACCCGTTTGGGTCATATTTCAACCATACTAGGTTTAGTTTTACCTTTTGGTTATTTTCGTGTTAATTTTACCTGCTCTTTTGACCTCACTATACATTTAGGTCCTAGAGGTTTTTGTTTTTTTTTAACCTCAAATCTTCTAACCCTACACAAACTTCCAGAGTAAGGCATGACTGCAAACTTGACCGGAAAGTCCATTTGTGCATTCAATTGAAACCATATTGGTGGCCATGGGACAGCAGTGGTAACAAAGCACCCACATAGGAAAATTCTCAGTTAACACATTCTTTCCCCATTTGACCGCCACAGTAATCCATAAAAAGGCCTCAAACTGTTATTCTTCAGTTATGACAGACAATGGTTGCTTGGCTTTGGATCCTTCAGAGTTTCTGTAGTTCTTTGTTGGGAATCTGTTTATAAGATAATAGCCTAGCTCTGCCGAAAAATGGACTGTAAGTAGCCACAGGATGTTCTAGAATCTCATGAACTGCAGGTCTGAATTCAGCGGCAACACATTTGTGGACCAAAAGTGGGTCATGGATTGAACTATCCAGAGCATTTACTTTCATGCGTCCTGCAGCAGCTACCAATATAGTATCATGTCCAAATTTGTGCGTCTCAGAAGGAGGATGTAAAGCTTCAGATCTATTCAGGCACAGCCAATGTTCTTCCATTCATGAAACACTTGTGGTGAATCCCTTAGCCAACCACTCAATGCAGGATAACGCAAAGCACGTAATTCTGTAATGGAGTCACAATGTAAAATTTGCAACTAGAAACAGCAGAAAAGAAAATTATATTTCACAAATTGTATTAAGTGATAAAGATGGGAGGTGCCAGAGGAATGTAACCCACTACTCATAAAAATTAGACGTGAACCATCTTAGGAAGAGAGTAGGTTCTCCTATTTTGTAAACTCCCCACTTAAATGACTAATTTATGACAAATTTTCTAAAAAGTCACAAATTTCATTTCTCAGTCAAAGTTTTCAGTTGGCTGTGTTGGCCAGTGAATTCAGCGATAAAGTTAGAATAGTTGGGATTTTAGGGGTTTCCTGAATTTGCAGTAGTTTGAACGTGTACGAACATAAAGTGGCAACTTGTTCCAGTAGTAAGGCGCAAGATAAGAAAAGCATTTCCTCCACTACGTGACAGACGAATGTGAGGTACGCTTAATAAGGCTTTGTCCCAGGATCTAAGGCAGCGTCTTGGGGTGTAAGTTTTACTTTTTTGTTGCAGATATAGCAGGCCTTTTCCATTAAGGGCGTTATAGGTAAGGCAACATATCTTAAAAAAAGACCTTTTCTTCATTGGAAGCAAGTGCAGTTCTCTCAGCAACGGTGCAGAGGATGTGCCAGACGGGCGGATAAGAACAAGCCTGGCAGCAGTGTTTTGGACTACCTGGAGTTTGGCCACTAGGGTCTTGTTGCTATCTGCAAAAAGGGTGTTGCCGTAGTCCAATCTACGTATTACCAAGGCTTGTACCAGTCTTACGGGCAGAGGTTGGTAGGCAGGGGAATATTCTGCACTGAAGGCGCATGTTATAATAGCATACTCCAGAGGTGGTCAGAATGTGCTCTTTCATTGTGAGAGCTTGGTCAAATTTCATGCCCAGGTTTTTTATGGCTTGTTTAGGCACAGGCGTAACGAGCAGTTGGTGAGGCCACCAATCGTTTGTCCAAATGGAGGCTGCTTTCCCAAACAACATAATCTCCGTCTTGTCTGTGCTCAATTGGAGATAATTCCTGTTCATCCACTCAGAGATGGCTAACATGCCCAGTGTGAAACAGTTTTTGGCCGCTTTCAAGTCCTGGTCAAAAGTAGTAATGTCTGCCTACCACATACCTACATCCAAGAAGGCTAGCTGTGTCTTCAATCGCCTGGAAGTCCATAAATCGAGTAACTGTAATTATGTATTTTATTTCTAGCACTTAGAGGCAGCAGAAGTGTGGTATGACGACAAGACTCCAAACCTTCTGGTATGCACATAGAATTTGAAACACCATCCCACTTCAGGTCTTGCAAGTACTGTCCAAGAAGCTGACAAACGCACATCATTATCTCTTGCCCATACACTTGTTTATTCACCAGACACATCCTCACCACTTGCCTCTCCATTACAAGCCCATGCCTAGCTGTAGTACTTGCATCTTCTAAAGTGCTGCACTGTTTTGTGCTAGTTCACTCAACTTAAGTCATAAATATACACAGTGCACCTTGTGTAGGCCTCAGTGCAGGAATAGGATGGAGCATAACAAGAATGAGGCATAAGCTGAGCTATGTAAAATGCGAGGTGGTGTGGCTCACTGGTTAGAGGCGGCAGACCCGGAAGCAGAGAACAGCCCTGGAACAGGGATCAATTCCCGACGCGGCAGGGTAGTGGACCAGGGTCAACGGACTCGACAATTCTCGCCTCTGTGCCTACTCTAACCAGGGATCACACTCGGCAACTCTGGGCATTAAGCTTGCCTCAACTCTACAACGGCCCCCCACAGACGCCAGGGATGCCTGGTTTCACCTTGGAGATACCCAGAAGGGACCATCTCACAGGGAAAGCCAGGACGGGTTCCCCAGCGGTCTTCAGTGCCGGGACGCTTACGGGCAGCTGTGCGCTTTACAAATCCCACACATTTACAAAGAAGGTATGACAACCTATGTCCATCTTACCTTTTCTCTTCTGGACAGCGCCGGGTGGATAAATTTGCGGTAGAGGAGACTGGCTCCCTTTGTGTATGGAGAAAGAAGCCAGATAACAAATGCCATCTTTATCTCATAGTAGAATGGAAACCTGGAGATGCAAAGGGGAAAAGACAATCGGCATTCTGAGGAAGAAATAAGCGAGGCAAACACATTCAAGGGGAAACAATCTATGCAAGTGAGGAGTAGGCTGGGTAGGAAGAAATTCTTTGCAAAAAGAGGATATTGATGGACTACACAAGAGACGTTGTCATGGCATCCAGAGATTATCTGCACAAGGAACAAATGCTAATCACTGAAGAATCATTGCGGAGAATACCTCAAGGAACGAAAATGGACCAGGAAAAGCAAAAAAGAAAAAGAAAAACAAACTTGCCACTGTTGCAGTGGACCGGAGCGCTAGCATCGTCCCTGGACCTCCCCCAACCAATAGAGTACCTGTATTGTACAGTCTTCAGTCCCAGAGCAGGAAAAGGTGCTCTGCCTTCACACCTTGACAATAGGTTCCTTAAGCTGGAGTAGGTCGCTCCGACTACAGAAGAGTTTGAACCACCCGTCTAGAACTCTAGTGATACTGTCTTTTTATCTGTAATTAATCCCAAAGTCAAAAATCCAGTTTGCATTGGGAACTGGTAACGCTCTATGGTCCAATAGGTTCCCCACTTGCTGCCAGGAATGCTTAACTGTGACAAGTAATTTCAAGGATAGAGGACATTAATAACAAGTCCTCTAGGGTACTTATAGAGGGCCTTGCCTTAGAAATACATCTATTTCCAACAATTGAGAAGATGGTACACATGTTGGTTGGAAATTAAAAACAAGCGTAAAGCTCATCAGACTGAGATCAGATAACATGTAATAAAGCTATGTGAACCAGAATCCATACTAATGAGCCAGACCAACAACGTGAGCCAGCGGGAGTACAGAAAAAAAGAATAAACAATTCTCATTTAACAAACTATGTTACAAAATTCTTTCATTTGTATTAAAATTTTATGGAATCACAATTTAAGCAAACTACTAGTGATCTAGACCCAGGGCTATGCACACCCATATCCTTGTACATATATTGTCATAAATAACAGGTAGAGAGCCTAGCCTGTAATAGGTGTAGTAAGCTGCCACTTTATATAATGGACCAAAAAGAGGTACACTTTGCAAAGAGTCCAGGCAAACCCCAAAGGAATTAAAGAGGCACAAATGACACCCAAAATGCTCTTTTGTGGTAGTGTGGGCGGGCAAGTTAGGCATATCAGAGGGTGCTAAGCGTTTATTGCACACAAAGGCAGTAAGTGAGAGGCACTCAAAGATATTCAAAACCAATCTATAAAAATAACATACTTTTATACTAATAGATACCAAGATCATCAGAATCAAGTAAGTACCTTCCGAGTTGTACAATTTTTACAGTTTTCAAAAGTTGACAGTGCAATGTTCGGGAGAGGTAAGGTTATCCCATGTGGAAACACGTACTGCATTTGGGTACTTCACAGCGACTTATGGGACCAATCTCCTGGACTTACAGTGAGTATTGGGCGTGGTCAAAGGCAGAACCAACAGGTCACCTAGGGAGGCTCTGGGGGCGTCCAAGTGCAGAGGTGTGTTACAGCGCCAGGTGTCCCTTTCACTTTAATGGGGAACGGTCTGGTTGCAAAGAGGGTGCAAGCTGAGACTGGGAGACCAACAAGAGGGCTCAGGTCTCACGATGCTCGGGACGTGAGGACACGTTTGGTCCTCTTCTCCTCGGGCGAGGGCAGCTGGGGGCAGAAGTGTTCCGTCAGGTTTTCATCACCGGAGACACTCGCGGTAGAGGAAGCCTGCACAAAGAGGCTGCAGGCAGCGTGGGGGAGACCACTGGGGGCAAACACAAGGTGGGCTTTGCCTCTGGAGGGTCAGGAGGAACATGGGGGACCACGCTGGTACCATTGGCCCACTTCAACTCGGGCTAAGGGGCACAGGTGCAGTGGTGCTTTCTGGGGTCAGGTTTGCAGCAGTCCGGAGTCCTCACAGTTCCTTTGGAATACCTGCAGGATGTACGGAAGCAGCACAACTACTCAACAGGAGTTCCTGGGTCTTTGTTGAAGCCAGGCAGACCTTCCATGCTTTTGGAGGCACAGCACCTACAGGACGAGACGACTTTAGCGCAATCTGGCGGGAATAGCAGACAGGCCAGAAAGGTTGGCGCAAAGTCAGTTGCTTCTCCACACTTCTTGCTTCTCGAGCTCTGTGGTTTTTTTCTTCTTAGGTCGGCAGGAATTTGACTTCCTGGTGCCAGGGGCCCCCTAAATACTAAATTTAGGGATGTTAGGGGAGTGTAGGGTAGTAGTCAATGGGCTACTTACCCCTGGTGTCACTACGCCCCCAGATGACCACTGCCTGTGGGAAATGGGCATAACCCTGTCCCAGAGTTCCTAATTCGGCCATCAGACTTTTAAATTGTGCATCCCCATCAGATAGCCCATCTTAGGGGTGGAACTATCCTGAGGGTAGACCCTCCTCTCTAACTACTCATTTTCCTGCCTGTCCTTGTGCTAAATTGGCCCTGGTCAGGGGGTTAGCAGCCCTCACCTCTGAGGGAAGCCAGATTTGCATACCAAAGGCGGTGGGCTCTTTGAAGGTCCCTGCCATGAAATACTAATTTACCAGCTTTCCCGTAGGAGGTGTAAAACATCTCCCTACAGAGCAGGTATTGTTCCTGACCTCCCGAGAGCATGGACTCTCACCCCAGGGGGTCAGAAACCTCGCCTGTGATGGCAGGCTGAACTGGACCAGTTAACCAGCACACTAGGGGGCTGGTAGGTTTCAGGGGGAACCTTAAAGTTACCCTCTTGGGTGCATGTATTAATAAATCCACCACTGGAATGACTGTGGGTTTATTACTACAGGAGCTTAACTACTTTTTCACTTTTTTTAAACTTGCACTGACAATGCAACTGTGACAAGTAACTGGTCACCACTTACTCAAGACTACAAGACTCTGAATGAACCCTTAACTAAACAAATTGCTGCACTGGTTGGCACTCTCTTTATTGGAGTGATGGTGTTTTGCAGTGAGGGTCATTTTACCTTTGGTGGATTGTTCAGCCGTGCCCAAAAGAGCCCTATATTTGGAAACAAAAGGCCAAATATATAAAGACTGCTACATTTTACAATTTGTGTTAGGCACCTTTGTCCAATGGACTACAGAGTGAAACAACTATTCGTAAACCTTGCAGCAAAAGACTTATGAGGTTCTCAGGTTGCCGAAGTCAAGCAAGACTCGTAGGAGAATACTGGCCACGGGACAGGTAAAAATATAACACACCAAAGATGTAAAGGTTTTGGTGGTCAAATTACAGCCCCTTTAATTTTCTGTGTAGAGCACATTTATCTAATCTTTTCAATTTTTTGTAAATAGAAAATTCATTTGTCTTGGAAGATTTGGCAATGGCTGAACATTGAGTTTATTGGGTGTTATTTACTGTGCTGTGCAGTCCCGGAGTTTCTAACATCTACTGTCTCCTTGGAGAGGACTGCTCAGCTTCGCTGCCCCAGGGGAGTAACATATACAAAGGAAGAAATTTGCGTATCCACTCAAAATGCACAAAATGCAACAGAAACAGTCATAGCAAATACAATTCATAGCATACAAGTTACTGCCAAGTAAAGCCAAATTGTCCCAATACCACCCATATCTCGACAGCAGCAGATATCAGGCCACAATGATCACACCTTCAATGTTAATAAACATTTCAACATTAATCCCACTGACATCAAACAGCAATGGTGAGACAGTTGGTGTTTCCCCAAACTCCCAAAGTGTGGTCAGAATGGACATGCATGTGGGGACCTAGCAACAGACGCCCTTTCTAAACTTAATGCTGAACTGCCAATCCAAAGCAGGTTGCTGGTCTTGCTCTCGGCCTGATACAGCACAAGCCCATTGGTTCTGCACAAAATATTTTGGCAAAATGACAGTCAACTACTGTGCGGCGACCTGGAAAGTCAGAAGGTGAAGGCATCATCTCTTCGACATTTTGGCTTGAGTGGAAACTGAATCCGTTCTCTTTCCAGGAAGGCAATGCATAATCAGGACTCAAACTCCCTCCTTGTTTTTCAACTTCTCACAGGGCACCTCATGGGGTACATCACTCTCCTAGATGTGATATTACAGAAGACAGACCACTAAGTTTGCCTATCACTCATGATTTTTCCACCACAAGACAGCACCTAGTGTATCAAGAGATATTTTTATGAAAGAATAAAGGGGGAAAAAAACCTTACCTCAAGAACAGTTTCCATTTTTACAGCCGACATCTTAAGTTGTTAAATGCTGCCAAGTACTTAAAAAATTATTTCTCAGTCAAAAAAAGGGGACCACTGCACAGACTGTGTTGTGTTCCAAGGATACCGGTTTACAAAGGGGGGAAATTAATTGCCAAATAGACACTGCTGTGTGTTCTTAGAAAGTGGAGCTTTTTGGAATCCATACAGGCGCACAAACTGTACACATTTCCAGAAGTAATACTTAATATCAACAGGCAGAAAGCCTGCACTTGCCTGGAGAGTTTTAGAGTAGTTTTTCCAGGCAAGCAGGCAGCATTTACAGTGCCAGTATATAACACCAATTAGCTCTGTTTAACAAAAAGAAGAACATTTTGTATAGAAACTGATTCTGAAAAATGATACTTCGATTGATTCATTCCTGTTCAGTGATCTCCTACATAGATGTCAACTACAGAGAACATTTTCTTGCCCAAGCCATTACTCTACTCAACCAGACCAGCTGTGGAATTAATAAATGAGGCTTTTAAGAGTCACTAGCATGTTCTTTTTGCCCTTGGAGATCATGCAACTGCCTTCCACATCATGTCAGATATTATTAGTTCAACAATGGACCTTCACCAGCAGATCGAGGTGTAGCTGCAGACAGAATTTTGGGGCTCCTAACTTTGTATTATACAAATCTGAGGTGCCACAAGGGTAAATATTCTCATTGTCCCAGGGTGCAAGGGTGGCTGTAAATAAAAAGTCTGCAACCTGCATATTTCAGGTGAGTTAGCGAACTATAGATACAACAACGTGGGTCGACGGTCTTTTATCCCAGGGACAATGTCAGCAGAAATCACAGTCTCTCACAAACAGTCCAACATCTTACCAGGCAATTAGCTGGTCTGTGAAGGTCTCGACAGCCATGAAGAGGGCAAACACAATCCAGTACATCATCCATCGAACCTACAATGGAGTAACAGAAAAATGCATTACAATGTGGGATGAGAATGCTAGTTAAGCCTGGCAGAAATTTTTATTACAACTGTCAAAATTCACATACTCTCCAACTTTTGCTGTGTGCATAATTTTTCAAAATTGCACATTATTCAATGTTGCATATTTTTTTGGGGGGGGGGGGGCAAGCAGGAATTGTAGTTGGCTTGAGTGAGAGCTTGTCTGTGCCAGGTGGCATCTCAATAGGCTTTTTTTAACTTTTATTGTACGCAATATACAAAATGCATGCTACATTGAAAATCATTAAGCGGGATACTCAAAAGCCATACTTCGTTCTATTCGAGTAATTTTCCTATTTTGTGAAGTTACACTATAAGTGTCATGTAATTTAACACCCCCTTAATTCTAGCCCACATAGACGTTCACTGATTAAGTGGGACAGAAGCACAGAGGGGCATGGACGAAGGTAATAACCCTTAGGGGGTCAAACCAGCCTTAGTAAAGATAACAGCAGAAGGACTTTAGGATCAAGTACAGCTGTTACATACTGTAGGTGCATCATGACTCATGTGAAGCCAAGCTGGATGGCTTAACAGTCACATGTTTTGAAGCAGGCGCCCCACCCTTCCCTTTGGCTGCCATCCAGGGGTTTAGGGAAACCGGTATGACAACCTGATCTGGGATCACCTTGCAAGCATATGCTCAAATGTGTTTACATGCAACGCTCCAGGCAAGCTTCAACCAACCACAATGGGCTGCCTCATGAAAAGCAGAAACGTCTGCCAGCCTGAGTCAGGGTGCGTACATACTGTAGGGTAAATGCAAAGTCATAATTATAAAGCCACAACAGTACAGCAACAACAGTGGCAGTGGGAAATGGTGGCAAGATATTCACTCCCAAAGCTCTCACTCGAATTAAACGCCTACACAGTCAGACTCATTAACTAAACTACTAATATTACAATGGGTTCAGGAGAGGACGTATGTCTAACTGAACCCAAACAACCACCCAGCCACCCACTTATACTTACATAGTCTCGGACGTTCTTGGTCTTTACTGCTTTGTATGAGGTGTAGGCAGGGTACAGCAGTCCAAAGACGAGGCTAACAGAAGATAGAAAAACTTACGTCAGAGGACACCGACAATAGGAGACCGTGGAGAAACAAGCAATAGTAGACATTTCAGAAGAACGGAGTTGAAGGAGACAGACGAGTAAAGGAGACCAGGCCAGAAGATGAAAGGCAGAACCTTTGTTACTGTACATAAGGTGAGAAAGGAAAAGGATCAGGTCAGAAGTGAAAGATCCAAGGAGTAGTAGATATAAGGCTTATCAAAGGAGGGATGTAGGCAGAATCATAGGCCTCCAGGGTAAAAAAGTAATTAAAGGAGAAAGGTCAGACATTAGGTTATAATCAGGAAAAAGAGGAGAGATGTAGATTCTGAAAACATGGATATAGATAAAACAACGAACCGGGCCAAAGGCACAGTAAAAAAAGTGAGGGATGAAGGAGAGGACAGATGATTCTGGGGAGAAATAGAGGACATATCAACCAGGAAGGACAAAAGCAGAGATAATTCAAAGAAAGAGAGAATATCTGTACTCGGAGAAAGACAAATATAGTAGAAAATAGACAAGTCTGCGAAAAAAATATAAGAAAAGGGATATCAGCAGATTAGAGTACTGGGGAACAAAAGAGGACACAAACCAGGAAGAAATGTTCAATACACACCATCTTTTGTTGAGAATGACAAGAGAAACAAGTAAAACCAAACTTAATGCACAGAGCACATAAACTAACACAAATTAAGAACTTGGACATCACACTTCCCGAGCAGTTTAATGGAGAGCATTTATTTTTTATTTTTTTATTAATCTGTTTTTTAAATTGGTGACCAGAGAGGTCTTAACCAGATGCCCCATACTGTGTCTTGTAATTTCCCCAAACATTAGGCAGGTTTTTTCCGAAGTTATAACTGGAGATCGACTTATAGAGGTAAAAGTTTCCATTATTGGGACTCCGTTAACCAAAGCCCATTGAATTCTCCAAATATCAATGTGTGGATATCGAGGTCCCTGCCATCATATGGTGACACTAGCAACTGCTGCAAAAGGTTTTAAAACAGAGGTGTGTGTCTCATATGCAGCATGCCTACCTTCCCTACAGATACCACACAACCTCTTCAGTTCCCTTCTAGAAAATAATATACCAGTTAATGTGTATTTTGAGCTAAGAGGCTGGTGGAAGGGTGCTGATAATGCAAAAGAGCCTACACTTTTGAGGTAGCGGAGTTCTAAAAGTAACTTTATTCATCGCCTACTTCATGGCGCTGCTCCATTTTCAACGTGCAGGTAGATTCCACAGCAACTGATAATGAAAAAGCATTTGCAATGCAATAGGTCTCGCATTTACGAGAGTTTAAGCTATTGGCATTGTAAATGACAACGTGTTTTATTTAGGTTTCAAAAACCAAAACATAAATAAAAAGGCATTGTCATTTACAATACCAAGAGCTCAAGCTCATGTAAATGCGAGACCTGGCTGCATTTATTTCAAGTACTGCGGTGTGCCTCTACCATTCCAAGCCATCTGCAACTGCGGACGACCAGGAAAGGGATAGGGGGTGGGGATATATATATATATAGATATATATATATATATATATATATATATATACACATATACATACATATATACACACATACAGACACACACACACACACACTCACGATTCAGCAGAGCTAGGAAGATGAATGCAGGCAAATAGCCCCTTTCATTCGTGGGGGATCCTCTGAAATAACTTTTCTAATCAAGTAACTTTCTGATATTGGGTTTGAATCCCACCATTTAGGTCTCCTCCTTTCATCATTCTAAGGTTGATAACCGGGTTAGCTGATCATAAGAACACCAATTATGCACGCACCGAAGGCAATTAACTTTACTCCGTGTGCGGGGGCGTGGCTAGCCGAGCTGCGAAATGGCCGCTACCTAGGCGAGCTCCGCCAGCTAGTTGATTAATCCTGCAGTTATCCTGCTCCATATGTGTCAGAAACGGAGTATTTGAAGTGTACTGAAGAGGTGAACCTCGGGGACATCGATGGTGTAAGTTCTGAAGGCAGAAGTGCGGTGCCTGTGGAGCTATAGCCGAAGACCTGTGACGTAGGTTGCGACGTGCGGGCTACGGCCGGAGGACGCCGGGCAGCCTCGTACATAAAGTCCGCGGCGTCGGAGGCCTCGATAAGCTAAGGACTGACAATATCTGTTCTCTAGTAGGTGATACCGGGTGGCGCAACGGCGTACACTGAGGGAGGTGTAAGATTATTTGCGAGACTGAGGAGACGCCGAGGCCCTGGGAAGAGGACGGTGGGCGAGTGTGCGAGTGGACGTGAGCTCCCGGACCAGAGGCCGCAGTTGCACAGAAAATGGTGGCATAGTATGAGACGACCGTGCTGCTTGATTGCGGAGGCTGTACACTCAGGGGAGGAACACCGAGACTGTGTTGTAGGTCTGGCTGCTTCTTTTGCCTGCCTCGGAGCGAGTATGTGATTACTGCGTCCACCGTAAACTAACATTGTGAGGCGAGGAAGCAGAGCGAACCGGGAGCCCTCCTGCCTATTTAAGAAGCTACTGAGTCCTGAGGCGTGTGGGTATGGATGCCGTGCTCAGCTGTGACCCTGTTGCAGAGCGTGAGGTGCGTTCCTGTGCACGGCGGAGGCAGTGCACCGACCCGCCGTTTGTCTCGCGAGAAGGCCATGCGTGGAGTCCGGCTGGGCGCATTGATGTGAAACCTTGGCGCGCGGAACTGTGTGCCTCCCTAGCGGTTACATTGGACAGCTCGAGTGGACATCGTAACTGGCGCGGCAGTGCTGGGTCGGGGAACACCACATTGAGAACTCTGTTTTGCGAGTGGGGCTGCCCTGCGCTGGTGCCGCCATTACATGTGGAAACCGATGAGACGATGCGGGACCATCTCTCCCTTCCACGAATTTAAGCCCTGAAGGTACAAATACGGGGAGCAATAGACAGCGCGATGAGGTGTGTTGAGGAGGGCACGAAATCAGTGTGGCTCAGGGGTTAGAGGCAGCAGACCCGGAAGCTGAGATCGGTCCTGGACCAGGGTTCAATTCCCCGCCTCGGCGGGTCTTGGGCTAAAAATTCCACGGACTCGATAATTCTCGCCCCGGTGCCTCCTCGACTCACGGGTTCACACTCTGCGACTCTGGGCAATAGCTTGCTTAATCTCCACAACGGCCCCTCGCGGCGGGATGCCTGACTTTCACCTTGTGGATACCCTGCTATCTCACAGGGGAATACCAGGAAGGGTTCCCTAAGCAAGCGCCGGGAAACCCACTGCGGGTAGCTGTGCGCTATATAAGCTCAACTACATTTACACACCTATCATCTGTTGAGTGACGTTTACAAGCACCGATACAACAACCCCGCACCCCTGAACGCTAATATCTGCAATGGGGAAACAGGAATTGAAGCAACCTAAAATAACTTTCAACGCCCGCAGGTCGACTAGGCAGGTGGATTCAGACACTGGTGCGCAGGGAGGGCCAGACACTGAAACGCAGGCTGGTGCGGAGGGGGTAGACGTGAAGGCACTGTTGGCGGAGGTGCGCACCAGCCTCAGGAGTATAGATTCCAAATTGGATAC
Source organism: Lissotriton helveticus (assembly GCF_964261635.1). Classification (NCBI taxonomy): domain Eukaryota; kingdom Metazoa; phylum Chordata; class Amphibia; order Caudata; family Salamandridae; genus Lissotriton; species Lissotriton helveticus. Next base: position 585,641,569 of record NC_136072.1, read on the forward strand.
GCTGAACCAGCAATTGGGCACTGTAAAAACCCAAGTCTCCGCGCATGAGACTAGGCTGGATGGGCTTGAAAAATCGACACGTGGAATTTCATGACTTCCAGACGGAGACGAAGAGCCAGATACTACAAATGGATAAGATGTTGGAAGAAATAAGACCTAAGAACGATAATTTGGAGGCGAGGTCCAGAAGAAGTAACCTCCGAGTAACGGGAATTCCAGAAACAGCCATGTCCAAGATGGAAACGTACATGACTGATTTCCTCCACAAGCTTTTTGACCCGCATTTATCGAACATGTTTATAATAGAAAGGGCGCACAGGACACTAGGCCAGAAACCGCCGGTGGGCGGCATGCCTCGCCCAATCTTGGTCAAGTTATTGAACTATCAAGACAGGGATGTCATTTTACGCCTGGTTAGGGAGAAAGGTCAGATAAACCATCAGGGAAACTCCATTTCCTTCTATCCGGACTTCACACCGCTGGTACAAGCTGCAAGACGCAAATTCATCCCGGCGAAGCGTCTGCTGTTGCAGGCAAAAATCCCATACTCTTTTATATCCAGCAAAACTGAAGGTGTCTCATGATGGCACCGCACATTACTTTACGGATACAAAGTCTGCATTGAAATTCGCCAAACATATCGCTGGAAAACCGACCAAGAAAAAGGGAGAAGTGGATCAGCCCGCTGAAGACAGGATGAGTGACAATGACCAACTTGTTGGGTGTTATTGTACCTTTGTTGGGAACTGGTCATGAACATGAGTTAGTCTGGTGGAAAAGTGCTTCCTGGGTCGTTGGGACCTGAGGGATAACCTCATGGGAACTCATCCCGGCAGGGGTGGGTGTATATGTGATTGGTGTGCTCCCTTATAACAGATGGAGCACTATATGTAACAACCCTAGCCACCCTGCGAGAGCGGGGTGTATGCTGGTCTATCCTCGCCCCCTTTGGAAGGATCCCTATGCAATGTTTGTTTTCTACGGTTAAAGGTTCTGGGGGGATATACTACAACCTGATTGGGGGTTGGTGTGGGTGGAGGGTGGGGAATTGTTTTTTTGTTTCATAGCCATATTTCCATAGCCACATGTGGTGGGCGGTACTTATGTCTGCTTTCGAAGGTGTCGGTGTGGGGAGTAGCAGTGGGCACCTAGGATTTTAAATGATGTTAAACATTATCACTTGGAACGTAAGGGGCTTAAATGATGGACGAAAAGCGAGACTGGTGCATGCATATTTAGCATGGCATAATATAGATATTTGTTTTCTTCAGGAAACGAAAATTAATGTAACACCGTCCCAGAAGCTGAAAAATACCAGATGGGGGGAGATATATTCAGCTGTATACTCAAGTTATGCGAGGGGGGTAGCAATTCTTATCAAGAAAGAATCTGATTGGAAGTGTATACATTCGTACATAGACCCTGAGGGGCGCTTTATTTTGTTGAATGGGCGTTTATGTGGGCGTGAGGTGACATTTGCAGCAGTTTATGGCCCTAACACGGATTCACCCAATTTCTTTCGACAAATGTGGCTGCAGATTGCGGCGTTTGGCTGTGACACGGTTATCTGGGGTGGAGTCTTTAATGCTGTTTTGTCAGATGATGCAGATAGGAAGGGTACAGCGAGGACACTGCACCCGCAGGCGAGGATGGCCCTTGCGGATATCATGACAGATGGTAATCTTTTAGATATCTGGAGAGAACGAAATCCCACACTGAGGGAGGGTACATGTATTTCTACACATCACATGGCCTGGTCCAGATTGGACTTCTGGTTGGTATCTAGTGAGGTGGCTGCCTGGACGACGGCGGTGTCGCACATGGCAAGGTCCCTGTCTGATCATGCGCCCTGGTTGCTCCAACTGTCTATCCCGGGGGTCTCCCCGCGCGCCTTCACCTTGCGACTGCTTCAGAATGCACTATTAGATGAGGCGTTTAAAGAAGAAATAAGGTCAGATATCAACACATTTTTTTATACGAATTCAGGTTCAGTGGACACTTAGGCCACACTGTGGGATGCATTCAAGGTGGTCATGAGGGGGCAATGTATAGCTCGGCAGGCGGGGGGTGTTGAAAGCCATTAGGGGGACATTGGCGAAACTAGAGGTCCAGATAATAGATCTAGAGGGGCTGATGTATTCAAATGCAGATGCTAACACGGCGGGCCTTCTCAAAGCCAAGTTGTTAGAATTTGAAGGAGGCGAACAGAGAGGTTACATTTCTGGGGAAAAATGCAGAGGCGAGGCGTTATGGAGAGGGTGACAGACCGGGAAAAACACTGGCGAACATGATTAGAGTCACTAGAGATGTGTCGTTTATGCAGGAGATTAAGGGAATGGATGATGTGCTGGTGAGAGGGCAATGTGAAGTGCTTAACGAATTCCATAAATTCTACTCTTACCTTTATGAATCACGTGGGGAACCACAATTTGACAAAATGCTTGAGGTCTTTGAGTCCGTTGCGCTTGCATGGTTCAATGATAACCACAGGTTATACATGGACTTACCCATTACCAAAGACGATATAGCGCAAGTGATAAAAAGCCTCCCGCTGAACAAAGCTCCGGGACCAGATGGCTTGACCACTGCTTTTTATAAAGCCTATGTTGATGAGTTGTCGCCCAAACTCCTGGCTGTGTATGAGGAGGCCTTGGAGGCGGAGGTCCTGCCACCCTATATGCGTGAAGCATTGATTATAACATTATTAAAACCCGACAAAGCAGCAGTAGAATTAGACTCCTACCGCTCGCTATCACTAATCAATGTGGATGTTAAGATATATGCCAAACTTTTGGCCAATCGACTGCAGCCAATGCTCGCCCTTCCTGATCAGTCCGGCTTTATTCCGGGTAGATCAACGTCCCATATTTTGTGAACGCTGTTCTCAGTAATACACTACCTACACCCTAGTGTCCAGGCTTTGCAATCTATTTAGATACTACAAAGGCGTTCGACTCCTTGGAATGGACGTATCTCTTCCAGGTGTTGCACCGCATGGGTTTCAGTATGCTTTTTGTAAAGCGGATTAAGTTGTTATATGCTCTCCCCACGGCCCGCGTTAGAGTAAATGGCATGGTTTCGGAACCGCTGCCCATCACCAGAGGGACACGACAGGGGTATCCGCTCACGCCTCTGTTCGCCATAGCCATGGAACCGCTGGCGGCAAGAATACGGCAACACCACACTGCTAGAGGCATTGGGTTTAGTACACAAAGCCTTCTAATATCTATGTATGCGGATGTTGTTACCCTATACATACTAAACCCAGCTGTAAATCTTGACCCAGTGTTGCGGGAGTTTATACGATTTGCTGGTATAACCATAAACTGGGCAAAGTCGGTGATTTTCCCACCGACGGACGATACAAGAGAGATCTCATCCGAGTTCCCGCAACGGTGGGAGGCAGCGGAGGTGAAATATCTTGGGGTGTGGCAGAGTAGGAATCTCCAGGACATCTGGAACCTAAATTCTGGCAGAGCTTATGCCTAACTGGAGGGGAAGGTCGCTATTTGGTCCAAATTACCTCTATCCGTGGCAGGGAAGGTGGCACTGACAAAGATGGTAATCCTGCCTAAATTTCTATATTTATTTGTGAATGTGCCCGTTCCTCTGACCCAGCATTTTTATGGACTCTTGCGCTCGCAACTGCTATCCCGGATATGGGCAAATGGACAGGCCAGGGTGTCCTGGGATCTCTTAACCCTTCCGCTGCGACAGGGGGGACTAGGCGCCTCTGATATGAAGCTATATGCCCTATGCGCGCAGGCCCAGTTCCTCCACTTTTGGGTACACGAGACTCCATTCCACCCACATGTGGCGGTTGAGAGGGACATTATGGCCCCGGTGCCGCTGTCCTTCGCTCTATATCACAAGGCGAGACGTCTAAGAGAGGATGTGGACACTGCTGAGATGGTGAGGTGGGCATGGCGCGAATTGCAAAAGAGGGCGGGACTGCTGCTACTCTATGCGCCATCCATGTTGTTAGAGAACAATCCAATGATGCCGTGCATGGAGGGAGGCAGTGGCAAGGTCTTGGCTGAGCGCCTGAAGTTCAGGACATTTGCGGATCTTTACCCGGATGGCGAGTTTGGGCCTCCCCTGCCTGAAGGAGACGAACAGAATATGTCCTTTGCGGATACATTTTTATATCACAAACTGCGCGCTACATGTCGGGCGCTGAGCGCAACTTTCCCCGAGGCCCCCCCCCCCCCTACGCTGCTACCGCTCGAAAATGTTCTTAAACTGCCTTCGGCTAGGAAATTGGTTACACGTTTATACACTGATGCAGACCACCTACCCGGTTCTAAACCCCAAATCCATGGACCTCTGGAATGGCGAGTTAATAGCGCAACTTACAGAGGACCAGTGCGGCCAACTGGCTGAGCTATCACCCAACTACCTCCTGAGGCTCATCCACTTTAAATTTCTGCACAGATACTACAGGACACCAATCAGTCTACACCGCATGCACTTGAGAGATGATGATGATAGATGCTGGAGACGTGGGTATGCGCAGGCGACGTTCTTGCATGTGGCTTGAGACTGCCCGAAATTGAGTGTATTTTGGGGTGAGGTTTTTGATGCTGTGAATAAGATAGTTGGCAGGGCTGATTCGCCATCCCCACTCATGGGGATACTGGGATATGTACGAGAGACTGTGCCAAAGAGTAGGAAATTACACGCACTCTTGCTACTTTATGCGCGTAGACAGGTGGCAATCCGCTGGGGCAGGAAGAGGGTGCCGAAATTTGCTGACTGGCTATCCGATGTGACATATGGCCATACTCAGTTGAAGCTGTTCTGGGACCAGATGCCTTCCTCTTCACATCCACAGGAAATATGGGAGCCAGTCCCAGAGTGGACGAGATTGACCGCAGAGACCCCAGTGTGTGATTAGGACTTTCTAGGTCATGGTAATGGAATGATGGGACCAGAACTATTGGAGAATGCGGATTTGGGCGTTATGTATTCCGTGAGATTGAAATAGGTATTCACAAGTCTGTGTTTGTATACTGTACAAAACGGCCGAACCTGATATGCCAAGTGATATTAACTGTGTAAGTATGTTTTCTGAAGATATTTGCTGAACTGGCATCAACTGTACACCCGCCCGACCTATATTCTGTACATTGGTAACTGTATATGGACATATCAGATTTGTATTGAACTATTATGAAATACTATGCATACTATATGGGTGCTGGAAACGGCTATTTGTTAGCGGTTGGTTATGTAAGGTAACATGATTTGAATGTTGAAAAACCAATAAACATCATTTTAAAAAAACAAACAAAAAAAAACTTTACTCTGTGTACTGTATAATTTATCGATATAGCGCTGTGGATGGTTAGCTGTCCTCCTCCCCACAGTTTTCCACCAATGAGTGTCCAATGACGTCCTAGTTTTGTCAATGGCCTGTCTGTGGTGTTGCTCGGAAAAAATACCCTTGCGGACAGCTTCCCATCTGTAATGTCTGTTATATTTAGGACCCTTACACAGTTGTTTGCTGCAAGGAAGCAGTCCTTCCCCACGGAGAAAGATGTGCAAAGCGCCACTGGAGGGAACCTAGTTTTCCCGAAAATAAATATGGACAGAGCCACAACAATCCCGCTCTATCATCTTAACATGACACGTTGCTAATCCGTTGAAGGCCGTACGCCTCTCCTGTGGGCACAAATTGCCCCTCACTGATTGAAAATCTCCTCTGCCCCCAACATAGGCCTAACACTGAGGGGTACCAGGCGAGCCAGTGCCTGCGCGTTCAGCTGCAGCCTGGTAAGAGGCCGGGTAATTGGAAATCGTTTTTCAGAACATCGCGAAATGTGACTTAAATGGCAGGGATTAAATAACATATAAAGCGCACATTAAAGCACACATTAAAGGGGTCCGGGCAGGGGAGGAAGGAATTCCGCTCCTCTCTCCACCCTTTGTCTTCTGCAGAAAAGCAGGAGGAAAAATAAAGCAATGACTTGATGTAAAGGCTAGAAACAGGACTCCTGCTGTCACAGAGAAATCGAATCTGTCAGCAATTAGTGTGATCTTAGGAGGTAAAGAGCTTCTCTGTGTTGAACAGTGAATGGAGGGTTAGCAATTATGGGAACTGATAAAAGAATGCGGGTTTTCAACAAACAGGTTAACAAGCGGTACCCCTCCAGCCCCCACCCCGAGTTTTATCCATAACTTGCTGCAGATGTGGATAATGCAGGGGCTGTGCCCAAGCCTCCTGGCCAAGGGTGCACGATTATACAGTGTTTTAGGACAGCGTTGTCAAGGGGGGAGCCCCGGGGAGTAGACACCTAAGGAGGGTGATCGGTTGGGGAAGAGGACACGAGAGTGAGAAATGTTCAAAGTGGGAAGTATAGAAACAAGCAACGCTCGCGGGAAGCCTCGCGTCACCTCCTGGGGTCGAGCGGTGGCTGTGCGCGTCGCAGCGGATTCCTCAGCACGTCCGCCTGGCCCTTCAGCCTATCTGGGACAGCGAAAGCACGCGGTCATGCACGCGTAGGGACAGAAAAATGCACGTGCGTGTGCAAAAAGATGGCGTTGGGCTGTATACATGCGCGTGCATTTTTTTGTCTCTGCGCATGCATGTTTTAGCTTTGCGGCTGGCGAGAGCAGCCATCTTTTTACATCTCCACGCGCGTGCATTCAGCTTTGCCTGAATCAATTTCAAAAGGTCCTCTCCATGGTGAGAGCAGCGCGTGTGCTGCTTTCGCCAGGCGAGACCTAAAAAGAGAGGTGTACAAATTACCATCAGGCAACTTAAGCTTTCACAAATGGGTTGTGAAGTCTACTGAATTCCTCATAGAAGAAACCTTGACAACATAAGGTTGGCAGAATGCATGCGGTGTAGCCCATCAAGACACCTTACATAGATCACTAACAGGTATGTGCTTGAAGAATATCACAGAAGCTGGATAAACACTTTGTAGAAGACATTGGACACTGGCTGGAGAAAAGGATCCTGCAAAACATTGCAATGATAATCTAGGGCGTAATCGAGCTTTCTACTATGGCCTTGCAGATGCTCGTTTGTCATCACTACCCCAAAAAATTGAAAAGAAATATATATTTGTCTGTATTTCTATAAAAGCCAACCTGACTTCCAAACTGGGAAGAGCCTTCACAGCTGATGAGGTATGAGAAAAAAAAAAGAATGGAAGGACAATTCCGCCATTTAAACAAAACTAAGGCCACCTTTATTCCAAAAATTGAACTATAAAGATCACCCTGTTCTGATACAACATAGCTTTCAGTTTAAAAAAGCATGCATCTTGCAGATCAGTTACGCACCTAGGGAAGGTTATGGCAACCAATAAAAACAACTTGGCGGGGGGTGGGGGGGGGGGGGGGAGTCACACAAGACATCCTCATTCTTAATAGAAAAGAACTTGAAACATTGCTTTAGAATATCAAAGTGAAATCAATGAAGGTTACCATTTGTTCACTTAACAGTGTTATGCTCCATATCACCAGGCGGCTTATGCGAACACATGCTTAGCAAGTGCCCTTCACATAACTTTCAGCTAGACTTCAGATAAAAGGAATTCCATTGTCGACTGAGCAAGTTAGCAGGTACATCTCTTGAGAAAGGACATGATATCGGAACCACAGCCATTGCTTTTTTACAGCACTGTGGTGGAGGGCTTTCTGGCAGCAAGTACGAAAGCCAGCTTTTCTGAAGAGTCAAGGTAGGCAAAGAATTTGTCTTCAGAAACCATGTGCTTGTGTTCAATGATGGAGCTGCGGGTTATGCAGCACAGGTTGAGTCACTCGACTTATCTACCTACATGGTCAGGAATGTCCCACCAATCCCTGTCTCAAGGAAGGAGGGCTCTCCTTTAGGGGGGTGGGGGAAAGTGAATTGCACTCTTCCAAAGTGAATGATGCAGGTCCGAGAACCAAACTTAAGGAGGCCTAGTAGTAGCCACCAGGATCAACAGATATGCCAGATGTGCAAGAGAAACTTTTGGATCAGACCACTGGAGGCAATAGATGCAATAACGCCACTGCCAAACCAAAAATTGTGCTATTTCCCCAGGAACTAGAACCCTTGCCAATTCAGACGGCAACTAGGTGCATCTCGAATTCAGGCAAGTGGCAAAAGTCTATGGTGACAACAAGCAGGCAAAGTTGGAATCCAACACTTACCAGTCAATATTTCAATGGTGAGGACACCCTTGTGATTTGATCGACTGCTGCTGAGGGCTGAGGGCTCTGTTAGACCCGTTTTTGCTTTACAACTCGCGGAACCCGCTCCGCGGGTCCCGCAGCGCACCTTTGCCACCCAGGAAGCTTTGACTCTGCTGCGTGTGTCGGACTAGGGCTGCGAGCGAGCGGGGCAGGACTTCCAGGACCAGAAGCCTCTGCAAACCGCGCCTCACGACACCTGGCCGCTCTCCCTGTCCACCATGCCCCGCCTGCAACCTTGAAAAGGCTGGGGAGGAGTAATCGACGTGGGACACCCTTGTGATTTGATTGACTGCTGCTGAGGGCTGAGGGCTCTGTTAGACCCGTTTTTGCTCTACAACTCGCGGAACCCGCTCCGCGGGTCCCGCAGCGCACCTTTGCCACCCAGGAAGCTTTGACTCTGCTGCGTGTGTCGGACTAGGGCTGCGAGCGAGCGGGGCAGGACTTCCAGGACCAGAAGCCTCTGCAAACCGCGCCTCACGACACCTGGCCGCTCTCCCTGTCCACCACGCCCCGCCTGCAACCCAACAGCCCACCTATTTAAGACAAGGGCATCACCCGCGGCGCGGGAGCGTCCCGGGACAAGGGCGGGACAAGGGCGGGACCGTCTGTGGCCGTCCGGGGACGTACGAGGACGGGACGGGCCACCATATTTTGACATCTGCGTCGGACTCCAGGAAACACGGAGAAAAGCAGCAAAACTTCATTGTAGGTCGTGGAAAGAACTAAAGGTACTACCGTGACCAAAACACAGGTATACGAACAGGGAATAGTCACTGACCTTTGTGATTACTAAACCTACATCTTCAGTAGACTTCTAACAGTCTCTTAAGATAACTTCAAAAACTTCACCTACTGGAGCAAGAGCAATCTCACATTCATCAGTGGATATCCAGGCAACTTCAATGGCATTAAAAAAGTTACGATCACGTACAATCTTTATGAGACGTATGGGCACTGAGGAAGCAGTCAGGAAATCCTGCGATAAAGTATTAAAACACGGCCAAATATAAAGTACCCCGGCAATTAGCAAATACTTTTCTGCTTTATCACCGAAAAAACAACTATCTATTATCAACTCTGAAGCAGGAAACAACTCTGACCTCATGGAAATTAAGGAGGAAAAACAGCAAACAAAAGCAACCAGCAGCTGACCAAGGTTTCGCACATCCACTTTGTCTGTTTCAAAATTATTAGGCGGTGCGGCTACTCTCACCATCCGCTGCCAAGGATGTAGATCAGACCAATAGTTATGTAAGAGCAGAGAGGCGCACTCAGTGAAGTCAATAGTATACGAGAGTCCAAAAAGAATTGTAGATCTTCAGTTCTTATTTGTAAAAGTTTTCTTTATTTTCGTGTACAGCGGCACAGCCAACGCGTTTCATTCCCATTCGTGCCTTGGGAATTTCATCAGGGCATATATACAGACAATCTAGTCTATGCGGTGTCTCTCGACGTCGTACTTCTTAGAAAACCGTTTAGAAGACAGTCATGGTAGGTCACTGTGTGTACCTGCAAAATACTCCGTGTTAGGTTCCAAGTGGAATGAAGATCCAGGTCCCCCCGAAATGTCAGATTACTGTTGCTATGGCAAGTCAGTGAGGGTAGAGGTTCCGGACCCCTTGGGGGAACTCCGGCGGGTAACAGGAGTCCAAAACGCTCAGAACAATATCCGATTTCAATATGAAACTGAAGAGGCGTAGTGACGCGACGGTGCCGTAGGTATGGCCCCCGTTCTCCGCTGCTCCTCCTCCCGGAATACTGGACGCCTTCATTCCACTTGGAACCTAACACGGAGTATTTTGCAGGTACACACAGTGACCTACAGAACCTCTAGGTAGCCAAACCTGTTTTGAAGATTCTATGCGCAACAACACGAAGTCAGCAAATGACAAATCGGAATTACCGTTAATTCAAGAAAATCTATTTATCTGCTCTCCGCAAAAATCACTTCATCACCATTCAGTACATGAGTCTTTCCCTGATCCTTTTTACCCAAACCTAAATTTTGCTAACCCTGCAACACCTATGTCAAAAGCCCTTTTTTCCTTGCAGGAAATACTGGAATCGGTCCTCACTCATCTAGGTCACATCTTAGCAAACTCGGATGATACCCTCGATGTTCAAACAGGTATACTTAAATTTTTGGTAGAGGAAAAAAAGGAAAAAAGACTTAATTAATGTAACGAAAAAACAACAAGAATCTGACAAGATGTTAGATCTGGAAGGTCACTTAACAAATTGTACTACAAATACACAGTCTCCAAACAAACGTGATACAAGTACACAAACATCTGAAGTAGTAATACTAGAAATAAAAACAAAGGAACCAAGGAGAAATAACAGATAATCAATTACATATTCACTTAAAAAGCTATTCAGAGAAGAATCAAAAAATATAACCAAACACTATTCCATTTTTTCGAAATCTACCAAAAAAACAGATTTATACCAAACCGGGTGTGATAACAAGGCCCAGGTAACAACCACCCAAAATGATCTTGAAGTAGACCATAAGGACGAGATCTCTAAAACAAATGGAACTTTAAGTGCAAAGGGGAATAAAAGGAGAAAAAAGCCACTAAGAAGAATTCACAAAAAAAAAGTGCGCAAACTCAAATTCCAAAAACCAACAATTCCGACAAAAATTGTAGAGGGCAAAAATTCTATAATAAACTAATACTTCCATACTCGAGGTACCTTCAGTTAATCAAACTAGATTGAATGTGAAATCTCTGAACCCAAAAGCAGATGCATATCTTCCGGTTTCATCAATGCATAAAACTGGGCTGACAACTAATGGAGTAGGAGAAAAAGACATCAGTAAATCCTCGTCTGGGGTAGGAATATCATCAAAGCATCTAATAATTGAAGAACTCTTCCCCACAGACAATGTGCCACTGAATCGAGGAAGAATAATCAATCTTCTTCAACAAATATCTTCCCTACATTCTCTTACAAGTAATGAAATAGACTTGGTAACTTTCCCGAAAAAAGAAAATAACAAATTAGCGCTGGTATCACTCTGGTCACCAGTACTTCCAGAGATAATTCTCAGAGAGAAGGAAATTTTACATAAAAATGGCTATGATGTAATTGCAAGAATAGAACCCAGGAACATCATATATAATAAAGGATTCAACGGTCTATTTAATACTGTTACACAAAACAAAAGTCAGCACAATAACTTCACTAACTGGGAAGAGTCTGTACCATATGTTTTGGGAAATTACACCTTAAAAATCCAAGTGAACAAAGGTGAAAGGACAGTATGGAGTCTTGATTCAGAAGGAAGCGATGTCGAAAAAACAATAAAATCTTGGGCTTGGATATCGGAGACACTAAACAGTAAAAAAATCATTAATCACCACAATATACTGTTTAGTAAAGGCTTGAGCATCACATCATGGAATATGGCAGGGAAAACCACTAACAAAATGACCGATGCCACAAAAAATCATCCAGATATCCTGGCCCTCCAGGAAACCTGGGCAACAAATTCCTTCTACCAGAAAGGATACTACGTCTATGACATCCCTGCAAAGAAATCGAATCGGGGCCACGCAAAGGGTGGATTGGCAATTTTGCTAAGTGAGGAATACTTATGGTCTCAAGAAAATATCGAGACAAATTCAGAAAACTTGCAGTGTATCAAGGTGGCATTGAAAACACAATCTACAGCTTCCTGCAATGCAATATTGCTTTTTAACATTTATGCCCCACCCGGCAATAATCATGACGCCCTTTTTGGTGAGATAATGGAAACAATCACTCATATACTTGACGATCGCTCCCACATGCCATATTTAATCATGGGTGACCTGAATGGAAAAATTTCAAACAGCGAAATTGGCAAATGGGCTAAATTATCTAAAGAAGAATCACTGGAAATGTCCTTCCCAAAATTCCCTAAGGGTAATAAATCGGATAAGAGAGGTAGGTCGCTACTATCACTACTACCAAGTATAAATGGGACAATACTTAACGGAAATACGGAAGGTGACATACCAGCATCATATACCAGACGGGGAAATGTAACTTCTTCTACTCTCGATTATTTAATCTGTGGGATGGATATAAAGGAGTCAGTTTTGTACCTGTATATCTACTTTACAGAAGAGAGCGACCATGCTCTTTTACATTTAACTACCCTCTGGATGGCCTATACCTCCTTTACAAACCAGCCAACATTTCATAAATCTACAACTGAAGTTAATATCAACCAGAGGCGGATCTTTTGGAATTCTTCCACCTTGAACAACATAACTACTCTGGTCGCTCATACTCAATTGTTAACTAACATCCATTCAGATGACCCCATAACGAATTTTGAACACATAGTTAATAACCTTAAGAATGCGCTCATAAATAAATCACAACTGGCCAGTTATGGAAAAAGCATAACCACCAATAAAAATAAAAATCGGAAATCGCCCGCTGCAAAAAAGCTTAATAGACTCATTCGAGCACAACATTTGAATTTCTCAATAACAACTAAGGCAGAAATCAATAAACTAAAAAACCAAATACGAAGAGAGAAAAATAAGCACAAAAAACTGATGCAGGACTGCAATTGGGTTGATATCCAAATAGCAGCTAAATATCACAATCAGCGAAAATACTGGACTCTAATTGCTAAAATGACTGGATCGAAAAAGAAACTTGAAGCTATCCCAGTCTCGCCAGAGGACTGGGAAATATATCTGCACGATTTATATAAACCAAACCCATCTCACCTTGAAGGGAAGGATTTCGATACTATTACGGAAAGGAATGACATTAAAATCATTAAGACCTCGTCAACGTCCATCGCAATGCATATCAGAAAAGCGAGAAACACTGGCACTTCAGGCCCTGACCAAATTCCCATCAAGGTCCTCCAAACAGACCCCAAGGAGTGGAGCCAGATGCTTTCTCCCCTTTTTAATTATATCTTTGAAACCGGAGAAATACCGAAGCCTTGGCAGGGAAGCACAATCATTCCAATACACAAAAAGGGGAACAAAAACATAGCCAGTAACTACCGGCAAATAGCGCTGATGGATGCATCTGGGAAAATATTTGCAGCAGAAGTATTAGATCGATTAAAAACTTGGGCATTCTCACAGGGTCTAATACCAATGTTTCAGGCAGGATTCCGACCCAACCACTCCGTCATTGATAATATAGCAACACTTCAGACCATTCTAGACAAATATATAGTGGGGAGATCACAATCAATATACGCAGCATTTATTGATTACTCTACTGCTTTTGATCGGGTAGACAGACCGACTCTGTGGAACAAATTGAGGAGGTTGGGTATCCCCGAACAATTGCTTCGGGTTGTTGTTAATCTTCACAATAAGACATGGTGCCAAGTTCAAATGGGGAGCGAACAAGGTTTGACTCATAATTCGCACGTTCAATGGCCTCAAACAAGGGTGCCTTTTAGCACCGATCTTATTCTCACTGTATCTTAGCGACCTACCCCTTCATTTGCAACAAGGCTCTAGTTTGCCACCAAAGATCGCTGCACAAAGCATACACGCCTTATTATATGCTGATATAGTAATGTTGGATCTCACGCCCTTCGGATTACAAAGACTTCTCGACATTCTATACAAATACTCGAAAGATAACTTTTTAATTCCCAACTTAAATAAAACAAAAGTGGTTTCATTCTCCGGTAAGAAGAAAAAAGGTGTAAAGTACTGTTGGAGGCTGGGTGGAGAACGCATTGAAGAGGTCGAGGAATACACATACTTAGGTAGGATTTTTTCAAAGAATCTGCAAAATATTAAGCAAATCAATCATCTAAAAAGGAAATCCGAATTACACGCTGGGGCCCTTTTGAGATTGTATTCGGCCACTGGGAATAGGCATTTTTCCACATTACTAAAAGTGTATAGAGCAAAGATACCTCCTGTTTTATCGTATGCCACCGAACACATTGCTATAAAACAGTGGTCCTACATGGATCTAAAAGAAGGAAAAATACTAAAGAAAATCTTGAAAGTCTCTGCATCAACACCAGTGCAAGCGCTAAGACTTGAATTTTCGATTACTAGCGCATATGCTACAGCGGTAGCTAACATTATCAGGTGGGCTTATAACCTCCTTCATGCTAAAGAAGGCTCTTTACGATTTATGTTAAAGATCGAGACTCTTGATCAAAACGCTTCATACTCTACATTCTTTAGAAATATGACAGTGGCATTTCAATTAGCTAAAATTAATTCTGAAATTTTATTGACTTGGTCACCCTCACAACTCAAACTTTTCCTAAAATGTTTTACCCCTAAGCTGAGTTTCGACCTTGATTACTCACATTGTAGCAATTTATCTCTGTACAACTCTTACATCGAGTCATTGGAGTATAAGCAAGAACAGCCATATTTAAGTTTTTCCCTCACTCATGGCGCAAGGAGAGCAGTCACAATGTTGCGTTTGGGAATTTTACCAGTGTCAACTTTTACTTCAAGGTGGTCTCCAGGCAGATCCCCGTTATGTACTCTTTGTCATGGGGGAAATCAGAACATCGAGCACCTCTTATTTATATGCCCATATGCTAATGTAGTAACAGCACGGTTAAGATATTTAGATCCTATATATCAGAAGTGTAGACTTGTTACTGCAAAAGAATTGCTACTTGCATGTAAACAGCCTCCCAATGAATTTGTTTGTTATAATTTTTATAAATTTTTAAAACCTTTTTTGACATTATACTGATTTGTAAAGAAAATTGTGTTTATATAATATTGGTGGTCCTCAGTTGAGTACCAAATCAAATAAAAACTCTTTTGACTTGACTTTGACTTGTGAGGACAGTGCACAATGCTCCTAAAGGTCTCTGACTAGATATTACAGAGTCCTGCAGTGTGAAACACCAGCAGAAACAAGACACTCTCAATCAACTGTAAAGCGCTCTGATACCAGATATCTTCGGGTCTAGTTCAAGCTATATAAAAAAACTTTAAAAAATTAAAAATTAAAATAAAAAAACTACTTCCACATTTTGCTGCCACCTGGAAACGATGTGTGAATCTGGGCTCCTTTTGATTTCTCTTTCACCTAGAAGAGAATTGCGGTTCTGTTCACAATATTACCACAACAATGGACCTGACAACTGTACTAGAAAAATAACTTTCTGTTCTTATACATTCAAGTGGAAGGCTAAATCTGATCTGCACGACAATACTCTAAGAATTAGATCTAAACACATGCTCTGAATAGTAGCTTTGCACCAAGAGTTGTAGAAAGAATCACACAGAGGATGGAGAATACGGGGAGGAGTGACTATCACAAGGTTGGAACCGCTGATGTAAATGCTGCACATCGGAATACTTGTTCCGCTGCTCCAGCAAATACTACAAGGAGTGCAAATGGGGATTAGCAAGGGTGGCCACCACTAAGCACAACACCTGCTGTTCCAGAAACATTTGAAACCACCGAGCGAAGTAGGGTCTGATCAACATTGTTCACCAGGAAACTAAAAAAAGGCTTAGATATATGCAACGAAGGCGTACCACGTGTGAAGCACGTGTCTAGTACTTGTACACAAAGCTCTATTCAAAACCACTCTGTATGGTTTCTGGTAATCTGCTCAAGTGAAACCCCATCCTATAATGTTTGTTAGGGAGTTAATGTGAGATTCCTCCCTAAGGCACTGTTACAGGATTACACCATGAAAAGCCCCGTCATATTGTGTTTGGCCAGGTTCTGCATTAGGAAACACTAGTTTACAGGCCTTAACACGGTTTCTAACAATAGACCCGTAAATGCCAACTAGGATGAACATATACTTTTAAAAATGAATTCAGACCTACTGCCTTCGTCACAATTTCTAATAATAACCAGAGCAGACCTACGGCATCTGACATAGCATCACCCAATGAACCAATTAGGATGAAGGCCTTGATCATTGGCTTGTCAACATAACCAAATCAGAACCACCATATGGAGCATAATCTGTTCATTTTCAGTAGAAGCACACAACAGTTGCCCAATCAAACATAATACAGAAGATGTGTGTGGGTGAAGCCAACGCCTCTCTCTCTGTAGTGCTTATTAAAGACATGTTTCTGATGATGACATAAGATACACAAGAGGTGTGCTGTTAAGCCAGACCTAAACAACAACAAGCACCAGAGACGAGTGTTTCATTCACTAGAAAAAACACCACCTCCTAAGTGGTTCTAAGTGAGACTATGCTTCTATCACCAAAAGTAATTAAAGAGAAAAAAAAACAGATGAACTACAAGTAATGGATCACAGTGCCCCAGCTCCATTCCAAAACATGTGTAGGTATCTTTTGGTTCATTTCAACCAGACCGTGTCATTGCACATAAGCAACATTATACCAAAACTTCCTTTCAAGTCGCGGACACCTCTGCTAAAATGCAAAACCGTCCTTCCTCCAGAAGTGCATTAATATCACCAGAATTATCAAATCTCTCCAATTTCTGTCTGTACATACTTGCAGCTGCAATGCCGTAATTAAAAACTATGCTTTTTAGTCACCAATAAGTTGATCTACAATAAAGAAGCTAAATGCTCGCCTTATCCGGGCAACCTCAAAAAGAAGCAGGAAGGGGCCTACTGTAAGTTACCAAGCTGCTGGAGATAGTAGTTAATTCTCACGTCTCGAATGAACCAATCTAAAGGACCTAAAACAGCACCCTAGCCCCCTAGAGAACAGGGTCTGACATACATTCTTATAATTGGAAGCCCTGGCAGCTTGCAATGTAGTGCATTGCAAGATTCTTCACCATGCTTCTCAGTGCCTATGGGCATTCTAGGACTCCTTATTCAAATAGCTTGCTACTATTTTTCTTAACAGCACCCACCCGGTTAGAATCACCAACACGTGGGAAATAAGCACTGGCAGTGCCAATTGGTCACGCTCAACTTTACATACAAGCAAAACCAACTGAAATTGCCAATGATTATTTATAGCATTCTTAAATGTCTGGTAAGATTGATGCTACATCTTCTACATTTATTATGCAGTTCCTTTTTCAGTGACCACTAGCTGGCACTGAAAAACAGCAAATTGGTGTTTAAACATGGATTTGTTTTCTTAAATACAATGCTGCGTTTGGAACGGGCTCAATAACAAATCTACTGACCCGCAAAACCAAAAGGTTCCTGTGGGGGGGGGGGGGGGCTCAATACAGAAAGGGAGAAAAGCAAAAAATAAGAGTGAAGCAACTGAGATGGAAACAAAACCCATCCATTCTTGAGCAAGGATTGGCTCTGTGGAGAATTGTATACTGTGCAGTCTCGGGCAGATCTGTCTGTAGTGAGACTGCAAAAAACCCCAGTATGGTTTCTTTTGTGGAACAAATTATGACAGCTTAAACTAACTGCACCAAATACCCCCAAAAAAGGTAGCCAGCACTGGAGGGTGAGGGCATGCAGCGTGAGGACCTCAGCATTTAGGAGGTTAAATAGCCCAGTGTACTTTATTTTTATTATTCTGTAAGGCACATTCTCTAAGCCAGCTAACGACACACAAACCTCATTCCATGTGTCATGGAGGGCTTTCTATTTGACCTGAAATGTGAAGACTTCCTCTCAACACTGGTATTGCTCTGGTTGATATTCTAGGCCATATGTCCTCCGTTTCATGGCAGACAGTGTTCAACAATATGCAAATTAGTTTTAATATTAAAAATAATTGCTTTCTTCTTTTTAGAAAGGCATCCGATTCGATCTTTAGCAAAAACGTTCTTGCATGGAGGTAGTGGAGAACAATATTTTATTAAAGTGAGTTACTCCATTAGATGTAAAGTGAAGATAAGCACCAACTAAAAAGAGTATGTTTCATTCATAATAGGATACAGCCTCTAATAAGTCTCTTCAGGCTCCATTTATGGCCTGAAGTAGCAGTGCAATCTCAGCCCAGATCTGTGGAAACGTCATAAATTACCAGTAGGAAAGGTGCAACCCTCAAGTCTCCATGTTCAACCTCTCCTTGGTGACTAAGCCATGGGACAGCCTCTCAGTCTCTATACCAGTGTCCATGGGAGGGTGCTGCTTCAGCTAAACCAGTTTAACCTTTGGCCTAAAACAATGCTATTTGGTCTGGCAACATATTTCCTCTCCACATCAGTTACATAGAAATACTGCTACAGGAAACCCAGGCCTTAGGTTTGATGTAGCACAGGTTAGATCGGATGATTAGGTCCATTCACAGTCTGCCACAGAAGGACTACATCACAACCTAAAGTTGTAAGCCACTGGCCTTCAGGGGTAATCTAGCTGAGCCATATTATACCCTAGGTGAGCACAAACCAAATTGGCTCATGTTTTTTTTAGGTCTTGCCTACATACCAATTTAGCTATCTCTTGTCAAAAGACCTATTCTGTCCAACATCAATAATTACTGTGGGCTTTGGGTCTGCTGTTTGCTCATCATAGGTTGGCTTTCTTGTCAATCCCTTTGGATTGCTTCTTACTGCATAGCTTTCTTTCCTCTTTTAGGTTTTCCCCTCAATTGGAGCGTAGTCTCTTTACCATCTATTTGACTAGATATGTTGTATCCTTCCACTGCTTACATTCCAGTAACTACTTTTTAGGTCAAGCCTAGACAGCACGCAGCGCGGCTCTAGGAGATGACCTTTTGGAATCGGTCAGCTCTTTTGAAACATTTGTGCTTGCATCCACCTTGCGGGACCGACCAGGGGTGCACGCAGGGGCCATCTGTTTTTCTAATTACCTTTCACTTTCGTGCTTTTTCGAGCAATATACAGCCATGCTCTAGTTTATCAATCATGCTTTCAGCTCACTCGGTGCCGCCTGACACTCAGGCAGGGATTGGTGACATTTATACAGCAGACGCTTTGCTTTTGCTGAAGTTCGTGCTTCAATATAATTGAATGCATTTTTTAAATACTACACGCACTTGGGAGGCAGAACCACTAGAAGGAAGTGAGACGGCAGCCGGATATAAATTGTATGTCACGGGAATTTCAAAAGGTGCATATTCGGTTTGTGCTTGTGCCTAACTCTCAACAACGCAACTTGGCGATGTAATGTCTTCAGTATGGCAAGGGGCTGGAGGGGGCTTCTCTGCATGTTTTATGCATACCTTCTCAGGCATAACGAGTTGTAAAAGT